>NC_088424.1:21572170-23972170 GCF_034236695.1 Oncorhynchus nerka | reverse complement strand
GTTGCCAGGTCTCCTAGTGTTCGTCATGTGTCTGCGTTTTTATGTCTCTCTCATGCATGATGGGCACCAGCTCTGGTTACTGCTGATATAATGCTTTGTCACCCTGTTTCATCCTCTCAGGGGAGACACACACAGTCCCTGAAAACAGTCACTCAGTCACTCAGTCAGAGCACAGTGGTGAGGTCTGTATTTACCACCAGTTTGTGAACACATCTAAATCGACACACACGAGGAATGGTTGTGAGGAGTGTGTGTGACAGCCACCTGACTGTGCATTGTCCCTGACCTTGTGGTTACTGACCTGGTCCTTTATGCATAGTGATGGATTTTACTTTCTCATTCACACTCACATGTTCCTCTTGGCAATTACCAGTCCTAGTCTAGCTTTCACGTTAAAAACTCACAATCATGTTAGATTCATAACACTCATCATGACAAGAAGGTACAGCATTTCAAAATATATTGCAATCTTACAACTCCTCTATTATTCACTGTGAAACTAGCAATGTCTGTTACACAGCCATCACTAACATTGAGTGACTGCTGCCAACATATTGACTCATCTCTAGCCACTTTAATAATTACAATTTGGATGTAATAAATGTATCACTAGTCACTTTAAACTATGCCACTTTATATAATGTTTACATACTCTACACTACTCATCTCATATGTATATACTGTACTCTATACCATCTACTGCATCTTGCCTATGCCGTTCGGCCATCGCTCATTCATATATTTGTATGTACTTATTCTTATTCATTCCTTTACACTTGTGTGTATAAGGTAGTTGTTGTGAAATTGTTCGATTACTTGTTAGATATTACTACACGGTCGGAACTAGAAGCACAAGCATTTCGCTACACCCGCATTAACATCTGCTAACCATGTGCATGTGACAAATAAAATTTGATTTGATTTGAGTAACAAGTGTGTAATCCACCTAACTAAACAAGTCCTCGACATCAGTCATCTAGGAAATATTTCTCCAAAGAACCCATCTTCCGACTGAGCCATAGTGACATCCAATGGGGATGACATCACATTCTACTCATTTGGATTCTTCTCAAAGGCCCTGGCTCCCAGCCCTCCTCATACTGCACCCTCACATTGCCTCTAATGTTAAGCTCTCTGGTGTTGGGAGGCCAAGGCCACTGTGAAAGAGGAGGGCTGGTGTTCTCCTGGATCACAGTGGACAGCATCTCACAGTGGAGATGATGAGGATGGTTTATGACAGAAAAGCTAGACATCACAACAGATCAGCAGACCTCGACCTGACACCAAGACCATGCAGCGGACAAGGAAACCGCACGCCATGGCGTACTGAGCTTCCCCCCCACAACAAACATATAGTGTCACTTGGGATTTACCTCACTGTGCTCTCACAACGGGGGATCGTTTTACTGAAAATAGAAAGTTCCATCCCTTTCATGCAAAGCCAACTTCAACATCACTATCACTACTTCAATATGATTTTCCCTGTACCACACATCTCTACTCATAGTACCATAGCAATCTGTAAAGAATGACTGACTGGCAGTTATTTGCCTCTGCATTGCTTGTGAACCTTGATGGACAGACACTGCTGTGCTGTCCAAGTCCCTCTGGCTCGGTCTCCCGTAATCTGTGGAGGATTGCACTATAATCCCACCATTCCAGATGACTGAGAGAGAGAGATTTTCTTGTATGGCATACATTAGGCCAGGGATGGGTAACTGGCGGTCCGCGGGCCACATGGCCCCCCTTTTGAAGGCCCTCGGATTAATTTCCCCTGCAAAAATGTGGTTGTATTTTTGCAGTTTTACTCTTGTTATGTCAGTCACTGATAGTCAGTCAATTACCCATGTCAGCTAAAAAGTTTTATATCTCTAAATTAGTTTAGTGGCCAGCTATCTTAACTTGTTATTTTGGCTGGGGGGCCCCCATTGATGTTGTTAGTTAGTCTCCCTGAGATCTCATATTAAAAACTACAAACATTTCTCTTCACCCTATGGCAAAATGTGTAGAATTGCAAGAAATCTGCTGAAAAACAGCACATTTTCCAATCCAACACATGGCAAAAATGAGTACGAGAGCCGTTCATTTGGCTCCCTCATTTGCATACTGGTAGGCTTTTTGGCAATAATCTGCAGATAAATAATGAAAACATTCCATAAAGATGGTGAATCCTCCTCACTAACAATAGGTAAACTAGAGGAGAGAAAGGGGGGGGGGCATCTTTGTGGTATTTGTGTTCTCTGTAGAGATGAGCCTTCCAGTGAGCAAAATTACGTTGACATCGGTTCTGAATGAAAGTTGAAAAGACGTCTTTTCCGGACATTGAAAATACGTATTTCCCGGGCGTTTAAAATGCGTATTTCCCGGGCGTTTAAAATGCGTATTTTCCAGGCGTTTAAAATGCGTATTTTCCAGGCATATTTTCCAGGCGTTGAAAATGCATATTTTCCAGATGTTAAAAATACATATTTTACAGACGTTGAAAATACATATTTTTTGGACATTTTTTTTGTAATTGTTCTATGGCCAGATTTCAAACGTACATACATACAGATATCCACATATCAATGAAGTAAGCATTATATTAATAATAATAATAATTAGCATTATAATTAATATAGGAAAATGGAGCAAACTGAAGATTGCAGTAGGCCATGGAATTTGTATTATTCCTACCATATATATCACAAGCACTTTTGTTAGCTTTTTCAAAAGCTTAGGCAGTGATCTAAGTTCAGAACAACAGAAAAAAAGCAGAACACTTCAACTACAATAACATCATCTGTAACAATTACAGAAAAGTTTTTCATGCTATGGCTGTGGTATAGTATGTGGTTGTTTATGTACCATAGTTGAATGCACTGACTGTAAGTCGCTCTGAACAAGAGTAACTGCTAAAAGCCCAAAATGTAAATGTCAAAAGAAGCATGCATAAGCACACAAGCACTAGTACACGCATTCTACACGTACATTGTAATATTGTTGTAATATTGTTGTATGGTACTATTATACATTTTGTAATGTAGATATGTAGTGGTGTAATAATGTTAGAGGATGTATTGTTTTATCTTTTGTTTTATATGTAATGTAAGTGCCTTAATGTAAGTGCCTTGATGTTTTTGGACCCCAGGAAAAGTAGCTGCTGCCTTGGCATCAGCAAATGGGGATCCCTAATAAATACAAAAACAAAAAGCACTTGCAAAGCATGCTGGGTATTATTCTAATAAGCTCCTTCCCCAAACAAGACCAAACTTGGTCAGGACTGGACCAAATCTGAACCAATCATACACGTCTATGTTCGCGTCCAAAATCAAGGCCAAGGCGGACGGACCAAATTTCAACGTCTTTTCAATGTCAATGGACTTCGGAGTCGGACGGTGCTCACTGGGATTGTAGCATTGCACTCTTTATGCATCTATGGGTGTTATCTTGATGATTTATAATGTCGAAGCTGTATAATATCACATTTATGTAACGACGACCAATGTTTGCTCTGTTGGAGTGGACCCATCTGTGATGCGGTGGACACCTGTCTACAGTCAGCATCCCTTAACTCAACTGCGGCAACATAACAAAGAAAATGATCTGCATTGGTCGTGGTGAGAGTGAATCAAACACGCCCACTGTGGATATGTAAACAACATCAATTTGGGTACAGAATGTGATAGTGTATGAACAATAAATATCGCACATTACATTCATCAACCAGACTAGGACTGCGTCTACTCTGCATATTGTGAGATTCTTGCTCCGTAAAAAACGTGTAACCATTCATCAATAATTACTACATCTCTGAGGCAAAGAAAAATACACAAATACTTCCACCCAGATAATCACCTGAGCTGCAGTGTTCCCGTAAATTGTAATTATTCATAATTTTACTTACCCTATGTTTTCTCTTTTTTTTTATCCGTTTGTTAATTGTTGTCGTGAATGTCGCTGATCGAAGTCTGTTCTACCTTCTTGTACAGAGCACTTCACTTGACAGCAGAAAATCAGCCCGCCTACTTCACCAAGCTCAGCCTATTACAGTCGAGAAATGCTGCCGTGTTTCGTTTGATTCTCTATTTTTGACGCAGAGATTGTCAGAGCGGCACATAATTCCCACACCGTTTCTGTGTAGATGCCGCCCACATATGTTGAAAGACAACTCAGCCGATGGGATTGTACAAAATTAACTATCATCCATTTCTCCATTCTTGAGCCGAAATTTGGCCAATAATTTAGAGTAGACAACAGTTCTATATACTGTATGGGCACAATGCGCACTGATTGGCAATATGGATGGAGGCAGTTCTCAATGCCGGACACACACGAGCAACGGGGGCGTGGCACTTTGCAGCTCATCTCGCTTTCAAATCTATGCAGGGATATTTTACATTCTGTAGTTTCTCTGTTCATCCTCACAATGGAAACACAGCCTGGCCTGTCTCACTCAGCTCATTATTATGTCATCTAATTGGTGTTACAAGCTCATGTGTAACTTTAGCCTACTCTGCTCAGGGATTAATGGTCTGCTGCTTTATCCTTGGGCATAGTGCCCTGACCTCAAAGACACTAATAAAAACCTGTCTCTCCCAGTTGAGGTAAACAAAGTCAGACCAAACAGGTGTTACATCTAAGACCATGACTACCGCCATCCATTCAGATTCACTTGCTGTGCTGTGATGTAGTGCTTTCTATCAAATTAAGAGATTATGGTCTCATTTGATTTGGTAAATATATAATCCCTAGCAAAAAAATAAATATTGAACCTTTATTTAACCAGGTAGGCCAGTTGAGAACAAGTTCTCATTTACAACTGCGACCTGGTCAAGATAAAGCAAAGCAGTGTGACACAAACACAGAGTTACACATGGGATAAACACATTAACCCAGTGTTGGACCAGTCACATCTAAAGGACCTTTCATCTATAGGCAAACTGTTGCTGTTTATTCATAGGCCTATTCTGGTCACCCTCTGACTGGTTTTAGGGTTAGGACTTTATGATTCATGCACTATGATCTAATATCTCTGTCTTTAAATCACTTTATCAAATAAGGCTGGTGGTCAGAGATAAATGAGGACAGGGTCATTGTAATAGCTGGAATGGAATGATAAATATATCTTACCTCTGCGATTTCAAAAGGGAATCTCAGGACATGATAGTGACCAGATGTTTTATGAGGCACTTTAGATTTGCACAGGCCTGAGATCCAGATCAGTATAGTGCTTTTATTTGAAGTATATACATGTCATGAATTCATATATTCCCACTAAAAGTGAGATTACTCATGTTTAGTAAAATGGACGTGAACAAACATGCAATAAGACATGTGCATTGGCCTGTTCAATTGACCATGTTTGAATGGTTTCAAGGTATGACCATACACAAAACAATGCATTTCTTGTTCATCTTTTTATTCATGAGTAGTATCCAACTGTTCATTATCAAATATACATCAAGCTACACAGTAACTCTATTCAACTGAATCAATAAATACTGTACCCTGACCCAAACAATAATAGTTCAGATTTTTTACAATATATCCCTACATAACAAGCTACTTTTCCTGCAGTAATCTATTTCCCAGAACTGGACAGTAACACAGTAACACACTATAACAGTATAGGTAGGCTAATGGTACTATTCAGAATGACAATTAAGCAATAATCCATAATTATATGTTCTTTGAATGATTTCTTGGAAATATATTTTATCAAACAAGAGATACAACCTAAACTAAAATGTTCTAACACATACAGGTCCTGCTCTAAAATTGTCATTACACTTGGAGTTGCTTGTTACAGTAACTGAGTAGTCGGTCTTCTGCAGTCAGAGAGAGGAGGAGAATTGAGGCCCAGGTGATACGCTTGCATCGTGGAATATTGCTGTGGTCTGACAGATACTACATTCAGTAGATTAGGTCATAATTCTGTGATCCTCTGCTGGCCTAGGATTGGATATTATGTTACTCAGCGAGCACGCCATCTCATTCAACATCTAGACTAACTAGATGAGAGGATACCGCACAATGATAACAGAACAGAAATGTTTTACAGTTTGCATATTGCTTGCTAATTCAGTTCAGTAATTTAAGAATTAGATATGGATCCCAGAATTCATTTCTGTTACCCATTGAGCCAGACAGACGTTAGAGCAACATCAGTAGACTAATGAAAATTAGCAGCACCTCTCCCATCACAACTCCATGAGACAGAACAGAGTTATGTTAGTCAGCTAACACTTAACCCATACATGGTGACAACAAGGACATATACAGCAGAGACAGATATTGACTAACAAGGACAAATATGTTTCCATATACAATACTGCAAATGGTAGCATAAATCTGTGAAAAGTGATGCTTTGAGGACTTCTATGACCAGAAAATAATTTTATCCATGCACAGGACATTTTATTTCACGGGCAGAGAGGGAAACAGTATGGATATGTTTTTGTTTGAGTACCTCTTACGACTCCATGTCCATAAGCAGGGAGATAGTGTTACACACACACTGTTTTGCCCTTAACTCCCAGGGTCAGAACTGTATCTGTGTGCAGTAGTCCAGGGGCTCTCCAGGTCCAGAGCTGTGCGTTTCCCTGGCAGCGAGAGCCTCCGTCGGCCCTCTGAGGGGTCTGACTGGGCCAATCCTGTCCCTGGCGCTGAGAAGTTCCCATGGTTGACCAGGCTTAAGGGCTCAGTATCTGTATGGATGGACAAGCCCAGGGCGCGATGCTCTGGGTGGATGCTGTTGCCAAGAGGCGGAGTCTTGGGGAGAGGGTCTAATACTGGGGTTGGATCCAGGACTCGGGTTGGCTCCAGAAGACACAGCTCCACTGAACTGTGGAGAGACTCACAGGACTTGGAAAGGCTGTAGTCAAAATCTGTTTGGATCAAGAACTGAGGTAGAGAACAAGAGAGAGGTGAGAAGAATCAGATCTACAGTACACAACTGCAGAATAACTTCTGTAAACATCAAAGTAGGATTATTGGTTGATATACAGTAGGCTAGACAAGACACACTGAGCAGTTGTTTCCTATGGATCCAGACTAGTGATGATGGTCCTAACAAACTGATCACCTACATCCAGAAGGGGTTAGACCAGACAGATCCTTGGGCTTAGTGGAGTTCCACTCAACATTCAAATGCTACAGTATTGGCATCTTTAACCCAATGCTTTCACCAAAAAAACAATTCTGTCCAACCAATGCGCTGCTATCACACCGATGACACGACCTCAACTACACTTTGTGAACCTTACTATCTACAAAGGTCAGTAAATCAACTGCCCAAAATCAATAACCAGGTTAAATCTACACTGAACAAAAATATAAATGCAACAATTTCAAAGATTTTACTGAGTTACAGTTCATAAGTAAATCAGTCAATTGAAATAAAATTAGGCCCAAATCTATGGAGGACACGACTGGGCATTGATGCAGCTATGGGTGAGCATAGGCCCACCCACTTGGCAGCCTGGCCCACCCACTTGGCAGCCAGGCACACACATTGGGGAGCCAGGCACACACACTGGGGAACCAGGCCCAGCCAATTAGAACAAGTTTTTCCTCACAAAAGGCCTTTATTACCGACAGAAATACACCCTTTGAGAGAAATACGCTTTTATGCATATGTAAAATGTTTGGGAGTTTTTATTTCAACTCATGAAACAAGGGAACAACACTTTACATGTTGCATTTATATTTTTTGTTCAGTATAAATACAAACATTTGGAAGATGTGTCCATCAGTCAAGAAGCACCTTTGCTTGGATGGTGTGCCCCGTTGCAATATGTGGTATACATACAGTACCTGTGAGAGGGAGGCCAGGGTCTCTGAGTCCAGCGGTGAGACGGGCTGCACCAGCCTCTCTGCAGGCCTCAGGGTGAGGGAGGGGGACGGTTCAGGGGGAGAGGACACTGTGCTGTAGGCCGGGGGCACCAGCACCATCTGTCTCTGGAGCAGCTGCATTATGGCCCCGATGTCTGTGGACATCCGTGACTCCATCCTGAGTGATCACAGTAGAATAGTCAGACTACAACCACAGCTAAAGTAGCATAGGTCACAACAGTAAATGGTTATTTGGGTCATCTCATTATCCCGCAGTTAAAGGGAGACAGCCTCCCAACACCAAAGGTTCGGCAAGTCATTGGTTGCAACCCAAATGGAATCCCTATTCCCTACATACTGTAGGGCTCTGGTCAAATCACTAAACTATGGGCCCTGGTCAAAAGTAGTGAACTATATGGAGTAGTGTGCCATTTGGGATACACCCAAGAATACACAACCCAAGGGTTCACACAACATTGACCAAACATTCTCCGACCTGTTGAGCTGTCTCTGCAGCAGTTCCAGCCTGTTCTCCAGCTCGCTGCGCTGCCGTCGGCTGATGTTGCTCAGGACAGTGTGGAGAGGGGGAGGAGGGGGAGTGGAGGGCAGGCAGTGGCAGGTCACCTCTTGATACTGCTGCTGTTCTCGGCTCTCCTCCCAGAAACTGAAGATGTTGGAGACGCCTGAGAAAGCCCCTGATACAGGGGAGAACAAGGGAGGTTAGACAGACAGCTAGTCCAACTCATATAGCATCTATCAGAAGCATACAGTATACTATACTGTTACGTTCCCACAAGAAACTCAGTCGCTCACAACAAAGAAAAATCACTTTAACAACCAAAACGAAACAGGTGGGGTTTTAGGAGGGATTCTGAAAGACACTCATGGGGGTGTCCACTGAAAGTTGACGAGCAACAACAACTGGAACCTAAAAGACATCCACCATGAGCGGCCATTCAATTTGTCCAAGAAGAGGCAAACAAAATAAAAACCCACACCAAAATTAAAGACAGGAAGCAGACCAAAAAAGTGGAGCAAAACAAAAACAGGGAAGATCAGATAAAGGATTGTTTGTCTAGACCTGAAATAGGTAGTGCCAACTAAATGTGTTGTCTCTCAAGACAACTGGAGCACTGGGCCAGCCACTCTTAAATAGCATCCCTCTAACGAGATGACCAAACATCACACGTGTAATACAGACTGACTAACGAGGTGACACCAATCGATGCGCCCCACATTCTAACGTCCAACCTTGAAATATTACATGGAAAAAACAAAGCCTGTAACAGCACTGGCATGAATAGCAGCATGCTCTGCTATTATTGTGGTGCAACAAATTGAGAAAAATAACACCACTCAGATCTAACACAGAGACAAAGTTTTTTTTTTTTAAATAGTGCTGATGGAGACATGGTCTAGCTGAGAGAGGATTGCAGGTATTGCCTGTCTTCTGGTTCATCTCATCCTCCACCGCACTGCTGATGTTGGTGGTCTGGCTATGGGGGATCCCGACTAGTGAAGTTGGTTGTACAGGGCTGGTTAACACTGACTCCTCATCTTCACTGGAGTAGAAAGGAGAATAGGCTGAGCTCATCAGGCCCTGAGACTCTGTGTTCTGCCCATCTCCCTGTGCTCTGGAGCTCTGGCCTCTGGCCCTGCGGACATTTCTCTGGGATGGATTGGTTTCCTCTGCCTCTGTGAGGAGAGGCATAGAATTCAGAAATAGGGTTTGTCCTTCTGACCAGGGCCCATAGGGTAATACACTATACAGGGAATAGGGTGCACTTTGGAACGCACATATAGAGTGGATAGAACAGACTTGTCAAATTGAAGCAAGTGTGATTAATGCAAATTGAATGGGTTTACTAAAATCAAACTGAAATACACAGAATTATCTAATCTAGCCGTGTGCTACCCAGAGTACTTGACTAACAGGGTACCACACCTCTGTCCGAGCTGCAACTGAGGGACAGTTTTTGTCTGTGAATACGACAGCTGACTCCACAATGATCAGAGTCCTCACTGCTCATTGAACCAGCTACCGTGGCAACCTGAAAAAAAATATTAAAGTGAGAAGTTATAGAATGATTCATGGAGTCAAATAACTTAAATTCAAACAATCAAACTCTAAGATAAAGAGACAGTAAATTCCCCTGAATGACATGTTTCTAGCAAGGCATTAGAGACACAATTCTGTAACAAAAAGCCAACTCACATCCCGGAGGTTGAACGTGATCTCCAGGTTCCCCCAGAAGTAGTCAGAGAACTCGGGATACATATCTAGCACCTCCAGCATGTCCTCCCTGAGGATCTTATGGAGGTCACAGTAGGTCAGAGCCCTCACGTCTGCATTGCACTTCCCTGGACAGGCATACAGGTTAATGGGCTCTCCAAAGATGTCATTCTTACCTGCAGGGGGAAAGGAGAGATTGTTTACTGGATGCACAGGAGAAGGTACATTGATGATAGCATATCTATGGATACAATATGTGCTTCTGATATTGTGGATATTCAGAGACAATGTGTTAATAATTCATATCTAATTTACTTTTTCTGTGTTCATTTATAGCGATTTACAAGGTTTCTGAGTGAATGTGCTCACATATTCTTGTGACCCATAGCAACCACCAGGTGAGGCTGTTCGACTAAACATTGTGGAGGGCTATGAGGGCATATCTCAAGGAGTGGAGGAGATGAGAGAGACGGTGATAAAAGCCTCCGCATCAATATATCAAATAAAATAAAAAATGATTTGTCACATGCGCCGAATACAGTGAAATGCTTACTTACAAGCCCTTAACCAACAATGCTTTTAGAAGTTAAGGTAAATAAGTGTTAAGTAAAACATTGAAAATAAATAACTTAAGTAACAAATAATTAAACAGCAGTAGTAAAATAACAATAGCAATATGTACAAGTATATATATACGGTACAGGTTGAAAGCCACTGCAAGCCAAGTCAATTAAAATCAAGTAAATCTTTATTGTGCCATATGGAAATGCAGTTGAGATGATATCCTACCCAGGATGGCCACGACCACATCCCCTCTCAGGATCTCTATGGAGCCTCGGGAAATGAAGTAGAGGGCTGAGATGACGTCACCGGCATGGACCAGGGTGTCGCCTGGCGGGGCATGGGTGGTCTTAAACCTCATGGCCAGGGCCCGCAGGCAGCCCTTAGTGGAGCCTTTGAAGGCCTTGCAGTTCTGTAGCAGGGTGCGGTTGAGGTGCAGGCAGATATCAGCCTGTAAGCACTCTGGGAAGCCCTTCAGCACCTGGACAACATAGAGGAGCGGAGACACATCAGCTGGTTTGTCTTTGTGTCGACCACTGTGTGTTGCCTTTTTACTACTTAAATGTGTCCATTTCGCCACAAATTTCAACCAAAACAAGTAGCAGTGTGTGTGTGCATGTGTTCGCACAAGTGTGTTTATGACTCACAGCATTCATATCAATGCCGTTAGTGTAGGACCAGGCATGTTGGAAGTACTCCTCCAGCCGCTGCCTCAGTGGGTTGGGGATCTGGTGGAAGCGGATGAACTCTCGAACCCGCAGCATCTGGGTGTGGTAGCGAGCCGTGCCGGAGTACAGCCGCTGGATGATGGCTGACACATTACCAAAAATGCTGGCATACATGAGAGCTATAGGCACACAGAGAGAATAGAGAGGACTGAGCATATTCCCCAAAAATAAGCATGTAAAATTATAATGCTAGAAAAACATGAAGATTTTGTGCCTGTAATCAAAATGTAGTGTTTTATATTATTAAATAAGATACAATAAAATGGACATAATCTCCCCTGGGGAAGAATTGCCTTGGACAGTAAACACGAGATGTGGCTGTCCAATAGGTCCAATACACATAATACTTACATTCCCCATCCATGTGATGTACAATTTCCAATCATGTGTTAACAGTAACATAACATGTGCATTAAGCAATATTTATTTGTGTATTGAGGGCTTATAATTGGGACTTACAGCCGATGAGCATTACACAGATAGAGAAGATCTTCTCAGAGTTGGTATTAGGGGAGATGTTCCCGAAGCCCACGCTGGTCAAACTACTGAAGGTAAAGTAGAGTGCTGTGACATATTTGTCCCTGATGGAGGGACCTGACCCTGGTACAGTCTGATTGTAGGGCTTTCCGAGCTGGTCCCCCAGAGAGTCCAACCAGCCAATCCGGGCCGCTCCTGCACGCTCCACGTTACCAATTGCGTACCAGATGCAGGCCAGCCAATGAGCGATAAGGGCAAAGGTGCACATGAGGAGGAAGAGGACGGCCGCTCCGTACTCAGAGTATCTGTCCAGCTTCCGAGCTACACGCACCAATCGCAGTAGCCGAGCAGTCTTTAACAGGCCAATCAGGGTTGTTGTCTTAAAGGGTACAGGTAAGAAATATGTTCAACACAGGTCATTCACACATGCAGAACACCCAGCCATACAACCAAGCTCTTTTGATTATAATCACTATGTGTCAGTTTACTTAGGAAAGAAGAAAGAAATGTTTTTTTTTACGGGAAAATATTGCACAGGCTCTTAAAACAGACGCTTGTAGCAGCACTTTGGTACAACAATGATACTTTTAGGGCATTAAAAACCCCTCCACCCAGGTCTCCTCACCTCTTCTCCAGAGCGGTATATGAGCAGGTCAAAGGGGATAGCCGCCACCATGTCTATGAGGAACCAGCCTTTGAAGTAGTGCACGGCAATCCGCTGCGACTGGCTGACCACCTCGTCGTTGGTGTTTACGTATGTCGTCCTGAAGTTGATGACGATGTCAACGATGAACATGATGTCCACGATGAGGTCCACCACATTCAGTGGAGAGCAGTAACCACAGGTCTGCATGGCTGCCTCCTCCTGGTCACTGAGGAGAAATGCCGCGGAGTAGGGTGTGAAGATGGCTGTGTAGATGACCAGGAGCAGGATGACCCAGTCCCACACTGCCTTGAAGGGGCTGTAGTGCAGGATGGTCCATTTATGGATACGGGGGGTCTGGAGCTTGTACTCTGGTAGGACATCTGGGCCTAGTGAGAGGACCTTGGGAAGGAGAGAGAGGAGATGTGTAATGAAACTGAAGATCGAAAGGTGAAATTCTTTTGAATTTGATGACCAAGAGAGGAACCTGTCCTCTAAACAGGGTGTGAATGTCATTATTTGTTTCATTTTGGACAATTTGAACTTGGTTTTCAAATTTAAGGCCCACATGAGATGAATGTCGTATGAATAGGAAGGGAGCCCCCATACATAAACAGTAGATGATTGAGAGTAGCCATTAGGCTAATGGAACTAATGAAAAACTGTATGAAAACTAAATTCCAACAATTTGGTCATGGTCTGGTAGGATCTAATTTTCATATGATTGATTGTGGCCATTTTAGACTAAACTTCCTGAATGTGTTTGAGTAGGAGTACAGCATGTTGTGTATGTGGGACTGAGAAAGTCAGTTTCTTGTGTAGTATGGTTTATAAATCACTCTTGTTACATATCGAAATCCAGATGAGAGAGTGTCCAACCTGTGAGTGTAAGAACCGACGCTGGAGATGAGAAGCAGGTACGGGGAGTGGAACATTTAATATAAGAGAGACATGGAACAGGACAGAACCAGTGTCAGAAACAGGTAACAAAATGACATATGAACATTAATGAGGAATTGGGGAATAGAGCTGGGGACAGAGAGATATAGGGAAGGAAATAACACAGGTGATTGAGTCCAGGTGAGTCCAAATGATCGCTGGTGCACATGACGAAGGAAAGAGGTGTGTGTAATGATGGTGACAGGAGTGCGTAATGCAGGGCAACCTGGCACCCTCAAGCACTAGGGGGGAAGAGCGGGAGCAGGCGTGACAGTGAGGGCCCTACTCAGTGTGTAACCAGTGACTATTGAAGAGGAGCAGGTGGCTCCAGCCTTTAGGCCACTTCACCAAAGAGAATATGACAGACGAAATCTAAGAACTGTACAATCAAGTTTCTTATAAATATCAAACCTCCTACTTGCATCAAAATATGACTGGAAAGAAATGACTAAGATATGCCAACATCCTCTGCTACTCTATGTGTTCTTACGTTCACATTTTTTTTGTTCTTGTATCTTCAGCTAAAGCATCTTGAATCACGTGACCAGCATTAGCCCTATGATTTGTGTCTCGTCTCCTTGTGTGATGTCAAAAGCAGGTATAGAACATCACATAATACTCGCCTGTCCAACACACAACACAGTGTACAGTACAGTTCATTCCTGTCTGGGAAAAATGAAACAGTGAGACAGTCAGAAAGTACTTAATACTTCCAATCAAACCCCTGCTGTTCTGTTGTTCCTCTCACCATACTCTCTCCGGCCTCTCAATCACCCATCAACACTGAATCAGAACTCACTCAAGTATAGCTGATGGTTGGCCCTGTCTGGTAAACTGCTGGCCAAAACTAATGATTCCACTGTCTATTACAGAACTGTAAATCTGTCAAGGTCCTAACGGCCAAGTGTATTATTCCCCATGATAGAAAGTGATTTCAATCATTCCTTTAAAGTATATTAATCCACTGTAGGCCTACAGACTGCTTCACACATAGTGTACACATGCAAAAAGACTCTGAAAGCCAGAAACACGCAAACATGATGACTTATTGGTGCGGCAGCAAGAACAACTCTCCCAAATATCAGAGATCCTCCGGGCACTTACCGACTCCCTCCAACCACAGTCCAACCTAAACCCAGGAGGAGTAAATGCCCAAGTCTCATCGCCCAGTGCTACAGGTGTCTCCATAGTTCCTCCAGGGAACCTGTACCAGGAACCCAAGATCCCAGGCCCCAAGCGGTATGACGGCCACCTGGGAAGTTGCAAGGGCTTCCTCACTCCGTGTTCTCTGGTGTTCGAGCTACAGTCCTCATTCCACACCGATTGGGCCATGATCACCTATATCATCTCTCTACCCTCGGGCAAGGCCCTGTTGCGGGAAACAGTAGCCACCATCCTGCAGCTCATTATTAGCCTTCACTGCGACAAGTCTTTGACCACCCAGCCAGCCGACTGTTCAATATCCGCCAAGTGGCCAGACCAGTGGCTGACTTCGCCATTGAGTTCTGCACTCTCGATGCACCAGGGTTTGTGTAACTCCATAAAGGATTAACTGGGAGAGGACCGGGAGTCCCTTATAATGCTGGCAATCAGGATCAACAACTGCCTCCAAGAACGCATGAGACAGCGTTTTTTTTCTTTTTTGTTGAATTTTACCCCTTTTTCTCCCCAATTTCGTGGTATCCAATTGTTGTAGTAGCTACTATCTTGTCTCATCGCTACAACTCCCGTACGGGCTCGGGAGAGACGAAGGTTGAAAGTCATGCGTCCTCCGATACACAACCCAACCGAGCCGCACTGCTCCTTAACACAGTGCGCATCCAACCCGGAAGCCAGCCGCACCAATGGCCACCTTGGCTAGCGCACACTGCGCCCAGCCCACCACAGGAGTCGCTGGTGCGCGATGAGAAAAGGATCCTACCGACCAAGCCCTCCCTAACCCGGGCGACGCTAGGCCAATTGTGCGTCGCCCCACGGACCTCCCGGTCACGGCCGGTTACGACAGAGCCTGGGCGCGAACCCAGGGACTCTGATGGCACAGCTGGTGCTACAGTACAGCGCCCTTAACCACTGCGCCACCCGGGAGGCCCCTGACAGCGCTTTTTTGACACCACTCCAGTATGTATCCTGGTTTCCTGAACACCCCAAGCCCCGCAAACCCAGCATTGAGGAGCCCATGCAGCTGGGACGCACCAGTCTGAGCCCACAGGAGGGTG
Source organism: Oncorhynchus nerka (assembly GCF_034236695.1). Taxonomy (NCBI): domain Eukaryota; kingdom Metazoa; phylum Chordata; class Actinopteri; order Salmoniformes; family Salmonidae; genus Oncorhynchus; species Oncorhynchus nerka. The sequence goes on along the minus strand of NC_088424.1, from coordinate 23,956,558 downwards.
AAAGGTGGTCTCAGCCATCTCCGTACTACATGCCCAGAGCTGACGGGAATTGCCAGGGCTTGCCAGGACAAGGAGAGACCATGACGGGCTGTGCAGTTAACCCCCGGCTACCCAGTCACCGTCTGTCACTACCCGCAAACCTCCACTGGGACAACCATCAGCACGAGATTCAAGCCTTTGTGGACTCCGGGGCCTCAGATGATTTATTTGATCGAGACTTCACCAGAGAATTACAAATCCCCTGCGTGAAATGTCCTATCCCTCTGCAGATTCAAGCCCTCGATGGATGCCCCCTTGGCTCCAGCCAGGTGGAATATCAGACCAAACCCATTCTACTGCAGGTTGGGGTTCGCCACAGAACTCCTACCTAGCTACAACCCTCCCCGGGACCATCTTTACTCACTCTTGACCCGTCAAGCTGCAGTCATGGACAATTACATTACCATTCAAAAGTTTGGGGTCACTTAGAAATGTCCTTGTTTTTGAAAGAAAAGTACATTTTTTCTCCATTAAAATAACAGAAAATTGATCAGAAAATTGATCAGAAATACAGTGTAGACATTGTAAATTACTATTGCAACTGGACTATGTAAATGACTATTGTAGCTAACGTTGTGTTAGCTAATCCAAGTTTAGCATTTTAAAAGGCTACTTGATCATTAAAGAACCCTTTTGCAATTATGTTAACACAGCTGAAAACTGTTGTGCTGATAAAAGAAGCAATACAGCTGGCATTCTTTAGACCAGTTGAGTATCTGGAGCATCAGCATTTGTGGGTTCGATTACAGGCTCAAAATGGCCAGAAACAAAGAACTTTCTTCTGAAACTCGTCAGTCTATTCTTCTGAGAAATGAAAGCTATCCCATGCGAGCAATTGTCAAGAAACTGAAGATCTGGTACAACGCTGTGTACTACTCCCTTCATAGAACAGTGCAAGGGTGTGATGTCTGTACAAAAACAAAACAAGATTATTTAAGTCACCCATATTGAAAAAATGTAGAACACTCTATAACCCACACCTACACACTCATGTATCAATCTGATTGATGGATTGTGTTGTGCAGTAAGCAGGTGCAGGTGTATAATGGTGGCTCCTTCAAAGAATAGGCAAGAAGGCCAACCATGGAGAATAGTAAGACACTTCATTATTTCTTTAACTACGCTATATTGTTTGTCCTCATGTGTCTGCATCTTTTTCGGCATAAAGTACTCTGCAGCCACTTAGTGTGGACACCAGGTGAGGCCACACACAGATTCCTGTTGGACACTCAAATCAAATCAGATTTATTTATTTATAAAGTCCTTCTTACATCAGCTAATATCTCAAATTGCTGTACAGAAACCCAGCCTAAAACCCCAAACAGCAAGTACTGCAGGTGTAGAAGCATGGTGGCTCGGAAAAACTCTCTAGAAAGGCTATAACCTAGGAAGAAACCTAGAGAGGAACCAGGCTATGAGGGGTGGCCAGTCCTCTTCTGGCTGTGCCGGGTAGAGATTATAACAGAACATGGCCAAGATGTTCAAACGTTCATAGATGACCAACAGGATCAAATAATAATAGTCACAGTGGTTGTCTAGGGGGGAAAGGTCAGCACCTCAGGAGTAAATGTCAGTTGGCTTTACGTAGTCAACACTGTCTCTTTAACTACCTTATTTTCTCAATAAATGTCTACATTTTCTCCTTCACTTCATCCTTCTCTCTCCTTCTCCCTAAATCCTCTCGGTTATATCAGCTGTATTGGTGAACCCCTCCCGCATCTGAACTGGCTACATAGAGGGTACAGCATGATCAGAGGTGAGAGGTCGCTTGGCCTGGTCAACAGGAAGTATTATTAAAAATGCTTTACATTGAAATACAGCTAGAGATGTAGTAGTCCCAGAGTTAATGATCCAAGGTCAGTTTTGCATTTCACCTCCTGATGATTATGATGACTGAGTGTTAGAATAAAAAAAAAACAAGGCTTAAACATGCTACATCTGTCTCTCGTCTGCTGGTATGTTCTGATGTGAGATAGGATGCCAACCCCCAGTCCCGTCATCGCCAACTCACCCGCTCTTAAGATAACTTTTGGGCTAACTGGGAGCCCAAGGCTGGTTAGGAGACACCACTAGAAACACTATGTAATTGTGATGAACTGAGAGAATATTAGGGTAGCACAGTGATTCATTAATCATATGCTGCCTTCCCTGCTGCTCTGTTCTTACCACTTTCCCTTTCTGTCTTTTACACCTCTCGCCACCATTTGATGACATAGTATTTCATCAAATGTGACATAATTTCAACCAGTAGAGAATGTGAAATACTTTATTGAAAGAAGTTAATTATCCAAGAGTTATAAATACATATATTATAAATACAAGTTCAATCTGTACTTCAATGCACATCTGAATGCACAAGAGGTGGCGAGGGGTGTAAAAGACAGAAAGGGAAAGTGGTAAGAACAGAAGGGAATATCTGTGTTTATCAGATCAATGCAGAGGAAGGAAATTAGATATTGAGATGAACCGGTTTTACATGATGTATAGGAAGTGATGTTTAAAAAAAATATCTGTATATGAATTACAAATCTTTACTTAACTAGGCAAGTCAGCTAAGAACAAATTCTTATTTACAATGACAGCCTACCAGGGAACAGTGGGTTAACTACCTTGTTCAGGGGTAGAACAACAGATTTTTAACTTGTCAGCTCGGGGATTCGATCCAGCAACCTTTCGGTTACAGGACCAACGCTCTAACCACTAGGCTACCTGCCGTCTATTGCATAGTTACAATGTGTAACCATTGATGTCCTAGGACCAAGATTGGTAAACTGTTGAAGTGTATAATTGTAATACATACATGCAGACACAGCATCATTCAAATACTGGAATTTGATACTCCTGGTATTGGATATGACTGAAAAATTATCTCAAAGACATTCATACCTAAACTGCACATTTTATTTGCCAAGGTAAAGTACATGATCAGTGAATATAAACTCAGCAACTACATTTATTTTCAGCAAACTTAACATGTGTAAATATTTGTATGAACATAACAAGATTCAACAACTGAGACATAAACTGAACAAGTTCCACAGACATGTGACTAACAGAAATGGAATAATCTGTCCCTGAACAATGTCAAAAATAACAGTCAGTATCTGGTGTGGCCACCAGCTGCATTAAGTACTGTAGTTCAACTTCTCCTCGTGGACTGCACCAGATGTGCCAGTTCTTGCTATGACATGTTACCCCACTCTTCCACCAAGGCACCTGCAAGTTCCCGGACATTTCTGGGGGGGAATGGCCCTAGACCTCACCCTCCGATCCAACAGGTCCCAGACATGCTCAATGGGATTGAGATACGGGCTCTTCACTGACCATGGCAGAACACTGACATTCCTGTCTTACAAGATATCACGCACAGAATGAGCAGTATGGCTGGTGGCATTGTAAAGCTGGAGGGTCATGTCAGGATGAGCCTGCAGGAAGGCTACCACATAAGGGAGGAGGATGTCTTCCTTATGACGACAGCCTAGTTTGCCTGTTTCAGGAGTCCCTAAAACATTAAACAACCAAAATTACAATTTCATACTCACCCCTAAAGCTAGCCAGCTAGCTGGTTAATGTTAGCTAGTCAGCTAGCTTGCTAAATCGCAATTGTCGTAAATGAACTTTATGACAAAGAAATATGCATAATCGTTTGTCTCTACATTAACTAACATATTCCTCTCAACTGTATATTTTTTGCATGACTCGCTATGATGTTATAATCAATTACATTTGCTTTCAACCTAGTATTTTTACCAGCCATTTTTGCTGAAGAACGTCTTCAGTCTTAGGTCGCATAGAGTCAAATTCATCATGGTAACCTGTCGCTGCTGGTGATTTGCATAAAGTTGAGAAAAGTTTAATTTTTTCACCGTCTCCCACACCATCTTCACGCCGCCCAAAGGTCCCTCTCCGCTTCTCACCTCTTTCCTTCCATTGAAACTGAATGGGAAGCAGTGTTTCACTGCGCAGCACTGCTTGCTAGTGAACACGGGGTATTAGTAAACTACAGGGAGCCCAGTAAGTGCACAGGTGTGTTTCTTATGTTAGGTCTAGATACGGTCGGATGCAGAATGGAAAAGGTAGGACCCCTTCTGCCTCTAAAAGAGAACCGTGGAGAGAGAGGGGGCAAAAAAGAGCGATCAAGAGAGAGAGAGAGTGAGGGAGAGAGATAGAGAGAAGGAGAAAGAAAAAGAGAGAGAGAGTGTGCCGGGGCTCACCTTCTAAAAGAAAAACAACAGGCTGAGGTGAACATGATATGATACAGAGGAATGGAACACAGCCGCAAGTGACGCCATAAGTGTCATGTGGAAAAGGAATGAGGGACCAAGAGAAAGAGAATAGAGGAGAAGTAGAGCATGATGTCAGAGCAAATCAAATCACGTTTTATTGGTCACATACACATATTTTGCAGATGCTATTGCAGGTGTAGTGAAATGCTTGTGTTCCCAGCTCCAACAGTGCAGTAGTATCTAACAATTCACAACAATATACACAAATCTAAAAGTAAAATTATGAAATTAAGAAATATATTAATATTAGGACGTGCAATGTCGGAGTGGCATTGACTAAAATAGAGTAGACTATAATACAGTATGTACATATGAGATGAGTAAATCAGTACGTAACCATTATTAAAGTGACTAGTGTTCCATTATTAAAGTGACCAGTGATTCCATGTCTAAGTATATAGGGCAGTAACTCGGGTGGTAGCTGGCTAGTTATGGCTATTTAACAGTCTGATGGCCTGGAGATTGATGCTGTCTCTCGATACCAACTTTGATGCAGCAGAGGAGCAAATAACATACTCTAATTTCTGGGTATTTATTGGGGCAGAAACTATTATCCCTCAGCTCATTACATCTGTCCAGGGATACTGCTAAGTACTCTGCACAGCTGGAACTAATGTGGGTACAAGTTATACTGTCAGGCAAATGACATGGGACCCAAATAAGCCTGTTACTAAGGCTACTGCTACTACTGTATTACTAACCCCTGGTACTGTGCTACAGCATTGGAGTATTGAAGTATTGTTACTACAGCCTATTATATTATTGATAGCCTGGTCCCAGATCTGTTTGTGCTTTTGTCAACTCCATTGGCAATTCCATAAGCAGTTGGCAAGAGAGCAGAAACAGAGGGCCACCCTGCCTAAATACAATACACTACTGCAATGACAGTTGTAAACTACACCTGTACTTATTGCTGTTGTCTTACTAATCAAATCAAACTTTATTTGCTACATCCGCTGAAAACAACAAGTGTAGACTTTACCGTGAAATGCTTACTTACAAGCTCGTAACCAACAGTGCAGTTCAAGAAGAAGAAAATATTTACCAAGTCGGCTAAAATAAAAAGTAATAATAAAAAGTAACACAATAACAATAATGAGGCTATATACAGGGGGCACTGGTACCGAGTCAGTGTGCAGTGGAACAGGCTAGTTGAGGTAATCTGTACAAGTAGGTGGGGGTGAAGTGACTATGCATAGGTAACAAACAAACAGCGAGCAGCAGTAGTTTACGGTCTAATGGCTTGGGGGTAGAAGCTGTAGGAGCCTTTTGGTCCTAGACTTGGCGCTCCAGTACAGCTTGCTGTGCGCTAGCAGAGAAAAAAGTCTATAACTTGGGTGACTGGAGTCTGACAATTTTATGGGCTTTCCTCTGACACTGCCTATTACATAGGTCCTGGATGGCAGAAAGCTTGGCCCCAGTGATGTACTGGGCCGTTCGCACTACCCTCTGTAGCGCCTTACGGTCAGATGCCGAGCAGTTACCATACCAGGCGGTGATGCAACATGACAGGATGCTCTCGATGGTGCAGATGTAGAACCTTTTGAGGATCTGGGGACCCATGACAAATCTTTTCAGTCTCCTGAGGGGGAAAAGGTTTTGTCGTGCCCTCTTCACGACTGTCTGGGTATGTTTCGACCATGATAGTTCGTTGGTGATGTGGACACCAAGGAACTTGAAACTCTCGACCTGCTCCACTACAGCCCGTCGATGTTAATGGGGGCCTGTTTGGCCTTTTCCTTTAGTCCACGATCAGCTACTTTGTCTTAATCACATTGAGGGAGAGGTTGTTGTCCTGGCACCACACTGCCAGTTCTCTGACCTCCTCTCTATAGGCCGTCTCATTGTTGTCGGTGATCAGGCCTACCACTGTTGTGTCGTCAGCAAACTTAATGATAGTGTTGGAGTCGTGTTTGGCCACGTAGTCGTGGGTGAACAGGGAATACAGGAGGGGACTAAGTACACACCCTTGGCGGGCCCCAGTGTTAAGGGTCAGCGTGGCAGATGTGTCGTTGCCTACTCTAACCACCTGGGGGCGGCCCTTCAGGAAGTACAGGATCTAGTTTCAGAGGGAGGTGTTTAGTCCCAGAGTCCTTAGCTTAGTGATGAGCTTCGTGGGCAATGTGGCGTTGAATGCTGAGCTGTAGTTGATGAACAGCATTCTCACATAGGTGTCCTTTTGTCCAGGTGAGAAAGGGCAGTGTGGAGTGCGATTGGATCTGTGGATCTGTGGATCTGTTGTGGCGGTATGCAAATTGGAGTTGGTCTAGGGTGTCCAGGAGGATGCTGTTGATGTGAGCCATGACCAGCCTTTCAAAGCACTTCATGGCTACTGACGTGAGTGCCACGGGGCAGCAATCATTTAGGCAGGTTACCTCCGCTTCCTTGGGCACAGGGACCATGGTGGTCTGCTTGAAACATGTAGGTATTACAGACTCGGTCAGGAAGAGTTTGAAAATGTCAGTGAAGACACTTGCCAGTTGGTCCGTGCATGCTTTGAGTACGCGTTCCGGTAATCCGTCTGGCCCAGCGGCTTTGTGAATGTTGACCTGTTTAAAGGTTTTGTTCACATCGGCTACCGAGAGCGTTATCACACAGTCATCCAGAACAGCTGGTGCTCTCATATGCATGCTTCAGTGCTGCTTGACTCGAAGCGAGCATAAAAGGCATTTAGCTCGTCTGGTAGGCTCGCGTCACTGGGCAGCTCGCGTCTTGGTTTCCCTTTGTAGTCCAGTAATAGCTTTCAAGCCCTGCCACCTCCGACGAGCGTCAGAGCCGGGGTAGTATGATTCAATCTTAATCCTGTATTGACACTTTTCTTGTTTGATGGTTTGTCTGAGGGCATAGCGTGATTTCTTATAAGCATCCGGATTAGTTTTCCGCTCCTTGAAAGCAGCTCTAGCCTTTAGCTCGATGCGGATGTTGCCTGTAATCCATGGCTTCTGGTTGGGATATGTACGTACAGTCACTGTGGGGACGACGTCATTGATGCACTTATTGATGAAGCTGGATGAATCCCGGAACATATGATGAATGCCATTGGATGAATCCCGGAACATATTCCAGTCTGCGCTAGCAAAAGAGTCCTGTAGTGTCGCATCCGCATCATCTGACCACTTCCGTATTGAGCAAGTCACTGGTATTTCCTGCTTAAGTTTTTGCTTGTAAGCAGGAATCAGGAGGATAGAATTGTGGCCAGATTTGCCAAATGGAGGGTGTGTCACACCCTGATCTTAGTTATCTTTGTTTTCTTTATTATTTTGGTTAGGTCAGGTTGTGACGAGGCTGGTATGTGTGTTTTTGTCCTGTCTAGGGTTTTTTGTATATCTATGGGGTTTTGGTATTGTCTAGGTAAATGTAGGTCTATGGTGGCCTGAATTTTTTCCCAATCAGAGACAGCTGTTTATCGTTGTCTCTGATTGGGGATCCTATTTAGGTTGCCATTTTCCATTTTGGTTTTGTGGGTTATTGTCTATGTGTAGTTGCATGTCAGCACTCGTTATTATTAGCTTCACATTTGTTTTGTTATTTTGTTAGTTTGTTTAGTGTTCTTCGTAAATAAAGAAGAATGTATTCAAATTATGATTTAGTGATTTAAGTTTTCCTGCATTAAAGTCCCCGGCCACTAGGAGCGCCGCTTCTGGGTGAGCATTTTCTTCTTTGCTTATGGCCTTAGAGTTGGTTGAAAGCGGTCTTAGTGCTAGCTTCGCTTTGTGGTGGTAAATAGACAGCCATGAATAATACGGATGAGAACTCTCTTGGTAGATAGTGTGGTCGACAGCTTATCATAAGGTACTCTACCTCAGGCGAGCAATACTTCGAGACGTCTTTAATATTAGACATCGCGCACCAGCTGTTATTGACAAAAAGAAACACACCCCCACTCCTCGTCTTACCAGAGGTAGCGTCTCTGTTCTGCCGGTGCATGGAAAATCCCGCCAGCTCTATATGGTCCGTTTCTTCGTTCAGCCACGTCTCGGTGAAACATAAGATGTTAGTTTTTAATGTCCCGTTGGTAAGATAATCTTAATAGTATGTCATCAATTTTATTTTCTAACAATTGCACGTTAGCAAGGAGAATGGAAGGCATTGGGAGTTTACTTGCTCTCCTCCGGATTCTCAGATGGATCCCTGATCTGCGTCCACTTTCCGGCGTCTTTTCTTCACGCAAAAGGCGTGGATCTGGGCCTGTTCCAGTGAAAGCAGGATATGATTCTCGTCGGACTCGTTAAAGGAAAAAGTTTCTTCCCGTCCACGGTGAGTAATCGCTTTTCTGATGTCCAGAAGTTATTTTCAGTCATAAGAGACTAGCAGCAGCTACATTATGTACACAATAAGTAAAAAAAGAAGTTAGACAAAACGCAAAAAAAATTACAAAATTGCACAATTGGTTGGGAGAATGTAAAACGTCTGCCATGTTCTTCGGCGCCATCTTTTACTACTAGTACTTATTGTGTTGATGGTAATGTTTGTGTTATTATTCAGTAATTACTCATAATTAGACATGTCTTTAGAGCAGAGTTCTCATAACTTTGTTGAGTCTTGTCAAACACCTGAGTAAATCACGAGAGAACTTTAATAATATGCACATCACACTATTAGAGGAAACCATGTGTAAAGTTCCCTCCAGCAAAGTACAGCAGCCTTAAATGCTGGATGCTTGACTGTATCTTGTACCACTGACTCTCCTCTTCTCATATGTTTGTTTGCGCACTTCACAAATGAGTAACAAGTGGATATGTTGTCAGTATCTGATTCCTACCCTCAATTGCAAACTGAAAATGAACATTTCAGTTCAGACTGCATCTAGCTATACCTCTCCAATGCTCTTCCTACAGTAGATGTTGATGGATTATTTTGCTCTCTGTTGATTTCGTCCTAAAGTGATTTGTGGACTTTGGGGGTTTGGGAGATGGATTCAATCAGCATCTCTACAGAGATTTGTCATTCTGATTGACTGATGGTTCCGAGAATGGAACCACCAGTCAACCGGATTCCTGTCACCATGCCTTATTAATCACAGCTCGACACCACCTCTCTCGGTCCTTAAGCATCTCCAGGCCAGATGAGTCAAACCCTGACTCTCCCCTTGAAGCAGGTCAGAGTCCTTGGAAGCCATCCAATAGCAAGAGGGATGAGGCCTTCATCTGCCTCCAACCTCATCAACACTCTAGATTAGTCCAACCAGCTGTAACAGTGCATGACCTAAACTGCACCCAAAAATGCAAATCCTATTCCCTATATACACTGAGTGTAACAAAACATTAGGAACACTTTCCTAATATTGAGCTGCACCCTATTTTGCCCTCAGAACAGACTCAATTTGTCAGGACATGGACTACAAGGTGTCGAAAGCGTTCTACAGGTATGCTGGCCCACGTTGACTCCAATGCTTCCCACTAAAAGTTGACCGATTAATCGGAATGGCCGAATAATTAGGGCCGATTTCAAGTTTTCATAACAATCGGAAATCTGTATTTTAAATGCCGATTTTGCCGGTTTAAAAAAAAACATTTTTTTACACCTTTATTTAACTAGGCAAGACAGTTAAGAACAAATTCTTATTTTCAATGATGGCCTAGGAACGGTGGGTAAACTGCCTTGTTCAGGGGCAGAACGACAGATTTTTACCTTGTCAGCTCAGGGATTCAATCTTGCAACCTTTCGGTTAACTAGTACAACACTCTAACCACCTGCCTCACGAGGAGCCTGCCTGTTACGCAAATGCAGTAAGAAGCCAAGGTAAGTTGCTAGCTAGCATTAAACTTATTTTATAAAAAAACAATCAATCAATCATAATCACTAATTATAACTACCCATGGTTGATGATATTACTAGTTTATCTAGCATGTCCTGCGTTGCATCTAATCGATGCTGTGCGCATTTTGCGAAAAAGGACTGTCGTTGCTCCAACATGTACCTAACCATAAACATCAATGCCTTTTTTAAAATCAATACACAGAAGTATATATTTTTAAATCTGCATATTTAGCTAAAAGAAATCCAGGTTAGCAGGCAATATTAACCAGGTGAAATTGTGTCACTTCTCTTGCGTTCATTGCCCGCAGAGTCAGGGTATATGCAACAGTTTGGGCCGCCTGGCTCATTGCGAACAAATTTTCCAGAATTTTACGTAATTATGACATAACATTGAAGGTTGTGTAATGTAACAGCAATATTTAGACTTATGGATGCCACCCGTTAGATAAAATACAGAACGGTTCCGTATTTCACTGAAAGAATAAACGTTTTGTTTTCGAAATGATAGTTTCCGGATTCGACCATATTAACAACCTAAGGCTCGTATTTCTGTGTGTTATTATGTTATAATTAAGTCTATGATTTGATAGAGCAGTGTGACTGAGCGACGGTAGGCACCAGCAGGCTCGTAAGCATTCATTCAAACAGCACTTTAGTGCGTTTTGCCAGCAGCTCTTCGCTGTGCTCCAAGCATTGAGCTGTTTTTGACTTCAAGCCTATCAACTCCCGAGATTAGGCTGGTGTAACGTGAAATGGCTAGCTAGTTAGCGGGGTGCGCGCTAATAGCGTTTCAATCGGTGACGTCACTCACTCTGAGACTTGGAGTAGTTGTTCCCCTTGCTCTGCAAGGGCCGTGGCTTTTGTGGAGTGATGGGTTACGATGCTTCGAGGGTGGCTGTTGTCGATGTGTTCCTGGTTCGAGCCCAGGTAGGAGCGAGGAGAGGGACGGAAGCTATACTGTTACACTGGCAATACTAAAGTGCCTATAAGAAAATCCAATAGTCAAAGGTATATGAAATACAAATGGTTTAGAGAGAAATGGTCCTATAATTCCTATAATAACTACAACCTAAAACTTCTTACCTGGGAATATTGAAGACTCATGTTAAAAGGAACCACCAGCTTTCACATGTTCTCATGTTCTGAGCAAGGAACTTAAACATTAGCTTTCTTACATGGCACATATTGCACTCTTACTTTCTTCTCCAACACTTTTTTTTCATTATTTAAAAATGTTTCATTATTTATTTTAGTCTAAATTGAGTGTATTGATGTGTTATATTAAGTTAAAATACAGTGCCTTGCGAAAGTTTTCTGCCCCCTTGAACTTTGTGACCTTTTGCCACATTTCAGGCTTCAAACAAAGATATAAAACTGTATTTTTTTGTGAAGAATCAACAACAAGTGGGACACAATCATGAAGTGGAACGACATTTATTGGATATTTCAAACTTTTTTAACAAATCAAAAAACGATTATTCAGCCCCCTTAAGTTAATACTTTGTAGCGCCACCTTTTGCTGCGATTACAGCTGTAAGTCGCTTGGGGTATGTCTCTATCAGTTTTGCACATCGAGAGACTGAAATATTTTCCCGTTCCTCCTTGCAAAACAGCTCGAGCTCAGTGAGGTTGGATGGAGAGCATTTGTGAACAGCAGTTTTCAGTTCTTTCCACAGATTCTCGATTGGATTCAGGTCTGGACTTTGACTTGGCCATTCTAACACCTGGATATGTTTATTTTTGAACCATTCCATTGTAGATTTTGCTTTATGTTTTGGATCATTGTCTTGTTGGAAGACAAATCTCCATCCCAGTCTCAGGTCTTTTGCAGACTCCATCAGGTTTTCTTCCAGAATGGTCCTGTATTTGGCTCCATCCATCTTCCCATCAATTTTAACCATCTTCCCTGTCCCTGCTGAAGAAAAGCAGGCCCAAACCATGATGCTGCCACCAACATGTTTGACAGTGGGGATGGTGTGTTAAGTTCCTCGGCATACACATCACAGACAAACTGAATTGGTCCACTCACACTGACAGCGTCGTGAAGAAGGCGCAGCAGCGCCTCTTCAACCTCAGGAGGCTGAAGAAATTCGGCTTGTCACCAAAAGCACTCACAAACTTCTACAGATGCACAATCGAGAGCATCCTGGCGGGCTGTATCACCGCCTGGTACGGCAACTGCTCCGCCCTCAACCGTAAGGCTCTCCAGAGGGTAGTGAGGTCTGCACAACGCATCACCGGGGGCAAACTACCTGCCCTCCAGGACACCTACACCACCCGATGTTACAGGAAGGCCATAAAGATCATCAAGGACATCAACCACCCGAACCACTGCCTGTTCACCCCGCTATCATCCAGAAGGCGAGGTCAGTACAGGTGCATCAAAGCTGGGACCGAGAGACTGAAAACAGCTTCTATCTCAAGGCCATCAGACTGTTAAACAGCAATCACTAACATTGAGTGGCTGCTGCCAACACACTGTCATTGACACTGACCCAACTCCAGCCACTTTAATAATGGGAATTGATGGGAAATGATGTAAATATATCACTAGCCACTTTAAACAATGCTACCTTATATAATGTTACTTACCCTACATTATTCATCTCATATGCATATGTATATACTGTACTCTAGATCATCGACTGCATTCTTATGTCACTAGCCACTTTAACTATGCCACTTTGTTTACTTTGTCTACATACTCATCTCATATGTATATACTGTACTCGATACCATCTACTGTATGCTGCTCTGTACCATCACTCATTCATATATCCTTATGTACATATTCCTTATCCCCTTACACTGTGTATAAGACAGTAGTTTTGGAATTGTTAGTTAGATTACTTGTTGGTTATCACTGCATTGTCGGAACTAGAAGCACAAGCATTTCGCTACACTCGCATTAACATCTGCTAACCATGTGTATGTGACAAATAAAATTTGATTTGATTTGATTTGAAGGGTGATGAGCTGTGTTGCTTTTACGCCAAACATAATGTTTTGCATTGTTGCCAAAAAGTTAAATTTTGGTTTAATCTGACCAGAGCACCTTCTTCCACATGTTTGGTGTGTCTCCCAGGTGGCTTGTGGCAAACTTTAAACAACACTTTTTATGGATATCTTTAAGAAATGGCTTTCTTCTTGCCACTCTTCCATAAAGGCCAGATTTGTGCAATATACGACTGATTGTTGTCCTATGGACAGAGTCTCCCACCTCAGCTGTAGATCTCTGCAGTTCATCCAGAGTGATCATGGGCCTCTTGGCTGCATCTCTGATCAGTCTTCTCCTTGTATGAGCTGAAAGTTTAGAGGGACGGCCAGGTCTTGGTAGATTTGCAGTGGTCTGATACTCCTTCCATTTCAATATTATCGCTTGCACAGTGCTCCTTGGGATGTTTAAAGCTTGGGAAATCTTTTTGTATCCAAATCCGGCTTTAAACTTCTTCACAACAGTATCTCGGACCTGCCTGGTGTGTTCCTTGTTTTTCATGATGCTCTCTGCGCTTTTAACGGACCTCTGAGACTATCACAGTGCAGGTGCATTTATACGGAGACTTGATTACACACAGGTGGATTGTATTTATCATCATTAGTCATTTAGGTCAACATTGGATCATTCAGAGATCCTCACTGAACTTCTGGAGAGAGTTTGCTGCACTGAAAGTAAAGGGGCTGAATAATTTTGCACGCCCAATTTTTCAGTTTTTGATTTGTTAAAAAAGTTAGAAATATCCAATAAATGTCGTTCCACTTCATGATTGTCCCACTTGTTGTTGATTCTTCACAAAAAAATACAGTTTTATATCTTTATGTTTGAAGCCTGAAATGTGGCAAAAGGTCGCAAAGTTCAAGGGTGCCGAATACTTTCGCAAGGCACTGTAAGTGTTCATTCAGTATTGTTGTAATTGTCATTATTACAAATGTTTTTTTTTTTAAATCGGCAAATTAATTGGTATTGGCTTTTTTTGGTCCTCCAATAATCGGTATCGGCGCTAAAAATAATAATAATAATAATCAGTCGACCTCTACTTCCCACAGTTGTGTCAAGTTGGCTGGATGTCCATTGGGTGGTGGACCATTCATGATTCAAAGGGGAAACTGTTGAGTTCCTCATGTGTGGTACACTCAGTGTAGTGCACTACTTCTGACCACAGCCTTATGGGTCCTGGTCAAAAGTAGTGCACTAAAGGCATAGGGTGACATTTGGAATGCACCCTGAAACAGATTAGATGTTAATAGGGGCCACATTCTACTTCAACATTCTATGTCAGCAAATACCTGACTTGGGTTCTCCTGAACAGCACTACCCGTGTGAAAATATCTTCTCCCATTCTCCTTTACAAAGCCCATATCATTATGAGTCATAATTTATGACTCGAGGGAGGCAACAGTGGACTGGGTTTATACAGACTCACAGAGCAATAACAGTAATACAACAAGTTAGCTTTAGCCACTCTGTTATTGGACAGATTTTATGAGTGACTTCAGATGTGGGAGACTGAGGTGTTATTCTATTCTGTTCTATAAATGTTCAGTATTTGCACTCTAGGTTTCTGATAAACAAATCAAATTGTATTTGTCACATGCGCCAAATACAACAGGTGTAGATTTTACAGTGAAATAGCAACTTACAAGCCCTTAACAAACAATGCAGTTTTAAGAAAAATAAGTGTCAAGAAAGTACTTACTAAAATCAACAAGTAAAAAAATAATTAATAAATAAATAACTGAAATAACAAATAATTAAGGAGCAACAACAAAATAACAGTAGGGAGGCTACATACAGGGGTACTGGTACAGAGTCAATGTGCGGGGGCACAGGTTAGTTGAGGTAATAGGTACATGTAAAGTGACTGAGTATGTGCATGGGTAATAAACAGAGAGTAGCGGCAACGTAAAAATGGGGGGGTGACAATGCAAATAGTCCAGGTAGCCATTTGATTAGCTGTTCTGGAGTCTTATTGCATTGGGGTAAAAGCTGGTAAGAACCCTTTTGGACCTAGACTTGGCACTCCGGTACCGCTTGCCGTGCGGTAGCAAAGAGAACAGTCAATAACTGGGGTGGTTGGAGTCTTTGGCAATTTTTAGGGCCTTCCTCTGACACCGCCTGGTATAGTGGTCCTGGATAGCAGGAAGCATGGCCCCATGATGTACTTTGCGGTATGCACTACCCTCTGTAGTGCCTTGCGGTCGGAGGCCGAGCAGTTGCCATACCAGGTGGTGATGCAACTGCTCTCGATAGCGCAGCTGTAGAACTTTTTGAGGATCTAGGGACACGTGCCAAATCTTTTCAGTCTCCTGAGGGGAATTAGGCATTGTCGTGCCCTCTTCAAGACTGTCTTGGTGTGTTTGGACCTCGATAGTTTGTTGGTGATTTGGACACCAAGGAACTTGAAACTCTCAACCCGCTCCACTACAGCCACGTCGATGTTAATAGGGGCCTGTTTGGCCCACCTTTTCCTGTAGTCCACAATCAGCTCCTTTGTCTTGATCACATTGAGAGAATGTTATCCTGACACCACACTGCCAGGTCTCTGACCTCCTCTCTATAGGCTGTCTCCTCGTTGTCAGTGATCAGTCCTATCATTGTTGTGTCGTCGGCAAACTTAATGATGGTGTTGGAGTCGTGCTTGGCCATGCAGTCATGGGTGAACAGGGAATATAGGAGGGGACTGAGCATGCACCCCTGAGGGGCCCCATTTTGAGGATCAGAGTGGCGATGTGTTGTTACCTACCTTTACCACCTGGGGGCAGCCCGTCAGGAAGACCAGGATCCATTTGCAAAGGGAGGTGTCTAGTCCAAGGGTCCTTAGCTTAGTGATGAGCTTTAAGGGCACTATGGTGTTGAACGCTGAGCTGTAGTCAATGAATAGCATTCTCACGTAGGTGTTCCTTTTGTCCAGGTGGGAAGGGCAGTGTGGAGTGCAATAGAAATTGCATCATCTGTGGATCTGTTGGGGTGGTATGCAAATTGGAGTGGGTCTAGGGTTTCTGGGATGATGGTGTTGATGTGAGCCATGACCAGCCTTTCAAAGCACAACATGGCTAAAGAAATGAGTGCTACGCGTCGGTAGTCATTTAGGCAGGTTCCCTTGGTGTTCTTGGGCACAGGGACTATGGTGTTCTGCTTGAAACATGTTGGTATTACAGACTCGGTCAGGGACAGGTTGAAAATGTCAGTGTCAGTGAAGACACACGTCAGTACACGTCCTGGTAATCCATCAGGCCCTGCGGCCTTGTGAATGTTGACCTGTTTAAAGGTCTTACTCACATCGGCCACGGAGAGCGTGATTACACAGTCGTCCGGAACAGCTCATGGATGCTTCAGTGTTGCTTGCTTCGATGCAAGCATAGAAGTTATTTAGCTCATCTGGTAGGCTTGTCACTGGCCAGCTCACGGCTATGCTTCCCTTTGCAGTCCGTTATAGTTTGCAAGCCCTGCCACATCCAACGAGCATCGGAACCGGTGTAGTACGATTCCATCTTAGTCTTGCTTGATGGTTTGTCTGAGGGCATAGCGGGATTTCTTATAAGCGTCCGGGTTAGAGACCCACTCCTTGAAAGTGGCAGCTTTACCCTTTTGCTCAGTGTGGATGTTGCCTGTTATCCATGACTTCTGGTTGGGATATGTACGTACGGTCACTGTGGAGACGACGTCATAGATGCACTTATTGATGAAGTCAGTGACTAACGTGGTGTACCCGGAACATATTCCAGTTTGTGCAAGCAAAACAGTCATGTAGTTTAGCATCTGTGTCATCTGACCACTTCCTTATTGAGCGAGTCACTGGTACTTCCTGCTTTAGTTTTTGCTTGTAAGCAGGAATCAGGAGGATAGAGTTATGGTCAGATTTGCCAAATGGAGAGTGAGGGAGAGCTTTGTAGACGTCTCTGTGTGTGGAGTAAAGGTGGTCCAGAGTTGTTTTCCTCTGGTTGTACATGTAACATGCTGGTAGAAATGAGGTAAAACAGATTTAAGTTTCCCTGCATTGAGCAAACTGGCTCAAATTAAGATACTACATCTGTCCGCCAGACAATATAATTACTAAATTATATTATTCCCAGTGCTAGTGGATTAACATAACATTACTGACATACAGTAGATGATGAACAGGCTATTGTAAATGAGGGAATACTTCCAACATCCAAACTTCTATATGTCCTTTTGTGGTAGAAACTTCTAGTCACAGTAACAAGCAAGCACCTCTGCTTTACCGCACAACACAAGGGAAGCCCACTTACCCAGCCTGAAATTAATCTCCCTGCACAAGTGCCCCTGGGACATGGGATGCCATTTGACATTTGCCTGATGGAGTACAGTGTTCAAGGGCACTGTTCTGCCAAGATGAATGTTGGTGCCTTGACCGGGGAAACTCCCCTTCAGTGCACTATGTGCTACATATACTTAGTTAGATGAGCTCTTTGGTTATCAACACCATAACCAATCTGTGTCTCAAAGTATGGAGTTTACTATGATGAACCATTACTATAACTAATCTCATGAGACCCATTTTTCTCTTTTTTTGGACAGCAGGTAAACATTTATATTTTTTCACCTTTGCGACACATTGTAGATTTGTTTTAAATTCACCACGCTTTGCAGCAAGAGGCTTGTAATTCTTTCTGTCAACACTTTGGATAGATTAATGGCATGCAGAAGATACAACTAAACACTGACTCTCGCAGACTTACAACATTCAATTCCAGGGGTGAAGTTTCCTCTAGGTACAGATAGCAGTATCTGTTTACAACATCAGATTCATCCCAATTTCTAAGGGCTGCTCAGGGGTGAAGTTTCCTCTAGGTACAGATATAGGATCAGCTTCCCCTCCCCCAATTCTAACCTTAAAAGCCCAGTGCAGTCAAAAACATGATTTCCCTGTGTTATATATATATACATTTCCACACTGAGGGTGGAATAATAATGGGCAATTGTGAAAATGCTGATAATGCCCTTTTAGTGTAAGAGCTGTTTGAAAAGACCGCCTGAAATTTCTGCCTGTTTTGGTGGGATGGAGTTTCACGAGGCGGTAAATTAGTTAATAGACCAAAATGAAAGAGTTCCAAACCACTCTGAGGAAGACTTCTGTCACGACTTCCGCCGAAGTCGGTCCTTCTCCTTGTTCGGGTGGTGTTCGGCGGTCGACGTCACCGGCTTTCTAGTCACCACCGATCCATGATTCAGTTTCAGTTTAGTTTTGTCTGTATTACACACACCTGATTTCAATTCCCATATCATGTTCCTTATTTAACCCTCTGGCATACATTTCTGTTCTGTCCGTGATTGTTGGTGTCTTTAGTGGTTGTTGATTGTGCTAGTGTGTATGTATGTTCCTATTTGGAATTTTGCTTGACTTTTTTGAGTAAACTCACTTGTGTTGCTCAAAACCTGTGTCCTGCGTCTGACTCTGCTACATCTCTGCACCTAATCGCTGACAATTTCAGCTTGACGTTGACACTTCAGTCACCCGTTTGCATCGTGTATAATGGATTAAAGTGAGCTAAAAAATCTATCACTCCTTTTTTGTTGAGTGCTCCAACTCCTTCCTACTTCATATTGGTCCTTTTGGAAGTGTTTATTTTTGTAAATTGGGCACAGGGGAGGGTAATCCATTTTTTGAATCACCCTTTTTCAGGTTTTACTATATCATTTTTTCCATTGTAGACAAATGTCCTCATCTGCTTGCATGCACCTCTCCTATATCAAGGTGTTTTGGAGGTTCCATTATGCACTACACTTTTCCAAACACTAACTATACTACAGGCCAGTATCATATACCAGTCTAACTGTCTATCCTGCCCTCTATCCACCTTTCAAAGTGACAATAGTGGTAGGTGGATCATTTGTCCAGATCTGCAATATGCTAACTAGCAATCATACCACATATAAAATCACTCAAAGCTGCACCAATTTTCAATGTAAGAGGAGAGGACTTCTGTGTCATTGCGCATGAAAGAACATTGAAGACATGAGACACGCAGCTCAAAAAGCTCCCCTATTGATCTTGTTTAGAGACAATAGAATTATCCTACCTAGGCGTGCCTATAGCACCACAATGCAATGAATAATTGCATTATTGTTTTCTAGAGAGTACAAAATTATACTCTAGGCTGTAAACTGTAGTTAAAATGTCATTTGAATAATTGAGAAAAATTCGAATTTGATTTGAATATTAAATTCCATTTGGATCAGTTGTGGGTCTACTCCCGACAGTTTATAAGGTCTAGAAAGCCACAGTAGCAGGCCAGTACTGAGATGCGCTGTCTGTTGCAGATCATAATTTTCCCAAGTTGTCCTATAATAATGTGGCCACATATGCTCTTAGCAGGCCCAGTTATTCAAATGTCTCCTGTAGGTTACCTGCACACGTTAGTCCAAAATATAATTTAGGCATCCAAACTGCAGATTATGGTATTAAAAACGCAAACCATGATGTTGAAGCACCCTCAGCATACCTTGTCCTTGGTAGTTGGAAAACCCTCAGCATTCTGGTCTATAGCCCTGTGTGGCATCTACTGTGCCACAAAAGCATGCTGAAGTGGCATGTTTATAAACACAGGGTCCCTACAGTTATTATATGTGGTCGTAAAGATGATTTTGAATTAAATCTACGAGAGGGGAGGGTGTGCACCTTTTTTTACAGTACAAGGGGAGGGTTGTGTGAATATTTATGACGCAGGGTTGGGTAGGTTACTTTCTAAGTGTAATCTGTTAAAGTTACAAGTTACCTATCCAAAATTGTAATCAGTAAGGTAACTTTTGGATTACCCAAACTCAGTAATGTAATCTGATTTAATTTTAAGTAATGTAACATTCCATTACTTTTAGATTTTGCTGTTTGGGGTTTTAGGCTGGGTTTCTGTACAGCACTTTGAGATATCAGCTGATGTACGAAGGGCTATAAAAATAAATGTGATTTGATTTGATTTGATTTATTTTCCCCTTATGAGGCATTAGAAGAAGACAAAAATGTTTGTTACAAATTGAAAGACATCTATTGCAGGATACATGAATGTTAAAGTTTACATAGCTGGACATATATGGATGTTCAATTTTACTTTATGGGTTGGTTATGTAGGCTTCTTCTAACTCATCGCTTTCTACTACATATAATAATACAATGCGTTATTTGTCATGTGCGCCAAATACAACAGGTATATTTCACCTTACAGTGAAATGCTTACTTACAGGCTCTAACCAATGGCACAAAATGTATTAGGTGAACAATCGGTAAGTAAAGAAATAAAAACAACAGTAAAAAGACAGTGAAAAGTAGTGAGGCTACACACAGACACCGGTAAGTCGGGCTGATTGAGGTAGTATGTACAGTCGTGGCCAAAAGTTTTGCCATGCAAATTAACTGAATCCCCAAAAAATATTTCCACTGCATTTCAGCCCTGCAACAAAAGGACCATCTGACATCATGTCAGTGATTCTCTCGTTAAGACAGGTGTGAGTGTAGATGAGGACAAGGCTGGAGATCACTCTGTCATGCTGATTGTTATTCGAACTCAGACTAGAAGCTTCAAAAGGAGGGTGGTGCTTGGAATCATTGTTCTTCCTCTGTCAACCATGGTTACCTGCAAGGAAACATGTGCCGTCATCATTGCTTTGCACAAAAAGGGCTTCACAGGCAAGGATATTGCTGCCAGTAAGATTGCATCTAAATTAACCACTTATCGGATCATCAAGGAGAGCGGTTCAATTGTTGTGAAGAAGGCTTCAGGGCACATAAGAAAGTCCAGCATGCGCCAGGACCGTCTCCTAAAGTTGATTCAGCTGTGGGATCGGGGCACCACCAGTACAGAGCTTGCTCAGGAATGGCAGCAGGCAGGTGTGAGTGCATCTGCACGCACAGTGAGCCAAAGACTTTTGGAGGATGGCCTGGTGTCAAGAAGGGCAGCAAAGAAGCCACTTCTCTCCAGGTAAAACATCAGGGACAGACTGGTATTCTGCAAAAGGTACAGGGATTGGACTGCTGAGGACTGGGGTAAAGTCATTTTCTCTGATGAATCCCCTTTCCGATTGTTTGGGGCATCCGGAAAAAAGCTTGTCCAGAGAAGACAAGGTGAGCGCTACCATCAGTCCTGTGTCATGCCAACAGTAAAGCATCTTGAGACCATTCATGTGTGGGGTTGCTTCTCAGCCAAGGGAGTGGGCTCACTCACATTTTTGCCTAAGAACACAGCCATGAATAAAGAATGGTACCAACACATCCTCCGAGAGCAACTTCTCCCAACCATCCAGGAACAGTTTGGTGATGAACAATGCCTTTTCCAGCATGATGGAGCACGTTGCCATAAGGCAAATGTGATAACTAAAGTGGCTTGGGGAACAAAACATCAATATTTTGGGTCCATGGCCAGGAAACTCCCAAGACCTTAATCCCATTGAGAACTTGTGGGCAATCCTCAAGAGGCGGGTGGACAAACAAAAACCCACAAATCCTGACAAACTCCAAGCATTGATTAAGCAAGAATGGCCTACCATCATGTGGCCTAGAAGTTAATTGACAGCATGCCAGGGCGGATTGCAGAGGTCTTGAAAAAGAAGGGTCAACACGGCAAATATTGACTCTTTGCATCAACTTCATGTAATTGTCAATAAAAGCCTTTGACACTTGTGAAATGTTTGTAATTATACTTCAGTATTCCATAGTAACATCTGACAAAAATATCTAAAGACACTGAAGCAAACTATGTGAAAATTAATATTTGTGTCATTCTCAAAACTTTTGGCCACGACTGTACATGTAGATATGGTTAAAGTGACTATGCATATATGATGAATAGAGAGTAGCAGTAGTGTAAAAGAGGAGTTGGCGGGTGGTCAGTGGCGGGACACAATTCAGATAGCCCGGTTATCCAATGTGCGGGAGCACTGGTTGGTCGGGTCAATGAGGTAGTATGTACATGAGTGTGCAGTTAAAGTGACTATTCATATATGATCACCAGAGTAGCAGCAGTGTAGAAGAGGGTTTGGGGGGTGGGCACGCAGTGCAAATAGTCCGGGTAGCCATTTGATTACCTGTTCAGGAGTCTTATGGCTTGGGGGTAAAAACTGTTGAGAAGCCTTTGTCCTAAACGTACCGCTTGCCATGCGGGAGTAGAGAGAACAGTCTATGACTGGGGTGGCTGGGGCCTTTGACAATTTTTAGGGCCTGGATGGCAGGCAGATTAGCCCCAGTGATGTACTGGGCCATACCAACTACCCTCTGTAGTGCCTTGCGGTCGGAGGCCGAGCAATTCCGTACCAGGCAGTGATGCAACCAGTCAGGATGCTCTCGATGTTGCAGCTGTAGAACCTTTTGAGGATCTCAGGACCCAATTAAATTATATCATTACATTAAAAACCAACGTCTATCAGAATTCCAGTCATTCCAATAAATGTTATACACCTTGATCTTCAAGAATATACTTGGAAATATGGAAGTACAGATTAGCCAAATTGTTTTACGTGAGCATGACCCCAACATGAAGGACTTATTAGCCAGTCCTACTGTGTTTATGGAGGACTGATTGGGCTCACTGATTCGAGTTGAAAAAGAAATGCTGCGCTCATGGAATGGCATGATTTGCCAATTGTGTGCATCAAGTCAAAGGGTGTTTCATCAAGGCAAAGGGTGGCTATATATTTTGATTTGTTTTTGGTTACTACATGATTCCTTATGTGTTATTTCATAGTTCTGATATCTTCACTATTATTCTACAATGTATAAAATAGTACAAATAAAAAAAAACTTGAATGAGTCGGTGTGTCCAAACTTTTGACTGGTATTGTATATCAAATTTAAAAGTAAAAAAATAGATGTCGCAACTACAGATTGACCCTTTAAGTCTATCAAAAGTGTGCAAGTTTGAGCATGTATCCATTAGGCCTATGGATTGTTTTTTAGCAGCATGAATTAGATTGAGCAATAAAAGCCACACTTTTATTCCATAGGCTTGAATCCGTACTATGCAGCTGTTGCAAGAGCGCATTTTTCACTGGCTGTCCACTGGTTTCAAAAACAATGATTGATTGGCAGCTTAAACTTCTTGATTTCAACCATTATTGGGTTCAAACACACATTTAGATTTGTCAACAGCCATCCACAACAACCACAATCCGTAAGACGCAAAGAGCTAAATGAGAGAGCAGCAGTGTGATTCACATCAATGCGCTACTGTATGTAGGTATCAATAATAAGTGATATCCGTATCGCCGTAGACTACACCACTGCTGTCATCCTCACCTCCAAGTGTGTATTCAAATGGGATAATCTTTGGATGCCGACAGCAGTCACACCATTGGAAGACATAGCTTGGACTGTAGCCTATAAAAGCCTATTTTCTGTTCTTTTCCCGAGATCCATCAAACACATTTGGTGTGTCATCATAGTGGTCTCTGACTTGTGGTCAGACTCGCACAGGTGGAACAAACTTAAACTTGCGCCTTTTTTTCAATGCTGAATGTCATTGAGAAAACAGAAGTGTCGATTTTTTTGGACAAACATACTTTCTGAATTTACAAGTAATCCTTGAAGTAAATCATCTAGTTTTTCAAAAGTATCAGTAATCTGATTATAATTTGTTTTGCTGGTAATGGATTACAGTTACTGTTTATTTTGTTATCCCTTACATGTAACGGATTACATGTCATCTGTTACTTCCCAACCCTGTTTTTACATTGGGGAGGGGGTCCATTGTTTTGACACCTCGAGTTGGAACAAAACTGACTGGAGTTAGCATAAAATAAACTTTCATGGATCAAATTAACACAAAATGGCCTTAATTACAGTACAACACACCAAGGAACAACAACTTGTCTGGTTTTAAACTAACCTCTACAGACTGAAGCAAACTGAATAGGCTTCATACTGATGTAAGTACACTGTCTGGAACCATATGAATCTTCTTTGAAAAGTCTCAGGTATGACACAAACTGTTCAAGCACCCTGTGCAGGTGAGTTAGAGAACCAATGACCCAAACAACTGTAAAAAATAAGGTAATGGGCTCTATACGCTATTAAGGTAATACATAGATAATGTAGGCAAAAGCACATAGCAAAATAACAGATCTGAAACTCCTTCAACAGCAATTAATTTGCCTCTGTTTAACTGAACAATAATCCTTGACAGACCAAATGTTAAAATAAAAACAATCCTAAAATTAAGGATTTATTTGGATGTCATTCATCTCTCCCAAGAGTGCCCGTGGGTCCCATAAAGTCTAACAGATAAGGTCTCAGTCCCACTACTCACCTCCTGAGCCACAATGCTGGAGATGTGGACAGCCCTCTTCACCCGCGTGTTCCTGCGCTCGTTACTGACCACTGGTACCCCGTACTGAGATATACTGCCCCTTCCCCTGAGGGACATGATGGCAGTGCCCTCTTCTTCCCTCTATCTCTTTCTCTTCCACGCAACTGCCTCCTATCCTCCCAGACTCATCTCCCCAACCTCACACCCCCGTCCCCTCCTCCTGGGAGAGCTCACACTCACAGGCTCTCCCTGTGATTCTCTGTGATGTGAATCCATACAGGACTGTTTAGGATTCTGTCCAGCTACAAAGAGAGATGGACCATTAGTTTTGTCTATCTATGTTATTCTTTTGTGGGTGAGTCCTGTCACTCATTTCAGTTTAGGTCTAGAAGCAAAATGCTAATGTTCCTTCTCTTAACAATCTGACAGGTCACGGGACAAGAGGTGCACCAGTGTGGTTCCACCTAATGAGCATCGTTGTGATCTTCATGGTCCTTTCCCATAATTTTCTTCTATAACGCATCCTCCACTCCATTCTCTGCCTTGTTCAGGATCAGAGTATCAGTTATGTAATGTCCAGAGCCAGAGGTCTCTCTCTCTGAGTAGTCTCCACTCTACTTTTTAGTTGCTTCGCTGTATCTGAGGTCCCACTTACCCTTCTCTCCCCCTCTCTCTTTTACCCTCTTCATTCCCAAATTATCTCTCCCTCTTTCTCTTTCCCGCCTCTGTAGAAGCACTGGACCACTCAGGATCAGCTGTAATTGCAGCTGGCTCTCTGATCCTCCTCTCCTCCTCCTCTCCACTCCATCCTCAGGCCAGCTGCAGTACTTGATTGATTTCGCCAAATGAACACCAACAGGCATCCATAAACCTTCTCTCCCTCCCTCTCTCCTTCGTTGTCTCCCTTAGTCACACACAAGCCACATACTGTATGTTAATGCGCTTTAAAAAATGCAAGTAAACGGTGTTAATATTTTTTAATTGAAGATTGCTGCGGTTGAAGCAGAAACAGCAGCAAGGATAATTCCCCCACTGACACCAGGTAGTAGCTATCCTTTCACTGCACTGACCCTCCAGCTGCTAACGTGTGTTCAATCTAAGCTGATGTTGTATGTTAAATAATGTTAAATCATTTTTGACTCCGATACACCAGACACTGTAGTGTAGTCAATAGAGACCTTCTCAACAGGCCAATGACTACAGACGGATTCTCCTCTAGTATTTAAACGAGTACTGTTTTCCACATCTTGGCTAACTTAGGCATGACCTTGGGGCATACATAGTTACTCTAAACTAATCTCATCTTTTATTAATGCTGACAAAATATTATTGGGCTGAGAAAATACATTCCATTTCAACCACTTATAGGAATAGGAATATAGATTATCAACACAGAGATAATCAATCACCATAACTTTGCCACATCTTCGCCCTCCAATTCTCATACATTTTATAACGCACTTATGTGAAGAATAGCAGCTCGCCAAAGTATAGATGGCAGTCAGTTCGTGGGGCATTTATATCAACCTAATCTCAACTGGGAAGTATAGTATTGGGATTAAACAATCAATCCAGTTGATAATGTGAAAGAAGATCCAGTAGGTGTGTAAGGAGAACCCATGCTTCGTTATCTTTCCATCCCATGTATAACCTTCCATAAGCCAGGAGCTCACCTTGCATTTGCGTTACCACCAGTCCATTCAGCCTTACCCAAGGGCACTATTGATGTGAAGAAGAATCTATGGTCTACCAGAGAGTAACTGGGAGCAATCATTTATTACCTTGCCTAGGGGAGTTAAGTTATTTGAGCAAAACTGATAATAAGCCAGGATTCTCTAAAAGGCTACACAGTCAGTAGGCGATAAAAATCAACAGGTTTGAGCTGAGCCTCCGCATTCAATGGCAAAGCTTTTTAAGAGAGTGATTTAAACTAATATGCTGGCATTTCAACAGTGTTGTAAGCTCTAATATCTTTAAAAAAAATACTAAACTTTTTCTCATAAGTACTGGATATTTGAACTATTGGTCAACTGAGTAACTAATAAAAGTACTATTGCTGTCAGGAAGTGGATCGCAATAAAGCCCCCAAAAATACACACACATTAAATAGCTGACATGCGGCAGGTAGCCTAGCAGTTAAGAGTGTTGGGAAAGATCACTGGTTTGAATCCCCGAGTTGACTAGGGGAAAATATGTCGATGTGCCCTTGAGCAAGGCACTTAACCCTAATTGCTACTGTAAGTCGCTCTGGATAAAAGTGTCTGCTAAATGACTAAAGTGTTAGTCAGAGCTGTACTTTCACAGACAAAACATAAGCTATGTCCTATATGCCAAATGTATTATGGTAAAATATCAGTGTTAGGCATTGAGTCTGCAGTACACACACAGTGCTCTCAATTTGGCTTCTGTTTGCTAAAACTGGAACTATTATGTGAGTGATTCACTCGAGTAGAAACATGATAAGCCGCAGCCGCACACAAGCCTAAGATGTCACCATGTGCAATGCCAAGCATCGGCTGGAGTGGTGTAAAGCTCTCCGCCATTGGACTCTGGAGCAGTGGAAACGCGTTCTCTGGAGTGATGAATCACACTTCACTATCTGGCAAGTCTGAGGGACGAATCTGGGTTTGGTGAATACCAGGAGATTGCTACCTGTCCCAATGCATAGTGCCAACTGTAAAGTTTGGTGGAGGAGTAATAATGATCTGGGGCTGTTTTTCATGATTCAGGCTAGGCCCCTTAGTTCTAGTGAAGGGAAATCATAATGCTACAGCATACAATGACATTCTACACAATTCTTTACTTCCAACTTTGTGGCAACAGTTTGGGGAAGGCCCCTTCCTGTTTCAGCATGACAATACCCCTGTGCACAAAGCAAGGTCCATACAGAAATGGTTTGTCGAGATCAGTGTGGAAGAACTTGACTGTCCTGCACAGAGCCCTGACCTCAATCCCATCGAACATCTTTGGGATGATTTGAAACGCAGACTGCGAGCCAAGCCTAATGGCCCAACATCATAGCCCGATCTCATTATTGCTCGTTGTGGCTGAATGGACTCAAGTCTAGTGGAAAGTCTTCCTGAAGAATGGAGGCTGTTATAGCAGCAATGGGGGGACCAACTCCATATTAATGCCCATGATTTTGGAATGAGATGTTTTTCAACGAGCAGGTGTCCACATACTTTTGGTCAGATAGTGTATCTGTTTTATGTAAACACTTTATGTATCTAGTCCCACCATTTGAAGAAGTCATAAGTATTTTGACAAATTCACTTATAGTGTATTAAAGTAGTCAAAAGTTTTGTACTTGGTCACATATTCCTTGCACACAATGACTACATCAAGCTTGTGACTTTACAAACTCATTGGATGGATTTGAAGTTTGTTTTGGGTTATGTTTTGCCCAATAGGAACTGAGTATTTTGTGTAGATCGTTGACAAAAAAATAACATTTAAATCCATTTGAATCCCACTTCGTAACACAACATGTGGAAAAAGTCAAGAGGTGTGAATATTTTCTGAAGGTACTGTATTTAGTCCACCGATTACTTCTTTTCTACTTTGCACATTCTTCCACTGCAAATCTACCATTCCAGTGTTTTACTTGCTATATTGTATTTACTTCGCCACCATGGCCTTTTTTGCCTTTACCTCCCTTATCTCACCTCATTTGCTCACATTGTATATATACTTATTTTTCTATTGTATTATTGACTGTATGTTTGTTTTACTCCATGTTGTTGTATGTGTCGAACTGCTTTGCTTTATCTTGGCCAGGTCGCAATTGTAAATGAGAACTTGTTCTGAACTTGCCTACCTGGTTAAATAAAGGTTAAATAAATAAAATAATTAAAACATTTGAGGAAGTCATACTGTACATAAAGTTGTTTCATTTCTAAAAGGTAAGACAGATACAGTGGGGTCTAAAAGTATAGACAGCCTTGATACAGATGAGGAAAAATGACAGTATAAAATAAATAAATAAAATACAGAGCTATTTTGCATGCTCCAAAAAATGTATTAGCAATTTCTTTGTGGATTTGAATGTGTTCTTGCGGTTATTGTCTTGCTGAGTGTCCCTGGTTTTCATTTACTATGTTACGTCTAGTCTAGGAGACCAGCCTGGTGGCCCTTCTTAAGGTCAATTGCATCATGAACGTTATCAAGTACCAGGACATTTTAGCCAAAAACCTGGTTGCATGTGCCAGGAAGCTGAAACTTGGCGGCAAGTGGATCTTCCAGCAAAACAATAACTCCAAGCACACATCAAAATCCACAAAGAAATGGTTAATTGTGCACAAAATTAACATTTTGCAATGGCCATCTCAGTCTCTGGACTTAAACCCCATTGAATTTTTAAAAACACAATATAGCTCAGTATTTGTATTTATTTTATACAGTCATTTTTGCTCATCCTTATCAAGGGTCCCAATAATTATGGACCCCACGGTATATGTGCGTCCTCCATCCATTACCTGTATCCAAATGTGTCTGACCATCAGCAATAAGAAATATATTCCAACTTTGGGGGACACTGGAAGAGACGGCAAGGTTGTCCTTTACTGTACATGATAGAGTATCCAAAAACATCTCCCACAAACAAAACAAAAATATACAGTTGAAGTCAGAAGTTTAAATACACCTTAGCCAAGTACATTTAAACTCAACTCACAATTCCTGACATTTAATACTAATAAAAATTCTGTCTTAGGTCAGTTACGATCACCACTTTATTTTAAGAATGTGACATGTCAGAATAATAGTAGAGAGAATTATTATTTCAGCTTTAATTTCTTTCATCACATACCCAGTGAGTCTGAAGTTTACATACACTCAATTAGTATTTGGTAGCTGTTACGAATCCCTTTTGGCCCGACAGTCTAGGGGGGATGGTAAATGAGACCCGTAACATAACTCATGCAAATTATTATGGTGACAAAGTAAAAGTGTGCACGAAATAACCACGACAACAGAAATCTACCGTCAAACTCTAGGTTTATTTATAAACACACGGTAATGGGGGGAGCAGGAAAAGGGGCTGAGCTGGACCCAAGGAAAGAAACAATAGGTATTCAAAAACACCCCTAAGCTAGACTAGCCTACTTTAACAACAGCTAACTAACTAACCAAAAATACAGTGGGTGGTCCGCCCAGTTCTAACTAGTGTATTTAACAAAGTTCACCTACGGGTAGTGTATGCCCATGGGCGACTTGTCTTGGTTTCCCCTTTTCCCACCAGCAACAAACAAACACCATAACCAAAAACAATACTCACAGGTGATGACAAAGTGCTATGAGGTGCTTAAACAAAAGAGAGGTTAAGACACAAAGCGAGAGTGAAACACAGAGACCTACAGACATGGCATTTACAGAGAGATTGCTAGAGATTGAGCTAGAGATTGAGCTAGAGCAAACAAATGATGGGGTTTTTAAACCATGGGGAAGGAACTGTGATAGGGTAGGAAATAGGAGGAGGTGTGTCTTCTGATTGATGATTGATTGTTGACTGATTGGGGAGTGATGATTTTCACCTGTGAGGGGAGATGGAGAGAAAAGAAACACACACACAGGATACACACACACACAGGATAACTGTATCCGTAACAGTAGCAGTGTCTTTAAATTGTTTAACTTGGGTCAAACTTTCAGAGTAGCCTTCAACAAGCTTCCCAAAATAAGTTGGGTGAATTCTGGCCCATTCCTCCTGACAGAGCTGGTGTAACTGAGTCAGGTTTGTTAGCCTCCTTGCTCGCACACCCTTTTTCAGTTCTGCCCACAAATTGTATATACGATTGAGGTCAGGGCTTTGTGATGGCCACTCCAATATCTTGACTTTGTTGTCCTTAAGCCATTTTTCCACAACTTTGGAAGCATGCTTGGAGTCATTGTCCATTTGGAAGACCCATTTGCGACCAAGCTTTAACTTCCTGACTGATGTCTTGAGATGTTGCTTCAATATAGCCACATAATTTCCCCTCATGATGCCATCTATGTTGTGAAGTGCACCAGTCCCTCCTGCAGCAAAGCACCCCCACAATATGATGCTGCCACCCCAATGCTTCACGGTTGGGATGGTGTTCTTCGGCTTGCAAGCCTCCCCCTTTTTCCTCCAAACATAACGATGGTCATTATGGCCAAACAGTTCTATTTTTGTTTCATCAGACCAGAGGACATTTCTCCAAAAAGTACGATCTTTGTCCCCAGGTGCAGTTGCAAACCGTAGTCTGGCTTTTGTATGGCGGTTTTGGAGCAGTGGCTTCTTCCTTGCTGAGCGACCTTTCAGGTTATGTTGATATAGGACTTGCTTTTACTGTGGATATAGATACTTTTGTAGCTGTTTCCTCCAGCATCTTCACAAGGTCCTTTGCTGTTATTCTTGGATTGATTTGCACATTTCGCACCAAAATATGTTAATTTCTAGGACGCGTCTCCTTCCTGAGCGATATGACGCCTCCGTGGTCCCATGGTGTTTATACTTGCATACTATTGTTTGTACAGATGAACATGGTACCTTCAGGTGTTTGGAAATTGCTCCCAAGGATGAACCAGACTTGTGGAGTTCTACAATTTTTTTCTGATTTCTTTTGATTTTCCCATGATGTCAAGCAAAGACGCACTGAGTTTGAAGGTAGGCCTTGAAATACATCCACAGGTACACCTCCAATTGAATCAAATGATGTCAATTAGCCTATCAGAAGCTTCTAAAGCCATTACATCATTTTCTGGAATTTTCCAAGCTATTTAAAGGCACAGTCAACTTAGTGTATGTAAACTTCTGACCCACTGGAATTGTGATACAGTGAATTATAAGTGAAATAATCTGTCTGTAAACAATTGTTGGGAAACTACTTGTGTCGTGCACAAAGTAGATGTCCTAAACGAATTGCCAAAACTATAGTTTGTTAACAAGAAATTTGTGAAGTGGTTGAAAAACGAGTTTTAATGACTCCAACCTAAGTGTATGTAAACTTCCAACTTCAACTGTATATATTGATAATTTGACCATTGCCTTGAGTTGTCATCAAGTAAAACAAATATTTGCAGAGTTATAGTGTCTCTTAGCCAACAATGAATTCCAATCACCTCACATTTCTGTGCCATGTACAGTAAATCTATCCATCCACAGTAACACACCAGAGCATTGCAGTGCACTGTACAGGGTGTAAATACATTCTATGCATGCATATGTCTCAGACCTAATTCAAGTTTGCTGTAGTAAACAAGCTCCCAGCACACAGATTCATTTGACTACCCAGGCCCTCCTGCAGTACAGTATAACTAATCTGTATGACCATGGACTGTCTCACTGACTTATAACTCCAGCCAGGCTGTTCTGTTCTGCCTCAGGGGATAATAAGCCACACTCTGAATATGGATGGGAGAGGAGAACTGGGTAAGCGTATGATGCTAACGATTAATTGAGGATGGGTGAGGGCTGGGTTAGTGAATGATGATAACAATGAATTGAGGATGGCCTGCATATGTATGCTAGATCTAGCTCACTGTTGATGTAATGGGAGCTGTTATAGTAAATGAGACTCTGGGGCTATAGAGAGGGATTCCCTGTGTTTCTGTGTCTATGCAACAGTAGTGTCACCAGCTTAGTTTTACTGGCAGTGTTTCACTGCCTTTAAATAGATTTACTATATGTTGAGATTAAGCATATTCAACTCCAGTCGACACTGTTACTGTGTCTGATTTAGTACAGTACAAAAAAAAAGATTCATGAGCTTGAGGTAAACGTGAACTACTGTCCTGCTGAAGCCCTGCTAAACATCCTTGAAAACCTGGAGGTTTCCATTTTAGTTTGCAAAGTCCTTTCAAATTTCTTTCAACCATTGCAAAGCTGTAGTTCAGACTGAAGTCGGCAGAACAATCAGTGAACTCCAGACAGATAGGTGACTCACAGTGACTTTGATTGGAGCGCTGTGTGATTGGAGGTTGTATTTGTGTGTCCCGGGTGTCCTAACACCTCAGTTACTCATACATCCCAGAACACTGCTCCCAGGGCTGAGGACACTGTGTGAAAAATAACAAGCTCCAGCCAAAACAATATGGTTCTATAACATTTCCAACAGACTCAAATTAGAACTCCTGGCACATCTCAATTGGGATTAGGTCTGATTTTTACTAGGCCAGGTATTCCCAAACTGGGGTACGCGCAATGCCGTTTGGGGTATGCCAAATAAAAATGTGATTGACTTATAGAAATGTTTAGAATTTTTTGGGATTCTTCACATTTTCAAAAGGTCCATATTTTCCAACGGGGCTATACATTTGGGTGAGTTTTTTTTCCTTGCCTGAGTATTCTCGTTTCACTGCCAAAAATAAAATTAAACCATCTAGTGTTCAACGAAATAACAACACAATGTCAAATACAGGTAGCCTAATCAAATAATGAACATCCAATCCCATTAACCGTTACTCTTTCGCGGGAATTCCACTGAGTATGTAGCCTAACGTAGCTGCTGCTCATTCTGTTTTCTCGAAAATGGATAAATGATTAAAAAAAGTAAGCCCCGCGTCCAAAGAGACACAACAGCTCTACTGGTAGTACTGCTACTTCCAGCAGTACTGCACCTATCGGCGACAGAAGTTGTTCTGCTTCCATGAGCACATCCAATGCCAGCATCAGTAATTCTAAATTTGTTGTTAGCCCAGCTAGCATGGACACTGAAATTTGTGAATTTGATGAGGTCGAAGAGCTACTGCCTCCTTACCCGGGAAATTACATGACAACAGACAAGGATGTTGGACCATCGAAGAGGCGCAAATACGATGAGAACTACATTGATTTGGGTTCACTTATATTGGGAGTGGTCCACAGTGTGTTATATGTGCAAAAGTACTACCTCACAACTCAGTGAAACCTTCACTCTTGTGCAAACTTTTAGAAACAAAACATGCCAATTTGAAAAATCAGCCACGGGAGTTTTTTGAGTAAAAATTAATATAAAATTAGTATAAATAAAATTAGTATAAAAGCAACAGAAACCATTAATAAGAAGGTGCTTACAGTTGAAGTCGGAAGTTTACATACACTTAGGTTGGAGTCATTAAAACTCGTTTTTCAAACACTTCACAAATTTCTTGTTAACAAACTATAGTTTTGGCAAGTCAGTTAGGACATCTACTTCGTGCATGACAGTTGTTTTTCCAACAATTGTTTACAGACATATTATTTCACTTATAATTCACTGCATCACAATTCCAGTGGGTCAGAAGTTTACATACACTAAGTTGACTGTGCCTTTAAACAGCTTGGAAAATTCCAGAAAATTATGTCATGGCTTTAGAAGCTTCTAATAGGCTAATTGACATCCTTTGAGTCAATTGGAGGTGAACCTGTGGATGTATTTCAAGGCCTACCTTCAAACTCAGTGCCTCTTGGCTTGACATCATGGGAAAATCAAAATAAATCAGCCAAGACCTCAGAAACAAAATTGTAGACCTCCACAAGTCTGGTTCATCCTTGGGAGCAATTTCCAAATGCCTGAAGGTATCACGTTCATCTGTACAAACAATGGTATGCAAGTATAAACACCATGGGACCACATAGCCGTTATACCGCTCAGGAAGGAGACGCGTTCTGTCTCCTAGAGATGAACGTACATTGGTGCGAAAAGTGCAACTCAATCACAGAAAAACAGCAAAGGATCTTGTGAAGATAATGAAGGAAACAGGTACAAAATGATCTATATCCAAACGAGTCCTATATCGACACAACCGAAAGGCCGCTCAGCAAGGAAGAAGCCACTGCTCCAAAACCGCCATAAAAAAATGACTATGGTTAGCAACTGCACATGGGGACAAAGATCGTATTTTTTGGAGAGATGTCCTCTGTTCTAGAGGTCGACCGATTATGATTTTTCAACGCCGATACCGATTATTGGAGGATCAAAACAGCTGATACCGATTAATCGGACGATTTATTTATTTGTAATAATGACAATTACAACAATACTGAATGAACACTTATTTTAACTTAATATAATACATAAATAAAATCAATTTAGCCTCAAGTAAATAATGAAACATGTTCAATTTGGTTTAAATAATGCAAAAACAAAGTGTTGGAGAAGAAAGTAAAAGTGCAATATGTGCTATGTAAGAAAGCTAACGTTTCAGTTCCTTGCTCAGAACATGAGAACATATGAAAGCTGGTGGTTCCTTTTAACATGAGTCTTCAATATTCCCAGGTAAGAAGTTTTAGGTTGTAGTTATTATAGGACTATTTCCCTCTATACCATTTGTATTTCATTAACCTTTGACTCTTGGATGTTCTTATAGGCACTTTAGTATTGCCAGTGTAACAGTATAGCTTCCGTCCCTCTCCTCACTCCTCCCTGGCCTCGAACCAGCAACACAACGACAACAGCCACCATCGAAGCAGCGTTACCCATGCAGAGCAAGGGGAACAACTACTAGAAGGCTCAGAGCGAGTGACGTTTGAAACGCTATTAGAGCGCGCTAACTATCTAGCCATTTCACATCTGTTACACCAGCCTCAACTCGGGAGTTGATAGGCTTGAAGTCATAAACAGCGCAATGCTTGACGCACAATGAAGAGCTGCTGGCAAAACGCCCGAAAGTGCTGTTTGAATGAATGTTTACCCACCTGCTTCTGCCTACCACCGCTCAGTCAGATACTTAGATACAAAACAAAAGCTGAATCAAAGGGGGTGTGGCAGATTTCAAAACACTTCCGCGAAGGACTCAGGTAGGGTATACATGACCGTCCTCGATGAAAAGTGGCTTTTGAGGAGAGGAGGGCCTTTTCTCATTTGGACAAGTATGTCCTCCGCCATCTCTCCTCCGTCCTTTCTCCTCTGTGACCTGGAAAACAATACGTGGTCGAGTGGTTGAGGATAGTGCCAATTCGTTAGTAGGCAAACGTTTGACGGTCCTCCCCTCATCGATAGCCTCCTTTTGGCGAGGAAGTACAATTGTACAGTGGTAGAAAATATACCCAACTGTCATACTTTAATTTTTAAAAGTAAAGATACCTTAATAAAAAATGACTCAAGTAAAAGTCAACCCGGTAAAATTCTACTTGAGTAAAAGTAAAAAAATATTTGGTTTAAAATATACTTAAGTATCAAAAGTAAAAGTATAAATCATTTCAAATTCCTTATATTAAGCTAACCAAATGGCACCATTTTCTTGTTTTTTTAATTTACGGAAAGCCAGGTGCACACTCCAACTCAGACATCATTTACAAACAAAGCTTTTGAGTTTAGTGAGTCCGCCAGATCAGAGGCAATAGGGGTGACCAGTTCAGTTGATAAGTGAGTGAATTTAGTAGTACTTTAAAATATTTTTACTTAAGTACTTTACACCACTGCAAGTGTATGCTACCTGAGTCCTTCACCGAAAAGTTTGGAAATCTGCCACACCCTCTTTGAATCAGCTACTGTTTTCTCAAAGGAGAAAGCTGATTGAGGCACAATACAAAAGCAACCGACTCCATGTTTTGCAATATAACCATGCAGTCATTTCCGTCAACCTCTGTACTCTACAGTGACAAGTTCACCAGCAGCGACTGAATTTAGAGCAAAACTATCTGGATAGTGCTGCCACCCTCAGGACAGATACTGCAATGGCAGACTACATAAGGAGCAAGGTGTCTGTGAAAGCCTCTCGATACTGCAGTTTGTCATGAAATAGTGTCAACCCATCCATAAGAGAAGAGCAGCGACCAACCTGAGTGACTTTCTCAGTGACCCCGTGTGTGCGGTCCATTAGTTTACAGGGGGCGATGATGTCAATCTCCGCAGATGGGAGGGCCACCAGGGGGTCTGGCCTGTTGTCCAGTGGGTTGAGCTGGGTCACGTGACTTAAGGTCCGGAAGCGGATGAGGTTGGGGTCAGACGTGGAGTCAGATGTAACATTATGCAGACTGGACTTCATTCTGCCTGAGAAGGAATAAATATAGATGGATATTTCCTTGCCTGTGACTTAAGAGTTGAATGTGCTGAGTGCAAGATACAGTATAAGGAGATGTTGAACAGATGGAACATAAATGTAAGAAAGGCATTGATCAATTACATGTTCTTTGATCCTCAAATTTCATTATGCCACCCTCGCCCTAAACCTCCTTCGTGTGTCCCATACATGTCCTCTACCTGCCCCTGTCCTTGCCACGATCCACATCCGTATCTCTGTCTCCTGCCCATGACCCCTATCCCCTGTCCCCATCTTGCCCTCTACCTGTGCTGCTGGGCCGCGTCTGGAGC
This sequence comes from Oncorhynchus nerka, assembly GCF_034236695.1. Classification (NCBI taxonomy): domain Eukaryota; kingdom Metazoa; phylum Chordata; class Actinopteri; order Salmoniformes; family Salmonidae; genus Oncorhynchus; species Oncorhynchus nerka. The sequence goes on along the minus strand of NC_088424.1, from coordinate 23,919,987 downwards.
TTCCCGTGCCAGCTGGACCGTCCCCTGAGAGTCTTGATGCCGTCCACAGATGAGGCGTGCAGGGGGCTGCAGAGGCTCTCATAGGAGCGGCTGGGCATCACGCTGCAGTTGGAGCCACACTCCTCGTCCACCCAGAGGCAGTGCAGCCTGGGGGAGGACTGGGAGAAGCCCATGGCCAGGGACAGGGCTTGAGGGGCATCCGAGGGGTCCCCGGTGGGAGAGATAGGGTCACCTATAAACATGCCATTTAGCAGACATTTTTATCCAAAGCAACTTACAATGAGTGCATATATTTTTGTATTTGACCGCAGTGAGAATCAAGCCCACAAGCATGTTGTTGCTAGCATGATGCTTTTGCCAACTGAGCCATACAGGACTACTCACCTCCCAGCAAGGCCCTCTGGTCTTCGTCCCAGAGTAGTACCCCGGTGCCCCCCAGCCGCCGGCGCTCTGGCAGGGACAGCAGCTTGTCCAGGGCTACAGACTCATGCCCCAGGGCAGAGAAATCCCGCTGGTGGCCCAGCTCGGTGTCATCCAGGGAATGTTTACTGCTGCTGAGGGAGCGGAGCAGGGTGGAGGGCAGACGGAACCTATGCCGACGTGCTGCAGTTCAGAGGGGAAAGGTCAGAGGGAAAAGGAGATAGGTTTCTGACTTTGTTACACACCGCACCAACATCATTAGTAAAACAATGACATAATTAATTACTACACTCTTAGAAAAAAAGGTACTGAATTGTACTTAAAGGGGTACAAACGCATGTGACTGTAGTGGTACCCTGTGTCCATTGTGCCATTAGTTATAGGTACATAATTGTACCCAGTTTGAGGTTAAAAGTTTGTTCCTTTATTTTTTTTTAAATAAGAACAAAATCTATATTTTTTTGTGGATTTTTCCTTCCTCTATGGGATCGGGATCGGTGGGACGGTTGAGCTAATGTAGGCTAATGTGATTAGCATGAGGTTGTAAGTAACAAAATCATTCCCAGGACATAGACATATCTGAAACAGGCAGAAAGCTTAAACTCTTGTTATTCTAACTGCACTGTCCAATTTACAGGAGCTATTATAGTGAAATAATACCATGCTATTGTTTGAGGAGAGTGCACAATTATGAACTTGACATTTTGAACAGATATACAATGGTTCATTGGATCAGTCAAAAACTTTGCACATACGCTGCTGCCATCTAGTGGCCAAAATATAAATTGTCCTTGGGCTGGAATAATACATTATGGCTTTTCTCTTGCATTTCAAATAATAATATACACATGTTTTTTTCTTTATATTATCTTTTACCAGATCTAATGTGTTAAATTCTCCTACATTAATTTCACATCTCCACAAATGTCAGTGTTTCCTTAAAAAGGTATCATGAATATGCATATCCTTGCTTCAGGTCCTGAGCTACAGACAGTTAGATTTGGGTATGTCATTTCAGGCGAAAATTGAAAAAAAGGGTCAGATTTAAGGTCACTACAATATATATATATTAATTAGAGCTCTTTGTTGTCTCTTATGTAAGCCTTTATAAAGACTTCAGAACTGAAAGCCAAAAATCTCAACTTTGAATTAACATAAACAGAGACCACTTAAACACTTCCACTCACAGGTGGCCAAAAAGAACGAACTGAAACTAAGCCAAACTAAGCCACGCCACAAACAAACTAAGCCACGCCTCCAATGATTGTACAAAAATGTACCATTTTACACAGTACATTATCCACACATACCGGAATTGGTACCGAACAGTACCATGTGAAATCATATGTGTACCTCTGGAGGTGCATGATATGTATTTCTATCTTCGTGTACCCAAGAGAAAAATACTGTACCCTAAAAACTCTGGACCCCATTCATCACCTCAATCTCTTCCTGACTTACTATAACTAGATTTTTTAAGGTTTTCCACACAGAGGATCTTCTTTGATTACCTAGGGGAAGCCAGGGGATGGGCAGCTTGTTGAGCTCTCTGGTCGGGGAGCTGGGGATAGGCGGATCAGTGGGCAGCTCAAAGTTGAGGATGAACATGATCACCAAGCCATCCTCATTCTTCACTGGCACCACATCAATTTTACAGGAGAAACACATACCTGAACACAGAGACACACACACATCACCACCAAAGTGAGAAAACACCTGTATTTTAAAGCACATGAATGCATGACAAAGTTCTCCTCTAGAGAGAGACACACAACAGCAGAGGAAAGCTGCAGAGATCAGCCAGGGAGTGGCCAACTGGGCAAAAACTGGTTGAATCAATGTTGTTTCTACGTCATAAAAAAATTATCAATGTGATGGCGTTGAATCAACGTGGAAAACTGATTGGATTTGCAAAAAGTCGTCAACTTAAGGGCATTTCGTATTTTTGTCCTACAACTTTGAACCTAAATTCAATGAGATGATTATATCTTTTGTTGATTTCACATTGAATTCAACAAAAATGAATGATTTACTGTTATCATTCAATATTCAGGATAGTATTGTAATAGGCTCCATAATAACATAAACACAGGCTTTTGATGTAATTTGCAGAGAGAGATAGGCACTGACTCCTCCACATCATCCACCTGGCAGAGAGCTACAGCTATGCCAGGAGCCAAATCAATCCGGCTTCCCCTTGGAGAATGAGAGAGAGAGAGGTCACTGACTGACTGTGGAGGGATGGGGAGGAGGTAGCTAGATAACAGGTTAGCAGGAAGGACACATAGGACAGGCCTGACAGGGACAGTAGGAATATACTGTATCATCATCCCCTCCCGGATTAGAGCTCTAACATGGCCCCTTATTCTGCCTAATTCATCTCATTGAAATCACACAGTCGACTACTGCACTGCAAAACCATCTGCTACTGAACACTTTGTTCCGGGACGCACCACATCCTAAATCTATACAGATTTATATGCACATTGGTTTAGTCACCTTTTACATGTGGAGCACACCTGAGAACACTTCAATTGATAGATATAATAACAATGATGACTCTATCCAAAAGTGAGTGAAGGTCTACAAAGGACTTTACTGAAATCATTTGTTGGAATTATAAGTGTCCATGTAGACAAAATCACCTAAATACATTTTTAAGACTACTGGTAAAACATTTTTAAATAAACATTAGAATAATGTATGTCAAATGTTCTGTACCTGCAGGGGATCAGTATTTTACAAAGAGCCAAGGACAATTATCAGGGGCAATATGGAAACTGGATCATACTTCTCATGAAGACCACAAGCACCATATAAACCAAAATAAATGATGTGATTATATCCCCCTCCCCATCTCTCTTTTTCTCTCTCCATCTGTTTTTTTCGCTCCCCGTCAGTCTCCCCCTTCTCTTTCTTCTTTCCACCCTACCTCTCCCTCATCACAAACTCTGAATTACTCATTGGAGATTTCTCTCTCTCGTTCTCTTCATGAAATATTTACATATTAGCCTGAGGAGAGAGCTGAACTATTGATCTGTCTGTTCCTCCACTATTTCATCTCTGTCTGCAATAACACAGGCAGGCAGTGGACAGCAGAGTTGTTCAAACCGTTTAAAACTTTGCCAAGACCAGAGATGAGCGATGCCTGACACAGTGATGGATATACATGTTATTTATTTATCTGCTATTTTACCAGGTAAGTTGACTGAGAACACATTCTCATTTGCAGCAACGACCTGGGGAATAGTTACAGGGGAGAGGAGGGGGATGAATTAGCCAATTTTAAATTGGGGATTATTAGGTGACCGTGATGGTTTGTGGGCTAGATTTGGGAATTTAGCCAGGACACCGGGCTTAACACCCCTACTCTTACGATAAGTGCCATGGGAACTTTTAATGACCTCAGGACACCCGTTTAATGTCCCATTCGAAAGACGGCACCCTATGTTAGACTCAGCCAATAATACTGCTCATCTAGCCTGCATGAATTCATATCATTAAATGATGGAGGAACAATGACAAATCAATGACAGACAGCTCTTGCATTCCAGCAGTGCCCAACTCAGATAAGCAGCTGAGAATGAGTCTGTCTGATATACACTACCGTTCAAAAGTTTGGGGTCACTTAGAAATTCCCTCGTGTTTGAAAGAAAAGCACATTTTTGGTCCATTAAAATAACAGTACATTGATCAGAAATACAGTGTAGACATTGTTAATGTTGTAAGTGACTATTGTAGCTGAAAACAGCTGATTTTTTATGGAATATCTACATAGGCATACAGAGGCCCATTATCAGCAACCATCACTCCTGTTTTCCAATGGCACGTTGTGTTAGCTAATCCAAGTTCATAATTTTAAAAGGCTAATTGATCATTAGAAAACCCTTTTGCAATTATGTTAGCACAGCTGACTGTTGGTCTGATTAAAGAAGCAATAAAACTGGCCTTCTTTAGACTAGTTGAGTATCTGGAGCATCAGCATTTGTGGGTTCGATTACAGGCTCAAAATGGCCAGAAACAAAGACTTTCTACTGAAACTCGTCAGTCTATTCTTGTTCTGCGAAATGAAGGTTATTCTAACATGAGAAACTACCAATTTCTCGTTCAACGTTGTGTATCTTCACAGAACAGCGCAAACTGGCTCTAACCAGAACAGAAAGAGGAGTGGAAGGCCCCGGTGCACAACTGAGCAAGAGGACAAGTACATTAGAGTGTCTAGTTTGGAAACAGATGCCTCACAAGTCCTCAACTGGCAGCTTCATTAAATGGTACCCGCAAAACACCAGTCTCAACGTCAGCAGTGAAGAAGCGACTCCGGGATGCTGGCCTTCTAGACAGAGTTGCAAAGAAAAATAATATATTAAATATTCACAAAACCAAATTCATCACAAATGTGGACACTGGATTGGATCATTGACTGGGTACTAATGATTGATACTAGGTGTGGATACTGTTCATGAAGATGACACTTAAAGACCTCCAGTGATATTTGAACTTTTCCTGTTGAAAAGCGATAAACCAAGTATAAATACAGTAAAGCACACACACACTAAAGGGTATCAAAAATTTGTTTTGAGAAAAATAATGTTTTTTAGACAACTGAAAACTTCAAGGAGTAGAACATTCAAGGAGTTGGTCTGTTGGTGCCCGCTGATGTCATCGGCCTCCGGCCTTGCTTGAGGAACACTAGAGGAGCAATAGAGAGCAAAACCCTCCCCCCCATGTCACGAGGCACATGGACCACCTATTGAAATGCCACTTGTACCTTTTGTTAAGTAAACAAGTGTTAAATGAGATGAAAATGAGAGTAGGACTTTAAGGATTTGCCAGAATAGAGCTGGCTGTGGTCCTGGTCAAAAGTAATGCACTATCTAGGGGATAGGATGCCATTTGGGATGTAACCTATCTATTAGAGTTAATGAGCCTTGGGGATAATTGGACAATTAATGCTAATAAAACACTGATTCTGCTCTCAGGGGAGAATCACCTTATTATCTGTGGAAGGAAGTCATCATTGTTCTCACTGAGGAGAATTAGAGATAGACACTAGGACGTGGGCCCTATTGGAAATAAGAAGTCCTCATCAATGTGAAGCCCCTAAAACAACAATTACTTTGTGTGAGGTTCTCTATTGAATACCTAAGAAAAGGAAAACAAGAATTCCTCTAAAAACAGATTTTAAGACAGATCCACCTTTGGCCCATCCACACAATCCCACTGAAACACTGTTTCAATAGTCAAACAGTTAGATTTAGTTTGGATTCCGAGGATACCTTTGACCTAAAATAAAAATAAAGGACCAATGACCACTGAGCCAATCATTCATTCAGAAATATACAGTTATTCTAGAGCCCAAAAATAATCCCACCATCGAAATTTGGCTTTACGTGTCAAGTGAACACACATCTATGAAAAGTTAGACATGACTAATGTACACCCATAAAAGCCATTCACACCGCCCTGTAAGTCATCATCACTCTACCTAATAATAACCTTAGGGGTCAGCCAATAATAGATCAGTGAGATTTACAGTGTTTGGGGTCATTCCTCACCCATAGAATATTAATCTGGTTGGTGTGAGTGTTTTACGTTTAGCCTTCCACAGTATCTTTCTAACATCACACTTTACACATCTCTGATGTTATTGATCTGCATTATATTTTACTACACACAACATCAATTCAGGGCTGGGGATGTCAGAATTACCAGATAACCATGTAACCAACGGTTATGGATGAAGACCATCATGAAAATAAAATAACTGTCATAACCGTTTAAATCAGTGGAGGCTCCTCAGAGGAGGAAGGGGAGGACCATCCTACTCAGTGAATTTCAGAAAAATGTAAAATAGTAAAACATAAAAAGTGATCCTTTTTAGATAAAACTATACTAAATATATTCACGTCACCAAATAATTTATTAAAACACACTGTTTGCAATGAAGGTCTATAGTAGCCTCAACGGCACTCTGTAGGGTAGCACCATAGTGTAACCGGAGGATAGCTAGCTTCTGTCCTCCTCTGGGTACATTGACTTCAATACAAAACCTAGGAGGCTCATGGTTCTCACCCCCTTTCCATAGACTTGCACAGTAATTATGACAACTTCCGGAGGATGTCCTCCAACCTATCAGAGCTCTTGCAGCATCAATTGACATGTTGTCCACCTAATCAAACGATCAGACAATTAATCTAGTCTGGAAGCATAAACTACAGCTAGCTAACACTGCAGTGTATAAAATGTGGTGAGTAGTTGACTCAAAGAGAGCGAAAGACAATAGTTGAATAGTTTTGAACAAATTAATTTCTTTCAAAATGAAAGAGAAGCAAGATAGAGATTTAATAGTATATCTTTTTTTACTTTCACTTACTTAGCTAGCGTCGAATGCAGCTAGCTAGTTTAGCCTATTCAAACACCTGGCTCAAACATAGTATCATTCTATGTTAGCTAGCTGGCGATGGCTATCCAACACTGGAATTCTTCCAAGTCATGGTAAGCTTTTGGTTTAATTAATTTATTGCCACCGGGGCCCGCTGGTGTAACTGCCAAATTGCTTTCTGCTGACTGTACACCGTACTGCATGACTGTAACGATTTACTTAAAGCGTTAGTTCTAGTAGAGTGCATTCGGAAAGTATTCAGACCCCTTGACTTTTTACACATTTTGTTACTTTACAGCCACCAAGACTCTTCTTAGGGCAATCGGGGGAGAAGGGCCTTGGTCAGGGAGGTGACCAAGAACCCGATGGTCACTCTGACAGAGCTCCAGAGTTCCACTGTGGAGATCGGAGAACCTTCCAGAAGGACAACCATCTCTGCAGCACTCCACCAATCAGGCCTTTACGGTAGAGTGGCCAGACGGAAGCCAGCCCTCAGTAAAAGGCACATGACAGCCTGCTTCGAGTTTGCCAAAAGGCACCTAAAGGACTCCCAGACCATGAAAAACAAGATTCTCTGATGAAACCAAGATTGAACTCTTTGGCCTGACTGCCAAGCGTCACATCTGGAGGAAACCAGGCACCGTTCATCACCTGGCCAATACCATCCCTACGGTGAAGCATGGTGGTAGCATCATACTGTGGGAATGTTTTTCAGCGGCGGGGACTGGGAGACTAGATGGGATCAAGGGATGGGATCAAGGGAAAGATGAACGGAGCAAAGTACAGAGAGATCCTTGATCCCTGCTCCAGAGCGGTTAGCACCTCCGACTGGAGCGAAGGTTCACCTTTCAACGGGACAAAGACCCTAAGCACACAGCCAAGACAACGCAGGAGCGGCTTCGGGACAAGTCTCTGAATGTCCTTGAGTGGCCTAGCCAGAGCCCGGACTTGAACCCGATTGAACATCTCTGGAGAGACCTGAGAATAGCTGTGCAGCGACACTCTCCCTCCAACCTGACAGAGCTTGAGAGGATCTGCAGAGAAGAATGGGAGAAACTCCCCAAATACAGGTGTGCCAAGCTTGTAGCGTCATACCCAAGAAGACTCGCGGGTAAAGGGCAAAGGGTCTGAAAACTTATGTAAATATGATGTTTCAGTTTTAGATTTTTTTACATCATTTGCAAAAAAATTGGAAAAAACAGTTTAATCAATTTTAGAATAAGGCAGTAACATAACAAAATGTGGAAAAAGTGAAGGGATCTGAATTATTTCCTAATGTATAAAATTGAGCACCAAGCAATGCAATCTCCATAGACAAACATTGTCCGTAGAATGGCATTACTGAATCTCAGTGATTTTCAACTTGGCAGCGTCATAGGATGCCACTTTCCTTCAAATTTCTGCCCTGCTAGAACTGCCCCAGTCAACTGTAAGTGTTGTTATTGTGAAGGGGAAATGTCTAGGAGCAACAACTGTTCAGCCGCGAGGATGTAGGCAACACAAGTTCACAGTACAGGACAGCCGAGTGGTCCTTCCACATATGTTCCCCAATTTCGCACTAATGCAATTCCACAAAATATACAACATGCATAGCAGCAGATTAGCAAAAAATGTAATAGCACATTATCCAAACATATTGTCGCATAGAAGCCTTTAGCCTGGCGTATTTACTTCACACAAAGTCGCAATAAATTCAAAGCACGAGCATAATTGACACTGCCGGACTGCACACACAACCCGAATGCAGTTAATAAACTCTACAGGAAACCTCTACAGTATAGCCTATAAAATAACATTTACCTCTTTGAGCTGTTATTGTGACTCTTCAGACAGTCACACATTTTATAGGACAATGCACAATTCACTTCATAGGCATCTAAGTCACAGACATGAAGTCTGTGAGGAGAGCCAGCTCTCCTGTCCTAGATTCAAGGCTATTTCCCTATCCAATCCCAATACCACTGAAACCCAAAATGCAGATTCCTGTCTCACATGAAAATTCCTAACTTTATTCTGTAATCCATAGGTTGCAATGCATTATCAAAGCACGTCTCTCGCCTATGCATGTCAAAACACAGCTATATCAATTTCCCTGCTTCTCTGCGCTGTCTCGTCCTTGCTGCCCATGAGAGCTTCACTAGAGAATGTGTGAATAACAAACGGTTTGAGAGTAGATATGGATATGTTTAAAACAGAGTTGGTCCTCGTTAAGAATAAGATACCTTCCCACTAGGCACAGACATCAGTTCAACATTTATTCCACGTTGGTTCAATGTAATTTCATTGAAATGCCATGTGAACAACGTTGTTTACACCAGTGTGTGCCCAGTGGGTTGATATTTAAACTATTTCCACTCTTCATCTTCATCTACAGTATCTGTATAATCATCAGCTAGATTTTGCCAAATATAGGAGGTATTCTGTCTCGAGGTGCGCTTTGTGTGTCCTGAGCGTGCTTTGTGTCGAGATAACCTGCTGCTGGAATGCGCTGAATTAATAGAGGAATGTGATATCGCTCTGAATTTATGAACTGCCTGTCTCACAATTCACAACAATGTCATTCGTGAGAAAAGATAGTTACTATATCATTACTAAATATCAGTTGAATTTGCTCTGAAATCTTTACATAGTGGCGCGGCCAAGCCGACAAGGTGGCACAGCACCCATCTCGAGAGAGCTGACGCTTAAACCGATTCGTAAAAACCTAATACTGACCATTACCTTAACCAAACCCTCAACCCTGACCCTAATTTTATAAATTTTTGCTGGATAAATATGAATTATTTTCGGTATTGAACCTTGGTGGATTTTCAGGAAAATATTAATCCCTACATGTCTATGCAACTTTATTTTGTTTTACACAAAATGGTCTCAAACGTTTAAAAACACCCTCCACGGCATTCAGTGTGTTTATTATGAAGCTGAATGTCAAAACGGTCAAGTGAACCAAAGAGAGTAATTAAGGGGAGAGACTGGGGAGCTCAGCTCATCATCAGACCTAAATCTAAAAAGGTCTCCCAGGCCTCTCTCTCACTCTCCCTCCCTTCCGCAGGTCTTGGAATGGGAGTGATGTTCTAGAATTACGTTCGGGACAGGATGGGACAAAATCAGGCAGTATAGGAATAGTTATAAACTGAGGGGGCAGAGAGGTTAGAAATATGTCATGTGTGGAGCATTGCAACCAAAACAAAACTGTGTGTAGGCCAAATATAGTTTACTTAATAAAAATCAGAGCGATTTCTGCATATTGCACCTTTAATAAAACACATTTTTCCACTAGGGTGGCTAATGCTACTTGAGCCAATCAGGTTGCAGCAGTCTTTGTACTGCAGTTAACAGATGCTTGGTCCAGAAAGACAATTTCCATATGTAACAGTATTGCTTCCATCCCTTTCCTCGCCCCTACCTGGGCTCGAACCAGGGACTCTCTGCACACATCGACAAGGGGAACATAGCGCCACAGCAAGGGGAACAATTTCTTCAAGTTCTCAAAGCGAGTGACGTCACCAATTGAAACGCTATTAGCTGGCACCACGCTAACCATTTCACATCGGTTACACTCACCCCCCTTTTGACCTCGTCCTTTTCGGCAGCAACCAGTGATCCGGGTCACGGCACCAATGTAACAGTATAGCTTCCATTCCTGCCTGGGCTTGAACAAGGGATACTCTGCACACATTAAGGACAGCCACCCTCGAAGCATCGTTACCCATTGCGCCACAAAAGCCGCAAGGGGAACAACAACTTCAAGGTCTCAGAGCGAGTGACGTCACCAATTGAAACGCTATTAGCGCACACCCCGCTAACTAGCTAGCCATTTCACATCGGTTACACATACACTGCCACATAGAGAAGTCAGATTTGAAAATTCCTAATAACACATCAACTTTGTGCACAAAATGTCCATTCAATTATTCAAATAATTGTTGCAGAGGCAGATTATTTTACATTTTTATTATTCATCCAATGTCTGCCATGTTTTTGGATGATGTGATGATGTCGTCGCTGCTCGAGCTGCTCCCGGTGCACACTGTGTGCTAGTGTGCATGTGATGTTGGTCTGTATAAACCGGATGCAACCTGAATATAGACGGTCCATGAATCGGCGTATGCGAATGTGAATAGAACAACGGGTAGACATCGTGGATGCAGTCTCCAGCTCTTATTATACCTCAGTAGTGTATAGCCAGCTGCATACTTGTCTTCGGTCTCTCTTTATGTAGTGTTGCCTCCCTTGTCGTGATGTGTGTTTTGTCCTACATTTTTAATCCTAGCCCCTGTCCCTGCAGGAGGCCTTTGGTAGGCCGTCATTGTAAATAAGAATTTGTTCTTAACTGACTTGCCTAAATAAAACATATCAAAATTCAGTCCAGTTGGACACAGATGACATAATAGGAATAATAGTGTCACCGGCCAGCCGGTTGGGCTAGTGGAAACCCCCTGAGCAGGGGACAAACAGAGGAGCACTTAACAGAGGAAGTTATTTCAGATTACTACAAGTACACATGGGCATGGGACAGGGCTGATTTTAATCGGGACGGGACAGGGAAGATCTGGGGTTATAGAACTGTTGCAGGATCGAGACAGCACGGAAAAGTTTTGACAGGACAAGACAGGAATGAATTTTCAACCTCTAATTCGGTATATCAGTCACCGGTATTCAACCATAGTGAGAACCCCTCTGATCGTTACAAAATAATGGTCTTTCTAATAGCTAACCTTAGAGTTAAGAAGAGATAGTCATTTAAACTACACTCTTTTCAAGAAGAAAATAACTGTACACTTAACACTAAAAGTAGTTTTGATATTGCAGTACGTTGAACTGTGACATTAGCCATAGTAGTAAAAACAGTCGTTTCCCAAATCGGACTTCCGAGATTGGTTTATTTCAGTGACAAGCTAGTATAACAGAACCCCAGTTTAGAGTAGATACTGTTTTTCCCATTACAGAGGGACAATTTCATTACCCCATGCCCAGACGTAGTAATAAACGACTTACACTGCGGCCTGTGGCAGAAATTGCACTGCAGATTTATAATATATCCTGTTCTGCTCCTACTGTATGCATCTGTCAACGTATGACGTCAAAGAAATATCACTGAATCGTGACTTGTTTTGAAGGAGAACGTCAGGAAGGCTGTAGGCTACAGTATGTCTGGATATTTTCAACTAATAAAATGCATACCAATACACCAATTCACAGGATAGCATGAAGAACTCACTCCATGAAATATGTTTATACAACAACCTTTTTAAAATGTAAAATTTATTTTACCCCCTTTTCTCCGCAATTTCGTGGTATCCAATTGTTAGTAGTTACAACTCTCATGTGGGCTCGGGAGAGACAAAACCCAACCCAAGCCAACCAAGCCGCACTGCTTCTTAACACAGCGCGCATCCAACCCGGAAGCCAGCCGCAACAATGTGTCAGAGGAAACACTGTGCACCTGGTGACCTGGTTAGCACGCACTGTGCCCAGCCCACCACAGGAGTCACTAGTGCGCAATGAGACAAAGATATCCCTAACGGTCAAGTCCTCCCTAACCCGGACGACGCTAGGCCAATTGTGCGTCGCCCCATGGACCTCCCGGTTGCGGCCGGCTGCAACCCAGAGTCCCTGGTAGCACAGCTAGCACTGCGATGCAGTGCACTAGACCACTGCACCACCCGGGAGGGACTACAACATCCTTCTTAAGACAATAACAGTATAAATATATTTTGGGATGTGTAATATGTCCATAGCATTCTGATTTAGACCCGAAACAGGATCTCATTAAGTTCTGTTTAGTTGTGGTCACATGTCTATATGACACACGTTATTATCCTCATGGGAGCTTCCATCTCATACAGTAGCTAAAGAAATCGTAAGTAAGTAGCCTTAGCTTGTGCGAGCCAGAACAACTAATAGGGCAGGAGCCTATCTCCTGTTTCTGTAGCATGAGGCAGCTTGACGTACAAGTACACCCCCTGGACAGGTCCCTAGTCTATCGCAGGGCCTTACCCCAAATCTATCTCCTTAAATGCTGAGTGCCAAGCGGATACGCATCAGGTCCCATTTTTTTAATGTCTTTCATATGACTCGTCGAGGGATTGAACTCACAACTTTCAAAAAACATACTTTTATCCAGAGCAAGCAGGGTTAAGTGCCTTGCTCAAGGGAACATGGACAGACTTTCCACCAGCTTTGGGGTTCAAACCAGCAACCTTCCAGTTACTGGCCCAACACTCTTAATTAACCGCTAGGCTACCCGTCACTGACACTCCAGCCACAAGTCCACTGATTTGGTCAGCTGAAACAATATATGTAGGAAAAAACTATAACAAAAGTGATAGGAGGGCAAAAAAATGTAATAAGATATTAAAGCAGAACAGTTTTAATATTACTGTATATGACAGAGAAATTTACAGTCTGATGTGAAGGAGGGTGATAGGAATGTTTCTAAAGAATTCTCATGAAGAAAATCCAGTATATCATATATCTCAACACACATAATATCAATTCAGGCAAATGCTCTCTCTGTACTGTATAGCCAATATACTTTTCCAAGACAAGTGTGCTACTCTTAGCATAACTATAGTTTTAATTTTAAGATTGTGTGTCTCTAATGTCCATGCTAATGTTTTAGATATATGTACGTTGTAATGTATTTTTGTCTGTGGTCTTTTTCATTATGTCACGGACCCCAGGAAGACTAGCTGTCGCCATTGTCGTCGGCTAATGGGGATCCTTATAAAAATCAAATTACTTAATGGGTTGAATGATCTGGTTTTTAGTACAGGACATCATGATAACCAAGTCTTTAAATATGGATTATCGACTATGGTGATCCTACAGGAAAAGAGTGAAAGAGCCACAGTAACTCATTTCCTGTAATAATCACCAGCTTGGCTTGGCCCTATCCCCATTTAACAGGATTTAGCATTTATCTTCCACTCCTAAACCAGATTAAGGTGCCATAATAATGACCCAAATAGAATTCATTACTCTCTTCCAAGTCTTCTACTCTAATGCTAATAATGAGAGGATGGAATCTTCAGGAGTTCCAGTCCCAAATCTCTGTCTCGTGGATGGAAGGCAGCCAAAAGACATGGTGCGAAAACACGCTGCTCCCAAATTGAAAAGCCAATTACACACAAACCACAGGAGAGATAGACGACCAGTGTAATGTGCCAGTGTGTCCTTGCGCTTCATGTGGTGCCTCACACAGAGAAGCAACTAGGGAGGCATTACTACCATATCAATGTGCTTTAGGCACTGAAACCCAACTATAGTTACACTTCAGTACAGCTAACTGGACACTAAATATTGACTCAACATAGGATGTCAACGGAAATGATTTATCCTCTCTCTATGTACATTTGAAGTCAGAAGTTTACATACACATTAGCCAAATACATTTAAACTCCGTTTTCTTTTTTTTTTTACAATTCCTGACATTTAATCCTAGTAAAAATTCCCTGTTTTAGGTCAGTTTGGATCACCACTTTATTTCAAGAATGTGAAATGTCAGAAATGTCAGAATAATAGTAGAGAGAATGATTTATTTCAGCTTTTATTTATTTCATCACATTCCCAGTGGGTCAGAAGTTTACATACATATTATAGTAAGTATTTGGAAGCATTTGGGTAGCCTTCCACAAGCTTCCCACAATAAGTTGGGTGAATTCTGGCCAATTCCTCCTGACAGAGCTGGTGTAACTGAGTCAGGTTTGTAGGCCTCCTTGCTCGCACACCCTTTTTCAGTTCTGCCCACACATTTTCTATAGGATTGAGGTCAGAGCTTTGAGATGGCCACTCCCAATACCTTGACTTTGTTGTCCTTAAGCCATTTTGCCACAACTTTGGAAGTATGCTTGGGGTCATTGTCCATTTGGAAGACCCATTTGCGACCAAGCTTTAACTTCCTGACTGATGTCTTGAGATGTTGCTTCAATATATCCACGTAATTTTCCATCCTCATGATGCCAGCTATGTTGGGAAGTGCACCAGTCCCTCCTGCAGCAAAGAACTCCCACAACACGATGCTGCCACCCCCATGCTTCACGGTTGGGATGGTGTTCTTCGGCTTGCAAGCATCCCCCTTTTTCCTCCAAACATAACGATGGTCATTATGGCCAAACAGTTCTATTTTTGTTTAATCTAACCAGAGGACATTTCTCCAAAAAGTACGATCTTTGTCCCCAGGTGCAGTTGCAAACCGTATTCTGACTTTTGTATGGGGGTTTTGGAGCAGTGGCTTCTTGCTTGCTGAGCAGCAGTTCAGGTTATGTCGATATAGGACTTGTTTTACTGTGGATAATATAGATACTTTTGTACCTGTTTCCTCCAGCATCTTCACAGGGTCATTTGCTGTTGTTCTGGGATTGATTTGCACTTTTTACACCAAAGTACATTCATCTCTAGGAGACAGAATGCATCTCCTTCCTGAGTGGTATGATGGCTGCATGGTCCCATGGTGTTTATACTTGCGTACTATTGTTTGTACAGATGAACGTGGTACCTTCAGGCATTTGGAAATTGCTCCCAAGGATGAACCAGACTTGTGGAGGTCTACAATTTTTTTCTGAGGTCTTATCTGATTTCTTTTGATTTTCCCATGAAGATAGGCCTTGAAATACATCCACAGGTACACCTCCAATTGACTCAAATGATGTCAATTAGCCTATCAGAAGCTTCTAAACCCATTACATCATTTTCTGTTATTTTTCAAGCTGTTCAAAGGCGCAGTCAACATAGTGTATGTAAACGTCTGACCCACTGGAATTGTGATACAGTGAATTATAAGTGAAATCATCTCTGTGTAAACAATTGTTGGAAAATGTACTTGTGTCATGCACAAAGTAGATGTCCTAACCGACATGCCAAAACTATAGTTTGTTAACAAGAAACTTGTGGAGTGGTTGAAAAACGAGTTTTAATGACTCCAACCTAAGTGTATGTAAATTTCCGACTTCAACTGTACACAATATACTATACACAGCTGTTTTGACTTTGAGCCCAGTTTGAAAGGACAATACAGCCAATAATTTGCAGATTGCTTCCTTAAAAATACTCATCCCAGTACAGCGAGACGAGATGTCATCATATCCAAAGTTACCTTGAACCTCAATCATCCTGGAAGAAAGCTTTACTGTGCTGTAACTTTACACTATCATATTTTAAAGCAGATTAAATTGGGCTTGTTCTACAATCCAAAGAGATTTAGGCAGCAGGGAGATGCTAACCTGAGCTTTGTTGTGCTTGAACTGGGCCCAGAAGACAGCATTCACAAAATCCGGATACATTTTGGAATAATTCCCCTGTTAGTCCTCCGCAATGTAATTCACAACAAATTCAACATTAAGCTGCTGCGACATTCTTTACAGAAAATAACAATCCAATTAGCACCCCCCCCCAAAAAAAACACCCGGTACATCTATCATTTACGGAGCATACTCTCAGGGGGTTAACTAGGATTAAACTGAGGATGTAGTGAACACCAAGGTTATCTCCATAGCCATTAGGGTATTCCAGCTATATTCTACAGTATTATCTACACCTTTAGCGAGGTCATTACTCCAATCCCCTCAAGGAGATCTCAGTCACTCAGGAACTCACTAAATGTATTCTGATCCTCAACATTATATGGCTCAAAGGTGTAAAATACATCAGTTGCCTGCAACTTTTAAATGCAAACACATTGCAGCGTTACCAGGTTTGACACTGATTTCCGGGGATTTCATTTCTGAGAATATGTTTACTGATTTGCGGCAGGTAGCCTAGTGGTTAGAGCATTGGGCCAGTAACTGAAAGGTTGCTAGATTGAATCCCTGAGCTGCCCCTGAACAAGGCAGTTAACCCACTGTTCCCAGGCCATCATTGTAAATAAGCATTTGTTCTTAACTGACTTGCCTAGTTAAATAAAAATGTTTGTCGTCAGTATATTTGAGTTCCTGGAATGAATTAATACTCTGGTGGGCAATTCACCTGTGTTTTAATAACCTCTCATGAGAGATGAACTGTGAGGACTGAGACACACTGTGCCAAATGTTTTCTTGTTTACAAAGACCATTTCAATCTAGTGAGAGTTTAGGTGTATTAGTAGGGTCTCTCACTGTGTATATGATGAGATCCTCGATTCACCTGCCTGCTTGAGAGCTTGGCTGGCTATGAACTCCCTGATCTTAACTAACGAATGACTGAATCCAATGCCTATGCATGCTGTGCCACTGTTATTAAATTTACCTCAGTCTACATTGACACAGACTGTTATGCAAAAGGATTTATAATTATGAATGTATTAATCTCTCGTAAAAAATGAACACCTACGTACGGTATAAGTCTCCAGCACACAAAAAGTTAAATCTGCCCTTTACATGATACAATACTGTCTCCCGCCCCCTGCTCTGCTTCTCCTAGCCTTGAAACAGACAGAGGGCATTGTGTGTTTTAGACTCTTATGCAACCATTCGAAAATCCAGGGGTTACCTTTGGGATTTGAGAGCCATAGTGAGTAATCGTCCTTCAAGCCATCCCCAGCTAGCACATTTGGTTCCTTGGAAGTTTTTGGTTTCACATTGGTCTGGGAACAAAGCCATATGTTTATTGACCGGTAAAAGTGAACGTTTTTTCAACGTTCTGACAACAGAAGTGAAAATATTGCCTGTTCCGCGAACATACATTTTTAGGTTGCAGGGAGGTTCTGAGAATGTTTTACTATGGTTCCCTGAAAGTTTTCCTGGGAGGTTTTATTAACGTTCTGAGAATGGAAATGATAGAACAGGATTTAATTACCATCAAATAACCTGAGAACATTCTAAATTGTGGGAATGTTGGGAATAAAATGTAAAGGTTATTTGGAGGTTGTTGAATAACTTCCTTAAAACTTTCACTGAATGTTTCAATAAGACTTTTAATAACACTGTTAGCTTAGTTTGGGTTCACTTTTTTGAACTCCAAGCACAGATAGGACACATGGAAATGAATTTGCTTAAGCTGGGTGTTCACGAGTTTGGCCCCGATTTAGCTGTGCCAAACAGGTTTTGGAGATCGGAAACAAAATCCCCATGTCGTTGCCTACTCGGGGTAAGCAGCCGTTCCCAACGCTTGTTTAATGTGAGCGGATCAGAGACACAATCTGAGGGCTACCGATTTTTGTGCAGTCCCAGACGTCCAGATATTTTCAAACACTTGATTTTATCTGCACTAAATCTGCAATGCTCTTGTAGTGTGAGATATGCAGCGACAAGATTTGAGAACGGTGATCAGCAACAGCCAATTAGAGCTCTCCAGAGGAGGAGCTAGTGAGATGACATTGTATCACATCACCCAGAATGTGTAGTCTCGAGCAGGAGCAATGACCGGTACTAGTATGCGTTTGTACTTGCCATAGTGTCAAATCGTTACAGCTCTGACAAGCTATTTACACACAATGTTATTGAACTCAAAATGTATTGGCTAGATATTTCAACTCATTATGGCAAGCGTGAATGTCTGACTGAAAATGTTTATGAGGCTGCTTTGAGACAATGCACATTCTAGCTATCTAGTCACATCACATCCTTGTTGTAATGAGACAGCGTCGTATCGAGAATCATCACGACCAAGTGAAGAATCTTTTAGTGTGTGATGCCCCGTCTGTGCCACTACGTTTTCAAGACAAAAAACTACAGGAAAGATGGTTGTTATGTGAGAGGCTAACCAATGTTAGGATTTTAAAAGTTGTGTTGTGTCCACCTGGCATTAGGCATGCAAACACATTTATTTTATTGTGTCACAGCATCACTGAAATTTAAACCTATGATCTTCTGTTCTCTATTCATGGAATTAGTCCACTGCGCCACCAGGATGGAGCTAGCATGCCGTATTTTTTAAACTCACACAAAGCTGTTAATTTTTGTCTATTCAAACGGACCCCATTTTAAAGAGAACAAGCATTCATTAAGATCGAGTGTGGCCAATTAGTGGGCGTGGCCAACACACCTGAACACACTTAACAAGATAGAGGATAGAGAGAGTTTAGTTGACTCTGAGAACGGAATGTATGTTTTTAAATAATATTCTAAGAAAGTTATTTAAATGTTACTTATGTTTTCTTGTGTTTTTGATGGTACCCTAGCGGTTAGGAGCGCTGGTTTGAATCCCCGAGCAGACTAGGTGAAAAAATGGTCGATGTGCCCTTGAGCAAGGCACTTAACCCTAATTGCTCCTGTAAGTCGCTCTGGATAAGGGCGGCTGCTAAATGACTAAAATGTACTGTAAATATAAACATTGCTTTAAATTGATGAACCATGAGGAAAACTGTGGGAAACATTATGCTGAAGTACTGATATTCTCACAGAAGAACGTTTTTTCATAACATTATCAGAACAATTTGAGAACATTACTTTAAATAGAACCATGAATAAACCTGTAGGAAACGTTATGCTGAAGTATTGAAATTCCCACAGAAGAACGTTGTTTCATAACATTCTCTAAGCTATTGGAGAACATTCCCCATGTCAAACCATTTGGAGAACGTTCGTAGAACATTACAAAAAATGTAACCATGTTTGAACTTTTAGGAAACGTTCTGTTTAAAGTAAAAAAACGTTATTTTGTCAAGTTCCTTAAATGTGCTGAGAATGTCCCAAAGACAAGCAACTATCCTGCACCATAGGACAACCACGCTCCCACCAAGCTCTAAGAAACATATAGTTCACTGAATGTTATGAGTGAGCTGGGTCACAACTCATTGTCTTTTGTTACTATTGTTTTGATTACGCTATTCCCACCTGCCCTGTGTGTGTGTGTGTGTGTGTGTGTGTGTGTGTGCTGTGTTTCTGAGTGTAGGAAGCATCATGTCCATTTAGAGTACAGTGGAGAGGCATGAGGCAGGCACTGAAGAGAGCAATCAAGATGTCATAAAAACACTATCTATAGTTCATTGCTTTCCTATCTCTTCTTGTAATTGGCACAGCTGTGTGCTGGAACCTATGAGAGAAATAATAGATTCACAAAAACACATGGACCATTTGGACATTGTGAGGGGAAATAGAATGTTCAATATGCACATCTCATTCTCCAGCTATATGGTCCAAAAAACATAATTAATTTCTGTACCATCGTCAAGACAGTGTTATGTGGTCCTTATGACAGAGCATTCAAGTAAAGTGTTACTAAACTAGGATTAACCAATACCCAAAGCCTTTATAAGGATCTCATTATCTCAATAAAAGCATCTGGCATTACCTAAAAATAAAGATTAAACACTGATGAATGAAATACTTTATAACCACTATTCCTATGTGTTTTTTATGTTTAAAAATAAAATGAGAGCCATGCTGAAGCCCTGGCGGGCTGTGCCGAGTCGGGTCGTACCATCTTTGGCGTAGAGGGAGATCTCCACCTTCCTCTCCTCGGAGCCCAGCAGAGCCTTGGCCATTTGGGCCACGGCAGGCCTCTTGGTGTGCGGCCCGTACAGGAAGCTGCAGGTGCACGGCTTCTGCATGACCTCAGCGCGCGTGTAGCCGCACATGCCACAGAAGGCGTCGTTACAGAAGATGATGGCGCAGTTCTCCACGCGAGCATTGGCGATGATGAACTTGCGATCTGAGGAGGGAGGGAGTAATAGATCAATATTGTTTTAATCTAAAGAGTCATTGCAATTTGTCATCACATATAATACAGTCTACTACAGTTCAATCTAGTACAGGCTTCAGTGAATGAGTCAGAATACAATCAGACATTTTATTAAATAGTTTGAGGAATGATCATCGGATCCAGATGGGGCAACTTGTCCCCCTGGCAATCTAATGTAAGTTAATGGTACCTAAATTAGCATTTTCCAAATTATGTCCAAATAATTTTCAAGTAACATCGTGGAATTACAAAGTCATTTTTTCAGATACTTTAGGACGATTTGGACATGAGATGGTGCGACAATTATTAATAGTGAAATGTGCAATACCATTTTGTTTAAATATTTGATTTATTTAATTAAAATAAGACACATAGACTTTAGCCTTTAAGAGTTAATTATACATTTAAAAAAATAGATTTTAAACACTAATCTTCAGGGGGGCAGTTACCCACAGTACTTGGGAAAAACTGCCCTTTTGTAAAATTAAGATTTCATTAAATAACTAATGCATTCGGAAAGTATTCAGACCCCTTGACTTTTCCCACATTTTTTTATGTTACATCCTTATTCTAAAATGGATAGTTTTTTCCCCCCCTCATCAATCTACATACAATACCCCATAATGACAAAGCTAAAACAGGTTTTTAGGAATGTTTGCAAATGTATTAAAAATACAAAACAAAAAAACTCACATTCACATAAGTATTCAGACCCCTACTCAGTACTTTGTTGAAGCACCTTTGGCAGCGATTACAGCCTAGAGTCTTCTTGGGTATGACACTACAAGCTTGGCACACCTATATTTGGGGAGCTTCTCCCATTCTTCTCTGCACATCCTCTCAAGCTCTGTCATGTTGGATGGGGACGGTCGCTGCAAAGCTATTTTCAGGTCTCTCCAGAGACGTTCGATCGGGTTCAAGGGCTCCGGCTGGGCCACTCAAGGACATTCAGAGATTTGTCCTGAAGCCACTCCTGCGTGGGCTTGGCTGTGTGCTTAGGGTCTTTGTCCTGATAGAAGGTGAACCTTGGCTCCAGTCGGAAGTCCTGAGCCCTCTGGAAGAGGTTTTAATCAAGGATCTCTCTGTACTTTGCTCTGTTCATCTTTCCCTCGATCCTGACTAGTCTCCCAGTCCCTGCTGCTGAAAAACATCCCCACATCATGATGCTGCTACTTACTTGTTAGATATGACTGCATGGTCGGAACTAGAAGCACAAGCATTTCACTACACTCGCATTAATATCTGCTAACCATGTGTATGTGACAAATACAATTTGATTTGACCATGCTTCACCGTAGGGATTGTGCCAGGTTTCCTCCAGACGAGACGCTTGGCATCCAGGCCAAAGAGTTCAATCTTAGTTTCATCAGACCAGAAAATCTTGTTTCTCGTGGTTTGAGAGTCCTTTAGGTACCTTTTGGCAAACTCCAAGTGGGCCGTCATTTGCCTTTTACTGAGGTGGCTCGGTGGAGGCCTGATTGGTAGAGTGCTACAGAGATGGTTGTCCATCTGGAAGGTTCTCCCATCTCCACAGAGGAACTCTGGAGCTTTGTCAGAGTGACAATCAGGTTCTTTGTCACATCCCTGACCAAGGCCCTTCTCCCCCGATTGCTCAGTTTGGCCAGGAGGCCAGCCCTAGGAAGAGTCTTGGTGGCTCGAAACATCTTCCATTTAAGAATGATGGAGGCCACTGTGTTCTTCGGGACCTTTAAATGTTCAAAAATGTTTTGTTACCCTTCCCCAGATCTGTGCCTCGACACAATCCTGTTTCAAAGCTCTATGGACAATTCCTTCAACCTCATGGCTTGGTTTTTACTCTGACATGCACTGTCAACTGTGGTGCTTTATATAGACAGGTGTGTGCCTTTCCAAATCATGTCCAATCAATTGAATTTACCACATGTGGACTCCAACCAAGTTGTAGAAACATCTCAAGGATAACCAATGGAAACAGAATGCACCTGAGCTCAATTCAGATTCTCATATCAAAGGGTCTGAATACTTCTGTTTTTAATTTTTTATACATTTGTAAACATTTCTAAAAACATGTTTTTGCTTTGTCATTGTGGTTATTGTGTGTAGATTGTTGAGGAAAATGTTTTATTTAATCTATTTTAGAATAAGGCTGTAACGTAACAAAATGTGGGAAAAGTCCAGGGGTCTGAATACTTTCTGAATGCACTGTATTTCCCTTCATAGTTTGCTTGCCTAAGCATGACCATCCATCAACCACATACCTCATTTTTACCAAACGTTGCTTTTTTGTGTCAGCAATTGGACATTGTTCTTAGGGGGAGGCTAGTTACCCCACATTACCCTATGCTTACTGGATACATTTAAAGAAAGTATTCATTCCATACTTACTGATTGAACCTTATACAATACAATTTAAATTGGTTATTCTACTTGACCAAACATGCCATATCAGTGACACCAAGGCATGTAACCTTGCATGAGAACTAAGATGGGAGAATCTGTAAGGTGCAAGTCTGTTTTCACATTCAACTACTAAACTTGCTGTTTATATCAAAACTATAAACTGTTTAGAGCCTCGGAAAAACATGTAGATGACGTTTTGGTATCAAAATATGTCCCCAGAAGGAAACATTCAGTGATGGATTTTAGTTATTGAAATGTAGCTGCTTTACTCTCTCCCATCCTGCTTAGAAATGCAGCTCGGGTTCTTCAGGTCCTGCTGTGATATAAGCCATATTTATGCTCTGACAGACACTGCTGCCCTATTTATATCCACTTGAAATGTTGGTCTCCCAGTAAATGTCAGGTAGAAATGTAGCCATGCCTTTATCATTAGACTATGTGTGTAAAATTCAAATACCAAGAGGGTAAACATAGAATTACCCCTGAGACTACACAATCAAATGTGTGGCATACTGTACATATTTAATCTTCACCTATATTATTTGGTTCAATATTTGCTAAGTCATATCAAGGCAAAATTTTGCAGAGACAATACGCTCCTTTTTACAAGACAATCATAACATTATATAATAGAAAGTGGTCACATCTCATGAAACCTATGAACTTTAATGAACACGGGCAGATTACCTACAATAATAGCCTCATTTTAATCGAGACAAGTTGCATTAAAGACGCATTTTGCAAATCGAAAGACACGGTTTGCGTTACATTCCAAATCACAGCATGGTTCCCCAAAATGACTCAATATTGAAGAAAAAAGTTCTTACTCTGTCCTTCGAATTTTCGGATGATTGTATCCAGAAAAGTGTTCTGAGGAGCCACGTGTCCCCGCCGAACAGGCATCTTTTGGGCGGTATTTCCCTCGGTTTGGAAAGTTGGACCGCAGGCTCTTGTCTAGATCTCGCACTCTGCACTGCTGTAGCCTGTGGCCCCTATAAAAATCCCAAAGTAGCTGAAAACATGTCACAGCCACCACCGAGTCCTGCGACGTGACGTGTCAACTACTTTTGTAATCACTTTCTAAAGCAGACACTCCGACGATTGTATTTATACATTACCCAAACAAATAGTATACTTGGCCGTGTATCAACCGACCTGCTTTGATGTTTACGGATGATGTATCCATCCTTTTCTTCCCTGCTTGGAAGTAGCAACGCCTCTTCAGTGAAATCTGCAATTCCAAATCACAGGTGCCTACAGGACTGTTGCTGCCTACAGGACTGTTGCTAATTAGAACATCTTTGACATTACTGCTCTATTATCCTGTTTCACTGTCAGACCGTGGCTGCAACCTTTGCTTTTGAAATGACGAAGTTCTATCAAGTAATGGATGGAGTTCTCAGGAAAATAATAATATTAATTTGGGGGAGGGAGAGTTGGGATGTGCAATAAACTAATTCCCGTTACTGTAACAGGATAAAGGACAACAGGATACATATAAGTACCCCTGCATCTCTGTCAGATGCGTCTCTGTAATACTACTAGCCACCTAGCAATTGTATGAAGTTGGCTTCAGCTAGCCCAGATAGGTTCCCAAACTCTCAACCTCATAACTAGCTACCAAGAAGCCATTTCGGCTAGCTTGTCTAACTATCTTAGCTGGCATGCCTGCTGGCAAGGTTGGTTGATTTTAGAAAAGAAAGCAATAACTAAATGTCCTGAATAATACTCCAATTATTTTCAAACATTTACACAATTGTTTTTGCAGAGATACAGAGAAGCATTTTTTTTTAAAGTCAGGATACAGACAGCTCAACTGGTATGCTTAGATATGTAGAAAAAAAATTTAAAAATGTTTTGCATAGAATTAAGCATACTGATTATGGCTCTAGTTTGCAGGAAACAGCTGTTTCAGGTGTTTTGAAAAGGCAAAATTCTCCAACTTTCACCCCTCCTGACCTCCACACGGGCCAATGTCATGTACATTGTTCTCCACCTAATTTAATGTACTTTGTGCCCCATAGGATTTTTGTCTCTGTCCATTGTCCAAGGAGTGTTTTTGTCTTGTTGTTATACAGTCAAACTCAGGTTGACAATTTCAGAAATTACTTTATTGAACAGGATATTTCCTTTCTGTGTGTTAAAAATGGATTGTGATATTGCAAAGGGTAAAACTTCTACATATAGGCCTAGATCAGAGATTCATGCATGGTTAATTATTTAAAATATATGCTATTAAATAGCCTACTATCTTATAGCATAATTTACCTACCACCTGGGCTATGCTCATTCACATTGGACCATGTCCAGACTGAATAATGAAGGGTGTGATTGCCATCTAGAGACACAGAAAGCACATTACTAGAGGGTTTGTGGTAGGTTACAGTATGACCAGCAGGTGGCAACAGCAGGTTATAAATGGCCAGGTTTGAATGCTAAACATCTTAGGATTTTGCTCTCATATGCAATTAACCTCGTCTGTTTATTCTCCACTGTCTACAGGTTCTACTTTGGCATTTGATTCAGCCATTATGTTCATTACACTTAACAATGGCTATAACGGAAATATGAAACTCTACCTGTGTGCAAGCTTGTCTCTCGAACCTGGGCCTCGAGAGACAAGCTTAAGCTTGCACCCAGGTTGAAGTTCATATTTCCTTTATAGCCCTTGTTATGTCCGCAAGGATGGGTTTTCAGCCATCTTGGAATGTTTGGTATAATGTGCTCTTAGCAAAGATTTACGTATGCTTTGCCTGTTGCTTTCTGACTGTAGGCCTAGTCCCTAACTAAGGATGTTTCTATGTCAAAACACTGCCCATTGACAAGCCAGTCAAATTTAACAAAGGTTTTCCAATGCTACTTTGTTCTATCCAAACTATAAAATTATCCAACTGGTAAGACTACAGATGATTGACACCATGAAAAATTGGACTATACTACAGCATTTTCCAAATAGTTTCTGTCCTGTTGACATTTGCTTTTCAATTGAAGTACAGTTGTTTTTGTCAATACTGTATGACCTACGAACTGCCAAAGGAACACTTAATGAGCCTCACAGTCTTACAAGGTATTTAACCTCTTTATCTTATCTTCCCATGACAAAGTTTATGACCATACTTCTAGCACATACCCAGAACACAGTTTGATTTACAGACTTAGGGTAAGTTGAGCCAATGGCAAGTTGAGCAAATGGCGAATGTGCATAAAGTTGGCAGAATTCATACTATCTGACGTCATTAGCACTATCCACTCAGTTTTTAAACTACATCACGCAATATGGTTTAATGTGCCAATAAATCAGCACAATCTACTTTTTTTGTTCAGTCTTGAAGCTAAAATTGCGATAATGTATACTCTGATAATGACCATACAAAAAAAAATAACGGAGAGCAATGTACAATACGGTGAACTTAGAAAAACGAGGAATTTGTGGTAAGTGCATGGGGGACACCATCTTTATTGAAGGGTTTTCTTAACAGGCATAATGCAGGGCATTGTCGCTGGGGTATGAAGAAACAACAAGGCCTGTCCCGTGTTACAAAAAGTACAACGTTTTTCTAAGGTGTTAAGACTGAGTTAAAAGATGCTTAAAATGACTAAACGACAAAAAGTGATTATGATTGTTTTTGGGAAATAAAGATAGACATGGTTTTAAATAGTGGTAACATTTCATTCAGCATACCACCCTGCATCCCACTAGTGGCTTGCTTCTGAAGCTAAGCAGGGTTGGTCCCTAGATTGGAGACCAGATACTGCTGGAAGTGGCCAGTAGGCACTCTTTTCTCAGGTCTACAAAAAAAGGTTTAAAAAAGTATCCCAATACCCCAGGGCAGTGATTGGGGACACTACCCTGTGTAGGGTTCCGTCTTATGGATGGGATGTTAAATGGGTTTCCTGACTCTCCGTGGTCACTAAAGATCCACTTATTGTAAGAGTAGGGGAGTTAACTCTGGTGTCCTGGCTAAATTCCCAAGCTATCATGATCACCTGATCATCCCCAGCTTACATTTGGCTCATTCATCCCCCTCCTCTCCCCTGTAACTATTCCCCAGGTTGTTGCTGTAAATGAGAATGTGTTTGCAGTCAACTTACCTAGTAAAAAAATAAAAAATTCAGTACATGAATTTGTAGGTTCTTAACTTACCCAGTCCTGTGGCTCAACTTAGCCCTGGGGTAATTTGTGCCAAGAGGACACTTTTTTAGGACAAGCTATGTTTTCAAAACTGTAATGTTGAAATTAATTATGATTATTTCCAGGGATGCACAACACCCTGAAATATATCTACATATCTTTCTTAGAAAGAATACTATATTTCCCTTGATGGAGTAATGCTGAATGTAAAAATTGTCTCAACAAAAAAATGTCTCAGCAATGATTACTGGAAGATGTATTTTAACATTTCAGTTAAATCACCCAGTAGTAGATTTGAGATGATTGCTATTTTGTGGTGTTTAATGTTATTCGTATGGTTTTTCCAGAATCTTCATTGTCATTAATATCCTTTGGTCTTTTACATCCTTATCTTTTCCAATTGTTCCATATGTTTTCTCTGGGGCACACTCAGGCTGATGTGATTTCCATGTGTTGCCTATAGGGCCTTTTGTGTTTATTGCCGTCACTCACCCTCGCTCTCGACTGGCAGGGTCAGTTTAGCATTCAACACCTCTGAATTACCCAGCAGGCTTTGCTCTGTGTGAAAGGAAACTACACTGTGTTTACCAGTGCTAATATGTAGTAGTGTACTGGCCTACAAAGGGGGGTAAAATATAGGAAGGAAGACAAAATCCTGTGTCACTGTACCATAGTTCTACAATGTAAGTTACAAATAAAGGGAGAGTTGTTCAGGAAGAGGTGCCCCCTGTGACATTAGGAGTCTTGTCTATTGTAGGTGCTATAGCCTAGATGGGGATGAGGTTGAGTGGAGTAAGGAAGGAGGACTTTCTCTGGGGGAGGAGTTGAAGAACACTCCTTATTTGGAGAGAGCCTGGTCACATGGGGACAGAATCTAAGCAATATAGGTGAGAGAGACAGAAGTAGATAGCACTTCGAACTGTGCCTTGAAAAGGTGAGAGGGACTAGAGTAGTTTACTTTCTCAGAATAGAGCCAATGCGGTGAGGGGATAAAATGCCCACCAACTTCACTGTGGTTCCTGTAGAGGATGGCGGGGCCGGGAAGTCAACTCTCGAAGATGTGTTTAGTGAGGAAGATGAAGAAGACGTTTCTCCACGACGGCCCTACTCAGGTGAGGGCACACTATGTTGACGTTTTCAGGACAGGCTCAGACAAGCAGAGTAGAATCTGTAGAACAGCTGAACATGTTGACTTTAACTTAGCTTTGGAACACAACATTCCTCAGGGAGTCCAACCAATACACAGACTCCCAATGTTGTGTCCCAAAGCTAACTGGCCCTTGACTTACAGAATTCTGATATGAAAATGGCTTTGTTTGTTTGTTTATTTTTCTCTGTCCTTAGGAGACGAACATACCTTTTATGACAAGAGCAAACTTTTGAACTTTTTGTCATTTTGACAAGAAATCAATTCCTGAAATGAAACAAAAACAAGTGAGGGCTTTCTGAGATCTTCCTTGCCTTTCACTCTCTCTCTTTCTCTTTACACCTCTCACTCTTTCACTCACTCATTCACACATCTTTCTTCCTCTTAATGTGAAATCAATATGGATAGTAGTCTGTTCTCTTCCAAGGTTTCTCAGCCTTACATTCTACAGTGGAAGTCACTGCCAAAATGCCACTTGTCTGTCAAGTATTAACTTGCTGTAAACCAGTAGAGCTCCACAGTTCTCTTCCTGTTGGAAGTCACAGGCTGACTGTCTGCTCTTTACTACTGTAACGGAACTATTTTAGTATTTGCACATGGCATTCTTGTAAAACCGTAGTAATCTCAGATTCTGAGGTGTTTTTTCACTTGTGTAGCTTAAAAAATATATTTTTATTGAGGAAAGAGGCCTTTTTGATTGTCTGCTGTCAGCCCTCACTGACATTGTATGGAAGGGATATCTATTCAGGGGGGGATTATATACCCCAGATGTTTGTTTGTTGGAGTGTGTGGATGTATTTGTGCTTGTGTGGGTGTCTGCCTGTGTTTTTCTGAACAAACTCTTCCCACATTAAAAAAACTAGTATTTTCTGTAGTGTTTGGGACATGACTGTGGTATTTACTGTAGTGTTTTGCTTACATGACTGTACTATAGTATAAATACTTTAGTATTACTATAGATAAATACTATAGTATATACTATAGTTTTTTATGTTTTTGTGGACATAACTGTAGTAATTACTATAGTGTTTTATTTGATCATCTTTGACATAGAAGTGGGGGCTTTCTCCTTGAGGAAACCTACTGGACAATAGTAAAAGAGCACATTTCCATAACCTATAGGAAGATAAGAGTCTGGAGTCTGAACGGATAGTTCAGAGCTTCTGCTCTTCTCCCGAGTGGCACAGAGGTCTAAGGCACTGCATCTCAGTGCAAGAGACATCACCAAAGTCCCTTGTTTGAATCCAGGTTGTATCACATCCGTCCGTGATTGGGAATCCCATAGGACGGCGCACAATTGACCCAGCGTCGTCCGTGTTAGGCCGTCATTGTAAATAAGAATTGGTTCTTAACTGACTTGCCTAGTTTAAATAAAGGTTAAAAAATTTAAAAAAAGTAAAAACCTAGGGAACACAATATATGATCTATACTTGGTATGTAGTTTTCCCACTCATGGGTGGTACAAATTAGGATATGGGGGGTGGGGTATATTCAAAGTAAATACTGTGGTATTACTATAGTTACAAAGCTGTAGTGTTTTTGCGGAAACTGTAGTGTTTTTGCAGACAATACTGTAGTATTTACTACAGTGTTTTTTTTGCGGATAACATTTTAGTATTTAATATAGTATTTTACAGTACGTTATAAAATTATATCATTATATAATTAAATAAATTATATAATGCATAAATACAAAACACACTCAAGAAAAACAATCACATTCATCAACAAAGAGGTCCTCAATCAACACTGAACTGCCCGAAAGGCACCAGAACATCCAGATGTAGGGAACTCTGAAGATTGTTCCATACATTGGGTGGGAAGAAACTAAAAGTCTGTAGCAACAGATGGAATTTCCAGAGTTAGCCATCCCTGTGATTGGGTATGATAACTCGTACTTCTATGGGCTTTATACATGAATTAAAGGCAGTGTTTCGTTTTACGCAACGTCAAAGAGGGCCTTCCTACTTTATGATTGAGCAAGCAGTGATTTGTTACTTTCTCTCTGGCCAGTTCAGTTAAGTGAGTTTAGCTTCCAGGTGCCACCACTGCTGCCTGAGTGGGGATATGAGATATTAGAATACAATATTGGCCTCACAAAGTGGTAAGGAGGGGTCAGAGGTCAGGAGCAGTACAAAAGATAATCGAGGAAGGTAGAACTAGCGCTTGTGTATGATCATTTTTGGAGTAAAATTCTATGGGATTTACAGTACTTGGTTTTTGGCAATTGTAGTGCCCAATTGAGTAAAGTCAAACACAAACCTTTCTTTAATACTAAGAAATGGTGCTTTCATTTAAATCTAGCTGCAGATTAACATTCCCAGTGTCACAGAGTGGAGCTCTTTACCTTTTTGGCTGCTGTTTGTAAAGGCAGTACAGTATGAGTCACACAGGATACATGTAAGGGAAGGCTATGGGCTGTGGTCACTTTGGCTGTAGTCAGCAGTAGGAATGCTCCACTCAGTCCCAGATTACCAGCTCTATCTGTGTTACATCATGTGCTCTCCTCTATGTTCTCACGCCAACAGTACCTGTACACAGTGCTGTCTCCACAAAATACATCCAGTATAAACAACTTTTTTTCCAAATGGGCTGCCTCAGGGTAAAGCTTCACAGAATTGTTTTTCTTTAACTGACATTATGGGTCTCTCCCTGAAATGCATTAAATACTGTATACTGTCCATAAGTGCTTTTTTGTTTTGTCATAAAACTTTACTTCACCAAAGTCATAAAACCTGTGGGCCAATTGCAACCATTGAAAGCCACCAGATTATCGCCAGCTGATCTCTACTTAAACCATCAATATGCTCTAAAATCACCCGCAAAGCTGATCTCAATTTCAACCAACATTAGCCAGGAATTTACCATTCCTAACGCAGATGTTGAGGATGTCTTCTAGTCTTGATTGCAGCCAAAAATAATGTAAGACTATTTCACCCTCTGGTTAGTATTATCATCAGAACAATTTAGTCCTACTTTATGAGCATTCTATGGGCGATTTATCTATTTGACAATCAACCCAATCAACTGAAATGAAGTATTTCCTCATGTACCGCAGCAAATCAACTGAAGCAATTTACCAAACACATTGTGTGAATGGAAAACTAATGTTCTACTCTTATTATTTTGAATGGCATATATTATATTATTTTGCCATTTAAAGTGAAACTTTTTAAGAAATATAGACCTACTGCTTCTCTATTTTTATACTTAAATAAGTATTTTTTACATTCATCAGCCTTACGGTTTTCGATGCTCCTAATGGGTTGATATTTCAATGGGAGCGGGAGTAGAGAATCTAGACCAGCTGTCTGGTATCATAATCACTTAACACGGTAACAACAACGAGAGATCAACTGATCTGCTGGTTTGTCCTTGTGTGTTTCTAGTTGCAATCATGCTTAGTTTACCCTGCAGGTGCATGTAATCTTTCGTTTTAAGAAATCCAGTAGTAACCTTGAGCGTGTTAAGTTCTGCCTGTTGGTTGCAATCAAGCCTGTCTTTCTAATCCAGTATGTGGATTGCCGAACATATTTGATTCTCTGTTGATTTCATTCAGTGAGCCTGAGTCTGAGGCAGTGTGTGTGGCTTGTCTGGACAAGACAGGACAGTTATCCCTGTCATTCATAATTGTGTTTATCAATGAGGAAGAGTTGGGCCTACTTCCTTTTTGGAAATTTAGGATGCCAATTGAGCTACAGAACCACGGTAGGCTACATGCTAATTATTTTGACTTAACGTTGCTTCCTGTTCTGAAAACTACCTCCATTGACATGCCAATTAAATATCAGACAATTTCAGACTTGGGATGAGGATGAGATTACCATCTGTTGGACATATCTGTTTTTCTGTGTCTGTGTTCCTAGAGACGACAGAGGGGCTCTGTGGTTTCATTCAGGCTAACCACACTGTTTGTTTACAATGTGATCTTTCAATCAATTTCTGTGAGAAATGTTGTCTCTGCACTGACTTACTGTAGGTTCTTATCTTACAGTCGTGGCCAAATGTTTTGAGAATGACCCAAATATTAATTTTCACAAAGTCTGCTGCCTTAGGTTGGATGATGGCAATTTGCATATACTCCAGAATGTTATGAAGAGTGATCAGATGAATTGCAATTAATTGCAAATTCCCTCTTTGCCATGCAAATGAACTGAATCCCCCAAAAACATTTCCACTGCATTTCAGCCCTGCCACAAAAGGACCAGCTGACATCAAGTCAGCGATTCTCTCGTTAACACAGGTGTGAGTGTAGACGAGGACAAGGCTGGAAATCACTCTGTCATGCGGATTGAGTTCGAATAACAGAGTGGAAGCTTCAAAAGGAGGGTGGTGCTTGGAATCATAGTTCATCCTCTGTCAACCATGGTTACCTGCAAGGAAACACATGCTGTTATCATTACGTTGTACAAAAAGGGCTTCACAGGCAAGGATATTGCTGCCAGTAAGATTGCACCTAAATCAACTATTTATGAGATCATCAAGAACTTCAATGAGAGCGGTTCAATTGTTGTGAAGAAGGCTTCAGGGCGCCCAAAAAAGTCCAGCAAGCGCCAGGACCTTCTCCTAAAGTTGATTCAGCTGCGGGGTTGGGGCACCACCAGTACAGAGCTTGCTCAGGAATGGAAGCAGACAGGTGTGAGTGAATATGCACAGTGAGGCGAAGACGTTTGGAGGATGGCCTGGGGTCAAGAAAGGCAGCAAAGAAGCTGGAGCTTCTCTCCAGGAAAAACATCAGGGACAGACTGATATTCTGAAAAAGGTACAGGGATTGGACTGCTGAGGACTGGGGTAAAATCATTCTCTGATAAATCCCCTTTCCGATTGTTTGGGGCGTCCGGAAAAAAGCATGTCCGGAGAAGACAAGGTGAGCGCTACAATCAGTCCTGTGTCATGCCAACAGTAAAGAATCCTGAGACCGTACATGTGTGGGGTAGCTTCTCAGCCAAGGGAGTGGGCTCACTCACAATTTTGCCTAAGAACACAGCCATGAATAAAGAATGGTACCAACACATCCTCCTAGAGCAACTTCTCCCAACCATCCAGGAACAGTTTGGTGACGAACAATATATTTTCCAGCATGATGGAGCACCTTGCCATAAGGCAAAAGTGAGGTGGACAAACAAAAACCCACAAATTCTGACAAACTCCAAGCATTGATTAAGCAAGAATGGGCTGCCATCAGTCAGGATGTGGCCCAGAAGTTAATTGACAGCATGCCAGGGCGGATTGCAGAGGTCTTGAAAAATAAGGGTCAACACTGCAAATATTGACTCTTTGCATCAACGTCATGTAATTGTCAATAAAAGCCTTTGAGACTTATGAAATGTTTGTAATTAGACTTCAGTATTATATAGTAACATCTGTCAAAAATATCTAAAGACACTGAGGCAGCAAAATTTGGAAATTAATATTTGTCATTCTCAAAACTTTTGGCCACGACTGTGCATAGACAGAAATAAGAGTAAGGCATTCAACATAAATTGATTACTGAGGCTGTTGAAATCCTGTTCACAGGACACTGCGGGCCAACACACAGTCATCCTGAAGCTCCTTAAAGGTCAATATACGTGCATGCATGTGTAAGGGGGGAACCAGGTTTTTGGGGGCAGCGCTCTCTTTTGTCCACATCGTCGTTGCGTTCCACCCAGAGAGGAAGTCTGTCTTGTGTAGTACATATCTACTAGGGGGCTTGGGGAGCCAGAGTAGTTTACCAAGCAAGAGGGTCCTTGTGTGGTGTATGTGCACTAGGGGGAGCCAGAGTAGCTTACGGAGCAAGAGGGTCCTTGTGTAGTGTATATCCACAAGGGGGAGCCAGAGTAGCTTACCAAGCAAGAGGGTCCGAGGCACTCTAACTGTAGCTAGCAACAACATTTAAACTTCCGGATCCGGTGTTATATGCCTTTTTGTTGACGAATACTATTTAGCTAGCTACATGCAAACATGTCTCTCTAAGAATTGCAATTGCTAGAGCTTGAATAGCGAGGTGAACTGCTCTTACTAAGAGAGGACGATGGAGAATACATGTCTCTTGTCCAACCTATGTGAAACATTGACGAGGAAAGACCTTTTCAATACTTTCGGATGTCGGTTGCCAGATTTGACAACTTGCTTCAGCGGCTTGCCCCTTATCTCACACAACAAATTTACAGCTTGCCCGTAAGTGCTGCAGAAGGGCTGTCTGTGTCTTGCTGCAAGATATAAGCTAGGAATCTTTACAGGTTGTACCATCTTCACGGAAGTGTGCCAGGCTATCTGGCATGTCCTGAAGGAGGATTTTGTTGCTTATCCTTCCGTGGCAAAATGGGCAGAAATCATCAGAGAGTTTGGGGATCGTTGGAATTATCCGTTTTGTGCAGGAGCTGTCGAAAACATATTCGGATGCGAGCTCCAGCGAACTCGGGCAGCGAGTTCCAAGACCAGAGTGCTTGCTGGGGACCCAAACACAGAGCCCATATGTCTTTGTGATAGATGAGGCATTCCCTCTGAGGGCAAACCTGATGTGACCATATCCAGGTAAGATACACTAAATACATATGACTATACATATGATGTGAAAAGAGTAAGAGGATGGGGGCCTACAGTATGTCCAAAGCATAGGCTACACAGTTGTTACAGTACACATTTGATAGCTTTCATGTTTCTGTTCAATACTAATGGGGTAGGCTTCTTTTATTCAGAGGTTCTTCAGGCCTTGATGAAGCCAAGAAGATCGACAACTACCGCCACTCAAGAAACAGACGGATTTCAGAGAAAGGTTTCGGGATCCTTGCTGGAATATGGAGGGTCTGAGCTTGCCTCAGAGAAAGCTGAGGCCATTGTGAAGGCCTGCATGGCCCTCCACAACTACCTTTGCACCAAAGACACTACAGACACTGACAACACTGTACATCCACCCCACGTTTGTTGACCACTCCACAACGACTGGGGACCTGCGTCAAGGAGAGTGGAGACAGGTGGTAGAAGGGGACACCAGCTACCTGGACTCAAGAAACATGTCGGCAGACAGGGCAACCAGTGTTGCTATAGACGTGTGCAACAACCTAGAGAACTAATTCCTCACACCAGCTGGTCAAGTGTCTTTCTAGGATGATGCGATCACGTGTGGCACCCTACAGTAAATGTTGGAGTGTGTTTTGCAAAACATGTAGACATATGTTCTCTTCCTCTGGTTGATTACTGTTTTATATGTCATGTTGTGAGCTCCACACTTTGGTTTGCAGTTGGATTTGGCTGTTTTACTTATTCACACTTTACAAATCACATAGTCTACCATAATGACAGTTACTTTATCCTTGTGTTTTAGTTTGTAATATCTTTTTTGGAGGCTAGACCCTTGTGAAATTTACCTAACCTTGTGTTATGTGTAGTGGCCTTTCAATGAATGGCTGTTCAGCTGTAGACAATAAGGCTAGACCCTGGAGCCATTGACCTAATTAACATAATACAAGGTTGTACATAGTCATGTGAAGTGACCTTTTAATGGAGACCTTCCTGCTATGGTACATGGTTGAGAATGACTGTCCAGCTGTAGACAATAAGGACCCCCAAGACTTGAACCTCATCTACAGTTGAAGTCGGAAGTTTACATACACCTAGCCAAAAACTCAGTTTTTCACAATTCCTGACATTTAATCCCAGTAAAAATTCCCTGTCTAAGGTCAGTTTAGGATCACCACTTTATTTTAAGAATGTGAAATGTCAGAATAATAGTAGAGACAATGATTTATTTCAGCTTTTATTTCTTTCATCACATTCCAAGTGGGTCAGAAGTTTACATACACTCAATTAGTATTTGGTAGCATTGCCTTTAAATTGTTTAACTTGGGTCAAACGTTTCAGGTAGCCTTCCACAAGCTTGGGTGAGTTGGGTGAATTTTGGCCCATTCCTCCTGATAGAGCTGGTGTAACTGAGTCAGGTTTGTAGGCCTCCTTGCTCTCAGATGCTTTTTCAGTTATGCCTACAAATTATCTATATGATTGAGGTCAGGGCTTTGTGATGGCCACTCCAATACATTGACTTTGTTGTCCTTAAGCCATTTTGCCACAACTTTGGAAGTATGCTTGGGGTCATTGTCCATTTGGAAGACCCATTTGCGACCAAGCTTTAACTTCCTGACTGATGTCTTGAAATGTTGCTTCAATATATCCACATAATTTTCATACCTCATGAAGCCATCTATTTTGTGAAGTGCACCAGTCCCTCCTGCAGCAAAGCACCCCCACAAGATGATGATGCTACCCCCGTGCTTCACGGTTGGGATGGTGTTCTTCGGCTTGCAAGCATAATAATTTTTCCTCCTAACACAACGATGGTCATTATGTCCAAACCAACAGTTCTATTTTTGTTTAATCAGACCAGAAGGCATTTGTCCAAAAAGTACGATCTTTGTCCCCATGTGCAGTTGCAAACCGTAGTCTGGCTTTTTTATGACGGTTTTGGAGCAGTGGCTTCTTCCTTGCTGAGCGGCCTTTCAGGTTATGTCGATATTGGACACGTTTTACTGTGGATATACAGTGCCTTGCGAAAGTATTCGGCCCCCTTGAACTTTGCGACCTTTTGCCACATTTCAGGCTTCAAACATAAAGATATAAAACTGTATTTTTTTGTGAAGAATCAACAACAAGTGGGACACAATCATGAAGTGGAACGATATTTATTGGATATTTCAAACTTTTTTAACAAATCAAAAACTGAAAAATTGGGCGTGCAAAATTATTCAGCCCCTTTACTTTCAGTGCAGCAAACTCTCCAGAAGTTCAGTGAGGATCTCTGAATGATCCAATGTTGACCTAAATGACTAATGATGATAAATACAATCCACCTGTGTGTAATCAAGTCTCCGTATAAATGCACCTGCACTGTGATAGTCTCAGAGGTCCGTTAAAAGCGCAGAGAGCATCATGAAGAACAAGGAACACACCAGGCAGGTCCGAGATACTGTTGTGAAGAAGTTTAAAGCCGGATTTGGATACTAAAAGATTTCCCAGGCTTTAAACATCCCAAGGAGCACTGTGCAAGCGATAATATTGAAATGGAAGGAGTATCAGACCACTGCAAATCTACCAAGACCTGGCCGTCCCTCTAAACTTTCAGCTCATACAAGGAGAAGACTGATCAGAGATGCAGCCAAGAGGCCCATGATCACTCTGGATGAACTGCAGAG
This sequence comes from Oncorhynchus nerka, assembly GCF_034236695.1. Lineage (NCBI taxonomy): Eukaryota > Metazoa > Chordata > Actinopteri > Salmoniformes > Salmonidae > Oncorhynchus > Oncorhynchus nerka. The sequence goes on along the minus strand of NC_088424.1, from coordinate 23,882,761 downwards.
ATCTACAGCTGAGGTGGGAGACTCTGTCCATAGGACAACAATCAGTCGTATATTGCACAAATCTGGCTTTTATGGAAGAGTGGCAAGAAGAAAGCCATTTCTTAAAGATATCCATAAAAAGTGTTGTTTAAAGTTTGCCACAAGCCACCTGGGAGACACACCAAACATGTGGAAGAAGGTGCTCTGGTCAGATGAAACCAAAATTGAACTTTTTGGCAACAATGCAAAACGTTATGTTTGGCGTAAAAGCAACACAGCTCATCACCCTGAACACATCATCCACACTGTCAAACATGGTGGTGGCAGCATCATGGTTTGGGCCTGCTTTTCTTCAGCAGGGACAGGGAAGATGGTTAAAATTGATGGGAAGATGGATGGAGCCAAATACAGGACCATTCTGGAAGAAAACCTGATGGAGTCTGCAAAAGACCTGAGACTGGGACGGAGATTTGTCTTCCAACAAGACAATGATCCAAAACACAAAACAAAATCTACAATGGAATGGTTCAAAAATAACCATATCCAGGTGTTAGAATGGCCAAGTCAAAGTCCAGACCTGAATCCAATCGAGAATCTGTGGAAAGAACTGAAAACTGCTGTTCACAAATGCTCTCCATCCAACCTCACTGAGCTCGAGCTGTTTTGCAAGGAGGAATGGGAAAATATTTCAGTCTCTCGATGTGCAAAACTGATAGAGACATACCCCAAGCGACTTACAGCTGTAATCGCAGCAAAAGGTGGCGCTACAAAGTATTAACTTAAGGGGGCTGAATAATTTTGCACGCCCAATTTTTCAGTTTTTGATTTGTTAAAAAAGTTTGAAATATCAAAAAAAATGTTGTTCCACTTCATGATTGTGTCCCACTTGTTGTTGATTCTTCACAAAAAAATACAGTTTTATATCTTTATGTTTGAAGCCTGAAATGTGGCAAAAGGTCGCAAAGTTCAAGGGGGCCGAATACTTTCGCAAGGCACTGTAGATACTTTAGTTTCCTCCAGCATATTCACAAGGTAATTTGCTGTTGTTCTGGGATTGATTTGCACTTTTTGCACCTAGGTACGTTCATCTCTAGGAGACAGAACGTGTCTCCTTCCTGAGTGGTATGACGGCTGCGTGGTCCCGTGGTGTTATTACTTGCGTGCTATTGTTTGTACAGATGAACATGGTACCTTCAGGTGATTGGAAATTGCTCCCAAGGATGAACCAGACTTGTGGAGGTCTACCATTTTTTTTCTGAGGTCTTGGCTGTTTTCTTTGGATTTTCCCACGATATCAAGCAAAGTGTTATGCAGGTGAGTGAGGACCCAAAAGCGGTTTAACAGAAACAGAGTCTTTTAATGTCCAAACACAGGGAAGACATAAATCCTCTTCAGATGTATCGGTTGACAAAATAGGCAACCCGCAGAGAGGGCGACAAATAAATCATAAAGTCCTCTGATCTTTACAGGAGAGTCCCCTTCTAGCAGCAAAGGAGAATAGCAGGGTTAGCGGCAACAGACTGCTGGTCTCTCCGGGTAGGCGCGGGTTGTAGAGGACAGAGGTACCTGATCACACGTAGCATCTGATGAAGAGGCAGATTACGACAGGACGGGACAAGGGTGAAGCAAACGAGAATCTGACAAAGACAGAAGCAGAAACAGAGAGAGAAATAGAGACCTAATCAGAGGGAAAAAAGGGAACAGGTGGGAGAGAGTAAACGAGGTAGTTAGAGGAGATGAGGAACAGCTGGGGGAAGGAAAGGGAGAGAAGGTAACCTAATACGACCAGCAGGGGGAAACGAAGTGAAGAGAAAGAACAGGAACAAGACATAACATGACAATACATGACACAAAGAGGCACTGAGTTAGAAGGTAGGCCTTGAAATACATCCACAGGTACACCTCCAATTGACTCAAATTATGTAAATTAGCCTATCAGAAGCTTCTAAAGCCATGACATAATTTTCTGGAATTTTCCAAGCTGTTTAAAGGCACAGTCAAGTTAGTGTATGTAAACTTCTGACCCACTGGAATTGTGATACAGTGAATTATAAGTGAAATAATCTCTGTGTAAACAATTGTTGGAAAAAATACTTGTGCCATGCACAAAGTAGATGTCCTAACCAACTCCCAAAACTATAGTTTGTTAACAAGAAATTTGTGGAGTGGTTGGAAAACGAGTTTTAAAGACTCCAACCTAAGTGTATGGTAACTTCTGGCTTAAACTGTACACAGCTCATGTACAGAGCAGTTCAAGTTTACTGAGTGACTGATTCAGAACAGTAATATGTTCTGCTACAAGTACAAATAACCAGACAAAGACATTTGCAGACCTTTTAGATTTTTTTTTACGATCACAAGCAGAAATATTTGGAGGGAAATGGTCCAATATAAAACACAATGTAATACGCAGGTGAAAAGTATGATGAAAGGGGAAATAAGAGAAAAAACACAAAGTAAACAGCAATAAATTACCTGACACCTTAACATGTGAATGAGAAAATAAGTAAATATAAAAAAAACATGCAAAATAACCCCAGTAAATGACCCACCACCTAAAGTGTAAATAAGAAAAAAGCACATAGCAGAAGTTTTTGAGGGGTAGGGTGCTCTGTCTCACTCGAGAACGAATGGAGTGGGGATGCTCAGGAGTATTTCTGTCTGTAATAAAGCCCTTTTGTGTGGAAAAACGTATTCTGATTGGTTAGGCCTGGTTCCAAAGCCCACCCATGGCTGCGCCCCTGCCCAGTCATGTGAAATCCATAGATTAGGGCCTAATGAATATATTTCAATTGACTGATTTCCTTCTATGAACTGTAACTCAGTTGCGTTTATATTTTTGTTCAGTATACATCATCATGTCCCAGACAAACGGGAGACATTTATCAGGAGGAATACCACCCATGGCACTATGTCATAGATGGCCTTTTCTGGACACTGCTGCCAGTTTCTGTAACTCCTGATGGGGGGGGACAATGCAAATAGTCTGAATGGCCATTTGATTAGATGTTCAGGAGTCTTATGGCTTGGGGATAGAAGCTGTTTATAAGCCTCTTGGAACTAGACTTGGCGCTCCGGTACCGTTTGTTGTGCAGTAGCAGAGAGAACAGTCTATTACTAGGGTGGCTGGAGTCTTGGCCAATTTTTAGGGCCTTCCTCTAACACCGCCTGGTATAGAGGTCCTGGATGGCAGGAAGCTTGGCCCCAGTGATGTACAGGGCCGTACATACTACACTCTGTAGTGCCTTGTGGTCGGAGGCCGAGCAGTTGCCATACCAGGCTGTGATGCAACCCATCACGATGCTCTTGATGGTGCAGTTGTAGAACCTTTGGAGGATCTGAGGCATGATCTGACCCATGCCAAATATTTTCAGTCTCCTGAGCGGGAATAGGTTTTGTCGTGCCCTCTTCACGACTGTCTTTGGTGTGGTGGATTCATGCATCTCAATAAACTATAACCTTAAAATGCATTTTTTCCCCCTTGTACACATTGTGTAGATAGATTCATCACTGATCCTACTACCTTCATCCATGTCAGACTTACTCCCATCTGAGCTACCTGCCATGGCTACCTCATTCTCAGTACAGCTATGCACATCCACCAACCAAACACATTACTGCGTTCACTTTCGAAACCGAATGTTATGATCGAACACAAAATACAAAAAATGTCAGTGTCCAAAATCAAATACGCCGTCCGAAGCGACCTCAAAGGAGCGTATTACAAGGAGTCGCCCCTTTTGTGATGAAAAACGACATTGCAATGCTATGCTACGCTCCGTGCCCTCCGTCTCTGTAGTGTGTGAATTGAGCTTAACGCTCAATATTTAGCCTATACCCTTGGGGCATTCAACTGTTGTGTTATGACGTTCTGGGTTGAAGATATGCAGTATTTTGTTCTCGGTGAACCTACATTATGTTGGATATCTTGTTTACAGTAATTGAACATACTGGTAGTTGTTATCATATAGTCTTATGGTGTTACATGATACTGTTGTCATATGTCAGATAAGCGAATATCTGTCTTTACTGTAGACATGGTCTACTCAGCTGTACCTAATAGCTGTATGTCATGTGATCGGAGCAGATAAGAACATAGTTAGGTTACTCTGAGAAAGGAACCCGAGAGAATGAGAGTAAATTGAGACAACGTTTGTTTCCTAGGCCCTAGTGTTCCATTTCCCACAATCCCCTTATAATCCCCTTCCCCTCCAGGTTCCTATCCCACATATTTAGTGGCGTACAGGATGTCAAAAGGTTATGACGCAAGTGGACTGTTGGAGCCCTTTTTGTGTGGAAATAGTCCTCCTTTCAGGAAAAGGATGTTTGTTTGTGATGCTTGAAAGCTCTCTATTAAACGTACAGTATGTTTCCCACATTGTTCTTCCATTCAGGAAAAACAGACTCAGTGTCAAGAGACAGTCATCCTTTTTTTCCATTTATCAATTGCACTTTGTCAAAGAGTTTGGTCATGAGGCCTTAACATGTATTCCAAAAAAACATAAATTATAAAGACACAGGGCGAGACCCAGATGCAGACACTGTGTAACGTTGTACGCTGAGAGTCAGGAAGCAAGTTCAGGGAGTGAATACTTTTAATAAATAAATGAACAAAACAAAAAAACACAAGCAGAGCACCGACATGAAACAGGAATAGAAACAATGATGACTGTGGAAGAAACCAAAGGGAGTGACATATATAGGGCAGGTAATCAAGGAGGTGATGGAGTCCAGGTGAGTGTCATTATGCGCAAATGCGCGTAACAATGGTTACATAAACGAGCAGCCTGGTGACCTAGAGGCCGGAGAGGGAGCACATGTGACAGTACCCCGTCCCCAACACGCTGATCCAGCAGCAGGACTCCGACCATGATGATGATAGCGGGGATCAGGAGCTGACCGGTTACCTCTGCTAAGGCGTGGGAACCTATCGAACTGGCTGAGGCGTGGGAGCATGATGACCTAGAGCACCAGAGAGAGAGCATACGTGACACACAGGAGACAGATGGTTCGAGTCTCTGATATTTATTAAAATACAAGGGGCAGGCAATAGGCAGGTCGAGGACAGGCAGAATGCCAGAGTCCGAAAGGTACAGGGCGGTAGGCAGCCTCGAGGTCAGGGCAGGTTGAATGGTCAGGCAGCCGGGCTAAGTGTCAGGACAAGCAGAAAAGGTCGGAACCGGGAGGGCTAAAAAACAGAGACTAGGAAAAACAAGAGCACAGCAAAAACATGCAAGTATGCTTGAAGAGACGAACTGGCACCAGAGAACTCAGGTATAAATACGCTGGGGAAGATGGGCGACACCGGGAGGGGGTGGAGACAAGCACAAAGTGAAACAGATCAGGGTGTGACCGAAATAGGACAGCACTCTAGTAAAGAAACTAAAATTGACATATTTTTATTGCTGCCCAAACGTTTCAGGTATGAACCCTTCTTCAGCATGCAAGGCAATGGCAGTCAATGTCACAACAAGACCACACAGGTGGGCATAACATGTATTCCAATGTAAGGTCCATTGATAATATGCGTGAATGAAACGGAATCAGAAAGGACATTGTAGGCTAATATGAGTGGTTTCAATATGTATTTATGACCTTTATTTAACAATCTTACTGGTGGATATATGCCTAGAGGAGAGGAGAATTACGTGTTTGAGAACTAGAAGCCCAAGAGAAGGTGCCCCCTCCCCTGGCTGCAGTCCACATCGTCACACGTTCTCTCTGTGACTTTTTCACCCACTGTACTTTTTTTTTTTTTTTTACTTTACCCCTAATTCTGTTACCGAATTTAGCATCTGCACTGTTCTTTCAGTAAATGTTTTTTGTGTTTGTGTGTGTGTGGGGGAATTCTTAAAAGTAGTTGTTATGATGTGCTTCTCGTGAGAGGTGTAGGAGTCAGGCGCAGGAGAGCAGGTATGTCTAAGAAACGTAATTTAATAATATAGTCCAATACAAAACGGTACAGACAAAAATAACCCAAATACGCTCAAACTATGCTCCACATACTCAGAAACTCGTGACATACAGCTATTAGGTACAGCTGAGTCATGTCTAGAGGAACAAAACACAGTACCGACACTAAATACACGTGCGTAACTGTGCGTAACTGTGAAAACATCAAAATACAAACGAGCAACAATAACCAGAAGTCTAATCCCGCACGAACTAAGGCAGGCAACAGGTTACCCTTATACAACACAGAATTAAACACAAATGAAACCAGGTGTGAAAGGGAGAGGAGTTACCTTCGGTAGAAGTTGTGACAGTACCCCCTGATTCGTGGCTCCCGCAGCCCGCCGACGCCGGCCTGGAGGACGACCCGGAGGACGAGGCGCAGGGCGATCCTGACGGAGGCGGTGAAACTCCCTTAGCATAGGTGGATCCAGTATGTCCTCCACCGGCACCCAGCATCTCTCCTTTGGACCGTACCCCTTCCAATCCACGAGGTACTGAAGGCCCCCCACCCGACGCCTCGAGTCCAGTATGGACCGAACTGCATATGCCGGCGCCCCCCGATGTCCATCTTCTTAAAGCGGACCAGCCACCACCGGCCTGAGGAGAGACACATGAAACAAGGGGTTAATACGGTAATAAGGGGGAGCTGTAACCTATAACACACCTCGTTTATTCTCCTCAGGACTTTAAACGGCACCACAAACCGCGGACCCAGCTTCCGGCATGGCAGGCGGAGGGGCAGGTTTCGCCAGACCCGGTCCCCCGGTGCGAACACCGGGGCCTCGCTGCGGTGGCGGTCAGCACTTGTCTTCTACCACCCTTCGCCCTGTTTAAGGTACCCGAGGGTGGCCTCCCAGGTCTCCCTTGAGCGTCTCACCCAATCGTCCACCACAGGAGCCTCGGTTTGGTTCTGATGCCATGGTGCCAGAACCGGCTGATAGCCCAACACACATTGGAAGGGCGACAGGTTCGTAGAAGAGTGGCGGAGTGAGTTCTGGGCCACCTCTGCCCAGTGGATGTACTCCCCTGGCCGGTCCTGGCAATACGACCGCAGAAACCTACCCACATCCTGGTTCACTCTCTCCACCTGCCCATTACTCTCAGGGTGAAAACCTGAGGTAAGGCTGACCGAGAACCCCAAACGTTCCATGAATGCCTTCCACACTCTGGACGTGAACTGGGGACCCCGATCAGAAACAATGTCCTCAGGCACCCCGTAGTGCCGGAAGACGTGAGTTAACAGGGCTTCCGCTGTCTGTAGGGTCGTAGGGAGACCGGGCAAAGGGAGGAGATGACAAGACTTAGAAAACCAATCCACAACGACCAGGATCGTGGTGTTGCCCTGTGACGGTGGCAGATCGGTCAAGAAGTCAACCGACAGGTGTGACGAAGGCCGCTGTGGAACGGGAAGGGGTCGTAACTTCCCTCTGGGCAGGTGCCTAGGAGCTTTGCACTGAGCACACACTGAGTAGGGGGCCACATAAACCCTCACGTCCTTGGCTAGGGTGGACCACCAGTACTTCCCACTAAGACATCACACCATCCTACCGATCCCTGGGTGACCAGAGGAGGGGGACATGTGAGCCCACCAAATTAGCCTGTCTCTAACTTCCAGCGGAACGTACACTGGACACTGGAGGCGTAGGCTCAACACGCGATGCTCGCTCGATGTCTGCGTCCACCTCACAGGTGCCGCTAGACAAGAAGCCGGGAGGATGGGCGCAGGATCCACTCCTCCGTATCATATAGTCGGGACAGTGCGTCTGCCTTAGTGTTCTGGGAGCCTGGTCTATAGGAGATGGTAAACCTAAATCGGGTGAAAAACATGGCCCACCTTGCATGACGAGGGGTCAGTCTCCTTGCTGCCCGAATGTACTCTAGATTACGATGGTCAGTCCAGAGGAGAAAAGGGTGTTGAGCCCCCTCAAGCCAATGTCTCCACACCTTCAGGGCCCTGACAACAGCCAGCAGCTCCCGATCCCCCATGTCATAGTTTCGCTCCGCCGGGCTGGGCTTCTGAGAAAAGGAAGCACATGGGCGGAGCTTCGGTGGCGTACCCGAGCACTGTGAGAGCACGGCTCCAACCCCAGCCTCGGATGCATCCACCTCCACTATGAATGCAAAAGAGGGGTTCGGATGCGCCAGCACGGGAGCCGAGGTAAAAAGAGCCTTCAGGCGACCAAAAGCCCTGTCCGCCTCAGCCGACAACCCCAGATGCACCGGGCCCCCCCCTTCAGCAGTGACGTAATGGGAGCAGCCACCTGCACAAAACCCAGGATAAACCTCCGGTAGTAATTGGCAAACCCTAAGAACCGCTGCACCTCCTTTACCGTGGTTGGAGTCGGCCAATTACGCACGGCTGCAATGCGGTCACACTCCATCACCAACCCCGATGTGGAAATGCGATACCCAAGGAAGGAGACGGCCTGTTGGAAGAACAAGCATTTCTCAGCCTTGATATACAGGTCATGCTCCAACAGTCGCCCAAGTACCCTGCGCACCAGAGACACATGTGCGGCGCGTGTAGCGGAATAGACCAGAATATCATCGATGTAAACAACCACACCCTGCCTGTGCAGGTCCCGGAGAATCTCATCTACAAAAGATTGGAAGACTGCTGGAGCATTTTTCAACCCGTACGGCATGACGAGGTACTCATAATGGCCAGATGTGTTACTAAACGCTGTCTTCCACTCATCTCTCTTCCAGATATGCACCAAGTTATATGCACTCCTGAGATCCAGTTTTGTGAAAAAACGTGCTCCGTGAAATGACTCAATCACCGTGGCAATGAGAGGTAGTGGGTAACTATACCCCACCGTGATGGATTTTAGACCTCTATAGTCAATGCAGGGACGCAGACCTCCCTCCTTTTTCTTCACAAAAAAGAAACTCGAGGAGGCAGGTGAGATGGAGGGCCGGATGTACCCCTGCCCCAGAGATTCCGATATGTATGTCTCCATAGCCACCGTCTCATCCTGTGACAGGGGATACACGTGATTCCTGGGAAGTGTAGCGCCTACCAGGAGATTTATCGCACAATTCCCTCGTCGAGGAGTTTGTAATTGGGTCGCCCTCTTTTTACAGAAGGCGGTAACCAAATCAGCATATTCTGAGGGAATGCGCACATTGGAGACTTGGTCTGGACTCGCCACCGTCATAGCCCCGATGGAAACTCCTACACACCTGCCTGAGCACTCCTCTGACCACCCCTTTAGAGCCCTCTGTTGCCACGAAATCCTGGGGTTGTGACTGGCAGACCAGGGGATCCCCAGCACCACCGGAAATGCAGGAGAATCAATGAGGAAGAGACTAGTTCTCTCCTCATGACCCTCCTGCGTGACCATGACCAGTGGAGCTGTAGCCTCCCTGACTAGCCCTGACCCTAATGGTCGGCTATCTAAGGCGTGCACTGGGAAGGGTTTGTCAAGCTGAACAAGGGGGATCCCTAACCTAGGCGCTAAACCACGGTCAATAAAATTCCCCTCCTCGCTTGAATCTACTAGCGCCTTATGCCGGGAAAGAGGGGAAAATTCAGGAAAACCAATCAATACATACGAAATCCTGGGGTTGTGACTGGCAGACCAGGGGATCCCCAGCACCACCGGAAATGCAGGAGAATCAATGAGGAAGAGACTAGTTCTCTCCTCATGACCCTCCTGCGTGACCATGACCAGTGGAGCCGTAGCCTCCCTGACTAGCCCTGACCCTAATGGTCGGCTATCTAAGGCGTGCACTGGGAAGGGTTTGTCAAGCTGAACAAGGGGGATCCCTAACCTAGGCGCTAAACCACGGTCAATAAAATTCCCCGCCTCGCTTGAATCTACTAGCGCCTTATGCCGGGAAAGAGGGGAAAATTCAGGAAAACCAATCAATACATACATGTGACCAACAGGGGGCTCTGGGTGAGCTTGGTGCCGACTCACCTGAGGTGTCCGAGCAGTACTCGGCCTGGCATCTCGACTCCCTGGAGGGCCCCCCCAGCACCGGTCAGCAGTGTACCCTCTGCGACCACAGCTGGCACAGGAAAGGCCACCTCCTCCGGTCGCCCTCGCTGCAGCACCTCCTAGCTCCATGGGTGTTGGAGTGGAGGAACTGGGGGATGGAACTAATAGAACTCGATCTGGACATCCGCGGGCCGCCAGCAAGTTGTCCAATCGAATGGACATGTCAATCAGCTGGTCCAAGGAGAGGGTGGTGTCTCTACAGGCCAGCTCCCTACGGACGTCCTCATGCAAACTGCACCTATAGTGATCAATCAAGGCCCTGTCGTTCAATCCCAGGCCAGCGGCCAAGGTCCGGAACTCTAGAGCAAAGTCCTGAGCACTCCTCTTCTCCTGCCTCAGATGGAACAGCCTTTCATCCATTGCGGTCCCCAGCCGGTGTAACACTGCTGTGTGGTGTTGAACGTGCTCCTCCATGGACCCTGGGAGTGCTTCCGCTCCTGCTGACTCCATATCTGGTGCGGGATTCTGTGGTGATGTGCGTCTCGGTGAGAGGTGTAGGAGTCAGGCGCAGGAAAGCAGGTATGTCTGAGAAGCGTAACTTAACAATATAGTCCACCAATACAAAACGGTACAGACAAAAATCCCAAAACTATGCTCCACATACTCAGAAACTCGTGCAACCGCACGGAGGAACAAAACACAGTACGGACACTAAATACACGTACATAACTGTGAAAACATTAAAATACAAACGAGCAACAATAACCACAAGTCTAATCCCGCACGAACTAAGGCAGGCAACAGGTTACCCTTGTACAACACAGAATTAAACACAAATGAAACCAGGTGTGAAAGGATCACAGGCAAAACAAACAGAAAAGGAAAAAGGGATTGGTGGCTTTTAGTAAACCGGGAGAGGAGTTACCTTCGGTAGAAGTCGTGACAGTAGTCCTTATGTTTAACTTTACAATCATTGGTTTTGTTGGGGCAGTCTCAGCGTCATTCCGTTACTGTGGAATTGCCCTTGCTAATGAAAGTGTGTCTGATCAAGTTGCTGTAGCTGCAAAGAGTGTCAATAAGCTTGAATTCTGAACGCTTGAATCAGAGCTCTTTTGGCAAGGCTTTTCATAGCGTGGCGTGTGGGATAGAGCTTTTCATTGAAACATAAGTAGTACCTCATCTAATCGTGTGCTGTGTCATTTGAAATATGGCATCAGATGTGCTAGTCATCACCACAGCAGACCTTTCAAAGTCACTGTCAGACGCCCTTTCAGGTCCATGTTATTTATATGCCAGACAACAACTCAGCAGTCTATTGACTTTGGTGTGGCTTGCACTTTTCACTTCCCAGAGGATCGGGTATACATGGATGGATTATTTCTTCACGTCCTCTGTCTCAGCTACTCCATAATGATTTCCATTTGAGCTGTTAAATGTAAAAAGTACAGAAGACTCGGATTATGTTTGAGGATTTTTGCAGCCTGTATACTGTTTACACACGTTTTATGCTAAGCTAATAGCTGAGTGGAATAAATGTGTCCAATCAAATTGTATTTGTCACAATCACGTGTTTAGCAGATGTTATTGCGGATGTAGCGAAATTATTGTGTCTCTAGCTCTAACAGTGCAGTAATATCTAACAATTTCACAAAAATACACACATCTAAAGTAAAGGAATGGGATGAAGGATATTTTAATATTGGGCGAGCAATGTCAGAGCGGCATAGACTAAGATACAGTAGAATAGGATAGAATACAGTATATACATACAGTATATATGAGATGAGTAATGCAAAATATGTAAACATTATTAAAGTGACTAGTGTTCCATTATTAAAGTGGCCAGGGATTCCAAGTCTATGTATATAGGTCAGCAGCCTCTACTGTGCTAGTGATGGCTATTTAACAGAATTTAACAGTCTGATGACCTTGAGATAGAAGCTGTTTTTCTGTCTCTCGGTTACAGTTTTGATGCACCTGTCCTGACCTCGTCTTGTGGATGATAGCTGGGTGAACAGGCCTTGGCTCACATGGTTGTTGTCCTTGATGATCTTTTTGGCCTTCCTGTGACATTGGGGGCTGTAGGTGTCCTGGCGGGCAGGTAGTGTGCCCCCGGTGATGCATTGGGCAGACCACACCACCCTCTGGAGAGCCCTGCGGTCGCGGGTGGTGCGGTTGCCGTACCAAGCGACAGGATTCTCTCAATTGTGTGTGCGTGTGCGTGCGCATGTGTGTGTGTAGGGTCATGGTCTGTAAGCTCATTGAGCTGTGTTTCAGGGCACAGAATTAAAGTAGCTAAAGCTGCACCCTCCCCCTCCTCTACCCCTCCCTCCAGTGAGTGGATGAGGGGTCAGGAGCGCAAGGGCTGATGCTGCTCCACTGCCTCCAGACAGGACAAAGAAAGGATGTCCACAACTCTGGAGCAGCTGATTCCCAGGGCACCAAAGACACGTTAATCAAATCTGCTACAGAAAGCTACCTAGCGCAGAACAGACAGACATTCATAGAGAACTGTGTTACACAGATTCAAGTCAACCCAGTTGAAGGGGGGCTAGGCAGAGCAGACTGAGGTCTGTAACTACTGAGGTTTCCAGTAGCATACTGGAAGAGTGTTGTGGACCACAGCTGCACCTCCCCCCTGGTATGGAGCGTGGGGAGGGTTCACGACGATCAGGTGAGCTCATCTGTGTGATAAACCCTATGAAATAATCAGGCTAGACTATTCACAATCTGGTCTGTAGTAAAAAATTTGCTCATGACCACAGCTGTTTGTCTTGTTGTGGAAGCTTTGGTTAAGCCATCATCATGTATGTATTTGTTAGGTCTGTCCTTGTGTATTGTACTGTAGTTGTTAGTCTGTGATACGTATATCTGCGTTTGCATTAGTGCTGGGGGGACCGAGGGTTAAATATAGGGATTTGATATCTCTCTCTGTGTCTGTGCGTCTTACCTTCAGGCTCAGGTGTGCTAGGCTAGGCAGCTTATGAATCTGCCACTGTGGAGGCTTAACGAGTTATAAACAGCTCTCATTGTCATTTATTATCATAGAGGCCGCACCACTTCACTTCACACTACCTGATGAGATTGTGTCGTTGTGTGGACAGGTTTTTCAACATTTGGGTGGCTTTAAATAGTGAAAATGTCTGTTAAATCAGCCAAATGGTTCATAAGCTGGGTGAGCTTCATTTGAGCGAGAGAGATTTTGTTAAATTAGTTAAATTAAGTTAAATTAAGATATTCCTAGTGTTTGAGATTCTTACCTTGAAGTTATTCACTTACGCCAACGGCAAAATGTGTTATTATCATACAATTTGGCAAGTACTTCTACTGTATGTTCAACTCTGTTCATCTCTGTCAACAGAACAAACATACTGTAATTCAATAGGATTATCTCCCAGAATTAATGCATAAACCTGAACCTGTCCACCTCCCTAGATTGACACAGTGTCAGCTCCTCTTTGTCTAATTTAATGATGTAGCCTGATATAACTGGTACCTGTGCCTTCCCTGTGTCTGGAATGAACAGAGCAGATGGAGATGGATGGTTCTACCAATGCCCTCGTCTTATCTTCGGAAGACTGGCTTGCTTTCCTCAGCCTACTGTAAAATGTCCTGGCTGTCTGTCAATTGTATTTCGTGTGCTAGTTTTGGTTTGCCAAACTCATGTCATTAGAAACAGCGACTGTGGAAAGAGACTACCCACTGGAAACAAACTGTTTGAATCAACATTGTTTCAACGTAATTTGTCAACGTATTGTGATGTGGAATCTCTACCTGGAAAAAATATATTGGAATCGAACCACAGGATTATGTCATCATTGTAACCAATCTTTAGCATAGACAAACCTTGTAAAATATGTTGAATTTTAACCTTTGAAACAATGTCAGATCTTCAACATTATATCCACTATATGTATATCATCACTTTTGCTATACAGTAAATAGCCTAATAACTTGTCGTCACGTTAACAAATTATGTTGGATTCACGTCCCCAACTAAACCCAAAATAAAAGTTAAAGAATAGGATTAAGCCATTGGCTCAGATTAAATTATCCAAGCATTATACATGGTATGACCAAAAGTATGTGGACAACATCTCATTCCAACATCATGGGCATTAATATGGAATTGGTTTCCCCTTTGCTGCTATAACAGCCTCCACTGTTCTGAGAAGGCTTTCCACTCGATGATGGAACATTGGAAAGGGCCTTCCCCAAACTGTTACCACATAGTTGGAAGAACATAATCATCTAGAATGTCATTGTATGCTGCAGTATTAACATTTCCCTTAACTGGAACTAAGAGCCCTAGCCTGAATCATAAAAAACAGCCCCAGACCATTATTCCTCCTCCACAAAACTTTACAGTTGGAATAATGCATTCGGGCAGGTAGCGTTCTCCTGGCATCCGCCAAACCCAAATTTGTCCGTCGGACTGCCAGATGGTGAAGCGTGATTCATCACTCCAGAGAACGGGTTTCCTCTGCTCCAGAGTCCTATGGCAGGGAGCTTTACACCACTCCAGCCGACGCTTGTCATTGCGCATGGTGATCTTAGGCTGCTCAGCCATGCGGCTGCTCAGCCATGGAAACCCATTTCATGAAGCTCCTGACGATCAGTTATTGCGCTGACTCCTAGTGAATGTTGCTACCGAGGACAGATTATTTTTATGCTCTTCAGCACTCGGCGGTCCTGTTTTATGAGCTTGTGTGGCCGACCACTTTGCGGCTGAGCCTTTGTTGCTCCTAGATATTTCCACTTCACAATAGCAGCACTTACAGTTGACCGCAGCAGCTCTAGCAGGGCCGAAGTTTGACAAACTGACTTGTTGGAAAGGTGGTATCCTATGACGGTGCCACGTTGAAAGTCATGGAGTTCTTCAGTAAGGCCATTCTACTGCCAATGTTTCACTATGAAGATTGCATGGCTGTGTGCTCGATTTTATACACGTGTCAGCAACGGATGTGGCTGAAATGGCCGAATCCACTAATTTGAAGGGTTGTCTACTGTAACTATAAATGTCTTCTTATGCAATCATAGAAACCGTGCATGTCTGTGGAGATCTTCACAATTGCTATAATAATCTGTGCAGAATCTCGAACATCATTGATCACTTGCACTATGTAATTTTTATACAATCTCAACTTCAATCCAGGTCATTTGGTTGTTGTAACGTATACGCTTGGAGTCAGGAAGAAAGTGTCGAAGGTGAGTTTAATGATGAGAGACGGCAGATAAACAAAACAGGAGACTCATACTGACCAAAACCAACACGGCCTGATGACTGAGGCTACTGAGGGTTAACTAAAGGGAGAGTCAAGGTGATGAGATCCAGGTGTTCATAACGATGGGGAGCAGGTGTGCTTAATGATGGTTGCCAGGTGTGCGTTATGATAGTTGCCAGGACTGGTGGTTAGTAGACTGGCGACGTCTAGCGCTGGAGCAGGAGTAGGCGTGACAGTTGTGCTATTAGCTGAAGCACAGTGATAACACATTAAGTCAGGGTTTCTCAAGCTCAGTCTGCGGGGCCCCAAGGGGTGGACGTTTTGGTTTTTGCCCTAGCACTACACAGCTGATTCAAATAATCAACTAATCATCAAGCTTTGAATCAGCTGTGTAGTGTTAGGGCAAAAACAAAGATGTGCACCCCTTGGGGTTTGGGAAACACTGCATTTAAGTTGCTGTATAAATATCTGATTGTATTCCCATTTGAACTTTGCTGTGTTTTTAAATGGTTGAAAGCACAGTGATAACACATTTGAGAATTCAACAAACTTCTGTCTGTCTTTTTGAGTGAATGAATAAAGGTTGAAATCTCATTGATCAATGTCTCAATCAAATATTACCAGGGTAGTTCAGGGTAGTTTGTCCTTGTTCATCATACTGTACAGGAGATCTACAGTGTCATTCTCATTGACCAGTGTCACTAGCAGCCTCATCAGATGCACACGATCGCATTGATTTCTCTTGTCACAGCATAACCCCATAGGACATTACTACGGAAAAGACAATCAACATGACTTTGTCTGGACTGTAGAGGTTTTCTTTATCGATTGCAGAGGAAAGTGGTGTTTGTGTTGTTTCATAAGAAATGTAGTTAAAAAAAATTGCAATATTTTGGTACCATGTAATCAATAAGATACCATGAAATCAATAGTGATTGGACAGACAAATATAGTAGAGGTGTTTTCTTTCTCCTTTTCTGTTGTCTCACAGGAGATGTCACTCCCAGAGAGAGCAGCCCTTTCATCAACAACACTGACCAAGACCAAGAAAACTACTACGATGGCAAAAACATGGCTCTCTTTGAGGTAATCCACATGTCAAGGCTTTTGATATCATAATGTAATTCATTACCACATAGGTTTTATGCCACTTTAATGTAAAGTGAGAGCTATGTGCTTACATGGATTATATTGCACATATCATCCAAACATTTGTTGCTTTTGTTTGTTCTGTACTTGGATGTCTTCAATGCCATGACGTCCCGATTCAATGTCGTTGTATCCTTATTGACAGGAAGAGATTGAGAGCAACCCCATGGTGTCCTCCCTCCTCAACAAGCTGGCTAACTACACCAACCTCACCCAGGGGGTCACTGAGCACGAGGAGTATGAAAATGAGGAGGGGGTTACAAAGATTAGAGTCAAGGTACATTACCATTGTGCATTATTAAGAATTTCTCCTGGTGGGTACTTTGTGGGAGACCTCGCTAAAGAGGTACAGTAGTACACAGACATTGTATTAACTGTCAATCCACTTGACAAGGACGTTGTTGTTGGATCACAATAACATCTATATTATTGTGCAAACCAACATGAGTTGACTAGGTTAGTGTGGTAGCTATGCAACAGCACTCCTGAGAGCAGAGCGCATGTGAGAATATAAAGCAGCATTCTTCTGACCAACCAACCAAAGAAATACTCCTACTGTTGCTATTCAGCGTCACAGCACCAACACGAGGCCTCAGAAACTAACCATGCCTCTGTCCCCTGACAATTACCCCAGTACCTCTCCCTGCTGGAGATCTGATTGGCTCAGGGGGAGGTTGTGGAGACAGAGTGGATAGTGAGGATGCCACTCCAGGTTGTGAACGGTCTATGAACAAGGGCCACATTGACCCTGGTAAAAAGGCGTATAGGAGAACCAACAGCAGTATTGAGAGAGGGCTGTGTTGTGTTATGGGATATATGGTATGTACTGTATTCATGCAGTGTCTTTGTGTGCGAGTGGGGGGTCGATGTGACGTGTGTGTGTGGTGGTGGTGTGGGGGGGGTTCTCTGATCTTGAAAGAGTGGGGGCCGTTGCACCTTTGGAGTATAACAGGGGGTGCTTATGTCATCAGGTGGTGGATGACACATTAGAGTTGTTCATTTATCCTGTGGTGATCGGGGCATGGATTGTATGGCTGTAATGAAGTTCAGCAGATCATTGTTAAGGTAGCCTGTTACTGTACACTGTGTAGCATTATGTTTGACTGTTATATTTGGCTATTCATGCTTTCCAAACTGTACAAGCACACAGAGCAAATATAGTATAATTTCACTGAATAGTTCTGTTGTTTATTTCTCTGGAGAACTGCAAAGGACTTCAAATACTTTACTGTTATGACATATGAGCATGAGTTGGGCATGTGGAAAATAGGCTGGGCACTGTGGAAGGATTCTCTACTGATGCTTTGTTACTGACGTCTTGTTACTGACGTCTTGTTACTGATGTCTTGTTTCTGATGTTTTTTTACTGACGTCTTGTTACTGATGTCTAGTTACAGACGTCTTGTTACTGACGTCTTGTTTCTGATGTTTTTTTACTGACGTCTTGTTACTGATGTCTAGTTACAGACGTCTTGTTACTGACGTCTTGTTACTGACGTCTTGTTACTGATGTCTTGTTTCTGATGTTTTTTTACTGACGTCTTGTTACTGATGTCTTGTTTCTGATGTTTTTTTACTGACGTCTTGTTACTGATGTCTAGTTACAGACGTCTTGTTACTGACGTCTTGTTTCTGATGTTTTTTTACTGACGTCTTGTTACTGAAGTCTTGTTACTGACGTCTTGTTTCTGATGTTTTTTTACAGACGATTTGTTACTGATGTTTTGTTATTGATGCATTGCGATGTCTTTTAGCATTACATCTGACTACTCATTGTCTGAAAAGCCAATGCAAACTGTATCCTAATGCCACTCTCTCCCTAGACCCCCATAAATATAATTATTTACGTTCTAAATTCTAAACTATGACACACGTTTATACTGCAAACAATTTATCAGTTGTGTTGGATGTGGGATGGAACAGGCTAAACCAAAACAACTTATGTGATGGAATTGTTTCAGGAGGATTGGGGTGATATGGTTGGCATGAGACAGTGTTGAGTATGTGTAGAGAGAGTAATGAGAGATTTAAGAGAGTAACCCTGCTAAATTATGTTTGTAGTCGTGAGAAAATGTTTGTAATCGTGTCGCTACAGGGCACAGTTAAGCAGCTGACTTCAGACCATTGACTTCACCATTGTTTTTTATGCTGCCAGTGACCGGATTCTGACTGACTGAATGGTTTTGATGGTTGCTAACGAGCCAATTGTAAAATAAACATTTTCTAAATAGTGTACGGCTCTGATAATAGTCTGTCAGCGCAAGTCTTTTTGCCCACAATACAATTGAAGACCAAAAATTATCTCAGTATTTATTGTGGCTGATTTGATTTGATTTATTAGGATCCCCACTAGCTAGACTTACTGGGGTCTGACACATTACATGAGAGACATTACAGGCAAAATACTTTAGAATTTACATACATTTAAAAACATAAACATGTATTGTGTGTGCATCAGTTACACATACATGTCATACAGTATGCTGTATATATAAAAATATGTGAACACCCCTTCAAATTAGCAGATTCAGTTATTTCAGTCACATCCGTTGCTGACACGTTTATAAAATCGAGCACACAGCCATGCAATCTTCATAGCGAAACATTGGCAGTAGAACGGACTTACCGAAGAGCTCAGTGACTTTCAACGTGCCACTGTCATAGGATGCCACCTTTCCAACAAGTCAGCTTCTCAAATATTTGCCCTGCTAGAGCTACCACGGTCAACTGTAAGTGCTGTTATTGTGAAGTGGAAACGTCTAGGAGCAATAACGTCTCAGCCGCGAAGTGGTCGGCCACACAAGCTCACAGAACGGGACCGCCGATTGCTGAACTGATCATCGGGAGCTTCATGGAATGGGTTTCTATAGCAGAGTAGCCTAAGATCGCATTGCCAAGATTTGGATGGAGTGGTGTAAAGCTCGCCGCCATTGGACTCTGGAGCAGTGAAAACACGTTCTCTGGAGTCATGAATCATGCTTCACCATCTAGTAGTGCAACTGACAAATCGGGGTTTGGAGGATGCAAGGAGAACGCTACTTGCCCCAATGAATAGTGCCAACTGTAAAGTTTGGTGGAGGAGGATTCCTTGCTTCCAACTTTGTGGCAATAGTTTGGGGAAGGCCCTTTCCTGTTTCAGTATGACAATGCCCCCTTGCACAAAGCGAGGTCAATACAGAAATAGTTTGTCGAGATCGGAGTGGAAGAACTTGACTGGCCTGCACAGATCGAACACCTCCCCATCAAACACCTTTGGGATGAATTGGAACGCAGATTGCGAGCCAGGCCTAATCGCCCAACATCAGTGCCAGACCTCCCTAATGCTCTTGTGGCTGAATGGAGGCAAGTCCCCACAGCAATGTTCTAGCATCTATTGGAAAGCCTTCCCAGAATAGTGAAGGCTCTATTGGCAGCAAAGTGGGGACCAACTCCACATTAATGCCCATGATTTTGGAATGAGATGTTTGACGAGCAGGTGTCCACATACTTTTGGTCATGTAGTGTACACACAACAAGTAGGTCACATGGGGGAGTGGTGTTGTGCTGTGAGGTGTTGCTTTATTTGTTTTTTGAAACCAGGCTTACAGTTCACTTGCACTATAGAAGATGGAAGGGCATTCCATGGACTAGGTGTGTGTGTCAGTGCTGTGTGTAAGTTGACTATGCAAACAATATGGAATTTCTAACACATTTATGTTTCTTTTATAAAAACAAGAAGTGATGTAGTCAGTCTTTCCTCAACTTTTAGCCAAGCCAAGAGAGACATGCATACATAGTATTAATATCAGCCCTCTGATTACAATGAAGAGTAAGACGTGCCGCTCTGTTCTGGGCCAGCTTAACTAGGTCTTTCTTCATAGCACTTGACCATATGACTGGACAATAATCAAGATAAGAGAGAACTAGAGCATGGAGGACTTGCTTTATGGAGTGCGGTGTCAAAAAAAGCAGAGCATCTCTTTATTACAGACAATTGACCTTGTATTCTCAGCTGTATTTTACAGGATTGTACAATATTGTATTGTATGCTGTATTGTGGCATTACAGTACATCTTACAGGCCCTGCTGTACCATAAGCTGACTCATGGTAATCCTACTGTACCTCCCTTCTTCCCTGGCCCTCTACGTTGGCTCCTCCAGAGTCCTCAGATGGGCACATTCATTGGCGTGTACCTGCCCTGCATGCAGAACATCCTGGGAGTCATCCTCTTCCTGCGTCTCACCTGGATCGTTGGCACCGCCGGCATTTTGGAGTCTTTCGCCATCGTCGTCATGTGTTGCACCTGTGTGAGTACTATGTAGTAATACAAATGGAGTTCTATGGTGTGAGTACTAAGGTGTGAGTACTATTGAGCTTAACTACTTATATACAAACACTCCTCCGTTTTGGGGAGTTCAGGTACTAAACTGTGGAATTCTCTGCCAATCTTAGTTCTCTCTGCCATGAATGAAGCGGTCTCATTTTGGTCCCTGAGGACATTGTAACCATACACCCACCAATGCTACTCTTTTGTATTTGTTTTACTCTCTTACAGACCATGCTGACAGCGATATCCATGAGTGCTATTGCAACAAATGGGGTAGTGCCAGGTAATGTCAGTTCAACTTATTTTCCACCTTGCATAAGAAACCTCAACCTCTGCATTGATGGTTATTTAGCACTATATCACTATTGCATTGGAGCTATAGTCTGTGGCTGACTTCTTTTCCTTTCCAGTCCTTTTACCCGTATCTGTTCTCTTGCCCCATGCAGCCGGAGGCTCCTACTACATGATCTCCAGGTCTTTGGGACCAGAGTTTGGTGGGGCTGTGGGCTTGTGTTTTTACCTGGGAACCACATTCGCTGGCTCCATGTACATCCTGGGTACCATTGAGATCCTTCTGGTAAGGATAAAACAATGCCTGGTCGTGATATAGGAAATACACAATGTTTCGAGGCAGGAGTTTTTCATTACCACATGACTCTTCCAGGAGTTGGTACCTTGTAACAGCCTATAACAATGGCTTAGACTTTTTCCTGGACATGTGACATGGGCCGGGGAAACTGTCGGCCCAAACAATGTTTCATGAAGGTAGTGTCCGAGCTTTCTCCTATTCTTGTTCCAGACGTACATCGTGCCGAACGCTGCAGTGTTTGTGGCGGAGAAGAAGGAGGGCGAGGCGGAGGCCATGCTGAATAACATGCGTGTGTACGGGACTTGCTGCCTGGCTCTCATGGCTCTGGTGGTGTTTGTGGGAGTCAAATATGTCAACAAGCTGGCCCTGGTCTTCCTGGCCTGTGTGGTGCTCTCCATCATGGCCATCTACGCCGGAGTCATCAAGACCGTCATAGAACCACCAGACTTCCCGTGAGTTAGATAGTTAATCCATAGGCAAAGGAGATGCTTGTGTCTATGTTCGTCTGGTCAGATTCATATTCACACTTTAAAGGACCATCATCAGTCATCTGATCTTACAGGGCTGAATACTAAAGTGATCACACATTGATATCAGTGAGACAGATATTTTTTAGACGCTTTACAGTGGTTACAGTGGCCAAAAGGAAAAGATTCTTAATTCTTTATCCAGGAAAATATCCTGATGAATATATGTATATATTTCCCACAGAATCTGTCTCCTGGGGAACCGTTCCTTACAGAACCACAACTTTGAGAAGTGTGTGAAGACAGAGGTGATCAAGAACGTGACGTACACCACTAAGCTGTGGGAGCTGTTCTGTGACAGCCGCCACCTCAACGCCACCTGTGATGAGTACTTCACCCTGAACAACGTCACTGAGATCCAGGGCATCCCAGGCCTGCTCAGTGGGGTCATCAAAGGTCAGTGGAGCAACAAGACAAATTTCTCAAAAACAATTGTTGCGTGGTAATAAAGTTATCTGATTCTGTGTCAGAGGACACTTATTGGCACTACTACTGCTTACTCACCAAATGATTATTGGCATATTTTATCAAAGCCGTATCATCTGGTTTGATCAACCCGGGGCGCAATAAGGAAGTCAAACTAGTCGGGGCATGGACTCTACAAGGCGTCAAAAGTGTTCCTCAGGGATACTAGCCCATTTTGAGTGCAATGCTTCCCACAGTTGTGTCGATTTGGATGGATGTCCTTTGGTTGGTGGACCATTATTGATACAAACTAGTGCGCCTGGCACCTACTACCATACCCCATTGGAAGGGACTGAAATATTTTCTCTCGAATGGCACATATACACAATCCATGTCTCAATTCTTTGAAGGCTTAAAAATCCTTCTTTAACCCGTCTCCTCCCCTTCATCTACACTGATTGAAGTGGATTTAACAAGTGACATCAATAAAGGATCATAGCTTTCACCTGGATTCACCTGTCATGGAAAGAGCAGGTGTCCTTAATGTTTTGTACACTCAGATTATAGTCTACTATAATGCGTCTCCTCTGTGTCCCCTGTTAGACAACATGTGGGGGGACTACGGGCCCAGTGGGATGCTGGTAGAGAAGAAGAGGCAGTCATCTGTTCCAGCCCAGGATAACTCCAGAGATATCTACATGCCTTACGTCTTCAACGACATCTCCACCTTCTTCACTCTGCTGGTGGGAATCTACTTCCCCTCCGTCACAGGTTGGTATAGTAGCCATATTGTCATATTGTAGCTACCTCCATATGACATAATCTATTGTTTGTCATCCTCACGCTGATTGTAAGGGTGTTACTGTAACTTGTGCTTTGGAAGAGTTACTGTAACTTACGCTTTTGTGTTTTTAGTTTTGGTGTTGTTTTCTGCTGCGGAGATAACATTTAAGTATGTTGGTGATTTCCTGAATTTCAGCTTCTGAAGAATCTATGTGTGTCCCATCACAGGAATCATGGCGGGCTCCAACAGATCTGGAGACCTCCGAGATGCCCAGAGGTCTATTCCTTTCGGCACCATCCTGGCCATAGCAACCACTTCTTTCATTTGTATCCTTGGAGTAACCATGGAGATGATGACGTGCATGTGTGGAGTGGTGTGCATGCATGCATGGAGTGCTGGCATGTGTGTTTTAGTGTGGGAGAGTGTATGTGTTGTGCATTTGTTAACTTTGACAACACTATTTCTTTCTTAACCCCAACTCCCAGACATGACCTGTGTTGTGCTATTTGGGGCCTGTATCGAGGGTGTTGTTTTGAGAGACAAGTAACTACTATTCCACAGTTATTATTTATGACATGGCTGTTATGACATTATGTACAGTAGCATTGATGCAGAAGCCATCCCTGCTGTGTATAACTTGTATATTAAATACCTTTGTGTCATTCAAACAGTGCCTTCAGAAAGTATTTACACATTTTGACATTTTCCACATTTTGTTGTGATACAGCCACATTTTTGTCACTGATCTACACACGATACCTCATACTCTTAAAGTGGAATTTTGTTTGTAGAACGTTTTTTAAATCAATAAAAAATTAAAAGCTGAAATGTCTTTAGTCAATAAGTATTCAACCCCTTTGTTATGGCAAGCCTAAATAAGTTCAGGAGTAAAAATGTGCTTAACAAATTGCATAATAAGTTGAATGGACCCTCTGTACCACAGATATAGAATTATCTGTAATGTCTCTCAATCGAGTAGTGGATTTCAAGCCCAGTTTCAACCACAAAGATCAGTATTGACTCATGGGTGTGAATACTTATGTTATTAGATTTCATTTTCAATCAATTTGCAAAACTTTCTAAAAACATGTTTCCACTTTGTCATTATGGGTTACAGTACCTATGTTTGTATACCATTCAACTGTGTCTGTTTCCGCTACAGATTTGGGGACTCTGTCAAGAAGAACTTGGTGATTGGAACTCTGGCATGGCCTTCTCCATGGGTGATCGTGATTGGCTCCTTCTTCTCCTGCTGTGGGGCAGGGCTGCAGAGTCTTACTGGTGCCCCTCGTCTGCTGCAGGCCATAGCACGTGACGGGATTGTCCCCTTTCTGCAGGTAAGAAGGTCCTAAAGTCTGTGCTGTGCCCCTTGCTATTGCATCTCAATAACATAAACACTTCAGCTAGTTTCTCCATCTCTTTATTTTTCTCTCTCCTTCTCCATCTCTCTCTCTCTCTCTCTCTCCCCCCTACTCCAGGTGTTTGGTCATGGTAAAGCCAATGGGGAACCTACCTGGGCCCTCTTGATGACCGCTGGGATCTGTGAGATTGGAATCCTTATTGCATCACTGGATGCTGTTGCCCCCATTCTCTCAATGTGAGTGTGTTCTGTATGTGTGTAGAAGGTGATACTGCAAATGTGAGCTTGTGTCTTTCTCTCTATAGTAATGGGATGTTTTATCCTGTCAGTTGTGTACAGTATTAGCTCATTATCCTTTTGGAAGCCTATAAGTCACTTCTATTCATCTTCTCCGTGGGGCTGGGTTGCAGGTTTTTCCTGATGTGCTACCTGTTTGTCAACCTGGCCTGTGCCGTCCAGACACTGCTCCGCACTCCCAACTGGAGGCCCAGGTTTAAGTTCTACCATTGGTGAGTTAATATTTTCCATGCCAAAAGTGTCAATTCAGGGATCTTCGACTCTGGACCAATATTAAGTTACAGCACTAACACACCGAACACATCTAATCATGAAGCACTTTGTGAAATAGGTCAAGTACATATGCAGTCTTAAGAGCAGATATTCAGAAGGAGGCAGAAGGTTCTGGTGCAAAGGTGTCCATATTTCTTAACAGCGATAGCCTGCGATAAATATTTACAAGACAAATGGGTAGACAATGAATTTACTTCTCACACAAAATACCGAACTGCACTAAGCCTAAAACAGGCTCACCCTGTAGCTTCCATAGCTCTTACATGTGTACATGGCTCAAGCAGCCTCCCCTCGATCAACAAACGCAATCTACCTAGAAACCCAAAACAGGCGCTTATACCCTCTAAGCCACTCTCTGGTACATACCCATGTCCAATGACAAGTAACCACATAATTGGTATACAAATGTAACTGGCTTCCTCATAATTACCCAAATACATACATTCTGTCTAAAACAGATGTGACCACTTCCCATGTGCACTTTAAATTGGGCACACGTTAAACATTAATCATGAATTCTTACATGAATAGAACCTGCGAATGACCGCAACTCAGTACAGTATAGTGGTGCGCAAAGGCGCACAACTCAAATGACACAGACAAGACATGACTCACTGTGCTCCGACACAACGTGGGAAGTATGAACAAAGGAAAGCATTAACCGAATGAAACAGAGTCTCTAACTCGTGAGTGTTGCAATGATTCTGTGCACTGAAACAATGTTCCACTCTCGTAGGCTATCGACAAGTAAATCACCGCATTTATGTTTGGAACCGATTATACGAAAAATACCTTTCCATACAAACATTTTACTACAGAACTGGGAATGAACCTTAAACAGTAGCTTATTGCTAACAAAGGAGCTAAATACTTATATAGTCATGTGCAGTGTTGAGTATAATGCTTCTTGAAATAAATGGCAAAATGCACATGGGAAATAGAAAGTGCTATTTGGATATAGAGCCGATTAGACAGTGTGCGTGTTCGTGACAAGTGGGCATAAATCCACATCATCACACACTTGATAAGTTAAATCAGGTGTGTCAGTGCTGGGCTAGAACGAAAGCCTGCACTGCTCAAACGTGCCCAAGATCAGGATGTAGTAACTCTGACCTAATGCCTATCCAACCACTAAACCCATTCAATAAGCTGTTGTCCTGTTCTCTGGTCCCTGCAGGACGCTGTCATTCCTGGGGATGAGCCTGTGTGTCTCCCTCATGTTCATCTCCTCCTGGTACTACGCTCTGGTAGCCATGTCCATCGCTGGATGCATCTATAAGTACATTGAGTACAGAGGGTAAGATTTTGGTTTTCCAATAACAGCTCAATAACATTAATTCAACTACTGCAATTGCATTGGTAATGTACCCACTCAAATCAAATCAAATGTTATTGGTCATGTACACATGGTTAGCAGATGTTAATGTGAGTGTAGAGAAATGCTTGTGCTTCCAGTTCCGACAGTGCTGTAATATTTAACAAGTAATGTATGGGGATGGAGTCAGAAAATGTACATATAAATATATGGATGCGTGATGGCAGAGCGGCATAGGCAAGATGCAGTAGATGGTATAAAATACAGTATATACATATGAGACTAGTAATGTAGGATATGTAAACATTATTAAAGTGGCATTATTTAAAGTGACTACTGATACCTTTATTAAATACCTTTTATTACAGTGGCCAGTGATTTGAGTCTGTGTGTTGGCGGCAGCCTCTCTATGTTAGTGATGGCTGTTTAACAGTTTGATGATAGAAGCTGTTTTTCAGTCTTTCGGTCCCAGCTTTGATGAGCCTGTACTGACCTCGCCTTCTGGATGATAGCGGGGTGAACAGGCAGTGGCTCAGGTGGTTGATGTCCTTGATTATCTTTTTGGCCTTCCTGTGACATCGGGTGCTGTAGGTGTCCTGGAGGGCAGGCAGTGTGCCCCCGGTGAAGCTTTGTGCAGACCGCACTACCCTCTGGAGAGCCTTGCGGTTGAGGGCGGTGCAGTTGCCGTACCAGGCGGTGATACAGCCTGACAGGATGTTCTCGATTGTGCATCTGTAAAAGTTTGTGAGGGTTTTAGGTGACAAGCCACATTTCTTCAGCCTCCTGAGGTTGAAGAGGTGCTGTTGCGCTTTCTTCATCATGCTGTCAGTGTGGGTCGACCATTTCAGTTTGTCCGTGATGTGTTCACCGAGGAACTTAAAATGTTCCACCTTCTCCACAATCATCACTGAAGTCCACAATCATCTCCTTCATTTTGTTGACGTTGAGTGAGAGGTTATTTTCCTGACACCACACTCTGAGGGCCCTCACCCCCTCCCTGTAGGCTGTCTCGTTGTTGTTCGTAGTCAAGCCTACCACTGTAGTGTCGTCAGAAAACTTGATGATTGAGTTGGAGGCGTGCATGACCACGCAGTCATGGGTGAACAGGGAGTATGGGAGAGGGCTGAGAATGCACCATTGTGGAGCCCCAGTGTTGAGGATCAGCGACGTGGAGATGTTGTTTCCTCAGGGAGATGTCCCCACAGAATTAAATATAACACAGTATTATATCTCTAGAGTCCATGCCTTTCTTTAACCCATTTTCTGGACAGTGTTTTGTAATTATACAGTTTGGTGTATTGGCATTGATATCTAAATGTGTGAGATTTCTGTAATCCTAACAGGTTTTACGTGGTGCTCCTGCCTTTTTTAACCCTCTCTCTGATCTCTTTCCTCTCAGGGCAGAGAAGGAGTGGGGAGACGGGATCAGAGGTCTCTCCCTGAACGCTGCCCGCTACGCTCTGATCCGCCTGGAGGAAGTGCAGCCACACACTAAGAACTGGAGGTGAGTGGCTGAGAGCAGTGTAGAGCGTAGGGTGAGGAGGGTGAGAGGGTGACTCCTGAGGGCCAGAGTCATACTCAGTTATGTAATTTTCCACTTTTCCACTTAGACACATTGTACATTAACTTTTTAAATATGAAGAACATTTATTTGACGTTTGAGACCCATAATGTGCGCACATGAATGATATGTCCTTCCTTGGTCTAATGTTTCTGTACTTTAGGTTTGAAATGTAGAGCTGTCACTCTAAAAAACGATGGATGATGACTGACATTTGGTTGTCTTGCTGTCCTGCCTGATGACCTAGTTTAGTGGCTTGCCTTGATGTCTATTTATCTGAACATACACTGACTGTACTGTATCTCTCCCCCCAGGCCTCAGTTACTGGTGCTACTGAAGCTGGATTCAGACTTGGGGGTGAAACACCCTCGTCTGCTGTCCTTTACCACCCAGCTGAAGGCAGGGAAAGGTCTGACCATCGTCAGCTCTGTGTTGGAGGGCACCTACATGACCCTGGGGGCTGAGGCCAAGAGCGCAGAGCAGGTGAGAGACTAATATCACATGACCAGGGTGGCAGAGCATCAGTGTTCAGACAAGGTAAGATGTGCAGAACAGCCGCAGTTGGACAGAATCACCCTTGGCTACTGATTCTCAGACCCGTCCAATATGATAAATAGAACTGCATTACTAGTGTTTTGTGCTCGCTGGAAGCAGGTGTAATTAAGCCACCCACTCAAATAGTAAAGAGTAAGTAATATTATCCCTGACTCTGACATTCTTACTCCTGTGCGGTCACCACATTGGGGGCTATGGAGTTCTCAATTCATTATCCCATAAAAGAGAATTCTGCCACCTGCTGGGAGGTCAGAAGGGTGTGCTAAAATATCATAGAGGCAAACCGTTAGAGATGAATAATATACTCAGTAAGTTACAATATTAATTTACAATCAAACTGGTGAAGAGAAATACATTATTATATCTGTTTACCTCACTCTCTGTCCTCTTCCTCATCCCAGATTACAGTCTGATGAAAGCTGCCTTTCCGTTTTTGCTCTGTCATGCTACCCTCCAGCCATGGTCAATGATACATTCTGACTGGTCTAATTCAAGCACAAAGAGGTCAATAAAACGCTATGCGAGGACAAACGCCAATGGCTCTGTAGAAGTTCCTGTAGTCAGCTATATAGATGTTTCCATTTATTAGCCACACATGTTAAAACATGATTTTGGTCACTCACTCTTGACTTCATGTCCAAGTTTAGAAAGAATTCATAAAGCTTACAACTCCAAAAAAGCCTCCTTCATACTTTCTGCATAATTTCTGTAGTATACTTGCATCAAAATGTTTCATCTACTATGAGTGCCTTGCAAGTGTAAAAATAGCATTTATGGAAACTATTTATATTCACTCTGTCATCCATTAATCCATTTTCCTCTTTCATTCTCTTTCCTCCTGGCTGTTCCTCTTCACTTGGTGCAGAACGTCAAGTCGGCCATGCACGCAGAACGTACCAAAGGTTTCTGCCACGTGGTGGTGTCCTCTAACCTGAGGGATGGTTTCTCCCACCTGATCCAGTCGGCAGGGCTGGGGGGCATGAAACACAACGCCGTCCTCATGGCCTGGCCAGGGGCCTGGAAACAGGCTGAGGACTCCTACCCCTGGAAGAACTTCATTGGTCAGCTGTCATTTCATACTCTACTATACTTTACTATAATAGTCTACAGTACCTTTAAGTAGCATCATCAAGTATGTCTGACTAAAGTAGTTTCTCCAGAAGACATTCACATACATTTGTGGACACCCCTTCAAATTAGTGGATTCGGCTATTTCAGCCACAACCGTTGCTGACAGGTGTATAAAATCGAGCACACGGCAATGCAATTTTCATAGACAAACATTGGCATTAGAATGGCCCGTACTGAAGAGCTCAGTGACTTTCAACGCTGCATCATCAAGTCAGTTCTTCAAATTTCTGCCCTGCTAAAGCTTCCCCGGTCAACTGTAAGTGCTGTTTTTGTGATGTGGAAACATCTAGGAGCAACAACGGCTCTGCCGCGAAGTGGTAGGCCACACAAGCTCACAGAACAGGACCGCCGATTGCTGAAGCGCATAGCAATCATCTGTCCTCGGTTGCAACACTCACTACCGAGTTCCAAACTGTCCTTTGGAAGCAACATCATCACAAGAACTGTTCGCCGGGAGCTTCATGAAATGGGTTTTCATGGCCGAGCAGCCGCACACAAGCCTAAGATCACCATGCGCAATGCCAAGTGTCGGCTGGAGTGGTGTAAAGCTCATCGCCGTTATACTCTGGAGCAGTGGAAACGCATTCTCTGGAGTGATGAATCATGCTTCACCATCTGGCAGTCCGACGGATGAATCTGGGTTTGGAGGATGCCAGGAGAACGCTACCTGCCCGAATGCATAGTGCCAACTGTAAAGTTTGGTTGAGGAGGAATATTGGTCTGGGGCTGTTTTTCATGGTTCAGGCCACTTTTTTCCACTGAATTGATATCTTAACGCTACAGCATACATTGACATTCTAGATGATTCTGTGCTTCCAACTTTGTGGCAACAGTTTGGGGAAGGCCCCTTCCTGTTTCAGCATGACAATGCCCCTGTGCACAAAGCGAGGTCTATACAGAAATGGTTTGTCGAGATTGGTGTGGAAGAACTTAACTGGCCTACACAGAGTCCTGACCTCAACCCCATCAAACACCTTTGGGATGAATTGGAACGCCGACTGCGAGCCAGGCCTAATCGTCCAACATCAGTGCCAGACCTCACTAATGCTCTTGTGGCTGAATGGAAGCAAGTCCCCGCAGCAATGTTCCAAAATCTAGTGGAAAGCCTTTCCAGAAGAGTGGAGGTTGTTATAGAAGCAAAGTGGCGACCAACTCCATGTTAATGCCTATGATTTTGGAATGAGATGTTCGATGAGCAGGTGTCCACAAAACTCCACATACTTTTGGCCATATATTGTACCTTGAGTGAGATTTGGTTTTGGGTTCCGAGAATGTCAAGCAAGTGAATGTCTTATGGTCGAGTCAAGTGTTTTTCCTGACCAAATGACCTGACCAGAGTCTGTCAAAACTGTGGGACCTAATTATATGGGTTTCTTGTTATGTGGGTCCTTATCCCACAGAGACGGTGAGAGAGACAACGTCAGCCCATCAGGCCCTGCTGGTTGCTAAGAACATTGACAAGTTCCCCAGCTCTGAGGACCGTCTGGGGGAGGGCACCATAGATGTGTGGTGGATCGTCCATGATGGAGGCCTTCTCATGCTGCTGCCTTTCTTACTGCGCCAACACAAGGTACTGTGACAGGGGCACCATATACCCATGGGTACTGTTGCTTTGTAAAAAATATATATATATAAAAAATAAACTGCTTTCTAATGGAGGCCAGATGTTCACAAAGTGAATTGCAGGGGCCCATTAAACAATTTCCTTCTCCGTGCCAGGTGTGGAGGAAGTGTAAGATGCGTATCTTCACCGTGGCTCAGATGGATGACAACAGTATTCAGATGAAGAAGGACCTGCAGATGTTCCTTTACCACCTCCGTCTCAATGCTGTAGTGGAGGTGGTGGAGATGGTAAGTAGCTGCACTCACTCAATCATATGTGCTATATAGGATCAATAAGAAACCATTTGTCAGGGTCTTGCCCAAAATATTGTGCCAAATTCTTCATATTGCTTTGTATTCCTGTCCTCAGCACGATAGTGACATTGCAGCCTTCACCTATGAGAAGACCCTGGTGATGGAGCAGCGCTCTCAGATGCTGAAACAGATGCAGCTGTCCAGGAACGAGAGGGAGAGAGAGGTAACGTGGTGCTCTACTCTGTCTGGCTCTGTCACTATAAGCAGGTGGTTCAATAGTGAATAAAGCATAGTTTATATTGACAGGCAAACACATGATCACTGCTTTGAATGTTAACTGTAGGCCTATGCAAAGTGTTTAAAACAAAGATGGCGATTGCACTTCACGCACGGGACAGATTATATCTGTGTTCCTTCCTGTTACAGTAGTTATTTACTTCCTTGTCATGTGGGGCTCATAATATTGGCCAACTGTTGTGACATTTTTGCCTGTCCTGATTTCCTGCTGCTGTGTTGGATGTTCTGGGCTCGCATTGGGTTGGGCTTCAGATTCAGAGCATCACAGACGAGTCGCGTATCTCCATCAAGAGGAAGAAGTCATCAGTGGTGGAGACACTAAAGGCCCCAAACACACTACAGGTCCCAAGCCTGTCCATATCCAGGGACATGCGTGAGGATGAGGAGGTAGCCAAGCAGCCATGTGATGTCCCATAAACATCCCATAAGCATCTCCCTCCCCTCTCCTTCGTCACCCTCTAGCCCGTCCTCATACCTGTATCTGACATGGACAGAGCCACAGCTATTAAATACCCCAAAAATGGCAGTGATTTGTGAATTATTGAGGAACTCTTAAGGAATGACAAAGATGTTCCAGTAGCAGCGTACTCCAATGCTGTATGTGTTTCTGGACGCAGTGCTGGGAAGCATTGCTCTGAGTGAATATGTCTGTGGCAAAATAATTAAATGGAACTGAATTATAGGATGTCTATTGCTGTGGCCCTCTCCACGTCATTGTCACCACACTCCTCGATTAACTTACCTGAGAGTTGTCGGCTTTGTAGCAGCTATTAGACTTAGATCTTTTAGGAACTAAGAACTTAGAGCGTTTTAGAAAACTGCCAACCCCAACCCTTCAACTAGAAATGTAGTCCCAGTTCTCATCTTTCCATTATTTACAATTTTCAACTTCACTACAATTTATTTGCATTATGTTTTTATTATTGTTTGCTGTAGTACATTTCATTTTGTTCCTATGTAATGCATTGTTTTTATGTCACTTTGTTATTTTCATGTTGAGACATTGAAATGTATTTCATTACTTTTCCGTGGAGGAGACAAATTAAATAATGAGAATATCATCCCTGATATTTTGTTAGGAGTAACATTATCATTCTTGTCGGTAATGCAAAACAAGGATAATCTCCATTCTACAGTTGGGCCGGCCTGCTGATCCTGTCTGATGGGAGGCACCACTTTGTTTAGCGTGCTGCCTGGGTCTGTAGTAAAACCAGTGTTGTTATTCCCCAGGCTCAGCTGATCACTAAACTGGGCACTAAGTCGCATGGCAACCTCAACGACAACGCTACCGCCACGCCCGACCACCACGTCCACATGACCTGGACCAAAGACAAGCTGATCAGCGAGAGGAACCGTAACCGCAGCGAACCCAACGTGGGCGTGAAGGACCTGTTTAATATGAAACCGTAGGTATCTCCCCCTAGAGGCTCCAGGCTCACACTGCAGCATGCTGTTGGACCAGAAGTATCCCTTTCACACTACTCAGTCTAGCCAAGCCTTGCTGTTCTGTACTAGGTCTTGTATTGGTACTGGGAATTCCATAGATGCACCTGTCTACTGCACAGATACTGAATCATAGCGACAATAGCTACTGTTATTTGAATTAGAGAGTGTGTCATGTACCATTACTTGAACTAGTCTTTGTTCTTAGGACGTTATATAGTGAATAACCTGGCATCAGTCTGTAATCCATCATTGACGCCCAGTTGTCCCTATTTGTATATGAAAGAATGTGATTAACCGATATATATGTTTTGTTTCCTTCCTTCTAGCGAGTGGGAGAGTCTGTAAGTCAAGTTTCCCTTTGTCTCAACTTCCCTTTCCATGTCATCTTACAGTTTTTATTGGAGAAGCGAGGGTTGTGTGAAGTCTTTCTTCACTTCTCTCCTCCTCCTCCTCACAGTCGATCTGCATGGAAAGGATAATGTTCTCTCTGCATGCATGACCTTGCCTAACTTGCAGAGACTGTTTGCTATAACCATAAGCATATTATATATAAAATATATGCCTTTATGTATCGGTTAGTAAGGCGTGATATTATTACTAAAGACAAAGTTCTTCTGTCATGAAATGATCTCTACCTACAATATTCCTTAATTAGATTATTTCAAGCCTACTGATACAATGCTACTGTAACCATGACATGAACCTGATCTCTATGCTTCTGTAGTATCAACATGACATAACTCCTGACAAGGTCAGTCATGAACAATGTCAGAACAATATAATACAGTATATGGTATGTCTATACCGTAGCATGTCTATTGAGGCCTTCAATATACAATGACTTAGGGTAGCTAATTGGTTTACTGTCAATTCTTGGTAAGCGTGTGACTAAATTTGAGTCGTGAGCCATGACGCCGTCAAGTCACTTATAATGAATGCATATGACAGGTGTGATATCATGTTTATAATAGCATTCTGTAGTAGGATATAAGGCATAGTCTAAGGTTGTGTCTCAAATGGCAACCAATTCCCTATATAGTACACTACTTTTGACAGGGCCCATTGGGCTCATATGGCTCTGGCCAACAGTAATGCATTATAAAATGAATAGGGTGCCATTTGGGACACAGCCCAAGTAGAAAACATGTAAGAATTGTTCCTCCTGAGTTCAACCTGTACTCTCATAGGAACCAGTCTAACGTGCGGAGGATGCACACCGCGGTCAAGTTGAATGAGGTTGTGGTCAACAAGTCCCAAAGTGCTCAGCTGGTGCTGCTGAACATGCCTGGGCCGCCCAAAACCAAGGGAGGAGATGAGAATTGTATCCTTTTTTAAACCACTAGTATACTCTGAACTGGACAACTGAGTGTCCACTTAGTCAGTATCATCTTACAGTAATATCGACTGACAAGGATAGAAGCTATATGCTGTTTTGAACACCATAAAGTAGTTTGGGCATCTCCAGCTGTTATTGCCCTCATTATTTTTCCTTTTGACATTTCAAATGACTGTACCATAGATTCCATTAGTACTCTTCCACATCAATGTTTATATCCAGACTGCAGTTGTTTCTCCTTTACCCCATGGCCTATAGACATGGAGTTCCTGGAGGTTCTTATGGATGGGCTGGACCGGGTGCTGCTGGTGCGTGGCGGAGGCAGGGAGGTGATCACCATCTATTCTTAGCGCCAGCAGACACAGGGCGGGCATGGTGCAGCCTCAGAGCCTCCGGTGTGGCCGGCCAGCCAAGTGGCTGGGCCTCAGCCTCTGCCACAGTGCCAGGAGAGGAGCTGGGCGCCCCCTACAGTATGGGAGGACAGTATGGGGCTACCTCCACTCTTAGAGCAGGCTGAGCACACACCGCTGCTGACTGGTGGAGGACATCAGAGGGCACTCTGGATCATCCTCCCTTTTTATTTCTTGTCATATTCCTTTCAGGTTTCCCATGTCAGTCGTTATGAATAGGAGTTGTTTAAGTAGAACAAAGTGCATGAGTAATGATATTAGGTTAGATAGAGACATCCTCTGATGACATATCTCAGGGCACTAATGCAGTATGGTCTAGTCCAGTGATTCCCAAATTGTGGTGCGAGCGAGGAGTCAGCGGGGGAGGGGGGCGCAGTAAACTATACTGCATTAGTGCCCTGAGCTATGAGCAGAGGATGTCTCTGTTGACATAGCCCCCCACTCTGTCCGGCTTTCAACTTACTCTTGAAAGTTGTAATGGTAGAATGCCCAAGTTGGAATTTCATTGGGTAGTAATGCATTGGGTATTTTTCCTCTTGTCATTGCATACCTTAGAGAGCTATTTATAACTTGTCATAAATGTCCAGATCAACTAGCTCATGGCAGCTAATGGTTTTTAGCTTTTGCCCATAGAAATAGACTTGGCACCCGTGCAGGATGTTCCCCAATGCCGGAATGAAAAGGTTTGGGAACCCCTGGTCTAGCCTTTAGCTGATATGGGATGTAGCTTGTAAGTTCAGATGGTAGACAGGTGTTTAAATAACAGGTTGGGCAGCCTACTGCAGTTGTGCCCTTGAGCGAGCCATTTTCCATGAATCGCCTCAGTATCCAGTTGTGTATATGAGCCATTTGTGCAAAACATAACGAATTATGAATTGATTAAATGTACAATTTTCTATTATAGGAATACAGTATTTTCATGTCAATTTGATGAAATACACAATGGCATAGGGAGGCCACAATACAAATATGTAGTTTTGTTACACTAAATTAGATTGGTTATGTTTTATTTTACAGTACTATTTAAGGTAATTATTAAGTAACTGTTATGTAATTACATTTTTTCCCATAGAATGTCTGTGTAAATACCTGATAAAACAGCTTTAAAATAAAGCCATAGCCAGGAGATATGGATATGCTATACACAATAGTTTTGTATTTGAAACAGTTCTCACCAAAGCAAAGCTCTTGAGATTTTTGTGGTCCATTGTGGTGACCAAACTTAATATACTGTACATTAAGATAATCACCAGGCTTCATTTGATCTAATCAAATGACGGGCCTTTATGGTTTGGATTCTGTGTCAGAGATGAGGCAGAACAGAAGTCAAACTGTACATTCTGATCCTCGAATGTCTATGGATGCGTCCCAAATGGCACCCTATTCCCTATTTAGTGCACTACTTTTGACCAGAGCCCTACAGATGAGGGATCTTAATTTGAGCCAGTTTGCTACAGCATGAAAATAGTCCTGCAGCAACAGGACATGTGAATTATTATGTCGCTTATAATTAATGGACATTTTTGTAGGGGTTGATACATTTTTCAGAAGGGAAAATCAAGTCTGAAATTTCAAAGTGTAAATTACAAACTTTAGAAGCCTTTTTAAACCTTAAATACACTTTTACATTTCCTGCATTTTAGGAAAGTTCTCCTGCAACAGAGTCATCAAATTAAGATCCTACATCTGTACCAGCTCTGGTCAAAAGTAAGGCACTATATATGAAATAGAGTGCAATTTGGGAGGCAGCCTATCATTTAGGTGTTATATGGGGAATGAACTGTACAGTACATTGGGTTATACTGAATAGTGTATAACCAAGTGGCATAGTATACATGTCATGTCACATTTTGCTGCACAGCATGACATGTGTGTTGTCTAGTGCAACATTAGACTTACTGCACTGTATGCATTATTGATTCCTTTTTCATTTCACTAAATCAGGTGACTGACTACTTCTGCTGTTTACATATCACAGTGTATTAGGAAACATAGTACCTTATTTAATTTGTGTTGCTGTGTACTGTGCTCACCAACTGTGTAGCAGCAAAACGTCAGATTCCAACAGTACATGTACACTTAAATAGGAAAGCAGCCATTGTGTGTCGATATTGAGATCATTCATGTTTCTTGTATTGATTTATTTAATGTACAATGACTGTCTGCACTCTGTCAACAGATGTTGGATGTGAATTCATGTGCTTCCTGTGGGATACTGTAAACGTTTATTTATGTCCCCATTGAGTATTGCAGGTAAACATAGGACTATGGGGTCGACATTATTGTACTCTCCACCAATGCTTATGCTGTCTACAGTACCTACCTAAATGTTTGTTTGAATCCAATCTCGTGAGGTTAATACTGTGTTTTGAGGGAGCCTGTATGTGTCTGCGGTCTGCGCCATATGAAATTATGCAAGACACACTGTATGTTATTTGTCACTAAGATTTAGCTGATGTTGTTTTTAACAATAAGTGTCAGCTGAATATGCAAGAACTATACGACTGTGACCTGCTCTATGACATGGTGTCTAAATCCATCATTTAAGACAGATGGTAGGTGAATGCAAAGATTGTGTTGCACTATTTTGTATTAAACTATAGATTTATTAGACGGTATTATATATTGCTGTCCTATTATATTCTGTAATCCACCTTATAGAAACACAGTGGGAGATCAAGTAGAAACATGTCAGCTGATTCTCCTCATATGATATGTACTGATACGAACCCTATAGGTTCAGATGTGCCAAAGATATTTTGAATGAATGAATGACTGAGTTAATGTATTTCAATTTAAAGTTAACAGCATATCATAATAGTATAGAGTATGTAATATCTGATATCTCTAAGTAAACTCTTAAGACTTTAGTAAGTGTTTATTGAAAACTAAAAATGAGAAATGTAAGTATGGTTTTCCCTCTACATCAACAATCGGTAGGCAGCATAATATTTACTGTTTCCTTTCATCTTCTGTAACTCTTTAGATTTTTTGTCTTCCTTTTTTGTAAATTGTATTGAGAAAATAGACTGTTTGAGGGGACTTGACTGTTGGAGTTTGAGAAAATGTATGAATTTGCTGAAACTTGACTGTTGGCATTTGAGAAAATTGTCCTTACCATTTCATAACGTGTGATTCCACTGTTTAGGAATAAACAAGCTACAGCCTACATATTTAAGAGACTGTGTGAATAATGTGAATATAATCTGAATAACAACTGGGACCATATAGAAGTTGTACCAAGTTCTTGTTTTTATGTTTCCGGGTTTGTCTAGCAGAGGACATTGCATACAATAGAAAAATGGCTCAAAACATTTTACTGGAGAGGTCTTGTTAGCAATCAGAATCATGTGAAAACTGTCCACTGTCAATAACTTGCAAAGGTTGAGCACTCGTGACAGTGAGAACTAAACTGGGCCAGTCAGTTATCAGTAGCAATTGAAAGGCTTTCATTAAATTGGGACTGGAAAACTGTACTGCACTCAAAGTTTGAACTTTTATCCAACATCCACTATCATAGCCTACCATAAAAACAGCATGATATACATTTGAAAACACTTTCCAACATGTAACTGTTGAAGCATATCCTATGACATTTCCCATGATATTGTCTTATTTGCTGCTTGGGCGCTTTCCACTGGCAAGGCTTATTATCATGTGGCTGGGAATCAACGCCTAACAACCTCTGAAACTGTCCCAACAGCCCAGCACAAACAGCTACTGTGTTAAACCAACTTATGTAAGTCCTTCCAGACTAAAGGGTCACAGACACAATGCTAACTAATGTTCTAGAAATAAGTATAATGCCTCTAACAACATGCATTTGTATCCCAAAGCACATGAGAATTTTATTCAAGTGAGCCATGTTTATTGATGTTAATGTTGTTTGTGATTAGTGTTTTCCCATTTAGGACAGTACAGCCACCCATTACTTATCGGAGAAGCCCTCACTAAAACTTTCCTTCCTCACAGACAGTTTTCAAATACAGGTGTGCCGTGATGCGTGAGCAAACCAGACAAATGAGGAAATGAGGATCTGCCAGGAACTTCCAGAAAAACTAAGATCTCCATGATGTTTTGTTTCCCTTTGTGGGTTAACTATTATCACAGGATGTTATTCAATTCTTTTCCACTTACTTGGCCCACTTATAAATGGCATGATGGGGGTGTTGTACCATGCTGTACCATATTAGCCATATTTCCCTGGGACAACCAGAGCCTTGCACTGCATGTCTTGTTCTCTTTTTAGAGTCTGACTGGGGAAGGGGAAACCTCTGTTTTTGTTCACAGGCTGCTTTTAGCATCCTTAGAGAAATAATACTATGAGAACAGAACTGAACAGACTGATTTAGTATTGGGGGTACAGAAGGGTGACATGGGTTGTGAGATCATACAGTTACATTGGAGAGCTTTATGTCACACTCAAAACAGTTACCCAGATATCAAACTTCTCAGCTTTTGTATGCACTTTGCCAAGATGTAGTTTCACTGTTGTTATCTTGAAACATTTAATGTAGGAAGCCCCCATCCCAAATCCATGCCCCACCTCTCCTCTCCTGGATGTTTGATGGTCTGTGACTAAAGAGAGCAGACTGTGGCCCTTTCAGCTCAGTGTCACCCTGGGTACCCCACAGATATCAACCTGTTCAAAGCCTGACAGAATTCTAAAATAATGGGTCCCATTTTGAACCATTGTACACACCCCAATCCCAGAGCCCAGTCTATAAGAGGTTGCTTCAGAGACATGGGGGTGGAGGAGGCAAACCTATATGGAAATGGTTTTTCTCACTCACATTATAGACATTTCCCTACAGGCATTCTGGTAAGGCATTATTGTATGCAGGTGGACACTTAAGACAGTGTGGAGTAGCTTAGTGGTTAAGAGTGTTTGGCCAGAAACTGTAAGGTTGCTAGTTCGAATCCCCAGGCCGACTATGACTAGGTGAAAAAGGCACTTGAGCAAGGCACTTAACCCTAATTGCTCCTGGATGTCACTCTGGATAAGAGTGTCTGCTAAATGACTGAAATGGAAAGACGTTTAGCTGTTTATCATACAGTACATCACACCTCATAAATTGAAATATGTTTATCACAAACTGTGGTACTACCAGAGATTGTATCAAATACTGGGGGCTAA
Source organism: Oncorhynchus nerka (assembly GCF_034236695.1). Classification (NCBI taxonomy): domain Eukaryota; kingdom Metazoa; phylum Chordata; class Actinopteri; order Salmoniformes; family Salmonidae; genus Oncorhynchus; species Oncorhynchus nerka. Next base: position 23,842,919 of record NC_088424.1, on the reverse strand, counting down.
AGTGTGTATTTGTGGGGGGCTGTGTACATTTTGTGGCTACATATTTGAAAGCTTCTTTGAAATCATCTTGTGCTCAATCAGAATAAAACTAATTAAATTGATTAAGATTGGTAATGGCAATTGCTGACCCATGGTTTGAAAGATCAGAATGACATACACTGTCCTGATTTAGCCCTCCTCTGTAAGCTGCTAGCTAACCCAGTCACATCCCACAAATGGCATTCCACACAAGTCACATTTCAATTTTTTTCGAGCACTGTGAATACTAAGGCTGTTCTTGGGGAAAATCCACTTTCAGTACGTAAGCCATTACCGCGGTTACCAAAGCAATCAGTCAACAACCTATAACAACAGTAGGGACACAGCAGGGGATCTGGCCTCCCATCATGTAAAATAAAGCAAGTCTCACTTCTCAGATCTAAACTCACCATGTAGGCCGACTCAGAAACAAAGCAGGCATTGGGAAAATATTCATCCACTCTCCACTTTTAAGCCTAAAATGACCAATTCAAACTCATTCTACAGAAACGAGTATGATAAAACTGTGAGTTGAATAGGCTTACAACATAAAAAGGAAAGGCTTTTTAAAAATCTACCTCTGAGAAGGATGATAGTGGTCTCATATACAGATATTGATGCTTTTGCTGGCCACGGTTTGTGCCTTCCTTAGCCACAGTTTAATTTAACCACAACATACAGGTTTGTCATCATGGGCAGATTGGCGATTAAGAGTACACTGTGAATGGAATCCTTGGAGATCAAATGAACAGTGAATGAACGGACAGTGTCCTGATTGCCCATTGAAACTCCCATTCCTTTCCACTGCCTCGAACAGTTAGGTTTGGAGCCATGTGAATTGTCCAAGAGGATGCAGACCTGCGGCCTGACATCGCACAATCTGACATCGCACAAGAATATCACCTGCCCTTCCCCAGAGCCTCTTTCACCACCAGCCACATGAGCCATGCGTGCCCTAGCCAAATCACTTTAAGTAATTTGCGGGACATTAACATTAAAGTTGATTTGACCCTCGTTCTAAATTTAGCCAATCTAACTAAACTTGTTGAGTGCCTCTTTGTAACATCTCTATTGGTGTCTACTGAATCTCAGATCAAGAATGTGAACATTTTGTTTTATGAATAAAGAGAGGTTGTTGTTTGCTAGGTTTCAGTGGAGAACAAAATGACTTAGGCTTTAATAACGTATCAGCTGCATCTTGCTGAGAGTGGAATTCAACTAAGCCCTAGGATGTAAAGTAATGTTCTCAGTGCTTAGTTATCATCAGAATGCTTGTCGAAGGTGCAAGTGATGTGAAGAATGTACACTCAGTGCAGACTGAGGAATGGGTGTTACTTTAGATTCCGTTGGGGTTACTAGATTCAAACTGGGATAGTTTGGAGCAAAAAGATAAAGAAGCATGCTGTGACTGCAATCTACTGGCGAATCTACTCTAATCTACTCTACTGGCGATAACATTAATTGCCAACAATTCATTCACAATCTGCCAACGGAGTAATGGGTTAACTCTACAGGTCAGGGTTTGTAACTTGTGAGAGACAGCCAATAGCTGACCAAGGGCAATAACACTGCTGGGTCATTAGCTAGCTGTGTCTTGTCTCAACTTAAGGTCCTGGCCGCTACACTTAACCCCAGGGGTCGGAGGTCGGCTGACACCAGACCTTGTTGATAACAAATTATTTCTGTTGAGTGGCTTCGTTAAGAAAAGGCTCAGTGACCTGGCTTGTTAAAGCATGGTCCAGAACAGCCAAATGATCATTATATTGCAGGGGGGATACAGAGGTTGAGGAGACAGGTGCTCCTGCTAGAAAATAATACCTCATGCAGATGTCACTGCTCACAAGCCTTAAAGCCTAATGAGAGGAACCCCCCCCCCCACCCCCCACCCCTCCAAAAAACAATGGAGAGGGGTGGTATTTGTGGTTCCAAAAATAAGTAGGCTAATCTCTGAGTAATATCTGTTAAAGAATCTAGGCCTTGAATTACTGTAAATACTAGAAATCAGATGAGTTATACATTTTTAAACATATTGTAAGAATTACATGGCACAGAATTATATGATGGAACAATGCTGTCTCTATAGTGAAACTTTGTCAGTGCGTGACTATGCCACTAGTTCCTTTATTACAGAATTAAATGGTTTTGGTTTGGGTATGTAATGATTTTGGTTTGGGAATGTAATGATTTTGGTTTGGGAATGTAATAATTTTGGTTTGGGAATGTAATGGTTTTGGTTTGGGAATGTAATGGTTTTGGTTTGGGTATGTAATGGTTTTGGTTTGGGTTTGGGTATGTAATCATGTTGGTTTGGGTATGTAATCATGTTGGTTTGGGTATGTAATCATTTTGGTTTGGGTATGTAATGGCTTTGATTTGGGTAAGTAATGGTTTTGGTTTGGGTATGTAATCATGTTGGTTTGGGTATGTAATGGTTTTGGTTTGGGTATGTAATCATGATAGTTTGGGTATGTAATCATTTTGGTTTGGGTATGTAATGGTTTTGTCATGATGTGTTTTGTGAGACAGAGGAAAGTGTGGCTGACTGATCAGAGGGCTTCAGCTAAAATAACAATTAGGCAAATTGTCTGAGTAAATTATTTTCAAGTCGGTGCAAGTAAATTAACAACATAAATCTTCATCAGGATTGCTTTCATTAGAGCTTTCATTAGAGCTTTATTAGAGCTTTCATTAGAGCTTTCTTTCCCTCTCCCAGTTTTCTTGGAAACATCATGTCATAAACGTTGATGTAATAAATCAGTTGATGAACAATTATTAAATCATGTTAGATTGACCAATGACCATCCAAGATTGATGTTAACTTCTCCATGATCCTTGAAAGAAACCACATCCAATTTCAAACTCTGTTCTGGAGGAATATGGTGCAGTTGCATATCAACTGATATCAGCTCATAATAGCATATTGTGTCAGGTATTTGTGGGGATGCCTGGCATGGTCAACATGTCAACAGGGTACACCTTGCTAGCGCTACCCTTGTCTCCAGCAGGTCCAGTTCATGAAGTCTGCCACAGATTAGCATCTAGACAGGGTGCTGAGAGTAATGTGATACAGGGTCTATGGAAAGGCCTTAACAGACCCCAGTGGTTGATGACAGCTAAACATCAAACAGACTTGCAAGGTATTCACCTATGACCTTATTACTAAACTTCACTGTCACACTACCTGTTGTTAGGTATCAGCCATGAAAGGATGTTTACCATTCGTTTTGCGATATTTTACAAATATTTATTTCCTTTATTTAATTAGGCGAGTCAGTTAAGAACATATTCTTATTTTTAATGACGACCTAGGAACAGTGGGTTAACTGCCTTGTTCAGGGGCAGAAGGACCTTGTCAGCTCAGGGATTTGATCTTGCAACCTTTCGGTTACAAGTCCAAGGCAGTTAACCCACTGATTTTTTTTTTCAATTTTCCCCAATTTGTCTCATTGAGTCAGAACAAAATTAAGGCCAACTCAAAAATGACAATTTATTGCAACACTCTAAATGAAACACTTGTGGAATTGGTTATAAAAACTTTTTTTTACAGTATGTAGAGGAGCTATCCCCAGCCAGCTTGATAAAATGATTGCAATATAGCTGACATGTCATCATATTCAGTAGCATCATAAACAGTGCTACTGGAAAAGTCTATGGCAGTTCAGCTAGTCGCCATAAAAATGGCGAGGATAAGAAGTTTAACGCAGCGGTTCGGTGAGGGATTTTAAGGAGTCAGATTTCCATGTCCATGGGCCAGTGACTCACTGAAGAACTGAGAATGTCTTTGTTCGATTGGTGGGTTTACTCCAGGCTGAGAGAGAGAGAGAGAGAGAGAGAGAGAGAGAGAGAGAGAGAGAGAGAGAGAGAGAGCTTGAGAGTGCACTCAGCCGCAGGAGATGCAAAGGTCTGTAGGAGACAGAGCGCGCGAGAGAGCAGATTCCAACTCTAAGCACGTTAAGGACCATTTTGAATTATTGGATTTTGCAAATCGAACCCAAAATGATTATTCGGTAAGAGTGTTTATTTGAATGTTTTGTGCTTAATTTTAAAGACCAAAAAAGTTTCGGGCTAACTCACCTAACATAATTTGCTTATCTCCAGCATGTCCAGGTGGTCTCTGGTTATTCATCTCGTCCTGATGTATCACTTTTCTACTGCGGTTGAGGTCATTGAAGGTAAGACGTTTTGAAATGTAAGTATTCATAATTAATATAGGTCTATTTGCTGTATTTTTTTTCGGGGAGATAGGCTACTTGGAAGTGCTGTATGTGATTCTCAAAGCCTAGGCTATTAACCTGCTACGTGTTCCGTGGTAAATAATGTCTTGACTCTGACTACTCTTGGAATGAACATGGGCTAATTGAAAGACAAAAGTATATTCTTTTCAAATAGCCTTCTGTATGTGAAATTGGTTACAAACAGTATGTCAAATTGATAAAGGCTACATGATCACTTTGCGAGGAAGTTGATTTAAAGCTTGAATCCTTAGTTGCTAAATCGATTTTTGGACCTATAAATGAATGTTATACTCTATACCCGTTGATTGTTGAAGAAGATAACGTATAAATGCCTCGTGAGTTTAGTTCAACTGTTCTACCCCATCAGAACCAATCATATAAACTTGTTTTACTCCAATGTTTGTAAACGATGTAAATGTAAACACACACTGTATAGCCTCAAAACATGATTCAAACTCTAATTTGGATGGCCAGTCCTTGCATCCATAGCTCTGTCTATGAAGTTGAGAGTGGTTACATTTCTCCAGGCCATCCCTCAGTTTTTTACTAAAACAGGCTGGGCAACTGCTTTGTTATTGTTTCAATTAAAGCCACAGTGCGGTCATAATTACGTTATTCCTGTGTTTTATATCATATTGTACAACAGGTGATGAAACTAACTGCAAAAGTGTGAAAAAAAATGTAATCAGTGTTATTTCCTTATACATGCTTTCCGAAAGTATTCACACCCCTTGATTTTTCCACATGTTGTTGTGTTACAGCCTGTATTGAATGTGGATACAATTTAGATTTTTCTCTCTCACTGGCCTACACACAATGCCCCATAATGTCAAAGTGGACTATGTTCATCCAAATGAATTAAAAATGAAAAGCTGAAATGTCTTGAGTCAATAAGTACTCAGCCCCTTTGTTGTGGCAAGCTTAAATAAGTTCAGGATGAAATATGTGCTTAACAAGTCTATGTGAGTCTGCACCCCCCCCAACAAGTCCATAAGTTGCATGGACTGTGTGCAATAATAGAGTTTAACATGATTTTTTGATGACTACCTCATCTCTATACTCCACACATCCAATTATCTATAAGGTCCCTCAGTCAAGCAGTGAATTTCAAACACAGATTCAACCACAAAGACCAGGGTTGGTTTTCCAATGCCTCGCCATTAAGGGCTCTTATTGGTAGATGAGTAAAACAAATCTGACATTGAATATCCCTTTGAGCATGGTGAAGTTATTATTACACTTTAGATGGTGTATCAAAACACCCAGACACTACAAAGCTACAGACGTCGTTCCTAATTCAGTTTCCGTAGGGAAGGAAACCATTCAGGGACTTCACCATGAAGCCAGTTATAGAGTTAAATGGCTCTAATAGGAGACCTAAGGATGGATCAAAACATTGTAGTTACTCCATTACACTAACATAATTGACAGAGTGAAAATAAGGAAGCCTGTTCAGAGTACAAATATTCCAAAACATGCATCCTGTTTGCAACAAGGCACTAAAGTAATACTGCAAAAAACGTGGCACAGCAATTTACTTTTTGTCCTGAATACAAAGTGTTATGTTTGGGGAAAACCCATTATAACACATTACTGAGTACCACTCTCCATATTTTCAAGCATAGTGGCTGCTTCATGTTATGGGTATGCTTGTTATTGCTAAGGACTGGGGAGCTTTTCAAGATATAAAATAAATGGAATGGAGCTTAGCACAGGCAAAATCCTAGAGAAAAACCTGCTTCAGTCTGCTTTCCACCAGACAATGGGAGATGAATTCACCTTTCAGCAGGACAATAACCTAAAACACAAGGCCAAATATACACTATAGTTTCTTACCAAGAAGACAGTGCATGTTCCTGAGTGGCAGAGTTATAGTTTTGACAGAAATCTACTTGAAAATCTATGGCAAGACCTGAAAATGGTTGTCTAACAATGATCAACAACCAATTTGAAAGAATTTTGAAAAGAATAATGGGCAAATGTTGCACAATCCAGGTGTGGAAAGCTCTTTAGAGACTTACCCAGAAAGACTCACAGCTGTAATCACTGATAAAGGTGCTTCTAAAAAGTATTGACTCATTGGTGTGAATACTTATGTAACTCTGTGTTGTTGTCTGTTCACACTGCTATGCTTTATCTTGACCAGGTCGCAGTTGTAAATGAGAACTTGTTCTCAACTAGCCTACCTGGTTAAATAAAGGTGAAAAAAAATGTAAATTAGATATTTCTGTATTTAATTTTCAATAAATGTGCAAACATTTCTACAAGCATGTTTTCACTTTGTCATTATGGGTAATTGAGTGCAGACTGGTGAGAAAATAAATCAGTTTAATAATTTTCAATTCAGGCTGTAACACAACAAAATGTGGAATAAGTCAAGGGGTATGAATACTTTCTGAAGGCACTGTACTTGCTGGTTAAAAAATACAATCTACACAGGACCTTCTAGTCAGCAGGTTTACATGGGCGGGAGTTTTAGCTTTGAATGGTGACATCACCATGCTGTAAATTGGTTAATAGACCAATAACAAAGAGAGTACCAAATCTCGATACCAATAACAGTGATTTTTTCGTTTTTCCCTCCCCACTCAGACCACTCCCAGACATTTGCTAAAAACCTACTTTAGCCCATTTTAATGGAATTATATTACAGTACTGTACTTAATTGTTACCCAGAAATGAAATGATTTGATGTTGATGTTGATATAAAAACGTCTGCATTGGGCCTTTAAGGACTCTGGCATTAAGGTGTGAGAGCCTATTTAGTTTTATTTTAGTGTACATAACATTGGACCACCCAGGCTTCAGATGCTTTTCAAATGACCCGTCAGCTGAACATTTTACCTCCACACTGAAAGTTGAATGCAACTATTTTATTGTATGAATAGCTGAAGGCAACTATTTGATAAACAGATTCAGAGCTAGTCTGAGTTATATGATCATATGATGTATGTGGACCTGCATTTTTTGCATATGTATTCAAAATAATATGTAAGTCACATACAGTACAATACGTATAAATGAACACTTTTTAGAGTGTATAGATATCCCCCCCTTCCAATTTAGCATGTCTAATTTATTGAATTTGTTTCAATAGGTCCTCATATACTGTGATATAGGATGTGGTTCTATTGCTTGATTGATGGGACATGGTCTCCTCCCCATCCTCATGTGTGCACAGTGGACCTGGAAGCAGTGGTCTGGTTAAACACAGCACCTGGGTGTGAACTGGTGTGGTCACTTCATATGTAAATTAGGTCTTCCCTCTTGTCCACATGCTTGTAATGCTGACCAAGCCCGTGTGGAAAAGTGACTTTGAAGTGGGAGAGGAGGAAGACACTCCCATCCCATTCTCTCCATGGGTTTTAGACAGGGACGTGAGAGGGAGGGATGATAATGGGGTGTTTCTCCAACCCTGTGTGACAGGGTTTAAATACGGTTTCTGTGTTTACAGAGCTGCACATTCACTGGGTTTAAGTCCAACCAAGAAAGCCAAAAACATCCCCTCTGGCTACAGACTAATGTTGATTGAGTTGGTGAGCAGATATTATGCATTTATGCTTCAGCTTGCCATCTCAGACAAGTGCACTATTGTGGAACCTTATTGAAGTAAGGTTCACTAGGACATTGTTATTACCATAGAGATATAACTGTGCTATTATCTAAGTTTGTTACTTTATCATCTACCTGACTCTGCACAGGACCATCTGTTGAACACAGACTTCAGTTCATCTCTGAAGGGCTATTCAGAAATACATATTTCCTTTTCAATCTGCTGTCTTATGGAGTGGCTTTGGAGAATATCATGTTAACTATCCCTTGAGTCAAATTAGAATAAAAAATACCAAAAGCCTGTATAATAACATCATTCTGATTCGCAATGTGCAGTTTTGAGATGTCTGCGTTAAAACATGGGAATGTGTGTATGTGTAGGAATGTCGTAATTCTAAAAAGAATCATCACTCGATTGCCAAAACATCTGGTAATTAAGATGTGAAAGGCAACAGGGATTGTGTCGTCTTCCCACAAAATACACTGCTAACTGAGGTATAAAAAAAAAATATGGCTGAGGACTTCATCATTTTACAGTCAAGTCTATTTCACAGATTTTTAAATGTTTTATTGGGGCCGAATATTACTGCCTTTCACATTTGATATTAGTTTAGTGCAGGTCCTCACGAAGGAACTCATGTTTGGTCAATAAAGTACAGTGAAGTGACCCCCAATGGGACTTTTCTTTCCAAGCCCAGTTAATATGTTGAACAATTCACAGTATTAACCTTATTCAAAGATTTATGGGCTAAGAAATTCCCTCCACTTCTTGGAAAGGGTCCCAGTATGCTCCATTTACAGTATATTGCCATGAAGAACAGAATTGTGTTTAAAGACCAACTGTAAAAGTTGTCACTGAGCTATAATGTAACGGTTAGCTTTAGTTTTGAGGAGAAAAGCCACTCAATGGGAAGTTATTTTCCTTTTTGGGACGTTGACGTGAATACAATATTTTCCATGTGCTCAAAATGTGTTCTTTTGTAGACGTGAGGTTTCCTCCTTGGTTACATCTGTTGAAAAGGTTAGTAAGTACAATCCTCATCTAAAGATGATCCACATTTGAATGTGAAGGCAATCTTGTGTCTGCCTTAGAAAACTGTAAGTGACATGAGTTCATACGAGAATCTTATCTGATTACAATCATAGAGCAATCTTAGAGGGAAATGTGTTTTTAGACAAACAACACATGAAGCTTTAAATTCACTAGAATTCATTAAAATCATGTCCAATGAGGAGGAGGTCAAATGAAGGGGAACATACAGTATAGTGTTCCTGGAGGCTCCAAACAACACTCTCTCTCTACCTCTCTCTCTCTCTCTCTCTCTCTTCTCTCTCTCTCTCTCTCTCTCTCTCTCTCTCTCTGTCTGTCTGTCTGTCTGTCTGTCTGTCTGTCTGTCTGTCTGTCTGTCTGTCTGTCTGCTGCTCCGTCCTGTAAAGTTGTGGAAACACACCCAGTGAAAGGGAACCCTGGCCATTATGCAGCTGTGTTGGGGACGACCTGACACAGATTTATAGAGAGATTACACTGGCATGGAGAATGAATGACTAGATGTACCTCCTGTCAACACCTCACATTTAGGCTGTAACATCCCAAATGGCACCCTATTCCCTTTATAGTGCACTACTTTTGACTAGGAGAGTGTTATTCCTGCTGGGTGGTGTCTTCTCTCTCATCTGTGAACTCTTGCTCTGATTGGTCTGCTTGGGTTTGCGTTTGTGCTGCATAGATCACCTATTGTTAGATTATAGCAGCATCTCACCACCTCATCAAAGTGCTGTCTCATGAGAACCATTGAATGAACTAGACCAGGTGACACATTTAACATCCCAGGTGTGTTCAAACTCTACACTGTTCTCCATGTTAGGTAGAGGTTAACCAAACGTAGCATGTGTCAAATAAATTAAAAACTGTCAGGGGAGGTTCTCTTCTGCACTGTTCAACCAATCCAGGAACAGGAGTTAAGATGTCACCTGGTTAATGTTAAAAAGCAGAAGTCGTGTCAGAGGCTCTCTTTCCATTTCCCCTGAAAACTTGAACATCCGGTTGTTGGGGACTCTACAGAGGCTAGTTAGAAGTGAACATGAGCTCAAAATGAACTTGTCAGATCATAAATGCTGCTGGCATATGGGTATATTTACACCAAATGACTCCAGTCTTCTCCTGTGAGACCATAATTAGAGGAGAGTGTGACTGTGGGGCTACAAATCATTGAGATACCAGTCGACACTAGACAGTGATGATCACAGTGACAGTTCATAGTTTGAGGGCACGTTACTAAGTTATCTCACTTGTACATTTGACCTCTTTTACTCCTGTACATTTGACCTCTTTCACTCCCTACAAAGGGAGATTTATGAATGAACTCTGCTGGTGCTGAATCACTGCTCAGTCACTGTAACAAATCTGTCTCATTCTGAACAATAATCTAAAGAGGTTTGTTTTACTGGACTGTTTTCCTGTGTGGACATAATGTTGCCACATTCTGTTAGGACGTGATGCCACCAGTGCTGTATGATTTCCGATTGGTTGAGTGAGTCAGTGAAATGGCTAAATAGTCTTTATAGAGCGGACTGAAAGACAAAACCAGACCCAGAGGCATTGTGTTCTTTTTACCTGCCAAAGTATGTGTGTGTGTGTCTGTGTGTGTGCGCATGCATTTGTGTACTTTTTGTTTTTGGAAAGGGCTTGCTTGTCTGAACCCTGATACACTGCTAAATCTTCTGTCCTGTTGTGTTGTGAAGGGACCCTTGGCAGACCCAGAGAGACGGCGCAGGCCCTCCTCTGTCTGACCCAAATAAGCATGAGTGGCAGACCACACAATGCATCTCAACAGGTCTCTCTGCCCAGCCATTCCTACTAATTGTGGGAACAGCGCTGCAGCAGAAACGTCCCTAGTGAACTGTACTGTACTCCCAGATGTTATTAGGAATCTAGTTCTTAAACTATTTATTGCATTAATGGTAATGTAGTACTTTAGCTGGCCTGACCTCCCACTCACCTTTACCCCAGGTTAGAAGGTATTCATTTAGAATTAGGTAAATAAACTAACCTGATGCTCATTACCCAGCAAGACAGGTGATGTTTCAGAAAATGTTCATGTTAATTACACTGATCTTTAAAGGTGTGCCCTTAAGGCTGACCCTGAGCTCTGTTTGTTATTGCTTCCAATGAGGGCACGAAATGAAATATGGCCGTGTTAGCCCTTGTAGTGCTACTGTACTGTAGACCTGTGTTCAGGTCAGCCCAGCCTCTCTATACAGCATGTGATAGCCCAAATGTAAATAGTTACACCCAAGCACAGGAAGACATGGCCATGAATGAACTATTCTCAACTGAAACATGATGTAGAGGTGTTTAAGAGATGAATAGGACTGGGGGGCATTTAAATGCAATCACTTAGATTGGAGACAGGAAATCAGAAAATGAGAGGGTGGTCTCATAAAAGTTGTGGTCTAATGTGTCTATTTTTGTCTGTGTTTAAGAATGCCACGATTTGATGTTATGCTCGGAAGACCAAAAAGTGGCACTATTTACAGTTGAAAGTGGCACTATTTACAGTTGAAAGTGGCATGAAACATTTCAGAATGTCAGTACTAACAAATCAAATCAAATGTATTTATATAGCCCTTCGTACATCAGCTGATATCTCAAAGTGCTGTACAGAAACCCAGCCTAAAACCCCAAACAGCAAGCAATGCAGGTGTAGAAGCACGGTGGCTAGGAAAAACTCCCTAGAAAGGCCAAAACCTAGGAAGAAACCTAGAGAGGAACCAGGCTATGTGGGGTGGCCAGTCCTCTTCTGGCTGTGCCGGGTGGAGATTATAACAGAACATGGCCAAGATGTTCAAATGTTCATAAATGACCAAGATGGTCGAATAATAATAAGGCAGAACAGTTGAAACTGGAGCAGCAGCACAGTCAGGTGGAAGTTGAAACTGGAGCAGCAGCATGGCCAGGTGGACTGGGGACAGCAAGGAGTCATCATGTCAGGTAGTCCTGGGGCATGGTCCTAGGGCTCAGGTCAGTTGAAACTGGAACAGCAGCATGGCCAGGTGGACTGGGGACAGCAAGGAGTCATCATGTCAGGTAGTCCTGGGGCATGGTCCTAGGGCTCAGGTCCTCCGAGAGAGAGAAAGAAAGAGAGAAGGAGAGAATTAGAGAACGCACACTTAGATTCACACAGGACACCGAATAGGACAGGAGAAGTACTCCAGATATAACAAACTGACCCCAGCCCCCTGACACATAAACTACTGCAGCATAAATACTGGAGGCTGAGACAGGAGGGGTCAGGAGACACTGTGGCCCCATCCGAGGACACCCCCGGACAGGCCCAAACAGGAAGGATATAACCCCACCCACTTTGCCAAAGCACAGCCCCCACACCACTAGAGGGATATCTTCAACCACCAACTTACCATCCTGAGACAAGGCTGAGTATAGCCGACAAAGATCTCCGCCACGGCACAACCCAAGGGGGGCGCCAACCCAGACAGGATGGCCACAACAGTGAATCAACCCACTCAGGTGACGCACCCCCTCCAGGGACGGCATGAGAGAGCCCCAGTAAGCCAGTGACTCAGCCCCTGTAATAGGGTTAGAGGCAGAGAATCCCAGTGGAAAGAGGGGAACCGGCCAGGCAGAGACAGCAAGGGCGGTTCGTTGCTCCAGAGCCTTTCCGTTCACCTTCCCACTCCTGGGCCAGACTACACTCAATCATATGACCCACTGAAGAGATGAGTCTTCAGTAAAGACTTAAAGGTTGAGACCGAGTTTGCGTCTCTGACATGGGTAGGCAGACCGTTCCATAAAAATGGAGCTCTATAGGAGAAAGCCCTGCCTCCAGCTGTTTGCTTAGAAATTCTAGGGACAATTAGGAGGCCTGCGTCTTGTGACCGTAGCGTACGTGTAGGTATGTACGGCACGACCAAATCAGAGAGATAGGTAGGAGCAAGCCCATGTAATGCTTTGTAGGTTAGCAGTAAAACCTTGAAATCAGCCCTTGCTTTGAAAGGAAGCCAGTGTAGAGAGGCTAGCACTGGAGTAATATGATCAAATTTTTTGGTTCTAGTCAGGATTCTAGCAGCCGTATTTAGCACTAACTGAAGTTTATTTAGTGCTTTATCCGGGTAGCCGGAAAATAGAGCATTGCAGTAGTCTAACCTAGAAGTGACAAAAGCATGGATTAATTTTTCTGCATCATTTTTGGACAGAAAGTTTCTGATTTTTGCAATGTTACGTAGATGGAAAAAAGCTGTCCTGTGAACATCCTGAAACCAAGAAAATGTCAGCTACTAGCACCTGACATCTCACTCCAGTGAGAATGGGATCTGAGGATTTACACTTGTGCTCAAGAGATTAGAAGTTTCAAGATTTTTCAGGCTGAGAAGTTGTGTTTAGATAGTGGCTTACAGCTGGGCCAACAAGAGGACTGGCCACAGAAGTGTCTCCTAGCCAACCTTCACAAATGTCCATAGACAAGAAACCTCATGATATTCATATAATACAATGTGTTGATTGGAGATTCAATAAAATTCTCCCATTCAAACCCGTGTAAAATCCCACATATTTGGGGCGTTTGAGCTAGTTCAAACAATGACACAATTGACAATGGGAGTGAACCTACAAGGCCACCACGGACCAAATGAGCTCATAAAGGGTAGATCAACCATGAGAGACCACTTGTCTATAGGACTTACCACATTGACTCGCCTATTCAGCTCTCCCAATTATCTGGGGCACGCATTACCCAATGGAAAAACCACATCAATGAGCACATGGCCCTCCTCTGTCCCCTACTACGCTTGTCTTCAGGCGATGGTGGGCTTGGGGTGAGGGTGGGGGTTAGGGAAAGGTCGGGGGACACTTGAAACAATACAAAACTGAGTCTACTGTATTTCAGTGGGCCAGATGTCAAGATTGACCAAGGCTTAGCCCCGCATGCCAGGCTTAGTATTGTCAGAGGACACACAGCTGTTGAAAGAGACTTTGACATTCAAGAGTTAATTGAAGTTAATACTAAAACGTTGCTGGAAAGTTTCATGCCTTGTATTATTCAATCTGTGGACATTAGTGTACACATCGTACAACTGAAGGATTCCTGATCAATATCACATTTTATTGGTCACATACACATGGTTAGCAGATGTTAATGCGAGTGTAGCGAAATGCTTGTGCTTCTAGTTCCGACCGTGTAGTAATATCTAACAAGTAATGTAACAATTTCACAACAACTACCTTATACACACAAGTGTAAAGGAATGAATAAGAATATGTACATGTAAATATATGGATAAGCGATGGCCATGCAGCATAGGCAAGATGCAGTAGATGGTATAGAGTACAGTATATACATACAGTATGAGATGAGTAATGTAGGGTATGTAAAAATTATATAAAGTGGCATTGTTTAACGTGACCAGTGAAACATTTATTAAAGTGGCTAGAGATTTGAGTCAATATGTTGGCAGCAGCCAGTCAATGTTAGTGATGGCTGTTTAACAGTCTGATGGTCTTGAGATATAAGCTGTTTTTTAGTCTCTCAGTCCCAGGTTTGATGCACCTGTACTGACCTCACCTTCTGGATGATATCGGGGTGAACAGGCAGTGGCTCGGGTGGTTGTTGTCCTTGATGATCTTTTTGGCCTTCCTGTGACATCGGGTGCTGTAGGTGTCCTGGAGGGCAGGTAGTTTGCCCCCGGTGATGCGTTGTGCAGCCGGCACTACCCTCTGGAGAGCCTTACAGTTGTGGGCGGAGCAGTTGTCATACCAGGCGGTGATACAGCAGGACAGGATGCTCTCGATTGTGCATCTGTAAAGGTTTGTGAGTGTTTTCGGTGACAAGACACATTTCTTCAGCCTCCTGAGGTTGAAGAGGCGCTGTTGCACCTTCTTCACCACGCTGTCTGTGTGGGTGGACCATTTCAGTTTGTCCGTGATGTGTATGCAGAGGAACTTAAAACGTTCCACCTTCTACACTACTGTCCCGAAGATGTGGATAGGGGGGGTGCACCCTCTGCTGTTTCCTGAAGTCCACGATCATCTCCTTCATTTTGTTGACGTTGAGTGAGAGGTTATTTTCCTGACACCACACTCCGAGGGCCCTCACCTCCTCCCCGTAGGCTGTCTCGTCGTTGTTGGTAATCAAGCCTACCACTGTAGTGTTATCTGCAAACTTGACGATTGAGTTGGAGGTGTTCATGTGTTATGTGCTCTGATAACTTCCAAAATAACTTGCATTTAACATAGGTTTATATTATTGACCTCACTGTAATGCATTTAATTTACATTTACATTTAAGTCATTTAGCAGACGCTCTTATCCAGAGCGACTTACAAATTGGTGCGTTCACCTTAAGACATCCAGTGGAACAGCCACTTTACAATAGTGCATCTAAATATTTTAAGGGGGGTGAGAAGGATTACTTTATCCTATCCTAGGTATTCCTGAAAGAGGTGGGGTTTCAGGTGTCTCCGGAAGGTGGTGATTGACTCCGCTGTCCTGGCGTCGTGAGGGAGTTTGTTCCACCATTGGGGGGCCAGAGCAGCGAACAGTTTTGACTGGGCTGCGCGGGAACTGTACTTCCTCAGTGGTAGGGAGGCGAGCAGGCCAGAGGTGGATGAACGCAGTGCCCTTGTTTGGGTGTAGGGCCTGATCAGAGCCTGGAGGTACTGAGGTGCCGTTCCCCTCACAGCTCCGTAGGCAAGCACCATGGTCTTGTAGCGGATGCGAGCTTCAACTGGAAGCCAGTGGAGAGAGCGGAGGAGCGGGGTGACGTGAGAGAACTTGGGAAGGTTGAACACCAGACGGGCTGCGGCGTTCTGGATGAGTTGTAGGGGTTTAATGGCACAGGCAGGGAGCCCAGCCAACAGCGAGTTGCAGTAATCCAGACGGGAGATGACAAGTGCCTGGATTAGGACCTGCGCTGCTTCCTGTGTGAGGCAGGGTCGTACTCTGCGGATGTTGTAGAGCATGAACCTACAAGAACGGGCCACCGCCTTGATGTTAGTTGAGAACGACAGGGTGTTGTCCAGGATCACGCCAAGGTTCTTAGCGCTCTGGGAGGAGGACACAATGGAGTTGTCAACCGTGATGGCGAGATCATGGAACGGGCAGTCCTTCCCCGGGAGGAAGAGCAGCTCCGTCTTGCCGAGGTTCAGCTTGAGGTGGTGATCCGTCATCCACACTGATATGTCTGCCAGACATGCAGAGATGCGATTCGCCACCTGGTCATCAGAAGGGGGAAAGGAGAAGATTAATTGTGTGTCGTCTGCATAGCAATGATAGGAGAGACCATGTGAGGTTATGACAGAGCCAAGTGACTTGGTGTATAGCGAGAATAGGAGAGGGCCTAGAACAGAGCCCTGGGGGATGCCAGTGGTGAGAGCGCGTGGTGAGGAGACAGATTCTCGCCACGCCACCTGGTAGGAGCGACCTGTCAGGTAGGACGCAATCCAAGCGTGGGCCGCGCCGGAGATGCCCAACTCGGAGAGGGTGGAGAGGAGGATCTGATGGTTCACAGTATCGAAGGCAGCCGATAGGTCTAGAAGGATGAGAGCAGAGGAGAGAGAGTTAGCTTTAGCAGTGCGGAGGGCCTCCGTGATACAGAGAAGAGCAGTCTCAGTTGAATGACTAGTCTTGAAACCTGACTGATTTGGATCAAGAAGGTCATTCTGAGAGAGATAGCGGGAGAGCTGGCCAAGGACGGCACGTTCGGCACGTTAATACAAGTCATTCCACTCAATCAGCCAATGCCAGACACTGTGTATCTTCTTTACTCAATTACCAATGGCTGCAGGCAACTGCTGTCCACCATCCCTACATGGCTGTCACAGCACACAGCCACACGCTTTAGGCCACTGTCTGTATCTGAGGAGAGGAGAATGTCTGAGGTTGGGTAATTCTCCTCTCATGACTTTCTTTAAAGCTAATAGAATTGGCTGGACGACCTGCCCTGAACATCACAACCACTTTGGTCAAAAGAGACCCTCTCTGTACTCACTCTGTGGAGAGCTGTGTCGCTTTATCCACTAAGTTCACTCAAGGTTATCTAGAGCCAAAGCCAAACTCTGGATTCATGGCATAGAGGCATATCCTCAAATACAAGGCGCCTTTGGGATATTTTAATTTGCTGCTGAACCACGTTACTGCTCTTCACAGTTGTGACAGTCGTTAAGCCGAAGTGCAAAGTACTTATCTGTATACGTTACCCACTGTCAACTGAAGACCTGTAAGTAAGCCGCTCGATTAGTGAACATACTCACCCAAGGACATTGATTGTCTGTCAGTAACATCAACATCAGGTTTAGTCTATTTCTACACTCAATCTGCACTCTGTGTGGTTTACACAAAATGGCAGGGTCACCACCCAGGCTTAGGTGATGAAGAGTATTTTGGAAATACAGTTTTGTATCTCAACCTCATAGGTTGATGTCTCACAAGGGTCAGATATTGCTGTGCCTTAATAATCCTTTGTTGGCTTTTTGGCTTTTCATTCTTTCTCTGAGGACATTCTAGAACAGGCATTCTTATTGTGAGGTCAGCTTTCTGGCCACCCCCAGTTTAGGTAACAACACACCCACTCACAGGCTCTATCTTCTCTCTGTTTTGGGGCTTTTCCCACCATACTTAGTCTGTCTCCTGGGACCCCTCCTCTCTTCCCAGCCCAGGTTAACTGTGATTGATCCCTGAGTGACAATAGAGGAGCTCCCTAGTTCTAAAATAATTGATTGAAGAAAATGCATTCACTCTCTTCTCCCCCCCTTTTCAGCTCTGACCTGCAGGTGGTCACTGTGTCTTTAGCTGGGTGTTGGGGAGACAGGAGGTGTCTTCAGCTCTAGCATTCTTTACATTCTCTGGATTTCACCTTCCCTGAGGGAGGCAGTCTGCATCACAATAAGGATGGGCAGGCCTTAGTCCTACCTAATCACAAACAAAGCCTATGTCAAAACCCCCTAGGACTGGTTTACACACATGGGGTGGCAGGTAGCCTAGTGCAACAGAGCATTGGGCCAGTAACTGAAAGGTTGCTGGTTCGAATCCCTGAGCCGACTGGGGGGGGATCTGCCGATGTACCCTTGAGCAAGGCAGTTAACCATGTAAATCGCTCTACTTCCACTTTTAATCCAACCCCACATACATAGGTTTTGGCGAGGTGAACTGCCGCACTAGGAGTTGTTGTAGGGGTTAAGCGCCTTGCTCAAGGGCAGGACTTTGGCATCTAGGATTTGGGGATTTTTTCCTATTGCTGTTTTCCTAGCAATAGGAAAACATACCTGCAATCGAGGCTGCATTGAGTTGGATCGCTAGGAGGGAGAGGGAACTTGTGTATCTATGTGTGGAGGGAGAGTATAAAGGTGAAATGTTTTATTATTACCTGTCCGAGAGTGGAGAACAGTCACACACTGTCTACCTCTCCACTGGTCTCCACCCCTAGCTCTTATATCTAGACAGGGATTGGGATTTTATGTTCCTCTGACACAATAAATACATTGGCTACCGTATGGACATCCTACATACTCTGTCCTCAAAGTGGATTGGTCCAACTGTAAATTCAAAGGAATGTTTTATGCTTTTTATGTCAAGTTGGCATTTTGTCCATAGTAACGCCCTTTTATTTGAATGTCATGTGGCAGTTTTATGCCGTTGAGATTTGATGTAGTTTTATTAAAGACATTGGCCAGCCCTCAGATCAAATTTAGGCTGAACTGAATGTAAACAGTGCATTCGGAAAGTATTCAGACCCATTGACTTTTTCCACATTTTGTTACTTTATTCAGCTGCGCTTCCCTTTGTAGTCTGTAATAGTTTGCAAACCCTGCCACATCCGACGAGCAAAGGAGCCGGTGTAGTACGATTCAATCTTGTCCCGAAGCCACTCATGCGTTGTCTTGGCTGTGTGCTTAGGGTCGTTGTCCTGGTGGAAGGTGAACCTTTGCCCCAGTCTGAGGTCCTGAGTGCTCTGGAGCAGGTTTTCATCAAGGATCTCTCTGTACTTTCATCTTTCCCTCAATCCTGACTAGTCTCCCAGTCCCTGCCGCTGGAAAACATTCCCAACAGCATGATGCTGCCACCACCATGCTTCACTGTAGGGATGGTTCTAGGTTTCCTCCGGACTTGACGCTTGGCATTCAGGCCAAAGAGTTTAATCTTGGTTTCATCAGACCAGATAATCTTGTTTCTCATGGTACGAGAGTCCTTTAGGTGCCTTTTGGCAAACTTCAAGCGGGCTGTCCAGCCTTACTGAGGAGTGGCTACCTTAGTATTTAAAAAAGGGATTTCTGTTTTTTATTTGTGATACATTTGCAAAATATTCTAAAGACCTGTTTTCACTTTCTCATTATGGGGTATTGTGTGTAGATTGACGAGGAAATGTTTTTATTAAATCCATTTTAGGATAAGGCTGTAACGTAACAAAATGTGGAAAAAGTCAAGGGGTCTGAATACTTTCCTTACTGTAAACAACTGGTGAGGATAATTACTGGAGAAGGGATCTCCTGAATATCCTAACGTCTGGTGGCATACTAAAAATTGATTATTTAGCAAGGAAAATAATATTCAAAGAAGAATAGAACATCAGAATGTTGGTCTTGCTACATGATGGGACAAATCTTTTTTTGAGAAAGAGACTGAGATCATACTGAACTAGAGGCCGGTGGGCTCAAGTGTCTGACTAAATCACCCCAATAAATCCAGACTGAACTAGAGGCCGGTGGGCCCACGTGTCTGACTAAATCACCACAATAAAACCAGACTGAACTAGAGGCCGGTGGGCCCACGTGTCTGAGTAAATCACCCCAATAAATCCAGACTGAACTAGAGGCCGGTGGGCCCACGTGTCTGACTAAATCACCCCAATAAATCCAGACTGAACTAGAGGCCGGTGGGCCCACGTGTCTGACTAAATCACCACAATAAATACAGACTGAACTAGAGGCAAAGTGGGCCCACGTGTCTGACTAAATCACCCCAATAAATCCAGACTGAACTAGAGGCCGGTGGGCACACGTGTCTGACTAAATCACCACAATAAATACAGACTGAAATAGAGGCCGGTGAGCCCAAGTGTCTGACTAAATCACCCCAATAAATCCAGACTGAACTAGAGGCCGGTGGGCCCACGTGTCTGACTAAATCACCCCAATAAATCCAGACTGAACTAGAGGCCGGTGGGCCCACGTGTCTGACTAAATCACCCCAATAAATCCAGACTGAACTAGAGGCCGGTGGGCCCACGTGTCTATCTAAATCACCCCAATAAATCCAGACTGAAATCACGTGTCTGACTAAATCACCACAATAAATCCAGACTGAAATAGAGGCCGGTGAGCCCAAGTGTCTGACTAAATCACCCCAATAAATCCAGACTGAACTAGAGGCCGGTGGGCCCACGTGTCTGACTAAATCACCCCAATAAATCCAGACTGAACTAGAGGCCGGTGGGCCCACGTGTCTGACTAAATCACCACAATAAATCCAGACTGAACTAGAGGCGGTGGGCCCACGTGTCTGACTAAATCACCCCAATAAATCCAGACTGAACTAGAGGCCGGTGGGCCCACGTGTCTGACTAAATCACCACAATAAATCCAGACTGAAATAGAGGCCCAAGTGTCTGACGAAATCACCCCAATAAATCCAGACTGTGAGCCCACGTGTCTGACTAAATCACCCCAATAAATCCAGACTGAACTAGAGGCCGGTGGGCCCATTTGTCTGACTAAATCACCCCAATAAATCCAGACTGAACTAGAGGCCGGTGAGCCCAAGTGTCTGACTAAATCACCCCAATAAATCCAGACTGAACTAGAGGCCGGTGGGCCCACGTGTCTGACTAAATCACCCCAATAAATCCAGACTGAACTAGAGGCCGGTGGGCCCACGTGTCTGACTAAATCACCCCAATAAATCCAGACTGAACTAGAGGCCGGTGGGCCCACATGTCTGACTAAATCACCCCAATAAATCCAGACTGCTTTTGATCTGCTGCCCATAGTAATGATACAATATTTGAGGGGCTCTTGATGAGAGAGCTTCCCAGTGATGGTGATTTAATGTGGCGAAGCTCTGTTTTTCTTCACCCGTGAAGCCTCCTTTGCTTTGCTAAATGATTAGTGAGAACTGACCTCTTGTCAAGGTTGGCTGTCAGGTTGGCTCTTCTCTTTAGTGAGACCTGACCCCTACTGACATCACATTGGTCAATCTAAAGTGGCAGAGACTGCTGTGATTAGCTGTGGGTTGTATAGCTGTATCCCAAATTCCACCCTATTCCTTGTGTAGTACATACAGTTGACCAGGGCTTTGGTTAAAAGTAGTGTACTATAGAGGGAATAGGGTGCCATGTGGGATTCAAGGGACGCAGACTGTGTATACAAGGCTGTTTTCTTAAGGGAATAAAGTTATGTCTGTGATTCTAGATGTGACCACATGGTGGAGCTAGAGGACCACTGTGTGTGTAGTTGTTTTAGACTTCTCAGCGTAAACACTGAATTTACGACTGTGCTGTAAGCTATAGGCAGTCCCAGTTGGTGTTCATGTAATATTAAGGAATTCCCCTTGACCACGCCCACAAATTGGGGAAAACCAACATTCTTTCCTATTGACCCCCACTGTAAAAGAGGCAAAATCGTCGTTGATTTTTTTTGTTATACAGAAATAACAAAACGTAGAAAACACAGCTATGGTGTTGTTCAATGTACATGTAGACAGGTGAAAAATCCCAACCTACGGTTGGAAATGCTCCAACGTAGAGAAATAGAGCCTGCAAGAAGAGCCCTGTGGCTTCAGGCTATTTGGTGTTGGAGAGGAAAAGGGGCATAAGGGAAGCCAAACAATAGAACTGTTCTTTAAGTAGTGAGAACGTAAGGGAGCAGGCAATGTTCAGCAGGCAATACATCAGTCCTCATTGTTCATTGCAATGGGCATTTAAATCACTTGGGGCCAAAGCTCTTCTATACATGTGATGAAGTTGCAGGTGTTACTATATTACTATATTGTCAAAGGTGTGCTTGTGTGCTGTTTCCCTTTGGAAAATTACAGTCTCATCTCTGTGTGAATAGATTCACAACATGCTTCAGCTGATGGCTCATGACAATAAACCAATTAATGGATGTGGTGGGGGCATTGAAGTGAGACTGAGGTTAGTGGTTACCTTCCCTGGTCTCCTAGCCCCCTGCCCCCCTGGCCCCTAGTCCCCCTGGGTGTCACGAACCGGCTCAAAGCCCGTAACAAAGGGAGACAACGTGGAGATAAGGAGTAACAAAATATATATTTATTAACTAAAGCAACTAAGGAAAATATACAATGGTGTGTGTAATCAGTAATCAGTAGTGTAAGTGAGTGTTTTGCATGCATGAATGTGATAATGCAGGGTGTTGAAAGGCCACCAAGAACCACAACACAATCTACAAAGGTGTCTGCATGGAGAGAGTCTCCTCCATGAATGTGGAAGAGGTCTATTTATCCTGGGAGACACCTGGCCCAGGTGTTTCCCATGAAGCTGACGACCCTCTCAACTCCGCCCACCCGCATCCTAATAAGGAAACAAGAACAAAGACAGAATACGGCAGACAGAGTGGGAGGGTCGTCACACTGGGTAAGACTGGAATTAGAAAGGGGTGCGACATGGATCCCCAGAACACCCTTACATAAAATACTACCACCAGGGGGCAGGCAAACCAGGGCTTCCTTTCTTCCTCTCTGCTTTTCTCCAGATTACAGTAAATCCATCATCTGGTCCATTTAGCAAACATCCAGTCCCTCATTAGCACCACGGTAGCACCAGTGTCCAGTCTCTTTAGTATGGAGTCCATCCATAGCACCTCTGTGGATTGCTGTGAAATGATAATGCACTGTCTATTCCAAGTCCTGGTTGAAATATCCAAACATGCACATCACAGTAACAGTTAGTATTCAATGGATGATTGTGTATAGGTAATCTTACTGTGCATTTTAATGGGTACCGTTACTGTTAATGACGCAATATCTGAACAGTGTGTTCCTCTGTTACATATAAATGATTGGCTCATCCTCCTCTGTGTGTCTGTGTATGTGTGTGTGTGTGTGTGTGTGTGTGTGTGTGTGTGTGTGTGTGTGTGTGTGTGTGTGTGTGTGTGTGTGTGTGTGTGTGTGTGTTTGTTTGTTTGTTTGTGTGTGCGCGCGCTGCTGGCAGGGCTGTCAGGACCTGTCCCTAGGCCCCATCCTCATCCCCTCAACACACAACACCAGAGCCATGAGTACTGAGTAGCGGAAGAGGCTTCTCTTTGTCACTATGCCTGCCTGCCTGCCTGCCTGCCTGTCTGCCTGTCTGCCCAGCCCCTCTGATCACTGAACTGTGCAGGCTTGGCACAAACCCACCTCCTCTCCTCCGTGCCTTGTTTCTCCTCCCCTCTTTTGTCACAGTCCAGCTTTACACTCTCCTATGTCAAATCAGTGCCCATGGCCCCTCAAAGTCAGATAGCCACTGATTGGCAGATTCCTGGCCCTGTACTATTTGCCCTAGTTGAGCATTTCTGTCAATCATTTAAAAAACTGTGGCAATGTACCTCTACACCTGTACTTCTATTGAGTTTATTAATGGACATGAATGCAACTGACTGAGGATAGGTAATATGTTAAATGCCAAATGTTGTAGAAACCGTTAATGTTCAATTGAATTATTTGTTCGTTTGTGGTGCCTTTTTTACAGAATACTTTTGAGATCTTGTAGTCCTGATTTCTGTCCCTGGGGGATTGAAAAATGTGTGCAGTGCTCACCATGTCCTTATAAGCACGAAATATCTCTTCCAGGAGCCTAGCCAATGTCGCAGTGCCCATTATTGAACATTCTTCCAACTGACCACCATTTGTTTTGTAAGCAAAGACCAGTGATAGACAGTTCCTTCATGTTCAGTAAGCTGTAGTAGAGTTGGTGATAGTGGTATACGGAGGGGGATAGCATTACTCAAGAGGGCTGTGGCTTACATGCTCTTAACACACCCACTGTGATGCGAGCCGGACATAGTGTAGAGCTACTGCTGTGCTGGATGTATAGTAGAGCTGCTGCGCCGCCTGTGAAATAGCTAAGTCTGCATGGTGCTGAGGGGGTCTGGAGCAGGGGTCACTGCTAGACACTGAGCAGAGCAGAGGAGGACCAGGAAGGGAGAGCGAGAGGAGAGAGTGGCGAGAGGAAACACACACACAAAGAGAAAGAGAAAGAGAGAGAGAGAGAGAGAGAGCATAAAGTGAGAGAGTTAACATAGATAGAAGCAGGGAAGAGAGGGGAGGCTAAGAGCTGAACTGTTCTGCTGAGAACATACATCTTGTTGAAGTTTTGAGTCAGTACTTGGAGCATCAGGACAGGATGGCTCTCCTGCGTCTTTACAGTCTGCTGCTGCTCATGGCTCCTGTTCATGGCCAGTGGTGGAGTGCTTTCCTGGGGAAAGCACAGGAGATGACCACACAGCCCCTCACCACCGTCCCCACAACCACCCAGGTATTGTGGACCACAGAAGGGACAGAGGTGGGCCAGGTGGGGACTCAGACGGAGGTCTTCACCACTGCACCTGTTCAGAGTACCCCGCTACAGAGTATACAGGAGCCTGCTGGTGATGGAACCACAGAGATCAAGCCCAAGGCTAAGAAAATATCTCTGAAAATGTGGAAGAGTCATGGTGAGTTAGTCTGGCGTATGCTGGGTGATGTAGTTGTTTCAGTTTTATTTCCGTGGGGGGATTCTGTCCAAAAAGTCGTCTTTATGTTGTGGTTAAATAACAATCAGTTCTGTTACTGGTTCTGGTTCTGTACATTAGTGTTTGCAATTTCAATGAAACCAATGCAGTAACGATTTAGCATAATGCTCATAATGCTCTGAAAACTCTTTCCTGAAGGAATCTGAAGACACTGACACGTGGCAGCTATGGATCTGTGGACTCATGGCGGTTCATTATTTTTGTTAAAGTAGTCTCAAACTGATACTTGTAGTGGGATCATGACAGGGATTAGTTAGTGTGTTCCCCCACAGCTTGAGTGCGGCTACGCTTTTTTAGCTTGTCTAATTGAGGCTGTGCGTTGTCGAGGGCAGTAGGCTTGTGGTTTCCTGCTAGCCCCTTGGTTTCCAATGTTAATCCCTATCACATGATATTATAATAATAGGATTAGGGCCAGGGGCCTTCCTGGAACCTGGAGAAATTGGGGTCTGAGCGTGAGCATTGTTTCAGAGCCTCCCGCTGGGCTGGGCTGGGTTGTGGGGTGAGAGAAAGAGGGAAGTGGGGGACAGACGGTTGAGGGATGGGAGGGCTGGGATACGGGGTCCGGAGTTATGTGTACCACAGGATGATGGTTCCGCTGGGTTGTGGGGTGAGAGAGAGAGAGGGGGAATCAGGGACGAATGGGTGAGGGATGGGAGGGAGGACTGAGATCAAGAGGCTGGAGATGAGAGGAGAGGAGAGATACAACATGTTTATCATTGAGATAGATGGTGCACCAGTTATAGTGTAAATCAGTTACCAACATACTAAACGCAGCAAAATAATAAACGTCCTCTCACAATAAACTGCGTTTCAGCAAATTTAACATGTGTAAATATTTATATGAACACATGTTTATATGAAGACATGGATAAAGTAATCCCTCTCATCCCCCCCTTAAAAGATTTAGATGCACTACTGTTCCACTGGATGTCATAAGGTGAATGCACCAATTTGTAAGTCGCTCTGGATAAGAGCGTCTGCTAAATGACTTAAATGTAAAATGTAAAATAAACTGAACAAGTTCCACAGACATGTGACTAACAGAAATGGAATAATGTGTCCCTGAACAAAGGGAGGGTCAAAATGAAAAGTAACAGTCAGTATCTGGTGTGGCCACCAGCTGCATTAAGTACTGCAGTGCATCTCCTCATGGACTGCACCAGATTAGCCAGTTCTTGCTGTAAGATGTTACCCCGCTTTCCCACCAAGGCACCTGCAAGTTCCCAGACATTTCTGGGGGGAATGGCCCTAGGCCTCACCCTCTGATACAACAGGTCCCAGGCGTGCTCAATAGGATTGAGATCCGGGCTCTTCGCTGGCCATGGCAGAACACTGACATTCTTGTCTTGCAGGAAATCACTCACAGAATGAGCAGTATGGCTGGTGGCATTGTCAGGCTGGAGAGTCATGTCAGGATGAGCCTGCAAGAAGGGTACCACATGAGGGAGGAGGATGACAACAAGCTCAGACCACAACGGACCCTCCACCTCCAAATCGCTTCCGCTCCAGAGTATAGACGCTCATTCCTTTGACGATAAACGCGAATCTGACCATCACCCCTGGTGAGACAAAACTGCAACTCGTCAGTGAAGAGCATTTTTTGCCAGTACTGTCTGGTGCAGCGACAGTGGGTTTGTGCCCATAGGCGACATTTTTGCAGGTGATGTCTGGTGAGGACCTGCCTTACAACAGGCCTACAAGCCCTCAGTCCAGCCTCTCTCAGCCTATTGCGGACAGTCTGAGCAATGATGGAGAGATTGTGCGTTCCTGGTGTAACTCGGGCAGTTGTTGTTGCCATCCTGTACTTGTCCCGCAGGTGTAATGTTCCGATGTACCGATCCTGTACAGGTGTTGTTACACGTGGTCTGCCACTGCGAGGACGATCAGCTGTCCGTCCTGTCTCCCTGTGGCGCTGTCTTATGCGTCTCACATTGCAATGTATTGCCCTGGCCACATCTGCAGTCCTCATACCTCCTTGCAGCATGTCTAAGGCACGTTCACGCAGATGAGCAGGGACCCTGGGCATCTTTCTTTTGGTGTTTTTCAGAGTCAGTAGAAAGGCCTCTTTCGTGTCCTAAGTTTTCATAACTGTGACCTTAATTGCCTACCGTCTGTAAGCTGTTAGTGTCTTAACGACCATTCCACAGGTGCATGTTCATTCATTGTTTATGGTTCATTGAACAAGCATGGGAAATAGTGTTTAAACCCTTTACAATGAAGATCTATGAAGTTATGATTTTTTATGAACTATCTTTGAAAGACAGGGTCCTGAAAAAGGGACATTTGTTTTTTTGCTGAGTTTATATGTCTGATGTCTTAACTGACTAGAAGAATTGGGCGCTAAATGATCGTCCAGTAGACTCTTAAGTAAATCACAAGTCAAAGAGGACAAGCTCTCTCAGAACAAAATGTGTTGTTCGCATTTATAGTAAAAACATGAGCTTCATGATGAAGGCTCTCATGTCTATTCTTCTGTCTGAGCTGTACTGTAGCTGTGATGCCCTGACAGCTTTTATCCACCATGGTAATGTACAACAGCTGTCTGTCGCTCCAGCCTCCATAAACAGTAGCTCTGCTCCCAGATATGACAAGCTACTTAAAGAACTTTACACAGGTTCACACCCTTCACCTGTATGTTATTAGCCTTACTATGTTGATATACTAAGGCAGGGTCCTCATTGAGGACATTGGATGTGCATGTTTCGACCAAATGTTATACATGAAATTCTAATGGATCTCTCTCTCTCTGATCCCACTTATAGATTGGCTTGTCTGTGGCAGTCTGGGTTGTGTGACTCAGTCAGTGTTTGTGTGAGGCTGCACATTGTGGGAGGCTTTCATTCCGAGTAGAGGATGTTCAAACACTACGACCCTCCTCCCTAATTGTCATGTCTTTTTCCACTTCGCTAATTTGATGAATTACAGACCCAATCAGAGACCCTGTCTAGGCTAGTGGCAGAGATCCGAGGTCCACTGATGTGTAGAGGAGGGTTAATACTTGACAAGACTGAGGTGAAACTAACGGCCAAGAGGTTACCTCAGTGGAATGTTGGGGTGAGAGTGGTCGTCACGGGAGACGAGCTCCATGTGGGAGGGAATGGAGAGAATGTGATCGATCTTTCTCCACTAAGCACTCTCCCTACGCCACGATGATAAGCCCCCCAACGCCAATGAAAGGCTTTTCACCTAGTGTCTGGAGTTATTTGGGGGGAATTAGGGTCTGAAGAGGGGAAGGGGAAGAAGAGGGAGAGCAATGATCCATAGGTGAATGTCTAACTCATTAGGGGTTTGTTACTGTCAGTGATGGGGATAAATTAATTTGTGAAAGAACTATAGACCATGGATACATCAGTTACGGCAAGATGAGATATTCTCTACATCTGTGCTTATGCTTTGTGTGTTCTCATGCAAACAATGATGTAATAGTGATTGTGATGATAGTCAGGTGATAGCACAGAAGTACATCTGCTAACGGATTAGTTACATTGGAGGAGATCCATAAATGTTCAGCGGTGAAATGGCATATCTTTATGACGTATGGTGACATATCTTGACGAGAGCATTGGATGTTATCGTTGTACAGTTATGCAATGCTGAAATTAGAAATGTTGCTGATATCTATAATAGTACCGTACCCTTTTGTCATGACGTTGGCCTGGGGGTAGGTTTATAACAGTGATAAATACCTCTTCCCCCCTTTTTCCTCTCTCTACCCTACTGATGTTACATTTGCAAACGCCTTGGTTAACATAGAGATTCTGGGTACATCAGAAGGTGGGGGGAAATGAACTATATTCTGGTAATCTGACCAATTGAACATGTGCGGTGGTACTTAATGAATATGATGTCAGTTCGGTTGTCATCTGAGACATTCTCATCGATGATAAGATGACATCATTTACATTACATACATTTAAGTCATTTAGCAGACGCTCTTATCCAGAGCGACTTACAAATTGGTGCATTCACCTTATGACATCCAGTGGAGCAGCCACTTTACAATAGTGCATCTAAATCTTTTAAGGGGGGGGGGGTGAGAAGGATTACTTTATCCTATCCTAGGTATTCCTTAAAGAGGTGGGGTTTCAGGTGTCTCCGGAAGGTGGTGATTGACTCCGCTGTCCTGGCGTCGTGAGGGAGTTTGTTCCACCATTGGGGGGCCAGAGCAGCGAACAGTTTTGACTGGGCTGAGCGGGAACTGTACTTCCTCAGTGGTAGGGAGGCGAGCAGGCCAGAGGTGGATGAATGCAGTGCCCTTGTTTGGGTGTAGGGCCTGATCAGAGCCTGGAGGTACTGAGGTGCCGTTCCCCTCACAGCTCCGTAGGCAAGCACCATGGTCTTGTAGCGGATGCGAGCTTCAACTGGAAGCCAGTGGAGAGAGCGGAGGAGCGGGGTGACGTGAGAGAACTTGGGAAGGTTGAACACCAGACGGGCTGCGGCGTTCTGGATGAGTTGTAGGGGTTTAATGGCACAGGCAGGGAGCCCAGCCAACAGCGAGTTGCAGTAATCCAGACGGGAGATGACAAGTGCCTGGATTAGGACCTGCGCCGTTTCCTGTGTGAGGCAGGGTCGTACTCTGCGGATGTTGTAGAGCATGAACCTACAGGAACGGGCCACCGCCTTGATGTTAGTTGAGAACGACAGGGTGTTGTCCAGGATCACGCCAAGGTTCTTAGCGCTCTGGGAGGAGGACACAGTGGAGTTGTCAACCGTGATGGCGAGATCATGGAACGGGCAGTCCTTCCCCGGGAGGAAGAGCAGCTCCGTCTTGCCGAGGTTCAGCTTGAGGTGGTGATCCGTCATCCACACTGATATGTCTGCCAGACATGCAGAGATGCGATTCGCCACCTGGTCATCAGAAGGGGGAAAGGAGAAGATTAATTGTGTGTCGTCTGCATAGCAATGATAGGAGAGACCATGTGAGGTTATGACAGAGCCAAGTGACTTGGTGTATAGCGAGAATAGGAGAGGGCCTAGAACAGAGCCCTGGGGACACCAGTGGTGAGAGCACGTGGTGAGGAGACGGATTCTCGCCACGCCACCTGGTAGGAGCGACCTGTCAGGTAGGACGCAATCCAAGCGTGGGCCGCGCCGGAGATGCCCAACTCGGAGAGGGTGGAGAGGAGGATCTGATGGTTCACAGTATCGAAGGCAGCCGATAGGTCTAGAAGGATGAGAGCAGAGGAGAGAGAGTTAGCTTTAGCAGTGCGGAGCGCCTCCGTGATACAGAGAAGAGCAGTCTCAGTTGAATGACTAGTCTTGAAACCTGACTGATTTGGATCAAGAAGGTCATTCTGAGAGAGATAGCGGGAGAGCTGGCCAAGGATGGCACGTTCAAGAGTTTTGGAGAGAAAAGAAAGAAGGGATACTGGTCTGTAGTTGTTGACATCGGAGGGATCGAGTGTAGGTTTTTTCAGAAGGGGTGCAACTCTCGCTCTCTTGAAGACGGAAGGGACGTAGCCAGCGGTCAGGGATGAGTTGATGAGCGAGGTGAGGTAAGGGAGAAGGTCTCCGGAAATGGTCTGGAGAAGAGAGGAGGGGATAGGGTCAAGCGGGCAGGTTGTTGGGCGGCCGGCCATCACAAGACGCGAGATTTCATCTGGAGAGAGAGGGGAGAAAGAGGTCAGAGCACAGGGTAGGGCAGTGTGAGCAGAACCAGCGGTGTCGTTTGACTTAGCAAACGAGGATCGGATGTCGTCGACCTTCTTTTCAAAATGGTTGACGAAGTCATCTGCAGAGAGGGAGGAGGGGGAGGAGGATTCAGGAGGGAGGAGAAGGTGGCAAAGAGCTTCCTAGGGTTAGAGGCAGATGCTTGGAATTTAGAGTGGTAGAAAGTGGCTTTAGCAGCAGCGACAGAAGAGGAAAATGTAGAGAGGAGGGAGTGAAAGGATGCCAGGTCCGCAGGGAGGCGAGTTTTCCTCCATTTCCGCTCGGCTGCCCGGAGCCCTGTTCTGTGAGCTCGCAATGAGTCGTCGAGCCACGGAGCGGGGGGGACCGAGCCGGCCTGGAGGATAGGGGACATAGAGAGTCAAAGGATGCAGAAAGGGAGGAGAGGAGGGTTGAGGAGGCAGAATCAGGAGATAGGTTGGAGAAGGTTTGAGCAGAGGGAAGAGATGATAGGATGGAAGAGGAGAGTAGCGGGGGAGAGAGAGCGAAGGTTGGGACGGCGCGATACCATCCGAGTAGGGGCAGTGTGGGAAGTGTTGGATGAGAGCGAGAGGGAAAAGGATACAAGGTAGTGGTCGGAGACTTGGAGGGGAGTTGCAATGAGGTTAGTGGAAGAACAGCATCTAGTAAAGATGAGGTCGAGCGTATTGCCTGCCTTGTGAGTAGGGGGAAGGTGAGAGGGAGAGGTCAAAAGAGGAGAGGAGTGGAAAGAAGGAGGCAGAGAGGAATGAGTCAAAGGTAGACGTGGGGAGGTTAAAGTCGCCCAGAACTGTGAGAGGTGAGCCGTCCTCAGGAAAGGAGCTTATCAAGGCATCAAGCTCATTGATGAACTCTCCGAGGGAACCTGGAGGGCGATAAATGATAAGGATGTTAAGCTTGAAAGGGCTGGTAACTGTGACAGCATGGAATTCAAAGGAGGCGATAGACAGATGGGTAAGGGGAGAAAGAGAGAATGACCACTTGGGAGAGATGAGGATCCCGGTGCCACCACCCCGCTGACCAGAAGCTCTCGGGGTGTGCGAGAACACGTGGGCGGACGAAGAGAGAGCAGTAGGAGTAGCAGTGTTATCTGTGGTGATCCATGTTTCCGTCAGTGCCAAGAAGTCGAGGGACTGGAGGGAGGCATAGGCTGAGATGAACTCTGCCTTGTTGGCCGCAGATCGGCAGTTCCAGAGGCTACCGGAGACCTGGAACTCCACGTGGGTCGTGCGCGCTGGGACCACCAGATTAGGGTGGCCGCGGCCACGCGGTGTGGAGCGTTTGTATGGTCTGTGCAGAGAGGAGAGAACAGGGATAGACAGACACATAGTTGACAGGCTACAGAAGAGGCTACGCTAATGCAAAGGAGATTGGAATGACAAGTGGACTACACGTCTCGAATGTTCAGAAAGTTGAGCTTACGTAGCAAGAATCTTATTGACTAAAATTATTAAAAATGATACAGTACTGCTGAAGTAGGCTAGCTGGCAGTGGCTGCGTTGTTGACTTTGTAGGCTAGCTGGCAGTGGCTGCGTTGTTGATTCGGGGGCTAGCTGGCTAGCTAGCAGTGTTGATTACGTTACGTTGCGTTAAAAGAATGACAATAGCTGGCTAGGTAACCTAGAAAATCGCTCTAGACTACACAATTATCTTTGATACAGAGACGGCTATGTAGCTAGCTATGTAGCTAGCTACGATCAAACAAATCAAACCGCTGTACTGTAATGAAATGAAATGAAAATGTGATACTACCTGTGGAGCGAGGCGGAATGCGACCGGGTTGTTAAGTTCTATTCGGTAGACGTTGGCTAGCTGTTGGCTAGCTAGCAGTGTCTCCTGCGTTAAGGACGACAAATAGCTGGCTAGCTAACCTCGGTAAATTAAGATAATCACTCTAAAACTACACACTCTAAACTACACAATTATCTTGGATACGAAGACAGCAACGACAACTATGTAGCTAGCTAACACTACACTAATCAAGTCGTTCAGTTGAGGGTAATAGTTACTACAGTGCTGCTATACGGTAGACGGTGGACGTTAGCTAGCTGGCTAGCTGCTGGGCAGATAGCAGTGTAGGCTACGTTAGGACGACGAAATACGATAATTACGCAATTATCTTTGGTACAAAGACGGCTATGTAGCTAGCTAAGAAGAAATTGCTAAGATTAGACAAATCAAACCGTTGTACTATAATGAAATGTAATGAAAAGTTATACTACCTGCAGACCGAAGTGCGTATGCGACTGCTCGCTCCAACCCGGAAGTAAAAAGTCTACACATCAGAGTTATCGGATTCACATAGAATTGTTGTTCAATTTAAATGTTTGAATATGAAATTATTTGTGATGGGATGAAATGTGATTTTAGCTTCTAAAATGTGAGAATTGGGTTTTCATAAGGTTAGGGCTCTGCTCAATCAGTGGCCTGCTCATGTGAAGTGTCATGGATTATAAAACTTTTCAGACACACCCTTCTCGCTCCACTATATAAAGCCTTGATGAAAATGTACCTCCTGTTTCGAGGATGTGAGGACGACGGTCCGATGTCAGAATGGTTCAGATAATAACTACAGAACGAAGCCAACATCAGCGTGAGCTTTGGTTGCGAATGGTATGAACTTTGAACTCTTATTCACTACAGAAGTGATACCTCCTAGCCGTTGAGTTAGCAACAGCAGCTGCAAACGAGGGTTAGGAAGGAACAGACAGAGTATCCCGTCTATCACACATCAACGTTACTACAACATATACAATTGACCACCAGAGACATTCTTCAAAAGACAAAGGACTCGGTTTAGCAACACGGCTTTCCATCTACCACCAACCTACCGAAGCGCAGCTCAGAGTAAATATTTATTGCATTTTCCTTTTCCAAATGGGCGGTAATCTAGAATGCATGAAATACTGTATTTACGATAGCACAGCTTCTTCCTTTGGTCCTCAGTCTTCCCGCTCTTTCACTCAAACCCAGCCCTTTTCTTTTGTGTAACCAGCTGTCATATATTTTCCGCCCGCTAGGGACGTTTTCCTTTATGACGTAATTTGTAATCAAGGTATAATTAATTCTGTGTATATGTAATTCTATGTGATTAGTTAGGTATTTAGTAAATAAATAATTAAACCCAATTTTGTATTGCTGATTCAACTTGTTAGCCAGGGTTGGTGAAGATAACCAAGAATTTACAACTTTCAAATGAGACTGAATTAATGTGACGATTAATATTGACTGCTATTGATGTAAAATATTACTAGGGCTTTAAGAGTTTATTCAGAAGATAACAGCTCTATAAATATTATTATGTGGTGCCCCGACTCTCTAGTTAATTACATTTACATGATTAGCTCAATCAGGTAATATTAATTACGGATAAATTATTTTATAGAATAGCATGTCATATCACTTAATCCGGCATAGCCAAAGACACAACACTTTATATCCTTACATATATATCCAAGATGGCGTAGCAGTCAGACGTCTTTGTCTTGTCTCATATGTATGTATATATCTTTTTATATATTTTTCTTCGCATTCTTTTTAATATTTTTTCCTAAACCTCAACTTCAAAATACTCTCCTGCAACCCGCCTCACCTAATGAGGTATGGATCTGTTTTTTTTTCTAAAGTATTTCTATTTACCTCAACTGTAGCTAGCTACTAGCTACCAGCTAGCCTCTCCCTAATATCAATATGCCTTGTCCATTACTGTCCTGGTTAGTGATTACTGTCTTATTTCACTGTAGAGCCTCTATATTTCTTAACCAACCATGTTGTTCCACCTCCCAAAT
Source organism: Oncorhynchus nerka (assembly GCF_034236695.1). Lineage (NCBI taxonomy): Eukaryota > Metazoa > Chordata > Actinopteri > Salmoniformes > Salmonidae > Oncorhynchus > Oncorhynchus nerka. The sequence continues at coordinate 23,808,952 of NC_088424.1, read as the reverse complement.
ATACGATGAAATCACCTGGTTTAAACGTCTCTAGAGACTATATCTCTCTCTTCATTACTCAATGCCTAGGTTTACCTCCAATGTACTCTCTTCCTACCATACCTTTGTCTGTACATTATGCCTTGAATCTATGCTATCGTGCCCAGAAACCTGCTCCCTTTACTCTCTGTTCCGAACATGCTAGACGGACAGTTCTCATAGCCTTTAGCCGTACCCATATCCTACTTCTCCTCTGTTCCTCTGGTGATGTAGAGGTTAATCCAGGCCCTGCAGTGCCTAGCTCCACTCCTACTCCCCAGGTGCTCTCATTTGTTGACTTCTGTAACCGTAAAGCCTTGGTTTCATGCATGTTAACATTAGAAGCCTACTCCCTAAGTTTTCTTTATTCACTGCTTTAGCACACTCTGCCAACCCAAATGTCCTATCCGTGTCTGAATCCTGGCTTAGGAAAACCACCAAAAACCCTGAAATTTCCATCCCTAACTAACATTTTCCAGCAAGATAGAACTGCCAAAGGGGGCGGCGTTGCAATCTACTGCAGAGATAGCCTGCAGAGTTCTATCTTACTATCCAGGTCTGGTCAAAAACAATTCAAGCTTCTACTTCAAAGAATTCACCTTTCCAGAAACAAGTCTCTCACCGTTGCCGCTTGCTATAGACCACCCTCTGCCCCCAGCTGTGCCCTGGACACCATATGTGAATTGATTACCCCCCATCTATCTTCTGGGCTTGTGCTGCTAGGTGACCTAAACTGGGACATGCTTAACTTCTTGACTCTACCCATCCCTTAATAATTGTCATCAGCAACCGCTGAATGGCATAGCGCCACAGTCAAACAATATTACTAAAAATATTCATATTCATGAACTCACAAGTGCAATATTGCAAAAAACAGCTTAGCCTTTTGTTAATCCACCTGTCGTCTCAGATTTTGAAATGATGCTTACAGCGAAAGCAATCCTAGCGTTTGTGTAAGTTTATCGATCACATGACAAAACATTAAGTACACTTAGCATCAGGTAGCTTGGTCACAAAAATCAGAAAAGCAATCAAATGAATCGTTTACCTTTGATGATCTTCAGATGTTTTCACTCACGAGACTCCCAGTTACACAACAAATGTTCCTTTTGTTCCATAAAGATTATTTTTATATCCAAAATACCTCTGTTTGTTTGTCGCGTTGTTCAGAAATCCACAGGAAAGAGCGGTCACGACAACGCAGACGAAAATTCCAAATAATATCCGTAATGTCCACAGAAACATGTCAAATGTTTTTTTATAATCAATCCTCAGGTTGTTTTTAAAATATATCATCAATAATATATCAACCGCAACGGTCTTGTTCAGTAGGAGAGGGAAAGGAAATGGCTGTCCGAACTCTGTTGCGCGATCAAAACCCATGTGACCACCTGACGGGATGTTATCTTTCTGGCTCATTTTTCAAAATAAAAGCCTGAAACTATGTCTGAAGACTGTTGACACCTCGAGGAAGCGATAGGAAAACGAATCTGGTTGATATCCCTTTAAATGGAGCAATGGGAGGCTATGGAACATGGAGTTTTCAAACATAAAAATAGTGCCCCCTAGCTTCAAGAGGTTAACACCCCGGCCATCCTACAATCTGAGCTTGATGCCCTCAATCTCACACAAATTATCAATGAACCTGCAAGGTACAACCCCAAATCCATAAACACAGACACCCTCATAAATATCATCCTAACTCTCCCTCCAAATACACCTCTGCTGTTTTCAACCAAGATCTCAGTGATCACTGCCTCATTGCCTGCGTCCGTAATGGGTCTGGGGGTCAAACGACCACCCCTCATCACTGTCAACCGCTCCCTAAAACACATCTGTGAACAGGCCTTTCTAATTGACCTGGCCGGGGGGTACCCTGGAATGACATTGACCTCATCCCGTCAGTAGAGGATGTCTGGTTATTCTTTAAAAGTGCCTTCCTCACCATCTTAAATAAGCATGCTCCATTCAAAAAATGTAGAACTAGGAATAGATATAGCCCTTGGTTCACTCCAGACCTGCCTGCCCTTGACCAGCACAAAAACATCCTGTGGCGTTCTGCATTAGCATTGAATAGCCCTTGTGATATGCAGCTTTTTAGGGAAGTTAGGAACCAATATACACAGCCAGTTAGGAAAGCTAAGGCTAGCTATTTCAAACAGAAATGTTCATCCTGTAGTACAAACTCAAAAAAGTTCTGGGACACTGTAAAGTCCATGGAAAATAAGAGCACCTCCTCCCAGCTGCCCACTGCACTGAGGCTAGGAAACACTGCCACTACCGGTAAATCCACAATAATTGAGAATTTCAACAAGCATTTTTCTACGGCTGGCCATGCTTTCCACCTGGCTACCCCTACCCCGATCAACAGCCCTGCGCTCCCCACAGCAACTCGCCCAAACATCCCCAGCTTCTCCTTCACCCAAATCCAGATAGCTGATGATCTGAAAGAGCTGCAAAATCTGGACCGCTACAAATCAGCCGGGCTAGACAATCTGGACCCTCTCTTTCTAAAATTATCTGCCAAAATGATTGCAACCCCTATTACTAGCCTGTTCAACCTCTCTTTCGTATCGTCTGAGATTCCCATAGATTGGAAAGCTGCCGCGGTCATCCCCCTATTCAAAGGGGGAGACACTCTAGACCCAACTGCTACAGACCTATATCTATTCTACCCTGCCTTTCTAAGGTCTTTGAAAGCCAAGTTAACAAACAGATTGCCGACCATTTCGAATCTCACCGTACCTTCTCCGCTATGCAATCTGGCTTCAGAGCTGGTCATGGGTACACCTCCTAAATTATATCATAACTGCCATCGATAAGAGGCAATACTGTGCAGCCGTATTCATCGACCTGGCTAAGGCTTTTGACTCTGTCAATTACAACACTCTTATTGGCAGACTCAACAGCCTTGGTTTCTCAAATGATTTCCTCGCTTGGTTCACCAACTACTTCTCCGATAGAGTTCAGTATGTCAAATCGGAGGGCCTGTTGTCCGGACCTTTGGCAGTCTCTATGGGGGTGCCACAGGGTTCAATTCTCAGGCCGACTCGCTTCTCTGTATACATCAATGATGTTGCTCTCGCTGCTGGTGATTCTTTGATCCACCTCTACGCAGACGACACCATTCTGTATACCTCTGGACCTTTGTTGGACACTGTTAACTAACCTCCAGATGAGCTTCAATGCCATACAACTCTCCTTCCGTGGCATCCAACTGCTCATAAATGCAGGTAAAACTAAATGCATGCTCTTCAACCAATCGCTGCCCACACCTGCCCGCCCGTCCAGCATCACTACTCTGGACGGTTTTGACTTAGAATATGTGGACAACTACAAATACCTAGGTGTCTGGTTAGACTGTAAACTCTCCTTCCAGACTCACATTAAACATCTCCAATCCAAAATTAAATCTAGAATCGGCTTCCGCAACAAAGCATCCTTCACTCATGCTGCCAAACATACCCTCGTAAAACTGACTATCCTACCGATCCTCGACTTTGGCGATGTCATTTACAAAATAGCCTCCAACACTCTACTCAACAAATTGGATGCAGTCTATCACAGTGCCATCCGTTTTGTCACCAAAGCCTGTATGATCTCGTTGGCTGGCCCTCGCGTCATACTCGTCGCCAAACCCACTGGCTCCAGGTCATCTATAAGTCTTTGCTTGGTAAAGCCCCGCCTCATCTTAGCTCACTGGTCACCATAGCAGCACCCACCCGTAGCACGCGCACCAGCAGGTATATCTCACTGGTCACCCCCAAAGCCAATTATTCCTCTCCTTCCAGTTCTCTGCTGCCAATGACTGGAAATAACTGCAAAAATCTCTGCAGCTGGAGACTCTTACCTCCCTCACTAGCTTTAAGCACTAGCTGTCAGAGCAGCTCACAGATCACTGCACCTGTACATAGCTCATCTGTAAATAGCCCATCCAATCTATCTCATCACAATACTGTATTTATATGTTGTATTATATGCTGTATTTATGTTGGCCAGGTCGCAGTTGCAAATGAGAACTTTTTCTCAACTAACGTACCTGGTTAAATAAAGGTGAAATAAAATTAAATAAATTAATATAGAGTTTGAAATATTTAAATATAGAGTTTTCTATACAGCTTTAGGCTCATACTGTCACGTTCGCTGGAATAAATATCAGACCAAGGCGCAGCGGATGTTGAGTTTCACTTTATTATTAAATCATGAGGAAATTAGCAAAGACAAAAACAAATAAACAATAAACTAACCACGAACCGTGACTACAGAGATGCTACGTGCACTAACTCAAAACAATATCCCATAAACACAGGTGGGAAAATCAGCTGCCTCTAATTGGGAATCATACAAATCACCAACGTAGAAAATAAACTAGAACACTACATAGAAATAAATAAACTAGATCACCCCCAGTCACGCCCTGACCCACTTCACCATAGTGAAACAATGGCTCTCTATGGTCAGGGCGTGACACATACATGTGATTCTGTTCATTTTGTTTAGATCTCATGAATATGTTGTTTCCTCCTCCTTACAGAGCGTGGCTCTACGGGACACCTAGACCTGACTGAGTTGATCGGAGTGCCACTCCCTCCCTCTGTCTCCTTCATCACCGGCTATGAGGGCTTCCCGGCCTACGGCTTCGGGCCTGACGCCAACATCGGACGTCTCACCAAGACCTTCATACCCGATCCTTTCTTCAGGGACTTTGCCATCATTGTCACCATCAGGCCCAGCAGCAAACAGGGAGGGGTGCTGTTCGCCATCACTGATGCCCAGCAGAAGGTGGTGCAGCTGGGGTTGGCACTGACGCCCGTGGAGGACGAGACCCAGAGGATTCAGCTGTACTACACCGAGGGGGGCGAGGAGTCCTCACACAGCCAACAGGTGGCGTCCTTCAAGTTGCCTGATATGAGGAATAAGTGGACGCGCTTCACTCTGTCGGTGCAGGACCAGGAGGTACGCCTCTATATGGACTGTGATGACTTCCAAGCAGAGACCTTCCACAGGAGCAGCCGCCAGCTCAGCTTTGAACCCAGCTCGGGCATCTTCGTGGGCAATGCTGGAGGAACTGGCCTGGAGAAGTTTGTGGTAAGTAATGTCTACCATTTATTGGTCTTCTGTTTCATTTGACCATGCTGCATAGTGTGTCTGTGTGTGTGTGTGTGTGTGTGTCTGCGCTGTGTAGTGTGAGTCCTACTGTTTGCCCAGTCTGTGTTAGCATGAACATTACTCCAATAACAAGATTGTCTGTGTAGAATTATTCTTAACAACTGTACTAAAAGCTCCACTGCTGGGTATTCTTCCACCTGACTGTGCACCACTTGTCTAGCATACAATATCCTATTCTAACAAGAATGTTTAGCTATATCATGTATAGTGATTACTGTATGAATGTGCTCAGTCATGGATTATAGTCAGTTGATCACAGTTTTTCAGAATCAGCTCATATATGGTTGTATAACTCAGCTCCAAACATTCTGGTATTTGACAGCCATCGATAGGACACAGACCTGATTCAAGGCTAACGGGAGGTCTTGGCGGTCTCTCAGAGAGGAAGGGAGAGATATCAGTAAGCCTTGTTTAATAAACAGAACCACCTCTGCATGGTCAACTCAGCTCAGCTCAAGGCCTCACGTTAATGTATCCTGTGATCTCTGTTCCAGTCTTCTCTGAGAGGAGAGACTGAGGTTCACTCAAATCAAATCAAATTTGATTGGTTATATACACATGCTTAGCAGGTGTTATTGCGAGTGTAGGGAAATGCTTGTGCTTCTAGTTCCGACAGTGCAGTAATATCTAACAAGTAATCTAACAATTCCACAACAACTCCCTAATGCACACAAATATAAGTAAAGGGATGTAATAAGAATATATACATATAAATATATGGATGAGCGATGGCACAGCGGCATAGGCAAGTTGCAATAGATGGTATAAAATACAGTATATACATATGAGATGAGTAATTTAAGATATGTAAACATGATTAAAGTGGCATTATTAAAGTGACTAGTGATCCATTTATTAAACGGTGTCTTCCCCTTCTACCCCCACATTGACTGTCTTCCAGTGGCGTTACAGAGAGTGAGACCATTGAGATATTTCATCTAGATTATCTTATGGAGACAACTGTACGGCTGTTTCAATATAGTCAATGAAAATATTAATATCATACTTCAAGCCCAATAAGAGCAAAAGTTCCCTTAAAGCCTGGCCACTTCAATATGGTCCAACAAACACTGATGATGGAGTGAATGTGAATGGGACTTTATTCTCCAAATGAACCGTCCTGCAATGTTCTTTATTAGCATGCGGCTGTGCTTTAAGAGTGGTGCTGACGGTGGTGGTAGTGGTGTGTGTTTGGGAAAGTAGTTTCCATGGCGATGGCAGCAAAGTGGGTAGCTTTTCCTTTTGTTGTTGTGAGGCACTTTGGTGCCGGCCAGGGGCCTGAGAGGTCCAGGAGGGGTGAAGACAGTGTCAGTCAGTCAGAGCAGAGGGGCCAGAGAGGGAGGGAGGAGAGGGGGAAATAAGGGGAGAGAGGGAAGAGGAGAGGAGTGGAAGCAGAGAGGTGGAGGGGGGTGAGATGAGGTGGGAGAAGGGGGAGGGAGGGAGGGAGATGGAAGAGGAGAGAGGCAGAGAGAGGAGGAGGGAGATGGGTAGAGGGGTGAGTGAAAGGGGGAAAGAGATCCCACAGCCAACAGAACACAGTGGACTGTCTTGCTGGGAGATACAATACTGATGGGCCAAATGCCTTGCCAAGAGATGGCTCTCACCCTTCAAAACCAGCTTGGACAAAGCTCTGGGTTTTGTTCTGATGCAGCCTTCATTAGTTTCACTGGCTCCCTCTGTCTGTCTTTGTGTCTTTGGACTTGTGTTCTGCCTCTGTTTCTCTCTATCTCCTATGGTATGATTTTATGATTTCACAGTAAATGTGTTTCAGTCAGCAGTTTGCTGTGTTCTGTACTCTGTATTTTACTGATCATAATCTGCTACTGTACGTGATGTTAATCTACTCATCCTGTCGGCTTCTAGTCCATGGGCCTTAGCCAATGTTTTTGTTGCCACACAATATACATACATAATGACGTCATCGTGTTGCACATTACACGCTTTAGGTTAATAACGCGGAAGGTGGAAGGAATGCTTGTGACAATGACAGTTAATGAGTGTGTGCCCGGCCCGTCCCTGTCAAATACTGCTCACAGATTAAAATGTGTGTAAACATGTGTTGTTTGTAGAAAGGGCCTCTTGCCTCTAAATGTAAGCATTTTCTACCTGTATAGGAAAGCCTTCAGAATAAACGTTCCTGCTGTGTGACTCTTTTTGCTTCTCTCTCTCGTCTCAATTTAGCCAATTCAATTAGCTATATCAGCACAATAACTCCCTATTATACCACCAAAGCATTATCACAGCTCTCTTTCCCTCTCTACAGGGCTCTATCCAGCAGCTGGTGATCAAGCCGGACCCCAGGGCTGCAGAGGAGCAGTGTGAAGAGGATGATCCCTATGTGAGTGTCTACACCACAGCCTGTTCCATAGATATGTATTCATCCATAGCCTTGAGCTCCTGATATTCTAAAGGCCTTGCCAGCACAAATTCTTTAATACGTGTTAAGCTTCTGGCTCTCAAGACTAATTTATACATGACTTGACTCTCAATAGAGCATTACTGGTGGCTCCCTCTTGTGTTTAAAATATGAAGTACTGTTTCTGGTTGATTGCTTCACTGGCTCTCACTCATATCACTCACTATGTAACAACATTTGCCTGTACAAAGATGCTACTACTCTGGCCTTCTGTGCCTAAATGATGGAATGAGTTAGTTTCCTCTAGTGGTTAGTGAGAGAAATGCTACTTCTAGGTCACTGGTGTCAATCTCTTTTTAATTTTTAATTTATTTCACCTTTATTTAACCAGGTAAGCTAGTTGAGAACAAGTTCTCATTTAAAACTGCGACCTGGCCAAGAAAAAGCACAGCAGTTCGACACATACAACAACACAGAGTTACACATGGAATAAACAAACATAGTCAATAATACAGTAGACAAAAATAAAAATCTATATACAGTAAGTGCAAATGAGGTAAGATAAGGGAGGTAAGGCAATAAATAGCCATGGTGGCAAAATAATTGCAATTAGACACTGGAATGGTAGATGTGCAGAATATACATGTGCAAGTAGAGATACTGGGGTGCAAAGGAGCAAGATAAATAAATAAATAACATTATGGGAATGAGGTAGTTGGATGGGCTGTTTACAGATGGGCTATGTACAGGTGAAGTGATCTGTGAGCTGCTCTGACAGCTGGTGCTTAAAGCTAGTGAGGGAGAAATGGGCCTGCAGCTTCAGTGATTTTTGCAGTTCGTTCCAGTCATTGGCAGCAGAGAACTGGAAGAAGAGGCGGCCAAAGTAGGAATTGGCTTTGGGGGTGACCAGTGAGATATACCTGCTTCTTTGAATAGATATGTGTGGTAATGTCTCCTGTATTCCAGGCTTCTGGGGATGGGAGTGGGGATGACACGTTGCATGACCGTGAAACAGAAGACAAGTTCATGAAGAACATGGAACGAAAAAAGGAAACAGCACGGGTGAGTAAAAGTGGGAGGTGTGAGCACGGGGTGTAAGAGAGGAATGTGTTCGGGGAAACAGCACGGGTGAGTAAAAGTGGGAGGTGTGAGCACGGGGTGTAAGAGAGGAATGTGTTCGGGGAAACAGCACGGGTGAGTAAAAGTGGGAGGTGTGAGCACGGGGTGTAAGAGAGGAATGTGTTCGGGGAAACAGCACGGGTGAGTAAAAGTGGGAGGTGTGAGCACGGGGTGTAAGAGAGGAATGTGTTCGGGGAAACAGCACGGGTGAGTAAAAGTGGGAGGTGTGAGCACGGGGTGTAAGAGAGGAATGTGTTCGGGGAAACAGAATATCAGCGGACGCTGGGTGAGCGTTGGTGAGACAAGGAACGTCCGCACAGCTAAGATTGGCTTGGGCACAAGGCACATTGTTGTCTGAGCAACTCTCCCTGACAGACTTCATTGGACGCCTCTTACATGTAGCAGAACAGCTTTTCTGTTTCATCAGTTGAAATTTGTCCTGGTACAAAACACAAGTATGTAAAAGTGAACTCTGGGGGATATATTCAAGTAGGAAGATTCAGTACCTCCATCTCTACCCAGAGAAGTCTCTACACTGGCCTTTCATGTGTGTTATGGCCATGGGTAGCAGTGGTTGTTTATGTACCTAGTGAACACCCCTTTGTTGTCCGTTTCTCTTCCTTTGCTGGATTGCCCCAGATTCTGGCTGTGTGTGTGCTACATTCACTTTCATCCTCCTATCACTAGCCGTGTAACACACTGTACATGTCATCTCACTCTGGCCCTAAATAAACGCACAATCTGCCCTGACCCCAATTACTACAAATAAATATATTACATAAGCTGTCTGTTCTTATTTGAATCTTGTCCAGATGTTTTAATTAGCTAGATATTTCATGTGTTACTCCTCAATATTTCAAATAAATTGGACATTGTTTTATCAGTTTACTTACTGTTCATTCCTGCTTCCCTCCCTCTTTTTTACAATATCTCCCTCCCTGATTTTCTTTCCCTCCAGCCAGAGGACATGCTAAGCGTGCCAGTGCGAGCTCCACCCACAGAGTCTCCAGAGTTGGAGCTAGATGAGTACACTGTTCACCTGACCCCCACAAACCAAGCCCATCAGGAGATGCTGCTCGAAGGTGGGGAAGGCAGGTTCACCATACTCTGATCTTAACCAATCATGTCATGGTATTACAGGGCACTTTCAAATAACTTGATTGGCAAGCTTGATTTAACTCACCTGGTGACTATGTAAATTATTAGATTTTCCCTTTGCATTGATCAATCTTATTTGTCTCTCATTGGCTAATCTAGTTTTTTTTTAATGTTACCTTTATTTATCTAGAAAAGTCAGTTAAGAACAAATTCTTATTTTCCATGACAGCCTAGGAACAGTGGGTTAACTGTGGCAGAACAACAGATTATTACCTTGTCAGCTCAGGATTCAATCTTGCAACCTTTCAGTTACTAGTCCAACGCTATAACCACTAGGCTACCTGCCGCCCTCAAATATCCCTCAATGGTTAGCATTAATTGAAGCCTCATTGGTGTTGCTTTTTCCTCTCAGGATCCCACCAAACAGAGGAGCCAGGGGAGAGGTCAGGGGATGTAAGTAATAGCTAAGATTATTACACGTAATGTGCCTTAAACACTGATCTGCTTTAAATGCTTAAGTTATTCAGTATTTAATAGATTTTACACAATGTTCTCCTGCTGATCCTCAGGGCAGGCCTCTTAGCTACGGACAGAAAGGAGAGCAAGGAGAGCCTGGGCCTATGGGTCCTGCTGGCCCCCGTGGCCCCCCTGGCCCTTCCACTCCCTCTGAGGATAGGTCTGGACACGGCCAGCCAGGACCAAGGGGCCCTCAGGGGCCTTCAGGGGCCCCTGGGGTGCCAGGGAAGGACGGACAGCCTGTAAACTTTACCTCATTATAATCTCCCATTACTCTGTGATACTAGTACATGTTTGATTATGTTTCCTATTATCCTCACTTGATAAGATTGAACAGATACATCTAAGGACTGTTCTCATTTCAGGGAAGCAAGGGTAAAGATGGAGACCCAGTGAGTACATCTGGTCTTGTGTCAAATGTGTATGGTTTTGTTATGTTATTATATAAATATACTGTATGTCTTTAAATATGACCTATGTTAATCCCCACAGGGACAAAGAGGACCTCATGGATTCCCAGGGTTGGCAGGAGAGGTTGGAGTCAAAGGAGATAAGGTACAATAATTACAAGTAAAAATATATATATATATTTGTGTATGAGATATATTTGTGTATGAGGCAGTTAGTCTTACCATGTGTTCTCTTCTGTACAGGGGGACACAGGAGTAGGCTTACCGGGGCCTCCAGGCCCTCCCGGACCACTCAAATCTCACAGTGTACCGGTGGGTGTCAGTGTAACATCCTGGAAACTTTGGATTGAACTGGGGATCAAATGGGGATTTGTGTTTAATTGCCTGTTTTCCTTTGAATTGCAGTATGGAGAGGATGCACTCGGCTCTGGCTTTGGGGACCTTGACGATACAGAATTTATCAGAGTAAGAACATTCTTCTAATCTGTCATTCTGCTGTCAGTCTATCTTGTGAGCGGACCAAGTCATTTGGTGTCACTCTAAAGCGGAAAGGTGGAATAAACGAGTCAGGAGTAGGTTCTTGATTGAACACAGTTCTCTATCAATACAAACACTCCAACACAATCAATGAGAGTCTCCCAAGGAACACCATACACATTCTTCTTTAGATGACACAGGAACACAAGAGACGATTATCTTTCAAATATAACAACAATCACAGATTTGTCACCGTCTTAATGGCTCTTCTTGGATAGCTCCCCTCTCTTGGTAGCTATTCTAGATAGTTTATCATCTTCCCCTTTCCGGCTGGTTCCCTCCTCTCTCTTATAGGGGAAAGAGAATATGTCATTAGTACTGTCAGCTGTGCTTAATTGCTTCTGGTTACCTTGTCTCATATGCCTTGTTGGGCTACTATCAGTGAGCTCAGCCTGCCCTCTGGTGGTCCTTCCACAATCTGTTATGTTTTTTCTCTCTAATAAAACGTCTCTAGGATGAGTATTTGAGCCTCGTATTACCAGCCTGATCTCGCAAGCTCTCATAAATATGTTTCACTACATGGAATCACATATTTATATAAACGTGCGATATCAGGCTGGTAGTAAGAGACTAAGCATATTCACCTCTCTGTGTTAAATGTGTGCTATGGCATCCCATATCCAGCAGGTAGGGGTGTTTCATCTGTTCACATAGAGTTGAGACCACTCCACTATAGTGATGTGATGATTTCACCGTGAGGTGTCCTCTCTCTCCTAGGGTTCCCCTGGTCCTCCCGGCCCTCCAGGTCAACCTGGCCCGCCTGGTCCCACCCGTTTCTTCGAAGCCTCCGAGGGCTTATTCCCTGGACAACCAGGTTCTCCAGGGCCACCTGGCAGAGACGGCCTTGTTGGGAAACCTGGACCACCGGTGAGATCTCTCTCTGTCCCACGTTATCCTTATTAAGATCCATTATGGATGGTTCCCCGTTTCCACCGGTTACCAACTGTTGATGTTCCCACTTTTGTTTTGTATTGTAAATGTTATTTTATAGTCTATATGTGTATGCATGCATTGTAGCTGACAGTGGTTTCCTCTCTACTCTCTGTTGTTATTGACCTGGCTGTCCCTGGCCTTTATTGTTTCAGGTGATTGAGGATTGGTTTAGTGGTTCTGGCTCGGGCTCTGCGTTTGGCTCTGAGTTTGGCTCAGGGTTGTTCGGCTCTGGGCTTGGTTCTGGCGAGGTATTGCCCTGGTTCCGTTACTGAACCAGTAGGCTTGAAAAGGAAGACTGTACTCTCCAACCATGTTTTCTAACAGCCTGGCCCATTTAACTTTGTGTGTGTGTGTGTGTGTGTGTGTGTGTGTGTGTGTGTGTGTGTGTGTGTGTGTGTGTGTGTGTGTGCTTATGTGCTTATGTGCTTATTGGCTTCTGCTTATAGTTGTTTACCCATCTATGAAACCATCAGGGCTCTATACTCATCTCCCATCCTCTCATTAAATGAGAAACAACCCAGGTTTGACTTTAACTGCCTTGACGGACATTGAGCTTGAGCTACAGTATGTGTTTCATACATCAAACATGGTCCAGCTACATTGGAGAGAACCTTCCTTTTTATATAAGTCTGTTGCGTGCGTGCTTTCACTAACTGCATTGATGGAGCTTGCACTTTTATTTTTTACAGTCAATGAGCCATGTTGTTCCTTCAGGAATGGCAAAGGGAAGATTGTGGCACCGGCTGGCTAAGATTTATAAAAAATGTTGTTAAACTATTTAGAAAGTAGAATATCATATTTTATGATGAAAAATAACTAATTCTGTTGGATTAAAGTAATTGAAAAAATAATCTCATCATGAATAATTATGAGAAACCTTTTAAATGACTTGGAAGTTATCTTTGCAATGGTATATATGGTAGCTACTATGACACTAAGAAAAGCAAGACAGTCTTGGTCATGGTTGACTAGTCACTTGTGTGACCTTTATGTGCAGGAGATTCAGAGAGCGACGGTTGTGACATCACATCTCTCTGCTGTTGATTTCAGGGTCCTACTGGTCTGGATGGGGATGCTGGGCTAACAGGGCCTACAGGTCTGAAGGTAAGATGATAGTAACTCAGGAGGCTATTGTTTGTATTTTACAAGGGAAATTAGCCTGCTAGATCCCATATTACCATGTCCATTGCAAATGCTTACTCAAATCTATCTATTTTAGGGTGAACAAGGACTAGCTGGACCAAACGGACCAATGGTATTTTAACCATCTGACAACTCAGTTATCAATTATAAAATGCATAAATCAAACAATGAGAGCTTTGTTCCTAATCATGCTGTTGACATGCAGAAGCATCTATTTTAGGTGTTGTCATTTTAAGTCAAAACTATACTTTGTTCTTCATAGTCAGTTAAATGGGTCTGTTCTTCCTCGCAGGGTGTATCAGGTGACCCAGGGCTGACAGGAGCTACAGGACCGAGGGGACCAGAGGGGAAGATGGGCGACCCTGGCCCTCGGGGGCTGCCTGGCCCCACCGGACCCCCAGGAGGAAGATTTTTTGTTGAGGTGCTGCTTTGTTGATTTTACTGTTGAGTCAGTTTCCCATCATACTGTTGTCTTGTTTTGTCTCTATTGATTCTGAATGCAATAATGTTGTGTGTTGGTGCTTGCAGGATGTGGAGGGGTCTGGGAAGAATGACATGGTCCTTGGCACAGAACTCAAAGGCCCTCAGGTGATTGAGATTGGTATATGTGTGTGTCTCCTGTAGTTTTGAAGTCCTTTTACATTGTATTTCACCTTGAGATCCATGGGAATAACTGTTGTTATCTACTCTCTTCTGTAGGGACCTCCTGGTCTCCCTGGCCCTGCAGGACCAAAGGTAGGATTACAAACAAGGAAAATAACTAGGCTGTGGAAAAACTAGGTTCACATGGAAATCTGATCAGTTGTATATCCTGTCTGTTTTCTACAGGGTGAAGATGGGAAGGATGGGGCTCCTGGGTTGTCAGTGAAGGTTGGTTGCATCTCTCTTACACCACCTTCTACAATATTATTATTGGACATTGGTGGATGTGTCTTCACCTTTGTTCTGTCTCTTTTCAGGGTGAGCCTGGTGCTTCTGGACCTGAGGGACTCCAAGGGCTAGCTGGGTTACCAGGCGCCAGGGTCAGTATTGAACCAGAAAGTATAGCATCATCTGCAGTAACCTTGAATTTAAAGTTTGTAGCTAGCTAAACCTCAACAACTACCTGGCTACTATTTTTAACTGTGTTATGTGTGCTTGTCTCTGCAGGGATTGAAAGGAGACAAAGGTGATCCAGGACCAAAGGTATGTTGGTGTTAGAAATCAGAACGACTCCAAACTAACCCTGATGTGGGCTGTTATTCTGTTCATCATATGTTCATCATATAATACTTGTGGTTGTATCAAAGCCTGTTACAACATTATAGACCATCTTTGGTTGTGTCATTCAAATGGCTTGTTGAGTTCATGGGGGTTCTTTGTCCTAACTCTCCTGTGTGCTGTGTCTTACAGGGGGAGTGTGGTCCTGATGGACACAATGTACCTGGTCCTCCTGGTCCTCCCGGCCCTCCAGGACCAATCATCAATCTGCAGGATGTACGTCCACCCCACACACCTCTCATCCCCTGTCTGAGTGCTGTTTCACAAATAACACACACACATTGAACAGGAATAGAGCTGTTGTGGTTTATTAAGGGTTATTAAACGTTATGAGCATTCATAACAGGAAGTAACTTGAGTTGTCTGTCACCATCCACATGGTTTTCATATATTCATAGTTTGTACAGTATGTAAAGCTTACAGCTAGTATAGCTACATTAGATTTGCTACTGTAATCAATATGTCATATGTTTATCCTCAGCTCCTCCTGAACAATACAGAGAGCATGTTTAACATCACTGAGATACGTGGGCCCCCTGGCCCAATGGTGAGTAGCACAATGTTAATTTGATGTATTTCTGAAACTAGCCCATTATATTTAAATGGCAATATCCATTATGCTTTACATTAAATAGTCTGGATGCTGGAGCATGGCACATATCAATATGCCTCAGGGCAGTTTGCATTTATTGCTATTTCATGCATGGGCAATGATTCTAATTATTCATTCACATCTGTCATGTGTGAAGCCAGAATGGCCTGTTTTCAATCGCCATGCCTATTTACTAGAGATACTCAGCTAAGGGTCAACCTAACCACCCAAACAACCATAATGCATACTTGATCAATAATACAGGCTACTTATACAATGCATACGCTTCGCCTACTTACATAATGCATACACATACACTTAACTATGATATCAGTTTTAAAAGCTTGTTCTTACATTACAGCCTTGGAAATGTTTCTGCTGTATTTTGTGAGATGGATGCTATCATGCTAGTATATTCTGCAAAGACGCTGCATGCTACTTTATTATTGCATGTGATTGACAGCTATGCTGACCCAGTCCTGCTACCTGCCTGTGTGTGTTTTGTTGCATGTCACAGGGCCCTGAAGGCGAGCCTGGCAGAGCAGGATTCCCTGTAAGAGCAACTCCATACTTCATATGTGATTACTGGGTTGTTCCACGAAAAGAGTGCCCTTTCTTTGATATTTTAAGTAGAAATTGTGCACTAATATTGAATTTTAAAAGTCTGTGCTGTTTAATATAGACCACATGGAGAATTCAATAAATCTGTTTTTTTTTATATTAATAAATTCTTGCTGAAGTGCCAATATTCAGCATTTTGACATGTCCCTCCATCAACCCTGTGTCACTTCTAGGAAGATTATAACCCACTTAATCCCAAAATGTCTCCCAAGTTTCACCCGCATTGTAAAACCCTAGTTATTTTGTTGCTTTGACAAAGTCATTTCTGATGATTATTATTTATTTGATGTGACAAGTGATTCATTTACTGAACTCGAAATATGGTGAAACTGTTTTTTTTTTTTCAAAAGAAACATTGAACATCTAATATTCAAATCATAGAGTAAAAGCAGGTGAGCTGGTTCTACTATTTTTGGCAATTTTCTGGTGTTTTGTGGTGGAAAACTGAGTGGGTCGAGCATAACATGTCAACCCTGTTACCCACAGATAGACAGGCCAGAAATGATTTAACAATTTTATTTTTTGGGTGAAGCTTGCATTCAATTGCCAATCCCTGCTGCACACAACAAGCTTCCATTCCCCCTGTCACAACGCGATTTATGGCTGATTTAAGAAGAAATCGTCAAGGGTCAACCCCGTTACTTTATTTTTTATTAACCTCTTAAGATGGGAAAACATGTTTTTTATGAAGTTAGACATGTGGTCTTTATGACAGAATGTTCAAATTAGGTGAAATCAAAAAAAGAATTTGACCAAGGTACACTTCTCAAAGGGCACCGAATTAGTGGAACGACCCAACCCCATATATAACATTCAGGGTGGATTGTATATTTATGTACTACTGTAAATACCATGCTGATTTAATTTTGTCTTTGCTGCCATGGGAAGGAATTGGGTAGGTTCCTTATCATAATGATAAGAGTCTGTAGGTCTGAATATAACATATTTTTACTCACCCACTATAAGTAAATATGCTCTAATATGCTCATCTTCTCTGTCCGTAATTATTATTGTGGTCTTTGCCCAGGGCCCAAGAGGACCAAAGGGTGACAGTGGGCTTCCTGGTTTTCAAGGTCCGCCAGGAATGAAGGTAAGGATCAGAAGCTCTGTTAATGTTTACTGTCCCTCCATGCCAGATAAGTACTACTTCATGGATCTTACATCAGAAAGGACTTTAACAACCTAACCAAGACCTGATGATCATGTCTATGTGTCTACTATGTCTTTCCTCCTCGTAGGGTGCGAAAGGGGAAGCTGGTGTCACTATCGCTGCCGATGGAACTGTGTTGACAAGTGTCAGGGGGCCTCGGGGACCAAAAGGAATCAAGGTGACTCCTCTCTCTACCTCTAGGGTTAAAGGACACTGTATGGTAGTGGTTTTCTGATGAATAGGTGCTCTGACCATGTCGGTGTGCTTTTCACAGGGTGAGCGTGGCTTCCCTGGAGCTTATGGTGTCATGGTAAGTCAATGATGCCTTGTAAAAGCATAAAATAATGCTCTATAGAAATGTACACTTGTATTTGTTATACATATTGGTATCTGTAACAACTGTAAACATCTACTGTCTAGTAGTGGGTGAATGTGAAATGATAGAAAAGAATGTTATTTTTCAGGGACCAATTGGACCAACTGGACAAAAGGGAGAATACGGGTTCCCTGGTCGACCGGTCAGTGCTTTTTGTCAACCCTCTGCTGTTCTAATTTGGTTGAGTAAAAGATGAGTCACTGTAACTTTCCCTGTTTAAGTGTTGGCCTTCTTACCTCCGCAGGGGCGACCTGGAATGGCAGGGAAGAAGGGAGACCAGGGAGATGCCATTGGTCAACCAGTAAGAATCGCTATCATGAAACATGATTTTATGCAATTACAGTACAATCAACTAACTAAGAGACAGAAAAGTGAGGTGTCATTGACTGTGATTGTGTTTGTAGGGACTTCCTGGTCCTCCTGGCCCTCCCGGACCCCCAGGACCAGTAACAGGGCTCAACGGAGTAAGTACAGTATAAGTACACATTAATGTCATTGCTGTATAAGTACACATTGATGTCATTGCTGTATAAGTACACATTGATGTCATTGCTGTATAAGTACACATTGATGTCATTGCTGTATAAGTACACATTGATGTCATTGCTGTATAAGTACACATTGATGTCATTGCTGTTTCTCTACTATAATTAGTATGCGCTATGGAAGAGATTGGTCCTTTGATTTAGTAGCAATGTTCATATAGAAGCAACAAGACACACTGGAGACAAACAAAACAGAACAACAAAATGGTAGTTTGTCTCCAGTAATGATCTACATTTACATTTACATTTAAGTCATTTAGCAGACGCTCTTATCCAGAGCGACTTACAAATTGGTGCGTTCACCTTATGACATCCATATCTAATGTCAACACATGAAGAACTCGCTTTCATTGGATATCCAGATGTCGTCAATGATGTCAATATCAATGCTGATGTCATAATTTTCCTCTGAATCTTAAAGACAGTTTTTCCGGTCCGTCCCAGACCGTTCTGCAAAACACCAGTAAGTTTGTGTTTGAGCCCCTTTAAGGCTCTTTGGGTGTGGCGGCGCATGTAAGTTCGTGGGCTCTTACCCCTAACAGGCAGCCCCTCCCTTCCCTCCCCTCCTGTCTGCAGCAGTGCTGTCTCCCTCCGTGTTTCCTGGGTTTGTGGTGGTCCTCACGATAGCATAAAGCTGGCTCCTGCTTCTCCGCAGGTCAGAAGGTCATGTGACATCATAGTCACTTTACATATATTTATATATCTCAACCACACTAACTAGCCATGTTGACTTCAATACATCGATTTTAGAATCTATGAAGAAAAAAAATCAATTTTCTGCCTGCTTTATGCTGACGGTGTAAAAATGCCCCTTGAGTGTTCTTGTTCCTTTAACTCTGAACCCTGGTTTGGCGGGGTGGAAGGTCTCTACCCCCGGCATGTTGCTGTTGCATGTGGTTTTATCTGTTGTTTTTAGCTTTACAGTGCTAAAATGTTAAGGCTAACTCCTGTGATTCAAGGTGACCAACCAAAATAAGAACATTAAACCGAGTTCCTTACTACCTCTTGTCCTCATTCTATGTTTAACTTTTGTGTGCAAGGCTGGCATGGATGTTTGGATGCCAATTAGGCTGGCATGGATGTTTGGATGTAATCACAAATCTCTCTCCTATAACATGTCTTTTGATTTTCAGACATTTTTGAATGGCCATCTTGACTGAAACAAAACAACTATACCTGTTGTGTATAGGATGTAAAGCTGTTTTATTGTTGATTATTTGGTGGTGGATCTGGTTGTGGGTATAATTTCATATTTGAACCATGTAGTTTTTGAAATCCTTCCACAATAACCATACCATTTTGACTTGTAGGTTAATGGCAGCAAAGGGTTGTCACAAGGTAAGTCATCAGATATTCCATTGTGCGCAAGACATACATTATACTCTTGTGAAAATGAATCTGAGCATACAGGATGATCATCATAACCGTATGATCACTAGTCTATGGACAAATATTTTCAACATATACATACAGATGAGCTCAGTGGTCTCATACACCTGTACTGTATTTCTGTGAAGGTGGCAGGAGAAGAAACGGAGGTGCTAAAGGGGAAAAGGGAGAGGTTGGACTTCCTGGAATGCCTGTAGAACCAGGTATGCATGTGCAGCCAGGGGTGCAGTTTCTCCTCCATTTAACTTGTTTGTTGGCAATAATCGCACTTGATTAGATCCGAAACTGTTTCCATGAGCGTCCTCAGACGTGTTTGCAACCGACATACAAGATGACATATAAGATGTGTGTTCTCCCTCATCAGATGATATTCTACCAGAAGGCTTTGTAGTGAGTATTTTACATTAACTTCTTTAAAGAACATTTACCAGTTCAAAACTCACTGTATAAGTAGTGGAAATGTATGTTATGTCAAACTTATGCATGTGATAATATATTAACAGTCTGATTCAACCAAACTGTTTGTTCCTCAGGGAGAAAAAGGAGACACGGGCTATGAAGGAATGAAAGGAGACCAGGGTGAACCTGGGTTGCCTGGCCCTCCAGGTCTTCCTGGGAGATCAGGCCTTGTGGTGAGTAATTCCAGGCTCAAAATACTCAACAAAGTACAGTATACATTTTACAAACTATAGTCAATGTAAATACATGATACACCTATTACTTAGACATTTGAGTAATGGTCAGAGACACTGTCAAATGTACATTTTGTATATGCTTATGTAGGGGCCAAAAGGTGAGTCCGTCATTGGCACCGTTGGTCATCCTGGAGCTCCTGGTGAACCAGGGGTTCTTGGCATTGGACGACCAGGCTCTCGGGGGCCCCCTGGCCCTGCCGGACCCCCTGGACCCCCCCCTGTCTATGGTTCAGGTAACTGTGCATGGTGTGCTCGCTAAAATACAACATCTTAAACTTAGCGTTGCTGTCAAGTTCCATATGTATGCATTTGAAAAGCACAAATGTATGTTTAGTCGACCTACAGTACACTGCGATACTTTTGTATGACTGTTCTATTTTTCAGCTGTGAGTATTCCCGGCCCACCTGGGCCTCCCGGTACTCCTGGGATTACTGGCTATGAAAACCCGGTAAGGCAACCAGTAGGGTACTTCCTTATATACTCACCAAGTCAACATAAAGAAATGTGTGTATGTGTTTACCGACTTGTGTGTGTGGGTTTGCGTGTGCACTAGTTCTCACATTGTCACCATGGATTGGCTTGAGCAGCGTTGTCTATGTCCAGAGGATTCAGTGTGAACTTCCTCTCTTCTCGCACCAGGTGTCCACATACAGGAACACCAACAGTTTGATGAGGGAGAGCCACCGTGCTGCAGAGGGCTCGATGGCATATGTCTCAGACAAGGGAGAACTCTACGTTAGAACTAGAGATGGCTGGCGCAAGGTTCAGGTACTGCATGCCTTTACAGTCCCACAGTGATGTCTCCAGTTAATTAGAGCCTTTGATATGGCTAAATGTGGCAAAAAATTATAATATAAAATGTGATGTTGTCTGTGCTTATTCAGTGAGGTGTGTCCTGTCTCCCCAGCTTGGTGAGCTCATCCTCATCCCAGCAGAGAGCCCATCCTCTGCAGTGTCCCAGGCCCTGAGCAGACCAGGAGATCGCACCAGACCCCACAGCCAGGTACTGTGGTTACACTGCGCATTATATCTGCTCTCTTCAGTTTGTTATGAATGTTTCATTGATGATTTCATTATTCGGTGTCAATCTGCGCTTGTTTTTTTAGGAACTAGTTGGAACTAGCTACGTGCCCAACTATAATGTCCTACCTCATACAGTACACTCAGTACCAGCGGTAAGGTGGAATTTATACCTCTGTTGCACATTTATACCTCTCAGTTGCACAGTCACCGTGGACTAGCTTGAGCTGTGTTGTCAATGGTTACTTCCATTGACTTTTGCCCCCCACAGCTGCACCTGGTGGCCCTGAATGCTCCGTTCTCTGGGGACATGCGTGGCATCCGGGGAGCAGACTTCCAGTGCTACCAGCAGGCCCGAGCCATGGGTCTCACTGCCACCTACAGAGCATTCTTGTCCTCACACCTCCAGGACCTGGCCACCATCGTCAAGAAGGGAGACCGCTACAACATGCCCGTCATCAACCTCAAGGTACAGTTGTTGTCTCTTATGACAACTAAAACATAAATAATGGACTGATTAGGTCCTGAGTTTTTTTGGTTATGATGCGGTTGTTGAAAATAAAGCGAAGCCAGTTCAGAAAGGGAACCCGAAAACCGGCTAGCTGATATGCGTCAGCTGAGATTGCACCAATTAGATGCTAGTAACAATCACATTTACCTTATTTGGCGGTCTATTTCATCTGACCGGTTCTGCTCACACATCCTGCTGCCGCTTGCTGCTAGTATGCATATGCTTCTTTTGCTCCCACCACCCCAGCCTCCACATGTTAGATTCTGTTTTCCTGCTAGGGAATTGGTATAGCCATCCCTGCTTGTAGGTCATTTTATATATTGATACTTTGCTTGGACAGTGAGCTACCCTGAAGGAGCAGAGCCTATATTACCAAGATTTGCATGATTCATTCTTTAATAAATAGTTAAATATATTTCTACGTGGTGTTTCCTTTCTGAACTACAGGAAGTCTGTGACTGTAAATGTGACTTTAACCACATCTTTTCCACAGGGAGAGGTGATCTATAGCAGCTGGATGAACATCTTCTCTGGGAACGGAGGCGTGTTTGACCCATCCATCCCCATCTACTCCTTTGAAGGACGGAACGTCATGACGGACCCTACTTGGTGAGTGACCAGCTTTGGCTGACCCCTTAAAACACATACAGAGAACAATCACAGATTGGGATATTTAGGTGAACATTGATGCAAGTCACTCTGGATAGGAGTGTCTGTAAATGTAAAATGGCATAGGTCTGTGTGTAACTCTCGGTGTGTGTTTTCTGTGAATGCAGGCCTCAGAAGCTGGTGTGGCATGGCTCCAGTACGGTGGGCATCCGTATGACCACTAACTACTGTGAGGCGTGGCGGGCGGGTGACATGGCGGTGACGGGCCAGGCTTCGCTCCTCCAGACAGGCAGACTTCTGGGCCAACACACCCGCAGCTGCTCCAACCATTTCATAGTGCTATGTATTGAGAACAGCTACATTGACCACAGGAGGTCTAATTAACCTTAACACACATACATCTAGTATACACTCACAAACACACACGTCTCCTATTAACATAGAGCAGCTATGTGCTGGACAACATGAGGCGCTATCACACACCACAGCACTCACCTCTCTACCGCAAAAAGACAGAGCAGCTTCATACTGACCACAGATGAAACTCCCTCTGTTCATTCACCTCTCAATATTAAACTCTCATCAACACAGCATCACTACATTGCACTGGTCACTAATGTATGTTTACTGTTTCTTTAAGAAAGGTGTAAATATAATGTAAATGACTTCCTGTCAAAAGCACTGCATCACTCCAATTCATTGTGTTTCAATTTGACTGAAGGAATGCCAAAGAACTGGTGATCAGCAACCAACCGACTAACCCACATTGTTTCTGCAGGAGTAGCCTTTAACACGGTTTATTTTTGTTAGTTTGCTCATTCGAGTCTTATTCTTAAGTGCCTAGTAGAGTAGTTTGCATAGAGACAGCAACCATTCTAACCTTTTGTGGTTTACTGTGGTTTATCAGACCCCAAAACAAACAATATGATGAAATTAGGACGACTGGTCTTTTCTGTTTTCCGTGATAAAAAAGAATAATGAAATGCCAGGATCTATTCAGACAAGGGAACCATGTGTTGCTCCCTCAAGCCTTGAAGTCATTTAGATGCACTGAGTTTATTTGAATAGTTTGGGGTTTCCATATCCATGAAGGCTTTTTGTCTGTGAAAATTAAGGGTTTTTCTGTTGCGAGCGACTTTGTCTTAGTATTTAAGTTGAATTCTATGTTTCGTATTTTATTTATACTGTAACAGCACATAATCTTAAAATGTGGCAGCACATGGGTTCACTTTGAAAATTAAATTGAACAAATGTATGTGTATATATATATATATATATATGCTGTTGTTCAATCTGCCTGCGCTATCACCATGAAATAGTTGTTTTTGTACGGTATTCCACTAATTGACTTACTGTAGATGTACTTTCAACAAATTTATGATTGAGAACTAGATATTTGAATGGCTGTTACAGTGATTCAGAGAAACGATGTACTCATTGACTGGTGCTCAGTGAATAAATGTTTTTTTTTTAAAGTCTTGGCTATTAATTTAATGTGGAGCTTAATTTAATTTGGGTCAATAAATGCATTTACACCAAATGTGCACTAGATGGTAGCACACCATCTTACTTTAACAATAGTGTTGTTGAAAGTGGGACTGGGACGTGAACCTCAAAAAATAACACCTCAGCATAATTTGATATGAGCGCTGATACAGCTTCATAAATCTGGGTGGTGACATTTGAGAAATATTTCTGGTTTGTGGCTCAATGGGTTATCAAATCGGTCTTACTGGATGACTGACTAGGTGTTTCTTACATGTGCAATGATACAGTACCACCTCAGTGCAAATTGAAGACTTCTATGTTTCTGTTTTGAATTATTCATTGACCACGTTCTTCTTGTGAACAGTGTTTTCTCTGAATGTGTCATTGTTTCCCTGAATCTAAAACTGCCACGCGCTGATCTGTTTCACCTGTCTTTGATTGTCTCCACCCACCTCCAGGTGTCACCTGTTTTCCCCATTAGTCCCTGGGTATTTATTCAGGTGTTCCTTTTGTCTGTTGCCAGTTCGTCTTGTCTGTCAAGTCAACCAGCGTGTTTTTCCGTGCTTCTGCGTTTTCTTATCTCTCTTTTGCTAGTTCTCCCAGTTTTGACAATTGCCTGCCTTGACTCTGAACCAGCCTGCTTGACCATACTGCCTGCCATGACCTCGAGCCTACCTGCCACTCTGTAGCTCCTGGACTCTGACCGTGTTTATGATATTTTGCCTGTCCACGACCATTCTCTTGCCTGCCCCTTGGATTATAATAAATATCATTGACTCGAATCATCTGCCTCCCGTGTCTGCATCTGGGTCTCGCCCTGTGCCCTTATAGTATGAACTGGACATGACAGATCCAGCAGACTTGGATCAGCTCCGCCAAGCAGTCTCCCTACAGGGCGCCACCATTGGGAGGCATGAGGAGCTACTGCTGGACCTTTTGGAAGGGCTTCGCCATGACAAAGGGTTCAAGGCTATTATGGCGCAAATCAGGGAGTTAGCTCATAGACAGTCTGCCACCTCCGAGACCCCCCCCCAATCACCCAGAAAGCTTTTCACTATTAGTGGTGGGTTTGTACAGCCTACCCCAGCTCCCCCGCTTACCTCCTCCGGAGCGATATTCTGGGGATCCCGGAACCTGCCGGAGTTTTCTTTCCTCATTTTTGAGCTGCAGCCATCTTCGTTCCCTTTGGATTGGTTGAAGATAGTGTATATTATTACGCTAATGTCGGGAAGGGCGCTCCCCTGGGCTACAGCAGTTTGGGAGCATCAACCCGCTATTTGTCGTGATTTGGAAGACTTTTCATGACAGAGGTGAGGAAGGTTTCCGATTCTCCGGTATCCGGGAGAGAGGTGGCCTGAACTACTTGAATTACGGCAAGACTTTCGCACGTCTGGAATCCGGAGCCCCTATTCGATACCTTCCTTCATGGATTATCAGAGGTGATAAAAGATTAACTAGCTGCTCAGTGGACCTTGATTCCCTCATCGCCCTCACCATTAGGATTGATGGACGTCTATGGGAACGCAGGAGTGAGAGGTCTGGCCTAGGTCACACTCATCCATTTGCTGCGGCTCGCTCACCTCCGAAGGAATCCGGAAGTCCCCAAAAGCTGTTTTTCCGATATACACCGGAACCTATGCAACTGGGAAGAGATAGATTATCGCCTAGGGAACGTTCACGCAGGCTAAGCTCTAATTGTTGTCCGTATTGTGGTGCTGTAGGGCATTACATAGCCACCTGCCCAGTGAAGAGACCTGAATCCTTTCGTAGGTACAAGTACACTGGTGAGCCTGACTGGGAACCCTTTAATTCCCATTACCCAAACTCGCTTTTTATGTGATCTTGCTGTGGGGAGACCAGCCAAAGTCTCTCCGGGTGCTCATTGACTCTGGTGCAGATGCGTTTCATGGACGCTACCCTGGTATCGGAACTAAGTATCCCTACTCAACTCCTCTCCGTTCCCATGGATGCCAGGGCACTGGACGGCCACTCCATTGGAAGAGTTACACAAAAGCACAGCCCCCATTAATATGCGGATATCTGGAAACCACAGTGAGTCAATACAGCTTCTCATTGAGTCTCCACATATCACTATTGTTTTGGGCTTTTCTTGGCTCCAGAAGCACAACCCGGATATTGACTGGACCACGGGGCCAACCTGAGTTGGAGCCCATTCTGCCATTCCCATTACCTGAAGGCGGCACAGCCTTCCCCGGAATGTCTGCCTCCCGGATTGAGTACAGCCTCAGATCGCTCTGCCATTCGCGCAGAGTACCATGACCTCCTGGAGGCTTTCAGCAAGGCTCGTGCTACCTACCTCCCTCCACAACGTCCTGCCGATTATGCTATTGACCTCCTCCCGGGCACCGCACTGCCTCAAGGCCGGCTAAATTCCCTGTCTGGTCCTGAGACCAAGGCCATGGAGGAGTACATCGAGGACTCTCTGGCAGTTGGGAGTGTTCGTCCTTCTGCCTCTCCTGCTGGTGCAGGATTCTTCTTTGTGGGGAAGCTCAAGACCCTGCGTCCATGCATTGATTACCAGGGTCACAATGACATTACGATCAAAAAATTGGTACCCTCTACCACTCCTCTCCTTGGCTTTCGAACCTCTCCAGGGGGCTACCATATTTTCTAAACTGGACCTTCAGAATGCCTACCACCTTGTGAGGATACACAAAGCAGATGATTGGAAGACTTCTTTCAACACTGCCAGTGGACACTGAGTACCTGGTCATGCGTTTGGACTCACCAACGCACTAGGACTAGTCTCCCAGTCCCTACCACTGAAAAACATCCCCACTGCATGATGTTGCCACCACAAAAAAAATAGAATACATTTTAGTTTAGTAAAATTACTTTTTAGCTACAGCCATGTCTATCAGGCATGCTTAGGCACATATTTTTATAGTAAACCCAGTTTATCAGTTTTAGAGATTTACAACCGTAAATTGTTATTGTATCTTATCACTATTAGCTAGTAAACGTAGCTAGCTAGTTTACTGGATATCCAATAATTGTTATTTACATCTGTTTGGAATCTTATCTTGCGTCATGCCTATAATTTTGTGAGATTGAAATGCATCCACGGTCATAATCATAACCAATCTCAAAACTCGGCAATTATGTTACATAACTAGCTAGTAGACTTAGTTGCTGATGTTAAACGTTTGCTAACAAGTTAAACGTGATGCATGGTACATAAATGAGCAGGCGCCAGGCTAACCAACCAGCCAACTCCAGTCATGTGCTAATAATGTTTGTTGGTAAACCTAGCTTTAGGTAGCTGGTTGTAACGTTGTAGCTTGCTGTTTAGTAGCCATATCTAAGACTAAAAATGTTTTACTATCGAAATACAATATAGCTCCGATTGTACAACCTCTTCTATTTTTAGTCATAGATACCTGTAGTTGTTTAGCTAAGTTAGCAAACCATTTTTATTTTATTTCCCTCCACTGAAACACAGTATGTTAGCCAGCAATACACAAAATCGGTTTCAGTAGATAAACTAAAGTGATCTAACTAGCTAGGTGGCTTGCAGGAAAAATAACTTACTTAGCTAGCCTCCGTATTTGTCATATGCCCCCTTGGTGCTGGCATCGGATATAGCTAAATCCAAGTATTTATTTCTAATCCTCTTTCCTATATTCCGGTTGAATGTCACCATGTAGCTAATAGACCATTTTTTGATGTTCTATCGTCAAATTCGTTGGGTGGAATCATTTGACGCCATTGCGTCAGTTCTTTCAGTTTTGCCCAAAGGATTGTGTTGTTAATGTCTGCCTCCCTTTTTAAAAAGCCTGCCTCGGGGGAGGATGTGTCCAGAGCACCAAGCACCGCCCCACACGAGTTGTAGTCTTTCAGAGACTGGAAATAATATGTCAGCTTGTATATTTAGCAATGAATTCAGGGATAGAAACATCGCTGAAAGACGTCCAATAGCTCTACTGAACTAGGACAACATATCTACTCACACAAAAACGTATAGCGTTATCAATATCACATAGAGCACATGTGTCAAACTCGTTCTACGGAGGGCAGTGTGTCTGCGGGTTTTCACTCCTCCCTTGTTCTTGATTGATGACTTAAGGTCACGAATTAGTTATTAATTTTGCTACACCCACACTAGCATCTGCAAAAATATGTGTATGTGACCAATACAATTTGATTAGAACTATCCACACTTGGTTGTCTCAGGCTTTGCGCAATGCCACAAAGCAGGACTACATTTATTTTCAGATCACACCCCCATATCAATAGACTAGAAGCCGTCATAGGGTGTATCATTCAGCGCGCGAAGCCCAGAACTTCATTACTTCTGGGCAATTATGTGTGAAACACATCTCACTGACGTAGGTATGCTTCAGACATGATGAAAACATGCCCAGATTCCTCCAGATTGAAATTCCCCATTAACCAAATTAGACACTCTCTCTCATTGACCTCCATAAAAAAAATATTTAAAAAAACCGCCACCTGCTGGAGAAGACAGATTTTGGGCTCTCGCTTCACCTCTTCCTCTATTCTCACTAACTGGACCATGAATGCAGCCCTCACTTGCATTGTTCGAGGCAATATTTGTCAACCAATCATTAGGGTGTTTTTGTTTGACCCACTCGTACATGAACATAGATGGGATTGAAACATGATCGGGATAGAATTGAAAATTATATTTGAGACCTCTTTCTAACCAATTAATTGTGCACATATTGGGCCTCCGGGGTGGCGCAGGGGTCTAGGGCACTGCATCGCAGCGCCAGCTGTGCCACCAGAGACTCTGGGTTCTCCAGGCTCTGTCGCAGCCGGCCGCGACCGGTAGGTCCGTGGGGCGACGCACAATTGGCCTAGCGCAGTCAGTGCGGCTTGGTTGGGCTGTGTTTCGGAGGCCATGTTGTAGCGACAAGATAGTAATTGCTAACAATTGGATACCATGAAAAAGGGGGTTAAAAAAACAATTTTTTTGCACATATTATGTTTTCAGTTTGTGATATGGGGTATAGAAAAGTGTATTTAGATGTTTATACAGAAACTTTTACAAACAATACACTATATACAATAGTATTTGGACACCCCTTTGAACTAGTGGATTCAGCTATTTCAGCCACACTCGTTGCTTACAGGTGTATAAAATCGAGCACACACCATAGACAAACATTGGCAGTAGTGACTTTCTCAATGACTTCCAACAAGTCAGGTTGTCAAATTTCTTTAGAGCTGTGCGCAATGCCAAGTGTTGGCTGGAGGGGAGTAAAGCTCGCCGCCATTGGACTCTGGAGCAGTGGAAATGTGTTCTCTGGAGGCATGAATCACGCTTCACCATCTGGCAGTCCAACGGACAAATCTGGGTTTGGTGGATGCCAGGATAACGTTACCTGTCCCAAGGCATAGTGCCAGCTGTAAAGTTTGGTGGAGGAGGAATAATTGTCTGGGGCTGTTTTTCATGGTTTGGGCTAAAACCCTTAGTTCCAGTGAAGGGAAATCTTAACACTACAGCATACAATGACATTCTAGACCATTCTGTGCTTCCAACTTTGTGGCAACAGTTTGGGGAAGGCCCTTTCCTGTTTCAGCATTCCAATGCCCCCGTGCACAATGCTTGCTCCAAAAATAAATGGTTTGTCAAGATCGGTGAGGAATAACTTGACTGGCCTGCAAAGAGCCCTGACCTGAACCCCATTGAACATGACAAGCTGGTGTCCACATACCTTTGGTCATGTAATGTATCTGGCCTTCTCCCCCTTCACTTCAATGGTGGGCTGAGAATAACTTTCCTTGTCTCTAAATATTAAAATAGAGTGAAGGACAGAATAATTTGACTGCTCCCTGCTTGGTGTTACTTTTCATCATGTTCTGTACTCTAGTTTCTCTCTGTTCAATAGCTTTTGTCTCTTGAGGAAGAAGGCAAGCTGTCAGGACATTCTGTATTCAGGTTTTATTCTCTGTCTACATTGAGCTCAGTAATAGTGTTTTGATTGACAAATACCTTATTCTTGTTCTCAGCTGAATTGCCCACCTGGGAGTGCAGGCAGATGTACTGCCTGAGCCCTATGGGCCCTGGTCAAAGGACTTGAACTATATAGGAAATAGGGTTTCATTTAGGAGTGGGATGCAGCCATATTTTGTCAGCTGGATAAATATTTCATCATGTTATTTCCAGATGATTTATTTAGAAGTGGTGCCTGTACACAAGGCGAGATCCATACAGAAATGGTTTAGTCGAGGTCGGTGTGGAAGAACTTGACTGCCTGCATTGAGCCCTGACCTCAACTCCATCGAACACCTTTGGGATGAATTGGAACACCGACTGCGAGCCAGGCCTAATCGCCCAACATCAGTGCCCAACTTCACTAATGCTCTTGTGGCTGAATGGAGGCAAATCCCCACAACACTGTTCCAGTGGAACATTCTAGTGCAAAGCCTTCCCAGAATAGTGTAGGATATTATAGCAGCAAAGGGGGGACCAACTCCATATTAATGCCCATGATTTTGGAATGATGTGTTAGATGAGCAGGTGTCCACATACTTTTGGTCATGTAGCGTATGTTGACGCTGCCAGGTTAATCTGAGCCTTGCTGTTGGGAAACCACTACAGTGTCCGACTTTCGGCTGTCGCAGATGCACGTCCCCTGACTTCATTCACTGATTTTCGACTACCGTCTGCATGCTTGAACACGCCCAGTGTGAGAAGGGGTTGGGTATGAGAGAGGGGTTAAGGGCGGTTGGGGGAGTTCCATGTGGGCGGGATATTTTCGCGTTGTTGGCAATCAGACCATTTTTTTTCCTCCAAGCAAAGAATACAGAAGTTGGTGAGAAATTGCCCAGAGTAATTTGTTATGACAATGGATACAATACGCTGTTATTTCATATTTTTGGTCATATTTCTTGGAGCAGGAATTCACATATCAATCGGTAAGTGATGCAGACACATTAGACACAGAATTATGATTCAAATTAGATTTTCACACTTGGTTTTTGTTTTAAAAAATTGTGTTTTCAAACATGGCGCAGGTCATGGGGAACCGAGCTGCCAGGAATGTTTATTGTCAAGCAAATGACCATGCGGGTGAGAGAACGAATAAAAAGTCACTTGCACGAAAATTGCCTCACTTGGCTATAATTTAGGACTCGGAGGTGCTTATGGCCAGACATTTATATCCCGTTGTATTGAAGTGGCTGATATGTTGTCTAGCAAAAGAGAGACTCGACAATTGCTCTTTCTGTACTTGGTGAAGTCGAAGTGTCCTGTATATTTTTTTTGTCAACATAGTTGTTTGAGTCATAGGACGAGCAAAGCGAACCGAATGAATAGGATTGGCACATATGAGCTGTTGTTAACGTGACAGTTTTATACTTGATACAATGTGATACAATGTCCAGATAGTTATCATGGAAGCGTGATAGGGTGGCGACATTGGATCATACAATGCACCCGCTTCGTTGCTGAGGATGTGTAGTGTCTCTAGAGATCTAAAAAGCTCGTCATAGCACTTGTCGAATACAACAAAATAAGTTATCTGAAGACATTAGTCCAAAGAGCACATTATCATCTAAAATGTCTAAATAGTCGATTAGTGATAAGGACTCACGTAGGAATATCAATATGTAGCATAGGCTAAGCCCCTTCAGGCTATTTAACGTTAGATACACTGTTGCAAATAACTGACTACCGAATGACCCGTTTACCAGATTCAAAGCATACGATTTGTTACAGAATATTGGAGACGTATCGGTTCAATACGTGGGGTTTCTGACAATTGACTAACAAGGAATGATGACTTAGCCTACCAAACATACTCTACGTGCCTGCTGATGCATCCATGGATACTGGAGGCGCATGTAGCCTACGTTGACATTGTAACCCACGAGTAGTTGCCCGAGGCATCAATTTATATATTTTTCAGCTTCTCCATTGAAGCTTTGCTATAGCAAAATTACCTTGTCACAGTATAGTCATTATCTCGATTTCCAATTCTAAAATTGTGCAGGGAGTTAATTTTTATTTGTTTTAACGGATGGATAGGAGATGTAGTCTAGAGAAGGTTATAGTTAACGAAGCCAAAACGTATTTAATCTTAATCGCGATCCAGTTTACGGAGTAGGCTCGTGGAAACAAAGCATCCCATCTGTATGAGGAATGGTGATGGGCTCCATTTGTCCACTGATGGGCAGATCTGAGAACGGCTATTCCACACATACCTTCAATGTACAGAGAGCACAAATGCTCCAGCACAAGCATCCCTGTGTAGGGTGTCTTGTAATGGATGACTAGAGGAGAGAAAAGCAGGGACATGATCAGAAACAGGATCTCGTTTTCTGCTGTAATATGTCATAGGTTCATAAATGAGTAATGTTATTTTGCATGGTTAGATCTCATCTGTTCCATGCCTATCAGTGTACTGTGCTGAGATGTGAATAGGTCTGTATGTAATTTCCATAATGTGATTTACAAACCTATAGTCTACCCTAGGGAATAAACCCTCCTCAGAGCCATTCCACAATGTGCACAGAGGGATGGAGTTTCCCAGATTGTATCTGTAGTTAGAAAGAGACAAGATTAGCATTCCTGCTAAATTTGGTTGAAATATAATTTCAACTCTGATAAATTAAGGTAATTGATTCCACACAAATTGGCAATTTTTATATTATAGGATTCATATGCTAATTCAGAGACTTTCCTCAATTGGCCCAGACCAGACCTAATATTTAATCCACTTTAGAATAAATCAATTTGATGTCACATGTGCCAAATACAGCAGGTGTGGACCTTACAGTGAAATGCTTACTTACAAGCTCTTAACCAACAATGCAGTTAAGAAAAATAGAAATATAACAAATAATTAAGGAGCAACAATAAATTAATATTAGCGAGGCTAATATACAGGGGGTACCGGTACAGAGTCAATGTGTGGGGGCACCGGTTAGGCGAGGTAATATGTACATGTAGGTAGAGGTAAAGTGACTATGCATGGATAATAAACAGAGTAGCAGCAGTGTAAAAATGGGGTGTGGGGACAATGCAGATAGTCAGGGTAGTCATTTGAATAACTGTTCAAGTGTCTTATGGCTTGGGGGTTGAATCTGTTAAGAAGCCTCTTTGACCTAAACTAGGCGCTCCGGTACCGCTTGCCGTGCGGTAGGAGAGAGAACAATCTATGACTAGGGTGGCTGGAGTCCTTGGCAATTTCTTGGGCCTTCCTATGACACCGACTGGTATAGAGGTCCTGGATGGCAGGAAGCTTGGTGTACTGGGCCGTACACACTACCCGCTGTAGTGCCTTTCGGTCAGAGGCCGAGCAGTTGCCATACCAGGCGGTGATGCAACCATGCTCTCGATGGTGCAGCTGTAGAACCTTTTGAGCATGTGAGGACCCGTGCCAAATCTTTTCAGTCTTTGGAGGGGGAATAGGTGTTATCATGCCCTCTTCACAACTGTCTTGGTGTGTTTGGACCATGATAGTTTGTTGGTGATGTGGACACCAAGGAACTTGAAGCTTTCAACCTACTCCACTACAGCCCTGTCAATGAGAATGGGGGTGTGCTCGGCCCTCCTTTTTTTGTAGTCCACAATCATCTCTTTTGTTTTGATCACATTGAGGGAGAGGTTGTTATCCTGGCACCACACTGCCAGGTCTCAACCTATAGGGAGGAGGTCAGTCTCATCATTGTCAGGGATCAGGCCTACCACTGTTGTGCCGTCAGCAAACTTAATGATTGTGTTGGAGTCGTACTTGGCCATGCAGTCATGGGTGAACAGGGAGTAGAGGAGGGTTTAGTCCCAGCTTTGAGGGCACTATGGTGTTGAATGCTTAGCTGTAGTCAATAAATATCATTATCATGTAGGTGTTCCTTTTGTCCAGGTGGGAAAGGGCAGTGTGGAGTGCAATAGAGATTGCATCATCTGTGGATCTATCGGAAGGTATGCAAATACCGACCCGACAGCCATGCCACATCTGAGCCGGTGTAGTACGATTCAATCTTAGGCCTGTATTGACGCTTTGACTGTTTGATGGTTCGTTGGAGGGAATAGCAGGATTTCTTATAAGTGTCCTTGAAACCGGAAGCTCTACCCTTTAGCTGAGTGCGGATGTTGCCTGTAATCCATGGCTTCTGGTTGGGGTATGTATGTACGGTCACTGTGGGGACGACGTCATCGATGCACTTATTTATGAATTGGAACAACCCCATAACATATTCCAGTCTGTGCTAGCAAAACAGTCCTTTAGCTTAGCATCTGTGTCCTCTGACCACTTCCTTATTGAGTGAATCACTGCTTGTAATTTACCTTTATTTAACTATGCAAGTCAGTTAAGAACAAATTCTTATTTTCAATGATGGCCTAGGAACAATGGGTTAACTGCCTTGTTCAGGGGCAGAACGACAGATATTTACCTTGTCAGCTCGGGGATTTGATCTTACAACCTATCGGTTACTAGTCCAACGCTCTAACCACTAGACTACCTGCCGTCCCATAAGCAGGAATCAGATTTGTTATGGTCAGATTTGCCAAATGGAGGCAAATCTGTGTGTGGAGTAAAGGTGGTCTCCAGTCCCCCCCCCCTTGCTGGCAGAAATGAGGTAAAACAGATTTAAGTTTCCCTGCGTTAAAGTCCTCGGCTTTTAGAAGCGCTGCCTCTGGGTGAGCATTTTTCTGATTTCTTAGGGCCCCACATCCGGTGAAATTGCAGAGAGCTAACATTTTAAATACACCATTCATTGTATTAAACATTCTTGTAAATACATGTATCTTACATAATTTAAAAGATGAACGTCTTATTAATCCAGCCGCTGTGTCAGAATTCAAAAAGGTTTACTGCAAAAGCAAACATGCGATTTTCTGAGGATGGCTCCCCACACACACACACACACACACACACAAGTATTACTAGCATTTTCCAACCAAGCATTAGCGTCACGAAAGTCAGAAATAACAATAAAATACATTGCTTACCATTGAAGATCTTCCTCTGGTGGCAATGCCAAGTGTCCTAACTACACAGTGAATGTTTGTTTTCTTTGATAAAATCATTTTTTATAGCCTAACACGAAACATTTGTAAACCGGTTGCGTCTTGATTTCCGTCTCATTCAACTTTGGACGAAGCGTTCGTGGTAATTACACACACTAAACAAACGTTTATCCAGTCATTTATCCAGTCCTCTGGTTGTTACTAACACAACCATACATGATGGTTCTTTTCCCAGGATGTATTGACCGAAACAAACCGATTTGAAGACACCAATCAATGACCTCATTGCGCACCAATGGTAGGACCAGTCTATTGTTGATTGACTGTATTTTGGCCCAATGACCACTGATCATCTTGAAATCTAGCTTGGAAGATCGCCAATGAGCTAAGGTAAACGGCAATATGTAATGGTTATACGTTCGAAGACCAGCCTTTGTCGTAAACTCTGGCGTAAAAGAGGTTCATTCGCCATTGCAAATCCTACTTGACGGAGCCACGAGTGTTATGCATAGCAGTACATATTCAATAGCATTTTCAACAAGTTTATATATTTAAATTATGGTGAATAAATCGGGAAAAGCTAAAGCAAAGTCTAGGTATACAGATTTAACCCAAATTATAGAGGAAATTGATCGAGACAGCGAGACCGAGTTTCTTCAGAAAGAGGAATCTTTCAGCGAAGATAGTTTCGACTCCCAGGCGGAAGAAATGTTTCTGCACGGCGAGGATGCCATGCTGGATTGGTAAGTTCTAATGCTAATGTCATTGTTTGAAATTAATATGAAATATTATTCATTTGAGATTTTTTTTGTTTTATTTTATTTGCAATATATAAAAATATCATCTGTAATGAAATTGGCAATACTGTGTGTGTGTGATATATTTTTTAAATTTATTTTACATAAACATGGAATAGAACAGCACTTCACCATAGTGATTATGTTCCCTGTACTCAGAGATTATATATATATATATATTTATTTTACTTGTTGATATAGGGCTCATACGTGAAAGTATTGTTACTGATTTTTGTAATCTTTCACAGTGGCAGTGAATCTGATTGTGAGCCGCCAATGTCTAGGTGTCCATCTCCCTCTGAAGCTGGTTCATCCAGCCGGACCCCCGCTGTCTACGGCTCCACACCTACCTGGCCATCTAGAGATGTGAAGTCAGTGACAAAGAAGAGGAGGTGGGGAAGAGAGAAACCTGCAGACAGAGGGCCAGAGGGTTGTTGGCACTCTGTGTTAGAAGATGATGTGGAACCAAATCCACCAGTTTTTAGACCCAAAAGGCAGCCAGGACCTCAACTAGACATGAATGCCACAAAGTACAGCCCCCTTCAACTTTTTCAACTGTTTTTCAACTCATCAGTCGTTGATTTTTCTGGTGGCGAACACCAATAAGTATGGGGCTAAGAAGCAGGCAGGAAAGAAAGAGGCATGGAAGACCATTTCTATGTCAGACCTTTTCTGCTACTTTTCAATGGGGCTGGTGAAGTTGAAAACTCTAAGGGACTACTGGAAAACGTCAGCTCTCTATCAACTGCCTTTCCCCATGACTGTCATGTCTTGTAAAAGGTTTCTGACTATCTCACGGGCGCTTCACATCAGTGACCCAGAAGTTGATGGGGAGAATGACAAGAAGAGAGGCACACCAAGGTTTGATAGGCTCTGTAAAATAAAACCTCTCTACCCCAGCATCGTTGATGCCTGCAAGACTTACAGTATTTTCAGCCCGCCCAGAACCTGTCCATCGACGAGAGGATGGTAGCCTCAAAGGCCAGAATCAGCCTCAAACAATACATGCGTAACAAACCAACCAAATGGGGTTACAAGCTGTTTGTTTTGTCTGATTCTGTGTGTGCCTACACTTGCAATTTTTTGGTTTATGAGGGGAAAAACAGTTTTGCTACCGGTTATTGACTGAGTTATGATTCCGTTATGGAGTTATTGGATTTTCAACTGCTGAGGAATGGCTACAAACTGTTTGTGGATAACTTCTACACAAGCCCTACCCTGTTTACAGAGCTGAGGAAGTGGGAGGTGTGGGCTTGTGACACCATTCGTACCAACAGGGTGGGATTTCCAAAGACCAAGGTGAACGACATGCCTAAGTGGTCTGAGCGGGGTACCATGTGATGGATCCGTGAAGATGGCCTGCTGTTTGTGAAGTGGATGGATACTATAGAGGTGGTCATGTGCTCCAGTATCCACAAGTCTACAGAATCAGTTCTGTTTGCGTGCTAATATAAGTACCATTGACTTTTGGGCTGTTTCCCTGCTCTTGGTCGACCAAGAGTGGTCTATTTTTTTCGACCAATTGTTTGGTAAAAAATGGAAACCGTGGATTTGTCAATATATTGACACCGTAGACACGGTGGAGATCACATCATCAGGCGTGTGAAGGACGGTGCCGGGGCATGGACCACAAAAAATCTCCCCATTCCAGCTGCTGTGAAGGACTACAACAAGAGCATGGGAGGTGTGGACCTGTCAGATGTGCTGATACAATGTTCTTCACAAGACCATGAAATGGTACAAAACATTTTTCTATCATTTCATTGACATTGCTATGGTGAATTCCTTCCTCATCCAGAAGGAAATGGCAAAGAGCTGTGGACAGCCCCCATCTCACAGCTAGCCTTCAGGGAGCTGCTCATCCAGGAGCTTTCTAGCTACAGCAAGTCCACTGCAGCACCTTCTGCTCCAACCAGTGGTGTTCACCTGCCCAGATTCATCTCTGCAGGCATGAATGTGCCTCAGGGCAAAAAGGGCACAGTAGGGAGACGTTGTGCCCTTTGTCACAGGAAATGCCCCATCACCTGCACCAGCTGTTCAGTAAGCCTCTGCTTTACAGCAGAAAGAGACTGCTATGGCACCTGGCATCAGCAGCACAATATTGTGTAGAGGACTGAGGGTCTTCACAATATTGTAAATAGAAAATGTGTAAATAGTTTACCCTTGTTATTTGTTTGTTTATTATTATTTATTTATTTATTTGATAATTTTTTTCATATATATATATATTTGTTTTTTTGGGGGGGGGGTGTTAGAATAGCATTTATGTATTTTGTATATAGTTCTTTCCTTCAAAATGTATCACTGTACCAATTCGGCCACTTGGGTACATTTGTGTGGGACACCTGGGTGACTTCATGCTCAATGTCATGTAGCTCGCTCATTTTTGAAGATATCTGTCTAAAACTTTGCTCAGCTATTGTTGCCATCTTATGTCCATCATTCAAATCATCCACAGCATCCTATCTGTATGTTTGGCTGTTCTTGGTCATTTGAAAGATGATGCAGCAACATAAATAAAAAACAGAAAACGTATGTTTATTTCCTTGTATTTCTTTCTACCAGATCTATTGTGTTATATTCTCCTACATTCAATTCACATTTCTACAAAATTCAGAGTGTTTCCTTTCAAGTGATACCAAGAATATGCATATCCTTGCCTCTGTGCCTGAGCTACAGGCAGTTAGATTAGGGTATGTCTTTAGGCGGAAATTGAGAAGAAGGGGGGGTACCCCAAAGAAGTTAACTGGCTTGCCTAATTAAATAAAAATACATCTGACTCCCTCTTCAGTAATTTGTGTCATTTTTAATTGCTGCGCTTACAGCATCAGACAAAGTATCCTACATTTTATTCAAACACAGGGTGTGTCTATATATTGACAAATCCACGGTTTCCATTTTTTACCAATCAATTGGTCGAAAAAAATGGACCACTCTTGGTTGACCAAGTTAAAAAAAAAAATTAATTGGGGGGGGGGTGAGAACAGCCCAAAAGTCAATGGTACTTATATTAGCGCGCAAACAGAACTGATTCTGCATACTTGTTGGGATTGGGGTGGGTGGCTTTTGACCATTTCTTTGGATCCTCATGTCTTACTCATTACTCAATACGGGGCCCCCTCAGGGGTGTGTTCTTAGTTACCTTCTGTACTCCCTGTTCACCCACGACCAAATACGACTCAAACACCATCCTTAAGTTTGCTGACGACACAACGGTGGTAGGCCTGATCACCAACAACGATGAGACCGCCTATAAGGAGGAGGTCAGAGAACTGGCAGTGTGGTGCCAGGACAACAACCTCTCCCTCAATGTGAGCAAGACAAAGAAACTGATCGTGGACTACAGGAAAAGGCGGTCCGAACAGGCCCCCATTAACTTCAACGGGGCTGTAGTGAGCTGGTTGAGAGTTTCAAGTTTCTTGGTGTCCACATCACCAATGATCTATCATGGTCCAAACACATCAAGGCAGTCGTGAAGAGGGCACAACAAAACTTTTTCCCCCTCAGGAGACACAAGATTTGGCATGGGTCCCCAAATCTTCAAAGTTCTCCTGCCGCACCATCAAGAACATCCTGACCGGTTGCATCACTGCCTGGTATGGCAACTGCTCTGCATCTTACCGTAAGGCACTACAGAGGGTACTACATACGGCCCAGTACATAACTGGGGCCAAGCTTCCAGCAATCCAGGACCTATATAATAGGCGATGTCAGAGGAAAGCCCATAACAGTCCAGTCACCCGCACGGCAAGCGGTACCGGAGCGCCAAGTCTAGGACCAAAAGGCTCCTTAACTGCTTCTACCCCCAAGCCATAAGACTGCTGAACAACTAATCAAATGGCCACCGGACTATTATATTGACCCCCCACCCACCCCACCATTTGTTTTGTACACTGCTGCTACTCGCTGTTTTATTATCTATACATAGTCACTTCACCCCTACCTACATTTACAACTTACCTCTAACCTGTACCCCCGCACACTGACTCTGTACCGGTACCCCCTGTGTATAGCCTCGTTATTGTGTTTTATATTATTTTGCTTTATTTGGTAAATATTTTATTAACTCTTCTTGAACTGCACTATTGGTAAAGGGCTTGTAAAGTAAGCATTTCACGGTTAAGTCCAAACTTGTTGTATTGGCGCATGTGACAAAGTTTGATTTGATTAACCACGTTTCCATCCACATCATACTGTATTAAAAAAACAACAACAGCTGTGATGGAAACAGGAATTTTCGGTAATGCAGACAGATTCTACATGGTGAGATCTTTTTGTGTCAGTAAAATTTTCTTTATACGGATTTTAGAATATTCACGTCAATCTGTCGTCAACTGGATGGAAACATATCTATTGTTAGACATTTTTGTTGATCCAAATCAGATATTATGTACTTTAATATTTATTGAATATTATATGAATCCTTTAATTTAAAATGGCCCGTTTGGGTGCAATCATTTAGCTTAATTTACCAGAGAGAAATTATATTTCAACAAAATAATATTGCAAGAATGCTAATCTTATGTTTCTTGCAGAAATTATTTCAGTACAATCTGAGATCTAATACAATTTTATTGGTCGTGTACACAATTTAGCAGGTTTTGTGGCAGGTGCAGCGCAATGCTTATTTTCCTAGTAATCAATGCAGTAAATGTCTACAAAATAATAAAAAACTACGAGATGGTGGGTGTCAATCCTTTCTTGTGTTTTTTTCAGATGAAACGACACAGATTTCACATCAATTGACACAACCATCGTTTAGCTACTTTGTCAACCAATATTTCTCATCAACAAAGGCTTTGTTAGTGAATGCTTCTGCTCCACATATTGAATAAAGATGGTCGGGCCAGCACAAATTTATAGAATATCTTACATTTTATTTCGTAACATCAGCCTCAAGGACACATATTTTGGTCACAAAGGCTTTGTTAGCTGTCCACAAAGCTAGAATATTTCAGCCAACTTTGTTTTGTGAATTGTCTGGGCTGTTCTATCATTGACACTGCTGTTATGAAATAGTCTAAGAAATAGCCACTGCACTATATTTGTGAGTGCTTGCTAACCTCTACATTTATTATGTAAGTGTTCAATGTCCTTGGTGACAGGCAATGGGTTAAGCAAGAGCCATAGGCTAGATGGATATTCTATATGACTGGGTAAAGCCTTCGGATCCTGCACAGGCAATCCTGCACAGGCACTAGGCATATGCAGACAGACCACATAAAAAGCTTATCCCACTATCTGACAGAATTATATTTTTGGGTCTAACTGTTGGCAGAAACACTTGTAGCCTTGGTTTCTGTTGGGTGTGTTCATGACTAGGTTTTGATTACTCTGTAGTGCTTATCATTTTCATGACAGGCTATAGACGGGTTTGTTGTTTAGCAACAAATCAGACGCATGCTCAACTATGGGGCAAAACTGTCGAGGTTGGCTTAGTGTTGACAACATGTAGACAATATTTAATCTAATGTTTATTGAAAACATAAATACATTTGCACAATGAGCACTTGTCTCTCAAATACATTGTTAGTTTTTGGTTCGCTAGTCAGCGAATGTGAGCCATATTACCATAGACGTGACATCAGTCAAAACAAGACATGGTATCAAGAACAAGATGAAACTAGCTGAAACGAACCACCTACATTCCCCACGTGGCAGCTTATTGTCATTGTTGCTAGATACACTACAGTGTGTGTGTGTGTGTATATGTGGACACCCCTTGAAATTAGTGGATTCGGCTATTTCAGCCACACCGTTGCTGACAGGTGTATAAAATCGAGCACACGGCCATGCAATCTTCGTAGACAAACATTGACAGTAGAATGGCCTTACTGAAGAGCTCAGAGACTTTTAACGTGGCAACGTCATAGGATGCTACCTTTCAGTTTGTCATATTTCTGCCCTGCTAATCTGCCCCGGTCAACTGTAAGTGTTGTTATTGTGAAGTGGAAACGTCTAGGAGCAATAACAGCTCCGCAGCGAAGTGGTAGGCCACACAAGCTCACAGAACAGGACCGCCAAGCACTCGCACACAAGCCTAAGATCACCATGCACAATGCCAAGAGTCAGCTGGAGTAGTGTAATGTTCGCCGCTATTGGACTCTGGACCAGTGGAAATGTGATGAATCACGCTTCACCATCTTGAAGGACGAATCTGAGTTTGGCGGATGCCAGGAGAACGCTACCCGCCCCAATGCCAACTGTAAAGTTTGGTGGGAAATCTTAACGCTATAGCATGCAGTGACATTCCAGAAAATTCTGTGTTTCCAACTTTGTGGCAACAGTTTGGGGAAGGTCTTTTCCTGTTTCAGCATGACAATGTCCCCGTGCACAAAGCGAGGTCCAGACAGAAATAGTGTGTCGAGATCAGTGTGTAAGAACTTGAACACCTTTTGGGATGAATTGGAACACTGACTGCAAGCCAGGCCTAATCGCCCAACATGAGTGCCCAACCTTACTGATTTTCTTGTGGCTGAATGGAAGGAAGTCCCCACTGCAATGTTCCAACTTCTATTGGAAAACCTTCCCAGAAGAGTGGAGGCTGTTATGGCTGCAAAGGGGGGACCGACTCTATATTAATGCCCATGATTTTGGAATGAGATGTTAAACGAGCAGGTGTTCACATACTTTTGATCATGTAGTATATGTTGATCTGAGCCTTGCTGTTAGAAAACCACTACAGTGTCTCACTTTCGGCTGTTGCAGATGCCCTTCCCCTGACTATATTCACCGACTTTCAACTACAGTCAGCCCGCTTGAACACCCAGTGTGTGTGAGAAGGGGTTTGGTATGACTGAGCGGTTAGGGGTGTTCCATGTGGGTGGGGTATATTTGTGTTGTTGGCCAATCTGACATTTTATTTTTCCTCAATGCAAAAGACTAAAGAAGTTGAGCGTGATTGATTGCCCAGAGTAATTTGGAATGACAATGGATACAATTCTTGAAGCAGCAATTCACATATCCATCGCTAAGTTATCCAGTCACTGCCAGATATGGCTTTAGACACAGAATTGTGATTCTCTTAGTTAGATTTTCACACTTGCTTTTTGTTTTCAAGAATTGTGTTTTCAAACATGGCGCAGGTCACGGGGAACCGAGCTGCCAGGAATGTTTATTGTTATGCAAATGAAAGCGGGGGAGAGAACGGTGGGCTGAGAAGAACTCCTGTGTTCCCAACTCAACGTTCGCTTTCCACATCATGACATTTTAATACTCCATCCCTGTTCTGGATAAAACCTTACATTTACTTTCCTTGTCTCTAAATATTCCAATAGAGGACAGGATAGTTTGACACTGCTCCCAGCCTGGAGTTACTTTTCATCTAGTTTCTCTCTGTTCAATAGCTTTTGTCTCTTGAGGAAAAAGACTAGCTGGCATGTGGTATGTGGTATTCATGTGGTGCCTGTGAATCGAGACCTTCCGTCTGTACACTGCTAACAACTATAACAAGTTAAACTGACAAATGTTATTTATTTTCACATTTCCAAACAAGTGTACAAGTACCTTACAGCTCAGCATTTCTCCACTCGCAAAAAAAATGAATTCAACTAAGCAGGTTAGGGTTTTTATTGTATTTGGACCAACTTGGGAAATGTTTCCTCTGAAATTGGTTTTGTTGGTTGGTGTGCTATAAGGACAATATGGTTTGCCAGGACAGGGGAAAGTGAAAACACAAACGTGATCTCAGAAGTACATTGTTGGCATTGTAGGTTTCCACAGTATTCAAATATCATTTTACCCTTGAGCAAAGCAATTTTATATGAATTATCGATTCATATAAAATAATTATAGAGGAGCAAAGACTGCTCTTTAGAGACTGACAACACAATTAGTCACTAAGCTAAGGGCAAAACATTGGGTGTTTCTCGAAATGCATACTACCG
Organism: Oncorhynchus nerka; assembly: GCF_034236695.1. Classification (NCBI taxonomy): domain Eukaryota; kingdom Metazoa; phylum Chordata; class Actinopteri; order Salmoniformes; family Salmonidae; genus Oncorhynchus; species Oncorhynchus nerka. Next base: position 23,765,750 of record NC_088424.1, on the reverse strand, counting down.
TATTCCGAGCACGCAAATTGGAGTACAGCAGGGTCGGAGTATGAGTCCAAATCATAGTAAGTCTATAGGGCTAACTGGCTAGCTCCTACTGTTAGCTAGCCAGATGACCATGAATAATTCTTAGCTAGCTACCCACAAAGATTTGACATGCCTAACTTGCATAACATTAGTTTTAGGTCATTTTTGCCTGTTGGACTATCTGGTTAGCTATATTTAGTTGTCATATTGTAGCTAACTGATAGTTATGAAGTAAAATGTTTGCTTTGTGTACTGTATATCATGTTTAGTCTTTATTGACATTTTCCTGGCTGGAAGAAGGTTCAGTGAATGGGTAAGTCCGTAGTAAGTCAACAGGGCTAACTAGCTGGTTAGCTAGCTACCTACAAAAAATGTACATCTACCTTGCATAACCTTAGCTTTAGGTCATTTTAGCTAGCTAGATTATGATTCACATATAGCTAGCTGATAATTATGAAGTAGAACTTTCGTTTTGCATATACAGTGCCTTGCGAATGTATTCGGCCCCCTTGAACTTTGCGACCTTTTGCCACATTTCAGGCTTCAAACATAAAGATATAAAACTGTATTTTTTTGTGAAGAATCAACAACAAGTGGGACACAATCATGAAGTGGAACGACATTTATTGGATATTTCAAACTTTTTTAACAAATCAAAAACTGAAAAATTGGGCGTGCAAAATTATTCTCCACGACAAAGGAATTTGTCTGTGGCCTGAGATTTACCAGGGGCGTGAGGGGTCATGAAACCCCCACATCTTCAGACCCCTAGATCTCTCCTCCTCTGTTGGGGATGAGAGATAATCTGTAGGGTTGTGGTCTCCTGTAACCTGACCTGATCAGGACAGTCATGACAGTAGTATGCATATTGACAAACACCCAATAATACTTATAAAAACATAGTTTTTTCCCGAAACCACTGTCTAGAGGGCATATGGAGAAACATGTGTTTTTGAACGCTTGTTTTGGACTGGCTTCTCCATACGTGTGGCTGTCTTCCAGTTCAATGTGACTCACAGGGTGGATTTGGAGAAGACCAGTGGCTGTACCAGGCTGACTTTTCATTTGATTTTCTCCAGACTTTGCTGTCTGTCACTTCCTCTACAGGCTGGCATATTGAATAATGCTTCAGCAGAAAACACATTCTGCAGAAGCCCAACAGATTCCATTGAAGTACATCAAGTCAAAAGCTATACACTTGACTTTGTGTTCCAGCTCTAAAATCGATTTTAGGTTTGTGTTAAATTAGGTAATCTCAGTGTACTGTCATCAGCTAGTCCGAATAGGCTCACACCTACTGAATTACTCTGAGGTCCCTAAAGTCATGAATGGGCAAGGAACAGGCCACGACCAGACATCTGCTGAAATCAGGCCTTGCCACACACACACACACACACACACACACACACGCTCTCGTGAGGACAAAAGAGCTTCAATCAGGGTGATGGAGCAGAGCAGCAGGGCTGTGACCTGACTATGGAAATGAATGTAGAGCTGTCAGCTCAGTGGAGTCAGACACACAGGGAGGGAGAAGCAGCTGATCAGTGTGACCAACACAACAACAGCGTCAGATTAAGATTAAACCTCTCTCTCTCTCGTGTCACAATTACCTCAATGTCCATTGTCCATGAGATGCCAGAATCATCAGTGTGGATAGGTATTCTTGATTGTCACTTCTGTGAATCAAAGGTAATGGAGTTTGGTTATGGTAATTCACAACGAGTGTAGCTTTAATTTGATACCCTGCATGTGTATTTTAATGAACTTTTGAGTTTTAACTAATACTATTAGCATTTAGCGTAGCGCATTTGCATTTCCAGAGCTCTAGTTGGGACGCAAGCGTCCCAAGTAGAAGCAAGAGGTTAATGCATTCAATATATATTATTATTCCTTTTAACCGTTCTCATTATCAGAGTAGACACATTGTTTGCAGAGCGACACAACCTATACAACACAGTTTTGGTTTATTTCATTCCATTTTACGAGTTTTGTCAATTTTAGTCATTTTCTTTTGTTTGGAGCGCTCCTGTCAATTTTGAGTAAGGACGCTCACCTGATAACGCTTAGAAGTAGGCCTATAGGCTACCTGGCATGCGTGCCATTGTGGGCATATACGTGTGCCAATTTGGGGATCTGATAGTATTTTTGATTAACTTAACACACCACCACTAATGAGCTGTGGAGCTTCTCAAAGTAATGTTTTCTTCACCTCAAACGGCAAACAAACCAAGTCTGTTTTTACATCCATTGAGATTGACAATAGTTCCTCAATGTAGTTGTAAAATCTTTCCAGCTCTCCCCCTTTCAATAACCACTCAGTGTGAAAGGGAAAAATGTCATGCTCTGATCCAGTGGAAATTTAATAAAATAAGCCTACCTGACTATTTCTTATTAGTGCTTAACTTGGAGAGAAATAGGTTCTGGTACTCATTTTGGGTGCTGGTAATGTTTCTATTTAGGTGTAGGAGCTCCACAATACTTTTAAGCTAATATTATATAAGAGGAACTGGAGCTCAAACAGTATAACATTTGAGGTGTTGGTACTCTGCTCCGGTGAGCTCCTGTCCAAGTCAAGTACTGCTTTCTTATCCCTTGCACAAATAGCCTACAGCTGTGTCTGTCCCGAGCTCACTGGTGTGGGAAACTGAGGGCCCAGAATATTTTATACAATTTTGCAAGTTCAGCAATATTTTATACAATGTTGCAAATTCTCGCAAGCATCAGGGACTCAAGTTAATAGTTGATACAATGTTTCAAGTTCAGGCCATGCAAAGCCAATGTGATTTATAGGATACCTGCAGGCTGGCTTTATGTAGGCTAATTTTACACATTTGGCAATAGAAGTTACTTTTTAGGTTTATCATTTTAATTTATAATTTTAATTTAGATTTGGATAGAATTTTGATTAACCACATGACAATGATTTTGAGATACGAAGACTTATAAATGTGCATATTAAAACCATATCTGGCACGCAGATCGGTAGAAATGGTAACATAAATTGGCATTCCACATGAGAAAGCTTGCCGACTCCTCTTGTAGCCTAGTACCGGTAACTTCAGGAGAGTAGTGACAGAATCTGTGAAATCCAGCAGGAGAGGGAGGAGAATGTTTGTTTGTTTTGGTCAGGTTAAGTTTTTTTTCTTCTCTTCTGGTTATCTAGATCTCTGGCTTTCATCTTATTTCATTAAACAGTAAGCCTAAAGCATCAGATAAGCTCAATGCATATAGTTGATTTTATTAAAACACATAAGGTGTGTCAATATATGGAAAAATACACATACCATTTTTTTCTACCAAACGATTGGTCGAAAGAGCAGGCGACTTTCGGTTGAGCAATATATATTTTTTTCAGGGACAGTCCTAAAATAAACACCTGTCTAGATAAGGTTCCACAGTTGACAGTGCGTGTCGAAGGAGAAACTATACCCCGGAGTCCAAGGAACTCTCCATCGATTTCAGAGATAAAATCAGGATGAGGCGTATATTTGGTAAGGGTATAAAACAATTTCTAGTGTTGAAAGTTTCCAAGGGCACAGTGGTCTCCATTGGGAAATGGAAACTACCCAGACTGCCTAGAGTTGGCTGTCCAACCAAACTGGGCAAGAAGAACCTTAGTCAGGGAGGTGTCCAAGCACCCAATAACCACTGACAGAACTACAGAGTTCCTTGGCTGAGATGGGAGAACCTGCCAGAAGGACAATAGTCTCTACAGCACTTCACCAATCTGGGCTTTATGGGAGAGTGGCCAGACTGAAGCCCCTCCTGGAAAAATGGCACATGATAGCAAGACTGGAGTTTGCAAAAGGCACATGAAAGCCTCTGAGCATAAGGCAAAAGATTCTGTGGTCTAAGACCAATTGAACTCTGGCCTAAATGCAAAGGGCTATGTTTGGAGAAGCAGGCACAGCTCATCACCTGTCCTAACACCATCTCTACCGTAAAGCATAGTGGTAGCAGTGTCATGCTATTGCGATGCTCTACCTTCGGGTAAATGGAAAGGCTTTCCCAAAAACGTTTTCAATTACATTTTCAACGTCCACATCAGTAGAAATAAACTTTTTCGAGCTGAATGACGATGGCCAGAGCTTACCCATAATGTTGCAAAACGATGTAATTCAGTAAGTCATAGTTTTAGTAAAAGTGTGATATATTCAGGCTTGAAGTGCCAAATCCAAATGTGTGACTTCGGATGTTTCCGGGAGTTTTGCCTGTCTTTTTCTATGAGATGTGCAAATTATTTTCAGCCCATGTTTCAGGGTTGGGTTTTATATATTAATCAGAAACACCTGCTGCAAAGTTCTTCCTATTCGCAAGTCATCTGTAGCCTTAATTTCCACTAGCTAAAACAACCACAAAGTCCAAATTTGCTATATCATACAAATGTTATGAAAAGAAAAAGGTTATGCTACGGTTAGCAGTGGGGTTGAGTTAGGTTTAAAATCAAATTTTTAAGAGAAAATGTAGAAATGTATTACTTTGTCTGTGTTAACTTGTGACGACCCTACACTTGGCCACCTTGCCATGGAGCCAATTAAAATACGGTGTGCAAAATGTTTTGGCACATCCTTTTTTACATGCAAATTATCATAATTCCTGATCCATCAAATTTCACTTTTGTTTTTAGTTAGTCTGCATATTTTTATTTTTATAAATGGTAAAATTGCGTGATCTGACTGCATTTTAGAATGCCTTTCCCCTTGTCACCCCAAGATGAATGGTTTTGACCAATAATGTTTTAGGCAAATTCCTTTTGCATGGCCGGGTGTGCAGAGTTGGCTCATTCCATTGATCTTAAAGAAAAATCTCCACCCATCCGGGGCACCGGTCCATTGCGGAACAAACTCGCCCATTATTTCAATACATGCTCCAAACCGTTTAGTGGTTATTACTATCCATTTTACCGGAGCTTATATAATTTTTATTTCTATGGCAGATTTGCGGCCGCAATTTTGATAATGCAATGACATTTCGCTGCCCTATTTTGATAATGCATTAACACTTTTTTGGTTACTATATGATTCCATGTGTTATTTCATAGTTTATGTCTTCACTATTATTCTACAATGTAGAAAATAGTAAAAATAAGGAAATATTAACCTTTTGCGTGTAGGGGGCAGTACCCATTGGAAACTGCCTCTTTCTCAGCCCCAGAAACTAGAATATGCATATAATTGACAGCTTAGGATAGAAAACACTCTAAAGTTTCCAAAACTGTAAAAATATTGTCTGTGAGTATAACAGAACTGATATTGCAGGCGAAAGCCTGAGAAAAATCCAATCCGGAAGTGCTTCATGTTTTGAAAGCGCTTGCGTTCCAATGCGTCCCTATTGAGCAGTGAATGGGCTATCAACCAGATTACTTTTTCTCCATATTCCCCAAGGTGTCTACAGCATTGTGACGTAGTTTTGCGCATTTATGTTGAAGAATACCTGTAAGCGGCTACATTGCGCAAGTGGTCACATGGTGATCCCAGAGTGATTCTCGCGTAAAATACAGAGGTAGCCATTATTCCAATCCGTCCTACTGAAAAACCAATTGTGTCCCGGTGGATATATTATCGAATAGATATTTGAAAAACACCTTGAGGATTGATTATAAACAACGTTTGCCATGTTTCTGTCGATATTATGGAGCTAATTTCGAATATTTTTTGGCGTTTTTGTGACTGCAATTTCCGGGCGATTTCTCAGCCAAACGTGAAGAACAAACGGAGCTATTTCGCCTACAAAAATTATATTTTTGGAAAAAAGGAACATTGGCTATCTAACTGGGAGTCTCGTGAGTGAAAACATCCGAAGCTCATCAAAGGTAAACGATTTAATTTGATTGCTTTTCTGATTTCCGTGACCAAGTTACCTGCTGCTAGCTTGACAAAATGCTATGCTAGGCTATCGATAAACTTACACAAATGCTTGTCTAGCTTTGGCTGTAAAGCATATTTTGAACATCTGAGATGACAGGGTGATTAACAAAAGGCTAAGCTGTGTCTCAATATATTTCACTTGTGATTTTCATGAATAGGAATATTTTCTAGGAATATTTATGTCCGTTGCGTTATGCTAATTAGTGTCAGTCGATGATTACGCTCCCTCATGCGGGATGGGGAGTCACTAGAGGTAGAGCTGCTGCAGCAACAGGGCCCTTGGCTCTACAGGCCCTACCTCACCCCTCAGCTGGTGGAGACGTCTCGCATACCTTTCCTTTCACTTCCGCTCTCTACCGCTCCCCACTCCATCATTTCCCATGGCTGTGTGCTTAGACCCAGGCATTTCCATCTGTCTCTCTGTGCTCCATTCTGCTGCTGCTCGCAATCAATTTTCTTTTCTCTCTTAAAGCCTTTTAGTGATTCCATATGAAACCAGGACAACAAAAAAATACTATGATTTTGAGGATTTTCACAAAATTGTATCCATAGGATGGAAATAGTTATCAAAGTTTGCATATTTATATTTGGCATATTTATATTTTTGGCCTTACCCAGGCTTCCTTTTTAAAGCTGCAATATATAACTTTTAGAGTGACCTGACCAAATTTGCTTAGAAATTTGAATTATAGATCTGTCATTCTCATTGAAAGCAATTCTAAGAAGTTGTAGATCTGTTCTATGTGCAATATTTATTTCTACACTTCCATTGCTGAATTTTTGTTTTTACATCTTCTGTTTTTGCATCTACTTTCTGTTTTGTACACGAGCTTAAAACAACTGGAAGTTCAATTTTTTTGCTTATGGAAAATATATTTCACAGCGTTTTACAATTATGCTTTACACTATACTTGCTTGTTTTGTCACAAACTGAAATTAAGCGAACTGTTAGAATTTTAGCAACAAGGAAATGGCAGAGCAATTTCTGCACACATATACACACACATTTTTTCTGTATGAAATGGGATGTAACAAAAACATGTGCAGATATTCCAACCTGGAACTTTGATATGAATGTGAAGGTATATTATGATGAAAACAATTTTGATTTGGCATATTTTGTTTTTCATGTTTCTATTTTTCTATATTCATAAATGTAATGTAAAATATTTTGTTTTACTGATCTCAAACGGAGCATGCAGTAATATGGCACATATGAGCTTTTTAGCACCTACAGATGAAGCATTATGGAGTCTTACAGGAGGCCTGGGTAAGGCCAAAATGTCATAAATATGTCAACTTTGATGAATTATTTCTCTATTATGATTTTAGGTATGTCAACAATTCTTCCTCCAAAGGACCATTCTATGGATCCAATTTTGTGGGGAAAAAAATGTGTCCTTGTTTTGTATGGAATTATTTTTTAGTGATAAAAGCAGGCAGTGGATGAATTGGGTTGTCATTTTTTGAGGAATCTGCTGGTATTGGGTTTTGTTCATTGTGTGTTTTGGAGTTAAATCATTTTTAGTGATGCTGTAGCTGAGTTGTAGTGATTATCCTGTTCCAGTGAAGCTGTCAATCATCCTTCTCTATAGATTTTGGAAGATTCTGTTCCCGCCTATTGGCAGGCCTTGCTCTCTCTGGCTCGGGGGCAGGGTAGTGGGTGCCGGGCGTTGCCAGTGGTGCTGTCTGATACTGTTTAGGCCTTATGGCCGTCTGTCTGTCAGTCATCCTGCTCCCAAGCCATGTCACGCCACCCACAGCCTCAGGTATGCCTCCAGAATATGAGGGGAGCAGGAGAGCGATTGTAAGACCATCAAGGCTGCAGGTGCCTGAGAAGAAAGGAACAGGCAATCATCCACTCCTCTCATTCCCTTTAGCTCTGATCTCTCTCCGGTTTCTTCTGCTGATCACAGTATTAAAACGACCATACTGATGAGCTTTTCCAATGCTGTTTCCTATGAGAACACCTAGAGAACCGTTGTTTCTTTGTCCTCCTGTTCTTTATTTATTGTCTTGGCTCTATTCTGCTGTAGCCTCCCCTGTAACCTGTACACATCCCCATGTACAGTGTGTCCAGTAGACGTTTTCTCTCCATCTGCTGGTCTCTAGATTGTAAAAGTCTAGTTCTACCTTGGGTTTCTTTTCATTCCACCATTGAGATATAAATAGGGTGTTCTTATTCTATGGTTTCTATGATGATTGGATGGCACAGTGGGGGCTTCAGTTCTATGCCATTCGGTTATATGGAGCAACTCACTCTGTCTGCCAAGCCCACTGTCTGACTGTTACATATGTGAATCTCCAATACCAGCTACCTTTTTGTAAACAGTAGGAAAGATGGGCTACTTTGAAGCTAGAAAGCAGCTCCGTAAAGATATTTTGATGCTAGTCACCTTTTTCAGATCTTTTGGTGCTTTTCAGCTGCTTGCTTTGAAGTGTAACTCGTTTTGATCAGCGCTGACATCAGGGGTGTCAAAACATTAGCGGTGCCTTTCCATCTATTGATTGGCCAGCCAGGTTTAAGCTCCTGTCACTGCTGATAGAGAATTGATTGGCCAGAAATACAGATAGAGGACAAGCCGTGGGAGAGAATAAGGAGTTTTTGACTGATTTGTCTAATAACCCCTAGAGATTGGGTAAGTAAGGTGGTTGTGGGGGAGTGAAAGAACCAAGGCAAGGAGTGCAGAGTGGAAGGAAGGAGTTTGAGGAAGGAAGGAGAAGCTGGCTGGTGATTACAGTAAATGATGGTATGTGGAGAGGCCAGGCCATTCACAAATGAATTAGGCAAGCACTCTAGGCAGCGATACTTTGAGCGACTCGAAGTACCTGCCACCTCGTTCGTATCGGTCTCCTGGGGGCCTGCCTGTTCCAGTGGACTGGTTGCATCCCAAATGGTACCATATTTCTCCATAGTCCACTACTTTTGACCAGGGCCCGTATGAGGGAATATCAAGCCATTTTAGGATGAAGTGGGACTCAGCAAGCCATGCAGGGTTCATCCTCATTCCTCACACCGCCCTGGATGTGTGATAATGATCACACCAATTTAGAGGCTACATGGCATGTGTAGGACATGCATGCAGGCCAAATCAAGCGGAGTTGGCTGTGCTGGATAAATTCTGTTGCATGCTCTAGGCCTGTGTTTCAATTAGATGTTGAAGGCTATGCGTGATCCTCAGAAAGCTCCTTTGTTAAATAGTTGAAGGTCTAGTACAGAACCCAATATTTATTGAAACCCAACTCCCCTGTGAATCTCTTTCATATAATGGCACAATGTTAAGCGTTTGATAAATGGATCGAAAAAAGCAATTTTGAAGAAAAAAATGACTTATCCTAACTTTTCTCTTTTGGGCTTGGAGATTTAGGTCGATACTTCTGTTTTTATGTTTTCAGCAGTCTCTGCCAAGCAGATGGAGAGAGCCGTAGATAGATGGATGCTTCAGTCAGTGCTACAGGATAAATGATTAGACTGCCCCTGCCAATTTTCTCTCACAAACAACTCTCCTCTCCTGACTCTCTCTGCAGTACTCCTGCCATTACAGCTCCCTCTCAAGTCCCTACCCCAGATCCTCTCTCTAAGAATGCAGCAGAGTTCATTTACGGATAGTGTTCCTTTAATGGCCGCCCTCTCTCTCCCTCCCTGGGCTCGTTTCAAGCCAGAGGTCTAGAGGTCCGTCTAGACTTCCTGCTGTCCCACACTGCTTTAATTGTAGCCTGTGGTTTGGTGAGAGGCCGTTCTAGGTTGGGCATCCAGTGTGTGTGTCTGTGTATTTTGTGCGTGCCTTTGCGGTGTGTGTAGTGTGTCTAGCCTACACAGTAAATTTGCAAGTGTCAGTCTTGGTTTTAAGATACAGTAAGTGTTCTGAGTGATTCTAGTGGTGTTAACACCAGTGAGATTGAAATTTACACGTTATTTGAATCCCAGTGGAATCACCTCTGCGTGATGGTGTTACTCGACTGTGTTGAGTTAATTTCCGTTAACTCTTTGACTATATATATTATACATTTAATTATAGCCAGCATATTGTGACTTGCAGGTCTGATGTGGCTCATTCAAACACATTCACTTGGGCAGAATTTATTGAACGCAACCACCATCATGTCTCTGTCACTATCAAATACAGTTATGGGTTACACAGTTATCGCTCACATTCATTCAAAACATTCATTCAAAAGGCATACTGGGAAATACGCAAATACCCCCCCCCCCCCCAAAAGAAACTAACACTAAATATGTTTTGGCCTAACACTCTGTGTATGTAACAAGTGTACCAGCATCAACTTTAATAGCCATGGTGTTAGGGACCAACACTATAGTAGGGTTGTTAGTTTGTCAACACTTTGTAAAGTGTTAGTTTAACACTATTTTGGTGGTTCATATATAATTTCTAAGAAAGTGTTACATTTTAACACTGTGGATGTTAAGATTCTGATCTCAAATTTGCTGTGTATGTAAGATCACAGGAGCTGAGTCACTTGCTGCAGGCTGGGTGTAGTGCTAGGCCTACTACATCTGGCTTGTGTTGGCTGCAGCTCTGCATGATGGCACGTTTGTGCACATGCACAACTATACACACCCCTCTCCCAGCCATCCCTGTGTAACCTGAGCTATGGGGCCAAAGGCTGACCAATAACAACTCTCTAGTCTGGATTGTCCTGTTGCTGTGAAGGCATTAGCAAGTCTTTCCATCTACTTAAGGGTCACACACAACGCACAGAATTTTGATCTAGCCTTCATCTGCCGATTGTTCAGTGTTTTAGTGACACCCCTCTGTAGACGTCTGACTGATGCCATTTTTCACCTGATTCTACATGTAAAATTGTTGCTCACTCGCCTCACAAATTATGTTCAGAAGACCTGAGGTGCTAATTCCTCTCGGCCAGAAACCGCTATTGGTGTGCCTGGGCCCTTACTGTGTTCTATGGTGTCTTCAGTTGCAACCCAGTATCAACCACATTGTGTACTTACAAACTACATCCGCTCTTATCACATTTATCCTGCAATTACTGCTCTGAAAAAACATCCCTACCTGTTGTGCACTAAGAGTGACAATTTTCATATGACAGAACTGGTGTATATTCCAGACATATTGAAAAATGTTAATGTGTTGACTTGGCTATGCGTTTCTTTTTTATCAGATGTACTTCTTCCTTTTATCAGAACAAGCACTTCTTTCTTTTGACCAGATTTTGTTTCTATATTCTGTATATTCACTAAAACCCCCCTTTCTCCTCTCTCAGCGTTGCAGTGCGACTGCCAGTGGTGTAGTAACAGTACCTGCTACACGGATGGCCTGTGCTTTGTGTCCTTTGTCAAGTCGGGCAGTAAGATGGTGGCACAGGGGAGCAGGTGTTTACTGGAAGCAGACCTCATCCCTAAAGACAGGCCGTTCTTCTGCGCCCCTTCCAAGAAGGAGAACACTGGTGTTGTCCCTGTCTGCTGCAACAGAGACATGTGTAACAAAGACCTCAACCCAGAAGACTACTCAGAGACATGTAAGTGTCTGATATGTCTCGGGTCTCTATCATCTTTCACATGCATGCCATGTCCTAAATTGGCTACTAGCTCATAGGCAATTACCTAATGTGCAGTGCATCTGTGTAGATCTGAAAGGAGGAAGTCATAATATGAAAATGTTGCCCATCATATTACTATATACTTTCCTAATCATTTCAGATGTACAAAAAATGTTTTGGGGGTAGGTGCTAGGTGTATATATGTGGTATTGGGTGACTCAATCTAAACAGCGAAGCAGAGAACTGATGGCGAGACAATATATTTCTAAAGCATGTTTGATCCTCCATTCACTATTCTACAATGTCTCCTGCACAAAGCATTCCCTGTACTTTCAAGGACCATGGACCTTGAAAATATGTCACAGAATTGTCTGTGTTACTGTGTGTGTGCGCGCTCTGCATAAGTACAATTGAATCTTTCCCCCATTCTGCTCCTCTTTCAGTTTCTGTCACCTGCTTTTTGAAATATGAACCCATACATACAGGCCACAGGCCCAAGTCATTTTTCAGCTCTGATTTATTGGATGTTAGGTCATTTTTATAAGAACAGGAGGTGATTGTTAGTGATACTATTCTCCCAGCAACAACCCATGTTTCTTCGTGAGTTATTTACTTTCTCCCCGCAAGGCTCTTCCTGTTTCTTTTTATAGCACTCTCACTCATACGGGAGAGTCACAATTACAATTTATAAACCCAGTATCCTGGACACGAACACACATTCCATTGAACACGCATTTTAGTTTAAGACCGTCTTAATCTGTGTTCAGGAAACTGGCACTATATGTCACTGAATATATCTGAAGCAATGTCTCTGCTTGGACACGCTGTCTGTCGGGTTCTGCTCTTGTGGTCCGAAAGAAGCACCTCACTGCTCCCATTCTTGATCATGGGTCTGGAACTGCCTCCATGCTGTGCTTCTCAGTATGGTAGTCAGCAGATATCCTCTCTCACCATACTGTCATTCAGTAATAGCAAGGCCGTTCTTAAGCCTTCCTCTGTGTGCAGCTGTGACTATTGGAAAGATTTGACAGGTTGCAGTCGCCAGGCAGTTGGATGATTTGAAAAGCTCCAGAAGCAACTTTTGATGCTTCATAATGGAATCCCACGACAGCTCTTATTCTGAGAGCTCAAAGTGTCTGACTTAAAGTTCCATTAATATTTGATCACCCTCAAGTTTCAGATCGCACTCCTCTGATTCTCAGCAAGTCAATTAGAGAAAGTCTAGCCAGTATCGGGAAATGCATTTCAATTTAAACCGGACTGTCGCAATGTTTTCAAAGGAACTCTTATCAGTTCCTGCTTTTTTGTATCACTGTCCCATGCATGTGTGTTAGTATGGCACCACACTAACCCCAGTCTCGTCCCCCCTCCAGTCCCCACAGCCCGTACCCCTCCACTGAGCCCAGTGACCCTGGCGGCCGTCATCGCGGGGCCGGTGTGTATGCTGTGTTTCGTGCTGCTGCTGGTGTTCTATGTGTGCCACAGCCGCTCGATTATCCACCACCGCGTGCCCAATGAGGAAGACCCTGCCATGGACCACCCCTTCCTGGCTGACGGCCATACCCTCAAAAACCTCATCTACGACATGACCACCTCAGGCTCCGGATCAGGTGGGTTTTGTAGTTCTATCTACTACTGTACATTCATCACACCCTTTGGGAGATACGTTTTAAACAGATTGAGTTTAATGGAGGAGGTGTAGCATGCTCTACTATGGTACCGATAAAGCTTTGTACAAGATGTCCGGTTTTATCTTTGTACATATGTTCCTAAAAATTAACATAACGGTGTCCCTTCTCCCTACCAATGCAGTTTTCGCACCTCGGGGTGCTAGAATCTACCTTAGGATAGATTTACGTATTCCATATATTTTAAGGTGGGATGCTATATCAGCCCAATGCACAAAGTCTGACTGTAGGCACTTTCAAATGACATTTACTGACAGGGTTATGTAAGTTGTTCTGAAAATGCCTAGAAGTTGTTTCTATAGAGCTGCAATACTGACCTTGGGAACGCTTACAGTTTCTCATACTAAATGGGTTGTAATTAAGAAGTTCTTCAATACTGTGGTTTTCTATGGAGCGGTCCGCAAGATGTAAATGAGAGCCAATAAGCTGCCGGAAATGTTCTTGGCTATGAATGTATCAGCGAATGATTGAGACCTGAGTGTTTCATCAGTAATACATCCGTTTAGCAGCCGGTGAGACTGGACCATCATTCAATCATGGAAACAGAATCGTATTAATCTAATTAAATCAGAAAAATAGAATTGTGGCCATCATTCCATAATGGCTTTAACATGAACTGGAGATGAAAAGTTATTCAGCAACTTGATATCAGCCTTCTATTGTTGGCGAGGTCATGACAGTATTTGGTTTTTCTCTGCCTTGGCACCAACTTACTGGTTATTCGCTCTGCTCATTGAGTTTAATGTCCAGGTTGAAGAGAAGGTAAAATAATGCAGACCACCCATGCAGCTGGAACGTGGGCAGAAGCACGCTCTAGAATAGGGTTTCCCAAACACCTCTCATGCCTCTCCCCCCAGGTGCACCTTTTGTTTTTTTGCCTTAGCAATACACTGTTGATTCAGATAATCAAAGCTTGATGATGAGTTGGTTATTTAAATAATCTGTGTAGTACTAGGGGGGAGGGGGAAACTGTCCTGCGCCCCCCTCCCTAGTACTGAGGGCTCTAGACTGTTTTATATACATGTACGGTATACCAGGTGAAACCAGACAGACAGAGGACCTCCAAGGTACAGAATGAGAGGATACTGTCAAAACAGACACTCTTCAGACAGTGATTAATTTGTTCTATTTTCCGAAGACATTTTGTTTGACGTCTTTGAAACAGAGAGTAGCTGCAGGTCTGACTGTTGAAGTCTTCCTACTGTACCTCTGTCTTTCTCAGTGTTCTTCTGGACTTGTGCACACATTGGATTTGTCGACAGAAAGAGTCATTCCATTTTTGGATCCAATGGCCTGCTTTTAATCCGTGTCTTCAGTGTCTCTTCCACACAACCAATATCACAGTTGTGAGTTCCTTTCACCGTGCTGTATAGAACTGCTTTCAAACTTCTCCTAAAACCCTGGCCTCCTAATAACTGGGCTCCCTCTCCATACAACCCACCCACTCCCTCCACAGGTCTGCCCCTATTGGTGCAGAGGACCATAGCCAGGACCATCATCCTGCAGGAGAGCATCGGAAAGGGGAGGTTCGGGGAGGTGTGGCGGGGCCGCTGGCGAGGAGAGGAGGTGGCCGTTAAGATCTTCTCATCCCGGGAGGAGCGCTCGTGGTTCCGTGAGGCCGAGATCTACCAGACAGTCATGCTTCGCCATGAAAACATCCTGGGCTTTATTGCCGCTGACAACAAAGGTTCGAGGAAATATTGGAACAGGGTAGTGTTCAGTAGGGAGAAACATTTTTGAAACAGGGAGGTACTTGTCCAATAAGAGCCCAGATTTTCATTTTCTGTAGGAAAATGTTTTGATAGTGTGCCCTACTGAACATGACTGTATTGATCCTATTTTCTATGACTAATGATGCTCTTAATTTGACAAGAAGTTGGAACTGTGTATTTGGGACCAAGATAGTATAGTCAGGATACTAGCAGGCAGCGTTTCATTGAGTTTCTCTGATCTGTTGTAAATGCAGGCATTGTGTGAAGTGTAGCTCACCTAACTTCTCTCTCTTACTCACTCTCTCACTGTTCTCTCTCTCGCTGTTCTCTCTCTCCTTTCCTCTCAGATAACGGCACGTGGACCCAATTGTGGCTGGTATCAGATTACCATGAGCACGGCTCCCTTTTTGACTACCTGAACAGGTACACGGTGACAGTGGAGGGCATGATCAAGCTGTCCCTGTCCACCTCCAGCGGCCTGGCTCACCTGCACATGGAGATTGTTGGCACGCAAGGTGAGGAGGACCAATCAAAATGTGTCTCTTAATGTACTTCGTATAGCATATGTATCCACATAACATGTACATAGTTATGAAATGTAGTGGTTTTACTCTGCACTCAGATATTCCTTTCTCTGCATCTCTCTTCCTTTTCCTCTTCTCTCTCCCCCGCTCGCTCTCGCGCTCTCTCTCCATTTACCCACTTCCCCCTGTTCTCCTCCCCACAGGTAAACCTGCCATCGCCCACCGCGACCTGAAGTCTAAGAACATCCTGGTGAAGAAGAATGGTACTTGCTGCATCGCTGACCTGGGATTGGCTGTCCGGCATGACTCTGCCACTGACACCATCGACATCGCCCCCAATCACAGAGTTGGAACCAAGAGGTGACTGCCTGCACGGCCAGAGAAACAAGTGTCTGCGATACACACAGAGGGAGAAACACACATACACTGTAAACACAGAAATGGACACACACAGACAGATAAAGAGAGAGAAACCTCACGTAATGCGACAACTACTTAAGATTAGGTAGAACTTAATTAGGTGACATTATTTTGCTCGGGTCCCTTAATCCACACAGCTGTGTATGCCCTCATTGGAGTGCTGTCAGTATTGAGTCTGTCTTGGGCTGAGGCTCAGGGAAAATGACATCTGAGTCATTGGGCCTGTTGACATTGGATGCCTGTGAGTGATAGAGAGAGCGGAGGAGTGATGACGAGAGAAACTGCTGAGTGGATACAGCGTTATCTCTGAAATCTTAATCCGCTCAGTGGAAGGCGCGTGTTGGCAAAGTATCGCTATCTGATCCGATTGATCCATTACACTTCTCGGGTAACAGTGTAAAACATGGTTAAAACGATCATTTTGATATCATGAATGGTGAATTCTTGCATCCATAGCTCGGTCTATGAATTTGAGAGTGATTCAATTTCTCCAGCCCCATCCCTCAGCTGTTTACTGAACCAGGGGTGAGACCCTTTGTTATTGTTTCTACTGCTGATTACCGCTTTAAGGTATCGC
Organism: Oncorhynchus nerka; assembly: GCF_034236695.1. Classification (NCBI taxonomy): domain Eukaryota; kingdom Metazoa; phylum Chordata; class Actinopteri; order Salmoniformes; family Salmonidae; genus Oncorhynchus; species Oncorhynchus nerka. The sequence goes on along the minus strand of NC_088424.1, from coordinate 23,749,424 downwards.
CTGCATTACTTTTATTTGCGTGAGTAACGCCATTTATCACTAATGTTCATTGTTTACAGTTTAAGTCGGAAGTTTACATACACTTAGGTTGGAGTCATTAAAACTAGTTTTTCAACCACTCCACAAATTTATTGTTAACAAACTATGGTTTTGGCAAGACATCTACTTTGTGCATGACACAAGTCATTTTTTCAACAATTGTTAAGACAGTTTATTTCACTTATAATTCACCGTATCACAATTCCAGTGAGTCATAAGTTTGTATACTAAGTTGACTGTGCCTTTAAACAGCTTGGAAAATTCCAGAAAATTATGTCATAGCTTTAGAAGCTTCTGATAGGCTAATTGACATCATTTGAGTCAATTGGAGGTGTACCTGTGGATGTATTTCAAGGCCTACCTTCCAACCCAGTGCCTCTTCGTGTGACATCATGGGAAAATCAAAAGAAATCAACCAAGACCTCAGAAAACAAATTGTAGACCTCCACAAGTCTGTTTCATCCTTGGGAGAAATTTCCAAATGCCTGATGGTACCAAGTTCATCTGTACAAAAAATAGTATGCAAGTATAAACACCATGGGACCAAGCAGCCCTCATACCGCTCAGGAAGGAGATGCGTCCTGTCTCCTAAAAATTAATGTACTTTGGTGCGAAAAGTGCAAATCAATCCCAGAACAACAGCAAAGGACCTTGTGAAGATGCTGGAGGAAACGGGTAGAAAAGTATCTATATCCACAGTAAAACGAGTCTAATATCGACATAACCTGAAAGGCCGCTCAGCAAGCAAGAAGCCACTGCTTCAAAACCGCCCTAAAAAAGGCCAGACTACGGTTTGCAACTGCACATGGGGGCAAAGATCATACTTTTTGGGGAAATGTCCTCCGGTCTGATGAAACAAAAATAGAACTGTTTGGCTATAATGACCATTGTTATGTTAGGATGAAAAATGGGGAGGCTTGCAAGCCGAAGAACACCATCCCAAACGTTAAGCATGGGGGTGTTAGCATCATGTTTTGGGGGTTCTTTGCTGCAGGAGGGACTGGTGCACTTCACAAAATAGATGGCATCATGAGGGATGAAAATTATGTGGATATATTGAATCAACATCTCAAGACATCAACCAGGAAGTTAAAGCTTGGTCGCAAATGGGTCTTCCAAATGGACATTGACCCCAAGCATACTTCCAAAGTTGTGGAAAAATGGCTTAAGGACAACAACGTCAAGGTATTGGAGTGGCCATCACAAAGCCCTGACCTCAATCCCATAGAAAATTTGATGGCAGAACTGAAAAAGCTTGTGCGACCAAGGAGGCCTACAAACCTGACTCAGTTACACCAGCTCTGTCAGGAGGAATGGGCCAAAATTCACCCAACTTATTATGGGAAGCTTGTGGAAGGCTACTTGAAATGTTTGACCCAAGTGAAACAAATAAAAGGCAATGCTCCCAAATACTAATTGAGTGTATATAAACTTCTGACCCACTGGGAATGTGATGAAAGAAATAAAAGCTGAAATAAGTCATTCCCTCTACTATTATTCTGACATTTCACATTCTTAAAATAAAGTGGTGATCCTAACTGACCCAAAACAGGGAATTGTTACTGGGATTAAATGTCAGGAATTGTGAAAAACTGAGTTTAAATGTATTTCGATAAGGTGCATGTAAACTTCCGACTTCAACTGTAGGTATCATAATTAAGAGGACAGTGTCCAGTGTCGTTCCCACAATGATATAAGGAATGGACAAGGATGTGTAAAAGAGTAGATGAGGATGTGAAAATGGTTATGTGTACAACAATGTGTCAGGCTAATGCTATACAGAGGGATGGAAGAAGGGGGTGTGAGGGGAAGTGTGAAAGGAAGACTGTTGTGTGAGGGAGGAAGGTTGAAGCTGAAGTGTTGCAGCGCGGGGCATGTCGAGCAGTGCTGGGGGGCTTGGCTGGTCACAGCGCTCACCAGCAGCAGTGCTGGGGGGCTTGGCTGGTCACCGCGCTCACCAGCAGGCACCAGCTAATCCGCTTCACTGATGCGGTCTTTCTGTGTGTGCTGTCAACCCCACTGTAACACACACACAAGCTCACACACACATGCACAAGCACACTCACACTGACGTGTGCAAACACACATTATGTTCTTCTGTCCTTGTGGAGACCTAAAATTACATTTCCGTTCAGAATCCTATTTTCCCTAACCCCAAAACTAACCCTAACAACCCATAACCTAAACCTAACCTCTAAGCTTAAAATAGCATTTGTCCTCATGGGGACATGGAAATGTTCCTTGTTTTACTATCCTTGTGGGGACGTTTGAGGATTTTAGGTCCCCACAAGGACAGAAGAACCAACCCACACACACACACCGTCCCTCCCCCCCATCTCACCACCACTGTCCCCTGGGGCCTCCAACAACATGTTCACCCCACCAGGCGGCGCTGCAGTCACTGACAGTGTGCTAATGTATCGCCTGGCTTTGTATTCTTGCCACACTCTGCCCTTCCTGTCCTTTCATGTACACTGTGATGGACCGTGAACTCTAACCTACTACAGCCCCTCTCTCTCGCTCGGTCTTGCTCGCGTGCTCTATTTCTCTCGCGCTATTTCTCGCTCTCTCTCTCTCTCCCGCTTTCCCTCTCCTGCGCTCCCACTCTCCTGACAACACTGCAAGGCTCGCCTCGATCAGATCATCATGTAGTGAAGGATTGGACAAGAGACTTGAGAGTGTACAGGGTCACTCAAGATACTCTGAGAATAATGAGATCATGTTGTCACTCTGTCTGAGAGGCTAAAGGGAACTGTCTGGTGAATGTCTCCTCAGGTACATGGCCCCTGAAGTCCTGGATGACTCCATAAACATGAAGCATTTTGAGTCATTCAAGCGGGCAGATATCTACGCCATGGGCCTGGTGTTTTGGGAGATCGCACGGAGATGCTCAATAGGAGGTGAGTTAACACTATGCTCCTTTTAGCTCCAAGTTGTTTTGGCCCCAAGGACCTTGGCTAATTCTGAAGCATCAAGTCCATTACACAGAGCAGCCAGCCACTGACACAAAAGGCTTTGGATCTGTGGGACTCTGACCCTTCTCTGATCTGTCCCTTTAAGGCTTGGTGTCATCACATTTGTCATTCTCTGATATTTTCAACGTTTTCTGTCAGAATTGTATCGTAGATTGCCATTGGCCTGTGTTCTTAGATTGGCATTGGCCTTTGTTCTGTGTAAGCCTTTGTCTAAGCCAATCCTGTGTCTGTTGCCCCCCTCAGGTATCCACGAGGACTACCAGCTGCCCTACTATGACCTGGTCCAGCCAGACCCCTCGGTGGAGGAGATGAGGAGGGTGGTGTGTGACCAGAAACTACGGGCCAACATCCCCAACAGGTGGCAGAGCTGCGAGGTATGACACCATGCATTTCTTACCTTTAGGCACTGCCCTTAGGGATATCATCCATTTTGTTTCTCGCTCCCTCTCTCTGTTTCTTGGTTGGTCTGTCTACCTCTGCTCTGTCTCTGTCTCTTGCTTTCTCCCCCTCTCTCTATCTTTCTCCATTGTTTTGTCTCTACTCTCCTTTCGGTCTCCTGCAAACAGCCTTCCCACTTCATCATCACTAGATCCACTCTCCGGCTCCTCTGTCTTTATTGATGCACTTTGTATTGCTGGAGAACAGACAATTAGATTACATCCAATTTGCAGTAATACAGCTTCCTAATCAAATCATCATCCCCTGCAAGGTTACAATGGCTGCTGCCAGAGCATCAGCATCCCAGGTCAGCTGTAAAGCAAACCACTGGATTGATGGCCAAGCTTGTTAATATTAAATGGCCCATCAGTCTATAGTCCATCAGTCTAACTGGCCCATCAGTCTGTTCTGTTCACTCTGTCTGCGGTTGGAGAAACAAGGCAGAAATTAGCGGTTTTAAATCACTCAAAGCTGATATGCTAAATTGACCCAAAGAGCACACAGGGACACATTCAAAGAGATGCATAGGAGACTCATCTCTCTGCCCTTGTCTCTGCTGCTCCTCACTTTAAATCTGGAGATGGACTGGTGTTCGTTCAGCAGTGCTGAGCTTTCTCTCTCTGTCTCTAATGTTGCCAATGTTAAAAGTCATAAACATTTCCACAGCTCGGCTGCGTGGGTGTGAGCCGCCGGCATACATACATACACGTAGCAGCAGCCTTTAGTTAAGAGAATGAGTTTATCTGGATGTCTAGACAGGTCTGTTCCAGCCAGGGTCATGTTGTGTAGCTGTCTCCTCTAATAAACAAAGCATTCACACAGACCGCTGGTTCTGAAGCGGAGCACATGTCCGTGACATCTCGACAATGAAACGCAATGTTGGTTCAGGAACTATGTTTATTATAAGATGCGGTAAAGACGTCAATGGAAGAGACCGTGGGGATAGAAAGATGCCGGATTGGTGCACATGCAACAAATCTGATCTAAGAAATGGGACATTGGCAGTGGTGGAAAAAGTGTCCGATTTTCATACTTGAGTACAAAATAAAGATGAATAGAAAATGACTCAAGTGAAAGTCTCCCAGTAAAATACTACTTGAGTAAAATATACTTAAATATCAAAAGTAAATGTAATTGCTCAAATAAATTTAAGTGTCAAAAGTAAAAGTATAAATAATTTCAAATTCCTTATATTAAGCAAACTAGACGGCACCATTTTCTTGGTTTTTATAATGTACGGATAGCCAGGGGCACAATCGAACACTCAGCCATCATTTACAAACAAATCTTGTGGTGTTTAGTGACTCGCCAGGTCAGAGGCAGTAGGGAAGACCACATGTTCTCTTGATAAGTGTGTGAATGGACCATTTCCCTGTCCTGCTGAGCATTTACAAGGTAACGAGTACCTTTGGGTGTCAAGGAAAATGTATGGAGTAAAAAGTACATTATTTTCTTTAGGAATGTAGTGAAGTAAAAGTTGCCAATAATTTATAAATAGTAAAGTACAGATACCCCAAAAAACGACTTCAGTGGTACTTTAAAGTATTTTTACTTAAGTAATTTACACCACTGTATATTGGTCATCCATCACCATTGATGTATTGTAACAGGCCCACAATGTGGTTACCAATGTTAGATTATGATATTTGGCTGTTTTTGCTACATAACATTTAGAAGTAGTCCCTTTTCAAGTTTAGAAGAAGTTGACTGCTAAATGCCGACTCCCATTCATAAACGGTGGCTTCGGAAAGTATTCAGACCCTTTGACTTCTTCCACATTTTGTTACGTTAAACCCTTATTATGAAGTTGATAAATAAATAATTTTCCTCAGCAATCTACACACAATATCCCATAATGACAAAGCCAAAACAGATTTTTTTTGTCTTTGCAAATGTATTAAAAATAAAAAACAGAACTTAAGTATTCAGACCCTTTGCTATGAGACTCGAAATTGATCTCCGGTGCATCCTGTTTCCATTGATCATCCTTAAGATGTTTCTACAACTTCATTGGAGTCCATCTGTTGTAAATTCAATTGATTGGACATGATTTGGAAAGGCACACACCTGTCTATATAAAGTCCCACAGTTGACAGTGCATGTCAGAGCAAAAACCAAGCCATGAGATCGAAGGAATTCTCTGTAGAGCTCTGAGACAGGATTGTGTCGAGACACAGATCTGGGAAAGGGAACCAAAAATATTCTGCCGCATTGAAGGTCCCAAAGAACACTCCCATCATTCTTAAGGGAAGAAGTTTGGAACCACCAAGACTCTTCCTAGAGCTGGCCTCCCATCTAAACTGAGCAAGCGGGGGAGAAGGGCCTTGGTCAGGGAGGTGACCAAGAACCTGACTGTCACACTCTGACAGAGCTCTGCAGTTCTTCTGTTTAGATAGGAGAACCTTGTAGAAGGATAACCATCTCTGCAGCACTCCACCAATCAGGCCTTTATGGTAGTGGCCAGACGGACGCCACTCCTCAGTAAAAGGCACACGACAGCCCGCTTGGAGTTTGCAAAAAGGCACTGAAAGACTCACAGACCATGAGAAACAAGATTCTCTGGTCTGTTGAAACCAAGATTGAACACTTTGGCCTGAATGCCTAGCATTATGCTCTCTATGTTTTTCAGCGGCAGTGAGACTAGTCAGGATTGAGGCAAAGATGAAGGAAGCAAAGTACAGAAATATCCTTGATGAAAACCTGCTCCAGAGTGCTCAGGACCTCAAACTGGGGTGACGGTTCACCTTCCAACAGGACAATGACCCTAAGCACAGAGCCAATGTTTCTACTGTGCTTAAAGCTGCCCATTTAATAGTACATGCTCTAGCAATGTGAAATATGTTATTAGAAGAACAATCAAAGTGTTGGTTGAAGAATAATTAGTGTTTATTTAATTTAAAGATGTTTGTTTGAAACACTGCACTGTATCCCTGTTGACGTGCCATTGCAGAATAATTTGCGTGATGTGCGAGTTTTCAAGGAATATATATTGGTTGATAGGAATAACGTTGTTTATGATGCATTGAAATTTCCATGGAAAATGATGCGTTTATGGTTTAAATGTATTTTGGGCTATTGCTTAGGCCTACTTAGGTGCTTATTTGGCCTTTTCCCGAGAGCGAGCAAGTTGGGCAGGTAACAGGTTGGCAATAGTAGAGCCATACCGAAGTTTTGTTATAAACTTTTCAGGCATCAACTCTGTCTATTAGCTACTGAGAATATCTTTGATTTATCCAAATCATTATGTCAATGTCCTGTCTGTTATTTTTTGCACAAAGTCTATTGGCCAATTCGTCCTGCACCGTCGTCACTGTCCGATCCGCTGCCTCGGCTCATGCTTCACAGTAGGCATTCAGTGTCCGGGCATACTGCTGATTACAGCCCTGCATTCAACACCGTAGAATCACTGACACATCAATAGGACCACCAGGATCTTTGGCGGCGATCGGGGGATTGATAAATAGGGATGCTGTGGATTGGTATTCAGGCTTGTGGCTGTGGCCTGGATGTTGTAAGTCTGACCAGCCTCTTCACGTCAGAGCTCCATTGTGTCTCCATTGCTTACAGGGTAACGTTGTCATTGCTGAGACGTGCGGACTATGGGTTGAAGTCTTAGTTCAGACTTCTGCTGCAGTTTCAACACCATGCCTCTGAGTCTCTGTCATTGTTTATCTCTCTCACGCTCATGAGTTCTTGCACAACAACAGTGATTCTACTTCAAAGAATGACATTGTGACTTTGGTTGCAAAGGGAGGGTATATTACTGGGTATATATTCAGAAGTTTACCAGTAAACTACCAGCATTTTGGTATCTTCCAAGGATTTTATGAAATCTAGTGGTTGTTTGTTGTACTTTAGATTATCACAGGTAATTATCTCTGTCCGTCTGTGGCTTTATCACAGGTAAAATATATGAAATAATTAAACATGATGAAAAAGCTGTAAAACTATACATTTAGTGAATACCATTTATGTTTAATATGATAGATTCCGCATGAAATATGCTTAATATTTTTAGACACTTATTAATTTTATGTTGTCAATATGTATTTGTCAATGTTTTGGTTTCAAACTGGTGGCAGTTGTGAAAATAGTTGGACAAGTTTCAGAGTTAAATAAAAATAATCCCATTGATAATTAATGTTTTTTTTTAATTAATTAGGCTATTTTCTCTGGAACCATATGGTCTATCAACTAGAAATTCATAGTTGATGTGGACACAGATATAAAAAATGAACACCAAATATGAATAAAACTTTTTTTTTTAAATATTCAATTACAAATTACCAAAGTTATGATAGATTGCCATATAACTTCTGTTAATTACCAAAAATACTGAAGATTCTGGTAAATTACCAGTAGCTTTGCAACTAATTGTGACATTGCTACAGACATGGTGTATACTCAACGATTGGTGGGGGCAACAACTTGCAAAACAAAATGTGGGTGTGTTATTGCTGCTTGTGATATTGACCCACTGTCTCCCCTGCCTCTGTCCCCTCCCCAGGTGCTGCGAGTGATGGCTAAGATCATGAGGGAGTGTTGGTACTCCAACGGGGCGGCCCGCCTCACCGCGCTGCGCATCAAGAAGTCCCTGTCCCAGCTCAGCCAGCAAGAGGGCATCAAGATGTAGACTAGAGGGTCAAGACTACCTGTCTGTCTGGACTTTCTTTCTGTCCCCATCGCTATGTGCTGTTCTCTTCCACATCTCTTTCTCTGAAGAGGAAGGGAGGGGATAGTACAATTCAGGTGGGTGTGTGTACCTTTCAATGTCTCATTCCTTCAAGGCTGATTGGAGATTGCTTCTCTGCTCTTCTCTGTTCTCCTCTGAGATTGCATCAGGACATGGGTGGATTCTGGATAACATTCTAGACTCTGGATGCAGAGACACAACCTCCTGTCCCTCCCGTTGTTTTGCCTGACTGTATCCATCCCTTCTTTCTTACCCCATGCAAGAAACACTGGACTTTAATTGGAACCTCCTGTAGGAATTCCATTGCAAATATTCTGAATCAAAGAAAATATGCATTGAAAGAAATTCTAAATTTTGATATACCTCTCAAGGTCAGTGTCTATTTAAGTGTTTTGTTTAAACATGATTAAGTGTTACTTATATGAATTTCTTTATTTCACTTAATATCTTTCACCTTAAAATGTTTATTTTACAGATGCCAGATCCATATTTTTTTATGTGTTTTGTCAAGCAAAACAGAACATGACCTCATTAAGCTTTGTCAAATATGCAGTGAAATATGCAATATCTTGTTCATTGCTATGTATATATGTTCCTTAAAGTGTATACAGTGCATTCAGACAGTATTCAGACCCCTTGACTTATTCCACATTTGTTACGTTACAGCCGTATTCTAAAATGGATTTTTTTTAAATTCCCCACTGATCAATCTACCGTGCACACAGTTCCCATAATGACCAAGCAATTTTTTTGTATGAATGTTTGCAAATGTATATAAAAAAAAAACTTTGATGGGGAGTGTTGCTGCACAGCTATTTTCAGGTCTCTCCAGAATTGTTTGATCGGGTTCAAGTCCGGGCTCTGGCTGGGCCACTCAAGGATATTCAGACTTTTCCCGAAGCTACTCTTGCATTGTCTTGGCTCTGTGCTTAGGGTCCTTGTTCGGTTGGAACGTGAACCTTCGCCCCAATTTGAGGTCCTGAGCACTCTGGAGCAGGTTTTCATCAAGGATCTGTCTGTACTTTGCTCTGTTCATCTTTACTTTGATCGTGACAAGTCTCCCAGTCCTAGCCACTGAAAAACATCCCCAGAGCATGATACTGCCACCACCATGCTTCACCGTAGGGATGGTGCCAGGTTTCCGCCAGATGTGACGCAATCTTGGTTTCATCTGGCCACTCTACCATAAAGGCCTGATTTGGTGGATTCCTGCAAAGATATCTATCTTTTTTTATAATTTAAAAGTTTACAACTTTTTTCTCCCCAATTCCATGGCATCCAATTGGTAGTTAGTCTTGTCTCATCGCTGAAATTCCCATACAGACTAGGAAGAGGTGAAGGTTGAGAGTTGTACGTCCTCCGAAACACAACACAACCCAGCCAAGCTGCCCTTCTTCTTGACACAATGCCCACTTAACCCGGAAGCCAGCCCCACCAATATGTCGGAGGAAACACCATACACCTGGCGACCGTGTCAGCGTGCATTGCGCCTGGCCCACCACAGGAGTCGCTAGAGGGCTCATGGGACAAGAACATCCCTGCCAGTCAAACCCTTGCCTAACCCTGACGACGCTGGGCCAATTGTGCGCCACCCCATGGGTTTCCCGGTCGCGGCTGGCTGCGACAGAGCCTGGACTCGAACCAGGATCTCTAGTGGCACAGCTAGCCTTAGACCACTGCACCACTCGGGAGCTCTGTCAGAGTGACCACTGGGTTCTTGGCCACATCCATGACCAAGGCCCTTCTCTCCCGATTGCTCAGTTTAGCTGGGTGGCCAGCTCTAGGAAGAGTATTGTTGGTTGCAAACTTCTTTCATTATAAGAATGATGGAGACCTTCATTGCTGTAGACATTTTTTTTACCCTTCCCCTGATCTGTGACTCTACACAATCCTGTCTCGGTGCTCTACGGACAATTTCTTCATCCTAATTTTTGCTCTGAGGTGCACTGTCATCTTATATAGACAGGTGTGTGTCTTTCCAAATCATTTCCAATCAATTTAATTTACCGCAGGTGGACTCCGTTCAAGTTGTAGAAACATCTCAATGATGATCAATGGAAACAGGATTCACCGGAGCTCAATTTTCGACTCTCATAGCAAAGGGTCTGAATACTTATGTAAGTAAGGTTTTTCTGTTTTTTATTTTTAATAAATGTGCAAAACTTTCGAAAAAGCTGTGTTCACTTTGTTGTTATGAGGTATTATGTGTAGATTGATTAGTGGAAAATGTATTTAATCCATTTTAAAATAAGGCTGTAACGTAACAAGATGTGGAAAAAGTCAAGGGGTCTGAATACTTTCTGAATGCACTGTATATGAGTGGTTGTATATGGGTGTACTCAATTCCAATGCATTTGGTGTGTGTGTGTATACAGGTGTACATTCTGTATGCATGTGTACATGCAGTACATCTACGCTGATAGATATACATGTACCTCTATTTTATACAAACTGCTCTTTTGTTATTTCAACCACAACCAGGAAGTTCTCTGAATCAGTCATCCAATCATATGTTAATGTAGTAGGAGGAGGTTCTCTGAACAAATGGCTCCTCCCACTGCCATAGGAAATGATGCAGTGGAGATCAGGGTCATATTCATTAGGCACCAAACGGAAGGAAATGGACTGAAACAGGGTGGGTCTACCTGGACTAAATGTATCTAATAAGATCAATGTTTTTAAACATTTTGCTAAGGTGTGCACTAATGAATAAAACCCAGGGTTGCCATTAGGCCTAAGCAACACCATGATACCAGTTTACCTGTCACTCTTCTCAGCAGTAATGCATCCTGTACAGTTTTAAGGGAAAGCATTGATGGAGCTACATTATGTAGGCTTTTTTATTTCCTGCATACTTTTATTGCTTTTATGTCAATGAGTTTTCACATATCTATGGGCATAACATTTCAAACAAGAATGTACATTTGTATATCTTAGAGATGTGTACAGCTCTACCTTGACCGTGAGAAAGCCCCTTGAGACCTATACAGGTCCTGTAGTTGATCTTTCGTTGTTGGCATGAAAGAAAAAACTAAATGTTAATTTATTAGTTGGTAATATCCTTATGCTTTTAAACTTAAAGATTTGATCATGTGACCTCACTTCTTATTTTCCAATAGGACAAAACACAGTAAACATGAATTTAAGAGCGTAAAGGAAATTCTGTAGACATTGTTTCGTATCGCTTCAGCAGTAAGGAATGCACTTTTGGGAATTGTTGTCTTACATGATCAAAAAAATATATCCTAATCCCAAATAGGAGTAGACTACAATAGGATGAGGTGAGTTCAGATGGATGCTCGTCAATAAGTGCCATAGCATTTTGTTTGACGAGTAGTGTTATTTTTTTATATATATTTTTTGACAAAGGCACATGTATTCATATCTGCTACTGTGTTGTGTTGGTTTTTGTCTTTCAGCACGTTTACAGCATAACTTGCTTTAACCAACCAAAACACCCTTTAAATGTTGTGCCATACATAGAATGCAGAACTGGTTAACCGGGCATCATGTGGATGAAAAACAATAGATTGTGTTTTTTGGTCACATTCATCCGACTTGAGGTGAAGAATATTGCTGCTATAATATACTGTTTGTTGAACCAAAAAAGTATTATTATTTTACAGTGGAACACAAGATGCAACCGTTGTCATTTACTCATCAAAAAATGTTACTTTCTACCGCATTCTTCTGTCTCAAATCACCAGCAGCCTTTCACTTTCTGAAGCAGCATTTGACTTTTCTGAAGCTAGAAACATCCAGGTACTCCTCTCAGCAACATCAACCGCCTCTGAGTCCCTAGCAGCAGGACTCCACTAACTATGGACTCCACTAACTATGCTCACTATCTGCTAGTGTTGTGTTTACATTTACATTTAAGTCATTTAGCAGACGCTCTTATCCAGAGCGACTTACAAATTGGTGCATTCACCTTATGACATCCAGTGGAACAGTAGTGCATCTAAATCTTTTAAGGGGGGTGAGAGGGATTACTTTATCCTATCCTAGGTATTCCTTAAAGAGGTGTTCACCAGGAACCTTGTATTTACCCCCTCCAATGTCAATGTTTTACGAGATTTCCTTTCCCAATTGTTCTATAATCTACAAATGTGGTGTGTTGTTTATGTCATGTATGGTGCTTTATACCTGTATACTGTACCATTCCCCATTAGTTTAGTTTAACTAGTGTGTGTCACTGAATTCCCCATTCTGCCAGTGATACAGTATGTAGCCATCATTATACAGGCATGATTACTGCTGTCACTGACCTGAACTCAAGCACTAAACGAGGAAGTGCCCCGCAGTTGTGTACTGAATGAGATTCTCTGTTTAGCAGAAGGGGAAAACGACCAGTGAGGCAGGCAGGCAGCAAGGCATTCATATTTAGTAGTGGGCTTCTGATGCAACCGCAAAATTGGAAATTGATATTTAACCTCTGCTGTGTAGTACAGATTGTGAAACAGAATTTAAAAAATGTTTCTGATAAGCAAACCATTGTGAAACGTACAGTATTTGATAATTGGGATCCAACCTGAAAGTTCTGTTGTGGAAAATGACAAAATCAGTCATGCTATCCTGTGTTTTACTTCGTGTTATATGCTAGTGTTTTTCTTGCTGATGCAGCCTTGTCTTGTGTGACTTAGTCATAAGTCTGGGTGTACAGATAAGAGCTGGGTGCAACCGCAGTATGTGACATCCCCTTTGTACTATCTGCAAGAACTCCTCTGTGTGTAAACTTGCAGGAAGTAACAGACAATGGTGGCAACGTCAGCTGTCTTAATCTGCACAGACAAGCTAAATGCCTCTTATACACCATGTTCCCCACCCCTGTTTGCACACATCTGCTAACTGCAACATAGACAAAGAGGATGGACATTTCTCTAAAAGCTGAGAGCCATTGTTCGTTGGGCTTTTAACTGCACTGTTGAGTGGATTGTTGACCGCTCCATTTTTGCAAATCTTATAATTAAATTCTTCAAACAACAATTTTGTCTCTTCCCTTATGGTTAGAATTTCCACTACATTTCCCTTGACATCTTTATCATATGTTCTGCAGTAGCTTTTAAGTGTCAAGTAGCTGCAGTATGTGCTACTACATGCTGGCTCCAGTACAAAAGAGCCTTCTTATTTCTCCCAATGCCCACTTTTCACTTATCTAGAATGTTAAATGGAACCATATTCAAAGTCCACCATATGTGCTCCCATGATTCTGCTGAAAAGGGAGGAAATGGAACAATGTGAAGTTTGGCTAAAAAGTAAAAACACAATCGAAAAATGTTAACTATACCTCAACAGACCAATGTTTTTTCAATTATAATTTACCTCAATGTACATAATACTTTATCTACCACGTTTTACATTTTATTTTTATGAAATGTCTAATAAATAAAGTATATTTCTTTATTTGACAGTGGTAGTCGGTGTACTGTTTGTCCCATATGTGTAAGAAGTAATCCTATTGGCCTGAACCAGAATCTGAGAATGTTTCATCTTTAGAATTCTGCAGAGTTTTACAGGAAGGCAGTATATCGATGATTTGTGCCAATTGTATGAAGGAGGGTTATGTTGCACCACTTCTGAGGTCGGCATTCTCTCCTCAAGATACAGTATGTTGTATTCACCTTTTACAAAGTGTTTAAAAGAATGAGCGCTTGACATAGGAATTCAGAGGACACTGACTATTATTTCAAGATCATGTATAGTGAAGTAAGATGTTTTGTGAATAAATATATACACATTTTATTACCTGACTTTTTCCCCCCTCTTTCAAAGGTGCTCTATTGTTGGTGAATTCATAAGGCACTGCGGCCAAGTCATTCAATTGGTATTGCAATATTGAAGTATCCAACATAAATGCTTTAATATAAGTGGTGTATGTGTTATGAAATTATTGTAACGTCAACCACATTTGCCCCTTCCATGCTGCTCCCACCAACAGATGGTGGTGTTGCCTAAAAGTACATGGCCACAGGGATTCTTGCATCTAGTGTGATGAGTTGCCAGCTTGACACTACTTCCATACCTGATAGCACATTCAAAGATTCTAGTACTGTAAATGCATCCATTTGACTTTGATTTCCTAACATTTGATATGCCATTAGGGGTTTGGGTTTATGCCATTAGGGGTTGGGTTTCCTTATTTCTCAATGTAACCCATCAGGTGTTCAAACTTTTATGACGTCTGGGATGTAAATAAGTAATGTGTTCAGGGGGAAATAAGGAAGGGTCTGACTGTCTATAGAGTCTAGACATTCCCTGGAGACCCTGTCTGGCTGTAGGAGATCCCTCTGTTCTGACCCATTGTAGCCAGACTGAGAACATCAAGCCATCTCTTACCTCTTGACAATTCATCCAGACATCAATGCAGTGTTCCTTCATTTGTCAAATCCAATTTGAGGGTTCCAAGGTGGTGAGTTCTAGAGTTCTATAGTGTGAAACTTGAAAAATCTGTAATTGGACTCTTGAAGGGGGAAGACATGAGCATGATGGGTTTCTATAGATGCTGAGAATTTTAATTGTAACAGATTTAACAATGACTGCATGCTATTTGAAAGGGAAAAACTTTTTCAAAACCGGGTGAGAATAAATCAAGTCTGGAATGAAATCAAATCACCCTTCTGGATTTGGGCAAGTTAATCTCTTTATCCCTCTTCTGTCCTCCCTTCATCCATTCATCATTTCCACATTGCTATATTTCTAGAAAGCTTGATAATGGTGGTCAGTGGGAATACAGTGAGCACAGGGAGACACATTTACCATCTGAAAAATGTGTGCTTATACATGCTCTGGTGATATGATCGTTCTCAGAGGTAATTCACTCTGGGATTCAATTTTCTGCTTTATTTCCATTCTGGGAAAAGTTATGTTCTGACAGTTGGTCTGATTTCCCTTCCGGTTTGTTCTAGTTCTCCATGCCTTGGTTTAGCCTACTTCCGCTGATTTTATTACAAACAGTGCATACGGGAAGTACGCTGCTCAAAAAAATAAAGGGAACACTAAAATAATTTTTTCTTTACATAGTTGAATGTGTTGACAACAAAATCATACAAAAATAATCAATGGAAATCAAATTTATGGAGGTCTGGATTTGGTGTCACACTCAAAGTTAAAGTGGAAAACCACACTACAGGCTGATCCAACTTTGATGTAATGTCCTTAAAACAAGTCAAAATGAGGCTCAGTAGTGTGTGTGGCCTCCACGTGCCTGTATGACCTCCCTACAATGCCTGGGCATGCTCCTGATGAGGTGGCGGATGGTCTCCTGAGGGATCTCCTCCCAGACCAGGACTAAAGCATCCACCAACTCCTGGACAGTCTGTGGTGCAACGTGGCGTTGGTGGATGGAGCGAGACATGATGTCCCAGATGTGCTCAATTGGATTCAGGTCTGGGGAACTGGGGGGTCAGTCCATAGCATCAATGCCTTCCTCTTGCAGGAACTGCTGACACACTCCAGCCACATGAGGTCTAGCATTGTCTTGCATTAGGAGGAACCCAGGGCCAACCGCACCAGCATATGGTCTCACAAGGGGTCTGAGGATCTCATCTCGGTACCTAATGGCAGTCAAGGCTACCTCTGGCGAGCACATGGAGGGCTGTGCGGCCCCCCAAAGAAATGCCACACCATGACTGACCCACCGCCAAACCGGTCATGTTGGAGGATGTTGCAGGCAGCAGAACGTTCTACACGGCGTCTCCAGACTCTGTCACGTGTTCAGTGTGAACCTGCTTTCATCTGTGAAGAGCACAGGGCGCCAGTGGCGAATTTGCCAATATTGGTGTTCTCTGGCAAATGACAAACGTCCTGCACGGTGTTGGCCTGTAAGCACAACCCCCACCTGTGGACGTCGGGCCCTCATACCACCCCTCATGGAGTCTGTTTCTGACCGTTTGAGCAGACACATGCACATTTGTGGCCTGCTGGAGGTCATTTTGCAGGGCTCTGGCAGTGCTCCTCCTGCTCCTCCTTGCACAAAGGCGGAGGTAGCGGTCCTGCTGCTGGGTTGTTGCCCTCCTATGGCCTCCTCCACGTCTCCTGATGTACTGGCCTGTCTTCTGGTAGCGCCTCCATGCTCTGGACACTACACTGACAGACACAGCAAACCTTCTTGCCACAGCTCGCATTGATGTGCTATCCTGGATGAGCTGCACTACCTGAGCCACTTGTGTGGGTTGTAGACTCCGTCTCATGCTACCACTAGAGTGAAAGCACCGCCAGCATTCAAGTGATCAAAACATCAGCCAGGAAGCATAGGAACTGAGAAGTGGTCTGTGGTCACCACCTGCAGAATCACTCCTTTATTGGGGGTGTCTTGCTAATTGCCTATAATTTCCACCTGTTGTCTATTCCATTTGCACAACAGCATGTGAAATGTATTGTCAATCAGTGTTGCTTCCTATGTGGACAGTTTGATTTCACAGAAGTGTGATTGACTTGGAGTTACATTGTGTTGTTTAAGTGTTCCCTTTATTTTTTTGAGCAGTGTATTTAGACCCCTTAACAGTTGGAAAAAGTCATGTAACAGCCATATTCTGAAATTGAGGGAAAAATGAAAAAAAATCAATGTACACACAATAACCCTTTATGACAAAGCAAAAAAAGCATTTTAGAAAATGTTAGCAAATTTATGAAAAAAATGTGATATCACATTTACATAAGTATTCAGACCCTTTTACTCAGTACTTTGTTGAAGCACCTTTGGCAGCGATTACAGGTTCAATTCTTCTTGGGTATGATGCTACAAGTTTGGCACACCTGTATTTGAGGAGTTTCTCCCATTCTTCTCTGCAGATCCTCTCAAGCTCTGTCAGGTTGGATGGGGAGCGTCGCTGCACAGATATTTTCAGGTCTCTCCAGAGATGTTCGATCGGGTTCAAGTCCGGGCTCTGGCTGACAGTGGTGTAAAGTACTTAAGTCAAAAATAAAGTACTACTATTTAAGCAGTTTTTGGGGGTATCTGTACACTACATTACAATATATATTTTTGACAACTTTTACTTTACTACATTCTGTCACGCCTTGGTCTTAGTATTTTGTGTTTTCTTTAATTATTTGTTCAGGCCAGGGTGTGACATGGGGTTATTGTATTGTCTTATTGGGGTTTTTGTAGGCATTGGGATTGTGGTTGATTAGGCGTGTGTCTAGTATAGGCTTGGCTGCCTGAGGCGGTTCTCAATCAGAGTCAGGTGATTCTTGTTGTCTCTGATGGGGAACCGTATTTAGGTAGCCTGGGTTCACTTTGTATTTCGTGGGTGATTGTTCCTGTCTCAGTGTAGTGTTCACCAGATAGGCTGTAATAAGTTTCACGTTCCGTTTGTTGTTTTGTATTCTTAAGTTATTTCATGTATCGCTATATCTTTCATTAAAGTCATGAGTAAGCACCACGCTGCATTTCGGTCCTCTCTTTCGACAAACGAAGAACGTCGTTACACATTCCTAAAGAAAATATTGTACTTTTTACTCCATACATTTTCCCTGACAACCCAATGTACTCTTTATATTTTGAATGCTTAGCAGGACAGGGACATTGTGAAATTTACGCACTTATTATATATATATATATATTTTTTTCAATTTAACCTTTATTTAACTAGGAAAGTCAGTTAAGAACAAATTCTTATTTACAATGACGGCCTACACCGGCCAAACCCGGATGACGCTGGGACAATTGTGCTCCGCTCTATGGGACTCCCAATCACAGCCAGTTGTGATACAGCCTAAACCACTTATCAAGAGAACACGTGGTCACCCCTACTGCCTATGGTCTGGTAGACTCACTTAACACAAATGCATTTGCTTTTGTAAATAATGTCTGAGTGTTGGAGTGTGCCCCTGGCTATCTGTAAATTTAAAAAACAAGAAAATGTTGCTCTCTGCTTTTCTTAATATAAGGAATTTGAAATGATTTCCACTTTTACTTCTACTTTTGATACTTAAGTATATTTTAGCAAGTACATTTACTTTTGATACTTAAGTATATTTAAAACCAAATCATTTGAGACTTTTACTTCCATTTTACTGAGTGACTTTTACTTGAGTAACTTTATATTATGGTATCTATACTTTTACTCAAGGACATTCAGAGACTCGTCCCAGAGCCACGGCTGCGTTGTCTTGGCTGTTTATTTAGGGTCATTGTCCTGTTGGAAGGTGAACCATCACCCCAGTCTGAGGTCCTGAGCACTCTGGAGCAGGTTTTCATCAAGCTTCTCTCTGTACTTCGCTCCATTCATCTTTCCCTCGATCCTGACTAGTCTCCCAGTCCCTGCCGCAGAAAAACATCCCCACAGCATGATGCTGCCACCACCATTTCCTCCAGACATGATGCTTGGCATTCAGGCCAAAGAGTTCAGTCTTCTCTTCATCAGACCAGAGAATCTTGTTTCTCATGGTCTGAGATTCTTTAGGTGCCTTTTGACAAACTCCAAGCGGGCTGTCGTGTGCCTTTTAACAAGGAGGGGCATCCATCTGGTCACTCTACCATAAATGCCTGATTGGTGGAGTGCTGTAGAGATGGTTGTCCTTCTGGAAGTTTCTCTCATCACAGAGGAACTCTGGAGCTCTGTCAGTGGGATCATTGGGTTCTTGGTCACATCTCTGACATCTCCCCCGATTGCTCAAATTGGCCTGGTGGCAAGCTCTGGTGGTTCCATTTAAGAATGATGGAGGCCACCATGTTCTTTAGGACCTTCAATGCTGCAGACATGTTTAGGTACCCTTCCCCAGATGTGTCTCAAAACAACCCTGTCTCGGAGCTCTACGGACAATTCCTTCGACCTCATGGCTTGGTTTTTGCTCTGACATGCACTGCCAACTGTGGAACCTTTTATATAGACAGGTGTGTGCCTTTCCAAATCGTGTCCAATCAATTGAATGTACCATAGGTGGACTCCAAGTTGTAGAAACATCTCAAGGATGATCAATGAAAACGGGATGCACCTGAGCTCAAGGGTCTGAATACTTATGTAAATAAGGTATCTGCTTTTTATTTGTAATACATTTACTAACATTTCTCAACCTGTTTTCGCTTTGTAATAATTGGGCATTGTGTATAGATTGCTGAGGATTTTTTAAATGTAATCAATTTTAGAATAAGGCTGTAATGTAACAAAGTGGAAAAAGTCAAGGGGTCTGAATATTTTCCGAAGGTTCTGTATACCACAAATGCACTTAATTTTCACAAGACTTTGTGCGACAAGATTCCTTGTTTAAAAAAAAGCCAAACAGATGGTCTCTGCTCTCCTTGACAAATTGATCGACTGCAAGTCAATTCTGTCACATCATGTGCTCTTCCCCAGCGGAGTCCACCCTATGTTCCCTGGGCCCTGTGCTCCCTCAGTCCCCACTGAACCAATTTCAATCAAAATTGGCACAAAAAAAACTAAAATATCAACGCAACATGTAAAATGTTGCTCCCATGTTTCATGATCTGAAATAAAAGATCCCTGAAATGTTCCACATGCACAAAAAAGCTTATTTCTCAAATTTTGTGCACATTTGTTTACATCCCTGTTAGTTTGCATTTCTTCTTTGCCAAGATAATCCATCCACCTGACAGGCGTGGCATATCAAGAAGCTGATTAAACCGCATGATAAAAGGTTACTCTAAAATGTTCAGTTTTGTCACAAGACAATGCCACAGATGAGTATTTCTGTCTGTAATAAAGCCCTTCTAATTGGCTGGGCATATGCCCTCCCAGGCCCACCCATGGCTGTGCCCCTGCCCAGTCATGTGAAATCCATAGATTAGGGCCTAATTTATTTATTTCAATTTACTATTTGCTTATATGAATTGTAACTCCAGTAAAATCATTAATTGTTGCATCTTGCGTTAATTTATATTGTTTTGGGGATGGAGATCATTAGAACAATACCCAGTGTGCTTTGCAAATGTTCATTTTCACACAACATTTGTCATTTAGCAGACATTTTTATCACACCATAGTGGCATCACACTTCCGATACCAATGCAGTAAATTTGGGGTGATAGAGGGCCACAAAATTGTGAGACGCTAGAAAAATGTTATAGAAAAGTACTGCATGTTTTATTTAAATTGTAACTAATTACAAAATACATTGCATTGTAGTTCAAGCCAGTGAAATACACATTGAGTATTTTGTATATCAAAAACATGTACGGTAACAGAAATACTGCCCATCTCTGTTCAATCATGCAACGGTGGATCAACTCACCAAAAGGCATGAGTACATCAAGAGTGAAAAATATAAGCTATGTAAAATGTTATCACTCCCCTTTTAACCTGTGTAATATTATGCGTAGTGGAAGATGCAGGATGACACATGAATAAACACATAGCCATCCCAAAACTACACTGCCAGCTGTCCTGAGGCATGAGTAAATACACTTTTTATACTCTAGTAATACAGTGCCTTGCAAAAGTATTAATCCCCTTGGTGTTTTTCCTATTTTGTTGCATTACAACCTGTAATTTAAATTGATTTTTGTTTGGATTTCATGTAATGGACATACACAAAATAGTGAAAATTGGTGAAGTGAAATTTTAAAAATGACTTGTTTCAAAAAACAAAAACAACAAAAAAGTGGCATATGTGTTCCCCCCTTTGCTATGAAGTCCCTAAATAAGATCTCGTGCAACCAATTGCCTTCAGAAGTCACACAATTAGCTAGATTGCACACAGGTGGACTTTATTTAAGTGTCACATGATCTGTCACATGATCTCAGTATTTATACACCTGTTCTGAAAGGCCCCAGAGTCTGCAACACCACTAAGCATTGGGCAACATGAAGACCAAGGAGCTCTCCAAACAGGTCAGGGACAAAGTTGTGGATAAGTACAGATCAGGGTTGGGTTATAAAAAAATATCTGGAACTTTGAACATCCCACCGAGCACCATTAAATCCATTATGAAAAAATGGAAAGAATATGGCACCACAACAAACTTGCCAAGAGAGGGCCGCCCACCAAAACTCACAGACGAGGCAAGGAGGGTATTAATCGGAGAGGCAACAAAGAGACCAAAGATAACCCTGAAGGAGCTGCAAAGCTCCACAGTTGAGATTGGAGTATCTGTCCAAAGGACCACTTTAAGCTGTACACTCCACAGAGCTGGGCTTTACGGAAGAGTGGCCAGAAAAAAGCCATTGCTCAAAGAAAAAAATAAGCAGACACGTTTGGTGTTTGCCAAAAGGCATGTGGGAGACTCCCCAAACATATGGAAGAAGGTACTCTGGTCAGATGAGACTACAATTTAGCTTATTGCGACATCAAGGAAAACACTATGCACAAACCCAACCCCTCTCATCACCCCGGGAATACCATCCTCACAGTGAAGCATGGTGATGGCAGCATCATGCTGTGGGGGTGTTTTTCATCAGCAGGTAAACTGGTCAGAATTGAAGGAATGATGGATGCCGCTAAATACAGGGGAATTCTTGAGGGAAACTTGTTTCAGTCTTCCAGAGATTTGAGAATGGGACGGAGGTTCACCTTCCAGCAGGACAGTGACCCAAAGCATACTGCTAAAGCAACACTTGAGTGGTTTAAGGGGAAACATTTAAGTCTTGGAATGACCTAGTCAAAGCCCAGACCTCAATCCAATTGAGAATCTGTGGTATGACTTAAAGATTGCTGTACACCAGCGGAACCCATCCAACTTGAAGGAGCTGGAGCAGTTTTGCCTTGAATAATGGGCAAAAATCCCAGTGGCTAGATGTGCCAAGCTTATAGAATTGCTGTAAAAGGTTCCTCTACAAAGTATTGACTTTGGGGGGGTGAATAGTTATGCACGCTCAAGTTCTGTTTTTTTAGTCTTAATTCTTGTTTGTTTCTCAATAAAAACTATTTTGCATCTTCAAAGTGGTAGGCATGTTGTGTAAATCAAATGATACAAACACCCCCAAAAAATACGTTTTAACTCCAGGATGTAAGGCAACAAAATAGGAAAAATGCCAAGGGGCGTGAATACTTTCGCAAGCCACTGTATAGAGAAGCGATAGCTTTCTCAGAAAACTGAGAATTGATCCGGAGCAAAGTGCACTCGCAACAAACCAGTATATCTAGATTGAAGGTGCCTCAGTCAGAGCACATTTTTCATGTAAGCTTTGAAAGTGGATGAGGTGAATCATGTAGTGCGGGTACACGCGCACACACACACAAGTTGTATGGACTACTGAGCATCATTGTGTAACAGTGTCTTGTGATACAGAGGGCTCTTACTGTGAACAAATATTTTGAGTCGGTGGATTACATTTAGGATGTTGGATAAATAGCATGTAATCGCGTCATTAAGCAATTGGGGACATTATGCTAATATCCTCAGGGTTTTGTATTCAGTGAAGAGAGTAATCCTGTGAGCCACTGACTGCTGCTGTGCTGCTGCTTCACACTAGGAAAATACATCTCTAGAAAGTCAGCCTGTCAGTGCTTGCAATGTCTATAGTGTACACTCACTGTAGTTCTCCATTCAGAGAACCGTTTTTGGTAACGAGTGTGGCTTACAGTAATTTAATTTAGTTCTGTATTAAGAGTTGTTGGAAATAAACAAAGGGTTCATTTAACATGTTTTAAGCTTTTTAAATGAATCGATTAAAAAAAGCTCTGCAGGACGTGTACAAAACACCCATTTATAGGATTTGATGTGTGGCATCCACTTAAAATGAAAATCCATTGGAAATGAGTGAACTAATGGGATACTGAAATCAATGGTTTGTGTTCTACATCAGTACAGCCCAACAGCTTGCCTCCAGAGTACAGAATATAAGAGCTGGATCATGCTTGAAAATCAGACATGTTACACAGATGTTGACTGACACCTGGTGGTTAAAAGTAATGTATTAGGATTATTGTTGAATGAGAAAAGTGAACACCAGAAACTTGTGATGAGAAATATTAGATTAGGTATCTGTGTACAGAGCATTGTAGTGACATTATCTTGAACCATTTGGAAGGAACACAATACATTTCCAGATGAATCACTTACCCCAGAGCCAAACTTTATTAGGCAAGCTGGTGATACATGTTAACTGTGTACTATGCTAATTCAGGATACCGTGAAAACATTGTGAGAAACAACAACCACAATCTACATCTGAATTCATTAGCAAATTGCATAGATTATTGGCAACACTACTTTAATAAAATATAGAAGACATCACAGGAGATTGGTGGCACCTCAATTGGGGAGAACGGGCTTGTGGTAATGACTTGAGTGGAATCAGTGGAATGGTATCAAATACATCAAACATGGTTTCCATGTGTTTGATGCCATTCCATTTGCTCCATTTTCCCCTCCGCAGCCTCCACTGGAAGACATACACAAAATTCATTTTGAGGGACACAAAGGGAAACAGAGTTGGTATTTCTACAGTATGTCCACAGTATTATAGGCTACTGATCTGATCTAATCTACTGATCTGTACTAGGCTGCTGATCTGTACTAGAGATACTAAATGCTACTGATCTGATCTAATCTACTGATCTGTACTAGAGATACTAAATGCTATGACAGCAGTGATATTAAAAACATAACAGAGAGTGGGCAATAATACAGTATCCTGAGTGGGTGATCTGAGTTATGCTCAGATAGATGCTGCTCTTCCAGCTGACACAGTGTTGTTGACAGAGCACCATGCAGGCAGGCAGGCTAGTTGTTAATAGACAAACTGTTTGGATCCATGTCTGTTTTATACCATTGGGTCTCACCTCTGGTCGACATCTTAGAGAGGTGACATGAAAACAAACACTGAGACAAATCCATTGTGATTCAAACTGAGGCTGCTCTCAGACACAGATTAAGCCTAGTCCCGGACTAAAAAGCTATTATAATACATGTTTCAATGCATGCTTTTTAGTCCAGGATCAGGGTTATTCTGTGTCCAGGAAACCAGCCCTTAATGAGCATGGATGTTTTAACCATCGAGATGCTATTCCATTACCCTACCAGACTTGCTTTCTACTCGAACGTGGGCCAGTGACCCATCTCTGCTGTCAGTTGTGGCAGGGTTGAGAACTCTAAAGGGTTTGAAATCATTTAATTAATTCCAATGTCTTTTTCCTCCTGGTTACCTCTTTTCCGAGGCCTGCAGTACCTGTTCGTAGGGTGGAGGAGGGAGGTTGCAGTAGGCGGGAGGGGGAGGGTGTGGGTAGGGTGCTGCCGTGTGGGAGGGGTGGACTGGGTGGGGATGGGCCTGTATGGGGTATGTAGGTGTGAGTATCATCCCTCCTGAGGCTCCATAGTTTTGCATGCCGGGCTGCTGCAGTCCTAGAGGACAAAGAGAGTAGAGAAATTAATGGAATTTACCATGGACACCATCTATGCACTATGTATTGTGTCAAGTTTTATTTCGTAAGGTTGACGTAAATAACGGGGCCAGCAATACAGGGCAGATCACAACACACACAATACCACTATCCTCTAGACTTCTGCATTGTGACTGCTACATTTTCTGACTGCTATAGTGAAAGCTGCACTGATGATGATGATGAGTGATGTTTGGGTTTAGAGAGTATGTGTTACAGGCATGAATATGAATAAGCAGCATTACTCTCCAACAGCTCAGTTTCCATTGGTCCACTCAGGGACAAGGATGGACCATGGTGCAGGACTGAACTAGAACATATTACATTTTACACCTCAACACAGATAACATATGGAATATTAGCACCATTATGTTTTACTCCAATTCCCTCCAGAGCCAGAACATTAAATATTAATACCAATATTTCCATGTCAGTGACTGTAGGGGCTTGGAGGAGAGTGTGTGTGTATGAGAGAGAGAGGAGAAGGGAATAGGGTGCCATTTGGGACGCAGATCCAGAATCAGTAGTAGAGTCAATCACTGTACTGTATGAAATCAGAGACACAGGTCCCATCTGTCCCGATATCAGAAGTTACTGAGGACTGGAGCAAACTGAGAAAAGTTCCTTTGTACTGCTGTGTATAAATTACTGTGGAATAGTTAGCAATGAAATGAGAAGGAGACAAGGACATGAGTAGACGGGTGGAGTGGGAGATAAAGTGAAGGAGATCTGGAGAGAGGATGTGGGAGTGGGGAGTTGAGCGAGAAAATGAAGGAGGTGTACTTGGAAAGAAATAGGATATATAGTGAGGGTAGGGAGAATGGGAGAGGGATTGGATGTATAAGTATGATATGAAGAGGAGGAAGTGGAGGAAGAGGACATGGCACAAGGCGGTTGGTGTGACTGTGACTCACCTGAAGCTGTCATTGGGTGTCTGGTGAATGACACATTGAAGGTGTCCTCAGGAAGTGGGGAGGGGTTCATGCGTCTGCGGATGAAAAACCCTGCCCCACAGCAGAACAATACGCCCATCATCAGCAGGAGCCTGCAAACACAGACAGCAAAACTTGAACGTTTATTCAGAACTTTATACGAGCTTCGTCAACTCCAATGCAATATGTACATAGCCTTACAGCCAGAATGAGATACATGAAAGAAAGAGAGAGCTGGAAGATTTTCTGACCTTACGAGGGAAAGAGACCTCCATGCATTGAGTCCTCTGACATCAATGGTAGTCTTTGAAAGACCTTATATGCTCAATTTAATGGCGTTAGAGAGTTCATCCTTGACAGTCTGGACTCTTATTACACAAGTAAAATAATATCCCAATAGCCCAGTATCTATATAAATTGGACAATCATGTACAGTACCAGTCAAAAGCTTGGACACACCTACTCATTCAAGGGTTTTATTTGTACTATTTTCTACATTGTAGAATAATAGTGAAGACATCAAAAAAGACATCAAAACCAAAAAAGTGTTCAACAAATCGAAATATATTTAATATTTGAGATTCTTCAAAGTAGCCACCCTTTGCCTTGATGACAGCTTTGCACACTCTTGGCATTCTCTCAACCAGCTTCATGAGGTAGTCACCTGGAATGCTTTTCCAACAGTCTTGAAGAGCATATACTGAGCACTTGTTGGCTGCTTTTCCTTTACTCTGCGGTCCAACTCATCCCAAACCATCTCAATTGGGTTGAGGTTAGTTGATTGTGGAGGCCGGGTCATCTGATGCATCACTCTCCTTGTTGGTAAAATTGCCCTTACACAGCCTGGAGGTGTGTTTTGAGTCATTGTCCTGTTGAAAAACTAAGGACAGTCCCACCAAGCACAAACCAGATGGGGTGGCGTATCGCAGCAGAAACACTGACAGTGTCACCAGCAAAGCTCCTCCATGCTTCACGATGGGAACCACACAGGCGACCTCTGCGTCTCACAAAGACACGGCGGTTGGAACTAAAAATATCAGACCAAAGGACAGATTTCCACCGGTCTAATGTCCATTGCTCGTGTTTCTTGGTCCAAGCAATCTCTTATTATTATTGGTGTCCTTAAGTAGTGGTTTCTTTGCAGCAATTCGACCATGAAGGCCTGATTCATGCAGTCTCCTCTGAACAGTTGATGTTGAACCATACTTAGGTAGCCTTTTCCCACCTGTGTGGTGTGGGTAGTTATTTTCTGTTTAGTGCGTTTTGCACCTGACGGAGCTGTTTCGGTTGTTCTTTTGTTGCTTGTTGTTTAGTGTTCAGCTTTACCATTAAAATGATGAACATGTACCACGCTGCGCTTTGGTCCTCACCTTCTTTCACCAACGGCCGTTGGGAGACCAAAATGTAACTTTTTGGCCTGAACGCAAAACGATATGTCTGGTGAAAACCCAATACATCTTTCCACCCAAAGAACACCATGCCTACAGTAAAGAAAGGCGGTGGCAGCATCCTGTTGTGGGGTTGTTTCTATTCAGCAGGGGCTGGAGCACTTGTCGGGATAAAAGGCAAAATGGACAGTGCAAATTACCGACAGATTCTTGAGGAGAACCTGCAGCCTTGAATGTCCTTGAGTGGCCTAGTCAGAGCCCCGACATAAATGACTTAAAGAGTGCAGTCACCATGCAATTTGACTGAGCTTAAACAATTCTGCAAGGAAGAATGGACAAATATTCCACAGTCTAGGTGTGCAAAGTTAGTAGAGACGAAAACAAAGAGACTCATGGCTGTAATTCAAGCAAAAGGTGGTTCCACCAAGTATAACTCAGGGGTGGTGTTCACTTATCCAAATAGGGTATTTTGCTGTTTTAATTTGAATTAATTTTCAGATAAATTTTTTTTTAAAAATCTTTACCAGGAGATTGTGGGTTACTGTGTGTAAATAAAGCCAGAAAAAGTCTGATTTGATGTGTTTCATTTCAGGCTGTAAGGCAACAAAATGTGAACATTTTGAAAGGGGGTGGTGACTTTCTATATCTGTTATGAATTTTATGAATAATGACTAAATTATGTCTACATTTAACATAGAACTATAACTAACAGAATTCTACCCTGTCACTGTATGATTGTATGAAATATATATCGAAAACAGTGCCATATCATAAATCATAAATCATAAATCTAAATCTGATGTGTGTAGTTCTAGTCAGAATTAGAACAAGGACTTTTTGTTTCTTTTTAATATGAAAGCAGGGTGCAAGTGTGAAACAAATGATAAGAAAAGCTATCGACAGACAAGCTGTTCTACTGTGTTCCTTACAGGACATTCTGTCCCCACCCAGGAAGGGGAGAGACCTTGGACTTGTAGTAGATTGTATAACAGGTGGCAGACAATGTATGAGTAGGAGAAGACTTGTGAACTATATTGTCATTGTCTCTGAGAGGAGGAGGGACATTTATGACGAAATGTGAGGTATATAGACCAATGTACAGGAAATGATAAGCAGAGCTCTTGTAAATAAATATGCTGACTATGGTAGACTGGCCTCTGTCTGTTTCATTTTAATAAGAACCTTACAAATTCTTAGTAACAGACAGAGTATATTAATTGAAGTTCAGTTTATGAACATTGAGAACAAAATTATCTTAACAATATCCACTGTATATGTACATACAGTGCCTTCAGAAAGTATTCACACCCCTTTACTTTTCCAGATTTTTTTGGGTTACAGCCTGCATTTAAAATTGATTACATTTAGATTTTGTGTCACTTCTCTACACACAATACCTCATAATGTCAAAGTGGAATTTTGTTTGTAGAATTTTGGGGAAATTCTTTTTTTTTTTTTAAAGAAATGTCTTGAGTCAATAAGTATTCAAACCCTTTGTTATGGCAAGCCTAAATAAGTTCAATGGAATAAATGTGCTTAAAAAATCCCATAAATTGCATGGACTCATTCTGTGTACATGATACATTAACATGATTTTTTAATGACTACCCCATCTCTGTACCACACACAATTATCTGTAAGGCCGCTCAATCAAGTAGTGAATTTGGTAGATGTGTGTTAAAAAAATATTGAGCATGGTGAAGTTATTAATTAGGCTTTGGATGATGTATCAATACACCCAGTCACTACAAAGATACTGGCATCCTTCCTAACTCATTTGCTGGAGAGAAAGGAAACTGCTCAGGTTTTTCCCCATGAGGCCAATGGTGATTTTAAAACGGTTACAGAGTTTGATGGTTGTGAAATGAGAAATCTGAGGATGGATCAACAACATTGCGGTTACTCCACAATACTAACCTAAATATCAGAGTGAAAAGAAGGAAGCTTGTACAGAATAAAAAAATATTTCAAAACATGCATCCTGTTTACAAGGCACTTACTGTAAGTAATACAGCAAAGAAAATGTTTTGTCCTGAATACAAAGCATTTTGTTTGGGGAAAATTCCACACAACCCGTCACTGAGTACCACTCTTCATACTTTCAAGCATGGTGGTGGCTGCATCATGTTATGGGTATGCTTGTCATCGGCAAGGAATAGGGAGTTTTTTGTTGTTGATAGAAATAAACAGAATACAGATAAGCACAGGCAAAATCCTACAGGAAATTCTGGTTCAATCTTCTTTCCAACTGACACTGGGAGACGAATTCACCTTTCAGCAGGACAATCACCTAAAACACAAGGCCAAATCTACAATGGGGTTGCTTACCAAGATGACGTTTAATGTTCCGAGTGTCCTAATTACAGTTCTGTCTAAATTGGTTTGAAAATCTATGGCAAGACTTGAAAATGGCTTTCTAGCAATGATCAACCACCAACTTGACAGAGCTTGAATAATTTTTAAAAGAGTAATGGGCAAATATTGTAGGTGTGCAAAGCTGTTAGACATTTAAGTCATTTGGCAGACGCTGTCATATCTTATCCAGAGCGACTTACAAATTGGTGCATTCACCTTATGACATCCAGTGGAACAGCCACTTTACAATAGTGCATCTAAATCTTTTAAGGGGGGGGGGGGTGAGAAGGATGACTTTATCCTATCCTAGGTATTCCTTAAAGAGGTGGGGTTTCAGGTGTCTCCGGAAGGTGGTGATTGACTCCGCTGTCCTGGCGTCGTGAGGGAGTTTGTTCCACCATTGGGGGGCCAGAGCAGCGAACAGTTTTGACTGGGCTGAGCGGGAACTGTACTTCCTCAGTGGTAGGGAGGCGAGCAGGCCAGAGGTGGATGAACGCAGTGCCCTTGTTTGGGTGTTGGGTGTAGGGCCTGATCAGAGCCTGGAGGTACTGAGGTGCCGTTCCCCTCACAGCTCCGTAGCGTACCCAAAAAGACTCACAGCTGTAATCTCTGCCAAAGGTGTTTAACATATATTGTCTAAAGGGGGTGAATACTTATCTCCTCAAGATATATTACTGTTTTATTTTTCATACATGTTTTATAAATGTTAGAAATCTCTTCAACGTTATAGTATTTTGTGTAGATGGTTGATCAAAAAATTACAAGGTGATCAATTTTAATCCCAATTTGTAACAACAAAATGTGTGAATACTTTCTGAAGGTACTGTATCTACCTCAATTACCTCATACCCCTGCACATCGACTTGGTACTGGTCCTCAGTGTATAAAGCCAAGTTATCATTAGCCCACTCATTGTGTATTTAGTTCTCATGCTATAATTGTTCTATTATTTCTCTCTGCCTTGTTGGGAAGATATCATACGTAAGCATTTCATTGTTAAATTACACCTGTTGTTTTACGAAGCATGTGACAATAACATTTGATTTGAGGTGAAGGATTTGTTGTAAAATATAGTATACGGACCTTTCTCTCAAACAGGTGTACTAAACTAAAGAACAAACCAAAGTCAAGATGAACCTATACGCTGAAGCATGAACAGTCATGCATGCACTAGTTTGTCCACCCGTACCCGCTTGTAATTGCTAATAACCCATCCCTGAATGGGCCAGACAATAGATTTAAGTGCCTTTGAATGGGGTATGGTAGTAGGTGCCAGGCGCACCAGTTCAAGTATATCAAGAACTACAATTTTGCTGGGGTTTTCATGCTCAACAGTTTCCCGTGTGTATTAAGAATGGTCCACCACACAAAGAACATCCAGCGAACTTGACACAACTATGGGAAGCATTGGAGCCAGCATGCTTTCAACACCTTGTCGTCCATGGTCCGAAAATTGAGACTGTTCTGAGGGCAAAAGTGGGTGCAACCCAATATTAGGAAGGTGTTCCTAATGTTTTGTACAATCAGTATAAGTTTCTGCTTATAAAACCAGACATTTTGGTAGGCTATTTCTTAGTCAACTTGTCTATAATTAGATACATGTAGCTTTTCTTGTCATTATGTTTCCATAGTAGACTAAATAAACCCTAGCTCACCAGAATATTGGTACGTCTGCTTCCAGCTAACACTCTCAAACACGTAGATCCCCTGAACGCAGCTCACTCTCCAGCTCACACTGTCAAACACGTATATACCCTGAACGCAGCTCACTCTCCAGATCCTAATCACCTGAATTCTGATCACCTGTTCACACACCTGTATGTCATTATTACACACTATTTAGTTCAGTTCTTTGCACCCCATCATTGTGAGATAGTTTCTTTTGTGACACACTTCTAGTCGGTGCGCTGGGTTTCCTTTAATTTAATCCTCCCGTGTATGATTGTTTTTGCACACCTCACTAAGATGCATTTTCCCTGTCTGTACTTCAGCATCGGATTTCCTGTTATCAACCTATTGCCTGATCTCCCAGATGACGTTACTAGCCTTTTCCCTGTCTGTACTGTTGCATTTTTGGACCCCCTGTGTATGACCTTCTGCCTGCCCCTGGACCCAGCTACCTGCCTCCTCCTGTGGTCCTTTACAAATAAAACACCTGCTTGAAACCAGATCTCTGTCTCCCCTCGTGTTCATTACAAATATCATAAATCAAAAGAAGGAATGCTTCAATCTAGGATGAACAAAAATATAAACAAAACATGCAAACATTTCAAGATTTTACTGAGTTACAGTTCATATAAGGAAATCAGTCAATTACAATAAATTCATTAGGCCCTAATCTATGGTTATCTATGGATTCCACATGGCTGGGAAGGGGGGAAGCCATGGGTGGGCCTGGAAGGGGAGCCAGGTCCAGCCAATCAGAATGTGTTTTTCCCCACTAATGGGATTTATTACAGACAGAAACATTCCTCAGTTTCATCAGCTGTTCGTGCGGCTGGTCTCAGACAATCCCGCAGGTGAAGAAGCCGGTTTGGGGGTCCTGGCCTGGCCTGGTTGCACATGGTCTGTGAATTTTTGTCCGGGTTGGACTTACTGCCAAATTCTCTAAGATGACGTTGGAGGCGGTTTATGGTAGAGAAATGAACATCAATTCTCTGGCAACAGCTCTGGTGGACATTCCTGCAGTCAGTATGCCAATTGCCTGCTCCCTCAAAACATGAGACATCTGTGACATTGTGTTGCGTGACAAAACTGCACATTTTAGAGTAGCCTTTTATTGTCCACAACACAAGAGCACCTGTATAATGATCGTGCTGTTTAATCAGTGTTACGGATACAGTTATCCTGTGTGTGTGTATCCTGTGTGTGTGTTTCTTTTCTCTCCATCTCCCCTCACAGGTGAAAATCATCACTCCCCAATCAGTCAACAATCAATCATCAATCAGAAGACACACCTCCTCCTATTTCCTACCCTATCACAGTTCCTTCCCCATGGTTTAAAAACCCCATCATTTGTTTGCTCTGGAGCAATCTCTAGCTCAATCTCTAGCTCAATCTCTGTAAATGCCATGTCTGTAGGTCTCTGTGTTTCACTCTCGCTTTGTGTCTTAACCTCTCTTTTGTTTGAGCACCTCCATAGCACTTTGTCATCACCTGTGAGTATTGTTTTTGGTTATGGTGTTTGTTTGTTTGTGGGAAAAGGGGGAAACCAAGACAAGTCGCCCATGGGCATACACTACCCGTAGGTGAACTTTGTTAAATACACTAGTTAGAACTGGGTGGACCACCCACTGTATTTTTGGTTAGTTAGCTGTTGTTAAAGTAGGCTAGTCTAGCTTAGGGGTGTTTTTGAATACTTATTGTTTCTTTCCTTGGGTCCAGCTCAGCCCCTTTGCCTGCTCCCCCCATTACCGTGTGTTTATAAATAAACCTAGAGTTTGACGGTAGATTTCTGTTGTCGTGGTTATTTCGTGCACACTTTTACTTTGTCACCATAATAATTTGCATGAGTTATGTTACGGGTCTCATTACCACCCCCCCCCTAGACTGTCGGGCCAAAAGGGATTCGTAACATCAGCTTCTTGATATACTACACCTGGCAGGTGGATTATGTTTGCAAAGGAAAAATGCTCACATTTCTGGGATCTTTAATTTCAGCTCATGAAACATGGGATCAACAATTTACATGTTGCGTTTATATTTTTGTTCAGTATATATAGTTGACATCAGTAAAGTTTCTCTGTCATCTCTACTTTCGCGGAGCAAAGGCATTTAGGGACCGGGGAGAGAATGCAATAACTCTACCCCAAAACATGGAAAGATTTTCTGTGCAAAATGTCCAAATGACATCAGTTTGACCGGCTGGTATTGGAAATAGAAAGCTGTGAAAATAATCCATGTTTCTGATAATATTTCAGTTTGGCTTGAATGCATATTTGATTTGGTTTAAATAGTATCAGCTTTAATGATGCTAATAAAGATAATGCCTTTTACAGAAGGTATCTAATTGTGCATTTGCATTCTCTCGGGATGCTGAAAGAAAGAAATCCTATTTCTCCACTCCTGTTCCAGAGTCAAAATGTAGCCAAAATGTATCATTTTACTGCGAGAAATGCTTAATTCTGAAGGAATTAATATAAAGGTTATTGTAAATAAGAATGTGTTCTAGCTTGTTATGGCTAGCGTTCCCCTAGGGGATTATGAGCCCCTCCTTTATAGTAGAATCATACAACCAGAATCTAAAGACGGTGACATCTTGTGGAAGCCCTAGGAAGTGCATGCACATCCATATCTAAAATGGACATCAAATGGCACTGTTTTCAAAATCGAGTTCTCACTTCCTGTTTGGTTTTCTTCTCGGGTTTTTGTCTGCCATATGAGTTCTGTTATACTCACAGACATAATTCAAACAGTTTTAGAAACTTCAGAGTGTTTTCTATCCACCAGTAATAATAATATGCATATATTCCCATCTGGGAAAGAGTAGGAGGCAGTTTATTCTGGGCACGCCTTTCATCCAAAAGTGAAAATGCTGCCCCCTAGCCCCAACAGGTTGTTTTTAACTGACTTGCCTAGTTAAATAAAGGTTAAACAATAATACATTTTTAAAAAATGGTTATAGGCCCTACAGTCAGTGTCTGATCTGAAGAGTAGGCTACATACAGTTTCCTTGACATCTCATATGCCTACTTGAAGTCACCTTCTTGTGACTGTCGAATTTGTATAGCACCTCATAATCATCACACATACTCTTTCCCAGACATTACTTTTCTGGCCCCCCCTTCTCTTTATTTCCAACTCTCTATTTGAATTAAACTCCGACATTGTCCTTTTTGCCTCAGTGGATCGATGTAAATTTTTTCTGCCCGTTCCTAAAAGCATTTAGCCATGGCGTATAGACAAGCGTACAGTTAGACCCTAAAGCTTAGGCTTACGCACTAATGCCAGATAGCCTAGAATAATGAATAAAAACCTCAATGTAGCCTATAGATATAAATTGCACAATAATTACACGTTCATGGCTTTTTGTAGGTAGGCTATTGTTTCCTCTTTATTCAACCCAATCTTCAAACACACAATATTTAATGATCCTAAACCCGCCTGACCTGTGGATATAACTGCGGGGACTGCAGTTTATGAGTCAACCTGCGCATCACTAACATGCATGTATGCTAGGGCTGACCCCATTTAGTCGACTAGTCGATTGTTTGGTCGATAGGCTGTTGGTCGACCGAGATTTCTTTAGTTGAACATTTAATCAATAGCCTAACTGTTAAATGTCCCTGGATTTATAAATTATCAATATATATACAGAAATAAGACCAGTTAGCCTCGTGCTAGCTTCATCTCCCGGCTAGCCAACAATGTAAACCAACTACAATATCTCTCTTGCCAATTGATCCAATTGATCCATCACGACTGGTCTGCTGACATAATTTGGCTCTCAACCGGCCTCTGCGTTGTGGATGTCAGTGAAGACCCATCTGCTAGCCCCAGCCCGCTAGCTTTCTGAACGCCGTGTCTCCCTCTCGCCTAGCGTAGTAATGACTACCGAACGGCTCCCTGTTTCATCACCTACTGGACTGTTCATTAACACGGTACTTCATTTTGTTTATCTCTCGGCCCCAGCCTTGAACTCAGGCCCTGTGTGTAGCTAACTGACCCGCTCTGCCCATTCATCAGCCTTTTACCCGTTGCTGTTGTCTTAGCTGTTTACCCGTTGTTGTCTTAACCCTTGTTGTCTTAGCTCTCCCAATCAAAACCTGTGATTGCTTTCTGCCTCTCTTTAATGTCAATATGCCTTGTATACTGTTGTTTAGGGTAGCTCTCATTGTTTTATTTACTGCGGAGCCCCTAGTCCCGCTCAACATGCCTTAGATAGCTCCTTTGTACCACCCCCCACACATGCGATGACTTCACTTAGCTTAACTGGTGCCTCCAGAAATGCAACCTCTCTCATCGTCACTCACTGATTAGATTTATCTCCACTGTACTCGCACTCTACCATACCCCTGTACATTATGCACTGAATCTATCCTACCACGGCCAGAAATCTGCTCCTTTAATTCTCTGTTCCCAACGCACTAGACAACCAGTTCTTATAGTATTTAGCCATACCGTCATCCTACTCCTTGTCTGTTCCTCTGGTGATGTAGAGGTTAACCCAGGCCCTGTGTGTCCCCAGGCGCTCTCATTTATTGACTTCTGTAACCGTAAAAGCTTTGGGTTCATGCATGTTAACATCAGAAGTCTCCTCCCTAAGTTTGCTTTATTCACTGCTTTAGCACACTCCGCCAACCTTGATGTCCTAGCCGTGTCTGAATCGTGGCTTAGGAAGGCCACCAAAAATTCTGAAATTTCCATCCACAACTAAAACATTTTCCATCAAGATAGAACTGTTAAAGGGGGAGGAGTTGCAATCTACTGCAGAGATAGCCTGCAGAGTTCTGTCATACTATCCAGTTACAGTGGGGCAAAAAAGTATTTAGTCAGCCACCAATTGTGCAAGTTCTCCCACAAGTTCTCCCTGCCGGCCGATCTGGTCACGGGTGCACCTCAGCCACGCTCAAGGTACTAAATGATATCATAACCGCCATCGATAAAAGACAGTACTGTGCAGCCATCTTCATCGACCTGGCCAAGGCTTTCGACTCTGTCAATCACCGTATTCTTATCGGCAGACTTTGTTTCTTTAATGACTGCCTTGCCTGGTTCACTAACTACTTCTCAGATAGAGTTCAGTGTGTCAAATCGGAGGGCCTGTTGTCCGGACCTCTGGGGGTGCCACAGGGTTCAATCCTCAGGCTGACTCTTTTCTCTGTTATATATCAATGATGTCGCTCTTGATGTGGGTGATTCTTTGATCCACCTCTACACAGACGACACCATTCTGCATACATGTAGCCCTTCTTTGGACACTGTGTTAACAAAACTCCAAACGAGCTTCAATGCCATACAACACTACTTCCGTGGTCACCAACTGCTTTTAAATGCTAGTAAAAACTAAATGCATGCTCTTCAACCGATCGCTGTCCGCAACCAAACGTCCTACTAGCATCACTACTCTGGACAGTTCGGACTTAGAATATGTGGACAAATATAAACACCTAGGTCTCTGGCTAGACTGTAAACTCTCCTTCCAGACTCATATTAAGCATCTCCAATGCACAATTAAATCTAGAATAGGCTTCCTATTTCGCAACAAAGCCTCCTTCACTCATACTGCCAAACATACCCTCGTAAAACTGACTATCCTACCGATCCTTGACTTTGGGGATGTCATTTACAAAATAGCCTCCAACACTCTACTCAACAAATTGGATGCAGTCTATCACAGTGCCATCCATTTTGTCACCAAAGCCCCATATACTACCCACCACTGCGACCTGTATGCTCTCGTTGGCTGGTCCTCGGTACATATTCGAAGCTCCAGGTCATCTATAAGTCTATGCTAGGTAAAGCTCCACCTCATATCAGCTCACTGGTCACCATAGCAACACCCACACGCTCCAGCAGGTATATTTCACTGGTCATCCCCAAAGCCAACACCTCATTTGGCCGCCTTTCCTTACAGTTCTCTGCTGACAATGACTGGAACAAATTGCAAAAATCGCTGAAGTTGGAGACTTATATCTCCCTCACTAACTTTAAGCGTCAGCTGTCAGAGCAGCTTACCGATCGCTGCAGCTGTACACAGCCAATCTGTAAATAGCCCATCCAACTACCTACCTCATCCCCATATTTTATTTTGTTTTTCTGCTCTTTTGTACACTGGTATTTCTACTTGCACATCCTCATCTATCACTCCAGTGTTAATTGCTCAATTGTAATTACTTCTTTATTGCCTTACCTCCTTACTACATTTGCACACACTGTATACAGATTTTTCTAGTGTGTTATTGACTGTACATTTGTTTATGTGTAACTCTGTGTTTTTGTTTTTGTTGCACTGCTTTGCTTTATCTTTGCCAGCTCGAAGTTGTAAATGAGAACTTGTTCTCAACTGGCCTACCTGGTTAAATAAAGGTGAAATAAAAATATATAAAAAATGTAGCAGATATTGGATATGGTATAAAGAGTATGTGGCCTTTTCTGAAGCCTACAGGCTGGAGATAAAATTTATGACAATGTAATGAGAAGGACGCTTTTTACATCATGCAGATTTCTCAGATCAAACAGCCTAACCTATATGGGCACAATCAAATAAAATGTGAACTGTCATGTTAACAAACAACATATCCTAAAATCAGAACAGGCCAAAGTAAAATGGACATTATGAAATGGACAATCACTGTTGTCCAGGTGTTTCACCCCATTGCCATGATCAGTGGTTTCAAATTTGTTTCTGTAATTTTACAAATGGTGGGCCTACCACATGGATGGGCATCCATAAAATGCCCTTGGGCCGACATGGTAGGCTGCAACCAAGTAAGCACAAGCAGACATCTTTTGGATGTCTTTTTTTGGTATTGTCCGGACTTTGTTTTTTGGTGTTTTACAAATGGTAGGCTTACCACATAGATGGGCATTCATAAAATTCAATTTCAGGCAACACTGTAGGCTACACTGCAGTAAACATGGACCAACACCAACGCCTTTTGGACATATTTTCTTGGTGCAGTTCCAGACCGGCCTTGATTTCCACATCCACTGACATTGGTTTTTGGTCTAAATATAGACATCTATAAATGACGTATTCAACTTTCATTCAGAACCAAATATGAGTCTGATTTCAACACCCCCGTCTGTAAAGTACGTATTTTCAACATCTGGAAAATAAGTATTTTCAACCTTCATTCAGAACCGAAAATGAACCAAATTTCAACGTCTGGAAAGTACATATTTTTCAACGTCTGGAAAAGATGCCTTTTCAGCGTCCTAGAAAATATACATTTGAACATACAGAAAATACCTTTCACCCTTCCAGACTCATATCAAACATCTCCAATGTAAAATCAAATCTAGAGTCGGCTTTCTATTCCGCAACAAAGCCTCCTTCACTCACGCCGCCAAACTTACCCTAGTAAAACTGACTATCCTACCGATCCTCGACTTCGGCG
Organism: Oncorhynchus nerka; assembly: GCF_034236695.1. Taxonomy (NCBI): domain Eukaryota; kingdom Metazoa; phylum Chordata; class Actinopteri; order Salmoniformes; family Salmonidae; genus Oncorhynchus; species Oncorhynchus nerka. The sequence continues at coordinate 23,711,261 of NC_088424.1, read as the reverse complement.
ATGTCATCTACAAAATAGCTTCCAATACTCTACTCAGCAAACTGGATGCAGTTTATCACAGTGCCATCCGTTTTGTTACTAAAGCACCTTGTACCACCCACCACTGCGACCTGTATGCTCTAGTCGGCTGGCCCTCGCTACATATTCGTCACCAGACCCACTGGCTCCAGGTCATCTACAAGTCCATGCTAGGTAAAGCTCCGCCTTATCTCAGTTCACTGGTCACGATGGCAAAACCCACCCGTAGCACGCGCTCCAGCAGGTGTATCTCACTGGATCATCCCTAAAGCCAACACCTCATTTGGCCGCCTTTCGTTCCAGTTCTCTGCTGCCTGTGACTGGAACGAATTGCAAAAATCGCTGAAGTTGGAGACTTTTATCTCCCTCACCAACTTCAAACATCTGCTATCTGAGCAGCTAACTGATCGCTGCAGCTGTACATAGTCTATCAGTAAATAGCCCACCCAATTTACCTACCTCATCCCCATACTGTTTATATTTACTTACTTTTCTGCTCTTTTGCACACCAGTATCTCTACCTGTACATGACCATCTGATAATGTATCACTCGTGTTAATCTGCAAAATTGTAATTATTCGCCTACCTCCTCATACGTTTTGCACACAATGTATATAGACTCTCTTTTTCTTTTTTTTCTATTGTGTTATTGACTCGTTAATTGTTTACTCCATGTGTAACTCTGTGTTGTCTGTTCATACTGCTATGCTTTATCTTGGCCAGATAGCAGTTGTAAATGAGAACTTGTTCTCAACTAGCCTACCTGGTTAAATAAAGGTGAAATAAATAAAAAATGTTAAAAAAATCAGAACCCAAATTGAACCTAACTTCAACATCTGGAAAATACATATTTTAGACATCTTTTCAACTTAATTTTGATTACTGGGACTATTCTAGTTTTGCAGGGGGATGCATTTTTTGGTCTTGCCTATGGCGGCAGAATGGCAAAGACCGGCCCTGGCTATTTTTTTTATTTTTTTATTTCACCTTTATTTAACCAGGTAGGCTAGTTGAGAAGGTCAAGCCTTATTGTGCCCTATTCGGACGGAATTAGTTTTAGGACGTACTGTGGATCACTAAATATCCTAATGATTACGATCACACTTCCTCAATTAAAATATTATGGCAACACTATAGGAAAGATGGTTTGGTATGGTTTAGAAACTTGGGAACCAAGCTCGAGTTATCTATCACCTGGACATGTTGAAATACTATGAGGCCAACTCCTATTTTGTGGAGCGTAAGTGCATTTCTGGAAATACATCCAAAACCAGCTACATTACAGTACACTACATCCCCCACACACTGAGAGAGCTGTTTTATAACGGATGTAGCATCTGCCACTCAGAACAGGACACTGCTTCGTCAGTGCATATTGTAAATCTTTACATACAGTGGGGCAAAAAAGTATTTAGTCAGCCACCAATTGTGCAAGTTCTCCCACTTAAAAATATGAGAGAGGCCTGTAATTTTCATCATAGGTACACCTCAACTATGACAGACAAAATGAGGGATAAAAATCCTGAAAATCACATTGTAGGATTTTTAATGAATTTATTTGCAAATTATTCTTCCGAAGAGGAGAGGCGAAAAGGATCAGAGGACCAATATGCGGCGTGGTAAGTGTCCATGGTTCTTTTAATACGTAAATGTACACATGAACACTACAAAACAATAAACATGTAAAACCTAAACAGTCCTATCTGGTGCAAAGACAGAGACAGGAACAATCACCCACAAACACACAGTGAAACCCAGGCTACCTAAGTATGATTCTCAATCAGAGACAACTAATGACACCTGCCTCTGATTGAGAACCATACTAGGCCGAAACATAGAAATACCTCAAAACATAGAAAAACAAACATAGACTGCCCACCCAACTCACGCCCTGACCATACTAAATAATTACAAAACAAAGGAAATAAAGGTCAGAACGTGACAGGACTAATCATTACATAACCAACGTTTTCTAGTAATACTAGTCCTGTGCGAATAGGTCTTTGGTCTAAAGAGAGCAAGGGATGAGGGAATAGGGAATGTTTTTCCTAAACAATTTAGGGATTTCAGAAACATAACTTTTCAGTCAAAATAGCTTTAAATATGTTGCACCTTCAGCCACATGGACAGCGCAATAAACACTTTGATGTTCTGTGGTGTTCGCTGCAGGAGGGAGGAGAAAGAGACAACTGGATGCTAGTCACAGTCACCCCATGTTTTTTTTTTAACACAGCGCAGCAAGTCTTAGCCTGGCCCAGCACTATCAAATCAATTGCTAGTAATTTGTGTGTCTTCGTTATTTAATCAAACTGTGTGCTTAAAGCATCAGACAAGCTCAGTGAATATTGTTGATTTGATTAAAACACATAGGATGTGTCAATATATGGAAAATATACGTTTAAAAATGTCAGACGATTCTTGGTCGACCAAGATTTGTTTTAGTCGGGACAGCCCTAATGCATGCACAGAGCAGTTTCTACAATGACTGAATTGCATATTAAGATCATGTCACAACAATCAACCCACTTGGCATACGCTGGTCAATCAATGTTGCTTCCACAATGAAATTACATTGACCCAACGTGGCATTGATGTTGAATTGACGTCTGTGCCCAGGGGGAAGCATTTCACTGTGAGCCAGCGTAGCTATTCTAAGCTGCAGCAAGAAACCCTCACGTGAGGGGCATGGTCTAAGCAAAAGCAAAGGTGCTCCCATAGGACCATAAACTCTATGAACAAACCAGTGTCTTATGCATAAATGCACACAAGTACATACAGGGGCTAAGTTGGGTAGAGACAGAGAGAGAAGAGGGTTGCGAGAGAGAGTGCGAGTGAGAGAGTAAGAGAGAGAAAGCGAGAGAGACAAAGAGAAAAGAGAGAGATAGAGCAGGGAGGGAAGTAGGAGGGAATATATAGAGTAGGATGAGAAGCTGGCATGCTAGTCTTGGGGGAACTCACCAGAAGTACCATAGTCTCTGGATGGAGAGAGCCCGGACACAGCACCGCGTCCCACAACAGTCCTCATACGACCGGCATCTAAAACACGCACACGTGCACACACACACACACACACACACACACACACACACACACAGAGAGAGAGGAAGCCTTTATTACAATCACCAGCATCTAGAAAACTGAGAGAGAAGGCTTTTGTGCAAACAGTACAGTCCTCCAATAACCCTCTCAAAACACATTCAGACAAATGGCAGTTCTCATATGCACAGTACTGAGATAAATGTCTGAGACAAATACCAAGAGGCCCTGGAGAATAGACATATCAAGCAGATGACAAACACTCTGCAGTCTAAGGTTAATATTAAGAATATTAAGTAAACTATTGAGGGAGCATTAGAATTTGTTCCAATTTAATTTCAGTTTGTCTTGAGTCCCTGAGCTGAAGTTGGATATCTACAGTTGAAGTCTGAAGTTTACATACACTTAGGTTGGAGTCATTAAAACGTATTTTTCAACCACTCCACGAATTCCTTGTTAACAAACTATAGTTTTGGCAAGTCGGTTAGGACATCTACTTTGTGCATGACACAAGTAATTTTTCAAAAAATGGTTTACACAGAGATTATTTCACTTATAATTCACTGTATCACAATTCCAGTGGGTCAGAAGTTTACATACGCTAAGTTGACTGTGCCTTTAAACAGCTTGGAAAATGCCAGAAAATGATGTCATGGCTTTAGAAGCTTCTGATAGGCTAATTGACATCATTTGAGTCAATTGGAGGTGTACCCGTGGATGTATTTCAAGGCCTACCTTCAAACTCAGTGCCTCTTGGCTTGACATCATGGAAAAATCTAAAGAAATCAGCCAAGACCTCAGAAAAAAAATTGTAGACCTCCACAAGTCTGTTTCATCCTTGGGAGAACATTCCAAATGCCTGAAGGTACCACGTTCATCTGTACAAACAACAGTACCCAAGTCTAAACACCATGGGACCACGCAGCCGTCATACTGCTCAGGAAGGAAGACGCGTTCTGTCTCCTAGAGATGAACATACTTTGGTGCGAAAAGTGCAAATCAATCCCAGAACAACAGCAAAGGACCTTGTGAAGATGCTGGAGGAAACAGGTACAAAAGTATCTATATCCACAGTAAAAACAAGTCCTATGTCGACATAAACTGAAAGGCCGCTCAGCAAGCAAGAAGCCACTGCTCCAAAACCGCCATAAAAAAAGCCAGACTACGGTTTGCAACTGCACATGGGGACAAAGATCGTACTTTTGGAGAAATATCCTCTTGTCTGATGAAAAAAAAATAGAACTGTTTGGCCATAATGACCATCGTTATGTTTGGAGGAAAAAGTGGGAGACTTGCAAGCCGAAGAACACCATCCCAACCTTGAAGCACGGGGGTGGCAGCATCATGTTGTGGGGGTGCTTTGCTGCATGAGGGACTGGTGCAATTCACAAAATAGATGGCATCATGACGAAGGAAAATTACGTGGATATATTGAAGTAACATCTCAAGACATCAGTCAGAAAGTTAAAGCTTGGTCGCAAATGGGTCTTCCAAATGGACATTGACCCCAAGCATACTTCCAAAGTTGTGGCAAAATGGCTTAAGGACAACAAAGTCAAGGTATTGGAGTGGCCATCACAATGCCCTGACCTCAATCCCATAGATGATTTGTGGGCAGAAATGAAAAAGCTTGTACGACTAAGGAGGCATACAAACCTGACTCAGTTACACCAGCTCTGTCAGGAGGAATGGGCCAAAATTCACCCAACTTAATGTGGGAAGCTTGTGGAAGGCTACCCGACACGTTTGACCCAAGTTACACAATTTAAAGGCAATGCTACCAAATACTAATTGAGTGTATGTAAACTTCTGACCCACTGGGAACGTGATGAAAGAAATAAAAGCTGAAATAAATAATTCTCTCTACTATTATTCTGATATTTCACATTCTTAAAATAAAGTGGTGATCCTAATTGACCTAAAACAGGGATTTTTTACTAGGATTAAATGTCAGGAATTGTGAAAAACTGAGTTTAAATGTATTTGGCTAAGGTGTATGTAAACTTCCGACTTCAACTCTATCTGAACCCCCTGCTGATCAATTGTCAGCATCTGTATGCAGGAGAGCTGATGATGAATGGCTCTCATTGTGATGCCTTTATTTGTATGGTAGGTTCAACAGAACCAAGAGTTTTTAAGTCTTGGTTCCATTGAACATGCCATGTAAATAAAGGCATTTTAATTAATGATATGAAGAGTGCCTTGGTCCTCCTTTCTCTTTGATGATTTTTTTTAACCTGTTTTACCAAAGAACATCTATCTACAAATACCTACTATTGTTTACCCTAGCAGCACTTCCCTTCCTTTTTTTGCTACATGCTCTCATTGTGACTTGACTACTCTACACACACACACACAGGCACGCACGCACGCACGCGCGCACACACACACACACACATAAAATGTTTTATACGTCAAATATAGGAACCTTTAGGTAAGAATGAATCATACTTAGTCATTGAAGTAAGTAGAAACTCATTCATTTTAACAAATGACTTTTATAGTTTTTTCTATGTCGATGGGGCAGTGCTTATTGTGTGAGGCAGAGACGTGATTTGGCAGTTCCAGGCTTCAGATCTGCAATGCGCAGAGAGCCGCGGTATCTGATGTTTTTCAAGGGCAGATAGCAGTTTCAGTTTTAAACATAGAAGAGATATGATCTATGGCATCATTACAGATTTCAGAGAAATGTTCATCATCCACTGATCTGCACTGCACATCCAAATCCTCTGGCTAAATCGACGGCAATCCACTTCCATGACAAATCCTCCACAACATTTGAAATACTCCCTCTCCTTCTGTCAGTATTTTGTACTGTATTTTAAAACCAGCAGTACTATAAGTGTGAGAGCTGAATTTCCGGCTTTCAGCATTAAGGCCATCCATTACACAAGTCATTAGCAGCACACCGCTAGGAGAGGGCATAGAGCTGAGCCAGCATTCTCTTAATAGTGCACTATTTCAATTCCACAGTCGCCCTGCAATATACTGTATTTCATTAGATCTGTGTGTGCACTATTTTACAGAGGCAATGCAACCCAAATCCCCCAGTCACTGCAGCATACTAACTCCCATAATGCTCTCCTCTCTCTCCTGCCATAACTCCAACTCCATCCTTAGGCTTTACATTTTTTATAACTCCTACTGATGCACCACCACTGTAGTGCATTTTTAAAAGCTCCTCATACATTGAAAATGAGGCCTTTCTAAAAAGCAAGTGGTAGAATTCTACAGCCAGCCTAGTGGCTAACATGTTTTTATAATTGCAAAGACTCTGTCTGAAGACTAATTATTAGCCCATTAGTTCAATGATTTAGATAGAAGTCAAAGAGCTTCTCCAATGTGATTTCACAACCCAGTGGATGCTGTGTAGTCTCAAAAACCAGACCCTCGGCAACACAGTGACTATGGTCTGGTTTCATTGATGGAGTTCTTAGGCATAGAGGAACTACGTCACAGCCTACGTCACTACCTTCCCACTTAAATAAAATACTAAATAGTAGCTAGCAAGATGGAGATCACAAAGCTTATGTTTAATGAGTGCATTTCGCAAGTGGCTAGTTTGCATCAACTACCTTAACTAAAACCACTGCAAAGGTTTTGTCTGCAAACTTTGGTTTTGAATCCCGACATTCTGACATATCTGCCTGGTGATTTGTTGGGAGTCCCCAGATTTTTTTCACTTTATCAATGTACGCAGTGACGTAGGTATTCTATGCCAAAAGAGTCCATCCTAGAAGCCAAACCCTAATCACTGTGATGCCTAGGGTCAGGTCCTCGAGACGAGATGCTGTGTGGGATTTGATGATTGGATTTGGAAAAGCTACAGCTTATTCATTATTTCCCTTCGTCGCTTCGACGGCATGCTTTTTGAATGACTGCCAAAATGAGTCTGCTATGATAGTGGAGTGAGTCAAAGGCTGGTATTGACTCATAATAACGTTACCAACCTGGGTTATTTCTCTGTATTCATCCACATCCCAGGGACCATTTTCTTTAACCAAACACCACCCGGCCTTCAAACAAGCCAGAGGGAATCAATAGACTGCCCTCTTTAAATTCACACACAGTTTCATCTGAATGGCAGAAGGTTGAAAACAAATAAATATGTCTTATAAAATATTAATGTCTTACTATTAACAATTAATATACAGTATGCTGCAATGTAATTTTGTCTGTGTCCAGATGAATTATGTTACCCATGTGTATGTGCACTATACTTACATGAAATAGATTGGGTAGCCTCCTTCAAAATACCAGCAGTACTTCTTGGAAGCTGTGCACTGTATATGAGAAGAGGAAAACTGGTCATTGATTTATAGTTGCTGGTAGGAAATCAAAGACCAATCTCAGAGGGGGAAATGAAGCATCATGATAAAATCATCTTGAAAGGCAGATAAGAAATGAGAGAACATGTTGAATGGCCATTGTGTTGGGCATGTAAATATGTCAACCATGTGAATTCCTTGTAGTTGAATTTCTCTGTGATGTGCCAAATGTGACCACCAAACAGGACTTGGTTGTCTTGTCATAAACATTGGTATTATAAATATCACTTACTTAAGCAAAGTTCATATTTCATGAACCAAACTTCTATTTCATGCTCTATGTTCAGAGGCCAACTCAAGATGATTGTGAACCGCTGACTGCAAAGTCCAGACGAGACCAGAACCCACTCTGCACACATACAATGCAGCCTCTGTCAGACCAGGCCCAGGGCTTTGTGTATAACAAGCCTCTAAATGAGATACTGGAGAAAAACAGGCTGTGGACTCACTATTACTGCCCTCACTGGGCATAATCACAAGCTATTCCACTGTGTTCTTTTCTGAGGCTCTGGCTTGTATGATGATGAGACGTCCACTTTGTTTGATGTCCTTCCATCACCATTTAAGGCATGTGTGACCTGTGAGGCGAGCCAGCTAGCATTGGACCTTGTTTAATGGGAGTAATTGTGGGAAACACTCCAGCCTTTTTTCCACACCAGCCTGCCAGGTGGATGTTTGTGTCCACGGTCAATTGCAGCTAGCAGGGTGTCCCTTCCAAATACAGTCATGGCAGGGGGACACAAAGGCAGCCCCTGAGCAGGACTGGAGCCTGCCTTTGTGGTCACGGAAAGGACCACAAAGAGCTGTTTGTCACTGCTTCAGCTCAGTGACAATTAACAATGGTTAGCAGAGGAAGAGCTGCCGTGTGTGTGTGTGTGTGTGTGTGTGTGTGTGTGTGTGTGTGTGTGTGTGTGTGTGTGTGTGTGTGTGTGTGTGTGTGTGTGTGTGTGTGTGTGTGTGTGTGTGTGTGTGTGTGTGTGTGTGTGTGTGTGTGGAGGCTCCTCAGAGGAGGAAAGGGAAGACCATCCGACTCAGCAAATTTCATAATAATACAATTGTGAAACATTAAAAAAGGTGATCGTTTTTAGATAAAACTATACTAAATATATTTATGTAACCAAATAATTGATTAAAACACACTGTTTTGCCATAAAGGTCTACAGTAGTCTCAGCAGCACTCTTTAGGCTAGCACAATGGTGTAGCCAGGGGAGAGCTAGCTTCTGTCCTCCTCTGAGTACATTGACTTCAATACAAAACCTAGGAGGCTCATGGTTCTCAAACCCTTCCATAGACTTACACAGTAATTATGACAACTTCCGGAGGGCGTCCTCCAACCTATCAGAGCTCTTGCAGCATGAGCTGACATGTTGTCCACCCAATCAAAGGATCAGAGAATTAATCTAGTTCTGAAAGCATAAGCTACAGCTAGATAGCACTGCAGTGTATAAAATGTGGTGAGTTGTTGACTCAAAGAGAGAGAGAAATACAATAGTTGAACAGTTTTGAATAAATAAATAATTTTCAAAATTAAGGAGAAGCAAGAGAGAGAAAGAGAGTTAACTATATTTCACAGTATATATTTTTTTCACTTTCACTTACTTAGCTAGCGTCAAATGCAGCTAGCTAATTTAGCCTACTCAAACACTCGGCTCAAACAGGGTCGGATGCTATGTTAGCTAGCTGGCTATGGGTATCCAACACTGGAACTCTTCCAAGTTAAGGTACGTTTTGGTTTTATTCATTTATTACCACCAGGGCCCACCGTTGTAACTGCTAAAGTGCTTGCTGCTGACTACACTGTACTGCATGATTGTAGTGGTTTACTAAAGTGTTTGTTCTAGTAGCTATGTTGACTATGACGTGACAATGATGTAGGCTGTGTGTAGAGGATAGTGGTCATGATATGAAGGTTTGGCTTGGAAAGGTTTCTTCACCTAGATAGATGGAATTATATATACAAGAAGCTGTTTGTACGTGGTTGCTATGAAAATTAATTGAATTTGTGCATGATCAGGGGTGTTTTCATTGTGCATTTTCTGTTGAAAAACTTTTCTTAAACGGAAGCAAACAGAACGAAACATGTATAACCATATCCGAATTTGTCCACTCAAAACTCTTGTTTGCAGCTGTTGGACTATTAATTACACCCTAGATCAGCTAGATGCACGCAAGAGTGTGCAAGGCGGCATTGAATGTGGCACTGTCTGTCACCTTGATTAGTCAAAATTCTCTCCACCCGAATTACCTACATTGTAAACTTTCATTCATATGCTAGGTTGTAGAAAACTCATGAAAATGTGAATATCATGTAGTAGCCTAAACCTATCGATGTTACATTGAGCTGGGTGAATGGAATATGAATGACAGTCATCCAATATGCTGTAATAGGACATGTTCATGAAACAAAAATCCTCCTTCCTCATCTTAAACGTCACCAACCACCACTGGTGTGTGTTGTCTCTTATTTGATGGAACCAAATGATCAGTGGCAAGACAAGGCCAAACTAATTCATATTGTGGTATGATATGATCCAGGCTGATGTAAATATGAGCCCAGTAAGATTGTTATGAATGCTGAATTTTTCTAAAGAATGTTTCATTTCAAGAACATAAAATAGATCTTAATACATTACTACAGAATAGCCTTCGATATACCACTAACTTATGTAACCTTACATAACTGCCTAACTTTCATACGCCTTAATAGTTTTCAATAGCCTACAATTTCTGCAGCAGCAAGGCATATTGTTATTTTGACATTCAATAAACCCCAGGGCTTTAATTCATATTTGAGAGACCAACGAGTCAGAAGCAAAAAGAGGGCAATAATTCTTCACTTTCATATTGATTGAATTACTGACTATAGATATCAGATACTCACCTCATCCACTAACCAAAACAGAAATAGGATTCCACACAGAACTGCCATAATTCATGAGATGTCAACACCGGGCAGTAGCCTTGTTCACCTAAACACCGTGATAATCCAAAATTCATCAGACATAGAAATCATTCTTTGTCCATCTCGTCGCATAGTGCGTTTGCAGTTTGGCGAGCCACGGGCCACGACTGTTCTATGTTTATTTCGCGCTGTCAATCGGTGCCATTGGTTGGTGCGGCTTCAAACAGTCAAGCAATCGGAGCTGATCTGTTCTTCACAGTTGAGTTCGTCACTGGCAATTAGCTTTAGCATCAAATCGTATTGTACATATTATTTTTACAAACGTACGTGTTTCCCCTCTGCACACATACGCGTAAAGATGATCATAATCCACACGACACGCCCCTACAGTATCCCTAGGAACACTGCACTCAAGGACGCAGAAGCAGTGCTTGAAAGCGCTCGCAGACCATTCATTCAGAACAATTTTTTTTAACCCATGACAGGCTATGACTCCACACTGTCACTTCTGTGTAACAACATTTAGATCACACAAATCATATGCAGTATGCAACGCAATGCTATAGAGCCCTAAACCTCAACTCTGGACCTCAAAGCCAGTTCCACTGCGCTTTTTATTTGTTCCCTTCTTATCAGGGGCTGATTTAGACCTGGGACAGAAAACCAGCAGGCTCGGGACCTTGTAGGGAAAGAGTTGAATACCCCTGCTATAGAGGTTTTGTCATTTGTAAGAGTAATGAGTAATGAATGAAGGATTTAATACATGAATATATTTTCTGATCTTATTGGTGTGGGTGTGTCTAAATGTTGTCTACATGTTGTCTAAATGTTTCATGAGTAGCCCATAGTGTTCTCTCTGATCGCCATCAGTTACTCTCTGTGAGTCTCACAACAGAAGTAGATAGCACAGGCAGGAGCAACACTCATGTCCATCGCCTGGCAACCATATATCCTTCAGATCAGACCAGTATCATGGCCCTGGGTCCGGGTTGCAACAGCTTGTGTGCTTGTGAAACATCAATACAGAATAGTTCTCATGCATGCCTCTACAATGCTTTATTATTGGTGGTTGCCTGCCTGAAATCTTAAGCTGTCAATCGGTGCGGCTTCAGACAGTCAAGCAATTGGAGCAGTTGAGATTGTCACTGGCAAAGTAATTTCCGGGCAAGAGTGTCTGCTGGCATCATGCTTGATGAGTAAACAGTGTTTACTCATTAGGTGTGCTTGCTGAAGGCAAAGCACAACTCTAGATTTCTTACATAGTCATATTATTATTAGATGTCTTTAGCCAGCTCTAGAGCTTAAATCTCTGGAGTTTAAATATTTAAGACTGCCCCAACTCAGATTGCTTGAGGATTTTTTTTATAGAATTTATACCTTTTGAACTATAACAATATTTAAATGATCTCCCAATGCATTTCAATGGCAAAAAAAGGCCTATAGACTTGAATGGTCAAAAAAAAGCTACAATTCTAGACCTTTCTCATACACGGTTTAAGCTGTCAACACCAAACCCACATTGAGAAGATGTTCAGACTGGCCCAACTTAGATTTCTTGTCAAACGATATATGATACATTTTACATTGGCATAAATTAACATGGGTTTGAATGAGAACCATAGAAATAAAGTGATTGCTATTCTAAATAGCCCTGCCCCTACAAGCTACAAGACCAACTTTAAAACATTCAGGTTATCCTAACTTCAAATTCTCTAAAACCAGAATGAGACAAAATAATATGAGAATATTGTTCCTACTGGAAGATGAGGAAAAATGAGACCTTTCCAGCTACGTGATCATGCCGATATCGGAGGAGCTTGACATTGATGTATCAACGTAAGATCTGGAGCGATGCCATCGGATCAGCGTGAAACAGAAGAACGCTAAATATCCTTGTATGGTCATCTTTAAGCTGTGGAACTATAAGACCAAAGTCAACATTCTGAAGGCACAGGAGGGAAAGGAAATCAAAATCCATGGTCAGTCCATTCGATTCTTCCAGGACCTGTCTGCTAAACTGAAAAAAAACCACAAGAGATTCATTCCGATCAGACAGTGACTGGAGGAAAAAGATATCAAGTCTCAACTCCGATTCATGACAGTACTATGGGTATGAAAGGGAACACATAAAACGCGATAAGTATACTAGGCTACATACAGTGATTCCCAAGACCAGCTTATCGTAAATTGAGACAATATGTGAGTGGGTGTATGTATGAGTGGGTGTATGTGTAGGTGGTGTATGTGCATATGAATGGGAGAGTGAAGGGGGGTGAATATGAATATGTGTAGGAGGGCGGGCGGGAGAGAATGGGTGTGTGGAGGTATAGGGTGTATGTTGTGTGTGATTGAAGGAGAATGGGTGTGTGGAGGTATAGGGTGTATGTTGTGTGTGATTGAAGGAGAATGGATAAGTAAATGTATAGAGGGGTGTAAATGTGTCTGAAAAGAAGGGAGGGGGGGAAAGACAGAGGTTGGGATAAACTAGGCCTGGGTGGGTAAGAGAGGGCAAGGATGGGAGGTGGTGATAATCTTGGCTTGTGGGAGCAAGGGTTTGTAAGGATGGGTGGCTGGTACTACATAGCTATATGGAATTGTTTGAAGAAATATATATGTACTGTATAAAAAATATGTTGGATTACAAATTATTTTTGGCCTTACTGCCCATGCAAACGCACTGAATGACAGATTCACTACATGGAACAACAGATAGTCCCCCCCCCAAAAAATCTGAAGGAAGTTTGTTCGGAAGAGTCTGTTCTATATCTGAGAGAAATAAGAAAGATTAGGAAACACTTTTTAATTATTATTTTTGACATGTATTTAACTTCTTCTTTTTGGCACTAAACAGTCTCTATATATACTTCCATTCATTTTTTCAACCGGTACTGGGGGAGCTTCAGACCAGTCTTGTGAGGCCTGTGAGCATCCTACAGCAAAACAACAGACACGTGTGTGTTCGTGAGTCTCACCTGTCATTTTGGAGTCACTTTTATTATGTATTAGAATATGTTTCTAAATATTTCTTCACTACTGTGGATGCTATCATGATTACGGATAATCCTGAATGAATTGGGAATAATGATGAGTGAGAAAGTTACAAACGCACAAATATCATACCCCCAAGACATGCTAACCTCTCACCATTACAATAACAGGGGAAGTTAGCATTTTTGGGGGGTATGATATTTGTGCTTCTGTAACTTTCTCACTCATCATTATAAATGATTCATTCAGGACTTTCTGTAATCATGGTAGCATTCACATTAATGTGGAAGTGTTTGGAAACATTTTATTCTTATTTACAATAAAAGTGACTCTAAAATGACACAATACATTATTTACCATTTATTTCTATTGGGCACAAAATAATCTGAAACACAACCAAGACAAACAGCAAATGAATCCAACAAATTTGTAGAGTCATTGCGTGCTATGAATATGGGACCAAATACTTAACTTTTTACTACTTTAATACACATACGGTATAAGTGAATTTGTCCCAATACTTTTGCTGCCTTAAAATGGGGAGACTATGTACAAAATGTGCTGTAATTGCTGAACTATTCACACGATATGGATAAAAATACCCGCAAATTAAAGCTGACTGTCTCCCGAATTTTGTGATATCCAATTGTGATCTTGTCAAGTCTCAACCATCGCCTCTTCCGAGGAGTTGCAGCGATGAGACAAGATCGTAATCACAAAAAAAGTACAGTAGGGTTGTGGATCAGAAAACCAGTCAGTATCTGGTGTGCCTCATGCAGCTTGACACCTCTCCTTCACGTAGAGCTGATCAGACTGTTGATTGTGGCCTGTGGAATGTTGTCCTACTCTTCTTCAATGGCTGTGAGAAGTTGCTGAATATTGGTGGGAACTGGAACATGCTGTTGTAATCCACACCAAGTGAAATCACTGCAACACTTAAGCTGCAGTCAGGTTCAGAATGGGTGGAAAGAAATAAGTTAGAAATATGTTCGTTTCAAAAACGAAAAGCATTATATTTGGGGCAAATCATTCACTAAACCCTAAACCTCAACAAAATCTTGTAACGAATAATGTGGTAATTGAGCAAGTTGAGGAGACTAAACCATGGATTCTAAACTGTCATGGTCAAAACATATTGATGCAACAGTAGCTAAGACGGGGACCGGTCTGTCCATAATAAAGCACAGCTCTGCCTTCTAATCAACGCTATCAACAAGGCAGGTCCTACAGGCCCTAGTTTTGTTGCAACTGGACTACTGTCCAGTCGTGTGGTCAGGTCCACAAAGAGGGATTTAGGAAAATTACAATTGGCCCAGAACAGGGCAGCACGGCTGGCCCTTAAATGTACATGGAGAGCTAACATGAATAATACATATGTCAATCTCTCCTGACTCAAAATAGAGGAGAGATTGACTTCATCACCACTTTTTGTTGTGGGAAGTATTGACATGTTGTATGCACCGAGCTGTCTGTTTAAACTACTAAGGCAGCAGCTAATGGGGATCCATAATAAATACAAAACCTTCTCAGACCTGGCTGCAGGCCCAGACGGCATCACCGCTTGCGTCCTCAGAGCATGCGCAGACCAGCTGGCTGGTGTGTTTACGGACATATTCAATCAATCCTTATCCCAGTCTGCTGTTCCCACATGCTTCAAGAGGGCCACCATTGTTCCTGTTCCCAAGAAAGCTAAGGTAACTGAGCTAAATGACTACCGCCCTGTAGCACTCACTTCCGTCATCATGAAGTGCTTTGAGAGACTAGTCAAGGACCATATCACCTCAACCCTACCTGACACCCTAAACCCACTCCAATATGCTTACCGCCCCAATAGGTCCACTGATGACTCAATCGCCATCACACTGCACACTGCCCTAACCCATCGGGACAAGAGGAATACCTATGTAAGATTGCTGTTCATCGATTACAGCTCAGCATTTAACACCATAGTACCCTCCAAACTCGCCATTAAGCTCGAGACCCTGGGTTTCGACCCCGCCCTGTGCAACTGGGTCCTGGACTTCCTGACGGGCCGCCCCCAGGTGGTGAGGGTAGGTAACAACATCTCCACCCCGCTGATCCTCAAAACTGGGTCCCCACAAGGGTGCGTTCTCAGCCCTCTCCTGTACTCCCTGTTCACCCACGACTGCGTGGCCATGCACGCCTCCAACTCAATCATCAAGTTTGCAGACGACACTACAGTGGTAGGCTTGATTACCAACAACAATGAGACGGCCTACAGGGAGGAGGTGAGGCCCTCGGAGTGTGGTGTCAGGAAAATAACCTCACACTCAACGTCAAACAAAACAAAGGAGATGATTGTGGGCTTCAGGAAACAGCAGAGGGAGCAGCCCCCTATCTACATTGACGGGACAGTAGTGGAGAGGGTGGAAAGTTTTAAGTTCCTCGGTGTACACATCACGGACAAACTGAAATGATCCACCCACACAGACAGCATGGTGAAGAAGGCGCAGCAGTGCCTCTTCAACCTCAGGAGGCTGAAGAATTTGGCTTGTCACCAAAAACACTCACAAACTTTTACAGATGCACAATCGAGAGCATCCTGTCGGGCTGTATCACCGCCTGGTACGGCAGCTGCTCCGATGATAACCGTAAGGCTCTCCAGAGGGAAGTGAGGTCTGCACAACGCATCACAAGGGGCAAACTACCTGCCCTCCAGGACACCTACACCACCCGATGTCACAGGAAGGCCAAAAAGATCATCAAGGACAACAACCAACCGAGCCACGGCCTGTTCACCCCGTGATCATCCAGAAGGCGAGGTCAGTACAGGTGCATCAAAGCAGGCACAGAGAGACTGAAAAACAGCTTCTATCTCAAGGCCATCAGACTGTTAAAACAGCCATCACTAACATTGAGTGGCTGCTGCCAACATACTGACTCAACTCTAGCCACTTTAATAATGGAAAAATTGATGTAATAAATGTATCACTAGCCACTTTAAACAATGCCACTTTATATGTTTACATACCCTACATTACTCATCTCATATGTATATACTGTACGCTATACCATCTACTGCATCTTGCCTATGCCGTTCGGCTATCACTCATTCATATATTTTTATGTACATATTCGTATTCATTCCTTTACACTTGTGTGTATAATATAGTTGTTGTGAAATTGTTAGGTTAGATTACTTGTTAGATATTACTGCATGGTCGTAACTAGAAGCACAAGCATTTCGCTACACTTGCATTAACATCGGCTAACCATGTGTATGTGACAAATAACATTTGATTTGATTCTCCCCTACCAACCTACACGTGCACTCCTGTGTGAATCACAGCAGGCCACCTTGTCATCCCCATGGCAAAGCTTGGGCGGCAGGGCCTTCTCCAGGGTCGCTCCTCCCTCCAGCAATCTGTGGTTCTAAGTCCATCACCATCTTTCAGTCCATCCCGCAGCCCCACCGCTTTGACAAAGCCTATCCTTAATCCCCCCCCCCACACACAAAGAAATACACTACTCTCTTCACCATAGTGAGCAGCACCTAACCCAAAGCCTTACCCTAAACCATGTTCGTATCCAAATCCCAACCCTACATCACACTCTATCCCTTTCTTGAGCCCACCCCTCTCTTTATTCATGTTCTTGTTTAGGCCGATGTTTTGACTCCTGTTAATCTGTTTGTTTTTGTAGTGACTTTGGGTCCTTGAAAAGCGCTCTATAGGTACTATGTACTATTATGACACATGGTGACTATTTCATCAAGGATGAAAAGCCAGAATCATACAGGAAGATGATCAATCAGGCACACTTTATTAATATGGATACCAGCAAATTATGAATCTTATAGCAAACTATACCGTTACAATACACTCAAAACATGTAAACATTCAGGCATTATAATCCAATATAACAGCACAATTCTCCCTCCTCAACTGATAAAGAAATGTCATTTCCTCTCCCTATAAATTGCTAATAACACTACAGTGACACCCAGTTAAGTGTCCAAACCACACTGGGTAGTGTGTACTTGTGTGACACGGGATGAAACCATAGATATCATTAGATGGGACTGACATGGATGTTAACAATGGAGTGAACTGAGCAGGCCAATAAGGCACCAATTCAGTCTGTCAGCATCCCGGAATTAAATACAACACTAATTTGGAGACCATTGAAATACTGGTTTCTGTTGTGGCCCCATTCAGAGGGATAGTCACTGGGGAGACAAAGAACAGGAGGACTTATTCTACCATCGAATTGCAACCTTAAGACTTTTTGGAGTGTACAGTTCAAGTTTTCACATAATCTTTTTTGTGTTTGTCTTTTAAGTTTCATCACCATCAGCCATGCAGAAGTAGTTTTGAAACAGAGAGAAAAGGGGAAGGGAAGCGTGTTGCAAGAACAATCACAAGAGTGATTTATTTAGTGCTAACACCAGGGAAGTGTTTTCAGCCGTGGCGTCACGTCTTTGTAAATGAAAATGGAGCTTTATGGTTGAATAAATAGAATAAAGCAACACTGTCAATTTGTCAACACATGACAATACACTCCCTCTCCAAGGGATGAACATTAATCAAATAATACTTTAAAACAGATGTGCCAATTGCAGTCTAACAACATTTGGACAACTGAAGTTGCAGTGTAAATAACACACTTTCACCTGCCAGAGCTATCGAAATATTCATCTGTGCCATATTTAGCTGAGGTATCAGGCAAACACCTATTGTAGAGAGTGAATGATTTGAACATGCAAGGATCAGTATGACACTGTTTTGCTTTCCACTTCTGAGTGCACGGTAGCTAAACAACATAAGCCAATAAATGTCATAAGATAAATAAGTAATGAACATATAAAAGCACCACCAGCTAGCTAATGCTAAAGCATCATGAGCTGTGTTCAACCACCAGAATGTTATAGTACATGTAATGTAGATTCACTTGAATAAGTAACACAATGCAAACATCAAACTATTAATGGACCTTTCATCAATGTGAAGATGTAGTACATATGAGGTCTGTTGTGAGTAACAGCCTAACCCTAATATAATAAGCTGACATGCCTTAGAGACCTATCTGTTTCTGAAAGGCATTGCACATCTCCTTTCCCTCATTAATTAATAAAATCCCTTAACATTACAAAGACGTTACGAGTGCGTCTGTCAGTAGTACAGCAGGTTACAGTAGCTGTACTGTAGAAGGCTTATTTATGGCCGGATCTTGTGCGCTTGGACATCTACCAGTAGGCTGAGAAGAAAAAAAACATAATTTCTAGAAAACCTGGGAATTTTGGAAAAGTTACTGTAACTTTGCTGGGGCCCCCCGGTAGGCTGGGACCCCACTGTGTCTCTAGGTGTCCTGGGCTGATCCCTGGCCTTGCTGGCTCAGCTCCTGGATGCGGTCGGCCAGCTCCAGACAGTGGAGGACCCTGTGGCGCTCGGCATGGAGCTTGTCACGGGGGACCTGGCCCAGAAGCTTCTGACTGAAGAGCACCAGGTCCTGCATGAAGAGACCCACCGGCTCCCTGGCAGCCGGGGGAAGCTGGGTCATGGTGCATGAGTCAAAGCGGAAGTTGATATTCTTCACTCTGGGCAGGCCAGGACCCCGCTCCTCAATCCATGTGAGAGGCCTGTATTAAAACCATAAGATGTTACAAGGAGGTTATAGTTAACCCAAAGTTTCAGGGCTGGACTACCAGTATTTTCTTTAGATGTAATAAAGCCAATTATGTTTGAGGCTGGCCGAATAGCTAGGTTTGAAGTGTTGTGAAGGACACATCTGATATTATTACTTGATTCTAATGTACAGTACATACTTCTGCTCTTTAGTCATGAGTTGAGTGGTCATCTTCATGTACTTGTTCTCCTGGTCTTCCTCCATGCTGGCAGCGGTGACAGACAGCTCTCCAAACAGATCCACCAGCCAGGTAAGCCGGGCGATGCCACTGAAAGCTGGAAACCCAAAGCCCGGCTTCAGAGGACCTCCTATCAGACGACACATAGGAACACTACAGTCAGAAGTAGTTGTAAAGGGACATGTAATCCATTGGCTCATTGTCAATCATCATCTGGTTACATTTAGGACTGGTTAGCACACATTTTGCATTGATTTTGTACTCATCACATTACAGTACATACACTGTTGTGGTGCGCATATATATCACACCATAAAGCATAAAATGAACATGAACCACTGAAGTGAATTTCCCAAAAGATACAGTTATATTTCATTTGGTGCTTGCTGCCTCCTACAGTCCAACTCCTAAAACTACCCTGACTCAAATGTCTGACAGTACTCCCTCTGGCTCCACTCGCTCTCCGCTACGATTCTTAGTCAAAAGTCAGCCGCTATAAAATATTGTCTGTCATCTGAGGTTGTGTGGAGCGTTTCAAGTTGAGAACTATGATTTATTATTCAGTCACGGCTGCTTTAGGAGAAGCCCATTCATATGCATTAACTAACTTGTTCCGCAGCAGTGCTCTGATGAATAGAACAGAGCTAGTCTGCATCCCAAATGGCACCCCATTCGCTATGTAGTACACTACCAATGACAATAGTGCACTATGTAGGGAATAGGGTGCTGTTTGACATGCACCTCTAGACTTCATCAATAACACCCTGCCGTATTTCACACCAGAGATCTGTCTGCCTGCCTCACTCCACAGGCTGGCTCTCTTTCACATCAACCTAAATGGGTGTACTGTGGAGACTGAGAAAACAACATTTTACAAGTCACTGTGATGGGAGCTATACTATATCAAAAGCTCTGGAATGAAATATTCATTCCGAACCCTGTGACCTGGACGATGTACATCAAATTGATACATGTTATGCAGTTATTTTCTGTAACAAGTATTGTATTTTAGGTGATGTATCAGTGTTGTATTTGAGGTGATGCATCAGTGGTGCTGGGATTTTTGTGTATTTGTGCTTTACTCCCTGTCCCAGTCTGTCTCTCACCTGTGAAGTGAAGGCATCCTTCCTCCAGCTTTTTCCCTGCTATGTCCTTCTTCAGCTGCTTAAAGTCGGCTGTCAAGAGTTCTATGTGCTCCTCATGCAGGACCACTCCTAGGTACATAGTAGACATAGAACATTAAATACATAGGTGATCAATACTAGTTAAGATAAGCGTCTACTACATCATCCCCATAATGTCATCAATACTTTACCATGTCTTCTCTATACACTTCGAATTAACCAAAATAAATCTCTCCCAATGATTATGTCCAGCTGACCTTTTTCCTGAGCCAGGTCCCAGAGGTCCACGGCAGTCTTGTGTGTCATGGCCATAGGATATTCCACACAGACATGCTTCCCAGCTTCCAGAAATGTCCTGTGCTCCGTTAGAACATGCAAAATAGTATAGGATAATTGAGTTTGTTTGAGTAGCCAAGAAGGGTGTCAAAGAGACCTTGCTTCAACAGAACATTAGTAAAAATTATGAAGACGATTTAAAAAGACTTCTGTACTAGGGAGATGCACAACTCAAATGTAACTTAATATCCCAAACTTCCCAGTAAGAGCTGTTGGTCAATGTTTCAATAACCCAGGGTGTTCAGAGTTTGGAAAACTTCACATTGACCACTCTTAAAACTCCTTGTAACTTTCTCTAAAAACATTCCAATTAAATTGACAACAAAAGAAGATAATGAAGTATCCTGTATGAAAAAGTTGTTCAAGAACATTTCAGGCCCCCCCCCTTTACTTTTCCTTTCCTTTACAGTATGAAGGGCAGTACCTGCTGTTCCATTTAGACCGTTAGCCTGGAACTGTCTAGCAGTGAAACATGATGACTATGTTCTCAACACCCCTCATTAACCAGCCTAAAATAACTCTCCATTCTTTAACAGCCTGTCTAAGCCTCTCTGTACACTCCTAACATTTAGCAGTGAGAGGGAGAGTAGAAAGCATCATTTAAGAGTGTGTTTTCGCTACAGTTTGCAGTCATAATGAGGGCCCTTAGAGAGCAGTAGCCTTGGTCATGCTCTCCAGGGTTTGAGAGGTAGACATCAAACAGCTACACATATTGTAATCAGCTGTGGGAGAGGGAGGAGACTGCTCAGGATAATGTGAATGCCAGAGGAACCCCCCGGGCGACATTTGTTGATACAGCTCCGGAACCGCCTCAGATGTTACCTGATCGATTTACAATGAAGCACCTATGAGGGTCAAGGACGATATCTTGAACAACTTGCTAAACTGTCGTGTTACTGTGTGTCCCAACGTTGTATAATACATAGCTTATAAACTACAACTGTTAGACAGTTTGTCTGAGGGCCTGGTAAATGGACCAGGCTCAATGAATGGTTAATTAACCTACAGACTGAGCCTCAGTGGACTGAGAAAGAAAAGCAACAGTGTATTGAAGCTTGACACGTGTTCCAGTGCTGACTCCTAGTGGTGATTTGTAACATGGTGAAACTATAGCTCTGTTGCGTAAGAGCACTTCAGACAGAAACAAAACTGACGACGGGATAACTAAACAACTACCACAGAGGACCGTCAGTGACATGGAGTCAGTGAGAGAGTTTTACCTGATGTTTTCCTCATGCACAGCATTTTCAGTGCAGACGAAGGCCACCTTTATGTCATCTCTCCTCAGGGCATCCTCGATAGTGATCTGTTTCACTCCCTGCTGCTCCTCTAGGGTCCTCCTATGGGAAGACAGCACTAGAGTTGTATTCAGTAGGGGAAAAGTGATTTGAAAAAACATGAACTTGTCAAGAGCACAGTTGAATGTTCCGTTGTGTAAAGGTTTGCTACAGTGTGCACGACTCAGGCAACATGGTCATCCACACATCCCAGCTGCTGCCTCTATGATCGAGTACAGGACAGGTCAGTGATTATATATCACCATTAAACAAGATCACGTAATATGATTTTAAATCGCTTCACTCTACAATATTGAAGTATTACAAAAGTTAAAAAGCGCACAGTGAAAAATGACAGGCGACTGACCTTGACTTCAGTGCTTATTTATTTCATATTTTCAGTTCAACAAAGGTCATTGCACTGCAAATATACACTGAGTGTACAAAACATTAAGAACCCCTGCTCTTTCCATGACAGACTGACCAGGTGAATGAAGGCGAAAGCTAGCTATGTGTAACTGACAGTTAGACTTACAGGTTATGTCGTTGTCTTTTGTTTGAATCGTTTATGTGTCCGCTGTGCGGGGGAAATTATAATACAAGCGGAACTACGTAGCTAATACTGTTGTAACGGGGATCCTTATTGTAGCAACACACTTTTGGAGGGAAGGCAATCCTGCGTTGCGTTAGCTAAGTTTTCATGTCATCGGGTGTAGTTCATAAAGGTTGAAGAGTGTATGTTAGGATGAAGTGTGAATTCATGCCAGGAATAATAAGTGTGAAGTTTGATTTCCTCCCTTCTGTAATAAGCAGCCAATGAGGTATTTTTTCCTTTATTCATGTGTTTAATCTGAACCCGTTATAACGCCGGTTAAACTGTTATGTATGTAAGCACTTCAGAGTTATACCAAGCTAATATGTCACTCGTAAGATAAGGTTGTAAGAGTGTGCTTAACTGTATTTTTCATTTACTTTATAGTTCTCACGGAAGGTGATAATTCTGACTAAAACTACAGAATAAAGCCGCCAGTTAAAATCAAGGAACGGTTGTGCTCGTGGTTACTGAAGGGAGCTACACTATGATCCCATATTCATGTCACTTGTTAAATCCACTTCAATCAGTGTAGATGAAAGTGGGGGAAGACACGTTAAATAAGGATTTTTAAGCCTTGAGACATGGACAGCTTGGAGCATTTTCTCTCTCTCTCCTATTGAAAAAGCTACGGTCCGGTTGAAATATTATTTATTATAAAAACAACCTGAGGATTGATTATAAAAAAACATTTAAAATGTTTCTACGAACTTTACGAATACTATTTGGAATTTTCGTCTGCCGGTCATGACATGCACGAGCCTGTAGATTTCTGAACAAAACACGCCAACCAAATGGAGGTTTTTGGATATAAAAATAATCTTTATCGAACAAAAGGAACATTTATTGTGTAACTGGGAGTCTCGTGAGTGCAAACATCCGAAGATCATCAAAGGTAAAGCGATTCATTTTATTCAAATTTTATTTGTCACATACACATGGTTAGCAGATGTTAATGCGAGTGTAGCGAAATGCTTGTGCTTCTAGTTCGACAATGCAGTGATAACCAACAAGTAATCTAACTAACAATTCCAAAACTACTGTCTTATACACAGTGTAAGGGGATAAGGAATATGTACATAAGGATATATGAATGAGTGATGGTACAGAGCAGCATACAGTAGATGGTATCGAGTACAGTATATACATATGAGATGAGTATGTAGACAAAGTAAACAAAGTGGCATAGTTAAAGTGGCTAGTGACATAAGAATGCAGTCGATGATCTAGAGTACAGTATATACATATGCATATGAGATGAATAATGTAGGGTAAGTAACATTATATAAGGTAGCATTGTTTAAAGTGGCTAGTGATATATTTACATCATTTCCCATCAATTCCCATTATTAAAGTGGCTGGAGTTGGGTCAGTGTCAATGACAGTGTGTTGGCAGCAGCCACTCAATGTTAGTGATTGCTGTTTAACAGTCTGATGGCCTTGAGATAGAAGCTGTTTTTCAGTCTCTCGGTCCCAGCTTTGATGCACCTGTACTGACCTCGCCTTCTGGATGATAGCGGGGTGAACAGGCAGTGGTTGGGTGGTTGATGTCCTTGATGATCTTTATGGCCTTCCTGTAACATCGGGTGGTGTAGGTGTCCTGGAGGGCAGGTAGTTTGCCCCGGTGATGCGTTGTGCAGACCTCACTACCCTCTGGAGAGCCTTACGGTTGAGGCGGAGCAGTTGCCGTACCAGGCGGTGATACAGCCCGCCAGGATGCTCTCGATTGTGCATCTGTAGAAGTTTGTGAGTGCTTTTGGTGACAAGCCGAATTTCTTCAGCCTCCTGAGGTTGAAGAGGCGCTGCTGCGCCTTCTTCACGACGCTGTCAGTGTGAGTGGACCAATTCAGTTTGTCTGTGATGTGTATGCCGAGGAACTTAAAACTTGCTACCCTCTCCACTACTGATCCATCGATGTGGATAGGGGGTGTTCCCTCTGCTGTTTCCTGAAGTCCACAATCATCTCCTTAGTTTTGTTGACGTTGAGTGTGAGGTTATTTTCCTGACACCACACTCCGAGGGCCCTCACCTCCTCCCTGTAGGCCGTCTCGTCGTTGTTGGTAATCAAGCCTACCACTGTTGTGTCGTCCGCAAACTTGATGATTGAGTTGGAGGCGTGCATGGCCACGCAGTCGTGGGTGAACAGGGAGTACAGGAGAGGGCTCAGAACGCACCCTTGTGGGGCCCCCGTGTTGAGGATCAGCGGGAGGAGATGTTGTTGCCTACCCTCACCACCTGTGGGCGGCCCGTCAGGAAGTCCAGTACCCAGTTGCACAGGGCGGGGTCGAGACCCAGGGTCTCGAGCTTGATGACGAGCTTGGAGGGTACTATGGTATTGAATGCCGAGCTGTAGTCGATGAACAGCATTCTCACATAGGTATTCCTCTTGTCCAGGTGGGTTAGGGCAGTGTGCAGTGTGGTTGAGATTGCATCGTCTGTGGACCTATTTGGGCGGTAAGCAAATTGGAGTGGGTCTAGGGTGTCAGGTAGGGTGGAGGTGATATGGTCCTTGACTAGTCTCTCAAAGCACTTCATGATGACGGAAGTGAGTGCTACGGGGCGGTAGTCGTTTAGCTCAGTTACCTTAGCTTTCTTGGGAACAGGAACAATGGTGGCCCTCTTGAAGCATGTGGGAACAGCAGACTGGTATAGGGATTGATTGAATATGTCCGTAAACACACCGGCCAGCTGGTCTGCGCATGCTCTGAGGGCGCGGCTGGGGATGCCGTCTGGGCCTGCAGCCTTGCGAGGGTTAACACGTTTAAATGTCTTACTCACCTCGGCTGCAGTGAAGGAGAGACTGCATGTTTTCGTTGCAGGCAGTGTCAGTGGCACTGTATTGTCCTCAAAGCGGGCAAAAAAGTGATTTAGTCTGCCTGGGAGCAAGACATCCTGGTCCGTGACTGGGCTGGGTTTCTTCTTGTAGTCCGTGATTGACTGTAGACCCTGCCACATGCCTCTTGTGTCTGAGCCATTGAATTGAGATTCCACTTTGTCTCTGTACTGACGCTTAGCTTGTTTAATAGCCTTGCGGAGGGAATAGCTGCATTGTTTATATTCGGACATATTACCAGACACCTTGCCCTGATTAAAAGCAGTGGTTCGCGCTTTCAGTTTCACGCGAATGCTGCCATCAATCCACGGTTTCTGGTTTGGGAATGTTTTTATCGTTGCTATGGGAACGACATCTTCGACGCACGTTCTAATGAACTCGCACACCGAATCAGCGTATTCGTCAATATTTCCATCTGACGCAATACGAAACATGTCCCAGTCCACGTGATGGAAGCAGTCTTGGAGTGTGGAGTCAGCTTGGTCTGACCAGCGTTGGACAGACCTCAGCGTGGGAGCCTCTTGTTTAAGTTTCTGCCTGTAGGCAGGGATCAGCAAAATGGAGTCGTGGTCAGCTTTTCCGAAGGGGCGGGGCAGGGCCTTATATGCGTCGCGGAAGTTAGAGTAACAATGATCCAAGGTTTTACCACCCCTGGTTGCACAATCGATATGCTGATAAAATTTAGGGAGTCTTGTTTTCAGATTAGCTTTGTTAAAATCCCCAGCTACAATGAATGCAGCCTCCGGATAAATGGTTTCCAGTTTGCAAAGAGTTAAATAAAGTTCGTTCAGAGCCATCGATGTGTCTGCTTGGGGGATATATACGGCTGTGATTATAATCGAGGAGAATTCTCTTGGAAGATAATGCGGTCTACATTTGATTGTGAGGAATTCTAAATCAGGTGAACAGAAGGATTTGAGTTCCTGTATGTTTCCTTCATCACACCATGTCTCGTTAGTCATGAGGCATACGCCCGCCACTCTTCTTACCAGAAAGATGTTTGTTTCTGTCGGCGCGATGCGTGGAGAAACCCGTTGGCTGCACCGCCTCGGATTGCGTCTTCCCAGTTAGCCATGTTTCTGTGAAGCAGAGAACGTTGCAGTCTCTGATGTCCCTCTGGAATGCTACTCTTGCTCGGATTTCGTCAACCTTGTTGTCAAGAGACTGGACATTGGCAAGAAGAATGCTGGGGAGTGCTGCGCGATGTGCCCTTTTCGGAGTCTGACCAGAACACCGCCTCGTTTCCCTCTTTTTCGGAGTCGTTTCCTTGGGTCGCTGCATCGATCCATTCCGTTGTCCTGTTTGTAAGGCAGAACACCGGATCCGCGAGGAAAACATATTCTTGGTCGTACTGATGGTGAGTTGGCGCTGATCTTATATTCAGTAGTTCTTCTCGACTGTATGTAATGAAACCTAAGATGACCTGGGGTACTAATGTAAGAAATAACACGTAAAAAAACAAAAAACTGCATAGTTTCCTAGGAACGCGAAGCGAGGCGGCCATCTCAGTCGGCGCCGGAAATCCCTGGGTTCGCGCCCAGGCTCTGTCGTAACCGGCCGCGACCGGGAGGACCGTGGGGCGACGCATAATTGGCCTAGCGTCGTCCGGGTTAGGGAGGGCTTGGTCGGTAGGGGTGTCCTTGTCTCATCGCGCACCAGCGACTCCTGTGGCGGGCCGGGCGCAGTGCGCGCTAACCAAGGTGGCCAGGTGCACGGTGTTTCCTCCGACACATTGGTGCGGCTGGCTTCCGGGTTGGATGCGCGCTGTGTTAAGAAGCAGTGCGGCTTGGTTGGGTTGTGTATCGGAGGACGCATTACTTTCAACCTTCGTCTCTCCCGAGCCCGTACGGGAGTTGTAGCGATGAGACAAGATAGTAGCTACTACAACAATTGGATACCACAAAATTGGGGAGAAAAAGCGGTAAAATGTATTTTTTTTAAATGTAATTTAATTTAAAAAACAAGCTAAGCTGTGTTTTGCTATATTGCACTTGTGATTTCATGAAAATTAAATATTTTTAGTCATTTTATTTGAATTTGTCGCTCTGCAATTCAGCGGAAAATGATCCCGCTAAAGGGATGGGTGTGCCAAGAAGTTAATACTAGTTGTTCCTGCCAAAACCAGCACCTGGACACACTGCTGTGTTTCTATTTATTTCGTATATTGCAACCATTGTTTTTCTCGTGTTTTTTTACTGTCAGCAAACAATGAGATGTCTTGGTGCCTCACCTGGAAATGAAGCCTTTGACACTGAGCTTCTCAGCTGCACTGGAAGGCAGAGGGGCTAGCATGTCCCTGATCCTCACAAAGCCTGCTGTCCCGATGCCCACCACTACTGAACCAAACATGTCTGACAGCAGAGAGGAACAGGGAGTTGGGAAGGAAATGGTTGGAAAGAAACCAGTGTCTTGCTCCTTTCAATTCTGTCAAAGACAACATACAGTGCATTCGGAAAGTATTCAGACCATTTGACTTTTCCTCATTTTGTTACATTATAGGTGTTTAGAAATGTTTGCAAATGTATTACAAATAAAAAACCTTATTTACATAAGTATTCAGACCCTTTGCTATGAGACTCGAAATTGAGCTCAAGTGCATCCTGTTTCCATTGATCATCGTTGGGATGTTTCTAGAACTTGCAGTCCACCTGTGGTAAATTCGATTGATTGGAAATCATTTGGAAAGGCACACACCTGTCTATATAAGGTCCCACAGTTGACAGTGCACGTATGTGCAAAAACCAAGCCATGAGGTCGAAGGAATTGTCCGTAGAGCCCCGAGGTAGGATTGTGTAATGTCAGAACATTTCTGCAGCATTTAAGGTCCCCAAGAACAGAGTGGCCCCATAATGATAAAGGGAAAACAGGTTTAGAAATTTTAGCAAATGTATTAAATACAGAACTGAAATATCACATTTACATAAGTATTCAGACCCTTTACGCAGTACTTTGTTAAAGCACCTTTGGCAGCGAGTACAGGGTATGACGCTACAAACTTGGCACACCTGTATTTGGGGAATTTGTTCCCATCTTCTCTGCAGATCCTCTCAAGCTCTGTCAGGTTGGATGGGGAGCGTCGCTGCACAGCTATTTTCAGGTTCTCCAGAGATGTTCAATCTGGTTCAAGTCAGGGACTTGTTCAGGGACTTGTCCCGAATACACTCCTGCGTTGTCTTGGCTGTGTGCTTAGGGTCGTTGTCCTGTTGGAAGATGAACCTTCGTCCCAGTCTGAGGTCCTGAGCGCTCTGGAGCAGGGATCAAGGATCTCTCTGTACTTTGCACCGTTCATCTTTCCCTTGATCCAGACTAGTCTCCCAGTCCCTGTCGCTGAAAAACATTCCCAGAGCATGATGCTGCCACCACCATGCTTCACCATAGGGATGGTGCCAGGTGTCCTCCAGACATAACGCTTGGCATTCAAGCGTTATGGCATTCTGGCCAAATATTTATTGGTTTCATGAGACCAGAGAATCACCTTTAGGTGCCTTTTGGCAAACTCCAAGTGCGCTGTCATGTGCCTTTTACTGAGGAGTGGCTTCCGTCTGGCCACTCTACCATAAAGGCCTGATTGGTAGAGTGCAGCAGAGATGGTTGTCCTTCTGGAAGGTTCTCCCATCGCCACAAAGGTACTCTGGAGCTCTGTCAGAGTGACCATCGGGTTCTTGGTCACCTCCCTGACCAAGGCCCTTCTGGTCAGCTCTAGGAAGTCATGGTGGTTCCAAACTTCTTCCCTTTAAGAATGATGGAGACCACTGTGTTCTTGGGGACCTTCAATGCGGAAGAAATGTTTTGGTACCCTTCCCTAGATCTGTATCTCGGCACAATCCTGTCTCGGAGCTCTACGGACAATTCCTTCATTCAACCTCATGGCTTGGGTTTTTCTCTGGCATGCACGGTCAACTGTGGGACCTTATATAGGCAGGTGTGTGCCTTTCGAAATCATGTCCGTTCAAATTAATTTACCACAGGTGGACTCCAATCAAGTTGTAGAAACATCTCAAGGATGATCAATGTAAAAGGGATGCACCTGAGTTCAATTGAGTCTCATAGCAAAGGGTCTAAATACCTATGTAAATATGTTTTGTGTGTGTGTGAATACATTTGCAAACATTTCTAGGAACCTGTTTTCACTTGGTCATTATGGGGTATTGTGTGTAGATCGATGAGGGGAAATGTATTTAATCCATTTTAGAATAAGGATGTAACTTCACAAAATGTAGAAAGGGGGGCCCGAAAACTCGAGGGGCCCGAAAACTTTCCGAATGCACTGTATGTCCAGGACTTATCTAGGGTCTTTGTGCAATGTGCACAGTTGATAAAGGCTTCCTTCCTATCAGACCTAAAATGGTGCAGTGTGATAATGAGTACACTAACGTTAGCTATCATGGTGGGATGCCCCGCGACCCCGCGATAGCTATATACATCTCAAGGTATCCATATTACAGATATATAAACTAGAACTATGGTGGGGTGCTGATCATTACAAATTACAAATGCAAATCATTACAAATAATAGGAACATTCGAGGTCTCCATTGATTTATACAAGTAACTTAAAAATTAGACAAGGAATTTCATAATTGACATGAAAATGCTAAGTCTATGTTCTGCATGACATCAAGAACAAATACAGTAACACACGTACAACTTCACGAATTATCTGGAAACAATGCGCAATGCTGTCCTTGTTGAATGAGTTCCGCATTCAGCACTAATTCAAACTGGTTTACGTACAAGCATGATGTCCTTACCTACTTTCTGTATTGCCCTCGACGACAGTAAGTTGACGCAGATGACTCGCTTATGTGAATAAAATGCTACTGTCGAGCTCTTGTCGCTGTGATATAACTGTGTAACAACTTTCATAACACATTTTTTTTCCAAGACAGCTTGCGTGTGACGTGTACATATAACGTGAAGTTTCATCACGTGATATGGACGTCTCGCCTCTTATGTGGTTGTACTTTTTGTTATAAACAAATGATAAATTACGACATTAGGTAATTATTATCTTTTCGTTCATTTACATAACGTTTACATGTATTTTAAAATGTATGGATGTGTTTCAGCCAATGACTGGTTTCAGCTCAAGCAAGCTTTAGGTTAGATTTAGGTTTAGGCAGCAATATGGCGACTCCCATAAATACAGCATGAATGTCATCAGTTCAGTCTCTAATTGAACTGTTGTTGTAGATGACATTCTGAATTATATTTTTAGAGTAGTGCATGTTCCTCTACATTTAATTTGGTCGTAAAAGTCTTCGTACGAAATGCCTACACCAGGCTACAAGAACGTTTTGCTTGAATGAATTTCCAAGGCTGCGCTACAGTGCTATCCTTGGTTGCGCTTACCCCCAAAATACTAATTACACTTTGAATACCCTAGATGGCGATGTCACAAGAAGCCTAACCTATAACGTTACTGAACAAAAATTGTAACGCAACAATTTCAAAGATTTTACCGAGTTACAGTTCATATAAGGAAATCAATCAATTGAAATGCATTAGGCCCGAATCCATGGATTTCACATGACTGGGTAGGGGCGCAGCCATGGGTGGGCCTGGGAGGGCATAGACCCACCCACTTGGGAGCCAGGCCCATCCAATCAGAATTGGGTTTTCCCCACAAAAGGGCTTCATTACAGACAGAAATACTCCTCAGTTTCATCAGCTGTCCGGGTGGTTGTTCTCAGACAATCCCGTAGGCGTTAGGTGATCGCTGGATGTGGATGTCCTGGGCTGGCCTGCTTACACTGGTCTGTGGTTATGAGGCCCGGTTGGGCGTACTGCCATATTCTCTAAAACGACGTTTGATAGAGTAATTAACATGAAATTGTCTGGCAACAGCTCTGGTGGACATTCATGCAGTCAGCATGCCAATTGCACACTTCCTCAACTTGAGACATCTGTGGCATTGTGTTGAGTGGCCTTTTATTGTCCCCAGCACAAGGTGAGCCTGTGTAATAATCATGTTTCAATAAGCTTCTTGATATGCCACACCTGTCAGGTGGATGGAGTATCTTGGAAAAGGAGAAATGCTTACTAACAGGATGTAAACTCATGAAACATGGAACCAACACTTTATAAGTTGCATTTCTATTTTTGATCAGTATAGATTGACACTAATATGAATATACTGTACGGGATCATTTTAAGAAATACAGTGCCTATAGAAAGTCTACACTCTTAAACTGTTTACGTTTTGCTGTCAGAAAATTAAATCTAAAAAGGATTACGTTACATTTGTTTTCATACAGATCTACACAACCTACTCTACTCTACATTTTCAAAGTGATAGAAAGCCATAGAACATTTTCCAAATTGGATAAGTCTCTACCCCCCTAAGTTAGTACTTGGTGGAAGCACCTTTGGCAGCTGTCGCAGCTGTGAATCATTTTTATAAAAATTCCACCAACTTTGCACAACTCTTAGGGTGACATATATCCATTGTTTTTGTCAAAAAAGCTCATTCAATTTGGTTGGGAATCATTGATGGACGGCAATATTCAAATCTTGTTCTTTATTTTCAAGAAAATTTAAGTCAGTACTGAGACTAGATCACCCAGGAACACACAACACCTATTGGAAAGCCATTCTGGTGTGTCTTTGGCATGAATATCTTTGTAATGTAAGATGCACAGGCGTCTTTCTTTTCACTTTGTCATACAGGCCAGTAATATGGAGTTAATGCAAAGTTGTTGATCCCTATGTATTTTGAAGTATTGTTGTGGATAAGCTTGTTACTGGCAGGAACTGGGGAACATTTTTCATAACTTTCTTTTACTTTGAAAATGTGGAGCAGGTTGTGTAGACCTGTAGGAAAAATATCTAATGTAATCCCTTTTTAAATTGAATTAAAGGCAGAAAAATGTGAAAACAGCTCAAGGGGGTGTAGACTTTCTATAGGCACTGTATTTTGTGCAAATTTGTACCTGTGTACAGGTCTTAAGTGGGTTCTCAGGGTAGTCTTGTGTTTTAAGTAGTCTTGTCTTGGCTTTCTCTGCTCCAAGACACTGGACTGTTACTCTCTCCCTGCCTACTTTTTAAAAATATATATAAATAATGCCCTACCCAAACCTCGTTCTTTCATTGTACAATTATAGGCCTACTGCACCCAGTCACACAGAATGTGGTCAGTAAAAGAGGAAATTGTCATTTTAATGTCTGACCTACCCTTAAAATTAGAATCCTTAGTTGCTACATCCATTTTTGTACTTAAGATAATAAGGCTATTGATTATTGAGGAATATGACTAATAAATGCCTCATGAGCTTACTTAATGGTCGTACCCCATCAGAACTTAAAATATAAGCTTGTTTTAGGCCTAATGATTGTAAGCAATGTAAATGTCAACACTGTATAGCCTCAAAACATTGTTAAATCTATAATTATGTTTATCTTGGATGGTCAGTCCTTGCATCCATAGCTATGTCTATACATTTGAGAGTAGTTACATTTCTACAGGCACATCACTCAGCTTTTTACTAAAACACAGGCGGGGCGACCCTTTGTTATTGTTTCAACTAAAGATCTTAGCTTTAAAGGGATAGTTCACCCTAATTAGAAAGATATATATTGGTTTCCTTGCCCTGTAAGCAGTCTATGGACAAGGTAGGACACAAATTCATGCTTTGATTTAATCTGTGCTTCATGTCAAAATCATACTAAAGTATCAACAAAAATGTATTGTGTAACTCAATGAAGTTACTTACAGATGATGTGGACATGAAGCACGGAAATGTTAATATAGGTACCATTGATTTGCATTGGATTTGTGCCAAACATGCTAACAAGCTAGCATTTAAAACAGTGGCCAAGTAAACAAAACCAAAGCATGGACTGCTGTCCATAGACTGCTTACAAGGTAAGGAAACCAATGTAATTTGGGTGAACTATCCCTTTAACAAAACAGATTTGATAAAGACGACAATAAAGAGTAACAGATCCAAAATAAATATGATTATTTTATGAGTTGGATGATCAATTGTGCAAATTATCTGAATGTATGCTCCTTTTGACTCAAAGATTCTGATGAAATGTGGGATGGTTTTGTGGAATTTGTACATTTTGGAGAACGTCTTTATAACTTGTATGTCTGTCATCAAACAGTCCACTCTCCAGGATATTCTTGTCACTGGTACTGTGAGTTTGCTACTCTAAGCAACAATCATGAGGGTCTCCACAAGCAAACTCCAGCAGATGGCCATCTACACCACCTTGTTGACTGGTGCTGGATGCGGCACAATGTATTACCTGCTGCAAAGTACGTATCACTCAGTGTAGGTGTTGCCATGGATAATTCATGGTCCTTTAATGTTAGAGAGTGAATGTAAGAAAGTGAATGAAAGCAAAATGTGCTCATGTAAGTATTTCTGCCTGCCACTCTTTGTTTTCTTTGCTAGAGAACTTCTCACGGTCGGACTACCACCGTCTAGCCCTGGAGCAGCTGAAAGCCAACCAGACAGCCATGGACAGTCTGGGAGCACCACCCCTGAAGGTCCACAACATCCACCTGTCTGACCGACACAACCGGGTGGAACCTTACACGGCTGAGGTAGCTCTCTGGGGGTCATTCCTCCTGTATGGGAACCAACTAGGAGCATCACCAGCATTACCATTATCCATCACTGTGTGCAAGATAATAATATGACTTTTTATGTTTCAGATCAAAATCCCAGTGACAGGATCTAAAGATGGTGGCTACCTCTACACATCCTCAGTAAGAGACCCCCAAACACTTGGGTAGGTACTCGTCATCAATATTATTCTATATAAATATCCATATAATGCAATTGAATGCTGTTGTTCATCATACAGTAAGTACCCTTCTCTCTTTCCCTGGCGCCACTAGGTGGAATTTAACGCAGGCAGTGCTGCAGCTTAGAGAGGGTCAGCGTATTGACCTTCTCACATTCACACCACCGCCAAATAAGACAGAAGGACTTGAGACAGGCAACTGGTCCTCCTGATCTGCTCACCAGTCACCAAAACTACAGTGTGATGAAGGTAGAACTGCTACAATTGTCCCCATGTCATCAGGCATGGTGTCGCCATAGCTTTATGAATTGAAGTGTCATATTTGAAAAAAGCACCAGAGTGCAGTGCTGGACACATATTTAGACAAAAGGGCATACACAAGCTACTGTGTACATAACATTTACATACAGGGAAAATGAAAAAAGTGCTACGTCCATAAAATGTCATGCATATTCATTTTGCTCAGCGCTGTCCTGAGTAAAATGTTCATCCTACTGGTGAGAATGAAAGGACAATAACAGAGCAGCAATTGTGTCATATGCAGTGGAAAACAACAACATATTCCTAGTATAATACAATGCATCTGATGAACATTTCTCCAGATTAACAATGTAAATTGGCAGTGGTGGGGAACCTACTCTGAAAAGAGTTTACCAGCCACCAATTACGTTAAGTAAACTATATTACTCAATCTGCAATGTCATAGAATATAAATAGCAAGAACAGATAACTCTGTAATAAGATGTTAACAGAATGTGTAATTTATCCTATTAAACACAAAAAAATGTTGTTTCAAGTGGGAATTAGCCAGGTCTGAAAATTAAGGAAATTCTTGCCTACTTCACCCATATTTTATTTTTGCAAAAAAAGTAGTGTTTCATTCCATTAGTTACCTACACCACTAGATGGCAATAAAGTAATTAACTATTGAAAACACTACAAATATTTGAATTTAGTTGCACTACCACAATGTGCAAAATGTAGTTTAATTACTAACTGAACCACATTTAGTTCAGTACACCCCAACACTAGTAATTGCTTAGTCCAAAGCCATATCTTAATATCCAGCACTTGAGAAACACTTAGGCAATGGTTCCAGTTGTACTGTACAGTATCTGAACAACCAGAAATGTTGTCTCCCAAAGAGGTATTGTTCTATGTTTTCAGATTGATTTATTCGGATGTGACATTTGACAGTGAAAATGAGATCTGTAAAACGTGGAAAATAAACGTGGAAATAAACAGTCAAATGGCTTTATACAAGTTATGATAGCAAAATAAATTGTACTTGTGAATTCTGAACATACTCTATGAACATTAGGAAAAGAATGGCAAACAAGCTAAACATGAACCACAATATTAAACAGAAATTGAAAGAATGGAACCAAACAAACAATGTCAGAAGTTTAATTCATTGAAATGCAATGCAGGCAAACAGAGATATAGTTTGGCTTGTGGAGTACAGACAGTGTGGTGTGGTAAACAATATACAATCAGTAAAGAGTCCATCTACAGTAGAAGTGCTCATACCCATCTATCAGAAGATTATCTTCTGTAGGGAGCTGAATGACTCCTCGAACCTGAACCGCTTGGAGACGACCTTCGCATCCTGAGACAGTCTCTGGGTCGGGCATCATCGTTTTGCATTATCCTATGGTGTAGGCAGCCACTACTATCAACTCATAAACAAACAAGAAAATGCACATCCTGAGGCTGTGTTCCTAGTGGCCAGTGATTTTAATGAAGGGAAACTGAAATCAGTTTTACCCCATTTCTACCAGCATGTCACCTGTGCAACCAGAGGCGACAAAACTCTAGACCACTTTTACTCCAGCCACAGAAATGCATACAAAGCTCTCCCCTGCCCCCCCTTCAGCAAATCGGACCATAACTCTATCCTCCTGATTCCTGCTTACAAGCAAAAACTCAAACAAGCAGGAAGTACCAGAGTGGTACAGAAGTGGTCTGAGAAAGCAGATGCTAAGCTACCAGACTGTTTTGCTAGTAAAGACTGGAATATGTTCCAAATTCATCCGATAACATTGAGCACTTTACCACATCAGTCACCGGCTTCATTAATAACTGCATCAACGACGTCATCCCCACAGTGAACGTACATATACAGTGCATTCGGAAAGTATTCAGACCCGTTGACTTTTTCCACATTTTGTTACGTTACAGCCTGAATCTACACACAATACCCCATATTGACAAAGCAAAAACAGTTTAGACATTTTTGCAAGTGTATAAAAGAAAATAGAATATCACATTTACGTATTCAGACCATTTACTCAATACTTTGTAGAAGCAGCGATTACAGCCTCGGGTCTTCTTGGGTATGATGCTACAAGCTTGGCACGCCTGTTTTTGGGGAGTTTCTCCCATTCTTCACTGCAGATTCTCTCAAGCTCTGTCAGGTTGGATGGGGAGCGTCTCTGCACAGCCATTTTCAGGTCTCCAGAGCTGTTCAATCGGGTTCAAGTCCGGGCTCTGGCTGGGCCACTCAAGAACATTCAGAGACTTCTCCTGAAGCCACTCCTGTGTTGTCTTGGCTGTGTGCTTAGGGTCGTTGTCCTGTTGGAAGGTGAACCTTCACCCCAGTCTGAGGTCCTGAGTGCTCTGGAGCAGGTTTTCATCAAGGATCTCTCTGTACTTTGCTCTGTTCATTTTTCTCTCAATCCTGACTAGTCTCCCAATCCCTGCCGCTAAAAAACATCTCCATAGCAGGATGCTGCCACCACCATGCTTGGCATTCAGGCCAAAGAGTTCAATCTTGGTTTCATCAGACCATAGAATATTTTTTCTCATGGTCTGAGAGTCCTTTAGGTACCTTTTGTTAAATTCTAAGCGACCTTTCATGTACCTTTTACTGAGGAGTGGCTTCCGTCTGGCCACTCTACCATAAAGGCCTGATTGGTGGAGTGCTACAGAGATGGTTGTCCTTCTGGAAGGTTCTCCCATCTCCACAGAGGAACTCTGGAGCTCTCTCAGAGTGGCCATCTCCCTGACCAAGGCCCTTCTCCCCCGATTGCTCAGTTTGGCCAGGTTGCTAGCGCTAGGAAGAGTCTTGGTGGTTCCAAACATCTTCCATTTAAGAATAATGGAGGCCACTGTGTTCTTGGGGACCTTCAATTCTGCAGAAATGTTTTGGTACCCTTCCCCAGATCTGTGCCTCAACACAATCCTGTCTCAGACCTCTGGACAATTCCTTCAACCTCCCTCATTGCTTGGTTTTTGCTCTGACATGCACGGTGTCACTGTAGGACCTTATGTAGAAAAGTGTGTGCCTTTCCAAATAATGTCTAATCAATTGAATTTACCACAGGGGGACTCTAATCAAGTTGTAGAAACAACTCAAGGATGATCAATGGAAACAGGATGCACCTGAGCTCAATTTCGAATCCCATAGCAAAGGGTCTGAATACTTATTTAAATAAGGCATTTCAATTGTAATTTTTTTACTACATTTGCAAACACCTGTTTTCGCTTTGTCGTTATGGGGTATTGTGTGTAGATTGAGGGAAACATTTA
This sequence comes from Oncorhynchus nerka, assembly GCF_034236695.1. Lineage (NCBI taxonomy): Eukaryota > Metazoa > Chordata > Actinopteri > Salmoniformes > Salmonidae > Oncorhynchus > Oncorhynchus nerka. The sequence goes on along the minus strand of NC_088424.1, from coordinate 23,673,715 downwards.
TTTAATCAATTTTAGAATATGGCTGTAATGTAACAAAATGTGGAAAAGGGGAAGGGGTCTGAATACTTTCTGAATGCACTGTATCCCAATCAGAAGCCATGGATTACAGGCAATATCCGCACTGATCTAAAGGCTAGAGCTGCCGCTTTCAAGGAGCGGGACACTAATTTGGATGCTTATTAGAAATCCCGCTACGAACTCCGACGAGCCATTGAACGGGCAAAGCATCAATATAAGACTAAGATTGGATCCGACTACGCCGGCTCTGACGCTCGTCGGATTTGGCAGCGCTGCAAACTATCACGGATTACAAAGCTGCCCAGACGAAATAAATACCTTCTATTCCCGCTTCGAGGCATGCAAATATGAACCATGCATGAGAGCACCAAGACCTTCAAACAGGTTAACCTTCACAAGGCCGTGGGCCAGACGGATTACCAGGACACGTACTCGGAGCATGCGCCGACCAACTGGCAAGTGTCTTCACTGACATTTTCAACCTCTCCCTGACCCAGTCTGTAATACCTACATGTTTCAAGCAGACCACCATAGTCCCTGTGCCCAAGGACGCCAAGGTAACCTGTCTAAATGATTATTGCAACCCACACACTCACAGATACGTACACTGACTCTCCAACACACACACATGCATATTGACGCCACTCACACACAGTTTTGTTTTTTTATCCTTTTGGCGACCAAAAATCATATTTTCCCTAAGCCTAACACTATACCTAACCCTAACTTCTAAACCTAACCCCCAACCTTAACCCTAATTGTAACCATAAATCAAGTCAAATTTATTGGTCACATTTGTTTTAATGAACCTGAGCCTAAAATATAATTTTTCCTCATGGGGACTGACGAAATGACCCTACTTCTCAGAATTTTCCTTTGAGGACTTCTGGTACCCACAAGGATAATGAAACAAAAAAACACACACACACTTTTGCACTGCACATTGACTCGGTACTGGTACTGCTTGTATATAGCCTTGTTATTGATATCAATTGTGTTATTATTTTTGAATGTTATTTTCTTACTTTTAACGCCGCATTGTTGGGAAAGGGCTCGTAAGTAAGCATTTCACAGTAAAAGTATACAACTGTTGTATTTGGCACATGTGACAAAAGGTAGTTCCGCGCTATTTACTACCGAAGTGAGAAAATGCTCATTATTGTATTGTAGATGTCTCTGACCAAATAGTATGAGATAAATTCAATTCACAATGATGACCGTTTTTCAGAGCATTTCTGTTTGGTTTTTCTCTCCCGTGCACTGACGGACCACTCAATAGTGCAGAGAGTGATGCTTAAAAGTCACGTTCCCTCACATTCCAATTTGTCTAGATTAGAGCTACTACCCAAGCTAGCCAAGATATCACTTACTGGGCACTTTCAAAATCGAGATGAAAACATGAATACAATGTAACACAAACTAAATGTAATATGGTCCGAACTATAAATATCTCAGAATGAGTACTGCCGTTGACATACAGCAGCCCCAACACAATTATTAACACAAATATTCACCCACAATCCCATATCTGATGGTATTCCATTTTCAATAAGCATTTCAAATATCCTCTCTTAGACTTGTGCAGTCATTGATTAGACATGTCAGGAATTAGACTACAGATATTTGAGAGCCAAAATGGGCCAGTGAACAAACATATTGCATCATTGCACATGCAGTTTCAAATGAATAAGAAAGTTCAAGGCAAAGTTCACCAATGTTAAGATGGTGACCGTCAAACTATTCAATGTCTGGAATGCCTTGAGCTTTATATTGAAGTCATTGGACTAATAATGAAACTAGTCACTTTATTGCATATAGTTAGCAGATGAGCAGCTGGTCCTAATGGTAGTAAGAAGCTGCAGGTTTCTGCCATCCCTCTAGCCTGCTCTACTCTAGTCAGCGAGGCATTTCAGATGCTAGAGCAGGGTTTAGGTTTAGCTGGATTACCCTCCTACTCAGGCAGAGGGAGACAGGTGTTTTTTCCAACTCACTGCACAATAAATCCCCCATTCCCTGCAGTGGGGCTTGGGGTATTCACCGTTAGGAATGTGAGTGGCAACTTTCTTTCTGTAAGTTGCTGACTCTCCTCAGCTCTTACATTTGAGTAATTTAGCATATGCTCTTATCCAGAGAGACTTACAAAAGTGAGTGCATACATTTTCATAACTTTTCTTTTCTGCGTACTGTTCTCAGCAGAGCAAAGCTGGAGGAGGGACCTTGCTCTGCAGTCCTGACCTTTCCTCCTCTTCCTCAGGAACATGGCTGTGTTCTCCATCCCTGTGCTCTTCTCCACACACCTCTTCACTATGGCAAACCTCCCCCTGGAGAAAGATAGGGGACTTAATGTTGAAGGACAAGCCTTAATAATGAGCACACTGCCCCTTACAATAGGATCAAAACACATAGGACTACAACGTGATGAACCATTTCTTAATAGGTCTTAGAGAAGGCTAACTATAGTGATGATAGTGATTGTTGATGTTGATTATGCATTTTAGTGGATAATCAAGATTGTAATTTACATCCAACTGGTCTGTCTTCCCTTGATTAGAAATGTATAGTGAAATTGAATGATTGGGAAATGGGCAATAAGGTGGCACAGACCATCAAATGTTGTCATGGTCACTGAATAGGTCTTTGTCTCCCTGCATTCCTTCATGATTAAATCATTATTAAACCAATGCGACCTTCAAGCTCACCTAACCATTCATTTTAATTACCCACTTTAATGCCCAGAAAGAGAGCCTGGGTTCATCAATGACCTCATGCAGTATTATTGGCTGGCTAGCTGTCACATTGTGGCTCCCGGCTTAAGGCTCCAAAGACTGTCTCTATCCTCAGTTTATCACGTGCAGTGAGATTCAGGAGTCAGCAAATCAAGTCTTCATACATACACAAGTAAGGACTATAACATTTATCTAAACTATCTAGCATAAGGCCATACCCAATACTTTAACATAATTACAAGATGTTTTCCAACTGTTGTAAATAAGTGTGTTAGTAGTAGTAGGTTCCGAGTAGTGCCATCCATGCCTCGATCCAGTTATTCACAGAGGTATGTCTCTAGCCTTTAGCCCTGGCTGACGTTGTAAACCCTGACGCTGATAAACCCATTGATGGTCTCAGTGAGAGTCACACTGAGGACCAGGTGCATGGGCTCTCAGCTGTGTGCATATGAGAAAGTGATTATAAAGCACAGGGTAGGTGGGTTAAGGTGAGAAGACACTCAGCCCAAACAGGATCACTCACCACAAATTAATGATCTTGAAAAAAAACAATAACTTAATATATATATTTACCTGACTAAGTGTTTACACGACTACCTGGACAAAATTGGCCCTGGCAAAACGTCCATGAGGGACTAAATTCAGCTCATTCCCAAGAGGCCTGAATACAGCACTCAAACTCATGTTATAAAGCCTGTGTGACTTGTAACTTATAAAAATGAAACTCCCACAAGCTATTTTACACATGGCCACTCCTACACACATGGTCACTCCTACACACACAAACACACACTTAGATACTACTGCACTGTTGGAGCTAGGAACACAAGCATTTCACTACACCTGCAAGAAGATCTGCTAAATATGTGTATGTGACCAATACAATTAGATTTGATTTGACACACACACTTTGATAAACTAGCACAGAAGAGCGCTAATGATAAGTCACTAGTGTGTTTCCCCAACATCTCCAGGTTAAAGGTATGGTATGCAGCTACGAGAGGTCTGGCTCAAACTGGATTACAACATATTACCTCTGAATCGCAGACAGCTTGGCAGCCCAATTAGTATGGCTTAGCCTACTCCTCTGTTGCACTGACCAAATCAAATGTTATTGGTCACATACACATGGTTAGCAGATGTTAATGCAAGGGTAGTGAAATGCTTGTGCTTCTAGTTCTGTGCAGTAATATCTAACAAGTAATCTAACAATTCCACAACAACTACCTAATACACACATCTAAAGGGGTGGATGAGAATATGTACATAGAAATATATGGATGAGCGATGACCGAGCAGCATATGCAAGATGCAATAGATGGTATAAAATACAGTATATGCATATGAGTTGAGTAATGTAAGATATGTAAACACTATTAAAGTGGCTTTATTTAAAGTGACTAGTGATCCATTTATTAAAGTGGCCAATGATTTGAGTCTGTATGTAGGCAGCAGCCTCTCTGTGTTAGTGCTGGCTCTCTGTTAGTGATACTATGTTGACTAATTACATTATTTAAGGGAATGAACTCACACTAGTACTGAACCTGGCCAACTGTAGTTTACAACTCAACAAGTTATGCACGGGAAAAGATTGTAATACTGTAACTTGTCTCAGCTGTCCAGATAAACCATGAAAAAAGATAAATCGATAAGAGTGCTAATCAAAGAGTGTCCATGGTTTTGGAATAGATTACATGCTTTTGCCCATGCTTTGGCATGACAAATCTCCTGTGACTTCAGTTCTCTTTATTTTCGGTATGTCAATGGCCAGATTCACTTGCCAGTCTTGCACCCACAGCTGGGGAAAATGACTAGTCAATGGGGATCTGTAATTGTATTTCTTTGTCATCCTGAGAATTTGGTTTGCTTTCTGGTGCAATGTCAAATACCTGAATCTATGTTAAAAACAAAATAGTCCTTGATCTATAGTAAATTATTAGATTGACATACATCCAATGGATGGTGCCTGAAGTTGTTACCACATTGAACATTGATTGAAAAGGATTGATTGGATGATTGAAAGCATCCCAAGTTAGGAACACGATTAGAATATTATACACCAGGCAGAAAATAGCCTGTAGCTTTTTTAATAACCCCCAACCTCTTTGCCAGGTATAACGTTGTACACGGCCTGAAATGGCTCTGTCCTGATTGGGGTTTTGATGCTGTCCAGAAGAAGCGCAGTGGCTCCCCGGTTCGTCTCGACCTGAGGGTGGCTTCTCTCGTTGATGATCCATGGACTGGCTGGTGGAATCATTCTTGGTTAACTTGATGAATACTCTGTATACAGAAATGCGCACTGTTGTGAGCGTAGCAAAGTGTCCTTTCTTTTACTGCGTTTTGGAGAAGTTTTCCAGTTAGGGCATTTCTGACCAAATTTACAAATGTAATTCTAGCCAATCACCCTGTGTTTAAGTGTCACGTTCTGGCCTTTATTTCCTTTGTTTTGTCGTTATTTAGTATGGTCAGGGTGTGAGTTGGGGTAGGCAGTCTGTTTGTTTTTCTATGATTTTGGGATTTCTATGTTTTGGCCTAGTATGGTTCTCAATCAGAGGCAGGTGTCATTAGTTGTCTCTGATTGAGAATCATACTTAGGTAGCCTTGGTTTCACTTAATTTTTGCATCGCCCGATCCGGCGCTTACTCATTTTAGACCATTCCATTGGTCGTAAAAAATAAAAATAAAATATTTTTTATTTCACCTTTATTTAACCAGGTAGGCTAGTTGAGAACAGGTTCTCATTTGCAACTGCGACCTGGCCAAGATAAAGCATAGCAGTGTGAACAGACAACACAGAGTTACACATGGAGTAAACAATTAACAAGTCAATAACACAGTAGAAAAAAAAGGGGGAGTCTATATACAATGTGTGCAAAAGGCATGAGGTAGGCGAATAATTACAATTTTGCAGATTAACACTGGAGTGATAAATGATCAGATGGTCATGTACAGGTAGAGATATTGGTGTGCAAAAGAGCAGAAAAGTAAATAAATAAAAACAGTATGGGGATGAGGTAGGTGAAAATGGGTGGGCTATTTACCAATAGACTATGTACAGCTGCAGCGATAGCTGATGTTTGAAGTTGGTGAGGGAGATAAAAGTCTCCAACTTCAGCGATTTTTGCAATTCGTTCCAGTCACAGGCAGCAGAGTACTGGAACGAAAGGCGGCCAAATGAGGTGTTGGCTTTAGGGATGATCAGTGAGATACACCTGCTGGAGCGCTTGCTGCGGATGGGTGTTGCCATCGTGACCAGTGAACTGAGATAAGGCGGAGCTTTACCTAGCATGGACTTGTAGATGACCTGGAGCCAGTGGGTCTGGCGACAAATATGTAGCGAGGGCCAGCCGACTAGAGCATACAAGTCGCAGTGGTGGGTGGTATAAGGTGCTTTAGTGACAAAACGGATGGCACTGTGATAGACTGCATCCAGTTTGCTGAGTAGAGTGTTGGAAGCCATTTTGTAGATGACATCGCCGAAGTCGAGGATCGGTAGGATAGTCAGTTTTACTAGGGTAAGCTTGGCGGCGTGAGTGAAGGAGGCTTTGTTGCGGAATAGAAAGCCGACTCTCGATTTGATTTTCGATTGGAGAATTTTGATATGAGTCTGGAAGGAGAGTTTGCAGTCTAGCCAGACACCTAGGTACTTATAGATGTCCACATATTCAAGGTCGGAACCATCCAGGGTGGTGATGCTAGTCGGGCATGCGGGTGCAGGCAGCGATCGGTTGAAAGCATGCATTTGGTTTTACTAGCGTTTAAGAGCAGTTGGAGGCCACGGAAGGAGTGTTGTATGGCATTGAAGCTCGTTTGGAGGTTAGATAGCACAGTGTCCAATGACGGGCCGAAAGTATATAGAATGGTGTCGTCTGCTTGGAGGTGGATCAGGGAATCGCCCGCAGCAAGAGCAACATCATTGATATATACAGAGAAAAGAGTCGGCCCGAGAATTGAACCCTGTGACACCCCCATAGAGACTGCCAGAGGACCGGACAGCATGCCCTCCGATTTGACACACTGAAATCTGTCTGCAAAGTAATTGGTGAACCAGGCAAGGCAGTCATCCGAAAAACAGAAGCTACTGAGTCTGCCGATAAGAATATGGTGATTGACAGAGTCGAAGGCCTTGGCAAGGTCGATGAAGACGGCTGCACAGTACTGTCTTTTATCGATGGCGGTTATGATATCGTTTAGTACCTTGAGTGTGGCTGAGGTGCATCCGTGACCGGCTCGGAAACCAGATTGCACAGCGGAGAAGGTACGGTGGGATTCGAGATGGTCAGTGACCTGTTTGTTGACTTGGCTTTCGAAGACCTTAGATAGGCAGGGCAGGATGGATATAGGTCTGTAACAGTTTGGGTCCAGGGTGTCTCCCCCTTTGAAGAGGGGGATGACTGCGGCAGCTTTCAATCCTTGGGGATCTCGGACGATATGAAAGAGAGGTTGAACAGGCTGGTAATAGGGGTTGCGACAATGGCGGCGGATAGTTTCAGAAATAGAGGGTCCAGATTGTCAAGCCCAGCTGATTTGTAAGGGTCCAGGTTTTGGAGCTCTTTCAGAACATCTGCTATCTGGATTTGGGTAAAGGAGAACCTGGAGAGGCTTGGGCGAGGAGCTGCGGGGGGGGTGGAGCTGTTGGCCGAGGTTGGAGTAGCCAGGCGGAAGGCATGGCCAGCCGTTGAGAAATGCTTATTGAAGTTTTCGATAATCATGGATTTATCGGTGGTGACCGTGTTACCTAGCCTCAGTGCAGTGGGCAGCTGGGAGGAGGTGCTCTTGTTCTCCATGGACTTCACAGTGTCCCAGAACTTTTTGGAGTTGGAGCTACAGGATGCAAACTTCTGCCTGAAGAAGCTGGCCTTAGCTTTCCTGACTGACTGCGTGTATTGGTTCCTGACTTCCCTGAACAGTTGCATATCACGGGGACTATTCGATGCTATTGCAGTCTGCCACAGGATGTTTTTGTGCTGGTCGAGGGCAGTCAGGTCTGGAGTGAACCAAGGGCTGTATCTGTTCTTAGTTCTGCATTTTTTGAACGGAGCATGCTTATCTAAAATGGAGAGGAAGTTACTTTTAAAGAATGACCAGGCATCCTCAACTGACGGGATGAGGTCAATGTCCTTCCAGGATACCCGGGCCAGGTCGATTAGGAAGGCCTGCTCACAGAATTGTTTTAGGGAGCGTTTGACAGTGATGAGGGGTGGTCGTTTGACTGCGGCTCCGTAGCGGATACAGGCAATGAGGCAGTGATCACTGAGATCCTGGTTGAAGACAGCGGAGGTGTATTTGGAGGGCCAGTTGGTCAGGATGACGTCTATGAGGGTGCCCTTGTTTATAGAGTTAGGGTTGTACCTGGTGGGTTCCTTGAGGATTTGTGTGAGATTGAGGGCATCTAGCTTAGATTGTAGGACTGCCGGGGTGTTAAGCATATCCCAGTTTAGGTCACCTAACAGAACAAACTCTGAAGCTAGATGGGGGGCGATCAATTCACAAATGGTGTCCAGGGCACAGCTGGGAGCTGAGGGGGGTCGGTAGCAGGCGGCAACAGTGAGAGACTTATTTCTGGAGAGAGTAATTTTCAAAATTAGTAGTTCGAACTGTTTGGGTATGGACCTGGAAAGTATGACATTACTTTGCAGGCTATCTCTGCAGTAGACTGCAACTCCTCCCCCTTTGGCAGTTCTATCTTGACGGAAGATGTAATAGTTGGGTATGGAAATCTCAGAATTTTTGGTGGCCTTCCTGAGCCAGGATTCAGACACAGCAAGGACATCAGGGTTAGCAGAGTGTGCTAAAGCAGTGAGTAAAACAAACTTAGGAGGAGGCTTCTGATGTTGACATGCATGAAACCAAGGCTTTTCGATCACAGAAGTCAACAAATGAGGGTGCCTGGGGACATGCAGGGCCTGGGTTTACCTCCACATCACCCGCGGAACAGAGAAGGAGTAGTATGAGGGTGCGGCTAAAGGCTATCAAAACTGGTCGCCTAGAGCGTTGGGGACAGAGAATAAGAGGAGCAGGTTTCTGGGCATGGTAGAATATATTCAGGGCATAATGCGCAGACAGGGGTATGGTGGGGTGCGGGTACAGCGGAGGTAAGCCCAGGCCCTGGGTGATGATGAGAGAGGTTGTATCTCTGGACATGCTGGTTGTAATGGGTGAGGTCACCGCATGTGTGGGAGGTGGGACAAAGGAGTTATCAGGGGTATGAAGAGTGGAACTAGGGGCTCCATTGTGAACTAAAACAATGATAACTAACCTGAACAACAGTATACAAGGCATATTGACATTTGAGAGAGACATACAGCGAGGCATACAGTAATCACAGGTGTTGAATTGGGAAAGCTAGCTAAAACAGTAGGTGAGATAACAACAGCTAATCAGCTAGCACGACAACAGCAGGTAAAATGGAGTTGACTAGGCAACGGGGCCAACAGATAAATAACATCTCCACCCACCTTGGGCAATCTTGGAAAACAAAACATTTCCGAGTTAAAGGAGCAGGGAGGAGGCTTGAAGGAATTCGATGTCCCTGGCATGCCCCTTGTGAACGGGGTTAGCATGGATTTTATTCATTTTGAAACCGGGCCTCCCAAAAGTGAACCGGGTGCCCCTGTCAAAGACGGCGAAGTCGGCTGAAAACAAAAGTGAGGTATGTCAAGCACGTGGAGTAATTAGTTAAGATTGTGTTTACACATGCATAAGGGTTTGCTCTTTATTAAAACGTATATCGCTTTACCTGCCTTCCCAAGGAAAACTACAAAAATGGTAGCCTAATGTATAACCTATTTGATAGAAAATGTATGTTTTATGTTTCTGAACAATGCATCATGCTGTTTTGTTGACATTATGGCCCGGTGATGGTCGATTTGACCCAGTCCTCCTCCCTCCCTTTTTTTGCACAGTGAGGTGAGGAGCCATATCCCAGTTTACCCCAGTTCAGTCTCATAGAACTCCCACCTTGATCTCATTATGTAGGTAGCCCAGGTTGAGTAGCTTCAACGGAAACACTACACCCTACTGAAAGATGAAATAGGATTGATGGTCATAGGAACAAGCATTAACAATTTCTTTATTCACTTTTAAAAAGTCACAAATTTGACTTTGAGTCAAGTAATGCTCTTGGGCTGATGACTAGCTATAGCCGATAGCTGTTTATGTTCTTTAAAATATGAGAAAAGGATATTTGATTTGTCTATAAATAAGCCTATTGTTGTCTTCAATGACAAAATAAAACGTCTCTATTGAAATAGCTTACAATTTACTTTAGTTAAAGGGGCAATGCAGTCAAAAATGTGATTTCTTGTGTTTTATATGTCCACACTATGAGGCTGGAATTATACTATGAAATTGTGAAAATTATGATAATTACCCTTCAGTGTAAGAGCTGTTTGAAAATACTGCCTGAAATTTCAGCTCGTTTTGCATGGGTGGAGGGATATCACCAGGCAGCAGAGGTGGCACCACAGGTCACCTGATGGTAACCAGGTAAAACTCAGGAACCTAGTAAGGTTGGGGCAAGTGAACCAAGCAGTCGGACAAGTTAAGCCTTCTCTAAAGTTGCCCCGTGTGATTTATTTTGACTAAAACAACGAAACTGTAAGGAATTCCAGTAGACGTAGCCTAAAACGGATCTTTCTGGCTCATCCCCATTGTTTAAGTGAAAGAATGACAATTTATGGAATTTGAGATATCGCATTAAAGCACAGTTAACTACTATAACTCCCACCTTGAGCCAATCAGTGTAATTGTGTAAATGCCAGAGCTCTATGGCAAGACACATCATTCACTCAAGTTTTGTCAAAATTGGCCCAGTGCTGTCTGAGATATTGCGTGTGACTAATAAACATACAAACGAACATACAGAAGGAGACAGATCCACTGTCCCTTCCCTGATTTCACAGTGGGGGACAACAATCACAGTAAGGTACTTAATTGTTACCCAGAAATGATTTGATATTGAGATAAAAACAGCTGCATTGGACCTTTTAAGAGGCATTTTAAAAGGGTGTTTCTATATGCAGAAACTCTGATGCAGGCATAGGTCAATTCAAAAGTCTTTGTAATCTAAAATCAAATCCACTCCCATATGAGATTACTATGATCTTACCACAGATGAAAGTTATAATTATTAGTTATAATAATCTTTGACCGTAGTGTCAATAGTGCTTTATTACGCACAGGAAAAATAGTACTCGCCAAGATACTGGGCGCACATACACAAATGCCCAAAACCAGGACCAAACCAGTCCGGAGGGAAAACACAAAAACAAAACACACTACCACACAATAACACAGTGGGAAATCATTAAGCCCACACAAAGAGCAGGCGGGCCTACCGGCTAAAATAGCCCAACTAAAAACCTAAACAAGAAGTAGGTGATACTAATCAGACAAAACCAACAGAAAAGGGAAAAGGGATCGGTGGCAGCTAGTAGGCCGGTGACGACGACCGCCGAGTGCCACCCGAACAGGAAGAGGAGCCACCTTCGGTAGGAGTCGTGACAGTACCCCCCTCGCTGACGCGCGACACCGGCCTCGAGGGCGACCTGGAGGGCGATCCGGATGGAGGCGATGGAAATCCCTCAACAGTGACTGATCCAAGATGTCCCCCACCTGTACCCAGCACCTCTCCTCCGGGCCGTACCCCTACCAGACCACGAGGTGCTGCAGGCCCCTCACCCAGCGTCTCGAGTCCAGAACAGCACGTACTGTGTACGCCGGGGACCCCTTGATGTCCAGAGGGGGCGAAGGGACCTCCCGCACCTCACCTTCTTGCAGGGGACCAGCTACCACCGGCCTGAGGAGAGACACATGAAACGAGGGGTTAATACGATAATAGGAAGGGAGTTGTAATCTATAACACACCTCGTTTATCCTCCTCAGGACTTTGAAGGGCCCCACACACTGCGGCCCCAGCTTCCGGGCAGGGCAAGCGGAGGGGTAGGTTTCGGGTCGAGAGCCAGACCCTGTCCCCCGGTACAAACACAGGGGCCTCACTGCGGTGGCGGTCAGCGCTCCTCTTCTGCCGTCTACCGGCTTGCTTGAGGGATTCCTGGACGGTCCTCCAGGTCTCCTTGGAGCGCTGCACCAACTCCTCCACCGCAGGAGCCTCGGTCTGACTCTGATGCCACGGCGCCAGGACCGGCTGGTAGCCCAACATGCATTGAAATGGTGACATGTTCGTGGCGGAGTGAGTTCTGGGCCAACTCCGCCCATGGGACGTACCTTGACCACTCCCCTGGCCGGTCCTGGCAATACGACCGCAGAAACCTACCCACCTCCTGGTTCACTCTCTCCACCTGCCCATTACTCTCGGGGTGATAACCAGAGGTCAAACTGACCGAGACTACCAGACGCCCTCCACACTCGGGATGTGAACTGGGGACCCCGATCAGAGACGATGTCCTCCGGCACCCAGTAGTGCCGGAAGATGTGGGTAAATAGAGCCTCCGCAGTCTGTAGGGCCGTAGGGAGACCAGGCAATGGGAGGAGACGGCAGGACTTAGAAAACTGATCCACAACAACCAGGACCGTGGTGTTCCCCTGAGACGGGGGAAGATCGGTAAGGAAGTCCACTGACAGGTGAGACCACGGCCGTTGTGGAACGGGGAGGGGCTGTAACTTCCCTCTAGGAAGGTGCCTAGGAGCCTTACTCTGGGCGCACACCGAACAGGAAGAGACATAGAACCACACGTCCCTAGCCAAGGTGGGCCACCAGTACTTCCCCCTAAGACCCCGCACTGTCCTCGCCACACCAGGATGACCCGAAGAGGGTAGTGTGTGAGCCCACCGAATCAATTGATCACAAATACCAAGGGGCACGTACTTGCGACCCGTAGGACATTGTGGAGGCGCAGGTTCCACCCGTAACGCCCGCTCAATGTCCACGTCCACCTCCCATACCACCGGTGCCACCAGCCTAGAGGCTGGAAGGATGGGAGTAGGACTGATGGGCCGATCCTCCGTGTCATAGAGACAGGACAGCGCGTCAGCCTTCGTGTTCAGGGAACCTGGTCTATACGAGATGGTGAACCTAAATCGGGTGAAGAACATGGCCCACCTTGCCTGACGCGGATTCAGTCTCCTAGCTGCCCGGATATACTCCAGATTCCGGTGGTCAGTCCAGATGAGAAAAGGGTGCTTAGCCCCCTCAAGCCAGTGTCTCTACACCTTCAGGATCTTTACCACAGCTAACAACTCCCGGTCCCCCACATCATAGTTACGCTCCGCCGGACTGAGCTTCTTCGAAAAGAAAGCACAGGGGCAGAGTTTCGCTGTGATAGCACAGCACCCACCCCAGCCTCGGATGCGTCCACCTCCACTATGAACGCTAAAGAGGGGTCCGGATGCGCCAACACGGGCGCATCAGTGAACAGCGCCTTCAACCCATTGAAGGCTCTGTCACCCTCTGCCGACCACCGTAAACGCACCGGCACCCCCTTCAGCAGTGAGGTAATGGGGGCCGCTACCTGCACCTCCTTCACCATGGTTGGAGTCGGCCAATTACACACAGCCTTAACACGGTCACACTCCATCACCACCCCCGAGGTGGAAATGCGATAACCCAGAAAGGAGACGGCTCGTTTGGAGAACACACACTTCTCAGCCTTGACGTATAGGTCATGCTCCAGCAGTCTACCAAGCACCTTGCGCACCAGAGACACATGCGCAGCGCATGTGGCGGAATAGATCAGGATATCATCGATATATACAACCACACCCTGCCCGTGCAGGTCCCTGAGAATCTCATCTACAAAGGATTGAAAGACGACTGGAGCATTCTTTAACCCATACGGCATGAGGAGGTACTCACAATGGCCCAATGTGGTACTAAACACGTTTTTTCACTCGTCTCCCTCCTGATTACGCACCAGATTATACGCGCTCCTGAGGGTCCAGTTTCATGAAAAAACGTGCTCCGTGAAATGATTCCGCCGCCATAGCGATGAGAGGTAGCATTTAACTAAACCCCACTGTGATGGAATTGAGACCTCTATAATCAATGCACGGACTCAGACCTCCCTCCTTTTTCTTCACGGAAAAGAAACTCGAGGAGACGGATGAGATGGAGGGCTGAATGTACCCCTGTCCCAAAGATTCCGTGACATGTCTCCATAGCCAACGTCTCCTCCTGTAACAATGGGTACACGTGACTCCTGGGAAGCACAGCGTTTACCTGGAGGTTTATCGCACAATCCCCCTGTCGATGAGGTGGTAATTTAGTCGCCCTCTTCTTACAGAAGGCGATAGCCAAATCGGCACAGTGGAAACCTGGTCTGGACTCTCCACCGACGTGGCACCGATGGAAACTCCCATACACCTACCTGAACACTCCTCTGACCACCCCTGGAGAACCCCCTGTCTCCACGAAATCCTGAGATTGTGACTGGCCAGCCAGGGAACCCCCAGCATCACTGGAAACGCAGGTGAATCGATAAGGAAGAGACTAATCCGCTCCCTATGATCCCCCTGCGTTACCTTGTCCAGTGGAACCGTGGCCTCCCTGACCAGCCCGGACCCTAATGGCCAGCTATCTAAGGTGTGCACGGGGAAGGGGGGATCTATCGGCACCAGCGGAATTCCCAGCCAGAATGGGAGCGGGAGGGCTAGGAGGTGGAATTGACAGGACCCTTTCTGAACGGGAGTTGTGACAAGTTAACATATCCTGGGAACATGTCACTATTCTTTGACACTCATAAAACTAGTGGAAGAAAGTAGGTGCTTAACGAATTGATTTTATTTATTGACATTCGTTAACAGTATATTTGCTTGAATTGAAAGCGCAGCCTGAGAATTACTGAGCCCAACAGACAACCAAAGAATACTGTCGGGCCAAGAAAATCTAGGAGGACATAGTGGGGACAGACAGTGAAACATATATATACCTCAGAGGGTTTCTGAGAACAAAATAATGGTTGTAAAACGTTCACTAGCTGCCATCTCTTAAAGAGGAAATATCATGTGAGATATTTTCAAAATAGGCAACAGATTGATGTTTGAAAATTGCATTGTTTGATCTTCGCCACACAAAATGTGCATAGCATGAGACACATTTTCAACAGTAACTTAAACATACTGCATAAAAACATAGTGTAGAAAATAAATAAATAAAAATACATGAATAACTCCCTTCAATCTTGTACTGTATATCTGACAGTTTGTCATTTCAAAATTATTTCAGGAACATCTTACTGAGTATATTAGAAATTGTTATACATTTCCTGTATATCTTACAGCCTTTCAATTTTATAATAGCAACTGTAAATGCACTCACTATACATTCCAGAATCTTAGTTGTCCAAGGAAAGGAACACGAGATAAAGTGAACAGATTGGATCAGAAACATAGGTCATGTAAGTACAGTAGTGTTTAATGTAAGTTTCTGGTGTCTCTCTTCTAATATCAAACTACTATAACGATGCACATGAAAAGATGGGACATATACAATTATTGAATTGGTCTGCAATCAACTCAGTTATAGGCTTATGTCTGTGTGACAGTGGCATGTTGTCATATACAGTGTTTTCATGTTAAGGCATGGCATTTGCAGACTATAACAGCTGTCATATCCTATTATGATAAAGTCGCGATAGCATATGTGCATTAAATGTCAACATGAGGGTAAATTAATAAAGCAACCCTGTGGGGTCTGTCCTAAAGGATGTGGCATGGCAACCTGGAACTGACAAAAGACACTCCAACATGACGTCCATTTTGAGTCAATTACATTTTCATCATGTCATAGCACTTATGGCTGTGGGCAAGGGTAGACATACAGGCATAAACTGAAACCAAATCAAACATGTTAACTCTGCTAAAACACAAGCGGTAACAGGTCAACAGCATTGTATGCTACTGTATTTATTTCAGCAAAAACTATATTTGCAAGTGATGTTACATTTAAAAATAGAAGTGATTTTTATTTGAATAGTGGTATACCTATTTTAGGTGAGTTTACTAAGTGTTAACTCCTTACAAGTGCAACAATTATTCAGGAAGAATAAGATCCAGTACAATCTAAACACAATACCCGCAAATTTACTTCAAATTATCTCTCTCTTGGTGTTTGAAAATGATAACAAAAAACTTCAATATGTCCTGTTGTGTTTTCCATGCTTGAAAAGATCTTGTAAAAAACACATTAAAATATATATTTTTACATTTCCAAAATAATGTGTGGTGTTATTCACAGTCTACCATATACCGATGAAACAAATACATTTTGTGATAATGAAACATTCATAATATCCTGACTGAATTGTGTGGAAACAAGAGAAAACGCATCTCATGTAAACATCAAATGGTTCTCAAAATCAAGAGGGGAAAAAACAAGTTTTCACATGGAGCACATCAAAACAGTTATTCTTCTGATCAGACATTGGTAATAAAGTGGGTTTCTTCACCTCCCTTCACTCTAATCACTTACAGTGAAACTGTGGTTTGTGTTAATTTCCCAATCAACATCAAGGTTTACATCAATTCCACATATTTAGTGATAACACATCGTTTTGACTTCAGTTACAGTGCAGTATAACAACTAATATCCCTAGAATCCTTCAACAGTCATTTTGCAATTGTGGGAGGGTCTTGCTATATTTTGGAATCTCTCTTGATATATCACAATGTTCACAAAATCTTGGTAAAAATTATATTTACTTGTAGTTCTTTATGGACAATATGCTTTGGTTATTATTTTAGTAGTAATACCCTTCAGCAGCCATTTTGTCCTTGAGAGCTGATGATGAGCCAGTCCTTTGCTGATGTCCTATCCTGGGATAATCCCAGTCGCAGCAGTATTTGAAGTGGAATTGCTGAAGTTGGAACACAACATTTTGATATAATGTTGGTTGTAGTGGTTCTTCACGTGACAGTTTTTGAGGCATTTTTCTCCCTCTTATTATGTGAATTGAGGCATTTCTTTAGTGATAATTGTGGTTGTGATTGGTGATAGATTGTGACGATGCTAGCTGAGGCTGTTGGTGCAGAGATGGACTAGCCGATTCGTTGGTGTGATTTGTTGAGTCATGGCCCTGAGTACTGTTATAGGCTGAGGCCAAATAAGAGCTATTGCATACAGCTTGGTTACTTTATGCAATATCCCCTTAACAAAGGTACATTGTAATAGGTGAGTAATGCATGTGGTGGTGGTTGGCTTTTCCCTTTTCTTGTACACTGTACATAGATTGTTAAAAAAGAGAAATGTACAGTCCTCTGGCTGTTGTATTGAAATGTACAGTAAAAAGGGAGTGTTGCAAACAGTAGAATCCCCGGTCCTGAGGCACAGGATTCGACAGTAAGATCTTGACTGCTTTCCAAATGGAACCCTATTCCCTAGTGCAGGGTTCCGCACATGATGTTATTTACATGGACATAAAAGACTGTAAAAACACCAGCAAATCAGCTCCAAGTAATTTTAACTTTGGAAATCTGTTCCAAAGTATTCCCACGCATAATAGCGAGATATTGTGATCATATACAAATGTAAGCAACGTTTGAAGTGATTGTTTTAGTGAAATATTATATCTGTTAGGGATTCTTGTGGTCAATTTGCAGTCTACAAATTATTTGTAATTACAGTATGTTCCGGCCCCTGACCATCCCCTCAAGAAAAAATTGTCCCGCGGTTAAATCTAGTTGATGATCCCTGCCCTAGTGCAATACTAAGGGCACTATACAGGTAATAGGGTCCCATTTGGGATGCACAATGTCTTTCTCCTTCACTCAAGGCCAAAGGTGCTGGTCTCCTCCACAGCGATAAGCAGTTTATCATAGAGCATGGTGTAGGAAAGGTACGGAGGGAGATCCAGCCGGTTGAAGCATGTGTGTGCCCTGGAAGATAGATATACTGTAGATCATCAGCCTTAGACAACCACATCAACTGAATAGTTTTTTTGCCAAATGCGTTGTATGTGAAAGTTATGCAGGGGTTTGAAGGATAACATAATTAGGAAAGTTTGAATCCAAAGCATGTACAGACCTATAATAGCCTATAATTTAATCATACAATTATAGTCTTGGGTAAAGAGTTTACTGTATATTACCTGGGTAGAGCGGTGATCTTGCCCCACTTCTCGATACAGAAGCGTCGCAGGCCGTTGCTGCCCCGTAGTGCGGTAAAGCCCTCGTAGGGAACACTGGAGGTGCCCGTCACAAACTGCAGCAGACGCAACCTCTGCTCATTGTTGAAGCGCTCCACTGCCCCCCAGAACCACCGGATCACTATGTGGCTGTCATGGTAGCCTGCAATGGAGAAGGCCAACGGAGGTGGTAGCTGGTCCCATACCGGATGTGCAGTAGCCAACTCCTTTATTGTTGCAATGCCATAGAAAAGTTGGCTACAGCATATACAGTTTAGGACCAGGGGCTACAGGGGGGCTGGTTCAACAAGGGAATGTGGCCTGTGTGTTCAGTCCATCTAACAAGATTGACAATTAAATGTCAATCAACATACAACATACAGTTGAAGTCGGAAATGTACATACACTTAGGTTGGAGTCATTAAAACCCATTTTTCAACCACTCCACAAATTTCTTGTTAACAAACTATAGTTTTGGCAAGTCGGTTAGGACATCTACTTTGTGCATGACACAAGTAATTTTTCCAACAATTGTTTACAGACAGATTATTTCACTATTTCACTTTCACTGTATCACAATTCCAGTGGGTCAGAAGTTTACATACACTAAATTGACTGTGCCTTTAAACAGCTTGGAAAATTCCAGAAAATTATGTCATAGCTTTAGAAGCTTCTGATAGGCTAAGTGACATCATTTGAATCAATTGGAGGTGTACCTGTGGATGTATTTCAAGGCCACATTCAAACTCAGTGCCTCTTTGCTTGACATCATGGGAAAATCTAAAGAAATCAGCCAAGACCTCAGAAAAAAAATTGTAGACCTCCACAAGTCTGGTTCATCATTGGGAGCAATTTCCAAATGCCTGAAGGTACCACGTTCATCTGTACAAGCAATAGCACGCAAGTATAAACACCATCGGACCACGTAGCTATCATACCGCTCAGGAAGGAAACGCGTTCTGTCTCCTATAGATTAACGTTCTTTGGTGTGAAAAATGCAAATCAATCCCAGAACAACAGCAAAGGACCTTGTGAAGATGCTCGAGGAAACAGGTACAAAAGTATATATATCCACAGTAAAACGAGTCCAATATCGACATAACCTGAAAGGCCGATCAGCAAGGAAGAAGCCACTGCTCCAAAACCGCCATAAAAAAGCCAGACTACAGTTTGCAACTGCACATGGGGACAAAGATCGTACTTTTTGGAGAAATGTCCTCTGGTCTGATGAATCAAAAATATAACTTTTTGGCCATAAAGCCGAAAAACAGTCCCAACCGTGAAGCACGGGAGTGGCAGCATCATCTTGTGGGGGTGCTTTGCTGCAGGAGGGACTGGTGCTTCACAAAATAGATGGCATGAGGCAGGGAAATTATGTGGATATATTGAAGCAACATCTCAAGACATCAGTCAGGAAGTTGAAGCATGATTGCAAATGGGTCTTCCAAATGGACAATGACCCCAAGCATACTTCCAAAGTTGTGGCAAAATGGCTTAAGGACAACACAGTCAAGGCATGGGAGTGGCCATCACAAAGTACAGACCTCAATACCATGGAAAACTTGTGGGCAGAACTGAAAAAGCATGTACGAGCAAGGAGGCCTACAAACCTGACTCAGTTACACCAGCTCTTATTGCGGGAAGCTTGTGGAAAGCTACCTGAAACGTTTGACCCAAGTTAAACCATTTAAAGGCAATGCTACCAAATACTAATTGAGTGTATGTAAACTTCTGACCCACTGGGAATGTGATGAAATAAATAAAAGCTGAAATAAATAATTCTCTCTACTATTATTCTGACATTTCACATTCTTAAAATAAAGTGGTGACTCAAACTGACCTAAGACAAGGAATTTTTACTAGGATTAACTGTCAGGAATTGTGAAAACTGAGTTTAAATGTATTTGGCTAAGGTGTATGTCAACTTCACAAACACATATTACCCATAAAAACATGTTGGGCTAGATTCCCGCACCCACTACATTCACCATAGTCCTACACGTTTTTAAATTTTAAAAATTGAACCTTTAATTAACTAGGCATGTTCATTGAAGATTCTCCATTAGCTAATGTCCAGTGATGTGCTTCACTGTAGTCTGCTCACCTCCTCTATACTCTGTGTTGTTCCTCCAGTCATTGAGGTCTATCTCAGCTGTCCCAGCAATGACCAGCTCCAACTCTCTGGCATCGAACACTGACACCAGGCGTGAGTCCACCACCTGGAGAAATATTGCAGGAACATAGAACATTAAAAACGATGTAGGAGTGTACATACTGTATGTGACTTGTTTCAGGTAACTAGGCGTATGTCGCACATCACTACTTCACAGGAGAGGCATTTGAACGAGAGAGAGAAAGACAGAGAGAAAGATTGCTACCCGGGCCTGCCGGTGAAACTGCTAAACTGCTTTCTGACTGTACGCATGATTGTAGTGGGTTTACTAACGTGTTAGTTCTAGTAGCTATGTTGACTAAACTTTGTAAGCTTGTAAACTTTCATTCATAGACTTCTGTAGGTTTTAGCAGCCTCATGATGGGTACAAGGAAAATGTGAGTATCATGTAGTAGCCTAAACCTATCGATGTTGCATTGAGCTGGGCGAATGGAACATGAATGACAGTCATCCAATATGCTGTAATAGAAATAAGGTCATGCTAATAAAGTACATAACCATACTCCCTTGGCACTGACCGCCACTTGTGCAGATAATCCTTTCTACCGCAGCTTTTTTGAAAGATATCATGAAGAAGTACAAAAGTGTTGCTAATGCTCTCCACTTTCTGGAAGAAGATAGTGCCATGCTGACACTCTCTGACTCTGAAAATGAATCAGATGATGAGGAAATCCCCGATGTAGGTAAAAACATTTTCATTGAATCAGATATTGTAGAGTCTTCTGATGACAGTGATGGGGAAGAAAATCAGTGGAATGCCCGATGGAAACAGAGTATGATGGCTAAGGAGATGTTAAAAGTTCTGCTGTTCGATTGCAAATATGCGGAGGGAGTTGAAAAGAGAACACAGAAGGCTGTTGTATGAAACAACTGTCTCTGAATTTCATCTTCAAACTTAGGGCAACCATGGCATCTGACAGAGAGGGTGAAGCGTTCATCCATGTATACAAGTAAGAGTCTAGCTAGCTACATTTTCAGATATTATATGTTTCTAATTTTGTCAGCAAGTCATTTTCACTGTAAGTTAAAGCTTACTGTTAGCTAGGTAGCTAACGTTAGCTGGCTGGCTCGAGTAGAAATATTATTCACATCTCAGAAATCTACTTGCATTGCTAGTTATAGCCTAATGTTAGCTAGCTATGCATGGTGGCTAGCTATGACAATCAGTATGGGTTGATATTATTGCCACATTCAAAACAACTGGGAACTCGAAACTAGGAACTCGGGAAATCTCAGACTTACAACTTCAGTGTGTACAAGACAACTAGGAACTCAGACAAAACAAGCTCCAACTGGGAAAAATCATTTTGAACAGTCATCCAACACGGAATGCCAAGTCCGTGAACCCGGGCCTCATTCTAGAGCCCAGACTTTCCAACCTGAAGATCACTGATGTCATGATTTGACCTTGTATTTTTCCAAGTTCCCTGTTGTCTTGAAAGCACCATTAGGTTCATTGTTTAGCTAATGTTAGCTACCTGATAAGATGGCGCCGGAGAAGAAGGCTAACGTTTTGCGTGCCCCCAGCCGATTGTTTTCTTGTTTGTTTATTCGCGTTGATTGTAACTTATTTTTGTACTTATTTTGTACATAATGTTGCTGCTACCGTCTCTTATGACCGAAAATAACTTCTAGACATCAGGACTGCGATTACTCACCACGGACTAGCAGAATCCTTTTTTTCCCTTTCATGACTCTGTCGAGCCTGACGCGAATGACATACTGCTTCCTCGGGAACAGGCCCTGATCCCCGTGATCTGCATGAAGAGGAGGCGGAGAAAGAGGGGCCGAAGGTCAGGCTGCCTTCTGGGAATTCATAGGCGATCGAATTAACCCCCACTTCCCTCCATTCTGCCTGCAAACGTGCAATCTTTGGAGAATAAAATCGATGAGTTACGTGGAAGATTAAACTACCAACGGGACATTAAAACTGTAACATCTTATGCCTCATGGACTTGTGGCTGAACAACGACAATATCAACATACCGCTGGCTGGTTATGCGATGTACCGGCAGGATAATACAGCAGCGTCTTGTAAGACAAGGGGAGTCAGACTATGTATATTTGTAAACAACAGCTGGTGCATGATAACTAAGGAAGTCTTGAGCTATTGCTTGCCTGAGGTAGAGTATCTCATGATAAGCTGTAGACCACACTACCTACCGAGAAAGTTTTCATCTATATTTTTCGTAGCTGTTTACATACCACCACAGTCAGAGGCTGGCACTAAGACAGCATTGAATGAGCTGTATTCCGCAATAAGCACAGAGACGCATACAAAGGTCTCCATCGCTCTCCATTTGGAAAATCTGACCATAATTCTGTCCTCCTGATTCCTGCTTACAAGCAAAAATTAAAGCAGGAAGCACCAGTGACTAGATCAATAAAAAAGTGGTCAGAGGAAGCAGATGTTAAGCTACAGGACTGTTTTGCTAGCACAGACTGGAATATGTTCCAGGATTCCTCCAATGGCATTGAGGAGTACACCACATCAGTCATTGGTTTCATCAATATGTACATTGATGACATCGTCCCCACAGTGACCATAAGTACATACACCAACCAGAAGCCATGGATTACAGGCAGCATCTGCACTGAGCTAAAGGCTAGAGCTGCCGCTTTCAAGGAGCGGATCTCTAACCCGGACGTTTATAAGAAATCCCACTATGCCCTCCGATAAACCATCAAACATGCAAAGCGTCAATACAGGACTAAGATCGAATCGTACTATGCCGGCTCTGATGCTCGTCGGAGGTGGCAGTGCTTGCAAACCATTACAGACTACAAAGGGAAGCACAGCCGAGAGCTGGCCAGTGACACAAGCCTACCAGATGAGCTACTTCTATGCTCGATTCGAGGCAAACAACACTGAAACATGCATGAGAGCACCAGCTGTTCCGGAAGCCTGTGTGATAAAGCTCTCCGCAACCGATGTGAGTAAGACCTTTAAACAGGTCAAAATTCACAATGGCGCAGGGCCAGACGGATTACCAGGACGTGTACTGTGAGCATGCGCTGACCAACTGGTGTCTTCACTGACATTTTCAAACTCTCCCTGTCTGAGTCTGTAGACCACCATAGTCTTTGTGTTCAAGAACTCTAAGGTAACCTGCATAAATGACTACTGACCCGTAGCACTCACGTCTGTAGCCATGATGTGCTTTGAAAGGCTGGTCATGGCTCACATCAACACCATCATCCCAGAAACCCTAGACCCACTCCAATTTGCATACCGCCCCAACAGATCCACAGATGATGCAATCTCTATTGCACTCCACACTGCTCTTTCCCACCTGGATAAAAGGAACATCTGTGAGAATGCTATTCATTGACTACAGCTCAGCATTCAACACCATAATGCCCTCAAAGCTCATCAATAAGCTAAGGATACTGGGACTAAATACCTCCCTCTGCAACTGGATCCTGGACTTCCTGACGGGCCGCCCCCAGGTGGTAAGGGTAGATAACAACACCTGCCACACTGATCCTCAACACAGAAGCCCCTCAGGGGTGTGTGCTCAGTCCCCTCTTGTACTCCCTGTTCACTCATGACTGCACGGCCAGGCACGACTCCAACACCATCATTACATTTACAGATGACACAACAGTGGTAGGCCTAATCACTGACAACAACGAGACAGCCTATAGGGAGGAGGTCAGAGACTAGGTCGTGTGGTGCCAGGTTAACAACCTCACCGTGATCAAGACAAAGGAGATGATTGTGAACTACAGGAAAAAGAGGACTGAGCGCGCCCCCATTCCCATTGCCAGGGCAGCAGTAGAGCAGGTTGAGAGCTTCAAGTTCCTTGTTGTCCACATCACCAACAAACTAACATGGTCCAAGCACACAAAGACAGTCGTGAAGAGGGAACGACAAAACGTATTCTCCTCAGGAAACTGAAAAAGATTTGGCATGGGTCCTCAGAAGGTTCTACAGCTGCATCATCGAGAGCATCCTGACTGGTTGCACCACTGCCTGGTATGGCAACTGCTCGGCCTCCGACCGCAAGGCACTACAGAGGGTATTGCGAATGGCCCAGTACATCACTGGGGCCAAGCTTCCTGCCTTCCAGGACCTCTATACCAGGCAGTGTCAGAGGAAGGCCCTAAAAACTGTCAATGACTCCAGCCACCCTAGTCATAGAACATCTAGTCAAATGGCTACCCAGGCTATTTGCAGTGCCTCCCCCCTCTTTACACAACTACTACTCTTTTGCCATCTATGCATAGTCACTATAATAACTCTACCTACATGTACCCCCCCCCCCCCCCCCCGTATATAGTCTCGCTATTGTTATTTTACTGCTGCTCTTTAATTACTTGTTACTTTTATCTCTTATTCTTATCCATATTTTTTTAAACTGTATTGATGGTTAGGAGCTCATAAGTAAGCATTTCACTGTAAGGTACTTGTTTTATTCAGCGCATGAGACCAATACATTTGATTTGATTTTTTAAGCTACATGTCTAAACAAAAGACTCCCCTTTGCCAGATGATTACATGACCCATCAAGTTAGCCAGTTGTGTCTAGGGGTGATTACGTTCATCTCTATTTTATTTAATGAACATGTGTATATGTCTAGACCAGGTATTCATTTCCCCAGGGGTACGCGCAATGCCATTGGGGGTACATCAAATAAAAATGTGATTTTTACATTTTTTTTCCTTCACATTTTCAAACAGTCCATTTATATTTTCCAACGTGGCTATACATTTATGTGAGTTTTTTTCCCGTCTGAGTAGCCTCGTTTTACTGCTAAAATAAACATTTTACCATCTAGTGTTCAGCGAAATAACAACACAATGTCAAATACAGGTAGCCTAATTAACATCCAATCACATTAACCGTTACTCTCTCGTGGGAATTCCACTAACGGTCCGTATGTAGCTGCTGCTCCTGTTGGTATCTGTACTGATGGCGCAAAAGCCATAACAGGGAGACATAGTGGAGTGGTAACGCGCGTGCAAGCAGTTGCTCCCGACGCCACTTGGGTACACTGCAGCATCCACCGAGAGGCTATTTCTGCGAAGGGAATGCCTGACAGCTTGAGAGACGTTTTCGATGCTACAGTGAAAATGGTTTACTTTGTTAAAGCAAGGCCCCTGAACTCTCATGTATTTTCTGCACTATGCAATGATACGTGCAGCGACCATGTAAGGCTTTTACAACACACAGAAGTGCACTGGTTATCAAGGGGCAAAGTATTGACACGTTTTTTTTAATTGAGAGACGAGCTCAAAGTTTTCTTTAATGACCATAATTTTCACTTGTCTGACCGTTTGCATGTTTCTCACACGACTGGCCTATCTGGGTGATATTTTTTCTCGCCTGAATGCTCTGAATCTAGGATTACAGGGACTCTCCGAAAATATATTCAATGTGATGGACAAAACTGAAGCTATGATTAAGAAGGCAGAGCTCTTCTCTGTCTGCATTAACAAGGACACAGGTCTTTCCGTCATTGCATGATTTTGTGTGTATAAACATATATTTTATTTGATATAGTCTGTGTTTGCCAGATGTGTGAATGTGAAGAACCACATGACCTGCACCATAGTCAGATTCAGTGGTGGGCCGTCAGGGCCAGCAAGGCCTTCTCTGCTGGCCTAAATATATATATATATTTCCCACAAATATGTATTAAATTATTCCCCAGAGTAAGAGTTATACTCTTCATTTCATAGCTTTTCTCTTGGTTGCACTGCTTCCAGCCCCAGGTTGAGATTTGGAGGGCTGGTCTTTGATAGATCCAATCATATTCAGCCATCATGTGTTGCCAGGGGTCTAAAATCTGCCCTCAGGCCTTCAGAATCAACAGTGTGGGCGCTTGTAGCTTAAAGTGAATGGAAATTAAAATTTTGTGTCAACCAATCAGCTTTAGAGTTGGCTATTGTACGCCTGCTGGCTGGCTCCAGTGTTACACAGGATCCAGCTAGCAGACGTAGTGCGTGCACGTCTTTTGATTGGATTACCAATATTGGGAGGCAGGTCCTATGGGCAGGTCTATGCAGAACCTCAGAACTAGGAAACTGAATTTGATAAACAAGTTAATTTGCGTACTACTAAGCTGTTTTTTCAACCCACAATGGCGGAAGGAGGAGAAGATATCGATTTGGTCGAGGATATAATTATAACGCCATTCTCAAGGCGAACTTTTCAAAAAAAGTTAGACATTGTAAGGAGAGGTCGCCCGACGCCGACGCTACAAAGCCTGTCACAGGCGGGAAAGGGGTTTGTTCGCCACTTTCAAAGTTCCAACTACAAGCGCTATCAATGGCTCACAGGCTCCGAGAAGCACTGCAAACTGTACTGCCGGGAATGCCTATTATTTGCAAGTGATCGATTTGGTGTTTGGAGCCACACTGGCTTTGCAAACTTGAGTTGTCTAACCAAGGCAGCAACGAGACACCAAAGTACGGCTGGGCACTTACAAGCAATGGTGCTTTTGAAAACTTTTGGGGACACCCGAGTGGATCTACAGCTCAACGAACAAGCGCGCAGGGCAACGGAGCTGCAAGTGAGCTGCTCCGGAGCTGTAAACAATGAAAAGGTGAAGAAAAATAGGGAAATATTGAAAAGACTCATTGATTGTGTCATGTTTTTGGGTAAACAGGAACTTTCATTTAGGGGACACGACGAAAGTGCTGACTTTTGTTTTTTGGACTTAAAGCTCAAAGTTTGTGGACCAGAAATGGATAGAAGAAGAATATTAATATAACTCTGTTGTACTCGACTATGTTCTTGCCTATTAGTTGAACTGTACTGTATTGTACTCTTCCCCTGCAATTCTCTGAATAAAAATGTCAATTTCAAGGTGACGCAACACCTGGTTATACTGCGTTTCTGTCTAAATGTATAGTGTCTAGAGCCATGGCATCATAATGATGGTAATAAGAGGTGGATTAATTCGGGTGGGACTGTGGAGGACCTCACTGAAGGCCCAGGCCCACGGCACGCCACTGGTCAGATTAGGATATTGGCCAAGGAATAGATAGTGTATTTTTGCTACTTCTTTCACCACTTCTATTCTTGAAATCTTTGGTAGTTTACTACACTACCTTACTCACTCTGTTTAGCACATGGTCTCAAATGTGAATCCTTAAAGATATGGGTGGGGCTAAGGCTTAAGTGGGTGTGACGAAGAGCTCTCCAGTTGGTGTACCAAAACATTCAAGGGCCGTTTTCTCAAAAGTGGGGTTACAAGTTTATTAACTT
The DNA here is from genome assembly GCF_034236695.1 of Oncorhynchus nerka. Lineage (NCBI taxonomy): Eukaryota > Metazoa > Chordata > Actinopteri > Salmoniformes > Salmonidae > Oncorhynchus > Oncorhynchus nerka. The sequence continues at coordinate 23,646,501 of NC_088424.1, read as the reverse complement.
TCAAAGCAGAACTACTTTCCCATTGTTCCTCAACTGCAGTGTATGATATAACATTTTCTAGCTCTGAGTTTCTACTTTTATCCAATATAAAAAACACAATTTCAAATAATTGTTTCAAATATGTAACCCAGGCCGGTCGGGTCACATATTTAGACACGTTGCTCCCATCATTGATTTGTTGATTTCATTTGATAGTCATGTTCTATTGCATTCTAAGAAACTTTAAGAAATCATATTTATAGTGCAAAGTGAAAACCCTCTTAAATCATAGCAAGGCTGGAAAAACAATAAACCAAATTGGAAATATTGGGGGGGAAATCATGCCATGGCCAATGGTTGTTGCCCTGAGAGTGTTTGCTCTACCTCATAGAAGCCTCTGACCAGTGCCTCTGTCTGCTGGACCACTCCTCTCTCCACCCTCCACTTCACCATGCGGTCAATGTACTCCTTCTTATTCTTTTCTGTCACATTAATGTGGGCCCCTCCAGACTTCAGCTCTCTCTCTGTTACCTGCCCACAAAGAGAGTAATACAGACAAATCTTACAAAGGAAAAGTCCCCATGAAAGTGTACAGTATACTGAAAGATATACACTGTAAAAAAATAACATGTTATACAGTACTTCAGCTTGCTATGGGTGTATGTGTTTAGACATTGTACGTATTAGTACTTCACACATACCTGTCCGAAGACTTCCTCATTCACAGTGAAGGTAAGGTCCAGCACATCAGTGATGTCATTGTCTTTCATCCACTGTAGACTCTGATGGAACTCCTCATCTAGATACTCCAGATCACTCAGGTCAGTGGCTCTGCACAGGTAAACATATTTATCTCACAGATGAACTTCTGTGGGGTTCACTAGCTATTACTGCACAAAGCAATCCATTGTCTTAAAGTCAATTAAGGGGATTGATTAACTTGCTTTGTGTGTAAATGTAAAGGATGCTGAGTCTGTCAGTTGTTCTGCCAGTAGCCTATCATCATCATCATCATCATCCAATCTGGAGAGACTTGTCTTTAGTTATCACGCTAGAAAGTCAATCTGGGTTGACTGTGTTAAGTCTAAAACTACTGGCAACATTTATGCCTGATTGCGCACTAATCAATTCTGGATAATGTTTCTTTCTTGTGTACGTGGCAGAGACATGTTTCCATATAGAATAATTGTAAAGGCCAATTCAGACAGACAGAGACAGAAACACAGACAGGCAGGTGTGCGGGCAGACAGACATAAACTCACAGTCTGAGGAGAGCCTTGTAAAAGGGCCGCGTGAAGAAGGCATCCAGGAGATATTGGTGGATCAACACCAGTCCCAAAATACGCCCACTAAACCGGAACCTGCACAAAAACACACAGAGACAGGTCTCACACACAATTACAAATCCAATGCAATGAAAATGTTTAGGTCTCATCACATGAGACTTCCATGAAACCCATTCATTTTCTGTCTCCAATAAGTAAACGAAGAACAAGCCCACGGTCATGTTCATTGGGACAATGGAAAACACTTGAAAACGCTTTGCAACAGAACACAAAAAAGAGTGTTTCTCATTTGACAAGTCAAGGTCGTCCCTCACAGTTAGTCAGTTTTCTTCCCTTTGGTGCCTAATGAACACAACTCAGGACGAGTTTCAACCCAGGACGAACAGATGTCCTCCTCACCATTCCAGATGGTTCTCTACGAAGGCAGACATGGGGCTGATCTGGACGGTGTACGTGTCGTTGGCTGAGTACTCAAACAGGCCATAGTAGGGGTTGAACAGCTCCTGAGACAGCAGGAAGAAAAACTCTCTGGACGGCCCACTGTAGTCCAGCCTGACGGAGTGGGAAGAGAAGAGACCAGTTATCTGTCAGTAGCAGTCAGTGATGCTAGAAGAATGAAACAGACATGCACTATCCTCTATATAGCCCAAAAACTAGCAGTTCATTCTTTAAAAGACGAGAGGGGGTTCTTTCTTGACACATGCATTACTTTTTCAAGTAACTTAATTGAATTCCGTAATTGTAAAGACATGCACTTTCATGCAATGGTTGAACTCCACAGATCAAAGTCCCTCTTTGTTGTAATGTCTGTGTTCAGGTCAATAGAAGCAGCTTTGGCTTACCCCTCCTCTCCTATGAAGGTGATGTAGAGCTTATTCCGCTGTAGTTCCTTGCGTGAGTAGGCCATGACCTGGTTAAAGGTACCCTCCAACAGGTGGTCTCTCCGGACAATAAGCCTGGAACACAACAACATCATAGGATGCTGAGCAACACAGACATGAATATACAACACGGTGCTAATTTGCACACACAACCCTAAAGTTTCTTAGAAACAGTAGGGTTGTGGCCTCCCAGGTGGCGCAGTGGTCTAGGGTACTGCATCGCAGCGCTAGCTGTGCCACCAGAAACTCTGGGTTAGCTCCCAGGCTCTGTCGCAGCCAGTCGCGACTGGGAGGTCCGTGGGGCGACGCATAATTGGCCTAGTGTCGTCCGGGTTAGGGAGGGTTTGGCCGGTAGGGATATCCTTGTCTCATCGCGCACCAGCAACTCCTGTGGCGGGCCGGGCGCAGTGCGTGCTAACCAAGGTCGCCAGGTGCGCGGTGTTTCCTCCGACACATTGGTGCGGCTGGCTTCCGGGTTGGATGCGCGCTGTGTTAAGAAGCCGTGCGGCTTGGTTGGATTATGTTTCGGAGGACGAATGACTTTTGACCTTCATCTCTCCCAAGCCCGTACAGGAGTTGTAGCGATGAGACAAGATAGTAACTAATAATTGGATACTACGAAATTGGTGAGAAAAACGGGGTAAAATTTAAAAGAAAAGAAACAGTAGAGTTGTATAGAGCTGTAACTATACTTGAAAAAGGTGTGAGTGATCATGTTGCTGGACAGTTTTCCTTACTTGATTTTTCCTGGGCCCTGGCCATAGCCTTTAGCCTCCAGTTTCCTGTAGAAGTTGCGTAGTTTGGCCTCAAAGTCTCTCCGGTACGGGGCAGGTGCTCTCGCTCTTGACATTCCTGTTGACAAGCGCATTCAACTCCATGACATGAGACACAGACCACACCAGGATAACCATCTGTGACGTTTTTATTTGACCAATTCTTGTGAATTAACCAAATGTGTGTACATTTTCAACTCACTATCTCTCCATTTGTCATTAGTGCAAACCCACCTGGAGAACTCTGTGGTGAAGACCCAGGTGAACAACGAGGAGAGAAGCTGAAGCCAGGATGGAAGGAGGGTGGAACATATGACATGATTTCCTCTTCAAACAAGCTGTATAGAGAACAAAAAGTCACAAAATGAAAATAATTACAATACTACAACATATTTTTTTTTAGGGGTAATATGAACAGTTGCATCCTACCTCAATAGTATCACCAGGTCTGCATCACATGCCAGTTTCTCCAGTCTTTGGGTGCCCTCTGTTCTGATGTAGTGGATCTTTTCCCTGAAAGCACACATGACACTATAATCTGGACTAGACTGGGTAGGTGTGTTTTATCAAACCTGACATAGAATAGAATAACTTTATCATCTTTATTACTGTGAAACTATTCCTATAATTACAGTGTAACAAGTACTCATTATTACACCGTACTTAGGGTTACTTCAGGGTTAGGGTTGAACCGAGATGTGGACATGAAGCTAGGGTTAAGGTTAGGGTTAGGGTTGAACCGAGATGTGGACATGAAGTTAGGGTTAAGGTTAGGGTTAGGGTTGAACCGAGATGTGGACATGAAGCTAGGGTTAAGGTTAGGGTTAGGGTTGTACCGAGATGTGGACATGAAGTTAGGGTTAAGGTTAGGGTTGTACCGAGATGTGGACATGAAGTTAGGGTTAAGGTTAGGGTTAGGGTTGAACTGAGATGTGTACATGAAGCTCGGTTTAGGGTTGAGGCTGGGGTTAGGGTTAGGGTTGGCCTGGGATGTGGACATGAAGCTAGGGTTAAGGTTAGGGTTGAGGCTTGGGTTAGGGTTGTACCGGGATGTGGACATGAAGCTAGGGTTAGGGTTGAGGCTTGGGTTAGGGTTGAACCAGGATGTGGATATAATGCTAGGGGTAAGGTTATGGTTACTGCTATAAGTAATAATGAGTAATTACAAGACATGTTACACTGTAATTACACGAGTAGTTACACAGTAATAAAGGCACTAATGTAAGGCGTTACCCTTTATTTTTCCCAAAGGAACCAATACAGTAGTGAGTGAGAAATATTCAGATTCTCTGAATCTACAAGGTCCTTATTTGAAAAACAAATCCAATTTATCCCCCAGTGTTTATCTACCTCAGGGAATGGTTCCTGGACAGGGCTGGCTGGCGCTCCGTTAGAACTTCTAGTATTCCAGGCTGACGCAGGAAGACCACTATCTTCTCATTATAAGCTGTGAGTGGAATTGAGTTCAGAAGACAGACTTACACAACAGAAACTATATGGTAAATGTGAATTATGACTGTGTTCTTTGTGTATGTACAGTACACACCTTGTGGCACTGGGTCTGGGGGATGCTGACTCCGTATTGCTGCCACCACACTGTTCCCTGGCCGTGACAACAAGGCCACACCTCGACTACGGGAGACCTCAGAGGCCTGAAAAAATACATATAAAAAAAGGATCAGTTATAAACAAGCAAATACATAAATTCAATTGCATATTTCCATCATTCTAATACATGATTGGCCCTTATTAAACAGTTACTACACTTAAAAACAAGGAAATGTCTTCTGTGTGCTGTTTGACTCTCCTGACCTCTCCTGCGCTGTAGCTGCGTAGTCTCTGCAGGTGCTGCCTGTGGGTCAGGTGGTTGGGCAGGCAACCGTTCTGCAGGGGGATTCTGGGGTCGATGAACGTGGTCGCCCGGCTGTTGTGGTCCACAAAGAAGTTCTGGACCAAAGAGAAGATGTTACAGCTAAAAACTTACCAAAGTTAGAAACACAAATCTAAACACCGCTAGATCTGAAGGCAAATACCAAATCAATAGTATAATTAGTATACTTATTCAGCCCACCCCACCCCCTCAATTTTCCCACATATTTTCCATCTTTCAACCAAGGTACAATCAGCCCTTATGTGAATAGGTGGGTGAGTTATCTGTGGATGAACTGAGGATCTTTGTCTCTGCACCTTGCCCTGAGGGTCAGTCTTGATCTCCCAGCCCCGGGGCAGTTCCAGCTGGGCGTCAGTGAAGCGGTTGAGGAATGTGACCAGGTCTCTGTTGTGCTGGTACCTCTCAAGGTTACGAGCATCTCTACGAATCTTCAGGATCATGTGCTTCAGGCACGTACTGCTGGTGAACATGCGATAGGCCCCCTGAGAAGAGAAGAAGAGCTTGGCATGACCATGGAAACTAGAAACCCCATATGCAACCAATTGGAACCAAAATGGAAGAATATTCAGCATCTGTTACTGAAGACAATATGTTACTAAGCATTTATATTGCTGTTCAAAGGGAAATGATGCTTATTTGTCAGATGAGCCATGCTGACTGTAGAGTTATAAATGTCCACTGGGGAGACAGGTACTCACATAGTTGGCGTGGAGGACAGTGAAGAACTCTGGGTGTGTGATGAACTTCACCGCTGGGCTCTGTAGCAGAGCTGTGATTTTCTGGCTGTTGACTGGAGATGATGATGATGAGGAGGAGCTGTCTCTTCTCAGCTCTACATACACACACCAGGAGAAACAAAGGAACAATTCACTGAATGGTGACTTATGTACAATTTTGTATGTATGTAGTACTTTGATAAATCTCTCACTAAACAGGATCTGTGTAGACCCATTCGTTTTACAAAGCAAGACTACACTTAAATAGCACATCAGCTTATTGCATTCTGTAATTGTGACATTGTGGTGTGGTCCTACTCACCATTAGCCATTGGAGGAGAATCAGTCTCACTGCTGTTGTTGTTGAGGCTTGTTCTCTCACTCCTGCTTCTGCTTCCTTCATTCTCACTCCTGTCTGTGGCCATGGTCCTCTGGATGCTCTGGTACCTGACAAACACACCAGCACACATTTACCAAACATCCAGAAATCAGAGCACCGCTGCCTGCATATAGACCAATTCTTTAAGAGTGCAAGAAACTAGTGAACATGACTTATCATATACTATCTCCTATCTGAGTACGTTTACATGCACAGTAATAATTTGATTCTAAACTGACTATGGCAGTAGGCAGATTATGCAGTAATCATGTAAACACATTACCCTGCTTATCTTAATTGGCGTAAGGTCAACATCGAAGTAAACATAGGCAGATTAAAACAACTTGTTTTCTGAGCAATCTTTCAAATTATTAGAACATGTAAACATCTTAATCGGTGTTCCAGCGGTGTATTTGATCTGTGTATGTGCTAACACCAGCCGAGAGCCTCCCTCTTTAGACCGAATGAAGTGAGTTCGGAAACAACTGAATATATGCTTCTTAGAAGTAGTTTTCACATACAAACTATATATGTCCGAACTCAAAATCAAATATGCTTCCCAGAAATAACATGGACGCTGTGGTAGAACGTTTATTTTGATTGGTGATTTTCTGCATTTATCAGAGTGCATTCAGTAGACTGATTTCAGATCTGTCCATGGAAACAGGATTATGAGGGTATTGGGGCGTTGGTTTAACATGGAATTATGAATCGTTCTTCTTACAAAGCATGTCAACGTTTTAATCAAACTATTATAGTAATCTGACTATCAACAATAATTGCATTATTGTGTGCATGTAACTGTACACATTGAGTCTATGCAGTCAAATCCAGCTTGAAAGGTCACAATTTGTCTGCCAGTAATATTTAGTGCAGATTCTTAACTGCCCGTAGGGATAAAATACAGTTGTATTCCATTGAATATGGACTTTTGTTATTGAATTCAATGTTAATTCATCCAGAGAAGAGGGGCAGAACTCAAGATTATACTCACAAAGCACCAGAGAGAGAAGAATTGAATTTGAGACCATTGATCAATGGATTATACCACCATAATAGTCTTCTACACATGTCAAGTCTGACAATGAAAAAGATCTCTGACACAGCCCCGACACTGTCCACTGCTCATGCTTCCAATTGGACACGCTTCTCATTCCAGACACACACAGTGAATTCCACCAGCGCAGCAATAACCATTGAAATGAATTTCTTCTCCCTCGGCTTTCTGTCTCCCCAATCCCATTAAGAGATTTCATGCACTGCCGTTGTATAATAACACTTAAGCTTATTCACAGCCTGTTCTGCACATTTCTCATTTGATTTTTACTGTCAAGTAATTCTTTCTCCATCCAAAATATCTCAGGCATTTGATAGAGTTCTTCTAGTAATGGCTCTAATATTAGCCCCCCCCAGAATCACACCTTACATAGCAAGCAGCCACAGCACATACCAAATGTTCAGCACACAAAATATATTGGTATCAAAGAGATTCAATAATTTGATTTTAATACAAAACTCCCCAATACTCATAAAGAACTGAACCATTTCTATGAAAATCATCCAAAAAACAAAGAGGCTTTGCATTCTTCCTACAACCACCAAATGGCCCTATATAATGTATGTTTTCAGTTGTGCTTTTTGAACATAAAATAAAGAAACAATTCCAAAAGTATCGTAGTGACTTCAAAAAAAGTGTAGTGACTACAACATGACTACAGAACTGTGTTTTGGACACTGTCTCCCTAGCTCTCTTCTCTTTCTTACCCTCTACCCCTTCACTCACCTTCTATTGAGCTGTTCCATCTGTTGAACGGATCCGGACCTCCTCATGCCGTCGGGCGTGGCTGCTGAAGTGGGTCTCTGCCACGTGGTGGTCCTGTTGATGTGGTCCACATAGAACACACGACCATGGCTGTCCACACGTGCCTCCCAGTCTACACACACACACACACACACACACACACACACACACACACACATAAGCAAACAAGAAAATGCACATCCAGAGGTGGCACTCCTAGTGGCCAGTGATTTTAATGCAAGGAAACTAAAATCGGTCTTACCTCATTTTACCAGCATGTCACCTAGAGGTGAAATAACTCTAGATCACCTTTACTCCACACAAATCTGAAATCTGACCATAACTCTATCCTTCTGATTCCTGCTTACAAGCAAAAACTCAAACAGGAAGTACCAGTGATGTGCTCAATACAGAAGTGGTCCAATGAAGCAGATGCTTAGCTACAAGACTGTTTCGCTAGCACAGATGGGAATATGTTCCGGGATTCGTCCAATAACATTGAGGAGTTTACCACATCAGTCACCGGCTTCGTTAATAAGTGCATCGACAACATCATCCCCACAGTGATTGTATGTACAATATTAGTCAAACGTTTGTACACACCTACTCATTTAAGGGTTTTTCTTTATTTTGATCGTAGTGGGATTTCTTATAAGTGTCTAGATTTGTGTCCCGCTCCTTGAAAGCGGCAGCTCTAGACTTTAGCTCAGTGGGTATGTTGCCTGTAATCCATGGCTTCTGGTTGGGATATGTACAGTACCAGTCAAAAGTTTGGACACACCTACTCATTTCAGTGTTTTTCTTTATTTTTACTATGTTCTACATTTTAGAATAATAATGAATACATCAAAACTATGAAATAACACATATGGAATCATGTAGTAACCAAAAAATATATTTTATATTTGAGATTCTTCAAAATAGCCAAGCTTTGCCTTGAATAGCCAAGCTTTGCCTCACAAGCTTTGCCTTTGCACACTCTTGGCATTCTCTTAACCAGCTTAATGAGATAGTCACCTGGAATGCATTTCAATTAACACGTGTGTCTTGTTAAGTTAATTTGTGCAATTTCTTTCCTTCTTAATGTGTTTGAGCCAATCAATTGTGTTGTGACAAGGTAGGGGTAGTACAGTCGTGGCCAAAAGTTTTGAGAATGACACAAATATACATTTTCACAAAGTCTGCTGCCTCAATTTGTATGATGGCAATTTGCATATACTCCAGAATGTTATGAAGAGTGATCCGATGAATTGCAATTAATTCCAAAGTCCCTTTTTGCCACGCAAATGAACTGAATCCCCCCCCCAAAAGAATTCACTGCATTTCAGCCCTGCCACAAAAAGACCAGCTGACATCATGTCAGTGATTCTCTCGTTAACACAGGTGTGAGTGTTGACGAGGACAAGGCTGGAGATCACTCTGTCATGTTGATTGAGTTCGAATAACAGACTGGAAGCTTAAAAAGGAGGGTGGTGCTTGGAATCATTGTTCTTCCTCTGTAAAATATGGTCACCTGCAAGGAAACACATGCCATCATCATTGCTTTGCACAAAAAGGGCTTCACAGGCAAGGATATTGCTGCCAGTAAGATTGCACCTAAATTAACCATTTATCGGCTCATCAAGAACTTCAAGGAGAGCGGTTCAATTGTTGTGAAGAAGTCTTCAAGGTGCCCAAGAAAGTCCACCAAGCACCAGGACCGTCTCCTAAAGTTGATTCAGATACGGGATCGGGGCTCCACTAGTACAGAACTTACTCATGAATGGCAGCAGGCAGGTGTGAGTGCATCTGCACGCACAGTGAGGCGTAGACTTTTGGAGGATGGCCTGGTGTCAAGAAGGGCAGCAAAGAAGCCACTTCTCTCCAGGAAAAACATCAGGGACAGACTGATATTCTGCAAAAGCTACAGGGATTGGACTGCTGAGGACTGGGGTAAAGTAATTTTCTCTGATGAATCCCCTTTCCGATTGTTTGGGGCATCCGGAAAAAAGCTTGTCCGGGCAAGAAATGGTGAGCGCTACCATCAGTCCTGTGTCATGCCAACAGTAAAGCATCCTGAGACCATTCATGTGTGGGGTTGCTTCTCAGCTCACTCACAATTTTGCTTAAGAACACAGCCATGAATAAAGAATGGTACCAACACATCCTCCGAGATCAACTTCTCCCAACCATCCAGGAACAGTTTGGTGACGGACAATGCCTTTTCCAGCATGATGGAGCACCATGCCATAAGGCAAAAGTGATAACTAAGTGGCTCGGGGAACAAAACATCGATATTTGAGGTCATTCCGTCCCTTGGAGGGGTGCGTCACTTGAGTGGGTTGAGTCACTGACGTGATCTTCCTGTCTGGGTTGGCGCCCCCCTTGGGTTGTGCCGTGGCAGAGATCTTTGTGGGCTATACTCGGCCTTGTCTCAGAATGGTAAGTTGGTGGTTGAAGATATCCCTCTAGTGTTGTGGGGGCCGTGCTTTGGCAAAGTGGGTGGGGTTATATCCTTCCTGTTTGGCCCTGTGGGGCCACAGTGTCTCCTGACCCCTCCTGTCTCAGCCTCCAGTATTTATGCTGCAGTAGTTTATGTGTCGGGGGGCTGAGTTGAGTTGAGTTGAGTTTATTTTTTATTTTTACAGGGACAGTGCACATTAATCAACGTTTCAGTAAAAGTGCCGGTTTTAGCCAGCCGGCTAATTTTCAACCGCAGTCCCTGGGCAGGTTATTAAAAACAATTACAATATAGACAATAGCAACATAGAACAAGCAAGACATAGCAACATAGGACAAGAAGACATAGCATACAGACAGAGCAACATAGGACAAGAAGACATAGCATACAGACAGAGCAACATAGGACAAGCAAGACGTAGCATACAGACAGAACAAAAAGCAGCTAGGGTCAGTTTGTTATATCTGGGGTACTTCTCCTGTCTTATCCGGTGTCCTGTGTGAATTTAAGTATGCTCTCTCTAATTCTCTCTTTCTTTCTCTCTCTCAGAGGACCTGAGCCCTAGGACCATGCCTCAGGACTACCTGGCATGATGATTCCTTGCTGTCCCCAGTCCACCTGGCCGTGCTGCTGCTCCAGTTTCAACTGTTCTGCCTGCGGCTATGGAATCCTGACCTGTTCACCGGACGTACTACCTGTCCCAGACCTGCTGTTTTCAACTCTCTAGAGACAGCAGGAGTGGTAGAGATACTCTTAATGATCGGCTATGAAAAGCCAACTGACATTTACTCCTGAGGTGCTGACTTGCTGCACCCTCAACAACAACTGTGATTATTATTATTTCACCATGCTGGTCATTTATGAACATTTGAACATCTTGGCCATGTTCTGTTATAATCTCCACCCGGCACAGCCAGAAGAGGACTGCACACCTCATAGCCTGGTTCCTCTCTAGGTTTCTTCCTAGGTTTTGGCCTTTTCTAGGGAGTTTTTCCTAGCCACCGTGCTTCTACACCTGCATTGCTTGCTGTTTGGGGTTTTAGGCTGGGTTTCTGTACAGCACTTTGAGATATCAGCTGATGTACGAAGGGCTATATAAATACATTTGATTTGATTTATTTCGGGTCCATGGCCAGGAAACTCCCGAGACCTTAGTCCCATTGAGAACTTGTGGTCAATCCTCAAGAGGCGGGTGGACAAACAAAAACCCACAAATTCTGACAAACTCCAAGCATTGATTATGCAAGAATGGGCTGCCATCATTCAGGATGTGAACCAGAAGTTAATTGACAGCATGCCAGGGCAGATTGCAGAGGTCTTGAAAAAGAAGGGTCAACACTGCAAATTTTGACTCTGCATCAACTTCATGTAATTGTCAATAAAAGCCTTTGACACTTGTGAAATGCTTGTAATTATATTTCAGTATTCCATAGTAACATCAGACAAAAATATCTAAAGACACTGAGGCAGCAGACTTTGTGAAAATTAATATTTGTGTCATTCTCTAAACCCTTTGGCCACGAGTGTATACAGAAGATCAGGAAACAGACTAGTGTCAAATCTGCTGAATTGGAGAATCGCCTCTTGAATTGGGGCAACTGGTATAAGGGCTGGAATACTTGACAGAGAGAACTTGTTGCGAAGGTGAGTGCCTCGTGATACATCAGAGAGAGTGTATTCTGTTACAAAATACAACACTGAAGCAGAGAACATTAAAATAATAATTGAAAATAATTAGGGAATCATCCAAAGTGATATGCTACTACGCCAAGTCTTCCCTGAGCCACCAGTCATAAGCTTTAAGAGATGTCCGACCCTAAATGACAAATTAGTCCACAGTTATCTTCCTGGTGACCCTCAAAAAACTTTTAAATGTAACCAGAGCAACCATTGCAGTAATATTGTACAGAAGAAGTATTTTGTTGACACAGCTTCTAAAATTGTGTATTACGTCAAGCATTTCATTAACTGTAAAACCACTCATGTCATCTATAGATTGGAATGTCCACAGTGCAAGATGTTCTACATTGGACGGACAAAGAGACGCCTTCAAGACTGCTTAGTGGAACACAAGTATGCCATACGGGTAGGCAATAAAGACTACCCCATGGCAAGGCACTACAAGTCCTTACACCATGGCAACCCTGCCCCCTACAAGCTATGGGTATTGATAATGTTCCTGTCTCAATTAGACCGTTAAACAGTTAAACCAAAGGGAAAGTTTTTAGATTTACAAACTACAGGCCACTAAGTACCCTGGTTTAAATGAAGATATGGATTTACAAGCTACAGGCCACTAAGTACCCTGGTTTAAATGAAGATATGGATTTACAAGCTACAGGCCACTAAGTACCCTGGTTTAAATGAAGATATGGATTTACAAACTACAGGCCACTAAGTACCCTGGTTTAAATGAAGATATGGATTTACCAACTACAGGCCACCAAGTACCCTGGTTTAAATGAAGATATGGATTTACAAACTACAGGCCACTAAGTACCCTGGTTTAAATGAAGATATGGATTTACAAACTACAGGCCACCAAGTACCCTGGTTTAAATGAAGATATGGATTTACAAACTACAGGCCACTAGGTACCCTGGTTTAAATGAAGATATGGATTTACAAACTACAGGCCACTAAGTACCCTGGTTTAAATGAAGATATGGATTTACAAGCTACAGGCCACTAAGTACCCTGGTTTAAATGAAGATATGGATTTACAAACTACAGGCCACTAAGTACCCTGGTTTAAATGAAGATATGGATTTACAAGCTACAGGCCACTAAGTACCCTGGTTTAAATGAAGATATGGATTTACAAACTTACAGGCCACTAAGTACCCTGGTTTAAATGAAGATATGGATTTACAAACTACAGGCCACTAGGTACCCTGGTTTAAATGAAGATATGGATTTACCAACTACAGGCCACCAAGTACCCTGGTTTAAATGAAGATATGGATTTACAAACTACAGGCCACTAAGTACCCTGGTTTAAATGAAGATATGGATTTACAAACTACAGGCCACTAAGTACCCTGGTTTAAATGAAGATATGGATTTACAAACTACAGGCCACTAAGTACCCTGGTTTAAATGAAGATATGGATTTACAAACTACAGGCCACTAAGTACCCTGGTTTAAATGAAGATATGGATTTACAAGCTACAGGCCACTAAGTACCCTGGTTTAAATGAAGATATGGATTTACCAACTACAGGCCACCAAGTACCCTGGTTTAAATGAAGATATGGATTTACAAACTACAGGCCACTAAGTACCCTGGTTTAAATGAAGATATGGATTTACAAGCTACAGGCCACTAAGTACCCTGGTTTAAATGAAGATATGGATTTACAAACTACAGGCCACTAAGTACCCTGTTTTAAATGAAGGTATGGATTTACAAACTACAGGCCACTAAGTACCCTGGTTTAAATGAAGATATGGATTTACAAGCTACAGGCCACTAAGTACCCTGGTTTAAATGAAGATATGGATTTACAAACTACAGGCCACCAAGTACCCTCGTTTAAATGAAGATATGGATTTCTCAACCTTCCTGTAGGGTAGTGATAGGTTCATTTGCTGTCATCTATTGGACATTTTGCTCAATTTCCCTCAGCTATGTTTAGACTGTTGTTGTTCATGTTTGATGTGTTTGAGTGTACTATGGAATATATTGCTCTCTTATTCTTGACACTTCTCCTAGTCATATTTAAGGTTAGAACTACCTTTCTAGGCGTTCTGATACTTCTAGCTTGGAGTTGAATTTTTTGATAACATAGCTACAGTATTTAACTTTTTAATGTGTATAATATTGCTTACTAGGTGTGTCCAATCAATTTTACAACCAGTCCCTCTTCAAATTAGGGCTAATTGGAAAAGCTGTTCAAAAGAGGACATTGTATTATTTCTTTGTACCCACTGACGAAGGCCATGCAGCTGAAACACGTCAGATTATTAAAACTTTGTTTCTATTGAACATGCAATACAAATACAGGCATTTTAATTAATTATCTGAAGAGTGCCTTTGTCCTCCTTTCTTTTTAAGGTACACTTGTTAATTGACATGCATTCCAGGTGACTACCTCAAAGCTGGTTGAGAGAATGCCAACAGTGTGCAAAGCTGTCATCAATGCAAAGGGTGGCTACTTTGAAGAACCTCAAACATAAAATATATTTTGATTTGGTTAATACATGATACATGATTCCATATGTGTTATGTAATAGTTTTGATGTCTTCACTATTATTTTGCAATGTAGAAAATAGTAAAAATAAAGAAAAACCCTGAAATGACTAGGTGTGTCCAAACTTTTGACTGGTACTGTACATGTCCCAACCAGAAGCAACAGATTACATGCAACATCCCCACTGAGCTAAAGTCTAGAGCTGCCGCTTTCAAGGAGCGGGAAACTAATCCAGACACTTATAAGAAATCCTGCTACGATCTTTGACAAGCCATTAAACCCTCAAATATCAGTACAGGACTAAGATTGAATCCTACTACAATGGCTCTGACACACGTTAGATGTGGCAAGGCTTGCAAACTATCACTGGGAAACCCTGCTGTGAGCTGCCCAGTGACACAAGCCTATCAGATGAGCTAAATCCCTTCTATAACCACTATGATTATTATTTGACCCTGCTGGTCATTTATGAATGTTTTAACATCTTGAAAAACAATCTAGCCTTGTACTCTTATAATCTCCATCGGGACAGCCAGAAGAGGACTGGACAACCCTCAGAGCCTGGTTCCTCTCTAGGTTTCGTCCTAGGTTCCTTCTACATCTGCATTGCTTGCTTTTGGGGGTTTTAGGCTGGGTTTCTGTATACGCACTTTGTGACATCTGCTGATGTAAAAAGGGCTTTATAAATACATTTGATTGATATGCTCGCATCGAGGCAAGCGACACTGAACTATGCATGAGAGCACCAGCTGTTCTGGACGACTGTGTTCTCATGCTCTCCGTAGCAGGGCAATTTGTGACTTGTTTTGGTAATCAGTGGCTGTATCGGAGGAGGAGTGGTTTCATTTATTTTCTGAATGTATTTCCCCAGCTTCTCATGCTCAATCTCAGAGTGCTTCATTCTGTAGCTAGAGGACTCCTGATATCTCCAGGAGTGGTAAGTATAATTTATTTTGTCTTTATCTGTTGTGGTCTAGTACTATCTTTTTGCTAGCTAGGGCCATCTACTTTAAGTGCTACATGTCTTCCCAGTGGCCTACTTGGTGTGTGAACTGCTGACTGCTCATAATTTAAAGATAGTTGTGACACATCAACCAGGATCAAAGGGCAGGGCAATTTGTAAATTGTTTTGGTAATCAGTGGCTCTATTGGACGGGGAGTGATGTCACCTCTTCTAGGCAATCAGCAATTACTACAGGGAGGTGTGCTCTCCACCTCTGCTAGGCAATTAACAATTAGTGTTAGTTCTTCAGTTTCCCCTGATTTCTCAGTGGCAACTGTAAGCGACAGTCATGTCAGTGGCAGTTTTGTTGTGAAACTAAGACCGTCGCCAAAACAAAGACTGTTCTGCAGAGTTATTCAAGGAAGGCTCCACACCACTCTCTCACTTGAGTATCTTACCCAGCTATTTACAGATCATCCTATTTCTTTTTTGTATCTTTGTCAACTATGTGTGTGTTTTCTATACCTGTTCACACCTCTCCCTGAAGGCTTTACAGATGCTCTCCACACCTTGGCTGCAACCCTTCTAATTTAGTGTACCCTGCGCGCACAACCCATGTGGAATTCTGGGTCGCTGGCAGCATTTGAAACTGCCCATCTGCGGTAAAGAATGACAAGTTCATCTCGGTCTATGCTGCCATTCAGTCCTTTGACGTTTTGGCCCTGACGGAGACATGGATCACCCCAGAGAACACCACAGATGCTCTTTCTTCATCTGACTATGTTTTCTCTCATAGTCCGAGAGCATCTGGTCGTCGTTGTGGTGGCACAGGTTTTCCCATTTCTCCTAAGTGGGAATTTTCTCTTTCTCTTTCCTCCCTCTCTCACCTGTCCATCTCCTCATTTGAATCCCGTGCTTCACTTAAACTTGTCCACTCAAGCTTAACATTATTGTCATCTATCGCCCAACAGGTGCCCTTGGAAAGTTCCTCAATGAGCTTGACACCTTGATAAGCTCATTTCCTGACGATGGCGTCTGCATTCATTTAATTTCTTTCCAACTCTCTCCTTCCTCTTTGCCTCTTTTGACCTCACCATTTCCAAATCCTCTCCAACTCACCAGGAAGGCAATACACTTGACCTCATCTTTACTAGAGGCTGCTCGTCTTATAATCTCACTCCAACACCCCCCCCCCCCATTCTCTGATCACTACTTTGTTTCCCTTTCTCCCTTTCCTCCAACCCTAAACAGTCAGCCGCTACCTAGATGGTTATGCGCTGTCGCAGGACCTATCATCCTTTCACTCCCTCCTCTCTACCTTCTCTTCCTCTGTATCCACTGCTAAAGCCACTTTCTACCACTCAACATTTCAAGCTTCTACCTCTAACCCTAGGGAACTCTTTTCCACCTTCTCCTCCCTTCTTAATCCTCCATTCCTTCCCCTCCCTCCGCCCTCTCTGCGGACGACTTTGTCTCCACTTTGAAAAAAAGGGTGACAACATCTGCTACCCTATTGAGTCCACTGGTCACACAGAACTACCCTACACCTTGAACTCTTTCTCCCCTCTCTCTCTGGATGACATCATGCAACTAGTGAGATCTGGCCGCCCGACAACCTGCGCGCTTGACCCCATCCCCTCCTCCCTTCTCCAGACCTCTGGATCTCAGATCTCTAGAGACCTTCTCCCATTCCTCATGCATATTCCTTGTTTATCAACAAGGAATATGCATGATTTGACTCAGACAACATTTATACCAAATGCTTACTTGGTGGCAGTGGTTCATCGATGGTGGGGTAGTGATGAGAATCAGGACGCAGAGCAGGAAGCTGGCTAACTGGAGGATGACTGGAAGGTAAGGGACAATCACCTATGGGACGACAAAAACAGGTCAGTCTACCCTAAGTTATCCAAACTACATCTCCATATCTCAAGTTAGTGTTCAGTGAGGAACTCAACTCACGTCCTATCCTCCCACTGGGCCCAGCCACGGGTGACTCTCCATTTCCCATGAAGCTCTGGGGGCTCTGGACCTGCGTGGATGGGGCCTCTTGCCATTGGGGCATGCCATCCCCTGGCTCCCTGCTCTCTGCCCCGCTCACCTCCATGTCCTCATCCTCTTGGGAGGAGAAAGCACTGCTCTCCTCAGATGTCCTGCTTGCAGCCAGTAGAGGTGCCCGGGTGTGGCCTACTCGGCCCTCGTAGCATGAGCTACTACAGCAGGGCTCCATGTCATCCTCGTCGGACACTCTCTGGTGACCCCTGACCTGGCCCTGGGGATGGCGGCCCTTGCTGTCCAGCAGCAGGGCCAGGTCGGACAGACGCTCAATGGACAGGCTGCGGGGCAGGGTCCTCCTTGGGCCAGGGGTCAGGGGCTCGGCCTTCTCATCCTCTTCTGAGCCATCCTGGTCCCTGGGGCTTAGCTGGTCAGGGCCTGGGTCTGGGTCTGGATCTGGGTCCAAGTCGGACTCCATCTCAGCCTCAGCCTGCTCTCCCTCCCCGTCCTCCTGGGTTTCTGGCTGGGCAGAGGGCAAGCTGTGGAGGAGGTGGTGGATGCGGATGTAGTGTGAGCGAGGGGTTTCAGGCTCCCCGCAAGCCGAGGCGATGACTGTCTCCAGCTCGGACACAGGCAGGGAGCAGGGCCGGTTCTTACGTCTAGGGGTGGTCCTGACGCGCAGGGAGCAGGAGTCCTCGTCTCCCTCTTCCTGCCCCACTGCCTGCTGTTCTGCTGGCCCTCGAGAGGCTCCAAACGCTGCACTCTCCATGTCCTGCACTACAGCAGAGTGTACTGCAGAGCTGAACTGACCCTCTACTGGGGCACTTTCCACCCCCTCTGCCCACTCAGCCTCCTGCCCAATAGCCCTCTGCTCCTCTGGGACAGCAGGCTGAGAACTAGTGGGGGTCTGCTGGTCCCCGTCCTCACTGTTCTCCTCTACCGTGGGTAGCTTCTCTGCAGAAACAGCTACAGCCACAACCGCCTCCCCGTGGGCACCATGGACTTCTGGTTCGCTTGGTTCTGTTTTTAGGGCCTCGGCTCTGGAACAGCCAGGCCCTGAGTCTCCATCTCCATCTGTGGGCTGCTTTGAACTCGAAGGCCTTGCTGGATCCCCCTCCATAGGAGTGTCAGTATCTGTATCCCCTCCAATAGGGAGTTCTGGAGCTCCAGTATATTCCTCCTCATCCATGGGGAGTTCAGGAGCCCCCGGATCCAGGCTCATGGTGTCCTCTGCCTGGCCTTGGGCCTGGGATGACTGGCCTTCCCCTTGGTTCTCCTGCACAGCGGCACACTCAGGCTCCGTGCTGAGAGACATGTCCTCATCATCTGCAGGGGGAGAACAGAGCTCATTACCTCACAGTCAGGGGCCTGGCTACGACACAGTGGGGCATATCCACATTAACTCACACTCTTTTAACTCTTAATAGACTATTCTGTTTCTGCTATGGTATGTCAATAAATATGAAATATTGTATAGACCGAAGCAGCATGACAATATGGCACATGACAATACCAGAATAATCCATGCTTAATATCTGCCTGTCCAAACCTAGATATGACAGTTGATATTTACAGACATACAGTAGATATTATATATTCTAATTGTCCTACCGCTGTATTAAGAAACAGACTAATTGAACCTAAATGAGAGGAAGAAGACAAACAGGATGTGAACAAACCTGGGTTCAAATACTATGTGTTTCTGTTAAATAACTTTGAGTTTTGATTGAGCCTACTGAGAGAACCAGATGGGTGGTTGTAACTGTGGAACTATTCCCTGAGCTCCATTACACCAGGCAAGTTTGATCAAGTGCAGATAAAGTGTTTGAAGGAAAACTAGTACTATTTGAACCCAGGTCTGGACGTGTGTGAGATGATGTGTGTGAGAGAAAAAGGAACCTGGATGAATGGAGGAAGTGATCTCAAATCTGAACTGCAGCTGTCCACTGACATGTTCTGTCGGCAGCCTTCGGCCCAGTGTGTAGCTGACCACACGGTCACTATGGAGGAGGAAAGAAAGAGGGGAGGGAGAGAGGAGAGGTGAGAGATAAAGAGAGGGGGGTGAGAGAGGGAGAAAGGAAGAGAAAGAAAGGGAGGTGAACATAGGGGGGGGGGATTCAAGAGGGAGACGTGTTACTTTATGATTCAACCCCCCACAATTTGGTGTTTGCCCTGAATTAGAGGGCTCTTGTAAGCATTTGATTATCCTGATAATCCTATGAGCGTCCTGTTTATTCCTGAGCCATACCCAATAGCATGCTTCTCCAGTAGCCTCTGCACAGGCATGGACAGCTTGCCCAGGAAACGTTTGATGATGGGACGACTCTTGGCAAACTTATCTTTCACCTCGATCTCCAGAACGTCCGTGGGCAGAGACACAAAGTTGAAGCGCTGAGGAGAGCGAGAAAGACATAGAATCCATTTTTAAATGCCTATATAAGGGCTGTGTGTAAGTATGCATGTAGTGTTAGAGATGCGTGTCACTGTGAGATGCTTGTGTAGTTGTTAGTAGTATTGAAAACACTTGCAGCTACAGGAAACAAAGAGGGAGCTATCCATGGTGCTGAACTCAAAGTAAGACTAAGTATAACTTTGGAATGGAGGGAATAATACATATGACACAATGCATTACCCAACCATGTGTAACCTCAAATGACAGTGATGCCAAAATGTAATGGTAAAGAAAAAATTAAACCTCTTTAAATTGGACATTTTTAATTTAAATAATTTTTTAAAATTCACCCTGTGATCTCTATAACAGATGAGCTATGAACTGGCCTCCCTCCAGATATCTCTATATCTCTACATGAACTGACCTCTATGGTTGTAGCTTACTGTACTGTTCTGTAGTGTACTGTGCTGTTCTGTACTTGTAACAGAACATGAATGGATCAGATATCACTGGCTCAGTATTACAGTAGATACAACATATGTATGCAGTTAACCCCCTGCCTGCCTAAAGCATACAGCGAGCATGTTTGCATGCATTTTTTAAATCATTGTCCTAAATTGCAGGTCATATAGTAAAGGGATGTAAAAGTAGTCCATACATACAATAGATATAGGATCTATGGTAGTGGTAGTAGCAATGGTAGAAGAGGCAGTAGCAGTGGAGGCTCCTCAGAGGATGAAAGGGAAGCCCATCCTCAGTGAATTTCATAAAAATAAAAATAGTGAAACAATTAAAAGGTTCCCTTACATTGGTACCCCAGGAAATTTGAGGATTTATTACATACAGTCGGGAGGAACTACTGGATATAAAAGCAACGTCAACTAACCATCATAAAGACCAGGAATACGACTTTCCCGAAGCGGATCCTGTGTTCTGCCCACCACCCAGGACAATGGATCGGATCCCAGCCGGCGAACCAAAACAACGACGCCGTAAAAGGGGCAGACGAAGCGGTCTTCTAGTCAGGCTCCGGAGACGGGCACATTGCGCACCGCTCCCGAGCATACTACTCGCCAATGTCCAGTCTCTTACTACAAGTTTGATGAAATCCGAGCAAGGGTAGCATTCCAGAGAGACAGAGACTGTAACGTTCTTTGCTTCACGTAAACATGGCTCACTCGAGACACACTCTCGGAGTCGGTACATCCAGCTGGTTTCTTCACGCATCGCACCGAGAGAAACTAGCATCTTTCTGGTAGAAGAGGGGCGGGGGGGTATGCCTTATGATTAACGAGACGTGGTGTGATGATAACAACATACAGGAACTCAAGACCTTCTGTTCACCTGACTTAGAATTCCTCAGAATCAAATGTCGACCGCATTATCTACCAAGAGAATTCTCTTCGATTATAATCACAGCCGCATATATTCCCCCCCAAGCATCGATGGCCCTGAACGGACTTTATTTGACTCTATGTAAACTGGAAACCACATATACCGAGGCTGCATTCATTGTAGCTGGGGATTTTAACAAGGCTAATCTGAAAACAAGACTCCCTAAATTCTATCAGCATATCGATTGTGCTACTAGGGCTGGTAAAACCCTGGATTATTGTTATTCTAACTTCCACAATGCATATAAGGCCCTCCCCCGCCCTCCTTTCGGAAAAGCTGACCACGACTCCATTTTGTTGCTTCCAGCCTACAGACAGAAACTAAAACAGGAAGCTCCCGTGCTCAGGTCTGTTCAATGCTGGTCCGACCAATCTGATTCCACGCTTCAAGATTGCTTCGATCACGTGGATTGGGATATGTTCCGCATTGCGTCAAACAACAACAGTGACAAATACGCTGATTCGATGAGCGAGTTTATTAGCAAGTGCATCGGCGACGTCGTACCCACAGCACCTATTAAAACATTCCCAAACCAGAAACCGTGGTTTGATGACAGCATTCGCACAAAACAAAGCGCGAACCACTGCTTTTAACCAGGGCAAGGTGACCGGAAACATGACCGAATACAAACAGTGTA
Source organism: Oncorhynchus nerka (assembly GCF_034236695.1). Classification (NCBI taxonomy): domain Eukaryota; kingdom Metazoa; phylum Chordata; class Actinopteri; order Salmoniformes; family Salmonidae; genus Oncorhynchus; species Oncorhynchus nerka. Next base: position 23,624,798 of record NC_088424.1, on the reverse strand, counting down.
GCTATTCCCTCCGCAAGGCAATCAAACAAGCCAAGCGTAAGTATAGAGACAAAGTAGAGTCGCAATTCAACGGCTCAGACACAAGAGGTATGTGGCAGGGTCTACAGTCAATCAAGGATTACATAAAGAAAACCAGCCCCGTCGCGGTCCAGGATGTCTTGCTCCCAGACAGACTAAACAACTTCTTTGCTCGCTTTGAGGTCAATACAGTGCCACTGACACGGCCCGCTACCAAAACCTCCCCTTCACTGCAGCCGACGTGAGTAAAACATTTAAATGTGTTAACCCTCGCAAGGCTGCCAGCCCAGACGGCATCCCCAGCCACGTCCTCAGAGCATGCGCAGACCAGCTGGCTGGTGTGTTTACGGACATATTCAATCAATCCTTATCCCAGTCTGCTGTTCCCACATGCTTCAAGAGGGCCACCATTGTTCCTGTTCCCAAAAAAGCTAAGGTAACTGAGCTAAACAACTACCGCCCCGTAGCACTCACTTCCGTCATCATGAAGTCCTTTGAGAGACTAGTCAAGGACCATATCACCTCCACCCTACCTGACACCCTAGACCCACTCCAATTTGCTTACCACCCCAAAAGGTCCACAGACGACGCAATCGCAATCGCAACCACAATGCACACTGCCCTAACCCATCTGGACAAGAGGAATACCTATGTGAGAATGCTGTTTATCGACTACAACTCAGCATTTAACACCATAGTACCCTCCAAACTCGTCATCAAGCTCGAGACCCTGAGTCTCGACCCCGACCTGTGCAACTGGGTACTGGACTTCCTGACGGGCCGTCCCCAGTTGGTGAGGGTAGGTAACAACATCTCCACCCCTCTGATCCTCAACACTGGAGCCCCACAAGGGTGCGTTCTGAGCCCTCTCCTGTACTCCCTGTTCACCCACGACTGTGTGGCCATGCACGCCTCCAACTCAATCATCAAGTTTGCAGACGACAGTGGTAGGCTTGATTAACAACAACTACGAAACGGCCTACAGAGAGGAGGTGAGGGCCCTCGGAGTGTGGTGTCAGGAAAATAACCTCACACTCAACGTCAACAAAACAAAGGAGATGATCGTGGACTTCAGGAAACAGCAGAGGGAGCACCCCCCTATCCACATCAACGGGACAGTAGTGGAGAGGGTAGTAAGTTTTATGTTCCTCTGCGTACACATCACGGACAAACTGAATTGGTCCTCCCACACAGACAGCGTGGTGAAGAAGGCGAAGCAGTGCTTCTTCAACCACAGGAGGCTGAAGAAATTTGGCTTGTCACCAAAAGCACTCAAACTTTTACAGATGCACAATCGAGAGCATCCTGTCGAGAGCAACTGCTCCGCCCACAACCGTAAGGCTCTCCAGAGGGTAGAGAGGTCTGCACAATGCATCACCGTGAGAAAACTACCTGCCCTCCAGGACACCTACACCACCCGATGTCACAGGAAGGCCATAAAGCTCATCAAGGACAACAACCACCCGAGCCACTGCCTGTACACACTGCTATCATCCAGAAGACGAGGTCAGTACAGGAGCATCAAAGCAGGGACCAAGAGACTGAAAAACAGCTTCTATCTCAAGGCCATCAGACTCTTAAACAGCCACCACTAACAGTGAGTGGCTGCTGCCAACATACTGACTCAATTCCAGCCACTTTAATAATGGAAAAATTGATGTAAAAAATGTATCACTAGCCACTTTAAACAATGCCACTTTTATATGTTTACATACCCTACATTACTCATCTCATATGTATATACTGTACTCGATACCATCTACTGCATCTTGCCTATGCCGTTCTGTACCTTCACTCATTCATATATCTTTATGTACATATTCTTCATCCCTTTACACTTGTGTGTTTTATAAGGTAGTTGTTGTGAAATTGTTAGGTTAGATTACTCGTTGGTTATTACTGCATTGTCGGAACTAGAAGCACAAGCATTTCACTACACTTGCATTAACATCTGCTAAACATGTTATGTTGGTATGATTATAATTTGAGATAAAACTACACTAAATATATTCACGTCACCAAATAATTGATTAAAACACACTGTTTTGAATTAAGGTCTACAGTAGCCTCAAAAGCACTCTGTAGGGTAGCTCCATGGTGTAGCCGGAGGACAACTAGTTCCCATCCTCCTCTGGGTACATTGACTTCAATACAAAACCTAGGAGGCTCGTGGTTCTCACCTCCTTCCATAGACTTCAAAGTAATTATTACAACTTCCGGAGGACGTCCTCCAACCTATCAGAGCTATTGCAGCATGAACTGACATGTTGTCCACCCAATCAAAGGATCAGATAATGAATTATAGTACTGAAAGCATAAGCTACAACTAGATGGCACTGCAGTGCATAAAATGTGGTGAGTAGTTGACTCAAAGAGAGAGAGAGAGAAAATAGTGGAACAGTTTTTAACAAATACAATTCTTCAAAAATGAAGCAGAAGCAAGAGAAAGAGAGATTTTTAAAACTTTCACCTAGCTAGCAAATGCAGCTAGCTAGCTAGTTTAGCCTACTCAAACAGAGAGGGATGCTACAGTATGTTACCTAGCTCACTATGGCTATCCAACACTGGAGCTCTTCCAAGTCAAGGTAAGCTTTACGTTTAATTCATTTATTGCCACCAGGGTCCGCCGGTAAAATTGCTAAACTGCTTGCAAACTGTACACTGTACTGCATGATTGTAGCGGGTTTACTAACGTGTTAGTTCTAGTAGCTATGTTGACTTGACGCCAGCTAATATGGTGTCAACGATGTAGGCTGTGTGTGGTGGTTATGATATGAAGGTTTGGCTTGGAAAAGTTTTAATGCCTGGACACCGACAACTGACGTGTTGTGCACTGAAGTCTACAAGCGAAGCAAAAAGGTGAGAGGAGGAGAGAGAGTAGATGCGAGAAGGAATTTTACAACAATCTGGCTGCTATGAAAGTGAACTGTGTTTGCATGTGATCATGGGTGTATTCATTCCACCGATTCTGTTGAAAAACGTTTTTTAAAAAGAAGCCAACGGAAAGAAACGGAGATTAACATACCTGAATTTGTCCAATAGAAATTTGTTTGCAACTGTTGGACTAATGATTACACCCTAAGTCAGCTAGATGCAGGCAATATTGTGCAAGGCGGTATTGAATATGTCCATGTCTGTCACCTTGATTACTCAAATTTCTTTGCACCTACATTGTAAACTTTGATTCATAGGCTAGGTTGTAGCAACCTCATGATAGGGAAAATTTAAGTATCATGTAGTAAGTAGCCTAAACCTATCCATGTTACATTAAGCTGGGTAAATGGAATATGAATGAGTCATCTAATATGCTGCAATAGAAATAAGACCATGCTCATAAAAAAAATTATCATACGCCTCATCTTAAACAGGACAGACCGCCATTGGGCGGTAGTCATACTAGTCATGGATTATACCACCACTCTCCTAGTTACTAGTGTGTTAGTGTGATGATTCAAGGTCAGTGTATTCTGTACCTGCAGCATCATCACAAGCAGACAGGCCTAGCTGCATGGGCCAATGACTGTAGGGGAATGGGCCTGTGTTAGTTATTATCAGGGTGATTGACTTTCACTTTTACTGTAGGCCACAGGCTGTAATGTAATGGCTGGGTGAGTCTAGACTAATTGTTCAACCCAAACAATGATTCACAAGTAAAGAGAGATTCCTTAATTTAACCCCTAGAGTTGGTGTCCGCACCCCCGTGGATATCAAATCAGCATAATAAAAAATAAATAAACGTCTGTTTTAAACTAGAGATATCTGGCTCTCACAAACACACAAATAACCAATGAAAGGCTAATAGTAAAATGTTAAAGTAAACCAACCGATAGTAGACCAATCAGGCAAATCTTAGTCATAAGGCATATTGGGACAAGAGAGGTTTGTCTCAGTGACTTTATGTGCTAGCTAACATAAATTGATGTCCATGTTCTGCAGATCGCATGTACGTGCATACAGTGCCTTCGGAAAGTATTAGGCCCCTTGACCTTTTCCACATTTTGTTACAACCTTAATCTAAAATGTATGAAATTGTTTTTTTCCCTCATCAATCTACACACAATACCCCATAATGACAATGCAAAACCATTTTTTGTTGTTGTTGCTGATTTATAAAAATATAAAAAAGGGATTTTCATAAGTATTCCGACCCTTTACTCAGTACTTTATTGAGGCACCTTTGGCAGCTATTACAGCCTTGAGTCTTCTTGGGTATGGGGCTACACGCTTGGCACACATGTTTTTGGGGAGTTTCTCCCATTATTCTCCAAAGATCCTCACAAGCTCTGTCAGGTTGGATGGGGAGCATTGTTGCACAGCTATTTTCAGGTCTCTCCAGAGATGTTCGATCAGGTTCAAGTCCAGGCTCTGGCTGGGCCACTTAAGGACATTCAGAGACTTGTTTTCCGAAGCCACTCCTGCGTTATCTTGGCTGTGTGCTTAGAGTCGTTGTCCTGTTGGAAGGTTAACCTTCGCCCCAGTCTGAGGTCCTGAGTGCTCTGGAGCAGGTTTTCATCAAAGATCTCTCTGTACTTTGCTCCGTTCATCGTTGCCTCGATCGTGACTGGTTTCGCAATCCCTGCCGCTGAACAACATCCCCACAGCATGATGTTGCCACCACCATGCTTCACCGTAGGGATGGTGCCAGGATTCCTCCAAACGTGACGCTTGGCATTCAGGGAAAAGAGTTCAAGCTTGATTTCATCTTACAAGAGAATCTTGTTTCTCATGGTCTGAGAGTCTTTTGGTGCCTTTTGACAAACTCCATGTGGGCTGTCATGTGCCTTTTTACTAAGGAGGGGCTTCCGTCTGGCAACTCTACCATAAAGCCCTGATTGGTGGAGTGCTGCAGAGATGGTTGTCATTCTGGAAGGTTTACTCATCTCCACAGAGGAACTCTAGAGCTCTGTCAGAGTGACCATCGGGATCTTGGGCACCTACCTGACCAAGGTCGCTTTCCTCCGATTGCTCAGTTTCGTTGGGTGGCCAGTTCTAGGAAGAGTCTTGGTGGTTCCCAACTTCTTCCATTTAAGAATGATTGAGGCCATTGTGTTCTTGAGGACCTTCAATGCTGCAGACATTTTTTTCTAACCTACCCCAGATCAGTGCCTCGACACAATCCGGTCTCTGAGTTCTACGGAAAATTTATTTGACTTCATGGCTTGGTTTTTGCTCTGACATGCACTGTCAACTGCGGGACCTTATATAGAGAGGTGTGAGCCTTTCCAAATCATGTCCAATCAATTGAATTAACCACCGGTGGATTAAGTTGTAGAAACATCTCAAGGATGATGAATTTCGAGTCAATTCGAGTCTCATAGCAAAAGGTCAGAATATTTACAGTATGTACAGTGGAAGTCGGACGTTTACATACACCTTAGCCAAAAACATTTAAACTCGGTTTTTCACAATTCCTGACGTTAATCCTAGTAAATATTCCCTGTTTTAGGTCAGTCAGGATTACCACTTTATTTTAAGAATGTGAAATGTCAGAATAATAGAGTGATTTATTTCACCTTTTATTTCTTTCGTCACATTCTCAGTGGGTCAGAAGTTTACATACACTCAATTAGTATTTGGTAGCATTGCCTTTAAATTGTTTAACTTGGGTCAAACGTTTTGGGTAGCCTTCCACAAGCTTCCCACAATAAGTTGGGTGAATTGTGGCCCATTCCTCCGAACAGAGCCGGTGTAACTGGGTCAAGTTTGTAGGCCTCCTTGCTCGCGCACTCTTTTTCATTTCTGCCCACAAATTTTCAATGGGATTGAGGTCAGGGCTTTGTGATGGCCACTCCAATACCTTGACTTTGTTGTCCTTAAGCCATTTTACCACAACTTTGGAAGTATGCTTGGCGTCATTGTCCATTTGGAAGACCCATTTGCGACCAAGCTTTTACTTCCTGACTGATGTCTTGAGATGTTGCTTCAATGTATCCACATAATTTTCCGTCCTTATGATGTCATCTATTTTGTGAAGTGCACCAGTCCCTCTTGCCACAAAGCACCCCCACAAGATGATGCTGCCACCCCCGTACTTCACGGATGGGATGGTATTCTTCGGCTTGCAAGCCTCCCCCTTTTTCCTCCAAACATAATGATGGTCATTATTTTTGTTTCATCAGACCAGAGGACATTTCTCCAAAAAGTACGACCTTTGTCCCCATGTGCAGTTGCAAACTGTAGTCTGGCTTTTTTTATGGCGGTTTTGGAGCAGTGGCTTCGTCCTTGCTGAGCGGCTTTTCAGGTTATGTCGATATAGGACTCATTTGACTGTGGATATAGATACTTTTGTACCTGTTTCCTCCAGCATCTTCACAAGGTCCTTTGCTGTTGTTCTGGGATTGATTTACACTTTTTGCCCCAAAGTATGTTCATCTCTATGAGACAGAATGTGTCTCCTTCCTGAGCAGTATGACGGCTGCGTGGTCCCATGGTGTTGATACTTGCTTACTATTGTTTGTACAGATGAACGTGGTACCTTCAGGCATTTGGAAACTGCTCCCAAGGATGAACCAGACTTGTGGAGGTCTACAATTTTTTTTCCTGAGGTCTTATCTGATTTCTTTTGATTTTTCCATGATGTCAAGCAAAGAGGTACTGAGTTTGAAGGTAGGCCTTGAAATACATCCACAGGTACACCTCCAAATGACTCAAATAATGTCAATTAGCCTATCAGAAGCTTCTAAAGCCATGACATCCTTTTCTGGAATTTTCCAAGCTGTTTAAAGGCACAGTCAACGTAGTGTATGTAAACTTCTGACCCACTGGAATTGTGATACAGTGAAATAATCTGTCTGTAAACAATTGTTGGAAAAATTACTTGTGTCATGCACAAAGATGTCGTAACCGATTTGCCAAAACTATCGTTTGTTAACAAGAAATTTGGGAAGTGGTTGAAAAATGAGTTAATGACTCCAGCCTAGGTGTAGGTAATCTTCCAACTTCAACGGTAAATAAATTAGCAAAAAATGTGCTAAAAATATCTAAATACCTGTTTTCGCTTTGTCATTATGGGCTATTGAGTGTAGATTGCTGAGGATTACTATTTTTTTCAATCCATTTTAGAATAAGGCTGTAACGCATCAAAATGTGGAAAACATCAAGGGGTCTGAATACTTCCCAAAGGCACTGTATGTGTCTGGATGGAACAGCACATGTTATAAAGAGGCCTTAATAATGGATCAATTAATCGAAGCGCCTCAGCCGGTACCCATCGTTAACCTTTGGAAACTAAGGTTGCCTCGTGCTGCTGCCCCATGAACAACACCCAGAAATAAAATCCAGCTTCAGCATTATGTTTATGCAAGAACGAAGAATGGTATGAGAAATAAATATTAATTTGTGATTGCAGCATACTGTCATGTGATGTGATTCTGGAGCCCTATAGGAAGATGGAGTGTCTACATCCCAAATAGTACCCTAGTCCCTATATAGTGCACTACTTTTGACCAGAGTGGGTTGTGGTAAAGATAAGTGCACTGTAAAGGGAATAGGGTGCTATTTGGGAAACAGAGGGGGAGATCTATTATTGAAAAGTGTTTCAGCTGCTGAGAATAGAACATGACGATGGTGTGAGGCTGTTTGCATTCCAAATGGCACCCTATTCCTTATATAGTAGATGGGCGCTGGTCAAAAGTAGTGCACTAGGAAATAGGGTGCCATTTGGGATGCACAGTGTGCCTGAGAGGCAGAAAGCTGGTGGTGGTGGTGGGGTGCTGTGGTTTATATATAACCCTGGCCTGTACTGATGTGTGCCCTTACCTTTACTCCCATGACTCTCTCTGTCAGGGAGTCTTGAGGGAGCGAAGGAAGGCTGCGGCTGATCTGAATATCAAACAGGGGAGGGTGAGGGAGTAGGGTGCACTTTTCCGCTGCCTTCAGCCTTCCTCACAGAAGCCCTGGATAATTTCAAGGTACAAGAGGGAGACACGAAGAAGGAGGGACCTACTCTATTAGCTAAACTCTTCATTATACAGTCAGATCCAGCATGAAGCCACCAGAAACCATCACCGCAGGTGTCATACCTCCCCTTATCCATACTGATCATTTCCAAGAATACAGAGTGGCGCTGCTATATCCTTCCCCTCAATATACTGAAGGGGTGTTGATACTGTACCAAAGCAGAGCTGGGTCCGTGACACATTTCCTGCCCTTTCAGGGCGACACCACATAATTGAACCATTAGCTAAATGAGTACCGGTAACCCAGTAATAGCCTATTATAGGGAGAGAGGGGTGATTTTTACCAGCATGGTAATAAAAGAGGATTATCACATGAGGAAACTCTGAGTCACGGTGTAAATGTATAATTCATACATTATAAATTATAATGCATTTTGACTGTTCTTGTCCTTGAAATAGCTTTCGAAACCAAAGCCCCTGAATCAGAAGGAGACACTGTCTGCTGAGTAAAGGAAGTGGAAGAAGGGTAATGATGAAGAATATAAAGAGGCAGGGAAGGAGGGAAGGAGGGAGGGAGGGAACACTGCTGTGTTCAGGAGGAGGAGATACAGCCAGGGAGGGAGGGAGTACTGCTGTGTTCAGGAGGAGGAGATACAGCGAGGGAGGGGAATATCCCTCCCTAAACAAGTCAAATGTTAATAAGCCTACTGCCTGCCAGTCCCTCAAACGTCTTTTCCCTTCCCTCTCTCCAAGAGACATGTAAAATACAATTCCTCCTCTTTCCCACTTATCCTCCTACCCCCTCTACCTTCCTCTACTCTCTCTCTCTCGCTCCCTCTCTGTCTATCTCTGCCTGCCTGCATGCCTGCCTGTTTGACCAATTTTCCGACTGTCTGTCCTCCAAAGCACTCTCCTCATTAGCATTGTAAATGTGAATCCCCCCATGATGAGGAGGAGGAACACAGCTGATGGGTTTAATGAGATGTCAGCATCCCTTACAATACACATTGTTCCTCAAGTTAATATCGCTCACCAAACAACACTGTCACATTCATACACATTCACTGAATGTACAAAATATTAGGAACACCTTTCTAATATTACGTTCCACCCCTTTTTGCCATCAGAATAGCCTCAATTTGTCAGGCATGGAATCTACAAGGTGTGAACGCGTTCCACAGGGATGCTGTCCCATGTTAACTTCAACGATTCCCGCCCATGTTGACTCCAACGATTCCCGCCCATGTTGAATCCAACGATTCCCGCCCATGTTGACTCCAACGATTCCCGCCCATGTTGACTCCAACGATTCCGCCCACGTTGACTCCAACGATTCCGCCCACGTTGACTCCAACGATTCCCGCCCACGTTGACTCCAACGATTCCGCCCATGTTGACGCCAACGATTCCCGCCCATGTTGACGCCAACGATTCCCGCCCATGTTGACTCCAACGATTCCCGCCCATGTTGACTCCAACGATTCCCGCCCATGTTGACTCCAACGATTCCCGCCCATGTTGACTCCAACGATTCCCGCCCATGTTGACTCCAATGCTTCCTGCCCATGTTGACTCCAATGCTTCCACAGTTGTGTCAAGTTGGCTGGATGTCCTTTGGGTGGTGGACTATTCTTGATACACACAGGAAACTGTTAGAGTGAAAAACCTAGCAGCGTTGCCGTTCTTGACATACTCAAACCAGTGCGCCTGGCACCTACTAACATACCCTGTTCAAAGGCACTTGTCTTGCCCATTCACCCTCTGAATGGCACACATACACAGTTCATGTCTCAATTGTCTCCCCCCTTCATCTACACTGATTGAAGTGGATTTAACAGGTGACAATCATTTACATTTGTATTTATTATATTTAACCTTTATTTAACTAGACAAGCCAATAAGAGATAATAGCTTTCACCTGAGCTGTGTTCAAATACTCATACTAACTGCACTAACCGTACTATATGTGACTTGAATTGAGTATATTGTGAATTGAGTATATAGTTATTGGTCATAGCATGGATATAGTTAGTATGCCAAAAGTTCACGGATGTCAAACTAAATTCGCCAAAATACGAAGTATACAAGCAGTGGACACTATTTCAGTGATTTTAGGGACCATAATGCAATTCTTCAGAAAATGGGCATGGCTTCACAACATTTTCAGATTTGTAGAAAATGGCGGAAAATATGCAGCCGAAGCAAAGAAGTCCAACAAGAGCAGATACAAACTCATTGCTTTAACTAATTATGTCAAATGTTAAGAAAATGTTGAGCAATGTAATAAAGTAATGACTTTCAAATGAGTTACATTACATGTTATGTTGGTTGACAATTTGTTAGCTATGCTATCCTTATGAACCGCATAGCATTACAGCAGCATCTACCGGTATGTTAGCTAGTTACCTAACATTAGTTGGCTACTAATACATCGAACTTGCAAGGCAGTATATTAACTATATTCTATCTAACCAACTACCCAACATTTATTGACTTGATTAGTCACACAATTCTTAGCTAAGTGGTATAGTCATTTTGCGTTTAAATGGACATGGTTAATTCTGGCTATCTACTCAGATTTCAGAGGACTCTCCCGCAGTTAGTCACCAACGCTCTGGATAACATGAAAACAGCCTAACCAGCTCTGCTAGGGCAAGTAAAATGGTTAGAGTGAGGTGTTCTCATTTGTTTCTGGAAGTATATAATCAACGTTAGCCAGTTAACTTGGCTGCTTGACTACAATTGAATGCTCCGAGAGCGAAACGCTCTAAATTTACAAACGGACAATCTGACAATGTTCTGGATTTACGAACACCCAGAGTGCACTCTGCCACACCAGATTGAATTTACAAACACACCGAAAATCATAAAATATTTACCTAGTCATTTGATATGCTAACAAGCTAGCAAGAGGTTGCATAGCAACAGCATCAACTTCCAGTAGACAGGCGAAGCTCTAGTACGCTCAACTGAAACAATACTGTTCGCTTACTGTATATATATATATATATATATATAAAATGAACTAGTAGTATACGGTATCGGTATTCGAACACAGCCCTGGATTCACCTGGCCAGTCTACGTCATGGAAAGAGTGGGTGTTCCTATTGTTTTGTGCACTCATTGTATTTAAAAAAAAAAAAGTATACAGTGCCTTCGGAAAGGATTCACATCCCTTGACATTTTCTAAAATGGATTAAGTAAAACATTTCCTCAGCAATCTACAAACAATACTCCATAATTACAAAGCGAAAACAGGTTTTTAGACATTTTTGCTAATGTATTCAGACCCTTTGCCATGAGAATCGAAATTGAGCTCAGGTACATCCTGTTTCCATTGATCATCTTTGAGATATTTCTACAACTTGATTGGAGTCTACCTGTGGGAAATTCAATTGATTGGACATTAATTTGGAAAGGCACACACGTCTATATAAGATCCCACATTTGACAGTGAATGTCAGAGCAAAAACAAAGCCATGAGGTCGAAGGAATTGTCCGTAGACCCCCGAGAAAGGATTGTGTCGAGGTACAGATCTGGGAAAGGGTATGAAAAAATGTCTGCAGCATTGAAGGTCCCCAGAACATAGTGGCCTACATCATTCTTAAATGGAAGAAGTTTGGAACCACCAAGACTCTTCCTAGAGCTGGCCGCTCGACCACACAATCAGGGGGAAAGGACCTTGGTCAGGGAGGTGACCAAGAACCCGATGGTCCCTCTGACAGAGCTCTAGAGTTCCTCTGTGGAGATGGGTAAACCTTCCAGAAGGACAACCATCTCTGCAGCACTCCACCAATCAGGCCTTTATGGTAGAGTGGCCAGATGTAAGACACTCCTCAGTAAAAGGCACATGACAGCCCACTTGAAGTTAGTCAAAAGGCACCTAAATACTCTCAGACCATGAGAAACAAGATTCTCTGGTCTGATGAAATCAAGATTGAACTCTTTGGCCTGAATGCCAAGCATCACGTCTGGAGGAAACCTGGCACCACCATTTTTCAGCTGCAGGGACTAGGAGTCTCGTCAGCAAAGATGAACGGAGCAAAGTACAGAGAGGTCCTTGATGAAAACCTGCTCCAGAGCGCTCAGGACCTCGGACTGGGGCCCTAAGCACACACAGCCAAGACAACGCAGGAGTGGCTGCGGGACATGTCTCAATGTCCTTGAGTAGCTCAGCCAGAGCCCGGACTTGAACATCTCTGGAGAGACCTGAAAATGGCTGTGCAGCAACGCTCCACATCCAACCTGACAGAGCTTGAGAGGATCTGCAGAGGAGAATGGGAGAAACTCCCCAACTACAGGTGTGCCAAGCTTGTAGTGTCATACCCAAGAAGACTGGAGGCTGTAATCGCTGCCTAAGGTGCTTCAACAAAGTATTGAGTAAAGGGTCTGAATACTTAAATGTGAATGTGATATTTACAGCAAAAAAAAGTCTAAAAACCTGTTTTTGCTTTGTCATTATTGGGTACGGTGTGTAGATTGATGAGGAAGAAATACAATATACTAGGGTCTGAATACTTCCTGAATGCACTGCATGTTGCAGGGATAGTGCTATCAACTCATCACAACCAAACCACATATGTTGTAACCCAGCACTTGTTCTCTTGAGCAAAAACAAGAAAAACAACTTTGGTTACACCTGTGTAAATTCTGTACATCCCAGTTAGTGTTTCCATATGGTTCCAGGTCAACAGTACCTGTATAACATATTGTATAAAGCACCCTAAGACTGTCACTCTGCCTGACTTTATTGCCCTGTTACAGAGAGCATACTCAAGGTTGCTTGCTTTTTCAATAGTCCTTCGAGCCAGATAGCAACAATTGCCTTGGAACACATAGAATATAAAGCCTTGTCAGAGCCCTCCTCTCACCTCTCTCTGCCAGCGGGGGTTGATGGTGTTACAGACGATGCTGGAGCGTTTCTCCTGGCCGTGGTGTGGCAGCGCTGGAAAGATACTGTTCCTGCCGGGATGGATGGCGATCTTCAGGTAGGGGTCAGGGTTGAAGAACATCCCTTTCTTCAGCCCCGTGGCGTGGAAATCTACCAGAGACGATAAGAGTATAGAGGAGGAGACGATGAGGATAAACGGCTTTAAAATTACACCTTTAACAGCTTAAGAAAATCCCATACTTCTGACAAAGAAGAGAAGAGTGCAGTCAGCAGGAATGTCCTTGAGAAAGAGAATGTTCCTTTTAGCTCTGCAAATCAATTCGGTTCAATATCCTGTGTTGCCACAGTATGCTGTACTTCTACAATAGTAGTAGTATGTTCTACTATAGCAGAGCAGAGACAGAATAACTCACCCTGAAAAATAGGTCTAGACAGAATTATTATTTTGCATAGCGTTGCATTTAACTTGAACTTCTCTCCAACTCTGCTCTGTAATATTTGTGACAGCCATGTCATACAGTAGCATAGCCTCCCAGTGATCTGGGACCAGACAGGGACTACTACAGTCAGTATTTTTGTTCAGTATTTGTAAGCCTGTGTTGATCAAAGCTGAAGACGAAAGGGGAAGAGCTGCTGTCTGAAATCCCATCTGCCTCCCCCTGACATCTCCCATGCAGTCGTGCGGGGAGAGAATCGTTTGGATACACGACTGAGCAAGCTGTCACACCCACCTTTCATCTGCACTACCTCACTGTGAATCAGGTGGAACTGGATCATGCCTCTACTGCTGCTGCTGCTGCATCCCTCAGTTAGGAATCCAACTCAACTCAGGACTGTCGGAAACACTTAGCACAATAGACTCACTGTGCTTTTCCTATGATGAGTCAGCATGTTAGGATGTTTTTGTGACATTTCTACAGATGTGATGTATTTCTTCATGCAGCGTTTGGGAATGAAACAGCCGCATTTAAGTATGGAAGTGTTAGGAGAAAGGAATCCTTTTCATCACCGTCATGTAAGTGTGGGTTTGTCGATATTTCTCTAACTGCTTGGCACAGAACATTCCTTCCTGTAATGCACATGATGTACTCCAGATGGATGATAGTACTGTATCTGAATCCTGGGATGAGTTGCTATGGAGACACAAGCTGTGTGTTGCCCTATGCCACAGTAATGCTGGCACGTGTGCTGGCCCAACCCTGTAGAGACGCATTGCCAAGGTAACGTGGGGGGGGGGGGGGGGGGCATGCTCACCTGAGAGGGAGAAGCTAATGAGTCTTCTGCTGCCTGTGCTCTGGGGGACTTCTTCATTTGTGACGGGCTTAAACACCTACACAAAGAGAGGGTGAGAAAGAGAGAGCGAAAGAAAGAGAGGGTTAGAGAGAGATAGAGAGCGAGAGGGTTAGAGCGAGAGAGAGAGGGTTAGAGAGAGAGAGAGAGAGAGAGAGAGAAAGAAAAAGTAACACCAGCGTCCGCCTTTACAGCACCTCTCCTCCCTGTTCCTCCTCCACAGGTGTAAGCCTGCCTAAGGATCTTTATAGCAGGCAGGTGGATTTGTGGAAAATAGCCACTGAGTGATGATGGAGGGCCACTGAGAGATGATGGAGGGCCACTGAGAGATGGAGGGCCACTGAGAGATGGAGGGCCACTGAGAGATGGGGGTGGAGGATAAGGGTCATATGCAAACGCACACACACCATCACAGCAGTAACAATACAATGGCATTTTGACAGGCTGTGGCATTGATGTGTTTCTCTGAGATTGTTCCTCTGGATGGGATCTCTAGGAGGACAAGTGAGTAGTCATTATAGCAGTGTGGGGGTATGTAGGCTGTGGGGGCAGGGCCTGCATAGGCCTGGGCTAATGCATAACACTCCCTGGCTGCAGTGGGCCTCCAGCAGACAGCTGGAGTGCCCACAGGGGACCTCTACTACAGTATACTCCACAGGGACAACACAAGGACATTATCTGATTCCCCTCTCTGTTCACCTCTGGCTGTGGCGTATCTGTCTGTCTATCTCTCAGACTGCTGTCTGTCTGTGTGTGATCTCTCTCAAGACAGGCAATGTCAACCAGCCAATAAGCATATAATAATTTACACTTAACACCACTTTCAATTTCAGGATTTTCTTTTCTAGTCAATGAGAAAAGAAGGGTAACCAATCTAATGGATTGCTAAACCCATTATATCTGCCCTTTAAATCACGTCTGATAACCCCTAGTAATCCAGGTAACACTGGACAACAGATGACATGCTAACCCCTTTCTGGAACAGTCAGGATTTTTCTTCTTACTTTTCTTACCACTCTAGGCTCTAGTGATAAGCTTCAACCCAGACAATGGAAAAATATATCCTTTAGATGGAAAGACATACAGTAGATCCGTTGTAATTCACCATCTCTTCCCTTCAGTGCCCCTTGAGAAGCCCATATGAACATATAAAGCCCATGTACAGTAGCACTAATACCAGGCTGGGACTAAGTAGTCCTACATGCTCACCGGAACTGAGGGGTTCTTCACAGTCAAACTGGGGGTGGTGGCTCGCAGGGCCCCGCTCACACCATGGTAGTATTTAAAACAGATCTTGGTCTCCACTGAGAGGAAAGAAGAGACAGATGACAGAAGAGAGGACAGAAGTTAGTTTAAGAACAGGAGAGAGATTGTCCTATCTTTTTAGAATGACCTACTGTTTGCATTATACACTATTTCTCGGTTTATTGGCACCTTTATCAGGTTTCACAGTTGGAAAGCTCTCAAAAACAGGCCAGAGACACACCAGCGTGACCTAAGAAAGCTGTTGTGAGCAGCATGCCAATAAACTGGGGGAGAGAGAGCAGACGGTCCTCAGCTACATGGTTATTAGCAGCGGAGCCTGACACAGAGAGATAATACTATCCCTTTAATTACACAGAGAGATAATACTATCAATTTAATTACACAGAGATAAGAATCACAGTGGCTGCTTTCCAAGCTGCTAATCTACTGTGGTAGCTAAATGGAGATGCTTGAGAATCAACACCATTGAGCCTACAGGGTGCCACACAGGCACCAGCGAATGGTATTGGCCAAAAGATTGATTGCTGTCTCTGCCTGGCCGGTTCCCTTCTCTCCACTGGGATTCTCTGCCTCTAAACCTATTACGGGGGCTGACAAATCTGTCGTTCTGCCCCTGAACAGGTAGTTAACCCACTGTTCCTAGAATGTCATTGAAAATAAGAATTTGTTCTTAACTGACTTGCCTAGTTAAATAAAGGTAAAATAATAAAAAAAATAGGTTGGTGGTGTGGGGGCTGTGCCTTGGCAAAGTGGGTGATGTTATATCCTGTCTGTTTGGCCCTGTTTGGGTATTTATGCTACAGTAGTTTATGTGTCGGGGGGCAAGGGTGAGTCTTTTATATCTGGAGCATTTCTCATGTTTTATCCAATGTCCTGTGTGAATTTAAGTATGCTCTCTCTAATTCTCTCTCTCTCTCTTTATTTTTCTTTTGGGGGACCTGAGCCCTAGGACCATGCCTCAGGACTACCTGGCATGATGACTCCTTGCTGTCCCCAGTCCACCTGGTCATGCTGCTCCTCCAGTTTCAACTGTTCTGCCTGCGGCTATGGAACCCTGACCTGTTCACTGGACGTGCTACCTTGTCCCGGACCTGCTGTTTTGGACTCTCTCTACCTCACCTGCTGTCTCTAACTCTGAATTATCGGCTATGAAAAGCCAACTGACATTTACTCCTGAGGTGCTGACCTGTTGCACCCTCTACAACCACTGTGATTATTTTTATCTGACCCCGCTGGTCATCTATGAACGTTTTAACATCTTGGCCATGTTCTGTTATAATCTCCACCCGGCACAGCCAGAAGAGGACTGGCCACCCCTCAGAGCCTGGTTCCTCTCTAGGTTTCTTCATAGGTTCTGGCCTTTCTAGGGAGTTTTTCTTAGCCACCGTACTTTGGGGTTTAAGGCTGGGTTTCTTTTATATCGGCTGATGTAAAAAGGGCTTTATGAATAAATGTGATTGATTGATTGATAGATATCTGATTCTTGCGAATGAGCTGTCCCTACTGATGAGGTGGGAGGAGCTCTTTGAGGGATGAGTCTTACTTTAGGTAAATAAACAATAAGCAGTGCTAGCTAAATAACAAAATCACCCACAGATGACAACGTATTACTTTAGCAGAACCAGATGAGAGGAGGATAGCACTATGGTAGTTACTCATAGCTGCACTTTGTGTCTAAAGAGGGCTGTCCACACTGGGGCCTACTGTACTATACAGTCAGTGTCGGTTCTCTAGTCTAAAGGAACTAATGGGATCATTTGGCTGTATAAATGATGTCAATTATTTCTTCCAAATAGACTTGCTTTAATCTGTACAGAGTAAGAAGGATTTGTGATTCTAAAGGGAAATCCTGAAATTTATGGAAGTCTGAAGATACAAAATGGTCACAATGGTAATGAGAAACAAAATAGTTATGAGATAGTTTCAGTGTTTACAGTGGGGCAAAAAAGTATTTAGTCAGCCACCAGTTGTGCAAGTTCTCCCACTTAAAAAGATGAGAGAGGCCTGTAATTTTCAGCATAGGTACACTTCAACTATGACAGACAAAATGAGGGAAAAACATCCAGAAAATCTCATTGTAGGATTTTTTATAAATTCATTTGCAAATTATGGTGGAAAATAAGTATTTGGTCACCTACAAACAAGCAAGATTTCTGGCTCTCACAGACTTGTAACTTCTTCTTTAAGAGGCTCCTATGTCCTCCACTCGTTACCTGTATTAATGGCACCTGTTTGAACTTGTTATCAATATAAAAGACACCTGTCCACAACCTCAATCAGTCACACTCCAAACTCCACTATGGCCAAGACCAAAGAGCTGTCAAAGGACACCAGAAACAAAATTGTAGACCTGCACCAGGCTGGGAAGACTGAATCTGCAATAGGTAAGCAGCTTGGTTTGAAGAAATCAACTGTGGGAGCAATTATCAGGAAATGGAAGACATACAAGACCACTGATAATCTCCCTCGATCTGGGGCTCCATGCAAGATCTCACCCTGTGGGGTCAAAATGATCACAAGAACGGTGAGCAAAAATCCCAGAACCACACGGGGGGACCTAGTGAATGACCTGCAGAGAGCTGGGACCAAAGTAACAAAGCCTACCATTAGTAACACACTATGCTGCAAGGGACTCAAATCCTGCAGTGCCAAACGTGTCCCCCTGCTTAAGCCAGTACATGTCCAGGCTCGTCTGAAGTTTGCTAGAGAGCATTTGGAGGATCCAGAAGAAGATTGGGAGAATGTCATATGGTCAGATCAAACCAAAATATAACTTTTTAGTAAAAACTCAGCTCGTCGTGTTTGGAGGACAAAGAATGCTGAGTTGCATCCAAAGAACACCATACCTACTGTGAAGCATGGGGGTGGAAACATGCTTTGGGGCTGTTTTTCTGCAAAGGGACCAGGACGACTGATCCGTGTAAAGGAAAGAATGAATGGGGCCATGTATCGTGAGATTTTGAGTGAAAACCTCTTTCCATCAGCAAGGGCATTGAAGATGAAACGTGGCTGGGTCTTTCAGCATGACAATGATCCCAAACACACCGCCCGGGCAATGAAGGAGTGGCTTCGTAAGAAGCATTTCAAGGTCCTGGAGTGGCCTAGCCAGTCTCCAGATCTCAACCCCATAGAAAATCTTTGGAGGGAGTTGAAAGTCCATGTTGCCCAGCAACAGCCCCAAAACATCAATGCTCTAGAGGAGATCTGCATGGAGGAATGGGCCAAAATACCAGCAACAGTGTGTGAAAACCTTGTGAAGACGTTTGACCTCTGTCATTGCCAACAAAGGGTATATAACAAAGTATTGAGATAAACTTTTATTATTGACCAAATACTTATTTTCCACCATAGTTTGCAAATAAATTCATTAAAAATCCTACAATGTGATTTTCTGGAATTTTTTTTCTCATTTTGTCTGTCATAGTTGAAGTGTACCTATGATGAAAATTACGGGCCTCTCTCATCTTTTTAAGTGGGAGAACTTGCACAATTGGTGGCTGACTACGGTAAATACTTTTTTGCCCCACTGTATGTAAAGATTTACAATATGCACTGACGAAGCAGTGTCCTGTTCTGAGTGGTAGATGCTACATCCGTTATAAAACAGCTCTCTCAGTGTGTGGGGGATGTAGTGTACTGTAATGTAGCTGGTTTTGGATGTATTTCCAGAAATGCACTTACGCTCCACAAAATAGGAGTTGGCCTCAATTTTCCACACTATCTGGCCCTTGTGCAAACCATTCACTCCGCGGCTCTTGTAGTCTAGAAAGTTCTCAGACGAAACTTCTTCTGAGAGAGTCGAAAGGGAGGGAGGTGAAGGTGAGATACAAAGTCCCATTACAGTATCACACAAGCATGGTCAGTTCCCTGTGGATACGTAACATTAACTGTGTCTGAGCACCACAACACCACCTTTAGATAACCTCAAATGATAAGGGAAGGCAGACTGGACATGACCTGACCTAACATGACCTGAGTCATCGCATTGCTCTCTATGTAGTGTACATGCCGTCCCTTTCAAATACTGTAGACTTGAATGAACACATTCTAGTTCTTGTCCTACACACCTATTCCTCTTCCCCAAAAGCTAACTCCAAAGAAGATCACATGCAGTATGTGTAACCGCTTACAAGATTTGAAATAAGCTGCTCTTCATCTCACTGTCTCTAGCTGCCTCACTATCATCTACTATTACGTATTGCTTTGGTCCCTTCTATGAAAATTACTGTTATGGCAGTGCTCACCGATGAGGTACATGCCAATCCAGTCTCCAGCGTCCACCTCCTCCTTGATGTCCCAGCAGATGAGGATGTCCTGGGTCTGACCGATGGCATAGAGCGAGGTGCTGACGGTGAGCGTTGAACGGCTGTGTGATGTCACCAGGTCTGTGTCGCTGGTCGAGCGGTGCATAGTCGCCACGACCTCAGGAAAGCCGTTCTGGAAGTTGACGTTCGGGAACTGCTCGGGATTGTAGCTGTGGCGGATCGGGTGCTTACAGCGCCGGCGGTTCTGGGACGAACGTGACGGGGTTGCCATTGCTGCTCGTCCAAGTCCGAGGAACCTGTTCTGGTACAAGTTCTGGAGAAGAGGAGAGAAGGAGAGAAACTGTGAATGGGGAGGATGGAGAGCTAGTACTGGAGAGAGATTTTTAGGAGGCCAAATGTTAGCATTGCTATTTCTGCGTTTTTGAGATACAATCAAAACTTTATTCGCCATCTTTAAGAACATTGCAGGTGTGTTTTTCTGTTGGTTTATTCTGGCAGACTAAGAGGTAGTGATTTGTACCATCCTGCAGAGAAAGTGGAGCTATAGTGGGAATATTACCAGCAGGAAATATAATCCTAAAATCTTTCGGAAGTTTCTCCACTATGTATCAATAACTTCTGAGTGGGAGGAGAGAGACAACAATGCCTAGTTAGTGAAGAGGGAGTAGCACAGTGCTATGAGTGAGGAACACTCCAAGGTCCTGTCCTGCTCAGACTGTTCAGAGGGGACTGAGTGTGCTGCCTCTCTCATATGTTTACATTTCCAAAACAATAAAATAATGAACAGTAAACATTATACACTAAGTTCCAAAGGAATGGAGAGTGTTCAAAATAGTCTGAATGGATTTAATGAAGCCTATGGATTGAGTAGAATATAATATAACTTTATTGCGCCAAGGATGCATGTAGTTACATGTAGTTAATACCAAGCATGAGATTCCCACATTGTAGCCTGTACATTGAATGTATTCACTGATCATGTACTCTACCTTAGCAAATAAAGGGGCGGTTCAGGTATGAACGTCTGTGAGACGTTCCTCTACAGTTATATCCAATACCAGGAGTATCAAACTCCAGTATTTGATGCTGTGTCTGCATGTATCTATTACAGTCATACCAGCAGCGCAAGAAGTGGGGGGGGGGGGGCATAATATATATATTTTTTTTATCCAGTCGGATAAACACTCCAAATAGCCTTCGACTGCTTGGTGGCATCCGCATGGTCCTAAAGCACATCGTTGCTTTGTTTTTTATAATATTCCAATGATAATACTGGGGGGGCACAAAAATGCAATTTCAGAAAGTGAAAGTTGCACCCCTAAATTATACACTTCAACAGTGTTTACCAATCCTGCCCATGGGACAGCAATGGTTACACATTATAACTACGCAATAGACTAGAAACATGATTTAACTAGTTAAAGGCTGATTTGTAACTGATATACACAGAAACAGAATTGAAAAACAGTACACTATACTTCCTATGCATTATGTAAATACTCTAAAACCGGTTCATCTCAACATCTACTTTCCTCCATCTGCACTGATCTGAGGACACAGGATTGGTGTAGTATTTAATCAAATGAGAGACTTAATTTCAACTAGGATAAAATGTGAAAGACTTTATTGAAAGAAGTTATCCAAGTGTTATAAATACATAATACATGCATTATAAATATTATAATTGTAATCTTGTATTATAAATAGAAGTTCAATCTGTTGTTCAATGCACATCTGGTGTGCATGATAAACACAGAGGAATAAAGAGGAGATGAGGAGAGAGGTGTGAGAAAAAGTATAGAAGACAGAAAGGAAAAGAGGAGCAGGGATGACAGCATATGATTCATGAATTACAGTGCGACTAAATGTAATATTCTCTCAGTTCATCACAATTGTATAATAGTGTCTCTCGTGGTGTCTCCCCAGTTGGCCCGAGCGGGTGAGGTGGTGAACTGATGGTGAACATCAAGACATACCTGTAGACGAGAGACAGATATAGCATGTTTAAGCCTTGTGGGGGTTTTATTCTAACACTGTCAGTCATCATAATCATCAGGAGGTGAAATGCAAAAACTGACCTTGGATCATTAACTCTGGGATTACTACATCTCTAGCTGCATTTCAGTGTAAAGCATCTATTTAATAATACTTTCTGTTGACCCGACCAAGTGACCTCTCACCTCTGATCATACTGTGCCCTCTATGTAGCCAGTTCAGATGCGGTAGGGGTTCACCGACACAGCTGATATAACCTAGAGGATTTAGGCAGAAGGGGGGAAGAGGGAGGAAGTGAAGGAGAGAGACGGTTATTGAGAAAATAAGGTAGTTGAAGAGACAGTGTTCAACAGGAATCTGTGTGTCGTCTCACCCGTTGTCCACACTAAGTGGCTGAAAAGTACTTTATACTGAAAAACATACAGACACACGATGACAAACAATATATCGTTTTCTACATTATTTTCTACATAAATAGAAATAATGACCATGTCTTACTATTCTCCATGGTTGGCCCTCTTGCCTGTTCTTTGAAGGTGGAAGGAGCCACAGTTATACACCTGAGCCTGCTTACTGCACAACACAATCCATCAATCAGATTGATACACGAGTGTGTAGCTGTGGGTTATAGGGTGTCTAATTGTTCTTCTATTTCAATATGGGTGACTCTTAAAGGAGCCTGTTCTGTTTTTGTACAGACATTACCCTTACCTAAACTGTGAATTGAATAAATGCAGTTGACATAGCGAAGTAAATGGAAGAATACACTTATTGCAATGTGGATGGCTCTTAAGAGCCTTTGGTTGTGCATAGTCTAGTCTTTGGTGTTGCCAAGGAACAGCATCCTCTTCGAAGAAGTAGGAGGTGAAGATCTCCCGCACACGGATTGCCTCCTGTGCTGCGTTGTTAGCGCCCATCCTTGAAAAATCCTGCAGATCCCCTCCTGGTCCTCATCTACATCCTCATGAAGTTCTGCAGGACACAGGTAGGCAGTCCCAGATGGCCCTGGTAACCAAATCGTTTTGAAGGAATCTCCAGTTGCAAGGTATCTGTAGGAATATGGAAGATAGTCAATATTAGACTTTGACATCCCCAGGTCATTGTGGATTTCTAAAGTATAATATCTCTTATAACAAACCATGATAATATTGGATAGACAGATGCATGTGCACACACATGGGCATGTGTAGCAAACAATAGCAGGATCATATCAAGGATAGCATGACAAATAATAATACAGTTGAAGTCGGAAGTTTACAATACACCTGAGCCAAATACATTTAAACTCAGTTTTTCACAATTGCTGACATTTAATCATAGTAAACATTCCCTGTCTTAGGTCAGTTAGGATCACCACTTTATTTTAAGAATGTGAAATGTCAGAATAAAAGTAGAGAGAAAGATTCCCACATTCCCAGTGGGTCAGAAGTTTACATACACTCAATTAGTATTTGGTAACATTGCCTTTAAATTATTTAACTTGGGTCAAACATTTTGGGTAGCCTTCCACAAGCTTCCCATAATAAGTTGGGAGAATTTTGTCTCATTCCTCCTGACAGAATTGGTGTAACGGAGTCGGGTTTGTAGGCCCCCTTGCTCATTCACACTTTTTCAGTTCTGCCCATACATTTTCTATGGGATTGAGGTCAGGGCTTTGTGTTGGCCAATCCAATACCTTGACTTTGTTGTCCTTAAGCCATTTTGCCACAACTTTGGAAGTATACTTGGGGTCATTGTCCATTTAGAAGACCCATTTGTGACCAAGCTTTAACTTCCTGACTGATGTCTTGAGATGTTGCTTCAATATATCCACATACTTTTCTTGCCTCATGATGCCATCTATTTTGTGATGTGCACCAGTCCCTCCTGCAGCAAAGCACTCCCACAACATGATGCTGCCACCCCCGTGCTTCACGGTTGGGATGGTGTTCTCCGGCTTGCAAGACTCCCCCTTTTTCCTGAAAAAATAACGATGGCCATTATGGCCAAACAGTTCCACTTTTGTTTCATCAGACCAGAGGACTCCAAAAAGTATGATCTTTGTCCCCATGTGCAGTTGCAAACCGTAGTCTGGCTTTTTTATGGTGGTTTTGGAGCAGTGGCTTCTACCTTCCTTGCTGAGCGGCCTTTCAGGTTATGTTGATACAGGACTCGTTTTACTGTGGATATAGATACTTTTGTACCTGTTTCCTCCAGCATCTTCACAAGGTCCTTTGCTGTTGTTCTGGGATTGATCTGCACTTTTTGCACCAAAGTACGTTCATCTCTAGGAGACAGAGCGTGTCTCTTTCCTAAGCGGTATGACGGCTGCGTGGTCCCATGGTGTTTATACTTACGTACTATTGTTTGTACAGGTGAATGTGGTACCTTCAGGTGTTTGGAAACTGTTCCCAAGGATGAACCAGACTTGTGGAGGTCTACAATTTTTTATCTGAGGTCTTGGCTGATTTATTTTGATTTTCCCATGATGTCAAGCAAAGAGGAACTGAGTGTGAAGGTAGGCCTTGAAATACATGTACAGGTACACCTCCAATTGACTCAAATGATGTCAATTAGCCTATCAGAAGCTTCTAAAGCCATTACATAATTTTATGGAATTTTCCAAGCTGTTTAAAGGCAGCTTGGAAATGTAGTTTATGTAAACTTCTGACCCACTGGTATTGTGATACAGTAAATTACAAGCGAAATTATCTGTCTGTAAACAATTGTTGGAAAGATTTGTCATGCACAAAGAAGATGTCCTAACCGACTTGCCAAAACTATAGTTTGTTAACAAGAAATTTGTGGTGGTTGAAAAACTAGTTTTAATGACTCCAACCTAAGTATATGCAAACTTCCGACTTCAACTGTACATAAATACCACTTGAAGCTTGATGATGAGTTGATCATTTGAATCCGCTCTGTAGTGCTAAGCTAAAAACTCAAATGTGCACCCCTCTGAGTCCCCAGGACCAGGACTGAGAACCACTGCTCTTCATTGGGACCTCTTCATCTGCAGACAGGCTTTCAAAGCTCTCTGTATCTGAGGGCATAAAACATTGCAATAAACAGACTTCATTTTACTCAAATTAGACAGCACTGAATATTATGTTACTATATCTCTGTTCTCACTTCTATGGACTGGAACTACACAAAAGTACCTGCCCTATCCAGAATAGCCTACTATCTCACTTTGACAATTGGGGCTGCTGTCCTTTCACCCTTCTCAATGGCTGTTACCTAGCTACCTACAAATGCATTTGGAGTTTGTTTTTACAATGATAAATACATCAAGACACCTAGCTAAAATTAAGTTAGGTAGCTGGTGATATTTAATTAACTTAGCTACACAGTATGTAAAGTTGGCTAGATAGCTAACTGCTACGTTAGCAGTTCATTTGAGTTAGCCTGCACTATAGCTAGTTAGCTAATAATACCCTTGTTTAAAAAGCACATTTTTTTACTGTATTTACTTACTTGAAAAGGTTCTCCCAGCCATGTGAACGATTGGAAACAGGACAGCAAAGTTTGTTTGTCACCAGAGCGGTTTAGAGCATATTACTATTTACCTGTGAATAAATGAATGAAATAAAGAATGGATTAAACTATTTACCAACCAGACCTTCATACAAACTTGCTATGCTGAATTCTTGATGCACAGTCGAACGTGCTGCTATATGCTGCCAGCACACCCACAAGTGAGCCACTCTGGGCGGCCGGAGTGGCAAGCGGCACAGAGTACTAATGTACACAAGCTATTATTGTTATTTTATTGTGTTACTATTTTTTTTTTTTTGCTAATCGTTTCTTACTTTTTAATTCTGCATTGCTGGGAAAGGGCTCGTAAGTAAGTATTTCAAAGTAAAGTCTACACCTGTTGTCTTTGATGTAGGCTAAATTTGGACTCAGGATCAGGAGTGTCGAAATATGATTTCTTTCAGCATCTGAGAGCATCTTGAGAGAATGCTAATGCACAGTTAGA
Organism: Oncorhynchus nerka; assembly: GCF_034236695.1. Taxonomy (NCBI): domain Eukaryota; kingdom Metazoa; phylum Chordata; class Actinopteri; order Salmoniformes; family Salmonidae; genus Oncorhynchus; species Oncorhynchus nerka. Next base: position 23,599,212 of record NC_088424.1, on the reverse strand, counting down.
TAGGTTCTGTAGAGGTGTTATCTTATCAGCATCATAAAAGCTGATAGTATTTCAATTCATGCCAAACTGAAATATTATCAGAAACATGTTGGGTTGTTTTCACAGCTTTCTATTTTCTACAAATGGTCAAACTGATGTCATTTGGAAATGTTCCACAGAAAAACTCCAGTATTTTTGTTCTTGCATTTTCTCCCCATTTCCTAAACGTCTTTGCTGTGTGAAAGAAGCAGAGATGACAAACAAAACTTTACCAATGTCAACTAGATTGAAGCATTCCTTCTATCAATTTATGCCATTATTCTGGTGAGCAAGGGTTTATTTAGTGTTCTAGGGCAACATATAATGACAGAAGAGAAGCTCCATATACAGCATCTAATTATAGACAAGTTGACAGCCATCTCTGACTGTAGCCTACGGCGCATTTTCTATATTAGCGCGTTAGGGTCGGGTGCAGGCCTCAGATTTTCACTTTATCACGTACAGGAAAGTATTCAGACCCCTTAACTTTTTCCACATTTTGTTACCTTACAGCCTTAATTACAAAGCAAAAACAGGTTTAGACAATTTTGGAAATATATTAAAAATAAAAACAGAAATACCTTATTTACATGTATTCAGACCCTTTGCTATGAGAGTCGAAATTGAGCTCCTGTTTCCATTGATCATCCTTGAGATGTTTCTACAACTTGATTGGAGTCCACCTGTGGTAAATTCAATTGAATGGACATGATTTGGAAACGCACACACCTGTCTATACAAAGGTCCTACAGTTCACAGTGCATGTCAGAGCAAAAACGAAGCTATGAGGTCGAAGGAATTGTCTGTAGAGCTCTGAGACAGGATTATGTTGACGCACTGCCCCGGGGGAGGAAACCAAAACATTTCTGCAGCATTGAAGGTCCCCAAGAAGACAATGGCCTCCATCATTCTGAAATGGAAGAAGTATGGAACCACCAAGACTCTTCCTAGAGCTGAGCAATTGGGGGAGAAGAACCTTGGTCAGGGAGGTGATGGATAACCTTCCAGAAGGACAACCATCTCTGCAGCACTTCACCAATCAGGGCTTTATGGTAGAGTGGCCAGACAGAAGCCACTCCTCAGTAAATGGCACATGACAGCGTACTTGGAGTTTTCCAAAAGGCACTTAAAGACTATCAGACCATGAGAAAGAAATATACTCTGGTCTGATGAAACCAAGATTAAACTCTTTGGCCTGAATGCCAAAGCGACATGTCTGAAGGAAACCTGGAACTATCCCTACGGTGAAGTATGGTGGTGGCGACATCATGCTGTGGGGATGTTTTTCAGCGTCACAGACCAGGAGACTAGTCATGATTGAGGAAAAAATGAACAGAGCAAAGTACAGACAGATCCTTTTTTTTACCCCTTTTTCATGGTATCCAATTGTTTTAGTAGCTACTATCTTGTCTCATCGCTATGACTCCCGTACAGGCTCCGGAGAGACGAAGGTTGAAAGTCATGCGTCCTCCGATACACAACCCAACCAAGCCGCACTGCTTCTTAACACAGCGCGCATCCAACCTGGAAGCACCAATGTGTCAGAGGAAACACCATGCACCTGGCAACCTTGGTTAGCGTGCACTGCACCCAGCCCGCCACAGGAGTCACTGGTGCGCAATGAGACAAGGATATCCCTACCGGCCAAACCCTCCCTAACCTGGACGACGCTAGGCCAATTGTGCATCATCCCACGGACCTCCCGGTCGCAGCCAGTTGCGACAGAGCCTGCAGTACAGCGCCCCTAACCACTGCGCCACCCGGGAGGCCACAGACAAATCCTTGATGAAAACCTGCTCCAGAGCGCTCAGGACCTCAAACTGGGGTGACGGTTCACCTTCCAAGGGGACAACAACCCTAAGCACACAAGCCAAGACAACACAGGAGTGTCTTCCGGACATGTCTCTGAATGTCCTTGAGTGGCCTAGCCAGAGCCCGGACTTGAACCCGATCGAATATCTCTGGAGAGACCTGAAAATAGCTGTGCAGCAAAACTCCCCATCCAACCTGATAGAGCTTCAGAGGATCTGCAGAGAAGAATGGGAGATACTCCCCAAATACAGATGTGCCAAGCTTGCAGCATCATACCCAAGAAGACTTGAGGCTGTAATCGCTACAAAAAGGTGCTTCAACAAAGTACTGAATAAAAGGGTCTGAAAACCTACGTAACTGTGAGATTTTAGTTTTTTAAATGTTTTTAAAATAAATTAGCAACATTTTCTAAAACCCTGTTTTTGCTTTGTCATTATGGGTGATTGTGTGTAGATTGATGATATATATATATATTTTTTAATCCATTTTGGAATAAAGCTGTAACCTAACAAAATATTGAAAAAGTCTAGGGGTCTGAATACTTTCTGAAGGCACTGTATAGTCAGGTGGTTGTTAGCAATTTCGGGCAGGTGCGGTTGAACAAACCACTAGTGCACACACACGCGTGCACACATTCACACACACACACACACACACACACACACACACACACACACACACACACACACACACACACACACACACACACACACACACACACACACACACACACACACACACACACACACACACACACACACACATAGTCTCTACTCCGTCACTACTCAGTCAATGCTGGCCAAGTGAAAGATGAAGATATGTCTGTTAGTCTGCCCGGGCAGCTGGCCAACACAATAGACCAGACCCCCACTCCGCGCTGAGAACAATCCACCAACACAATGACCCCTCAATAGCCTGTCTCATTAGAGCCACTTTCTGGCCCTCCAGTGTGGAAGTGCATGCAGCTGCCAAGCATCCTCTTCAACAGCTATGCCACTGTTCTTCAGCAACAAGGTCACTTGTCTGCCTTGATACAACCTCTGTATGGATGGAATGCCACCATACACAACACACACTGTTTAAGAAACATTTGAGCGGAAGTAAAAAGAGAAAGGGAAGAGCAGGGAAGAATGTGACAATTTGACTTGTCAATCTCTGCTGTGTGTGCAGGTTAAGTAGAATAATTGAGTAGATAGAATAGTTGAGTAGATAAAATACTGAAATGGTGAATAAGCGAGTTTAAAAAAAAGGTTACGGTATACAGTAAAAGATTCATATTAAAACACCAGACAGAGAAAATACTACAGTACAGTGGTTTATTCTCTGTCTATCTCAGAGTTGGCCTATTACTTAACTCCTTTTAGGAGCCATATGAGATCATCAGTTCAGTGATCATCAGTTTCCTTGTACTATCTGCACTGTGCAGCAACTGAAGACATTAGTCCACTTACATAATACAGCAGGCCAGGCCTACATAGCTCTTCTTTCACATAAGCTCCCAACCAATTAATACATGCAGGGATGCAGACAGTAAAATTACCCTCCGTATCACCTTTAAAGGCTGCCAACTCATCATAACAATATCACTATACTAGTAGAATGAAGCAGAGTTGTAAATCCCTTGTGATTAAAAACAGTAAAAAAGGTTGAGTGAAATACAAAATAAGTTTTGTGGAGAAGTTTTGCTATAAAAAGAAAAGGTGCCTCTACAAAGTTGGACAGTTGCCAGCATGATGCATGGAAATGCCCCACTGCAATGAATCCCATACTGTAGGCTAACTACCTCTACATAAAGCTCATGATTTTAATCTAATTGGATTTACTCACTGAGACGAATCTGAAGAATAGGACCTTGGTGCACTATCATACCTCCATCACAAATTATACTACAGCGAATCAGCAGCGTGCAGTGTGCAACCATGGGAACGCAGCTAGGACAATATGGCTGCATTTAGACAGGCAGCCCAATTCTGATGTATTTTTCGATAATTGGTCTTTTGACCAATCAGACCAACTCTGAAAAATATCTGATGTGAAAAGATCTGATGTGATAGGTCAAAAGACAAATTAGTGGAAAAAATATCAGAAATAGGCTGCCTGTCTAAAAACAGTCTATATAGCATTCTGTTGCATCCAGATACTGAGGTCCTGATACTGAGTGTCTTATTCACAGCACTAGATTAGCAGCAACATCAAAAAATATCCTTCCAGTCAAAGGAGCAATGTTTAGTCCTCCTAATGCAGCTCAGCACTGGGACTGCCTAGCTGGTTGGTTAGATGACTCACTCAATGCATTTTTAAACTCTGTATTGAGCGGTGGCTCAGCATTCTACTTCCTTCTGCTCATTTAAATCCACAGGGCTAAACCAAGCAGGGCTGGAGCAGGGAGGTGCATTTTAGGGGATTTTGTAAAAGTGCTCTCCCATCTCTCATCCATGTAGGAGCTCTACTGTTACTACTCCATGCCCAGAGATGTGAGGAAGACAATAGATTCATCTTGATTAAATTTGCTCAGTAAGGTGTATCAAATAGATCAATTTTCCTTCAAATACATGACAGTATAGTAGGTCTAATATATACCAGCCAATAAGAGGCGGCAGGGGTGATCAATTAGGCCCTCAAATCCATTCCAAATGTAAGTGTATAATGGCTGCAGACACTTGGCAGGCAGGGAAATACAATCCCTCTCCAACTAAGTTGCCCCAGGCAGTTTTACTATATTTTCTTTACACTGAACTATCCCACTTGACTTACACTGAGTAAAACCAAGTAAAGAAAATGCTGTATAAACGCCTAGCAGCATTGCTAGTTCATAAAAGATTGTCTATGGGGGCAACCCACACATGCCAAATAAAATGTATTACATTTTACTTTCCTTGATCGACAATATGACAGACACTGAAACTGTAACAGGAATATTAGCTTGATTTTCCATATACCTTTCTGGTATTCATAGACCTTTCACTGTGAACAAGCTGTCTCCTCCACAGTGGTGATTTTAACATGGATCAATAGACTGCGGGTCCCCCTTCTACATGGTAGCTTGAGTCTTTGGCAGTTACAGGTGAATCAATAGTAATCTGGTCAATCTCTCTGCTACTGATCAGGATTACTGCTATTACTGCTACTCATGAGCACTGACTGCCTTTTATAATGAAAACAGTCTCTATCTCCCTGTGCTGTGTTGAACGGGCTGGAACAGCCTGTGTGTGGTAGGAGGCCTATGGTAGCAGTAGTACTATGGTAGCAGTACTACTATAGTAGTAATTTAGTAAATTACAAATATTGACTTCCTCATCTAACCACTCCATTATATGTAGTGTTGTATTTTAGATTCAAACACAGACACAGAGTAAGAGACTCTCTCTCTCTCGCCCTCTCTCTCTCATATTATGGTGGGGCATCCCTATAGGATTGACCTACTCTGACTTGGTTATACAGACTCGATCAAAACACACCCTACGAATGGAATGCCTAAATCAATACTCACTTTCTAATATCAACAAACACTGCGAGACCTCTCATAGTCAGCCATAGTAGTAAGCTACAGTACAGGGGTGATTTTTAGTGGCTGGCCATGATTTAGAGCACCCATGGAAACAATCTCGTTGTTTGAGAAAATACGAGGCGTCAACCTCAGTCAGTATTATTTTGTAGCACATAGAACTCGTGATCCCATGCATCAAAATTAACTAGCGATCGATTCAGACACGAGCACGTATCAATTTAGCCACGACTATCTTATTCACAGATGGACAAATAAATGTATCTAAACGTACCTGGGTCAGTGTCACCTGCCTTTGAATCATACTAGATGAAACTTCTAATTCTTATGGCATTTCTCATGTGTGGGTGTTTTAAGAATAAGATATAGCATATCCTCCGTTGGGCCATGTTCCAGGTTTGTCGGACGATTTTCTGGTCATTCGTACCGCGATGCTGCTGTGCAGTGGTCTTTCTCTTGGGTACCACAATGCTTCGACCAATAGCGGACCATTTTGCATCAATTTAGCCTCTGTTTCGCTGCCTCCGCCCATGCACGCATCACGCACAGATTAAAGGCCTACGCTTTGCAAGGCACTCGCACGCATATCACAATTACGTATTTATACAGAACAAAAATATATAAACGCAACATGCAACACTTTTACAGTTCATATAAGGACATCAATCAATTGAAATACATGAATTAGTCCCTAATCTATGGATTTCACATAACTGGACAGGGATGCAGGCCCACCCACTGGGGAGCCAGGACCAAATCAAATAAAATTGTATTTGTCACATACACATGGTTAGCAGATGTTAATGCAAGTGTAGCGAAATGCTTGTGCTTCTAGTTCCGACAATGCAGTAATAACCAACAAGTAATCTAGCTAACAATTCCAAAACTACTACCTTATAGACACAAGTGTAAGGGGATAAAGAATATGTACATAAAAATATATGAATGAGTGATGGTACAGAGCGGCATAGGCAAGATACAATAGATGGTATTGATTACAGTATATACATATGAGATGAGTATGTAAACAAAGTGGCATAGTTAAAGTGGCTAGTGATACATGTATTACATAAAGATGCAGTAGATGATATAGAGTACAGTATATACGTATACATATGAGATGAATAATGTAGGGTATGTAAACATCATATTAGGTAGCATTTAAAGTGGCTAGTGATATATTTTACATAATTTCCCATCAATTCCCATTATTAAAGTGGCTGGAGTTGAGTCAGTGTGTTGGCAGCAGCCACTCAAGGTTAGTGGTGGCTGTTTAACAGTCTGATGGCCTTGAGATAGAAGCTGTTTTTCAGTCTCTCGGTCCCAGCTTTGATGCACCTGTACTGACCTCGCCTTCTGGATGATAGCGGGGTGAACAGGCAGCAGTTGCCGTACCAGGCGGTGATACAGCCCGCAAGGATGCTCTCGATTGTGCATCTGTGGAAGTTTGTGAGTGCTTTTGGTGACAAGCCGAATTTCTTCAGCCTCCTGAGGTTGAAGAGGCGCTGCTGTGCCTTCTTCACGATGCTGTCTGTGTGGGTGGACCAATTCAGTTTGTCTGTGATGTGTACGCCGAGGAACTTAAAACTTACTACCCTCTCCACTACTGTTCCATCGATGTGGATAGGGGGGTGTTCCCTCTGCTGTTTCCTGAAGTCCACAATCAGAATGAGTTTTTCCCCACGAAAGACCTTTATGACAGACAGAAATACTCCTCAATAAAATTTGAGAGAAATAAGCATTTCGTGCTATGAAAAAATGTATGGGATTTTCTATTTCGGCTAATGAAACATGGGACCAAGACTTTACATTTATATATTTGTTCAGTGTATATAAACTCAGCAAAAATATTAACGTGCTCTCACTGTCAACTGCGTTTATTTTCAGCAAACTTAACATGTGTAAATATTTGTATGAACATAACAAGATTCAACAACTGAGACATAAACTGAACAAGTTCCACTGACAAAATCAAAAGTAACAGTCAGTATCTGGTGTGGCCACCAGCTGCATTAAGTACTTCAGTGCATCTCCTCCTCATGGACTGTACCAGATTTGCCAGTTCTTACTGTGAGAATTTGCCAGTTCTTGCTATGAGATGTCACCCCACTCTTCCACCAAGGCACCTGCAAGTTCCTGGACTTTTCTGGGGGGAATGGCCCTAGCCCTCACCCTCTGATCCAACAGGTCCCAAATGTGCTCAAAGGGATTGAGATCCGAGCTCTTCGCTGGTCATGGCAGAATACTGACATTCATGTCTTGCAGGAAATCACACACAGGACGAGCAGTATGGCTGGTGGCATTGTCATGCTGAAGGGTCATGTCAGGATGAGCCTGCAAGAAGGGTAGCACATGAGGGAGGAGGATGTATTCCCTGTAACGCACAGCGTTGAGATTGCCTGCAATGACAACAAGCTCAGTCCGATGATGCTGTGACACACCGCCCCAGACCATGGCGGACCCTCCACCTCCAAATCGATCCCACTCCAGGCCTCGGTGTAACACTCATTCCTTCGACAATAAACGCGAATCCGACCATCCCCCCTGGTGAGACAAAACCGCGACTCGCCAGTGAAGAGCACTTTTTGCCAGTCCTGTCTGGTCCACCAACATTGGGATTGTGTCCATAGGCGACGTTGTTGCTGGTGATGTCTGGTGAGGACCTGCCTTACAACAGGACTACAAGCCCTCAGTCCAGCCTCTCTCAGCCTATTGCAGACAGTCTGAGCACTGATGGAGGGATTGTGCGTTCCTGGTGTAACCCGGGCAGTTTTTTTAGCCATCCTGTACCTGTCCTGCAGGAGTGATATTCGGATGTACCGATCCTGTGCAGGTGTTGTTACACGTGGTCTGCCACTGCGAAGACCATCAGCTGTCCATGCTGTCTCCCTGTAGAGCTGTCTTAGGTGTCTCACAGTACGGACATTGCAATTTATTGCCCTGGCCACATCTGCAGTCCTCATACCAAATGGTTTGGGATGAGTCTAACTGCAGAGTGACGGAAAAGCAGCCACCAAGTGTTCAGCATATGTGGGAACTGCTTCAAGACTGTTGGAAAAGCATTCCAGGTGAAGCTGGTTGAGAGAATGCCAAGAGTGTGCAAAGCTGTCATGAAGGCAAAGGGTGGCTATTTTAGGAATCTCAAATATAAAATATATTTTGATTTGTTTAACACTTTTTTGGATACTACATGATTCCATATGTGTTATTTCATAGTTTTGATGTCTTCACTATTTTCTACAATGTAGAAAATAGTAAAAATAAAGAAAAACCCTTGAATGAGTAGGTGTTCTAAAACTTTTGACCGGTAGTGGACATGTAGGTAGAGTTAAAGTGACAATGCATATATTATAAACAGAGTAGGAGCAGCATAAAAGAGGGGTCTGGTAAGCCCTTTGATTAGCTGTTCAGGAGTCTTAAGGCTTGAGGGGTAGAAGCTGTTAAGAAGCCTTTTTGGACCTAGACTTGGCGCTCTGGTACCGTTTGCCATGTGGTAGCAGGGAGAACAGTCTATGACTAGGGTGGCTGGGATCTTTGACAATTTTTAGGGCCTTCCTCTGACACCGCCTGATATAGAGGTCCTGGATGGCAGGAAGTGTGGCCCCAATGATGTATTGGGCCGTACGCCCCATCCTCTGTAGTGCCTTGCGGTCAGAGGCTGAGCAGTTGCCATACCAGGCAGTCAGGATGCTCTCGATGATGCAGCTGTAGAACCTTTTGAGGATCTGAGGACCCATGCCAAGTCTTTTCAGTCTCTGGAGGGGGAATAGGCTTTGTTGTGCCCTCTTCACGACTGTCTTAGTGTGTTTGGACCATGATAGTTTGTTGATGATGTGTACACCAAGGTACTTGAAGCTTTCAACCTGCTCCACTACAGCCCCGTTGATGAGAAGGGGGCCTCCTTTGTCCTCCTTTTCCTGTTGTCTACAATCATCTCCTTTGTTCTGATCACGTTGAGGGAGAGGTTGTTTCCCTGGCACCACACGACCAGGTCTCTGACCTCCTCTCTATAGGCTGTTTCATCGTTGTCGGTGATCAGGCCTACCACCATTGTGTCATCGGCAAACATGTTGATGGTGTTGGAGTCGTGCCTGGCCGTGTAGTCATGGGTGAACAGGAGTACAAGAGTGGACTGAGCACGCACCCCTGAGGGGCCTCAGTGTTGAGGATCAGCGTGGCGGATGTGTTGTTACCTACCCTTACCACCTGGGGGTGGCCCCTCAGGAAGTCCAGGATCCAGTTGCAGAGGGAGGTGTTTAGTCCCAGGGTCCTTAGCTTAGTGATGAGCTTTGAGGGCACTATGGTGTTGTACGCTGAGCTGTAGTCAATGAATAGCATTCTCACATAGGTGTTCCTTTTGTCCAGGTGGGAAAGGGCAGTGTGGAGTGCAATAGAGATTGCATCATCTGTGGATCTGTTGGTGCGGTATGCAAATTGGAGTGGGTCTGGGGCTTCTGGGATAATGGTGTTGATGTGAGCCATGACCAGCCTTTCAAAGCACTTCATTGCTACAGACGTGAGTGCTACGGGTCGGTTGTCATTTAGGCAGGTTACCTTAGTGTTCTTGGGGACAGGGACTATGGTGGTCTGCTTGAAATATGTAGCTATTACAGACTCAGTCAGGGATAGGTTGAAAATGTCAGTGAAGACACTTGCCAGTTGGTCAGCATATGCTCGGAGTACACGTCCTGGTAATCAGTCTGGCCCTGCGACACTGTGAATGTTGATCTGTTTAAAGGTCTTAAGCACATCGGCTATGGAGAGCGTGATCACACAGTCGTCCGGAACAGCTGGTGCTCTTATGTAACAGCGCCTCCTCAACCTCAGAAGGCTGAAGAAATTTGGCTTGTCACCTAAAACCCTGACAAACTTTTACACACGCACAATTGAGAGCATCCTGTTGGGCTGTATCATTGCCTGGTATGGCAACTGCACCTCCCTCAACAACAAGGCTCTCCAGAGGGTGGTGTGCAACGCATCACCGGGGGCAAACTACCTGCCCTCCAGGACACCTACAGCACCCAATGTCACAGGAAGGCCAAAAAGATCATCAAGAACAACAACCACCCGAGCCCCTGCCTGTTCACCAAGCTAACATCCAGAAGGCGAGGTCAGTACAGATGCATCAAAGCTGGGACCGAGAGACTGAAAAACAGCTTCTATCTCAAGGTCATCAGACTGCTTAACAGCAATCACTAACTCAGAGAGGCTGCTGCCTACATAGAGACTCACTAGTCACAATAAACAATGCCACTTTAATAAAGTTTACATATCTTACATTACTCATCTCATATTTATATACTGTATCTTATACCATCTATTGCATTTTGCCTATGCCGCTTGGCCATCGCTCATCCATATGTTTATATTAACATATTCTTATTCCATCCCTTTAGATTTGTCTATATTAGGTAGTTGTTGGGGAATTGTTAGATTACTTGTTAGATATTACTGCACTGTCGGAACTAGAAGCACAAGCATTTCGCTACACTTTTCGCTAACCATGTGTTTGTGGCCAATAGAATTTGATTTGATTTGATCAACTGTAGCCTACTGCTAACAACTTCAGCTGCAGGTAGCCTAGAGAAGACTAAGCGCTCTGATCCTCTCTGGCCAGGGGAAATTAAGAGGTAATGTCATGTATTTATAGCCTAAACTGTGTATTTATAGCCTAAAATAGGCCTATTTATTTGTATTCAGAGAAAATGTGAATGTGATCAAATTGGTTTTACATTCAAACTTTGGGTGGTTAGGCTACCTTGTCAATCCAAAATTATTGATTGTAATTAATCAATCAAGACAATAGTCATGACATACTGTGTGAGTCACTTCTTAATACAAATGCAAAGGCCTACCTGATGCAACCCTGCATAAAGCAAACTCAGCCCTTTTAGTTCTATTGTCCAATTGCAGTTGTTGCCCATTTTATTTTAAACCATATGACCTGATTTAAAAAAACTCTGGTCCCATCATAACCCATATAAAACCGTTTTACAGCTAATTTATTACTATGTCAGCCCCTCCAACTAGGGTCCGGATTGGACCTGGTTAGGTTAGCCCAGTGGTTCTCAAACCTCTCCTCAGGGACCCCCAAACGTTTCAAAATGTAATTTTATGTAATTTTATCCCTGAACTAGGGATTCACCTAATCAAGGGTTAGTTGACAAGTTGAATCTCGTGTGCTAGTTTTGAAATATTTCAAATACATGAACCGGCTGGGAGTCCCCAAAGAGTGGTTTGAGAACCACTGAGTTAGCCTACCAGATCAGGAAAAACTCTGGGTCCCAGGAAAACTTAGTATCTCAGTATCTCAAAATGTTTACTTACTTATCTAAAAATGTCAACTTAGTGTGTAGATATTTTTAGATAGTTTCTCGAGATCTTGACTTGCGTATCTCAACATTTTTAGATAGTATCATCGAAATATTTTGTTGTATAATTTTTTAAATTCTTGGTGGGAATGGGCTTCCATACCTTGAGTATCAATTATAGACCATGGGCTACTAGAGATTGTGAAACCTTGGAGACTGAAATCGTTGATAAATTAAATTCTTTAGTAGTCTTATGTGTCACTTTTGAATGAAGCTATAGTTCCTTTGTGTTATAGAAGGCTTGCTTGCCAGGCTTATGTTTCCTTTGTACTGTGATGAATAGTGCCACCATGTGCCCATTAAGTGTTGCATCACCCTCCCTGAGCCCTAAAGTAACTTGTGCTTCTGACATTCACAGAAGCCTGTTTACCTCTGCCATCTGAGTGCTGGCTTTTAAAGGAGGCTCTGTTTGTAAAGACAAGGGTATGTGTTTTCTCACCTGTCTTAGTTGAACACACATATTGTAAGTCAGGTTAAGCATTTTTTTAAAAATGTTTACCTTTATTTAACTAGGCAAGTCAGTTAAGAACAAATTCTCTGGTTCAGGACAACATATTTTTATCTTGTCAGCTCAAGGATTTGACCTTGCAACCTTTCAATTACTAATAAAACACTAACCACTAGGCTACCTGCCGCCCAATCATCTGGTAAATCACTGGTAAACAATTCCACTGAAGAATGATTTTGTAATATTGTTAGGGCTGGTTTCTCGGACACAGATTAAGCCTAGTCCTAGACCAACAACATGTTCAATGGAGAACCTTCATTGAACATGCTTTTTAGTCCAGGGCTACACTGTTAGAAAAATTGTTTCTATCTGTAACCTAAAAGGGTTCTTTGACTGTCCCCATAGGAGAACCATTTGAAGAACCCTTTTGGGTTCCATGTACAACTTTTTCCACAGAGAGTTCTATATGGAACCCAAAACGGTTCTACCTAGAACCAAAAATAGTTATCCTATGGGGAGAACCCTTTTGAATCCTTTTTTTTCTAACAGTATAGGCTTAATCTCTGTCCGGGCAAACCGTCCCTAAATGTTAAGCAAAGTGAAATATAAATAATAGGATGAGTAACAGGATGCTCTCCAACCAGTTTCTGAGAAGAGAAGTGTGAGTAGGGGAAGTCTGAGTAATAACAAGAACAGGCTGCTCTGAAAATAGCTATATTGAATAAATTGTTGGTTTTCTTTCACCATAGTTATGGCAACTAGAATATGGTATGATAGGCCTACAGTACATAGAGTATGATCGAGCATATAATATGCATCTCTCTCAACAGGTAGACCGATATTCAGTTGCTCAACATTCAGAGCCACAAGGCACAAATATATATTTTATTTTATTAGAAATGTAATGCAAAGATTCAAAGATAGTAACATCTCAAGTTCCTGAAGCAAATCAAATGTACACTTTCTTTTATAGAATCAAATTATTTAAAATGTAATTTGTATTGTAACTTACAATTTAGCAACAAATGTTGAGTACATCAAGTCAGAAGCAAAAGTACACATTATTGTAATTGCATGTACACATTGTGTTGCACTGAAATTCCCTGAGAACATGAACAGAAAACCCTCCTCAAAGCAAACAGAGCTAAACATCATGGAAAACATGTACCTTATCAGACATCTTGTACATCATTTACAAATCATATCAACAGTTTGTCCTCTGTAGCTCAACCTGGTAGAGCCTGACACTTCCAATGCCAGGATTGTGGGTTCAACTCCTAGGACCACCCATATGTGGAATGTATGCATGCATAAGTCACTTTGGACAAAAGTGTCTGCTAAATGGCATGTTTTGACCTGGCAGGAGCTCACTAGAGCTACTGTAAGTACCAGCACAAAATGTTCTACTGCTTGAGCTCCTGTTCCTCTTGTACAATATTAACTCAAGGGGCCTCCTGTGTGATGCAGCCATATAAGGCATTGGCAGTGCTTGAGGTGTCATTACAGACCTGAGTTTGACCCCAGGCTGTGTCGTGACAGGGAGTCACATAGTGCGACGCACAATTGGCCATCTGGGTTAGGGGAAGAGTTTGGCTGGGATCTTCAAATGAGCTGCGTTTCCTCCGAACATATTGGTACGGCCGGGTTAAAGAGCGCGGTTTGGCGGGTCATGTTTCGGAGGAGGTATGACTCTACCGAGCCCGTTGGGCAGTTGCAGCAATGAGACAAGATCGTAATTGAAAAAGGGGGGTAAAAAAAAAAGAATATTAGCTCAAAATTATTGTGGAGATCCGGCACCTAAATTTAAACAGTACCGGCACCCTAAATGGGTACGGAACCTATGCTCTGGCTTGAAGACCAGTTCCTTTCTCATATTCATACACGGTATGTGGACTTCTCTGAGAAGTTATTCTACTGTTGCCACTTTGGCTAGTCATGATATGTATCTTCAGACATGGGATGCGCTTTGCAAGTAGTTGCCAGAAGTGACTCTGAAACTTTTTCCCAACAAACGTGTAAAAGACAGGGCTCACACAACAGTAGAGGTATGCTATATTCCTAGTGACATACACAGCGTGGTTAAGCACTTCAGAACACGGCTCAGAATCATCACTGGTGGAGATCTGGAGGGCCCTCAACAGAATTACAACATTGTATGGGGTCCAGCACACAAAAAATGTGAATATAATCACGAAAATCAGCTTGACTGCCCTGCACTTCCCTCTCATCTGGGTTGACATGATTCGGACCGTGATTCTAACATAGCAGTACATGACCATAGCCAAGGGAAACAGGAAGAAGATCACAAACTGCTGATAGTAACCAACCAGCTGCCATTTTATCATGATCGCATTGGAGAAGCCCGTCTCCTCACAAAGGTATCCGTCACGAGGATCCTCCCGGACATTGTATAGAACCAACTCCTTGACACTGGCCAGCAGGCTGATACACCACACGACTGCCGAGGAGACACAGGCGTAGATCTTCCTCCTCCATTTGGGGGCGTTGATGGCATGGACCACAGCCAGATACCGGTCAAAGGTCATGAGAGTGAGGAAGAGGATGGAGCTGTAGAATCCTATGAAGTACAAGCTACCCACTAGCTTGCACATGACCGAGTCAAAGATCCACCCATAGAGGTGGTACAAGGCCCAGAAGGGCAAAGTGGAGGCGAACAGCAGGTCAGAGATGACCAGGTTGAGGAGGAAGATGTTGGTGATGGAAGTGAGCTTCTCGTATTTGTAAATAATGCACAGAACCAGCCCATTCCCAATGATGCTTAGCAGGAAATTGATGGTGTACAATATTGGTGTGAACTTGGCTCCAAATCTGTTCACATCAGCTGTGGCACAAAGATTCACCAGTTTATCCACAACATAGATGGGGTCTGTGTAGTTATAATCCATGTCATTTTCATCGATGAACAAATCCAAGAAGTCTTTGTACTCCGCCATGGTTGTCAGTCTCTTAACCTGTTTAAAGGTTGTAAATATGTTTTATTTTCTGGTCTGCTATTATTAGTATTTGCAGATTGCAAGATAAACAGGTAGATACACAATATTTAGCTGGTAAATATGCTTTAATTTCTTTAATAAAATTAAGTAAATACAGAGAAACTACTCATTTTAACTACTTAATTTCTCAGTAAATACCCTACAATCTGCAAGTGGACTGTATACTTAAAGCGATACTTTAACAACTTACCAGTGTGACTTTTCTAGGTCCTGGTGTTGGGATTGTCAGAAAGGAAGTGTTGTTTTCCTGTTAAAGTGTCAATGCTAGTATAGTAGGTTGAAGCTTTGTGTGCGAGAGGTGTTGGTACTGCTAGAGATATGTGATCTACTCCAGCCTAAGAGCCTCCCAAACAAGTGGCTGTCATGACACTGTTCAATAGAGGAACCATATTCAAATTAGTAATAAATAGATTGTAACAGGGGATTCAACTACAAGACTACAACAGAAGTTTATTCAAAAAAGACTTCACAGTCAACAGTGTTTTCTCTGATAAGAAAATACATGGAGAAATGTATACATTTGTTTCGAAAATGTGGAAATCAAAATAAGAAAGTCAATTGTAACAGGCCAACAATATTTGAAAAGTATACTACAAACTGTATCAAAATAGCCCATTTGATATATTAAAACATATTGTGGGGAAGAATAATAATAAGATAGATGGAAGTTAAATCAGGAAAAACTGTTCATGGTTACTACAGACAGACGACACATACTGACAGTAAACATGCTAGTTTCCATCCAGCAGGAGGTTCACTGAACACTGAGAGGAAAATGCAGAAGTTGTGTAACAATAAGCATATCTATGATGACTAGGACAATAAATATGTTTATACCCGTAGAAGTGAAGCAAATTAATGACTGACAAGCTTGATTGAAAAGGAAAATAAATTACTTATAAAAGTAATTTCTACATATAAAAAATATAGTACTTTGTAGTGAAGAGCTAGTAGTTTTAAAGTGAAAGACTTCTGATGCAGAGTCGTATGTTCCTAGTGTTGCTCTTGAACATACAGTAAATCATTTGGGAGAAAACTTTTTCACAATTCCTACCTGTCACTCCAGATCATGTTTAATGCTTTGGATCCAACAAAGAGGTAGTTTAACTAAGGCAGTGCAATTCTCATTGTAAGTTTCTATACCTCCTCGACACTGAGAGACAGTAAAAACAACATTGTCACTCGGATATTATGAGCCAGTGATGGGGTAATAATATCCCTAATCCCCACTTGTCCTCATCACTTCTGCCTGTTCACTGAATTACCCCTGGCCTGAAGACAGTGTCAAACAACCCTGTTTGGCTGGATACCAATTTGCGTCACTTTGTTGCCCTATATCCTCTGTTTCTTTATCTCAGGTTTGAGTGGATCATCCCACATGAAACAAAGGGTTAACTCACTCACTCCAGCAGCCCTTGATTTTTCAGTGAGCAGTCCTTGACTTAGTTAGTCTCAAAATGTCAAATTAAAATGTCCTGCTTTCCTTGTGAGGCCTAGAAGTTGGGTCCTTTGCTGTAGCGTTCCTCTCTGAGAATAGCCTGGTAGCAGGAGGTGGGGTCACATACGCCATTGGCCCCAGGAGGGCCACGCTTCCCTGGGATGCCGGGGATTCCTGACTTCCCTGGTTCACCTGGAGGCCCTGAGACACCGTGTCCGTCACTGCCTCTGGGCCCCTGGAGACCTGCAGAGGTGGAAGATAAAGACACAAAGAGTATAATTGTTTATCACATATCCCTGACAGCCACAGGGACAATCTACAGACTCCTACACATGTTGATCAATTGGTCAGACAGTATGTTGGTCAGTATTCAATTGTAGATGACTGGTATACATTTGTTTGTGAAAACATGAATAGGATCACTCAACATTCCTACAAGAAGTGGGGGATTCTTACCTGCTGGGCCGGGAGAACCTGTCAACCCTGTGTCTCCATCTCCTTTGGACCCCTTTAACCCCATTGGTCCAATATCACCTGCACATAAGAGCATAGCAAAAACAGCCAGCAAGGTTACTTAATCCCAAAACCATGGAATTGCAATTTACATCAACAGCACTACATAGACTGAAGTCAAATTCTTTGACCGTCAATCCCTGTAACCCACTGTGTTACCTTTGTGCCCATGATGCCCCATCCGGCCTGGCTGTCCTGGGTAACCCTGTAAACCGAGCATACCAGGGTACCCTGGCGTTCCACTGGGGCCCTTGGGGCCGGCAGGGCCTGGCTCACCAGGTGGCCCCTTCACTGTCTCACACTGCCCACATTGACTTTTTGGTGCCATCATCGCCAGGAGCTGCGGCAGCTGATCTGGATAGGGACAATTAGCATTTGTTCTGTATGCAGCACACAATACTAACTGGTCTTGTTTCTGTATTGACACAAAGTACATTGTTGCAATGACCAGTAAGCCTATGACATTTTTTTAGTTTGGAGCCAGATCCTAATTTTCAGGACTACTGTCGGTCTGTTATTGTGTAATCTCTCCAAGAGTGTTACGTGTCAAAAATAGCAACTTGTTCTGACACATGCCCAGACACAGTGATTAGGAAATCATGCACATTGCAGAGGATGCACTTTTATCACCAAATTGCAGAAATGAAATCTGCATTGGTGCGCTAGATCGAGGCGTGCTGCTGTACACATAGTTCAACAGGATACTACTGTATGCATAGACCTACAGTTACCAACATAGTCACTATTTTGAAACGGCATAGATATGTGCACTTGGTGAAAAAACAAAACAATGGATGATTGCCTAAATTCCTAGCAAGCATTTTGAAGTTTATCATTTTTAACAGCCGAAAATCTTCAAGAATCCATACAACAGATAATGGTCATGCTCATGCATAAAATAAAATAGCAGGAAACATACTCCGAAGAACATTAGCGCAAAGCGTCATCAAGTGGTCATCAGTTGGTGGCTTCCCCTGAAAGACAATACATTCACATCAGTATGCTGGTAGTTAATGAGCTGGTAATGACTCTATTGACATTTTTGGGCAAATGGCTTTGACTCGAGTCTAGAGGAACAGATGTGGTCAACTTACAGGTTTGCCTGGGTATCCCAGCTCTCCTGGTTGCCCTGGTAACCCATCTTGTCCAGGAGAGCCGCGAGGTCCAGCAGCTCCCATCAGACCCTCGTCCCCCTTCCTCCCCTCCGCCCCTCTGGCTCCAGTATCTCCTGATAGGCCTTTCTAGTGGGGGACAACATCACAGCTAATTCAGTTGGTGTATTGTTGTATGTTTGCAAACATTCGAGGATGCAAACAATTAAACAGACAGCCGTCTGTTGAATTCACTTGACTTTTGAAAGCAATGTCTGCATAGGATGGTGTCATTCTGTTCAATATCTTTTTTACTTCATTCAATATGTGCAATGTGAAGACGAAGGGGGAATTTCCAAACCACATACACTACCATTCAAAAGTTTGGGGTCACTTAGAAATGTCCTTGTTTTCAATGAAAACATACATGAAATTAGTTGCAGAGGGAATAGGAAATATAGTCAAGATGATGACAAGGTTATAAATAATGATTTTAAATGTAAATAATAATTGTGTCCCAAAACATTCCTCTATTTGCAGAAATTACAGCCTTGCAGACCTTTGGCATTCTAGTTGTCAATTTGTTGAGGTAATCTGAAGAGATTTCACCCCACACAAGTTGGATTGGCTTGATGGGCACTTACGTACCATACGGCCAAGCTGCTCCCATAACTGCTCAATAGGGTTGAGATCCAGAGACTGTGCTGGCCACTCCATTATAGGCAGAATGAATACAAGCTTACTGCTTCTTCCCTAAATAGTTTTTGCATAGTTTGTCACTGTGCTTTGGGTCATTGTCCTGTTGTGGGAGGAAATTGGCTCCAATTAAGCGCCGTCCACAGCTTATGGCATGGCGTTGCAAAATGGAGTATTAGCCTTCCATCTTCGAGATCCCTTTTACCCTGTACAAATCTCCCACTTTACTACCACCAAAGCACCCCCAGACCACCACATTGCCTCCACCATGCTTGGCAGATGGCGTCAAGCATTCCTCCAGCATCTTTTTATTTTTTCTGTCTCACAAATGTTCTTCTTTGTGATCCGAACACCTCAAACTTCGATTCGTCTGTCCATAACACTTTTTTTCCAATCTTCCTCTGTTCAGTGTCTGTGTTCTTTTGCCCATCTTAATATTTTATTTTTATTGGCCAGTCTGAGATATGGCTTTGTCTTTGCAACTCTGCCTAGAAGGCCAGAATCCCAGTCACCTCTTCACTGTTGATGTTGAGACTGGTGTTTTGCGGGTATTATTTAATGAAGCTGCCAGTTGAGGACTTGTGAGGTGTCTGTTTCTCAAACTAGATACTCTAATGTACTTGTCCTCTTGCTCAGTTGTGCACCGGGGCCTCCCACTCTTTCTATTCTGGTTAGAGGCAGTTTGCGCTGTTCTGTGAAGGGAGTAGTACACAGCGTTGTATCAGATCTTCAGTTTCTTGGCAATTTCTCGCATGGTATAGCGTTAATTTCTCAGAACAAGAATAGACTGACGAGTTTCAGAAGAAAGGTCTTTGCTTCTGACCATTTTGAGCATGTAATCGAACCCACAAATGCTGATGCTCCAGTCTAATGAAGGCCAGTTGTATTACTTCTTTAATCAGAACAACAGTTTTCAGCTGTGCTAACAATTGTAAACGGGTTTTCTAATGATCAATTAGCCTTTTAAAATGATAAACTTGGATTAGCTAACACTACGTGCCATTGGAACACGTACGCCTATGTAGATATTCCATTAAAAAAACGATTTAAAAATAAATAAAATCAGCCTTTTCCATCTACAATAGTAATTTACAACATTAACAATGTCGACACTGTATTTCAGATCAATTTGATGTTATTTTAAATGGACAAAAAAAATGTGCTTTTCTTTCAAAAACAAGGACATTTCTTTTTTATTTTAATTTTACCCCTTTTTCGTGGTATCCAATTGTCTCATCGCTACACTCCCGTACGGGCTCGGGAGAGACAAAGGTTGAAAGTCATGCGTCCTCCGATACACAACGCAATCAAGCCACATTGCTTCTTAACACAGCGCGCATCCAACCCGGAAGCCAGCCGCACCAATGTGTCGGAGGGAACACCGTGCACCTGGCAATCTTGGTTAGCTTGCACTGCGCCACAGGAGTCGCTGGTGCGCGATGAGACAACGATATCCCTACCGGCCAAACCCTCCCTAACCCGGACGACGCTAGGCCAATTGTGCGTCGCCCCACGGACATCCCGGTCGCGGCCGGTTACGACAGAGCCTGGGCGCGAACCCAGAGTCTCTGGTAGCACAGCTGGCATCGAGCAGTACAGCGCCCATAACCACTGCCCCACCCGGGAGGCCACAAGGACATTTCTAAGTGACCCCAAACTTTTGAACGGCAGTGTATGTCTGTTTGTTTTCATAGACCATTAGGTTCTCATGAGAGAGTAGAGAATGCAGAACTGACTACTAGATACATTTCCCTTCCCTTCATCAGAATTTGTTTCTATTTGTTAGCATGATAGGACAAATCGTCTTCTAAATACACCTTCTGTACCATAGGTGCACTTTTCAATTACTCATTGTACAACTGAGAAGTTACATTTGAACTCTCTAAGATGAAATGAATCAGATCAAACTAGTTAAACTCACCTCTCCTTTGCTTCCTTTGAGTCCAGTTTCTCCCTGCAGTGGCAATCATTCACAACATGAGGATAAAAACACTGAAATAAATGGCTGGTCTAAAAGGCAGTATGAATATCCTTTAGTTACAGTATCATTGATGCATGCCTCCTAAACAGAGTTAAGAGGTGAAAGGTTAAATGTTACATACGTTTGCCCCAGTGTTCCCAGGAACTCCATTATTACCTCTCTCACCCTGGAGATATAGGAGGGTAAGGGTGGTGATGAAAAACACCATGCAATGCTGTTGCTCATAATATAACATACATTTCAGATTTCTTGTATTGTATTATACCTGGCTTCCTTTGGGACCAGGTTCACCAGTTTCCCCCTGAAAACCATGACAGATATGTTATCTCGAGTCAGTCATATTATCATTTTTTATTATATGTATTTGTTTACAAATTGAACCTTTATTTAACTAGGCAAGTCAGTTAAGAACAAAATCTTATTTCACAATGATGGCCTACACCGGCCAAACCCGGACGACGCTGGGCCAACTTTGCGCTGCCCTATGGGACTCCCAATCATGCCTGGTTGTGATACAGCCTGGATTTGAACCAGGGTGTCTGTAGTGACGCCTCTAGCACTGAGATGCAGGGCTTGTAAGTAAGCATTTCACTGTAACATGTGCACATGTGACAAATAAAATTTGATTTGATTTAGACTGCTGCGCCAATTGATAACAGTTAATAAACCAAAAAGCCATACTCTACTCTAGTTAAGTTACTTTTGTAATGTAGTTTATACATAAGTACTTACTGAATCAAGCATATGTGAAAGTGTTTATCATTTTGTAATTCATTACCTTGTGACCTTTGAACCCTGGCAGTCCTTGGTCACCAGGTAACCCTTGAACCCCCTGCTCCCCCTCCAGTCCCTGGAGAATCAACAGGAAACCCATTCTTCATAATGGCTTCAACAAAATACAACAGTTCCACTACTGTATAACAATCATACATGTACAGCGGCTTCCGAAAGTATTATCCCTTGGCATTTTTCCTATTTTGTTGCCTTACAACCTGGAGTTGGGGGGATTAGTATCATTTGATGTACACAATATGCCTACTACTTTGAAGATGCAAAATAGTTTTAGTCATACCACAAATTCTCAATTGGATTGAGGTCTGGACTTTGACTAGACCATTCCAAGACATTTAAATGTTTCCCCTTAAACCAGTTAAGTGTTGCTTAGGGTCATTGTTCCACTGGAAGGTGAACCTCCATTCCAGTCTCAAATCTCTGAAAGACTGAAGTGGGTTTCTCTCCAGAATTTCCCTGTATTTAGCGCCATCCATCATTCCTTAAATTCTGACCAGTTTCCCAGTCCCTGCAGATGAAAAACATCCCCACAGCATGATGCTGCCATCCCTAGGCTTCACTGTGGGGATGGTGTTCTCGGGGTGATGGGAGGTGTTGGGTTTGCGCCAGACATAACGTTTTCCTTGATGACCAAAAAGCTCAATTATAGTCTCATCTGACCAGAGTACCTTCTTCCATATCTTTCCATATGTTTGGCGAGTCTCCCACATGCCTTTTGTTTTCTTTAAGCAATGGCTTTTTTTCTGGCCACTCTTCCGTAAAGCCCAGCTCTGTGGAGTGTAGGGTTTAAAGTGGTCCTATGGACAGATACTCCCATCTGCACTGTGGAGCTTTGCAGCTCCATCTTTGGTCTCTTTGTTGCCTCTCTGATTAATGCCCTTCTTGCCTGGTCCGTGAGTTTTGGTGGGCGGCCCTCTCTTGGCAGGTTTGTTCTGGTGCCATATTCTTTACATTTTTTAACAATGGTGCTCAGTGGGATGTTTAAAGTTTCTGATATTTTTTTAGAACCGACCCCTGATCTGTACTTCTCCACAACTTTGCCCCTGACCTGTTTGGAGAGCTCCTTGGTCTTCATGGTGCCGCTTGCTTGGTGGTGCCCCTTGCTTAGTGGTGTTGCAGACTCAGGGCTCTTTCAGAACAGGTGTATATATACTGAGATCATGTGACACTTAGATTGCACACAGGTTGACTTTATTTAACTAATTATGTGATTTCTGAAGGTAATTGGTTGCACCAGATCTTAATTAGGGACTTTATAGCAAAGGGGGTGAATACATATGCACACACCACTTTTCTGTTTAAAAATGTTTTGAATATTTTGAAACAAGTACATTTTTTCATTTCACTTCACCAATTTGGACTATTTTGTGTATGTCCAGTACATGAAATCCAAATAAAAGTCTATTTAAATTACAGGTTGTAATGAAACAAAATAGGAAAAACGGCAAGGGGGATGAATACTTTTTCAAGGCACTGTACATTCAAGTAGTTAGATTCCGTCTTTGTGACAGAGAGCAAAATGAGCCACACACACAGAACATTACTTATTTCCTTTCCATGTACAGTAGTGCAATTTGTATGTTATTCTTCGGGGACTTCTACTTGTTACTACTGAATGGCACAAGGCCAAAAGCACATGAACCATAGGTCTACAGCAGTAAAACATAATGATATGTATTGTGAGTTATAATGATGCTGAGAGATATGTCCCAATTCAAAGTCTTCTGCCTGAGGTGAATCCTGTATGGAAAAACCCAATTTGCAGCCACCAGTACTGAAATACTGTATATAGAGTTGAAGTCAGAAGTTCACATATACTTAGGTTGGAGTCATTAAAACTTGTTTTTAACCACTCAAAAAATGTATTGTTAACAAACGATAGTTTTGGCAAGTCAGTTAGGACATCTACTTTCTGCATGACACAAGTAATTTTCCAACAATTGTTTACAGACAGATTATTTCACTGTATCACAATTCCAGTTGGTCAGAAGTTTACATACACTAAGTTGACTGTGCCTTTAAACAGCTTGGAAAATTCCAGAAAATGATGTCATGGCTTTAGAAGCTTCTGATAGGCTCATTAACATAATTTGAGTCAATTGGAGATGTACCAGTGGATGTATTTCAAGGCCTACTTTCAAACCCAGTGCCTCTTTGCTTGACATCATGGGAAAATCAAAAGAAATCCGCCAAGACCTCAGAAAAAAAAATTCTAGACCTCCACAAGTCTGGTTCATTCTTAGGAGCAATTTCCAAATGCCTGAAGGTACCACGTTCATCTGTACAGAAACAGGTACAAAAGTATTTATATCCACAGTAAAACGAGTAGACATAACCTGAAAGGCCGCTCAGCAAGGAAGAAGCCACTGCTCCAAAACCGCTATAAAAAAAGCCAGACTACAGTTTGCAACTGCACATGGGGACAAAGATCGTACTTTTTGGAGAAATGTCCTCTGGTCTGATGAAACAAAAATAGAACTGTTTGGCCATAATGACCATCGTTATGTTTGGAGGAACATTGTTGTGTTCCGGAGTTCTAAATTGAGCAGCTGCTGAAAAATGAGCTCCTGTATATATTGAGATTTAAATGGTTTTTTAGAGTGAAGTACATCGAAAAAATCAAGAGAAAACTGCCAGACTCAATAGAAGACAAAACAAGGAACAAACCAAAAAGACAGGCTTTTGAAGAAGTAACTATTTTTCATAAAATTGTACAGTTATCTTAGCTAGCTGAATTGCTAGCTGAATTGTTTACTTGTTGCTAAGCAGTTGCTAGGGACTCTCCTGGAAGAAGCTAGCTAGCTTACAAATAATAACAACAAAAAATATCAGAAGAACAGAAGAAAGGAAGACAAAATAAGGACAGAAGAAAAAGGAAAAGAAAAGGACAACAAAGTGAAACCTCTAAAGAAACAAGAGACCATAATACAAGAAACAGCACTATAGAGAGATAGAACAACAACAACGCAGCCACTGCCAGCTAGCCTACTTCAGCAGTACTGTATCATTTGAATTATTTTAGTCAATAAGATTCCTGCTACGTAAGCTTAACTTTCTGAACATTCGAGACGTGTAGTCCACTTGTCATTCCAATCTCCTTTGCATTAGCGTAGCCTCTTCTGTAGCCTGTCAACTATGTGTCTGTCTATCCCTGTTCTCTCCTCTCTGCACAGACCATACAAACGCTCCACACCGCATGGCCGCGGCCACTCTAATCTGGTGGTCCCAGCGCGCACGACCACGTGGAGTTCCAGGTCTCCGGTAGCCTCTGGAACTGCCGATCTGCGGCCAACAAGGCAGAGTTCATCTCAGCCTATGCCTCCCTCCAGTCCCTCGACTTCTTGGCACTGACGGAAACATGGATCACCACAGATAACACTGCTACTCCTACTGCTCTCTCTTCGTCCGCCCACGTGTTCTCGCACACCCCGAGAGCTTCTGGTCAGCGGGGTGGTGGCACCGGGATCCTCATCTCTCCCAAAACCCATCTGTCTATCGCCTCCTTTGAATTCCATGCTGTCACAGTTACCAGCCCTTTCAAGCTTAACAATCATTTATCGCCCTCCAGGTTCCTCGGAGAGTTCATCAATGAGCTTGATGCCTTGATAAGCTCCTTTCCTGAGGACGGCTCACCTCTCACAGTTCTGGGCGACTTTAACCTCCCCACGTCTACCTTTGACTCATTCCTCTCTGCCTCCTTCTTTCCACTCTCTCCTCTTTTGACCTCACCCTCTCACCTTCCCCCTCTACTCACAAGGCAGGCAATACGCTCGACCTCATCTTTACTAGATGCTGTTCTTCCACTAACCTCACTGCAACTCCCCTCCAAGTCTCCGACCACTACCTTGTATCCTTTTCCCTCTTGCTCTCATCCAACACTTCCACACTGCCCCTACTCGGATGGTATCGCGCCGTCCCAATCTTCGCTCTCTCTCCCCCGCTACTCTCTCCTCTTCCATCCTATCATCTCTTCCCTCTGCTCAAACCTTCTCCAACCTATCTCCTGATTCTGCCTCCTCAACCCTCCTCTCCTCCCTTTCTGCATCCCTTGATTCTCTATGTCCCCTATCCTCCAGGCCGGCTCGGTCCTCCCCTCCTGCTCCGTGGTTCGACGAATCATTGCGAGCTCACAGAACAGGGCTCCGGGCAGCCGAGCGGAAATGGAGGAAAACCGCCTCCCTGCGGACCTGGCATCCTTTCACTCCCTCCTCTCTACATTTTCCTCTTCTGTCTCTGCTGCTAAAGCCACTTTCTACCACTCTAAATTCCAAGCATCTGCCTCTAACCCTAAAGCTCTTTGCCACCTTCTCCTCCCTCCTGAAACTTCGTCAACCATTTTGAAAAGAAGGTCGACGACATCCGATCCTCGTTTGCTAAGTCAAACGACACCGCTGGTTCTGCTCACACTGCCCTACCCTGTGCTCTGACCTCTTTCTCCCCTCTCTCTCCAGATGAAATCTCGCGTCTTGTGTGCCGCCCAACAACCTGCCCGCTTGACCCTATTCCCTCCTCTCTTCTCCAGACCATTTCCGGAGACCTTCTGCCTTACCTCACCTCGCTCATCAACTCATCCCTGACCGCTGGCTACGTCCCTTCTGTCTTCAAGAGAGCGAGAGTTGCACCCTTCTGAAAAAATGTTTCGATCCCTCCGATGTCAACAACTACAGACCAGTATCCCTTCTTTCTTTTCTCTCCAAAACTCTCGAACGTGCCGTCCTTGGCCAGCTCTCCCGTTATCTCTCTCAGAATGACCTTCTTGATCCAAATCAGTCAGGTTTCAAGACTAGTCATTCAAAACTGCTCTTCTCTGTATCACGGAGGCCCTCCGCACTGCCAACTCTCTCTCCTCTGCTCTCATCCTTCTAGACCTATCGGCTGCCTTCGAACTGTGAACCATCAGATCCTCCTCTCCACCCTCTCCGAGTTGGGCAGCCCACGCTTGGATTGTGTCCACCTGAAGCTCCTACCAGGTGGCGTGGCGAGAATCTGTCTCCTCACCACGCTCTCACCACAGGCGTCCCCCAGGGCTCTGTTCAGGCCCTCTCCTATTCTCGCTATACACCAAGTCACTTGGCTCTGTCATAACCTCACATGGTCTCTCCTATCATTGCTATGCAGACGACACACATTAATCTTCTCCTTTCCCCCTTCTGATGACCAGGTGGCGATCGCATCTCTGCATGTCTGGCAGACATGTCAGTGTGGATGACGGATCACCACCTCAAGCTGAAAGTTCCATGATCTCGCCATCACGGTTGACAACTCCATTGTGTCCTCCTCCCAGAGCGCTAAAACCTTGGCGTGATCCTGGACAACAGTTTCTCAACTAACATCAAGGCGGTGGCCCGTTCTTGTAGGTTCATGCTCTACAACATCCGCAGAGACCCTGCCTCACACAGGAAGCAGCGCAGGTCCTAATCCAGGCACTTGTCATCTCCCGTCTGGATTACTGCAACTCGCTGTTGGCTGGGCTCCCTGCCTGTGCCATTAAACCCCTACAACTCATCCAGAACGCCGCAGCCCATCTGGTGTTCAACCTTCCCAAGTTCTCTCACGTCACCCCGCTCCTCCGCTCTCTCCACTGGCTTCCAGTTGGGCTCGCATCCGCTACAAGACCATGGTGCTTGCCACGGAGCTGTGAGGGGAACGGCACCTCAGTACCTCCAGGCTCTGATCAGGCCCTACACCCAAACAAGGGCATTGCGTTCATCCACCTCTGGCCTGCTCGCCTCCCTACCACTGAGGAAGTACAGTTCTGCGCAGCCCAGTCAAAACTGTTCGCTGCTCTGGCCCCCAATGGTGGAACAAAACGACGCCAGGACAGCGGAGTCAATCACCACCTTCCGGAGACACCTGAAACCCCACCTCTTTCAGGAATACCTAGGATAGGATAAAGTAATCCTTCTCACCCCCTTAAAAGATTTAGATACACTATTGTAAAGTGGCTGTTCCACTGGATGTCTTAAGGTGAACGCACCAATTTGTAAGTCGCTCTGGATAAGAGCGTCTGCTAAATGACTTAAATGTAAATGTAAATGAGGAAAAAGGGGGAGGCTTGCAAGCCGAAGAACACCATGCCAACCGTGAAGCACAGGGGTGGCAGCATCATGTTGTGGGGGTGCTTTGCTGCAGGAGGGACTGGTGCACTTCATAAAATAGATGGCATCAGGAGGAAGGGAAATTATGCGGATATATTGAAGCAACATCTCAAGACATCAGTTAAATCTTGGTTGCAAATGGGTCTTCCAAATGGACAATGACCCCAAGCATACTTCCAAAGTTGTGGCAAAATGGCCTAAGGACAACAAAGCCAAGGTATTGGAGTGGCCATCACAAAGCCCTGACCTCAATCCCATAGAAAATTTGTGGGCAGAACTGAAAAAGCATGTGCGAGCAAGGAGGCCTATAAAACTGATTCAGTTACACCAGCTCTATCAGGAGGAATGGGCCAAAATTCACCCAACTTATTGTGGGAAGCTTGTGGAAGGCTACCCAAAACGTTTGACCCAAGTTAAACAATTTAAAGGCAATGCTGCCAAATACTAATTGAGTGTATGTAAACTTCTGACCCACTGGGAATGTGATGAAATAAATCACTCTCTACTATTATTCTCTCTACTTAAAATAAAGTGGTGGTCCTAACTGACCTAAGACAGGGAATTTTACTGACTTTAAATGTATTTGGCTAAGGCATATTTAAACTTCCGATTTCAACTGTATAGCATCTTTCACCTATCCCCAAACAGCTGAAAAATACCTACATTCAGTCCAGGTGTCCCAGGATGTCCTTCTGATCCACGTGCACCTTGGGCCCCCTACACATGTAGAGATGTGTTAACACACACATTAACACTCCCAGAACACACACAAACTACATCATGAAAAGCACATGTACATAACAGAATACATACACAGACAAAGTATATGCAGCTCAGACACACACCACACACACTCACTAAGGATAGGGGAAATGCAGTAGCGGCAAGAATTCACTAGTTACCTTTGAACCTTCAAGTCCGTAAGTTCCAGGTGGACCAATCGGACCCTGAAGACCCTGTACATGAGTGAAAATTCAGTTTTTAAAACAATGGCTTAATCATCTGTAAGGCATAATGAAATGAACCTCATGAAAATAATGTGATTTTAAATCATGTTAAATTCTGAGGACTAGACTTTATTATAGATCAAAGGCGAGGCAAATAGTTACTTTTATCACACCAAATGGTATAGGGACAAAAACAAATTGAAAGATACACAGAAAATAATTGGTGAAGAAAATGGTGAAAATGTGAGAATGATTTGAAATCACATGACAATACAATACAATGTCCTCATTGGCTTTTCAGTTCTTCTAAAGTGGTCATGTAAGCCACTAGTCGGATAGAAGAACCTCAGTTAAATTCAAGCATAGTTGCAATATCTTGACATTCCAATTGAGGGCAGCAAAGTTGAGGTTCAGCAATGACACTTAAATGTGCTGTACAGTTCCTACTTACATGTACATTCCTATTTTGTGGAGGATCTCACTCTGAATTTTGCAGAGGAGCGGTATGGAGCAGCAAAATAATTATTTAATTTTCAATAGGGTGAAAAGAAAAGAGAAGAAAATATGTAATGAACATCAAGCATACTGTACTTTCAGGTCCGATCTGTCACCTACCTCAGGTCCTTTTGGTCCAACCAGCCCCTCTTGTCCGGGTGGGCCTCTCTCCCCCTTGTAAAAACAAGGTCAAATCAAATGTATTAAAAAAGGCATTTTATATTGTTTTCAACACACAGGGTTTTACAGTTACTCTTTCACCGAATATTTCATTAGTCATTTGCTGTCTTAGGAGGCAAAGAGAATGTCATAATGACACAGAGGGTGAGCCAACCAAGTCATTGATTGCGCCATGGCCAACTACTGGATTATATTGTCTAAGTTTGATCTGTTTATTACCCGAGGTCCAGCAGGCCCCATCTGCCCGGGAAGGCCTCGGATTCCCTATGACGATTATGAAAAAACAGAGATATCACACTCAGGAGAACTATGAAAAAACAAAGGCAAATATCTACAGTCCCAGTCAAAAGTTTGGACACACCTACTCATTCAAGGGTTTTTCTTTATTTTTACTATTTTCTACATTGTAGAATAATAGTGAAGACACCTAAACTATTAAATAACACATATGGAATCATGTAGTAACCAAAAAAGTGTTAAAGAAATATAAATATATTTCATATATTTGAGATTCTTCAAAGTAGCCACCCTTTGCCTTAATGACAGCATTGCACACTCTTGGCATTCTCTCAACCAGCATCACCTGGAATGCTTTTCCAACAGTCTTGAAGCAGTTTCCACATATGCTGAACACTTGTTGACTGCTATTCCTTCACTCTTCGGTCCAACTCATCCCAAACCATATCAATTGGGTTGAGGTTGGGTGATTGTGGAGGTCATCTGATGCAGCACTCCATCTCCTTCTTGGTCAAATAGCCCTTGGATTCATCAGACCAAAGGACAGATTTCCACTGGTCTAATGTTCATCGCTCGTGTTTCTTGTCCTCCTGAAAGTCTCTTCTTCTTATTGGTGTCAATTAGTAGTTGTTTTCTTGCAGCAATTAAACAATGAAGGCCTGATTCACAAAGTCTCCTCTGAACAGTTGAATTGTGTCTGTTACTTGAACTCTGTGAAGCGTTTATTTGGGCTGCAATTTCTGAGGCTGGTAACTTGCAGCAGAGGTAATGCTGGGTCTTCCATTCCTGTGGTGGTACTCATGAGAGCCAGTTTCATCATAGCGCTTGATGTTTTTTGCAACTACACTTGAAACGTTCAAAGTTCTTGACAATTTCCGGATTGACTGACATTCATGTCTTAAAGTAATGATGGACTGTCATTTCTCTTTGCTTATTTGAGCGGATCTTGCCATAATATGGAATTGGTATTTTACCGAATTGGGCTATCTTCTGTATACTTCCCCTAGCTTGTTACAGCACAACTGATTGGCTCAAACGCATTAAGGAAAGAAATTCCACAAATGAACTTTTAACAAGGCACACCTCTTAATTGAAATGCATTCCAGGTGACTACCACATGAAGCTGGTTGAGAGAATGCCAAGAGTGTACAAAGCTATCATCAAGGCAAAGAGTGGCTACTTTGAAGAATCTCAAATATAAAATATATTTTGATTTGTTTAACACTTTTTTCGTTACTACATGATTCCATATGTGTTATTTCATAGTTTGTCTTCACTATTATTCTACAATGTAGAAAATAGTCAAAAATAAAGAAAAACCCTGTAATGAGTAGGTGTGTCAAAACCTTTGACTGGTACTGTATATCAATAAACATGTACAGTATCATTTCTACAGCTCTATTTCAGCACAGCTGAGGGTCTCTTACTGCTCTTGAAATATCCTGGAAACTGGAAGAAAGCTGTATCATGATGATGATGATATTGTGCACATGAAATTAGAGGCCCACTTTCTATTTCCAGTTCCCATGTTTACCCGGCTGGCAATGACCGCAATATCAACCTAGTTTTACAGCCAGTCAGAGCTTTCACCCATTATCTACAGTAAGTAATGACACTCGTGGGACTTAGGGAGGGAGCCATGATGATGATTAAAGTTAGCAGAGAGGACAAAATAAACTGTTAGTTCCACTCCTCGTGATGCATTGCAGGATTTTACAGTTGTAGGATGGCTTGGCTGACTGGCTCATTAGAACTTTCATTCATTTTTCAATATAGTTAGATTTTACTTGATTTCCCCATAAACAGGAACATTGTAATTATGGGCAAAGTGGCACAGCAGAATGGCATCTGAGGGCACTGGCCACCACACCTAAGTTCAAATAGTATTTGTTTTCTTTCAAATACTTTGAGCTTGATTGGAGAATGGCATGCGAGGGCACTGGCTACATTAGCTACATGTCGAGCCACAGGGTTTCATGTTGTGCGAGAGCCAGACTACAGGCTCGTACATTTTTGGGGAGTCAATATTTCATGGTATAATATTTATCAAACTCCTCTTGCTATTTTTGGTAAGCACATTAGTTGCTGTATCCATTTTCAAACAGACCAGCTTAAATTCAATGTTGTCTGTGAAATGCTCAAAAAAACAAAAACAGGCTTGCATTGCATTAGACAGAGACCAGATAGACAAATAAAGTTGTCAATATAATCGTCTATCTCCACCTGGTGGCCTTTCAGTGGTCTCTTTAAATAGGTGAAAAACAGGAAAGAACGTCCCAATGTTTACCTCATCCACCTCATTGAGGTGAGAGCTGGTAGTTACTAAAGTATTTTTGATTAGCCTCTAGGACTAGGTGTACTTCTGCATTAATCATTCATTTGATCCCACATAACCCTTGTTTACTCAATGGAGCAGTGGAGACTGGTGGGAGGAGCTATTGGATGACGGGCTCATAGTAATGGCTGGAATGGAAAAAATAGAATGGAGACCTCCCTGACCAAGGCCCTTCTCCCCCGATTACTCAGTTTGTCCAGGCAGCCAGTTCTAGGAAGAGTCTTGGTGGTTCCATACTTCTTCAATTTAAGAATGATGGAGGTCACTGTGTTCCTGGGGACCTTCAATGCTGAAGAAATGTTTTGGTACCCTTCCCCAGATCTGTGCCTCGACACAATCCTGTCTCGGAGCTCTACGGACAATTCCTTTGATCTCGTGGCTTGGTTTTTGCTCTGACATGCACTGTCAACTGTAGGACCTCACATAGACAGATATGTGCCTTCCCAAATCATGTCCAATCAATTGAATTTACCACAGGTGGACTCCAATCAAGTTGTAGAAACATCTCAAGGGTGATCAATGGAAACAGGTTGCACCTGAGCTCAATTTCGAGTCTCATAGCAAAGGGTCTGAATACTTAATTAAGTAAATAAGGTCATCTCCGTTTAAAAAATATATATTTACAAAAATAAAAATAAATGTTTTTGCTTTGTCATTATAGGTTATTGTGTGTAGATTGATGAGGGGGGGGAGAATTTAGTCCATTTTAGAGTAAGGCAAAACGTGGAAAAAGTCAAGGGGTCTGAATACTTTCCGAAGGCACTGTACGCAGTATTTCCAAAGACTATGAAAGAGGAGACTGAATATTACATCATAGTGGTTCTCATAATATTTCTATGGTTTGGAAAAAGGAAATTAAGGTTGTTAGAGATTAGCACTTAATCTTCTTTAGTAGAAACAAGGTAATTAGTGGATGTAGGCTACATATGGATTACACACAGATGCTATCAGGTCTTTTTAGCAATTGGTCAAAATTATTTTTAGTGAAAGGTTTAACCCAAAGACAGATTCTGCCAAGATGGGTGTGGTTATTGGTGCTCCCTCAGCCAGCTGGTTCAGATTCTGGCCAGGGGCCACAGTACCACACTAAAACATTAGCTGTATATATTACTCAAGGTTTTCATGCTCCTATTGTGGACAAGGAGGAAATGTGGCTTAAAATATTTTTTTTGTGGACAAGGTAGGGACAATGTTTATTATTTTATGTGTTATATCAATTTCTATTTTAATTTTTCTGACAGATGATAAGCATAGACAAATAAGCTTAGACATGTTTTTATGTTTAATCATATAAATAGTTTTCTATACACCAAGTGTGGATCCTGGGGTCATGTATACACCAAGTAGCAAACATTGTGGTTGGATGAACACCACATTTGGAGAAAAATCTACGCAAACACCATGACTATTCTGATTTAAAAGTCCTTAATGTCATTTTAGGTGACTTTATAAACGATCCATGGTTTTAGTGTATATTGGAAAAACATAGTTGCTATGATCATTTAAAGGGAGCAGGTAGTAGAATGCATAGGAGTGGATGAGGATGATGAGTAAATGGACTGGCTTAGTGAATGGTTCCAGCTTTTATTAAGAAATAACGTTTCATTTGAACAATGAAGACTCACCGGAACTCCAATCTGTCCATCACCACCATGAACCCCAACGTCTCCTTTCTCACCCTAAACGTAATAAAACAGAAGTATGATATTCGCATACTTGATATACTCTGAAATAGCTACTGTAACATGTGAAAATATCCATTGAGCTTTGAGACAGATGACCGCCTCAAGTTGGGGGGGTTTCCATACCCCGTCAGTGATGTTTAAAACTATCACTCTTAACAAAAAATGTAACAAAAAAAAAATATTCTAAATCCTCACTAACACAACATACACACTATTCATTTCCCAAGGTGAGTGTAGAGTGCAGCAGTAGAACAGAGTGCACGAGAGAAGAGACGCTCCTTCTCAAACACTCATACACCTCCAACATAGGTTTATGATATAAACCACAGACCACAGTACACGCTGCGGGGTCAGGTTTTCAATAATAAAGGAGGTAAAGCAGGGAAAGCTGTGGTTTTATAGGTCCTGACACACAGAGGGCGGCTTTTGAAGTGCTTTGCCTTCCTGAACATCTAACAGGCACACGTGCGACAAAGAGCCTATCATTAGCAACATAAGAGGTCTGTATGATCTTATAAAAAGACATGGTAAAACTGTAATGGCTGTAAATATTGAGGATGACAAGTGTTGATTATGGCTTTCAAAATGTGTAACCAACACAGTGTGGGAGATGTTATCCAGAAAAGGAGTTAGTATCTACTGTCAAACTTATTGAATGCTCTTCAGTTTTAGCCATGGTAACTACATCTCTGCAATAATGCATGTTCAATTACATAAAAGCTCAGGAATTAAAACTGCAGCCAAGGCATGAAATCAAGAAAAACCCTGTTATCAAAATCTCAAATTACATAGCACCCAAAAATGCTATAATGAATACTGTATACTATATCACAATTACTCATGTGATTCGCCAAATTACAAGACATTAGTTAAATTTTGTAAGACACTGGAATCCTATTTTGGAACACTCTTAGTAAAAAGGGTGTTGGTGTTGAATTGTGTTCTTGTCTTGTGTGTTTTAAATATAGCATTGATTACTGTACTCACATACAGAATGAACATGTTCTGAACAAGTTCACACAAGTCAGTCATCAAATGAACCTTTCATGTCAATACACGGAATCTATCTATTTTAATCTAAAATGTTGGTTATGCAAAATGAAAGTCTGCAAGACTGTTGAAAATGCTAAAGTGTATCACATCAATCACACATCATGGTCAAAACTTGATTGAGTATGATTCACTTACAGTGGGGAGAACAAGTATTTGATACACTGACGAATATGCAGGTTTTCCTAATTACAAAGCATGTAGAGGTCTGTAATTTTTATCATAGCTACACTTCAACTGTGAGAGACGGAATCTAAAACAAAAATCCAGAAAATCACATTGTATGAATTTTAAGTAATGCATTTGCATTTTATTGCATGACATAAGTATTTGATCACCTACCAACCAGTGAGAATTCCGGCTCTCACAGACCTGTTAGTTTTTCTTTAAGAAGCCCTCCTGTTCTCCACTCATTACCTGTATTAACTGCACTTGTTTGAACTCGTTACCTGTATAAAAAACACCTGTCCACACACTCAATCAAACAGACTACAACCTCTCCACAATGGCCAAGACCAAGGAGCTGTGGAAGGACATCAGGGTTAAATTGTAGACCTGCACAAGGCTGGGATGGGCTACAGGACAATAGGCAAGCAGCTTGGTGAGAAGGCAACAACTGTTGGCGCAATTATTAGAAAATGGAAGAAGTTCAAGGTGAAGATCAATCACCCTGGGTCTGGGGCTCCATGCAAGATCTCACCTCGCGGGGCATCGATGATCATGAAGAAGGTGATGGATCAGCCCAGAACTACACGGCAGGACCTGGTCAATGACCTGAAGAGAGCTGGGACCACAGTCTCAAAGAAAACCATTAGTAACACACTACGCCGTCATGGATTAAAATCCTGCAGCACACACAAGGTCCCCCTTCTCAAGCCAACGCATGTCCAAGCCCGTCTGAAGTTTGCCAACGACCATCTGGATGACCCAGAGGAGGAATTGGAGAAGGCCATGTGGTCTGATGAGACAAAAATAGATCTTTTTGGTCTAAACTCCACTCGCCGTGTTTGGAGGAAGAAGAAGGATGAGTACAACCCAGAGAACACCATCCCAACCGTGAAGCATGGAGGTGGAAACATCATTCTTTGGGGATGCTTTTCTGCAAAGGGGACAGGATGACGGCACCGTATTGAGGGGAGGATGGATGGGGCCATGTATCGCAAGATCTTGGCCAACAACCTCCTTCCCTCAGTAAGAGCATTGAAGATGGGTCGTGGCTGGGTCTTCCAGCATGACAACGACCCGAAACACACAGCCAGGGCAACTAAGGAGTGGCTCCGTAAGAAGCATCTCAAGGTCCTGGAGTGGCCTAGCCAGTCTCCAGACCTGAACCCAATAGAAAATCTTTGGAGGGAGCTGAAAGTCCGTGTTGCCCAGCGACAGCCCCGAAACCTGAAGGATCTGGAGAAGGTCTGTATGGAGGAGTGGGCCAAAATCCCTGCTGCAGTGTGTGCAAACCTGGTCAAGAACTACAGGAAACGTATGATCTCTGTAGTTGCAAACAAAGGTTTCCGTACCAAATATTATGTTCTGCTTTTCTGATGTATCAAATACAGTACTTATGTCATGCAATAAAATGCAAATTAATGACTTAAAAATCATACAATGTGATTTGTAAGTAGGAAAACCTGCAAAATCGGCAGTGTATCAAATACTTGTTCTCCCCACTGTAGGTACTCCTTCCAAGATTTCTAATCTCTTCAAAGTATTGTGATTTTTCATGCACAGGAAGGAACAATGTTTCTCCCCGTGTGGAACGAAGCATTCTATTTGACATGGATGTTTAGGCAAGATTGTGCAAAAATGAGTATTCTTCTCTTGCTTTTGAGGCTGTGCCTTACTCTAAAGCAGGGCTCTCTAGCCATGTTCCTGGAGAGCTAGCCTCTTGTAGGTTTTCAATCTAACCCTAATCTAGCGCACTTGATTCCATTATATTAACCAGATACTCCAGTGACCGCTCTATCAATTTAAACAAATATCTTCAAAAATGGAAAGCAGTCGGGAGGAGGCAAGACCATTCTAGCAAATGAGAGGGCAGAGACGCGTGTGAACAACAGGCACAACTCCAATATAAAGTGTTTTTTCTCAAAGTTGCCAGGATGTCACGTGACCTACTTATATCAGTACATTCATAACAACCTAAGCATTACGAAACATCTATTCAATCAAATAAGCCACACGTAGCAAATAAACCATTACATTTTTTGTTAACCAAAGTCAACACTCTCATTGAACTCCGTACAAAACCTCCTTAAGTGAAACAAACAAAAAAACTGCACCTGCTAGAGAAAACATATTTTGGGCCCAGTTATCCCTCACGCCTTGCCTCTTCCTCTCTGCTGATTCTAATAATTCGCTGGTTGATAATCTGAATCATGTTAGTTACAACTGAGGTTGGATTGAAAGCCTACAGGAGGGCCAGCTCTCCAGTGACAGGATTTTAGAGTAAGGCACAGCCTCAAAAGCAAGAGCAGAAAACCCATCTTTGCACAATCTTGCTTCATTCTACATACGGCGGAACATGGTTCCTTCCCGTGCATGAAAAATCACAAGGACCTCACACCAAGCTGTTTTCTGAATTACAACAGGAATCCTTTGTAACTTAAAACTATGACATTATTTCCACACAACCATTTTTACTCATCTAGGATAGCAATTACCCAAAACTTTATGAGACTTCATCTGACATGTAACTTTCATTCAAGTTTCACATGGAATTGTATGCAAGCGTCTCAAAACATTCCTGTGCATTTTGATCCAAGTGTAGCCTGGTACTGATAGACTTTTTTTCCTATTGTTGTCAATGCAAGTACGCTGGCTGGTTAAACCAAACCTCTCCGACATCTAAAGTATGGTGTGTCTGGTTTTTACAGCTGCTGTGTCCTGTGAGCTTCAGGGCCGTGATTACAGAGTGCAGCAGCCAAGCCCGCTGCAGAGCCATGCCGCACTGTGAAAACCCAACCCAATGAACAGGCTTTCATCTGGGCCACCACATCAAACCAGTCGGTTAGCTGATCATGCACTGGATCCAGACCAGCAGGCTAGAACTGGGGGTGGGACTGGGGATGGGGAGCTGGGCTGGAAAAGCTGGGGTTTTGCTTGAAGAATTATTTGGGGACCTTGGCTTCTAATCCAAAATGAGAGGGAAGGTTGGGAAAAAAATGTATATAAAAAAATACATATTTAGGACACATTTAGCTGATAATAAGCCAAGGAGTTCCAAAAAAAGTATTTATTCAATGAATTTGAGCGAGAGGATGACCATTAGCCATGACAGTGACTCACTGCAATTACAAACTACACTCAAAATAATATGTCACTCCACCAAGATAAATATTATCTGTGTACAGAAGATTTTTACAGTTAAATCAAATGGTGGCATCCCTGGTGTTTTACAATTTCAGCAAACCAGTTTGAGGTTATACTTGTACTTTTCATGGTTACAGTGCGCAAATGTCACATCCCTCACAAAACCGTTCCTTCTCCAATTGCAAGACGACACAAACATCTTACTAAGCCAAGACCTTTATCAAAGCTACTTTACGGGTAAGTGTGCATAGTTTAATAAGCCGGTAAATGGTAGGGTGTCACTAATTTACACCACTCCAAAAGGAAGGGACATGTTCCCTGGGCGATAAACAGATGCTGGGGCAGATGCAGAGCTCTGAAAATAGATTGCAGGAACAGAAGCCACGCTCCGCTCTGCAGCGCTCACCCCTCATTATAGAACACCAAACTCACGTCAGGCAGCGAGCCAGGTTACACATACTACTACTGGAAGCTGAAACGATCCTTTGTGTCCCTGGATCTCCTAGATCCACTACAGATCCAGCGCACACACCACAAAGTTCCCTCAGGAAAAATAAACCTTTTAAGTCTAAGGCTAGTTTACTAGGTACTGATGGGCATATGAGTATTCATTGAATATAGCCTGCATTACAGTATGTAGTTGAAAGCATCATCAGTTCAACATCTAATTAAACACAGGGTTATAGGGTTTAGCTAAAAAAAGTAATTATCCACAAATGGGGTAATGAAATTATCCTCATTCATTAAAAAAATACAAAATAACTGAACACATATACAGTTAAAATCTGGGTAACCTGCTTCCTGTTCTTCCCAACCAAAGCAAAGAACATCAAATATACTTTAGTCAATGTTTACAAGTGAACTAACAATGTTCCTACCTCCCGCACGCACCACCTCAACTCTAGAAATAGCTTATGCAGACTTTCCGCCACCTAGACTAGCTTGTGGAAGTGTCTTTATATAGAACTCTGAGTGAAACTCTAACATTTCAAACCTCCTCCTATGGAACCACCAACTCCATAGGAAAAGGAAAGATTAACCACAAATATTCCCTCTGAACCCTCCCCCCCAAAAAACACAGATATCATCTCTAACAAGATGTCACATAGCTCGCAGTCCCTTGCATGTCACATCTGCCATCGCCTACAGACTATTCCATGTCACTTGTTTATGAAGGAATGTGAAATGAAATCTCAGCTCACCTTCACTCCAGCTGGTCCAACAAAACCATCCTTTCCTACTGGCCCTGTGTCCCCCTGCACAGAACACAACATCATTTCAGTTATAAAATGCTGTATAGTAACCCTGGACTTCCCTCTGACCAACAAGCAAACTGATACTGTACTGTTGTCATAGGATGTTTTGTTGTACAGAATAGTGTTGGGCCAACATGATTAAATCAAATATTGTGAAAAACTGTTCCTTTTTATACGTTAGGGTGTTGTGTTGAAAATGAAAATATGTTGAAAATGAAGTCTAAATGAATCAACTAAGCTTTATTTTTTTCGCCATACTGAGGTTATTTAATGAGAATGTGACTTTAATATAAAAATAAGCATAAAAATTGCAGTCTGGAAGTATCTAATCATTAACGGTGCAAAGTTATTAACAACGGATATCACAATATATTGTAGAAGAGGTCTCCTTAGATATCGCCCAACCCTAGTACAGGATAAATAGCACTTCTCATACAGCGATGAAGAAAATGCTGTTGAATACCAGACAGTTCCACACCTTACACAGATATGAACATGAAGGTCAACATACATAATAGGTGTATACAAGCTTACATGTGGTCCATGCTCCCCTGGTGGTCCCTGAGCTCCTGCTTCACCTGGACTTCCCTGTACATATGAAAATGTTGGAGAAAAAATGTCTGCATTAAAGAGTCAACAAAATATAGCACCACATTCAATTGCCATAAAATATTTCTGACAAAGTTTGTCTCTTACCTTTTCTCCTGGAATTCCTGTGGCCTCCAATTGAAGTTGTCTCTCAGGTCCCTACAATGGAAACAGTCTTTTAAAACCCTTGTCTATTGGCACCGCCACCATTATATGGTCTTTAAGACCTGACTCCCTCGGAGTATGTAGTGTGTTATTAACGTAGTCTGAGAATACGTCTATCGTCTACAAACACTAAATTAAACTGGATATTGGCATTTTGTTTTCATCATTCATGTCTACACTACTTGCACCTGCTTAGTAGTCTGCCTATTATGCTGGGCTGCTCCCACAGCCGTGTGTGTGTGTGTGTGTCTCTCTATAATTACACTTTATTAAAGGGTCATGACTCACTGTAGGTCCTGGAGGGCCAGGTCTGCCTTCAAGGCCTGGTGCTCCCGTGTCACCCTGCAGCCAGGATGAATCAGCTCAATCACAAAGACATGACCTCAATTCAAAACTACAGTAACATAAAGGCCCGGGGCCTTTAGATCTAATAGCGAGATCAAATCAAATTCTATTTGTCACATACACATGGTTAGCAGATGTTAATGTGAGTGTAGAGAAATGCTTGTGCTTCTAGTTCCAATCATGCAGTAATATCTAACAAGTAATCTAACCTAACATGATGAGCCATACAAAGAACTATGTGATATGACAATGATTTGTTACAGTATATTGTGAACCTATCTCATGATGCTTACTTTGGCCCCATTGAGTCCTGCTTCGCCCTTATGCCCTGGTATGCCCGCTTCGCCCTAAGTTGAATAATGAAACCAACATTACAAACACAGTGGCAGTAAGTATAATCAGCAAAATGCAGAAATTGTAGTGACATATATTTCACTCACATTGTTCCCATTCTTCCCAAGTTCTCCTGCCATTCCACGTTCACCTGACTTCCCCTTCACGAAGAAAATTAGCAACAATTCATCAGAATCACCATACTGTATGATTGATCCTCATGTTTTGAAATGAGATATATTTAAGATAGATAGCCAGTACTCACAGGCTTACCGTCAGGACCAGGTGGCCCCTCCCTCCCTTTCTCACCTCGGAAGCCCTACAGGGTTCAAACAGACAAGCTATGAACTAGAGATTTACATATAGTCATCCATCTGATGGAGTTGGCATTTTGTTCTGTACAGCTGTTTTGTCATAAATCTCTCAATCAATTTATGATTGAATTATTTATGATTGAATTATCACCATAGGCCCAGGAAGACCAGGAGGCCCAGGTTTCCCCAGAGGGCAGTTACAGCTCTCCACTGCTGCAGGTTGTCTGTCCAGAGGACACTGGGAGCAGAAAACTATTTAATATAACAGGAACAACCCAACAAGTCTACAAATGTAATGTAATAATTACAATGTAATGTAAAGACAGACAACCAACAAACATACTCACCCTGTCATCCTCCTGTATAGAAATAAATAGAGAACGATAATGATATGAAGATGAAATTATCTTTGCCCACCCGCCTTCAATAGAAACCTTCAGTGACATGTGGAAGTAAATTATGAGTCTCGTAGTTACAGTATCATTACACTCACCACAGAGTATAT
This sequence comes from Oncorhynchus nerka, assembly GCF_034236695.1. Taxonomy (NCBI): domain Eukaryota; kingdom Metazoa; phylum Chordata; class Actinopteri; order Salmoniformes; family Salmonidae; genus Oncorhynchus; species Oncorhynchus nerka. Next base: position 23,557,691 of record NC_088424.1, on the reverse strand, counting down.
TTCACACGCTGTCTCTTTCTCACTTTGCTCTGGATCGCAGTAAAGCCTCAGTTTTTGTATCTCAATCTAAAGAAGGATTACAAGACAAACATAGTCATGTTACTGTGTCATTATAGTAAAAAAAGTTCATCTAAATATAGAAACTCCCTTAAAATGAAAGCAAACCATTATTTGTACATTTTTGGTTGTTGCATTTCTTTAAGTTTGCACAACACCCATTGTTACTCACAGGAACAGTTGCTTCCATCTTGACCTTCTTGGCGACCTGTATCTTTCCTTTGATGTAGATGGGAAATACAGGTTCTAGTAGCTGCTCCTCTATCTGCATGTCGTCCAGGTAACAGATGATACGTCTGGGTTTAACAAGCAGCTTCAACTGGTGCCACTCTGAGTCAAAGAGTCTCTGTAGAAAAAGTTAAACTTGCTGAGTAGGTAACTACCATTTCAAAACATAAAGAACTGGTTTCCCCAGACACATTTAACATGCGTTTTAGTCCAGCACTAGGATTAATATGTGTCCAGGAAACCAGTCCAAAGTTGTTGGGGGTCGTTATGTCAGTGTGTTTCTATAGACCTTAATTCCTCTGTCATTGAAAATGACACACTGTTCTTTCTTGTTGACACTGGTGGTTGTGCTGGTGAAGATGACAGACTTCTCCAGTCCATTGAGGGTCACAGCGAACTGTTTCAGCCCGTCCTGAGAGAGCACTCTGATCAGGTCCAACTTCAAATGGTTGGTGGGGCTCTTCAGGCGTAGAGTGGCCACAAACACATAGGAGGGAGGCAGACCCTCAGGGAAGATGGCCCTGGAGGATCAATAAAAATGGGTCATACTGTATGTAGAAGTGTGTTACAGAAATCTCATGTGAGCTCTAAGGAGTTTACTGTCAGAGTGTGTGTGTGTGTGTGTGTGTGTGTGTGTGTGTGTGTGTGTGTGTGTGTGTGTGTGTGTGTGTGTGTGTGTGTGTGTGTGTGTAAACGGTCGGTCCCCCTACCTGGTGCTGTCGGTGAGGTCCAGTCGGGGGCTAAGCAAGTAGGAAGTCTCTGACATCAGCGAGCCCTGGACTTTCTTTGCTTTCATGTCGATCTGCATTCTGGACAGCAGCTCAAATCCCTTTACATTGGCTGTTCCAGGGATCTGCATTGGGCACACAGACTCTGAGAGAGAGACAGACAGACATAGAGAGCAAGTCAGTTTAGACCACAGTTATTTCATCTTGGAGGTTTATGACACATGCACTGTGTATTATGGAAATGTCTCAAAATAAGCTATCTAAGCTATCATTAGCCTCAGGATCCCAGACTCACCCTCACACAGCTTCTGCTCCATGGCGTCTCGGATGTTAGCGATAGAGCTGTAGTCCTCAGCATAGAGAACATATGTAGAGGGGGGATTGTTGGCCATGGACACCAGTTCGGAGTTGGTGATCTCGTTGCCCACGCCCACAGTGAACAGGATAATATTCTGGGCCTTGGCTTCCACGGCCGCGTCCACCACGTCGTCCTGGCTACGGCCATCTGTCAGCACCACAGCAATGCGGTTCCTGGCAGGCTGTGTGCGGTTGGAGGACGGGAAGACGTGCTGCGTGGCAAATTTGATGGCCCTGCCCGTCTGGGTGTTGCCCCCCAGGTACCCGATGGTGTTGATGGCACTGACCAGTTCCTGGCTGCTCAGGTGTTTGCCCAGCGGAATCTCCAGACGGGGCGTGTCGCTGTATTGGACCACGCCCACCTGGGTATGACGGGAGCTCACGTCAAAGCCTCTGGTGATATTGACCAGCCATCGTTTGGCCAAGTCAAAGTCTGGAGTGCCCACGCTGGAGGAACCGTCGATTATGTAAACCAGGTCGTTTGATGCTGTGCTACAGCCTGGAATCAAGGAAAGAAGAAATCTTACCCACCTCGCTGGCTAATGACATCAAAACCAGTCTTTATAAATCTGCATTAATATGACAATATTGACATTATAGGCCTGTGTACAGTAGTAATATTAGTTAGAAATTGCAGGCACAATGTTAATCATTATCATTAAATGCAATACATAAAAATGTATTTACCCGCTTGAACGTCAACATCTTCCACTAAATGATCTCCCCTCAGATGTGGAAGGAACATCCATGTTAATACGGATCCTAATATCCATTTCTTCATTGTTGATCAACAGGATACAAACTAAATGGCAAAATACATATTTTAGTAAATATGTAATAAGCTAGCAAAACATGATTAAGCCAATAATAGCAAAACATGTAAAAAAATGACTTTCAAAGTCCTATGCGATAAATTAATGTTGTACCCAAAACTGCACATTATTTGTACATGTTTTGCAGGAATATCGATTTGACTTTTGCCCATTACTCCAGTACATTTTTAAGAGAAACTTTAACAATTGTTAAGACAGTTATCTTACCTTCACTCTTTACTCATCAGCTGTCAATATACCACTCATCAATGTAAATGCAAACAGTCCTGCAGTAACACAGCGCGTCTAGATTTACTGAAACAGGCTACTTACTCCCTGCTGTACAAGATGACAGGCTGTAACATAGCTAGCAGACATGAATAGATGTTCCTGGAAGCCTTTTTATACCAAACCAAACTGTGACGTGGACCTGAGACTTCTCAATGAGAACCTAGTGGCTTTGGGTTGGGATGTGGATTATAGGGGAGTGGTTACACCCAGCCTCTGAAGCATGCTTGTCTGCAGCCACCTGAGAGAGGTACTGTAGCGTCAAATCTGTTGCTGAAATCATATGCTGCTTTATAGGTCAAATATACTTTCTTGTTTATCTGGTTCCATTTTGTGGAGCAGACGGTCAAAAGCCCTTGCTGCTCAATCCAAAGCTCCCATTGTACATTGTGGTAGTTTAGCAGACACTCTTATCCAGAACGACTTGGAAATGTTTTTTGGGGGATTCAGTTCATTTGCATGGCAAAGAGGGACTTTGGAATTAATTGAAATTCATCTGATCACTCTTCATAACATTCTGGAGTATATGCAAATTGCCATCATACAAACTGAGGCAGCAGACTTGGTGAAAATTAATATTTGTGTCATTCTCAAAACTTTTGGCCAAGACTGTACATATGGACGAGCAATGTCAGAGCAATACGGACTAAGATACAGTATACTAGTATAGAAAACAGTATATACACATGAGATGAGTAATGCCAGTATGTAAACATTAAGTGACTAAGATACAGTACACTAGTATAGAAAACAGTATATACACATGAGATGAGTAATGCCAGTATGTAAACATTAAGTGACTAAGATACAGTAGAATAGTATAGAATACAGCATATACATATGAGTTGAGTAATGCCAGATATGTAAACATTATTAAAGTGAGTAGTGTTCCATTCCTTAAAGTGGCATGTGATTCTTAGTCTATACCAATTGATCACATTTTGGCTGAAATTTGTGAGTTACCTGGTAGTGTTTCATAACGCATTTATTCAAGACAAGAGTAGGTCTATACAGTGTTTGGTGTAATCTACTGAAGCAAACTACAGGGCCTGGTGGATTGTAATGAAATACTGCCATCTGTCGACAAAGATAAGAAAACTCATACAGAATAATACAACCCAATTTATTTACATGACCTTTATCTGAGATATTGAATGTGAAAACTACATTGTGAGCAATATTGTGTGAATATATTTCAGTGAACTGCGCGTTTAACAGTTTCATGCCACATATAGCAAATATAATTAAATCAAATGTTATAGAACGGAATAATAATGTATTGAAACATTTATTTAAAAAAACATGTTGTTAGCGTTCATGAGCGAATATAACTCGGGTGCAATGAGTTATCACCATTATCACCACCCGATGTCCTGCTAGATGAAGTTAGGACCCAGCAGCAGCTAATGAAAGTTGGGAGGGGTCAGCGATGCAATTTCAAGTGGTATAGTCATGAGCGCTCGTAAATATTACCGTTCTCCTAACAGCAGGATATTGTTGGCAGCACGATCGCTGATTTTTGTTAAAACATTTTTGTTTGCAGAGTCCCCCTGCAAAGACATGCTAGACTGGCAATATCAAATTTATTTTTGTACATTCTAAAGAAATGCTGATATAAATAATAATTTTTATATTGTATGTCAAATTACCCATTTATTTGTTCAAAGGTGATTGCAACCACCTTTGAAAAACGTCATTGATAATTTGATATTGTATTAATTTATACCAGAATTTCTTTAGAAAGTTTACACCAATACTGGTATGTTGCTATATTTAAATAAATATACTTTTAATAAAATACAATTATATGTAATTGAAATAACTCAATAGAGCCTGCAAAACTTAAATGAGTCACTTGTGCTGGGCATTGGGTTTAATACAATGTGCTGGTGACTCATTACTCCACCCACTCCATTCACTGCAATAGAATGTATATGGAATTACATATTTGTTTATAGAGAAAAATAATAATTCTTTGCAGAGGTAAAAGTGGGGTTGGGAATAATCAGTAGTATGGTCTGTAGAGTCCATATATGGTTTTATTTCTTGGGCAACTGATGTCTAAATAGCCAGCAGTACTTTTCACTCCACTCATTCCATTGGTCCCATAGTGTATTGCATTGGGACCAATGGTATGGCTGGAGTAGAAAGTGCTGCTGGGTATTTAGACCTCAGTCCCCCAAGAAATGACACCATCTATAGATTCCATAGACCCAACTGAGGGATCCCAACCCCACTTTTACCTCGGCACATAGAATTGTTTTTCTCTATAAGCCAATATGTAATTTATAGGCCTATAATGTATTGCATTGCAGTGAATGGAACTGGTGGAGGAGAAAGTGCTATTGGGCATTTAGACCTCAGTCCCCCAAGTAATAACACCACATATAGATTCTACAGATCCTACGGAGTATTTCCAACCCCACTTTTACCTCAGCACATAGAATAGTTCTCTCTACAGCCCAATGTTGTGAACATAACAATATGAACATTGTATTTTCGATAGTGATCTTAAATGTTTTTAGAAGCATATTTGTAAATGCTTCCATAAAGTCATTATTGCATTTGCTTATAAGCACAATAAAAACAGACATTGATAAAAATGTAATATATTTTGAATTGCACTTTACAAAAATATAAATGCAATATATAATGTGCTGGCTCCATGTTTCATGAGCTGAAATAAAAATATCCCAGAAATGTTCCATACGCACAAAAAGGTGACTTCCCTCAAATTGTATGGACAAATTTGTTTACATCCCTGTTAGTGAGCATTTTATCCTTTGTTAAGATAATCCATCCAGCTGACAGTCTGGCATATCAAGAAGCTGATTAAACAGCATGATCATTACACAGGTGCACCTTGTGCTGGGTACAATAAAAGGCCACTCTAAAATGTGCAGTTTGGGGTAACACAATGCCACAAATAATTTCAAATTGTATTTGTCACATGCGCCAAATACAACAGTTGTAGACCTTACAGTGAAATTATTACTTACAAGCCCTTAACCAACAATTATTTTAGAAGTTAAGAAAAACAGGAGTGTGCAAATTGGCATAATGACTGCAGGAATGTCCACCAGAGCTGTTGCCAGAGAATTGAACATTCATTCCTGTACCATAAGCGGCCTCCAAGTTCGTTTTAGATAATTTGGCAGTACATCCAACCCGCCTCACAACCGCAGACCACGTATTACCATGCCAGCCCAGGACCTCCACATCCGGCTTCTTCACCTGTGGGATTGTCAGACGCGGAGGCAGGTGGGTGCTCAGGAGTATTTCTGTCTGTAATAAAGCCCTTTTGTAGGTGAAAGCCACATTGTAATGTTTAGAAATGAGGGCCTTTAATCTGAAGATTTTTAAGGTACAACGTGGCGTCATCGTTTGTGCTGCTGGCAGAATACTAGTCTTGAAAATGAGTTACTGAGCCAGCTATAATCGCAGTAATTTCCGTCGAATATCACATAACCACTCGGCTGCGGTGTACGGATGAGTACTGAACGATTATGTAAAGTTCTGACACATTTGAATGAATTGATAATTGCTAACAAGTCCTGCCGAAAAGTTGATCATGCTGAGAATGAAGATTCCCATTCGAACGGCGGAAGGAGACCATACCGTCGAAGACGAGCAGGAAAATACCGATTGCAGCAGTCACACTATTGATTCGGTTTCATATTGTGGTGTGGAGGTTCAAAAATTCAACGGGGGAGTCATATCGCCAGTGGCAAATTGACAAGAAGGCTGTGTTTGGGTGGTTCGGCTTGCACCTCAGCAAAGCGAAGCGGATAGAGTTTATGTACGGACTACTTCATATGTGTCAACCACTTGAGATTCGCTTTTTGGGATCATTACATTTACATTTAAGTCATTTAGCAGACGCTCTTATCCAGAGCGACATGTCTTGAGGATCTTGCACGGAAAGATGTCCACGTTTTCCGGGACTTTGAGATAACAGCAAACTGTCAAACTGACTTGGCCTTCCTTAAGGACGCTAGCGACCCTGTTGTGCGTTCCAAAACTACTTGTCTACCTGTCACTTTTGCGATCTGGAAACAGAGAATGTGCGGACACACTGTATCGTGCTTTGAGCCATATAGACCCAGCGCTATACTTAAATACTTATCATGGCGTTCCTTTATCTCCGTGGTGGGAACATTCAGAATGTACCTGATCAACATTGCCCTCGCGAGGGTGGAATGGAGTCTGGGAGATCGGTGCATCCCAGCGGGACTCCACTGGACGCAGAGTCGGGTTCCCTGGAGCACTTGGCGCTGCTTTTCACCATGGCCTCACTACACCCTGCGTTCCCTTTTTACCAGAGGGATACTGTCAGACACCAGTTGGATAATGTGGAACTGGTCTTAGAGGAGAGAATGGATTGCCACAAACGCATGAGTTTCCAGGTAAACACCACTTGACAGTGGCATGTTTATAGTGACCGCCATTGTAAACAAACTCGTACTATTTGGGACCGCGGGAGGAGGGGCTGTCTTGTATTTAGAGTTTATAGTCTCCGGGTTACGGCGTATTCCCGTGATTGACTGAAATGCAGCTCAAGAGTGGAATTTAAGGTGGCTTCCTCATTTTACCACGTCTCCTTAGATTAGCTTCTTACCTACCTCACTCCTTATGGTCACAGGGCAGGTGAAAGTAGCTAACTCCTCTTATTGGCTTCCACCACATTTACTATCCAGTGTCATTAGATCATTACAGGTGAGGAAACGACAAGAAAGCCAGTGAAGGCACTGGTACTGAGACTATTGAGACGCATCCCCTGGGGGCCTCAATAAGACTTTCTCGAGAGTTACTTTGACAAGAAGTATTATTAAACCAGCCCTTTTTCTAAAATGTTACTGGCCACCTTAGCCATAGGAATGAACAGATGACGTTTTAATCAAAGTATATATAGAATCAAATATTCTCAATTTCAGCCATCTTAGTTTAGATGGCATAATGTAGCAATTTATTTCTGGTAAATTGGGGCCAAATAATTGATGTATGAATATGCTGTAATAACATGTACTGTGAATAGGCTTGTGGGGTCAGTAAAGAGGTTCAAACCTTTCATGCCAAGTAGTAATGCAAAGCACTGTTTCATTTCCAAGAACAGTCTTGAATGCCATGGCCATATGACTACAGACTGAGTTCATTGCGCTGTCACAAAAGGACAGACACCATAGACTTTGAATGAAGATCACTTTCTCAATTTGCCTTTAGGGCAATTCCACATGAATGGAATTATGCTGAGACTCTGATTTTTCAATTTAAAATGTATGCCAAACAAAAAACATTGATTTCAAAGTTTCACAAACCATACAACTCTATGCGCAATGACTAATTTGAACAATTTACACAGTAAAACGAACAAAAACATTTACTGGGAAACTGTGCAGATGCAAAGTTTGTTAACAGAATTGCAGTAAAATATCCCACTGTTATTCTGTTACCAAAGTTTGTATCACAATTCTTTCTGTAAATGTGTTTTTGTAAAATGGTCAGTGGAAATTGTCAAAAGTAGTCCTTGTGCATAGAGTTGTATGGTTGGCTAAACGTTGAAATCAATGGTGTTGGTTTGGTATACATTTTAAAGTGAAACATCTGACTCTGTAATTCCGTTACCATGGAATTGCCCCTTGTGCACCAGGGGAATAGAGAGAGAGAGAGAGAGAGTGTCTGCTAAAGCCAGATAAACTTTCTGGCCATGGCTACTGTGTCTTCTGTCATCTTGTCCACAGCAGCTAGCTACAGTAGCCTATATGAATGGGAACACCCAGCATTCTTGTTTATGATTGCATTGTGATCTAACTTTGCATTGTGTTGGCGAAACCTCTCTCTCTCTCTCTCTGTGATCCAGTGAAAAAGCCAAGCGTTTTAATGAGACACACCCTCTTGCTCATGTCTGGCTGGCTGACTGCTCTCTTACAGGGGCATTCTGTAATTCCGTCTTTTTATTTATCCGTTATTTTACTAGGTAAGTTGACTGAGAAGACATTCTCATTTGCAGCAACGACCTGGGGAATAGTTACAGTGGAGAGGAGGGGGATGAATGATCCAATTGTAAACTGTCTCTCCGCATAATGGCTTGTCTTGGCTGGCTCTCAGCATAATAACTTGTCTCATTCAGACAATTAGTTAGCCTACACTTTCCTGTGGATTGGCAGTATTTCTAATCCAAATGGAGATGATCTATGAATAGAAATTAAACTGAAAAGAGTTATTCTCAAAGCATGCGGAGAGGAGAAAATTAGTATTGGTTCCAGTTGTTCAGTGCTGTAAGGGGGCAGTTGTTTGAAAGGTATTTGACTGTACTTGTGCAGGTGACATTGCAACTTGATTGGGGGAGAAAGCACAAATGCATACTACACCATCAATCTCTTCACTTTCCTGGTTGCAGCAGAAGCAGCATGCCCTTGGAAGGGAGGATCTCAGCCCCAGGAGCACTGACATGGGTCAGTCGGCCTGCTGTATTCCCAATCAGCTCCCCAACAGGACATCATCCCAGAGAGAAGGTAGTCTGTAGTCTGAGAAGGTAGAGTGTTCAAAGCCAGATGTATTTTATCCTAGTGCATTTGAGGTGAAACGAGACCCAAACTATCAGATATGATACAATAGACAGGATATATTTTAAATGATCTGTATTTTCTGTTCTACACATTTTTGTCATGGGGCAAAGAGAAACATTTGCAAAATGTTTGTTTTTAAAGCAAATTTCCTGCAAAAAAAACGTTTTTTTTTGTTCATGCAATATTTTATGCCCCATTGGCAATCTGTAGCTCAGGACCCCAAAATGTCAGTTTTATAGCTAATCTCATGCTATTTTACACATTTTGCCATGAGGCTGAGAGAATATTTTGCAGGTAATTTTAAAGATAATTTCCATTGCTTACGATATGTTAATATACTATCTGGGGAGGGGAGTGCAGGGGTATGGATGAACAGCAATTAATTGCTCAAAAAAATAACCCTGGTCTGCTCTCTTCTTGCAGAAGTTCACATTGACAAGATTGTGCTAAAGACGATATCTTGGAACCGAGTAAACAGTGAATACGTTATTGAGGTATGTACTGTAGGTTCATGTTTGGACTCTGTGCCTTGGTATGTTATTTTCCTGTGTATTTTATTCTTATACATTTTGAGGCATACATGCTGAAGGATCTAGATATACTTTATTTTTTATTAGGTGCATATATGGTGGGCCACCAGATTACTTCGTGCTTCCTCCCATTCAAATGATGGCACTGACAAAACGTTTGTCCTGAGCTTCAGATTGTTCATGCAATATTGTATTTTTTTTCTCTGTAAATCATGCAACGTTCTCTTACAACATCTGGACAGGCAGAGTTCTAAGACTTTGCCTGTCCCTTAATCAATTGGCCCAGCGTCGTCCGCATTAGGGTTTGGCCGGGATAGGCCGTCATTGTAAATCAGAAATTGTTCTTAACTGACTTGCTTAGTTAAATAAAGGTCAAATAAAAATCAACAGTCAGGACTGTATGGCCAGGCATCATTATGACAGGCAGGACTGTGCTGAGGATGAGAGCAAGACAGAGAGCCAGGTTAAATAGGACAGCAGGAAGGATTGCGCCCTCCTAATCGCATGCTGTCCTCCGTTGCATGAGAACACAATCTGGTGGAAATATGTCCTAGCTCGTTTGCCACTCCAAAACATCTGCCGTGACTGTTTTTACAAGCCTGCGGCGGCGGCATATCAGCCTGTAAAAACGTACGGTCTTCAATTTAGACTAGAGGGTTGAAGGACTTGAGGTTAGCTCCAGGATTTTACAGCACTGACATGATAAGAGGGGTCATCTTGACTGCTTTCGCTCAGATAGCCGTAGTAGTAATAAAATAGACCAACATCTGACCAAGGTTGTCCTTATCTGTGGACTAGTCATGTAGCTTGTTGAGTAGCTAGAACAAACTATACGGTTCATATCAGATCTGCGTTATGTGGATGGCAAGATGGGCTGTATTGAGACTTCTGAATAACATCAGTTAAAGGAAAAGGACACAAACTATACGGTTCATATCAGATCTGCGTTATGTGGATGGCAAGATGGGCTGTATTGGGACTTCTGAATAACATCAGTTAAAGGAAAAGGACACAAACTATACGGTTCATATCAGATCTGCGTTATGTGGATAGCAAGATGGGCTGTATTGGGACTTCTGAATAACATCAGTTAAAGGAAAAGGACACAAACTATATTTTGGTATTTGTTTCATTCATCCATTTTTGCATGTCACCAATCAAGTTTAAGATGTATGACTTTCAAAATACAGAAATGATCCCTGTATGATGCATTTTGTGTCGTGATGCAAAATAATCATTCATTTAATTTTTCTGCTCTACAGAGACAGGTGGTACTGAGTGTGCACTAGTGTGACCTGTGTGTGGGTGTCACTGATATGAATGTCTAGGCTAGATGATGATGGCCTATCTATGATGGATGGGCTGAAAGAAGTGAGGGATTTTTATATTTCCCTTGGTCTATGGGAAAGACATGTCTCAGTCGAGGGGATTGTGTCCAACAGGGCATAGATAGAACGTCGCTTTCCAGTTTTTACGGGTGGTAGAGAAGTAGAAAGGTTTAATATGTTATTGAACCCTACTGTCTTATAGCCTACTTGAAAATGATGCAGTTAAGAGGCACTGTGTTAGATATCAACTGACATGCTCTTGGCTGAAATGTGGAAGGGGACAGTGATAGCATGTTGTTGCCAGCCAGTGCTAGAAACACACACTAGAGAGAGGGGTGGCTTGCTGGGCAGTGCCATCTGCTCCGCTGGGCATGGTGTATTAGTATGTTAAAGAGACGAGAACATGATCTTCAGCACAGGATGCACGTCACTCTGCCTGCCCTAGATGTCCAGGCTACTCTTCGTTGTGTTGTGAGAGTAGCCTGTACAACTAGGGCTGTGCTGAGGCCTACCGAGTTTTGTGTAAAACAATGCTGTGAGAGGTAGCCTAGGCTTAGTCTGTTTACTATGCCTAGGCTACCTCTCACGGTGCGTGCCACTGGCGATGTACAGCACTTTGCCGGACATGCTAGCTGTTTTCGGCGGCACATCATCACTTCAAACGCATTCCGTCGTGGTGTTATCGGTTGGCCTACTACTACTGGTAGTACCGGTAAAATGTAAGTTATGAATCATAATTCACCTGACACATTTTGATTTCATCAATCATTTTGAGTTCAAGTTGGTTGTCCAAAATACTATCAGCTTGCACTACATCTTTGCTGATGAATGTCCTGATCTCTGGCCAGTCAATTGGTTAAATTACATTGTTGTTTCGTCTCTTAATCGCTTCTAATAGATCTGAAACTGATACAATAACCATTCATTCAACCGACTGTTTGTTTATAATGAGGGGCGTCCCACGTTTAACCTGGACACACAAATAGTAGGAATTTGCGCTGACTTCAGCCATGACTGCATGAGAGAGAAATGAAACCTCTGCATGTCGCCTGCAGGTGGGAGTGTGTGTTTCACTGTCCAATCCCAGGTTTGAACATGATCTGAGGCTGTTCGGTCTCTTGGGCATCAACTTGGGAAAGCCTCAAGGGAGAGCAGACAGTGCATTATAAACAAAGAGCCGCATATATTGGCCAAAAAAATAACACATCTGATATATATATTTATTTTTTCGGTGTGTAGAGAAAAGTGAGGTGGGGCATCCGACAAATTAAACTTTGTCCGGCCTTATTGTTCTGGCTTGTTAAACTTGTTAAATTTGACAAAGAGCAACAGATTTTTCATATCCCACTTCAAGTTGTGAGTGCTTTTGCATTCACCTTTGTCAGATCAGGGATCATGATGAAGATGGAATAGGGTGCTGTTTGGGGACTCCACTCAGCCATTTGAACTGTTTCCCCTAGAATTTAGCTAGGGGGGTCTGGGAGCACCAAAACATTTTTGAGGCCCTTGTTGGCTGCAAAGACATTTAGCTTCTTTTTTTAAGCGAATTTCTTGCAATTATACACATTTTGCCATGGGGCAAAAACGAAAAAAAGTTTTGAAGATGCACTATGCAGAAATCCCTCAGCCATTTCCTGGTTGCTAAAATTCTAATAGTTTGCCTGATTTCCGTTTATGTGATCAAACAAGCAAGTATAGTGTAGAGAATCATTGTACCATCTAAACTGCTGGGAAATATATTTTCCATGGCCAAAAATATTGTTACTCTGTGATGGACAGGGTAGAGTAGAGACTGCCAGTCTGTGAAAGAGCTATTTTTAAATTGACACAATACCTCTTAGCAAAGGTGTCAGCTAGAGATTACATGCAGGAGCTTGTAGGGATTTGTAGTTTTGCATAGTCTACTTTGATGCTAATTAGTATTTCCAAATCTGAGAGTAAATAGAGCCGACTACATTGATAAAAGTGACCTTGTCTGTGAGAGATTGACACGCTTATGAAAAAGTCGCGCCAGGGTAAGCCTACATGAAACACAGACTTTACTTTAAGTGGTTCTAAAATCCACTATGGGAAAAATGTATGATTGGAGCCACTTCCATATTTGACCGCTAGGTTTTATGGGTATTATGACTCATACAGTGGTACTCTATTGCATCATGCTGTCTAAAGCAATGTATTGGATGTGTGTTTAGTAAAGCATACTTATGAGGTGATGTTGTCTCCTTCTCTTCCCCTCTTCTAGGTCCAGTGGTCTGACTCAACATGGACCACAGTGACCAAGACTCACCATGAGCTGGGTGACTTCCTGTCCAAGGTACAAGAGAAAAAAACACATCCCCATCAATAGATTATAGACCTAGAATATACTGGATTTAATGTCAGGAGAAATGAAATCACACACTCCTCCATTTGTACAGAGAGGTCTCTAAATGTTGTCTAATAAAGGTCAACCCAGATGCTGTTTTTACTTTCCAAATGTTGTCATGTGTTTTCTAGTCACTGAATGCTCTGTGTGCATGCTAATAGGACTAATGCTAATACTGTGACTTTCTGTATTCAAAAGTATTTCTTCGTCTAGCTTTATGTATACCCCTTAATGTTGTATGTAAACATCATGAATATACAGTGGCAAAAAAAATTATGTGAACCCTTTGGAAATACCTGCATTTCTGCATAAATTGGTCTAAAATTTGATCTGGTCACAACAATAGACAAACAGTTTAAACTAATAACACAAATAATCATATGTTTTCATGTCTTTATTGAACACACCGTGTAAACACACAGTGCAGGGTGGGAAAAGTATGTGAACCCTTGGATTTAATAACTGGTTGACCCGACTTTTGGTAGCGATATTCCAAAGTGTTCACGTGCTTTTTCTTGCCACTGTATGAATGTATATGAGGTTACTGGCCCAGGGATACCAGTATGAGCCCAGGGACCTGGAGAGGACACTACAGTGAGTTCCCCTCTTTGTTTGATCATTCAGCTCAGAGCAGCACAAAGCGTAATTGGAAATCTCAACAGGGTTTTTATAATGTCAATACAAAAATATACACTGCTCAAAAAAATAAAGGGAACACTAAAATAACACATCCTAGATCTGAATGAATGAAATATTCTTATTAAATACTTTTTTCTTTACATAGTTGAATGTGCTGACAACAAAATCACACAAACATTATCAATGTAAATCAAATGTATCAACCCATGGAGGTCTGGATTTGGAGTCACACTCAAAATTAAAGTGGAAAACCACACTACAGGCTGATCCAACTTTGATGTAATGTCCTTAAAACAAGTCAAAATGAGGCTCAGTAGTGTGTGTGTGTGTGGCCTCCATGTGTCTGTATGACCTCCCTACAACGCCTGGGCATGCTCCTGATGAGGTGGCGGATGGTCTCCTGAGGGATCTCCTCCCAGACCTGGACTAAAGCATCCGCCAACTCCTGGACAGTCTGTGGTGCAACGTGGCGTTGGTGGATGGAGCGAGACATGATGTCCCAGATGTGCTCAATTGGATTCAGATCTGGGGAATGGGCGGCCCATAGCATCAATGCCTTCCTCTTGCAGGAACTGCTGACACACTCCAGCCACATGAGGTCTAGCATTGTCTTGCATTAGGAGGAACCCAGGGCCAACCGCACCAGCATATGGTCTCACAAGGTGTCTGAGGATCTCATCTCGGTACCTAATGGCAGTCAGGCTACCTCTGGCGAGCACATGGAGGGCTGTGCGGCCCCCCAAAGAAATGCCACCCCACACCATGACTGACCCACCGCCAAACCTGTCATGCTGGAGGATGTTGCAGGCAGCAGAACGTTCTCCACGGCGTCTCCAGACTCTTTCACGTGCTCAGTGTGAACCTGCTTTCATCTGTGAAGAGCACAGGGCGCCAGTGGCGAATTTGCCAATCTTGGTGTTCTCTGGCAAATGCCAAACGTCCTGCACGGTGTTGGCCTGTAAGCACAACCCCCACCTGTGGACGTTGGGCCCTCATGGAGTCTGTTTCTGACCGTTTGAGCAGACACATGCACATTTGTGGCCTGCTGGAGGTCATTTTCCAGGGCTCTGGCAGTGCTCCTCCTGCTCCTCCTTGCACAAAGGCGGAGGTAGCGGTCCTGCTGCTGGGTTGTTGCCCTCCTATGGCCTCCTCCACGTCTCCTGATGTATTGGCCTGTCTCCTGGTAGCGCCTCCATGCTCTGGACACTACGCTGACAGACACAGCAAACCTTCTTGCCACAGCTCGCATTGATGTGCCACCCTGGATGAGCTGCACTACCTGAGCCACTTATGTGTTGAATCAGTGTTGAATCAAGTGTAGTTTTTTTGTACCAATTCATAAACCATGTGCCATGGAATTGGTACATCAAATCTCCTCCCATATATTTTGCAACCTGTATGGTGCAGCTGTCAACTGGTATATTTTTCTATTTATGCCAATTCCTTTCAGCCAATTTGTATCTTTAATATATGGCAGGCAAACACGTTCCCTAGCTTCTCCCTTTTCCACTTGCCTCGTCCATTGTTGTGGTAGTGCTGCAATCAGTTAGTTGTAAGTTTGGATTGAGCAGATATTCCCATATATTTTCGATAACTGCATATGTGACATAACTCCTCCATTTCTATTCATAATGTCATTAATAAATATAATACCATGAAATAATGTTTTTGTTATTAATCAATATATTTGAGTTTAACCATAACATTTGTTGTAATATTTGTTCTATCTTTTCTGGAGGATAAAACTGAAATTGTAACCAGCTTTGTATGGCTTGTTTAAGAAAGGGCGATACCTTAAGCAAAATTTCATTTTCAATTAGTTGGAAATGAGAAATTAATCTGTATGAGAGCAAAAAAGCCATTTTGAACAAAGGATGAGCTTTTCTTAATAATCTACTGGAGAACCATTTTGCGTTTAAGTATAACTTATGTATGAGTGAAGCTTTAACAGAGAGGTTTAAAGCTTTTAGTATTTAATCATTTTAACCCCCCAAACTCATATTCATTATGCAAATAGCCATGTTTAATTTTGTCTGGCTTAGCATTCCAAAAAGAATGAAATATGTTTTGCTCATATGATTTTAAAAACAAATCCTCTGGAGTAGGCAATGCCGTTAGTATGTAAGTAAGTAAACTGTGATGGGACCAAATAGTTTATTAATGGAATTAGTATTTACCTCTCCATGGTTGCAAAGTCTCTATTTCTGGTAGCTTTCTATTGAAATGAATTGTGGTAAGTTCATTTATAATTTGAGATGAAAACTTGAAGCTCAAGCACTTTCCTGTTACCTTTTTGACATGTTTCTTTACTCTGAAGCCTCAATATTGTGCAGAAAGTAGAGTAGTCTACCCTCTAGTTATGGTCACCAACGCTTCCATAAGCTCCAGTGTTGTCAGTTATGGTGAAGAACCTCAGGCTTCACATATGTCAGAACCATAGAACCCAGGCAATGATATCTAGGTCAATGGTGAGGATGTCATTACCAGAGGGTTTCGCTGGCCATCCTTTACAGATATGGATGGGATCACTTTTTCCGCCCTTCCACTCCCATTCAAGCCCCACCAGCACTTTGACTTCCCACTAGTATACAACAGGAGATTGTACACATGAAATTTCAATTTCCAAGTCACCTTCTCTCTCCCTCTTTCTCTTTCCCTCTGTATAATTTATATCTCTAAACCCCCCCCCCCCCCCCATCTCTCTACACTGTGACAGGGAGATGCTTCTGTCAGCCCCAGCAGCCTTCAGGCAGAGACGAGAGGTCTGCAGGTTCCTCCTCCCCCACTGCAGCCACTGTAAGTGTCTGTGCCCCTGTCTCAGCCTTCAGGGAGGTGAGATATCATATGCTCCACTGACCTTTACAGGAATGCATGTCTACATGAACCATCCACATGATTGGTTAGGGATACCTTGGAACTCGGAGCACAATTTACCCCTCTCTCTTCTCAAATAATTTGTATGTGGATTGATCTGGTCGGTTCCTAATGACTAATCGTACCAATGAACATCTTCTCAGTCATCCTAACTCCGTATTTTTCACTTCCTTTGACAACACCCTGAGCCATGTTTCAGTAGTGCTACCAGGGGACATGTAAATCCTCCAGAAATAAGACACGCACTGCTTGGTGGCAAGCTTTGAGAATAAACCCAGCTTCACAGTGAACACTTCTCAGCATAGCTGCAGGGCCAGGAGGCTGTTTTACCACATGAAACCCCAGCCATTATAAATTGACTTAGTGAAATTATTATTGAGAAAGTTTCCTCAAGCATCCATTGCTGGTTGGTTTCACACAGCTGCATCAAATTGACCACAGAAATCCATAAACCAAGAGTGTATTTCTTTTGTTAGAGACGTGGAAAAGCTGTGATGTTGTGTAGGCAGGAGGTCTCGTCGCTCATTCCCTAATATCTCACCATCCGGTCTCTCCTACCCAGATAACACAGTACCTCCTGGAAAGGCCTGTAAGGCACCTGAGCACTTTAAAGAAGACTGCACTGAGCCATCCAGTCAGGACCATGGTGTGTGTGCTGTATGGTATTAGTTATATTGTCTTTAGGCAGAGTAATGATTTATTTAGCATGTCTATCATTCTTTGTGGGGTTGAAATGACACCGTATTTGTAAATGGCTATTTCATAGAGACAGATATTCGTTGCCTGTAGTTGAAGTTCACTAGTACTTCTCTCTCGTCATTCTCCTCTCCCTCACCCAGACATAGGTTCTCACCACCTAAGGCATCAGACGGCGTGCAGCAGCAAGAGGCTAGGCCAGGGGTAAGAGCTCTATCTGTTCAGTCCAAGACTTGTGACCTTGTGTCTGATGCACTGATGGGTTATACTAAGAGGATCCCTGCTTTCACCTTACAGCACACTGATGACAAAGAGCAGCCAGAGTGAGAGCCAGAGGCCTGCTGTTCACGCAGAGCACAATGGAGTGATGGAGAGGAGGAGGAGGAGGAAACCAGGCATCATGACCTGTAGGCCAGACCCACATCAGGTCAGTCACACTGGCCTCTCCTTTCTCTCTCTGGCCTGGCCATTAGAAACGCTGGTAGGTTGGCGGTAGAGGACTGTCTATGTGCTGTATACTGCTGACTGGCATTTGTTCTTTTTTTTGTTTCGATAATACTCATTTGAATCTGTTTAGGGTGTTAAATGACCTCTCTCTTCAGAACACAGATGAGAAATGGGCTTTCACTCCAGAAAAAAAGAGCAGAAGAAGACCTGGTGGAAGGAGAAATGATGGGGCTAAAGGCTACATCCCCAGCAGCTTCATCAGACCACAGTCAACACACATGACCAGACAGGGTGCCAGTAAGAGGAAGTAACCAATGGGTGTGGCAATAGCCTACCCTATTTGTTTTCCAGCTTAACAATTCACATTATAACAACATGTATGTTGTGTGTTCCTTTACCACTGTAGAGCCGGTCCAGAACAGGTATGGAGACACGTGGTCCGATAGCTCCAGTACTCCCTCAGTCCCCAGCACGAGGCACATGAGAGCCTGGATAATGAGGACCGGGAGGACGAGAGAGGTGAGTGGCCCCTCTAAACCCTGTCTGCCCCCCTCTCTTTTCTGTCTGGAACTCATGGGGTTTAATCCTAGTCCTGAACTAAATAGCACTTTCATTGGAGATTCTCCATTTTAGTCAAGGACAAGGCTTTAACTGGTTCTGGGAAACCGGACCATGACATCGGAGTCTTTAGTGCTGTTGAAACTCAAGATGTCTTTTTAATGATAGCTTCTCTCCCCCAGACACTGCCGAGAGTTACTCAGACCACTCCGTCCAGGAGAAGAGGGCGAGTGATCACAGCAGAGGGGAAGTTGTAGCTACTGTACACGCTATAGTCCCTGTCCCCTACAGAGAAGAGACATCCTACACTGGCAGTCCCCTGAGTGTACACACTCTATCAATGACGGTCCAGAATGGGCGAACCATGCCAGACGCGACGGTGATGGTCACTCCACAGCCGGGGGACGGTTCAACAGCAGATGGGGCACTGACTGGGACCACCTCCATGGTTCCTCAGGAGTCCATCCCAAGCCAAGCTTCCCTGGGAGACCCTGAGAGGCAGAGGTACGTGTCTGCCCCCCTGAGCTCACCTCAGCTAGCCAATGCAGGATCCAGCATTTACCTAAACCCCCAGTGTTATATGACCCCTACCAGCCCAGAGAGTAGAAGCACTAACCCCCATCACCAGCTCCCAATGAGCGCTATCAGTGTCATCCCCCTGACCTTTCCATGTGTGCCCCCTGAGGCCAGCATACACCAGCACTGACCCAGCCTCCACCGCCACCCTACCCCTAGCAGCCTCTCTCCCTGACCCTAGCACCAGGACTCAAGCCCTGGCTGCGCCCACCAGCCTACCCACCCCTACCTCCGTGACACCCTCCTCAGTGGCCACTGTCACCCCAGCTGCAATCAGCCAGGTTCAGGCCCTCTGCCTCCAGCCATCCCCACTCACACCCCCGGCCCCGTGGCCAGCCCAGCCCTGACCCTCATCCACAGCACGGCCCAGGAGATGGTGCCTCCTGCAGCAGCTCTTGGGTGGCAGCAGGGCAGGCCCAGACCCAGCAGCAGGCCCTCCCTCCACAGCAACAGCAGATGAGCTGCAATTCCTGTGGTTGCCGTGGCAGCCACTCTACCAGTCCCAACTTCTCCTTCCCTCCCCAGCTGAGGCGCCAGGTCTTCAGCAATGCCCACCTCCCTCTCTTCCACCTCCCATCCATGTGCAGCACTGGATATCCCAGCCACCGCTGCCAGGTCCAACACCAGAGCAACGCCACCACCCAGCTACCTTTCTACCCCCTCCCACCTCACACGGCCACCCCCACCTCCACGCCACCTCCACGCCACTCCCACCACATGCTGGCCACCCAGGCTGGTTACAACCTGCAGCAGATGGCAGCTGCTCCCTTCAACAGCTTATACACGCCCATGTTCTCCTCGTTGGGACTGGGACTGGGCACGGGCACGATGAAGAGCAGTGCCAACGTCTCTTGCTATAACTGTGGGCTAAGCGGGCATTATGCCCAGGACTGCAAACAGCCCTCCATGGACGCCGGGCAGCAAGGTAATATTGGCCAGGCTAGTGGCAGAGAGAGGAGGTGAAGTCTCTCAGAGATTCCTCATCCTTAGTTTCAGCATAGGAAGGCAAAGCTTTATTTGGTAACCTGTTTTTTTGTCCACTGTGTTTTGCAACTGTCCAACATTTTTATGTCTGAAGCTGGATTGTCTGAATGAGCTCTATTAAATACCCAGGCCAAGTGTTAAAACATGTTTTGTTAGGACTGACTCTGAATCTGAAAGACTAGCATAGACTATGGACATCACATTTCTTTAGGTTACTTGTTAGGCACGCGACACTGACACACTCCTGTGTGTGTGTGTTTCAGGTGACTTTCGGCTGAAGTGCATGGCTCCCCACTTCTTTGAAGCAGACCAAACTGACTGACATGAGGGGACCAAGGCAATGTTTTGTTTCTCACTACAGTAAAGATTCCAGAAAATGTTTTCGTGGGTTGAGTTTTTCACCAATTGTATTACTTTGCAAATATCCAGACTTGTTTCTCAGCAGAGAATGGAATCCTGTATCATTCTCAGACGTTTCAGAGGACGGTGGTATTTTGCCCTGGAGACAAGTACAAGACAGGCTCACGTTTCCAGACTAGTCTATTACTTTAAAGAAAGAGAACCACGTCTTTAAATGGTACGGTGGTAAACTTGCATTTAATACGGATTAATGGATTGACTGAAGGTTGTCATATCCACATTTCAAAAGCAGGTCTTTTTTAGTACTTTTCAATTAGTTTCTTACTTTTTTGTATTATCTCATAGGTGTTCAAAATGCAAGATACAGTTTCAAAGCAGCTAGTCGTTAACCAGCTAATTTTCATTTTATTCATGTGAGAACAAAATATGTGAAGAACCTCACGCTCTTATTTTTTGTGGATTGTGATAAAGCGGAGAAAAGATGCATGGTTTATAAGATAAAGTATGTATGACATAATTAGGTTTTTGACAGAATATGCTGACTGTACCATAAATACCTTGTATTTGATTTGTTTTACAAGCTAATGGTATTCCATTGGAGGGAAATTTTGTACGAAAAAATTGTTTTATTGCCGTTTGTTACCACTTGATATAATGTGAAGTGTGTATTAAATCAATCATGTCTCATTCATGATGTTAATGCTGCTGCTGTTTGGTTTGTTTCCTGGGGGAAAAAATGCACTAATTTGTGTGTATGTGGGTGGGTCATGTCCCCAATGCTCTCAGGCAATGAGAGGACTCTTGTGGTTGTATCCCTTGAGCGTCTCTCCTCTAGGAAGAGATTTATTGAGGTCCAAATCAACCCCCCCCCCTAGGCACTTGGGTCGATCCAAAATCACCCTAGCCACTTTGGAAATCTGAATGCATTGGATAGATTAAATCAATGGTGAAAGCTTTACCTGAGCTTGCCTTCTGATAAGCCAAGTGGAACTCCTGCCATATTGCCTTCACCTATACAATACTTCCTGATCTAATGTTAGAGTTTTGGATTGGGCTACAGAATCAATGGTCCCTTGTCCTACCGCCATACATGTACTGTACCTGTTGAATGTGTGGCTCCTCCCTGTTTATGTAGGCGTGTCCAGCTCTTTGTTGCCAGAACGTACGTGCCATATTCCTCCTTTCTCATGCAGCAAGAAGGTTGTATTCTGCATGTAAGTGTATATTTGTGCACAGCAGTAAGGGGCTGACTTCACACACATACCTTACCTGTATGATTGACGACTATACAGAATAACTTCTGTATTAGAAAAAAGGTAACACGGTTGTTTGTGGGTTTGAAAGCCACTTGTCTTTCACTGTTCGTTGAGGTGGATTTGTTTTGTGTTTTCCACACACAGGCAAAAAATGTGTAAACTATTTGAAATTACATTTAGGTAAAATCACTGTTTTATAAAGTGGAACTTATCCTCTGTTTTTCTGTAAGCAGCTTTTCAGTTAAAAAAAAAAAAAGCATTTTGTATTGGATTTCAGAGGCCTAGTTGTTGACTTTATTTTAATGAATATCTTTATTTTGATAAAGAACATTAAAGTTGAGTGGAAAAATAGACTATCAAGCTTGGGTTGTATTTGTTTAACTTCTCTATAGTTAAAGATGCTGTGCTGTAGATTAAGGTAGTGTTACCTCTGATGCGATGACTGCATTACTAAATGTTAACATGTAGTTACTGAAAGGGAAGAATACAATAGTTCCTTCCTGTGCTAAATTAAGCTACCAGAATGTTTTCAGTTAAGTTGGTAGCAATCAAACAGCTACGTTTATATATTTTTTATATGGGGAGAAACCCATACTATAATGAACAAAAATAAATGCAATTTCAAACATTTTAATGAGTTACAGTTCATATGACGAAATCAGTCTATTTAAATAAATACATTTGGTCCTAATGTATGGATTGTACATGACTGGGAATACCGATATGCAGCCGTTAGTCAGATACCTTAAAAGAAATGGGCCTCAGCATATCGTCACAGTATTTCTGTGCATTCAAATTGACATCGATAAAATGCAGTTGTATTGGTTGTCCGTAGTTTATGCTTGCCCAAACCATAACCCTGTCGTCACCATGGGGCACTATGTTCACAACTTTGACATCAGCAAACCGCTCCCCCACACAATGCCATACACGTGGTCTGCGGTTGAGGCTGGTTGGACTCATTGCCAAATTCTCTAAAATGGTGTTGGAGGCAGCTTAAGGTAGAGAAATTAACATTACATTTTCTGACAACCGCTCTAGTGGACACTTCTGCAGTCAGCATGCCAATTGCATGTGCCCTCAACTTGAGACATCTGTAGCATTGTGACAAAACGGCATATTTTAGAGTGGTCTTTTGTCCCCAGCACAAGGTGTACCTGTGTAATGATCATGCTGTTTAATCAGCTTTTTGATATGTCGCACCTGACATAATCCAAGTGGATGGTTTATCTTGGTAATGGAGAAATGCTCACTAACAGGAATGTAAAAAAATCTTGAGAAATAAACTTTTTGTGTGTATGGAGCATTTCAGGGATCTTCTATTTCAGCTCAGGAAACATGGGACCAACACTTTACATGTATTAATAATTTTGTTCAGTATATATCGTGTTGGCAAAATAAAATCTTCAGTGTTTTTATCCTTTGAATATTTTGAATATCTAAGGTCTTTTCAGTGTTATCTCCATTGAACAATGCTTTTGACTATTTACTATTGTATTAATGTTTTTCACTTGTCCCGGGTCAAATCAATTCTGTACTGTACAGTCACCAGCCAGAAGGTGGCAGTGTATGTCAAGTGTAGATATCAATGTTGTACTTGATGAGAACAGTATTTATAGTAGGAGCAGTAAGGTTTTTTGATATTTTTTTTTGATATTGAGTCCAGGTTGAAAATAATACTGATCAGAAAGAGGGGTTTCTGTATTTCAACATTGCATAGAACTATGTCAAATCGTCAATGTTGAGGAAGAAATCTTATTTCATCAGCATAGTAAAATGTGTAAGCCAGAGACATCTAGATATAACTAAGGATATTACTTATTTCACTACATTGACAACAATTCAATGTAACAAGCAGAAAACAGAATCGTCCTGCCAACCATTTGAAAATGTATTCTGTATACCAAATGCATTGAGCATGCTTCCTCTGTCACTTAAATTCATCTGTTGTAGCCTATTTAGATCATGACTGAAGCCAGTGAAACCCTGTTGACCAGACACAGTCTGTTAACATTAGGAGATTTTCTTGGAATACTCAAGTCAAAGCAAGGTTTTAGTAGCCAGCCATTGGCAGCCAAGAAGAGTGGTGGATCAGTTGAGTGATTGATGACTCCGTGATAGAGCTGCCAGGGGCGCGTTCAGCAGGATGGAACATTCAGATAGAAATAGGCTATGTAGATCAAACATTCCTCTGACATGTAGAATAAAGAATCACATCAGCTCTATTCATGGCCTTTCTATCTGCAACGTTCGGCCCAGTAGTCTCGTTTGAACCATGTCATCCAGGGTTTCGGGTTGATGATGCGTGTGCCATGCAAGAGCACAGGCTTGCGTGCTCCAGTCAGCTGCAGCCCTGCATGGTCTTGTTTCCAGTCACAGCATGGCAAACGCAGCCCTCTCATTGGACCACACTGAAGCATATGGAGAAACCGGAAAGACATGTTTAGTATCCCCATCATACCTGATCCCGTATCAACTGTAAACTTCATGTTAAGTTTGGGACAACCTCATTTTAATTCTAATGGTAGTATACACATGACACTTAAATCTCAATATCACAAAGCTACCCGTTTCAAAAGTAACACCAATCACAGCTTGGAGTGGGTGTTTCTAAGCTCACAGAGAGCCAATGGGACAGAGCCCATAATTATGAATGGTCACGCAACATTCTGATGGGATTACGCAGGCAGGGCTTTCTCCTATAGAGCTCCATTTTTATGGAACGGTCTGCCTACCCATGTGAGAGACGCAAACTCGGTCTCAACCTTTAAGTCTTTACTGAAGACTCATCTCTTCAGTGGGTCATATGATTGAGTGTAGTCTGGCCCAGGAGTGTGAAGGTGAACAGAAAGGCTCTGGAGCAACGAACCGCCTTTGCTGTCTCTGCCTGGCCGGTTCCCCTCTTTCCACTGGGATTCTCTGCCTCTAACCCTATTACAGGGGTTGAGTCACTGGCTTACTGGTCCTCTTTCATACCGTCCCTAGGAGGGGTGTGTCACTTGAGTGGGTTGAGTCACTGATGTGATCTTCCTGTCTGGGTTGGTGCCCCCCCTTGGGTTGTGCCGTGGCGGAGATCTTTGTGGGCTATACTCGGCCTGGTCTCAGGATGGTAAGTTGGTGGTTGAAGATATCCCTCTAGTGGTGTGGGAGCTGTGCTTTGGCAAAGTGGGTGAGGTTATATCCTTCCTGTTTGGCCCTGTCCGGGGGTATCATCAGATGGGGCCACAGTGTCTCCCGACCCCTCCTGTCTCAGCCTCCAGTATTTATGCTGCAGTAGTTTGTGAATTTAAGTATGCTCTCTCTAATTCTCTCTTTCTCTCAGAGGACCTGAGTCCTAGGACCATGCCTCAGGACTACCTGGCATGATGACTCCTTGCTGTCCCCGTCCACCTGGCCGTGCTGCTGCTCCAGTTTCAACTGTTCTGCCTGTGGTTATTATTATTTGACCATGCTGGTCATTTATGAACATTTGAACATCTTGGCCATGTTCTGTTATAATCTCCACCCGGCACAGCCAGAGGAGGACTGGGCCATCCCTCATAGCCTGGTTCCTCTCTAGGTTTCTTCCTAGATTTGGCCTTTCTAGGGAGTTTTTCCTAGCCACTGTGCTTCTACACCTGCATTGCTTGCTGTTTGGGGTTTTAGCCTGGGTTTCTGTACAGCACTTTGAGATATTAGCTGATGTACGAAGGGCTATATAAATAAATTTGATTGATTGATTACTAACACCACTGAAAAACTGGCCCCACCCCTCCCCTGCAGCTGTCACTGTGGTTCCCCCTTCTCCTTCCACTAGGCTGTGTTACCCTACCCAGGGTGATGTGTCCCCTCTGGCTGTTTGTGCCTTTCCCCTTCCGCTGCTCGGTTAGTCACAACAACAAATAGCGTGCAGCCTGATTAAACATTTAGAGATATTACACAGGCAGGGAAAGAGGAGAGTACCCATAACTCTTAAATCAAGAGGCAGCATGCTGCAACAGTCACACGCGGAGAGGGAGCAAGATTAATGAAGGAGATCTCAATCGTATTGTTGTGAGGAAGGATGCAGTAGGACAGGCAGACAGGTGCTTCTGCAAAGTAATGTCTTAACTGAAGCTTTTTCACAGCAGGCCTCAAATGAGCTCAGCCAACCAATTCAGGGTTTCCATGTGTGAGTGCACTGTACAGTAGTTTGGCATGTTTCAGCATGTTAACACCTCTCCCTGACAGAAGAGTAAATTAGGAAAACAGACTGACAGGGGAAAGGATTTATTTAATAGATGTTCTAACAGACATTCAGCATCACGCACAGACAAAGTTTCTTACTGGAACTATTTCTGTTCATTGTACATGGAGGGGTGGGTGGTGAGTCCCATTTCAGTAACAAAACCGCTTGTTAGTGTTCGACGGTTGTTTCATCAAGTATCATATCCTTACAGATCCTTAAGGACTACAGTCCAAGCCTTTCATTGGATGTCAGTGGAATCGGATTCACAAGTGCAAAAAGTGACAAATCTGGATTCGGTGATTTTCTGCAGTTCCTTTTCTTCGTGCCTTGTGAGCCGGGGTCGTAATCTCTAGGCACCAAACAAAAAACAACTGAAACAGGGAGGGACTATCCGAACTTGTCCAAGGTGTATCTCTCCAGACTGGTTATTTATTTCAGCAGTTTGTTGGCAGTGGCGGCCATAGAGGAGGACATGGAGGTCATGGTCACGGTGGGGACGGTGATGTCCTTGAAGATGGGCTGGGTGATCCCTGAGTAGGTAGGCTTATTCTGGTTCAGTGTCTCCATGATCATCTGCTTCATATCTCGGCTGGCATCCCCTCTCATCGCCAGTAAGGCCACGATATGCTCCTCCCTATGGGCCAACAGAGGACAGACACAATCAGACACCTATGATAGCAATGGCCATCATAAAAAAATCTATAGTAGTAACGAAACATCGTATACGTCTGGAGTAACTTCTACTGCCAAAATTGTTCTATCGAAAACCATGATACCCATCTAGCCTGTGTGTTCAGTGAGGTATGATCTGACCTGATGTCAGGGTATTTGGACACCAGCGTGGAGACCTCCAGGTAGAGCAGGGTGGGGTCTGTGAGTTTGAACACCTCGGCTATAGCAGCGATGGCATCACACAGCCGGTCAGTCTCCTCACCCTGGAAGAAGACAGAGACAATAACTTAAAGCATTACAAACACACACTATATATACTCATTACTGTAACAGTGGATGAAATGATCAGAGAAGTACGTCTTCATTACATCAAATGACTGAAGGAATGAAATGTACAGTAAATCAAGAGTCAGGGAATTTAAGACTAATTCAGTGTTTCCTAAACCTGGTCCTACAGTTTCTTTGTAGGCCTTGACAAACACACCTCATTCAGCTCAATGAGTACTTGATGAATATTTGACTAGTTGAATCAGGTGTGCTTGTCCAGGGTTACAAAACACAGGTGTACTGTTGGGGTAATGGAGGACCAGGGTTATAATTGACTAAAAAAAGGTATCAAGATGCCAGTGGTTTCTAATCCAGTTTTCTTTAGGGGGAAAAAATCTTCCAGTATCAAGTTGAAATAAAACCACTCACAGCAGTGAGTTTCCTGAAGAGGAACTTGAACTGCTCAGCCTCCTTAATCATCCTGTCTGCTCCCTCCCTCCTCTCATCTGCGTTCTTGAAGGTGATCCGTTTCTGCATCACAGCCTTGATATACTCCACCACCACCCTGCGATGGGCCTCGCTGGTCATCTCCTAAACATATCACACAACACACTCAGTCACATACACAGGATGTACATGCCAAACTGCTCTCGGTATGGATTTCTCCATATCAATCAATTGGCCAAGCCTTTAATTTGATATGATGATATCAATTGATTGATTTCGCCATGTACCGTATTGAAAGGCTTCTTGATCTTGGCGAAATCGTTGAAGTAATCCTCGACTGTCACACAGATCGTGTCCACTGCATGGGTCCCAGTCAACCACTTCCTGGTCAGCAACTCATTGAGATGATGCTGTAGAAATTTGTAAGTCGCTCTGGATAAGAGCGTCTGCTAAATGACTTAAATGTAAATGTAAATGTAGAAATCAAAACCATGGAATGTTACCACAGAATCTACATTCAACATAACCGGATTCATGGCAAACATTCTGACAGTCTATAAATATTAGACTAAGTTCTGACCTCCAAATCAAGGAAGACTTCATCCAATAGAAACTGGCAGCCATCTTTGGCCACGTCGTTCAGGGTCTTCTCTATGGCAGCGTCATTCTGGGTGGGCTCCGTAGATTTAAAGTATTTCTTCTTTAGACTGTTAATAGACTCCCTAGGGGCAGAGGTATGGTTAGGTACACATTAGCCACATTAGGTTAGAGACTGAAATATTTACAGAGAAATGTCAACGGGACTCACTTGAAAGTATGACAGTTGTTTATAATAGCGATCATGTATTGGACGTAGCACTGAGGGAGCTGCCGGTCTCTCAAGTGGTCCTCCTTGTAGGCAATCGCCTCTTCCCTGTACCTGAACAGAAATACAAAACAATTGTAGATGTCAAATACAGTATATCAGGGATGGAATGCTTTGTAACGCACCTTTACTGCCATCAATGTAAACAACTAAACACTACACAATTACTAACACAACATTATGAAACCCTTGTTACCTGACGAGAAATGAATTCATCTGTTTTAAACAGAGCTTCAGGACCTGCTCTTTGAATGTCTCATTGATCTGGGCTGCCACTTGGAGATTCTGCTCAAACATCTGATGAGGACAGAAGAACAAACATGTCAGATGATGACCCCCCCCCCCTCCTCTTCCAATAGACTTAAAGTACACACTAGTGACTCACTGTAGTATTTATTCAGCCAATTCTAAGATCCCAATTTTGTTATATACACATTGTCTGGTATAGTAACCTTACTATAGTAGCAACTAGTCCACTTAATCTCTAACCCACAACTGGACTCAGGGTGATGTCCCAGAGAGGTGGATACTGGTTATACCTGGAAGACGATGGCAGGGAGGGTGGTCTGGTAGTACCCGTCTTGATCCGCCTCTGGTTCTGTCTCTTTAAACCAGTCCTTCTTGTCTGTCTCCAGAGCCTTGCGCAGCCAGCCAGTGATGTTGGACTGTTGAAGGGTGAGAGAGGGTCAGCCAGAGCCCTGTTAACTTTGTCTTTAACAATTCATGAAACATTTCATTAAAGGCGGATTCCCTTGTAAAGACTTCGAATGGCAAATCCAGGTTTACAGACGCGGAGACTGGGTTGTATATCTGACAAGAGCTGTCGTAGAGTCTGTCACTGTAATCATAGTGTGTTGTCTGGACTTACAGTGAAGGTCTGCAGGTATTTGCTGAGCAGCTCATCCACCACCTCCTGAGGCAGCAGAGGATCCATCAGGTTGATGTCATACTCTGTCAGCAGCTCTGGGTGACCCATCATCTCCTCTCTGGAACAAACACAGTGGGGTGTGTGAATATTGCAAGAGAACCCTGACTGTACTATACTGTTCGTGGAAATTGATATGTTGCATGTCTTTTAACGTAACAGACCGACAGACAGCTACAGACAGACACACCATGACATGCTCGTGCACATACAGCAGGGTTCCCTAACTGGCAGCTGGCGGTTTTATTTGCCCCCAAGTTTTTTGAGCAAAACAATGTGGAATTTTTATTGTCTGACATTTTAAGACTAAAAATACCAAGAAATCAGCTCCAAGTGATTTTAATTTAAGACATCTGTTCCTGAGTATTCGCACACATAATAGAGACGTGATTGTATACAAATGTAAGCAAGGTTTGAAATGACTATGTTTAAATCAAACATATCTGTTTGGGCTTCTTGCGGACAAATTGCAGTCTACAAATGTCTTGTAATTATGTTCCGTCCCCCCGACCATCCAGAAAAATATAAAAATTGTCCCGTGGCTGAATCTAGTTGACAATCCCTGACATATGGCAATGCCTGAATATAAATGATATACACAGATACCCAGAAATATAGGCTACTCACAAGCAGTCACACGTACTCAGAAACACACACAAATTCACAGAAAATCAGAGTGAATATCTATAATTAAACAGCATCAGTCAAATCGGTGGTTGTGGTTTCCATGGTAGCCTAATGCACAGCAGGCTGATGCTCAAGTCATAATTGGATATAAGGCTAGTTCTTTGTGTTTTGAATGTGCATACATTACATCCCCAAGCTGTTCATTAATCTTTCTCTGTTCAATTCTATTGTTGCATGCGATGTGCATTCATTGGATTATCCACACCAGTTTTGCTTAAATCACATGCCATGCCCTACCTCGTGTGCATGGGGACTTTAGCTTTAAATATTGAGTTAATTGCTCTTTGCAGCACTTACAAGTCCTTCCCATATAAGGAGAGTACAACAGTATTTCCGTGACTATATCCCTCTATATCATTTTAATGATTTTGACAGAGAGTGAAATAAGTTTCCTCTCCACACACACACGAGAGAAGTTACCTCTCCAGACACATGAGGAGAGAGGTTAAAATGGTGCAGGCCAACATTTTTACAATGGGAATACCTCCTCCTCTCTCTCCTTAGTGTTCAACTCTTCACATTGTAAATTCAAACAAGATATTCCTACAATGGAATGAACGGTATAACTACGACAACAAGGTCTATAAAGATATTCAGCAGCCTAAACGGGTTGCAGCAGCACAGAGCTAATGTACTACAACTCCTGCATATTGCACTCAGCTATGATTGGACTGGTGCCCAGTTATCACTGATGCGACAGCAGTCACAGAGATGGAAGATCAGAGCATCACCTGTATTCAAAAAGCGTGCTGATCTAGGATCAGGCTCCCCCTGTCCATATAATCGTATTCACTATTATCTAAAAGGCTAAACTGATCCTGTATCAGCACTCCTACTTTGAAACTCAGTGATACGGGCCAAGACAGGATACCTTTTGTATGTGTTGAGGACCCAGGTGAGGAGGGACACAATTTCATTGGCCTCCAGGTCTTCTGCAGCCAGCTCCTGCACCCGCATGGACACGGCATTGTGGTAGAGCTTAAAGAATCTGTCAAAGGTGTTGTAGTGTGGTGGGAAGCACTGCACCATCAGGTTCTTCACCACAATCAGGTCGTCCAGTACGTACTTCCTGGTGATCTCTAGCAGCCTCACCATCCACATCTTGTCTGCCTCGCGCGTCACCGACTGGCTGCCCTCGATGCGTGTGGTGACTGTGCCTTCCAGCACTTCAAACATCTTCTCTTTCCAGCTCTTGGGCCGGCCCGGGGGGATAAAGCCGGTCTGCTTCTTGCGGTCCAGCATGCGCCGGTCGATCTTCTCCTCACGCTCAATGATGCGCACCACTGAGACCAGCATGGTGGGGTCGCGGCGCACCGTTCCCATGGCGCGCTGCAGCACCATCCACAGCTGCTTGGCCAGATCGTCAGATAGGCCCTGCACCTCGCCAAAGTAGTTGCGGATCAGGTTCATGTCGTGAGTGTTTTTGCTGTCCATTCGGTACTGCTCGTACATGAGGTCGTCCCGCGAACACTCCAGATCCATGAGTTTACGGTGGGCCTCTAGCAGCTCGGCCTGCTCAATCAGAACCTGGGTGTCTGCCACTATCTCAGGCACTGCACAGGAAGGTGATGATATACATGAATAATATATTGTAACAATACAGTCAGTAATTACACAAATGCACAGCGACACAACAATAACAGTTTCTAATTAAGTGGTATCTCTGAGGTATGTAGTTGTGTAGCGTACCTGAAAAGATATTCTTTAAGTTCTCGACGGCTGAGGCAAGCTGACTGTGTTGGACCACGGCGTCTTTTACATCTTTGAGGTTTTCAATAGTGTTGATACTCTGCCTCCAGTCCTTACTAACGTCTGCCAGGGAGTTCTGGATGTCCTTTACATCCCCAAGGGCATTGTGGAGCTGACTGAGACCTGTGCGGACCCCATCCAACTGGGACTGGATGGCAGCCTGGGGAGAGTGATACAGACCATGTAAGGTGCTTCAGGCCAGAGCCATGTACTTACAATAAATATACAGCTCTCATTCAAACAATAGTTAGGGCTTTATGAATAATAGGGCAGTACAGAATGTATTATGTCTCCTTAGAGTCATAATTTTCTACCTTCAGTCGGGCTTCTACTGAAGCTTTCTTGCGGGCCTCTCGCCGGCGATACTGCTCCACTTTGTCCAACTGGTCTGAGCGCTGCAGCATCCCTGCCACTCTCTGCACGGCCGTAGCAACCGCCTCCCTGTTCGTCTCCTCCATGACAACGACGGCAAGTTGTGTCTATCAAAGATCAAGATGTTCACGAAACTGAATTTTACAAGTTGTGATTACGACCAAAATGCTGAAACGCCCTGTTGATAGGTCGACGACGTTATTAATCCGTTGGTACTAACAGTGTGTGGAGAGGGTGCTCATTGCATAGCAGGGTAACGTTAGCTAGACCAACCGTTAGCTAGCCTGCTTGCTAATGCTACTTAATATTGCTATAGAATGTCAGCAAAACGTTAGCTAGCTACTACAAGCTGGAAGCGAAGACAACTGTCTCATAAAATGTATTTTACTGGAGTACAGTAACTATTGACTACCTAGCAAGCAGCGGCCCATTTGCAATCGTGGTAGGGTTGCCATCTAGCAGCCAAACTAGCTAACTTTAGCAAGACAACTAAGTTAGCTTGCTAACTAACGTTACCGAGGTCGACGAGAGGAAGGACACACACGGGCCATTAGATAAACACAACGCTATCCCGTGTACAAAACACGGGATAAACATTTGTACACGGGATAAACACAAAACACAATATCTTACCAACTCCAATAATCGGTTTGAATAAGTAAGAAGTCGTTCGATTAATATGATATTAATTCCAACACTATCAACTGCTTTTCCTGGTTGACAGTTCCCGAGCGCCGCCCAGCTGACTGCAGCGCCCTCGAGAGGAGCATCTGTGTGCAATTTTTGGCAGACTACGCAATTTCTCAATACTTCATTTTATGATCCCTACTATGTGTAGGCGCATACAATTGTTTTTATTTCCCCAACTGTACTAAGCACTAAATGCAGACACATTCTCATAATAAATAGTATTGCTTTCTAGACCGGCATCCAGCATCAATTCAATTCAATAGGCATCTAACATACAATTGTATTTTTTTTGGCACAGTGAAATTATAAAACAGATACTATTTCGTTTATTCTAACACTGATAAGAGTATTATCCGTTTTATGATATTATTGTGCTAAATAGTGTAATATTCTATGTTAGATGCCTTTTGAATTTAATTGATATCCGAAACTTGTATGACTGTAATCCTTCCTGAAAAATGTAGCATTCAGTGCAACAAGCAGGCTGTTGTATCAATTCATTGTTACACTGTATTACTACAAATCTTTTATTGTTTCACTCATGTCGGGTTGGACTGGCCATCTGGGCAAATGCCAGAAGGGCTGGTCAATTTTCAGACCAGTAATAAAAAATACACAAATAAAAAGTGTTACCAAAAGTTGTTTAGAAACAAGTCTGCAATTAAAGTATTACAATTTGTAGAATAGCTTTGAAAGAAAGAAATTAATTTACAGATTTTTATTTTAAAAACAGCATAATAGAAATTGTAGAAATGTTGCAGCTATGCAGCTATGGAATATGTAAGGGAACATGTCATAATTTCACATACTGTATTTTTTTTCAATCTTTTCAAAATATAATAAAACATTGGCTTCATAAAACAGAACTACAGTTCCTAACATTTCTTTTGAATGTACTACAATTTTACAAAAATGTACAAATATAACAATGGACCACGAACATAAATGAACAGTATTGCTGTGCAATACATTTGGACATTATTATGTTCAGATACCGCCTTAGACATTAATGTGTGTAAATAGCTGTTAAGTGACGCTTTGTTAAATCTCAATTTATAACACTGTCTTTAAAACAAAAATGACAAACTCACTGTTAAAATAATACATACATTCAACCTATCAAAGAATAATTCATTTAATTCACTTTTAACAAGCAACACCTGTTAATTGAAATGCAATCCAGGTGACTACCTCATGAAGCTGGTTGAGAGAATGCCAAGAGTGTGCAAAGCTGTCATCAAGGTAAAGGTGGCTACTTTGAAGAATATAAAATCTCAAATCTATTTTGATTTGAACACTTTTTTGGTTACTACATGATTCCATATGTGTTCTTTCATAGTTTTGATGTCCTCACTATTATTCTACAATGTAAAAAATAAAGAAAACCCATTGAATTAGTAGGTGTCCAAACTTTTGACTGGTCCTGTAAATCTGAAGAAAAGTTATATTTATCTTGTGTGTCTTATGTACAGAGTCCTTATTAAAACACCTCTCCTTGCTTCCATATATTTTTGCTTTGTAACACTGCTGATTACCTGAGATTTACATTTACATTTACATTTAAGTCATTTAGCAGACGCTCTTATCCAGAGCGACTTACAAATTGGTGCGTTCACCTATTATTAAATAACTACCCACCCTGCCATATTATGCATCAATACAATAAAGAAGCAAGGTGGTGCCCAGATGGTTTATGAGATTTTCCATTGACCTCATTGCATGTAGATATATGGGTTTTGTTTGTGTACAATATCATTCAATGCACAATTGTGAATCATATTTCTCTGCAGGGGTATTTGGCTAATGTCATGTCCATTGTCAGAACAAGGAGGTGAGTCCATGGGTTCCCTTTTTATAGAGTGGACCAGATGATTCCTGAACTCGTAGTTCAGTTTGTTGTCTTGCTGTATGTAGCCTTTATGCTCCACAGTACCATTCCCATACACATTGCTGACCATACAGTTTGCTCCCTGACTGCTACACAGAGGGTCTGAGTGAGGTATCCTATGATCCTTCTGAGCCCTGCTCCCCACTGGGTATAAGTATTTGTGGTATCCGTTGAGCGTTGGGCTCATGTTGGACTTGTTCCTTTGGCAGGTGGTGTATTGGTCATAGTAGTCAGCCTCCGACTTCACCTGTGGTTCTTCTGAGTAGGCCATGCTGTAGCGCTTCTCATTCCCCACCCAGGCTAGGTTGTGGGGCATGCTGTAGATGTTGCAACCGTTCTCAGAGTCAGAGTCCTGCTCTGTCTTTATGGCTGTTTCAGGCAACACCATGCCATTGTAACAGTCAAGATGGCCGCCCATGTAGTTGTTGTCTGCCTTCATGCCGTCCTCACAGAAGCTCTCCGCCTCTGGGCTGTGGAGGCCTCCGTACAGTTTGTTCTGAGAGGCATCCTGTCTTTTAGCATGATATCCTGGAGACATCCTGTAAGCTCCAGACTTCCCCAGGTTGTTGTACTTGCCTTGTCTGCATGGTATATAGCTGCTGCTGGGGCCCTTTCTTATGGTG
This sequence comes from Oncorhynchus nerka, assembly GCF_034236695.1. Classification (NCBI taxonomy): domain Eukaryota; kingdom Metazoa; phylum Chordata; class Actinopteri; order Salmoniformes; family Salmonidae; genus Oncorhynchus; species Oncorhynchus nerka. Next base: position 23,522,650 of record NC_088424.1, on the reverse strand, counting down.
GACCCGGTGCGGATGTCCCATGGATGATTCACGCTCGGAGCTTTGGGCCCACCACCCATGGAAGACAGGCAGAAGTTGATGGGCTCCTGGGTGTAGTAACCATTGTTCCTATACCTGATGCCGTCTTTGGAGAGGGGTGTCCATGGGGTATAGTGGCAGGGGTCTCTGGTAGAGCTGCTGGACCAATTCAGAAGCAATAAGTCACTGCTGTCACATGAACCTCTGGTGTTTCGATGCCTCTTGTCACTGTGGGAACACAAACAAAGAGATGACAGACAGCATTCCTTTATTTAGGAAAATGGCTAAGGAAAATATATCCATGGTCATGTATGCATTATTTAATCTTCTAGTTGTGTACATTTACAGTATGAAGTAGTAATTTGACTGAATTCAGCATACCCAGTGATTGGATTCTGAAACTGATGCTGTAATAAACATGTGTCTTAAATTGTAAATTGATTGTAAGCTAAATGGTGTACATGCCTGGCTCCTTCAAAAAGTGTTTAGTAAAACCATGATATAGACAGACACAGTATTTAAAAAATAATGCTCACTGCTCAGCTCTCCCCATGCTCACCACTCCCACAGTACTGCTTACCTGTGCTTATCTGGTATGGGGATGACGGGGCCCTTGTTCTTGTTCCTGATCGTCGTGTTCTTCATCTTCGGCTCTGTGATGGAGGGAATCATGAGGGGCACGGCCACACAGAACAGGGCCAGCTGGGGGGGCAGCAGTGCCCCGGAGTCTGTCTTTTGCTTCTGGCCCTGCAGGAACTTCAGGCTGCCCTGGAACTGCATGCTCTGCCAAACATTAAAAAATCAATCAAACAATCAAAGTGAACTATAAAGCCCTTTTTATGTCAACAGATATCTTCACAGTATTTGTGCTTTACAGTAACAGTAACCTAACCTAGACCCCCAAGGAGAAAGTGCACATACATTACTGAATAGACCAATCAGAACTGACTCCATACTGTGTGGAGCATAACGGTTAATGCCGTTTGTAAAAGAGTGGATATTGTCAGGTACTTGTGCGAGCCAAGGTACTCACTCACCAGGAAGCCTGAGGTGCTGTCCAGCAAGCAACGGACTCGGGAAATGAAACAGCGCGTGAGGAAGGAGGTGCGCTCTAGAGGAACACCGTCAGGCTCCTGGGCATGGAAGAGACTGCTCATCACAAAGTCATCACCTACAGGACAGCCACAGCATTTTTGTTAGTACAACCTATGTAATAAACGCTCTACTTTAAATTTGTTTTGGTGTCCTAACCACCAATATTACAGTGAGGGGTTTAGGATAGTATTGCAAATTACAAATAAAATACAGTATCCTTTCTTTCTTTCTGTGTCTTGTATACAGCAACTAATGTACTAATTCCTTTGTCCCTCTACAAAATGGTCATGAATGGAAACTAATGTAAATGACAAGTTGCATGTGATCATGAGGGGCTTTCCTGCATCCTTTAGCAGTTCCACAGAGAGACAAAGGTTCTGTTGATGGAAATGACCTACACACCAATTCCTGTGGCTGAGTGCTGGTCCAGGGAGGCCCCCTGGGTCCCGGGGTTCATGGCCCAGTGGAGTTGTCTTCTGAACTCCTGCCGCTCTTCCACATGGATATAATCAAAAACATTCTGGTGCATCACATCCGTCTACAGAGGAGAAGAGGGAGAGGGGAGGAGATGGGGAGGAGACGGGGAGGAGACGGGAGGAGGGGGAGGAGAGGGGAGGAGATGGGGAGGAGACGGGGAGGAGAGGGGAGGAGACGGGGAGGAGAGGGGAGGAGACGGGGAGGAGATGGGGAGGAGACGGGGAGGAGACGGGAGGAGACGGGGAGGAGACGGGGAGGGAGGAGGAGGGGAGGAGATGGGGAGGAGACGGGGAGGAGATGGGACGGGGAGGAGATGGGGAGGAGACGGGGAGGAGAGGGGAGGAGACGGGGAGGAGAGGGGAGGAGCAGTGGTAAAGGAGGAACGAGTTATCAAACATTCAGCCCTCCAACCAATTAACCCCCAGTTACCCGTCCATTGTGTTTGGTCAACGCATTGACCTCCCCACTTAACCTGTGTCACGGTCGGGTGAAACACATCTATGGTCAGACGCCATGGAGGTTTCTAGACAGACACCGCAAGTGTCAGCCTGCAGCGAGCCCACTGAGAACTGAACTCTTCTGTTTTTCGGTTTCCCACCACTGAACAGCAGGGTGTGGGAGGGAGGGAGGACCTTCTGTGACAGACTCGGTTCAATCAGCATCCCTTCCTCTATGTGGGAGATCTTGATTCTAAACATGGCATAAACCTTTTTTTTCAAATAATTGTTTTTGTAGAAGAAAAGCTTAGATGTGAAACGGAAAGTCAGAATGTATAAAGAGCTTGTAACTGTGCTGTCATCATTACTGAGTGTGTTCAGTCATTTCAAACTGCTTTGTTTAACTGTTTGCCATTCAAAGATCTATAAATGATGATTTAAATCAATAAAACTGAGGAGTAAATAGTGAAAGCATTAAGTAATGACTTGTATACAATGTGTATCACAGCAGGGTAATTGGTGACAACAGTTGAATCGGTGAGTGATGAGTTATGACTCCCTGCAGTTTGCATGTATAATATAGATTCCGACCTCCCCTCTCCTCAGTTAGTTTGATGATGGGTGGCCCTCCTCGCTGCCTTGTTTGTGCTTTGCGTGACACTAGAGCTGCTTGTATGAGGACAGACGCAACACTATCCTGATGAAAAACACTGCAACCCCAGCCCACACTTGTAATTCCTCTCTTTTTTCCATCTCAGCTATATTCTCTGTTCATAAAACGACAGACTCCCACTAATATATTCAACCTTCCCATAATATCCGCTTCTTTTGCATGCAACGCTTTGAACACTTGCCCTGTGAAGCGCCCTGTGAAGCGCCCTGTAAAGCGCCCTGTGAAGCGCCCTGTAAAGCGCCCTGTGAAGCGCCCTGTGAAGCGCCCTGTGAAGCTCCCTGTGAAGCGCCCTGTGAAGCGCCCTGTGAAGCGCCCTGTGAAGCGCCCTGTGAAGCTCCCTGTGAAGCGCCCTGTGAAGCGCCCTGTGAAGCGCCCTGTGAAGCTCCCTGTGAAGCGCCCTGTGAAGCGCACCGCTTGTTGAACACACAGCAACACCATCTCAATTCCCATCAGAGGAACGATCACTGTCTCCTTAGTCTCCTTCCCATGTTAAAACCCCAGCTTTAATTAGGCCTAATAGAAAGCTATTCACTCAAAAAAGACAGTTACAAACTTGCAAAGTAAATTAAATGGAAACATTCCAGCTGTTTGCTTCTAGAACAAAATAAATGTTGTTAAAATCCAGTGAACTACACAATTGGCTATTTTTCAACTTTTGACATGGTTGGTCATATGAATCTGTTTCATTCAACCACAGTTTGATTTCTGTTATGTTTAATTTAATTACTAAAAGGGCATGGCCTTGTATTAAAAAACAATTCTATGTCAATTTTGTTATGTTTTCTATTGTTGGTGGTTTACTATAAAACAGTTTTACAATGCTGTATAATGTTTCTTCAGAGTGTAATTTTCTATGAAAGGCTTGTACAATGGTACTGTACTTCAACTACATTTATTACGGCTTGATTGATCATTGACCCTCAGTAGCAAAGTAAATTCTGATTTATCATGACTTTGAGAATACAAGGTGTGATTGAAACATACCTGATGAAAGCCCAAGTAGTCCACAATGGAGGTGGAGGTGTAGAAGATCAACCCATCTGTGCTCACCACCAAGGCAAACCCAGTCAGGGACTAGAAGAGACAAGAGACAGGCCCACATGTTAATACACAACGGCATTAACAGTCATGTTAAATGTCTGAACATGAATTCAGGATATCATCTCTTTTAATTGAATCAGAAAATGTTCTGTATATTTGTCCTCTGTATTTCTTATACTTTTCCAACACTTTCAGTATTACCAAAGTCAATGTTTTGTTTGCCTTAAAAAACTTCAATAATAAATGTCATTCATACTGTATGTGTGTACTAAGAACACACAGGGGACAAACTTCAGTTGCACTTGATTGATGAGTAATTTGTTGATAAATGTTTATTTCCGATAATGAATGGATATCAGAATGAAACATACAAAATCTTCTCTTCATGCCTCCTGATTTGAAGAGAAAAACAGGGAGAACGGGAGGAAACAACACACAGAGTTCCTCATTGACTTCCCTGTGTTGGCTGGTGCTGGAGCTGATGTGTTTGACATTGTCGTGACTCTGGCCTGCTCCTTGGCAGGCCCTGTCACCTCCCGTCTAATTCAAGTCAGCCTCAATAATCAATGTGGCTAAATTCAACTTTGTGTCATTTTTTCATTCAACAATTGTATTTATTGTGTCTTTTAAGAAAAAACACAGTCAGGGCATACTGCATTTAATTCTGTTTAATGAACATGTTGTATTTATGGTTTGTTAGTCTTAAGCTAGTCTTTCACCAACTGGGCACAAGACTATGATGTCCCATTCCTTTCTGTTTTCCAGCCCTATCAGTACTCTCATCAGTGATCTCTTGGGAGGACAAACCACAACCTGACCCTTCTGCTCCACTTTGTCTCACCTCCAGTAAGAGGTCACTCTCCACCACGCTGCTGCTGGTCCCCGGGGTCCCCATGGACAGGCTCTCTTTCCTGGTATCCTGGTGGTTCACAGGCGACTCCATGATGTGCTTTCTGCATGGCTTCTCCTGGATGGCTGGATGAGAGAAAAAAAGACAACTTTCAAGGGACTAACAGGTTTATTACTGTAGATGTGGAGTGTATGATAAGTAATCAAAAAACATGTTTTTCCTTTACCTCCCTTATCTCACCTCATTTGCTCACATTGTATATAGACTTATTTTTCTACTGTATTATTGACTGTATGTTTGTTTTACTCCATGTGTAACTCTGTGTTGCTATATGTGTCAAACTGCTTTGCTTTCTCTTGGCCAGGTCTCAATTGGATAATGAGAACTTGTTCTCAACTTGCCTACCTGGTTAAATAAAGGTGAAATAAAAATGAACTATATATCAGACGATTAGTGTACATTAAAAAGGTAACATTCTCCATTCCAAAAGAACAATTCTCACAATTCAGATTTCAATTCATACTGATATGAACTCATTACTGCAATATGCACACACAGAGAGGCAGTACAGTACACACACACACTGTGGTGACATGTTCCTAAAGGGTTCATATTTTCAGTTTATGAGTCCAGAGAGAAGCAGTGTTTACACCTGTCTCCCTGGGAACCACAGAGGGGAGAGAGGCAGTACAGTACACACACACACTGTGGTGACATGTTCCTAAAGGGTTCATATTTTCAGTTTATGAGTCCAGAGAGAGGCAGTGTTTACACCTGTCTCCCTGGGAACCACAGAGGGGAGAGAGGCAGTACAGTACACACACACACTGTGGTGACATGTTCCTAAAGGGTTCATATTTTCAGTTTATGAGTCCAGAGAGAGGCAGTGTTTACACCTGTCTCCTGGGAACCACAGAGGAGAGAGGCAGTACAGTACACACACACACTGTGGTGACATGTTCCTAAAGGGTTCATATTTTCAGTTTATGAGTCCAGAGAGAGGCAGTGTTTACACCTGTCTCCTGGGAACCACAGAGGGAGAGAGGCAGTACAGTACACACACACACTGTGGTGACATGTTCCTAAAGGGTTCATATTTTCAGTTTATGAGTCCAGAGAGGCAGTGTTTACACCTGTCTCCCTGGGAACCACAGAGGGGAGAGAGGCAGTACAGTACACACACACACTGTGGTGACATGTTCCTAAAGGGTTCATATTTTCAGTTTATGAGTCCAGAGAGAGGCAGTGTTTACACCTGTCTCCCTGGGAACCACAGAGGGCAGAGAGGCAGTACAGTACACACACACACTGTGGTGACATGTTCCTAAAGGGTTCATATTTTCAGTTTATGAGTCCAGAGAGAGGCAGTGTTTACACCTGTCTCCCTGGGAACCACAGAGGGGAGAGAGGCAGTACAGTACACACACACACTGTGGTGACATGTTCCTAAAGGGTTCATATTTTCAGTTTATGAGTCCAGAGAGAGGCAGTGTTTACACCTGTCTCCCTGGGAACCACAGAGGGGAGAGAGGCAGTACAGTACACACACACACTGTGGTGACATGTTCCTAAAGGGTTCATATTTTCAGTTTATGAGCTATTTCACTTTTTTTTTACAGCATCATTTCCTATCTCCCTTTTTCTTCAAGCTATGATTAAAGGGTGTGTGGATCCTGCATTCTGTGTAGACAGTGTTTACACCTGTCTCCCTGGGAACCACAGAGGGGAGAGAGGCAGTACAGTACCAGGCTGCCCCTGCTCCTGCTCCGCTCTGCTGCTTCTCTGTCCTGTGGCATCTTCCGGACGGCAAGGGAGGGAGAGCACAGAGCAGAAGTGACTGTGCCCAGAGTGCGTGTGAGAGTCCCTGCTGTCTGACAGCCTTTGCGTGTTCACAGCACAAAGATACAGTATATTCACCAGCGGCACAAGGGGGTCAGGGAGGAAAATGGGCGGGGAATTGGCCCCAAGCCACCTCATTAGCGTATTCCCACCCTCCTGGCTCCCTGGCTGCCCCCTCCATGACTAAACCAGGAAATCCAGGTCAGGATCACTAGAGAGAGGAAGGGAGAAATGGATAGAGAGAGAGGGGGAGAGAGAGGGAGTAGGAGCTGGCTGGCTGAGGTGACACTGTCACGCAACTAAAACGTCTGTCAATCTCCTCCCTATCCCTAACAGTGGTCTGGCGCCTGTTCAAGCCATTGCATGTAAGATGGCAAGCTACATTAGCCTACAAAGAATTTCATAATACCTACAGCTGTTAAATATTGATGACACACACACACACACACACACACACACACACACACCTCCGGGGATGATATGAAAAAAAACCTGAATAGTAGTAATAGCAATCGTGCCAACAACCCCTCTTCCAGCCATTCCCTATTGGTCGGAAACAGCCAGCATATGCTTTGCTGGGAATTACTACAGACAACTTGGTATGTTTCATAGAAGGCACATTCAATATCATTTCCACTCACAATGGATGTTAATGCTCACTTACAACAAAGAGGTCACAACTTATATGAGGGCAATGATGAAGAGCACGCACATCTTTGCCCTTCCTAAGATAATGATACCGCATACTGTACAAAGCATCTGAGCCTCATCTGGAAGAACCAGTGAAAACAAGAGAAAATTGTTTGCACAATATGTCCAGTTAGATTACCACTGGTTTGACATTTCCACATTCAGACAAACTGCTTGAACTGACCACAGGAACTCAATGGGAGAGGTGCCATTGTTACAGTCAATGATCATTACGCCTCAATCACAGCGGATCCAGTGAAATGTAAACACAAGCTTCCTTTAATACACTTGCCCTCAAACACACAATGAGTCATTCATATTTGCTTCTGTTGTCCTCACAGTCACAGCAAGGGCAAGGCATAAATCATTCAGATGACGTTTCATTCTTTAATCACGTTTACTGTACTCTTCCTTCAGAGGCTTGTGATGAGTGTCTACTGTATCTGTTCTAGATGTTGTTTTATTCAGTAGGTTGTATGAGATGAACACTAAGCACTGCTTGTGACTGTATGCAATAAGTATGATCAAATGGATCATAAGGAGGGAGTGATCTTTGTCAAAGGTACACACGCATTGTTACACGAGATGGAGAGGAGCCATACTAGTTAACTAGGTATGCCCAAAAATGGACCTATTACCATCAACCGAAGAGTACATGGTGTGCTTGCTAGTTCTTAATACACTGATGTGTTTGCAACGGAATCCACTAAAGTGGCTCTGGTTCTTAACCACATCACAGCACCAATCACTCTTCATCAGGAGACTGAAGCTTTTGAAAGTACACCCAAATTGACTTTGACATTGAATCGCCTGGATGCTATTCCCTCTACTCCACGTAGTTTATTCTCTCTATAGCTTGTCTCATGGCGTGATTCAAGCAGATAGAGTTGACTTCATCGGTCTGCCTGTGACACGATTTCTAATGAATGTTCCCTCCACAGTCCATGGAAATCCGACTCATCACAAGGATTCCTCATGGGATCGGTTGCAGGGCAAATCAGCACGCTAATCCAGGCCATGATTTCATTATCACGTGCTCCAGTTGGAGGTTTGGCTCTCCATTATCAATAGAAACAGCAGCTTTCAACACGCAAGCCTGAAGGGGGGATCTGGGAGTGGTGCGTGGGGGTTGGGGTAGGAGGGGTAGGGTTGCTGCTGGATGGATCCCAGCATCCACCACACTACACATCACCTATAAGGCCACAGAATATCCCACCAACCCAGCAATCAGGCAGAGGCATACACCTGCTAGCGGGGGAGGGATAGATAGAGGGAAGAAGGGATGTGTAGCTGTGGAGAGGAAGGAACGACCGACTGAAGATAGAGTCAAGCAGTGGCGAGTGGCAAGCCAACAGTTACCTACCACCACTCACATCACCAGCCATTCCTTCTGTTCTGTCCATCACTCCCAGGCTGTGGGGTGTGGGCACGGGCAGGCAACCACTGCTTAGGACTTCAGAATAGCATGACATATACAGTACCAATCAAAGGTTTGGAGACACCTACTTAAACAAATCTAAATATATTTAACATTTGAGATTCTTCAAAGTAGCCACCCTTTGCCTTGATGACAGCTTTGCACACTCTTGGCATTCTCTCAACCAGCTTCACCTGGAATGCTTTTCCAACAGTATTGAAGGAGTTCCCACATATGCTGAGCACTTGATGGCTGCTTTTCCTTCACTCCGGGGTCCAACTCATCCCAAACCATGTCAATTGGGTTGAGGTCGGGTGATTGTGGAGGCCAGGTCATCTGATGCAGCACTCCATCACTCTCCTTCTTGGTTAAATAGCATTTACACAGCCTGGATGTGTGTTTGGTCATTGTCCTGTTGAAAAACAAATGATCAGTTCTTGCAATAATATGGACATTCCAGGTGACTACCTCATGAAGCTGGTTAAGAGCATGCCAAGAGTGTGCAACGTTGTCATCAAGGCAAAGGGTGGCTACTTTGATGAATCTCAAATATAAAATATATTTTGATTTGTTTAACACTTTTTTGGTTATTACATAATTACATATGTATTATTTCATAGTTTTGATGTCTTCACTAGTATTCTACAATGTAGAAAATAATGAACATAAAGAAAAACCCCGGAATGAGTAGGTGTGTCCAAACCTTTGACTGGTACTGTAAGTCAAACGACTGTAGCTAGCAATAGCATCCATGTTAATGTTGATGTGATGCTGCCTTGGAGGAAATAGCAGGAAAACTAATTATGCACTTGTGTTAGGAAGTTCCAATAGTAACACAGTCTTAAAGAGGTACAGTATCTATGGCTGGATGTTGTACTCTTATTTGCCAAAATGTCCCTCTGGTGACTATTGACATGGGATGGTCACTGCTGCTATACTGGCAGACTCTCACCAGAAACAAAAGAGGACAAAGTCAATTGTCCACAGACCATAAAAATGAAGGAATTGTTATTAGTGGACCAGACTTAATTCAGCTGAATGTTAACATGGTGAGACTGTTGAGGTCAAACTAGAAAATGTGAGAATACAAACCACCCATTTAAAGATGTTAAAAGCAAGCTTGGATCCCACAGTTTCTGTGCCAGGACTTAGTGACACGTTGACTGTGTCTGAAAAACAATACCATCCTTTATATATGAATATTGAAGCGGTTGTAAGATTGTCTGAGCGGTTTGCTGAGTAGCAGAAGAATTGTCTACCATCAGACAACGGACCCCTCCCCACTAGCTTCAACTATGTCATTGCTGACCTGAGCCAACACCCCAGAATAGTTCAAAACTACCTGGCGATATAAGAATAGGGGATTTGGAAACTCAAAAGTGTTTTGTTCTTTGGGAATAAGTCAAAGAGGAAAGAAATAGAGTGAAGAAAAAAAAGAGATAGCAAGCAACATCATTGCATGACTATTGCCTCTGCTGTACCAGTGTGAGAGAAACAGAAGAATGTGTGGGTGTGATTTCACCTGTTTTGTGTCAGCTGAGTAAATACTTCCTATCGAGAATGGGGAGAGGAACTGAAAATAACAGAGCAGGGAATTAGTAGGTAAAAGGGGGGGAAGAGAGTGTGAAGCTGTGGGACTCCCAAAGCGTGCCGTGTAAATCCTTCCCCTGCACGGAATCCCAGGCGTTGCGTGAGGGGGGTTCCGGCGGCTCCCGCTCCTGCTCGCCTCCCGCCTGGCTCTGAGCGTGCTCTCTTTCAGTAACATCCCAACACTGTTCTGTGGTGTGCAGCATCACTCCACAACAGGCCCTGACATGGTCAATGAGGCCTGAACACTTCAGGTTAAAAGCCTGCGGTGTGACAGACCCAACAGTGTTCAGACATTTTAATCTGTCACCCTCATGGCACTCAACGCCTGTGCTGTGTTTCCGAGCCCAAATGGGGAGAATTTCACAGCAGACAATGACTCATATACTGACACATATACATACTGTAATTTACACGCAATCCACTGACTGGAGCCTGGGCAGCTTTCAGTGCTTGACTGGAAAAACATGGTGGGGAGAATCTTTAAATCTGGGGTCTAAAAGGAAAGCAGATGTCTGCTACTTCACACATTGACACGGAACACATGAAAACAAAAGGTCCATAAACCGAGCTTCATTACCATTAGGGGCATGCTGCACATCCAAATGCCGTATCTTTTTAAATAAAGAGTCAAATACAACAAGAATGTTTTCAGTTATAGAGCCGTTGTTGTAATAGTGAGGACAGTTAGCAACAGTCAAATCAAATTCCTACAGGTAGTTGTAAAAATACTCAGAGGACCACTAAGTAATGTCGCTGAACTGAAGAATTGCATAGTTCATTGTTAATTTCAACAATATCTCAATTTGTGGTTGAAAATAGTATTTTTTCCCACAGAAAAAGTTTTGTTCCAAATACACATTCCTTTCTCATATACTGTATCTGGCCTGATGCAACAGCTGTCCGACTCTGACATGATAGATATACCTACAGCATGAAAGCTACAAAACTGTATCTTTATCTTTTGTTTTAGTAAAGAATATATTGAAAAGGACCAACTCTCTCCCTCCCTGGGATACACTGCTGGGGCTGTTGTTGATGGGAGATTACATGCTAATCAAACCCAGACACTCCCCTGACAGACAGTCAACGTTACATTTACAACCAGATGTGTGTTTATGCAGGGGAAATAGTGTCGGTGGGAATGGAATGACAACACTGCCCAAATGCTCTGGTTCATGATCTTTTTATAAAACAACATATTTTTGTAATATTATAAACATGAGAATTACAAACACCAATCTCAGATGTCAGAAACCATGGTGATTGGACTAACATTGACCATCATAACGACTCTTTACCTCCAAACTTTGAAGGGGGAAAAAAACTCTCAATCCTGGATTCAAGGCAATCATTTTAATCCACTGACAATGAATCAAGGAGAGCAACGAACACCTACCCCCAAAATAATGCCTTTGTAGGTTTTGGAACTATTCGTGATCTATGTGTAGAATTACCCAAATGATATACCCTCAATTCCATTCCACTTTGGAAATCAGTCTTCAGTATTCCAGGCCAGCAGGCCCTCGTAGTTGTTCCATTAACTATATATAATGCCATTGTTATAGGTTTTATGTTTGAGAGACAGCCATTTAGCCAAGGAGCAGATTGCATAAAAGCCAAGTGACATCATGGGAGTCATAAAGAAGAGCCGAAAATAATCTTAATACCAATCTTGGTTTATGTGTTGTTCTGTATGGTTGCTTGCATGCAAAATAAAACTGAGCACACAAAAAAGCAAGCCGGGGTTGAGTAGAATGTGTTTTCAATAAGTATTTGTCCCGCCTTGCATTAAAGGTCCAATGCAGCAGTTTTCATCTCAACATTAAATCATTCCTGGGTAAGTACCTTACTGTGATTGTTTTCAATTAAAATGGTTAAAAAGAAACTAAAATAGCTTCTCAAGCAATTTTGTTTGGACTGTCTGGGATTGGTCTGAGTGGGGAGGGGGAAACTGAACTAACTGGTGATGTCACCAGGCAGGCCAAATCTCCATCCCACCCAAACAGGCTATAAATTCAGGCCGGGTCTTTTCAAACAGCTCTTATGCTAAAAGGGCATTATCATAATTTTCACAATATTGTTCCAACCTCTGTTGAGTGAAAAAAAAAACAGCAGCGTTGCAGTTCTTGACACAGTCAAACCGGTACACCTGGCACCTACTACCAAATCCCGTTCAAAGGCACATACATTTTTTTGTCTTGCCCGTTCACCCTCTGAATGGCACACAAACACAATCCATGTCTAAATTGTCTCAAGGTTTAAAAATCCTTCTTTAACCTGTCTCCTCCCCTTCATCTACACTGATTGAGGTGGATTTAACAGGTGACATCAATAAGGGATCATATCTTTCACCTAATCAATTTATGTCATAGAAATAGCAAGTGTTCCTAATGTTTTATACACTCAGTGTATATAAATCACAGGAAAATCACATTGTTGACTGCACTGGGCATTTAATCAAATCCAACATAAAGCCACTGACCTTTAAAGAGCGACTGCCCCTGAAACCAAGTAATCTCTTGAAAATGGCCAATGTGGCATCGATGTGAGTCAGAAACCTTTATTCTAGTATCAAAATTGACTAAAAAGTATAAATAAAATAATGTTGGTATAAAGTCAGACTTGTTTAAAACAGTTTGGAACCTCAGTGCGTCACAACGAGTAAATTAAGGATGGGTTTGGATTACAATAATGTCAACAAATCATGCTGCCTTTTGCCTAACTTCACGTGCAATTCGCACCTCCGCCCTCTTTGCGTCCCTTCATTAAGTAGGGCTCTGTTGTTTCATCGCCCCCAACGCATTCAAAGGTCACGGGCGTTTGAGACTGAAAAGCCCTAGCTATACCACAGAAGAAAAGAAAAATACTCAACTGACCACTCTAACAATGAAAATAAATGTTTTCAAAAATGGAAGGCAGTTGGGAGGAGACAAGATCAGGTGGGGCCATTCTAGACAAAGACAGGGCATATCAGTACACTTGTAACAACTTAAGCATCACAAAACATCTATTTGATCAAATAGGCCACACGCAGCAAATAAGCCATTACATTTTTTGTTAACCAAATTTGATACTCTCATTGATACCTGGGTCTTATTCACAAGGATGCCCTGATTAAAGCAATGCAACAATCGAACACAATATGAAACAAAACAGCAATCACATGACAGCAAATTACCTTTGAATAGGTCAATAGCCTACAGATTAATATAAGCAAAACGCAATTGCTGAATTTATGTAGATATTCTACACTAAGTGTTTTGTTAACTTTCAAATGTAGGAACAGATCCATGTAGAATAAACCCTTTACATAATACCATAGAAGCAGTGTTCTACTAGTACACTGTAGCAATGTGCACCTTTCATTGTCATTGCCAGCCAATACAGATACTGTGCTACCGCCATTTTGTCTGGTGGTAATGGGGCTACCTTTGCAAACATGTCCGAGTGGTGTCCGATATACAACAGGAGTTCCCTGATCCTGGTGCAGAATACACAGGGTTTCTCCCTCCCCATATTGACTGATACCATTCAATTGACCTTGTCACGCTGTCTTGTCAGACCCAGTTGTAAGTTTGTAAGTCGCTCTGGATAAGAGCGTCTGCTAAATGACTTAAATGTAAATGTAAATGTATAAAACAGCAAGATTTATCTCAAAAGATTGTCATACAAACCAGCAAATGTAGAGGCTAATAACAATTGCCCATGAGCATTTCTCTCTAAAACACATCTGCCAGTAGAGTAATGAGGTAGAGAAGTGAATTAGACAAGAGGAATATGCAGCTGCCAAGCATAAGCAATGCCATGACTAATGCATTCAGACCAGAGCCTTTAATTCTTTAATTTCATTGGCTTGGAACATGTATACAGCAGTACTACACAAAGCAAAAACGTCTGGGTGGCTATGGAGGGGTAAAACGTATACGAAATAATGACATCATGGACACCAAATAAATATATCAACCTTCTAAACGCTGACTTAACTACGCTATAAATGTCATAGAAAGCTTTTAAGAAAGGTACAGTATAATAACTCACATTGAAGTCAATGGAGCTTCCTGCTCCATACCACCTCTAGACTGGGTATGTGAATCAATCTTAATTAACATCTGTAAAAACATATGTCCTGGTCTCTGTGTAGTGCTGTAAAGGCAATAAGGGTCACTCATTTCTGCAGGGCTGGTCTTCTACTCGTTGCACTGATCTACAGATCGTTTTCATAACCGTTTCTGAGGTCAGAACCCAGTCTGCTGCAGTCACGCAACTGCTCGGCTGGTGAGCTTAACTACACCACTACTACACGAAGAGCCTCTTAAAGAGACCGTGTGCCGACTTCCTAAGAGGCTAAAAGTCATTACTCAGTCACAAGTAGTTACAGTACTTACCTGTATCAGGAGGGCTCTACTGTTACTAACACTGTGAGGTTTTCCTCCTCAATGGCTCTAAGAGCAAACATTTTCACCTCTCGTCCTTGTATTTTTGAGTGATACCTTTGTATCAATCACTGGGTTTTGTGAGGTGAACTGGATGAGAGGCAGGGAGGAGGTTTTCATTTCTAGGACTGATTTGCAGGTCAGTGTCTTTCGTCATGAATCTTGTTCTGGAGGCAGCTCTGCAGAGGTCACTAGCTGGCACAGACACAAAGTCGTAAAATCTGATTTTAAACCTAAACATAACCTTACATTTTTTTCCCTTAATTTTTACAATATATCCAATTTTTACTTTGCAGCTGGCCCATATAGTGGAAATCACTCAGTTCTGCCTACAGGACTAGACTCATCCCAATAAACGTCAACATGCGACATTTCACCCTTGCTGATTGACATTACTGTGAGTAGCTACTACAGTAATGCGAGTCTTCAGAGGGTCAGAGTAAGGTGCAGAGGAGAGGATAAATAAGCTGCAGAGGAGAGGATAAATCACTGGGAATCTCAAGAAGAGTGGCGCAGCGGTCTTAGGCACTGCATCTCAGTGCTAGAGGCGTCACTACAGACCCTGGTTCGATTCCCGGCTGTACCACACCATTGATTTGGAGTCCCATAGGGCGGTGCACAATTGGCCCAGCATCATCCGGGTTAGGGTTTGGCCGTCATTGTAAATAAGAGTTTGTACTTAACTGACTTGGCTAGTTAAATAAAAGGTTCAATCATTTTTTTTAAATCTCAAAAATAAAGAGTAGCCTATATAAACATCAGTAAAGTTACTTGAGGAGCGAAATCTGAAATCCAAATAAGACTACTTACTTTCACAGCCATGTTGAACCTACATCTTATGAAATTATATCATTGTTGTTTACACATTACCGTAACTACCATAATATACCTACCTAATTTAAAAGCTTAATTAACCAATTAATTCAACTCAATTGTTACTGCCTAAATCCCCAGTCCGAGATCTTCTCTTTCAGTTTTCAGGGGTTTGTTCACGTCTAGACATATGGTGCTGTCCTGCAGTCTGCAGATGGACAACGTATCCCTAGTAATGGTAGCTCTTCCAACACCAATTAGGTTACAGGCCAAAGTGACACCCAAGCTGATGGAAGCAATTGTGCGTCTGTCTCACGAGGGCGCCAGAGCTGGTGAGAAGTTTAGCTATCCTCTTAGTTCTAACCCCTAGATTAAAAGAGAGAGGGGGTCATTAATAAACAGACTGTGTTTTCTTATGGTCCTGTCACGCAGGGCTGTGTGTGCTAGCTATGTTGTGCCATGAAATCATGTCTAGTGCATTGATGATCAACGACAGTACTGCTATAGACAAAGCTTGGAGTGCGAGTTCACATGAAAATAATTTGGTGACAATAGCCTTTGTGTGAGGGGGGGGGGATCAGAGATTACGTTCTTGAGTCGATAGAGTTGTATAAGAAGTGACAAGTGGTAGAGTGACTAGTCCGAAGAGCGGTTGGATTTGTTGTAGAAAAGCATGTCTGTTGAAACACTAGAAGCCCTGAAGATGGTATGCTACTACTGTATGCTATTACAGAGGATCAACCCCTGTCATCTTCACTTTTGAACATTTGTCTATTTGTCTGTTTCCATTAACATACATTTGTTGTCTTGCAGCTTTCATTGTTATCATGCCAAAATGCATCACAATATCAGTGGTGAAAATGCTTGTTAAGAGGGTGTGATTAGAGATTAAGCTGTTGGAATGTTTTTTATGATCTCACAGTTTAGACAAAAGGTCTTGTGCCAAATCAGTTAGCACCTGCAGTCTCTGTGCAAGAAGACCAAGAGTAGTGCCCCTGCCTTATGACATATTGGGGTCACTACCTCACGCTATTGCGTGCAGACAAACCAGAATATATTTTCACTCCGTGAATATCGCCTTTGAGCTGATTGAACACTTTAACCGATAATCTGGTGACTGAATATCAGCAAGAATACAAAAAATACATTCACTGGATCAAACATACTGTACATACTATATGATATAATATGACATCTGTAAAGAATGATAATCATTTTTAATGATAATAATTATGTGGTACAAACAGAACAAGCTAAATTAATTGTACCCTTTTTCTAAAAACAAATGAAGTGAACAATAGCTTTCTGGATTAAGTGTAACAACAAATGGGATTTGAGAAAAGCTATATGATTGTAAATGATCCTGGCCCATATTAGAATCAGGAGTTAATTGCTTGGATCCATTGGAAGGAATGTTTCTGATCCGTATTGAAAACAGTCTATTCAAACATGATGACTAGAAACAAGAGGGAACTGGAATTTCCCCGATCTGCACGCAAGCTGAAGGGAATCTGCCAGAGAAGGTTTTGCAGCTGCCAAAAAGCAGTGTAACACTCTGCCCTCCAGTAAACATGGAGATGGGAGAACTCAAGACCTCTTCTGTTTACTGGTTCCATTTTAGCCCCTTGATGATAAACACTACATGTAACTGGAATGGGAAATAAGGACCTGTAACCAGACTGCAGAGTGAAACACTACAATTCAAAGCATTAACAGTACTTACACCAAAAGGTTTTACATTAAAGTAATGCTTTCTCATTGGTACTTCAAAATGTGCCTCTCTTTGTACCAACTGTATAACATTTCAAAACCCTGTCACTCATCACTCTCAATGTCATTAAATCAAACCTAGAACATTTTCTGCATTTCCCTATGAAGACTATCACTCTGTACATACAGTGTGTTTCCAGAAGAGCATTTAAAGGTTATGGATGATTACCCAGTCTACCTCTCTTGCTTTCACGTGGTCAAATCCACTCACCTGGCAGCGCCTCAAATACGGATTAGCTTCATTTTAATTACTTAATTTGGCCACATCTGGGATATAATTCCCTGAAAGTCGGATCTGATTCAACAATTTAGGTACAGTATATAATTATTTGATTATAACCAATTCAAATTGTGTTTACAATACGTGATAGATCATAAACAAAATCAAAAAATAATCACATTTGAAAGCCATCATTCATATTCACACACAGCATCGTCCGTGTCATGTGAAGGCATCAGATTCCGACCAAGCAAAGCTGATCTGTAAAACCCAACATTGTGGCATAGTGCACTTGGTACACGTTTCTTTCTTGAGCATTACAATGAGCCCTGAGGGCGGCCCCGGGCCTTGCCAGGGAGCAGTCACGCGATGTACTCGGGAGAAAGTGGAGCATTCATTAACTCTCTGATCTGACTATGCCTTCCCTGACACTTTCACTAGTGCACAATTACTCCCTCATGTGCTGGAGCACATCACAGCTTCCTAATATCTTTCATGATCATTTCCCCCATTACTCTGTATTTCTGTCACAGAAATACACACCCATTTAAGGCTGGGTTTAGCTCAGCATACATCAAGCTTCAGGTAACACTTTAGGAACAGGCAGCATGGAAAATGACATTATTTCTATGGACTTTTGGGGATTCTTATGAATCCATCACATCCTTTTCTAGTCTGATCAAAGAGAAGCCTTTTCATGATGAATGTGCAACAGGCAGTATCAGAACCATGGTATTATTTACCATTGACACTGTGATCCTACCTGCAAGGACACATACCTGAAACCACAGTGAGCCGTGTAGTTTCTACTAGTTCTATCGTTTTATATTGACGATTTAGTCATTTAGCAGGCGCTCTTATCTTTGATTGAGCTCACTGCAATGAAGTGAAGTGCATGCCTCAATCCTATTACCCACTCTGTGAGCTTATTGCGATCAGCAGTGAAGACCGTACAAGAGTGTGTGATGTTTAAATGGGCCTGGTGAATGGAACCTGGCAAGGGGAACCACAGCTGCTGACAAAAAGGAGGAACATAGGGTTTACAATTATGCTCCTGTGTGGCTAAGTTGGTAGAGCATGGTGCTTACAACGATTCCCGCTGGGACCACCCATACATAAAAATGTATGCACACATGACTAAGTCGCTTTGGATAAAAGCGTCTGCTAAATTGCATATATTTAAGCAATAAGCCCGGGGGGTGTGGTATGGCCAATATTTTTGCGAAAGTATTCGGCCCCCTTGAGACCTTTGCCACATTTCAGGCTTCAAACATAACGATATAAAACTGTATTTTTTTTTGTGAAGAATCAACAACAAGTGGGACACAATCATGAAGTGGAACAACATTTATTGGATATTTCAAACTTTTTAACAAATCAAAAACTGAAAATTGGGCATGCAAAATTATTCAGCCCCTTTTTTAAGCAAACTTTTGATCTCTGAATGATCCAATGTTGACCTAAATGACTAATGATGATAAATACAATCCACCTGTGTGTAATCAAGTCTCCGTATAAATGCACCTGCACTGTGATAGTCTCAGAGGTCCGTTAAAAGCGCAGAGAGCATCATTCGAGATACTGTTGTGAAGAATTTTAAAGCCGGATTTGGATACAAAAAAGATTTCCCAAGCTTTAAACATCACAAGGAGCACTGTGCAAGCGATAATATTGAAATGGAAGGATTATCAGACCACTGCAAATCTACCAAGACCTGGCCGTCCTCAAAACTTTCAGCTCATACAAGGAGAAGACTGATCAGAGATGCAGCCAAGAGGTCCATGATCACTCTGGATGAACTGCAGAGATCTACAGCTGAGGTGGGACACTCTGTCCATAGGACAACAATCAGTCGTATATTGCACAAATCTGGCCTTTATGGAAGAGTGGCAAGAAGAAATTTCTTAAAGATCCATAAAAAGTGTTGTTTAAAGTTTGCCACAAGCCACCTGGGAGACACACCAAACATGTTTCTGGTCAGATGAAACCAAAATTGAACTTTTTGCAACAATGCAAAACGTTATGTTTGGCGTAAAAGCAACACAGCTCATCACCCTGAACACACCATCCCCACTGTCAAACATGGTGGTGGCAGCATCATGGTTTGGGCCTGCTTTTCTTCAGCAGGAACAGGGAAGATGGTTAAAATTGATGGGAAGATGGATGGAGCCAAATACAGGACCATTCTGGAAGAAAACCTGATGGAGTGCAAAAGACCTGAGACTGAGACGGAGATTTGTCTTCCAACAAGACAATGATCCAAAACATAAAGCAAAATCTACAATGGAATGGTTCAAAAATAAACATATCCAGGTGTTAGAATGGCCAAGTCAAAGTCCAGACCTGAATCCAATCGAGAATCTGTGTGAAGAACTGAAAACTGCTGTTCACAAATGCTCTCCATCCAACCTCACTGAGCTCGAGCTGTTTTGCAAGGAGGAATGGGACAAAAATTTCAGTCTCTTGATGTGCAAAACTGATAGAGACATACCCCAAGCTACTTACAGCTGTAATCGCAGCAAAAGGTGGCGCTACAAAGTATTAACTTAAGGGGGCTGAATAATTTTGCACGCCCAATTTTTAAGTTTTTGATTTGTTAAAAAAGTTTGAAATATCCAATAAATGTTGTTCCACTTCATGATTGTGTCCCACTTGTTGTTGATTCTTCACAAAAAATACAGTTTTATATCTTTGTTTGAAGCCTGAAATGTGGCAAAAGGTCGCAAAGTTCAAGGGGGGCGAATACTTTCGCAAGGCACTGTACATTTACATTTACATTTAAGTCATTTAGCAGACGCTCTTATCCAGAGCACGGCTAAGGGCTGTTCTTAGGCACGTCGCAATTAGGATTGCCTGGATACAGCCCTTAGTCGTGGTATATTGGCCATATAACACAAACCCCGAGGTGCCTTATTGCTATTATAAACTGGTTACTAAAGTAATTTGAACAATAAAAATAAATGTTTCGTCATTCCCGTGAAATACGGACTGATATACCACGACTGTTAGCCAATCAGCAGTCAGGGCTCGACCCACCCAGTTTATAATATATGATATATCCGTATACAGTATCCTTTAAAAGAACAGCATCGATCCCCCTTACTCACACACTGTGTAAACTGAATGAGATACGTCATCAAGATTATTCACAAATGTACTAAGCAAATAGCACACAAAATGAGAGATGACTGAAAAACAAGAAAACCACAGTTCTGGCACACATCCTGTGTTAGTGGTGTAACAGCTACAGCATTATGTAAATAACATCTGCTCTAAACTTGAAGGTTTGTAGGGTGCTAAAAACCTATAAAAAAACAACCACCTGTTGAAACTGGAATATATTCTTGTGTTTGAGGGTCAAATCTTAACCAATATTTGTAGTGGTTCATTTAGTCTTATCCAGGGGTCATAAAATCAGACTTGGTGATCAACTCGGGGAGTTGAGTACTGGATGATCAAATTTGAGCATAATTGTGCCCGACAACGGTCCAACAATAGTGTTGGGACAACAAAGGATTTCGCTCTGCTGCATGCTGTGCTCTCAGCTTGTCCTTGATGGACCAAAATATTTAGTGGTTTGGGGTCTGCCACTCACGCCTTTTGTTGTGCAGTGCCAATCTACACAATTATTGACATGAGACTATTCATGCAAAGATACCCACCAGCTCCAGCATGGCCACAGAAAGAGACAAGCTCATTACATCCCTAATGAGGGAAAATGCTTTAATATTTGTTTTCTGTTCTGCTGTAACTGTAGATGGGAGATTTCAATTGGACAATACAATTACTTTAAGCTTGTAGCTATTGACATTAGTGAAAAGAGCAGAGCTACTAATTTCCATCATTAGATAGCATATCTATCCTTTTTGTTCAAAACAGGTAAGCTACCTCCAGTATGAGCTTTGCCTTTGATGCAATTAAAAGCTTTAAAGATGTACAGTATATTGCAAAGAAGTCATAAATAGCTGATGGCTGACACCTCATTTAACATATGGCCATTTCAGTCAAAACCTGTTCTGAATCAGATAATACAATTAAGTTAACACATGTAGCAACACCACCTTGACCTAACATATTTAATTACAGAAGGGACTGGAAATGACACAGAAAAAAATAAGAAGGTACATTTAACCAACATATAAGTATATTGCAATAGTTCATATAGGCTACCAGGCATGTTAATCCAATACAAACTGGCTGAATGATCAAGGGTGTCACAGTGGCGTCATGCATGCATGGGTAAAATATCTGTTTGGTCATGTTTTCCACTTTCATTTTCTCAATGTAGTAAACCTTGTCAAATACGTAGAAAAGTAGGAGAGAGGTAGGAGTGTGCATGGTGAAAATATCAAAAGGCTCGTGATGTCTTGTATGCCTGCTGTAGCGGTCCATGAGATAAACAGCAGAGCACATGAAGAACCTAGTTCAGCACTACTTCAGAAACTTCAGCTCTTATCTAATGACCATCTAGCTATCTGAATGTGTTACACCCAGCCTGATGATTCATACCACCCTTCTACTTTGATCCATGTGTGATAAATAACATTCTTTCAGCTGTCTAAATGTTGTCTAAATGTTCTCATTAATAATGTTAACAGAATTATAGCTTCATGACAGGGAAACAGCACTAGGGTAAAATAAGTGTGGCAGCACAGTGGATGTGATGCAACTCAAGTGTACAAAACAATATTTTCATTATAAAAACAAATAAACTTTGTAAGGTTGTGATAATGAATTGCACAGTACTGTATGCATATGATATAGAATGTACACTAGTGCACCATAAAGTGTGACATCTAATATACAACAGATCCTGCAGTAAAAATAAATCATTTTCATACTACAGTGTAGGTTGTAATCTTAGCATTCAGGGCCAAAACCTGCATGCTCGCTGTCACGATAAGGTGTAACTGCTGTCACGAGAGACTGACTGTATAGGGTGTAACTGCACCACATGGGGACGCTGTGCTGTCTGTACCTTGAAAGAAGCTTTTGACCCGGAGGTAGCTGACGCTGAGGCGCAGCACTGAGAGCTTGTCCAGTTTGGAGATGATGTCTGGGGTGAAGGGTAGGAGACTGGCCAACCGCTCCAGCTCTGCATTCAGACGGTCACGGTGCCTCTTAGACGGATTGGTCTTCTGGCTGGCCGCTGTCTGTTTTCTGTCGGATACAGAGCCAAATCATTTAGCAAGGTTAATTGATGTTATGAAAAATAAACAATCTAGGAAGTATTAGATCAATCTCCTGAGGCCAAAAATACAGTGCTATTTCCCCAATGATGACTGGTTTATTCAATAAGCAAGCATGCATTAATGACATATAGTCTCCTCTGGTATATTAATCAATAGTTATTGGAACCTGTATCATGTCTAAGGGGATATTTTGAGAATGGTCAGGGGTGGTCTGTGGGGTCTGAGAAACAGTCAATTCCTTGAGTAAAATGTAAAAACAACAATGACTAAATAATGAAGAGGAAAGGCTCTGTAGCTGTAGCTAGCAGGTCCTTCAACAGAATAATGCTGAAGACACAAATGCTCACAGATGAGCATGAACTATATCAAATAAACTGGTATAACAGGTGTACTGTACCAAATCTTACTCTCCAATGTAATAATGTAAATACATGGTATTAGCACCACAATTCAAAGTGTAACCAAATACCCTTGGAAATAAACACAATATAACAATGAATGCTTTTGGGTTTGATGCTCTGTTTAAATTGTAGCCTATGTTTGAACATCAATTATTTTTGTCAATTAATTTACAAATGTGTGGAATGTCTATCAATGCCAGACTTTAAACAAGGTTACTGTCATTATAGAATATATTTTAGTTTGCACATGTAACCAACAGGTATGCATTTCATGTGAGATGAACTACTAAGATCAAATAGGTTGATTCTAAGAACTCATGACTACTATTGTGTTGTCATGTGTTACTGCCATCTTAGGTCTCTCTTTATGTAGTCTTGTCCTGATGTGTGTTATGTCCTATAATTGTATTATATATATATTTTTTAAATCCCATCCCCCATCCCCACAGGAGGCCTTTTGCCTTCTGGTAGGCCATCATTGGAAATAAGAATTTGTTCTTAACTGACTTGCCTAGATTAATACCATTTTAATTTTTTTATTGAATGTAGTAACAAGTCACTTTTGTACAACTTTTGCACATGTCAATTAGAATCATTAATTCATGATCAGTAGTGTGCAACAGGTGAGAAATAGATGGTTGCATTATTCCAATCATATAGCTGGATAAGATAGGTCAATTATGATTTAATTAATCAAATAAAACATTCAATACATAAGTGACAATATCTGGTAGTGGTACTCAACTGTTTTTGGATGGGCTTCCTTCTCTTCCTCCCAGCATATAAGCAGTCCCCAGGTGGAATCATCATCTGAGTCAATTAACATGAATGCATTATTGGTCTCAAGAAGACAAAACTTACACAAAGGGCATATTATGATAAAGAGGTCGCAAGTCCCCTTCAAGCAACAATACGGATTAGTGTTTAATATTTATTCATTCATATATCACAATAAACAACGGCAAGAGCTGCCACAATGAAAAAACTAATTTAGCATCCCGTTATTTCACAACACCCGCATACCTTTGTTTACATTCCGGGACCAATGGCATAATAGCGTGGGAAAGTGTTATGCGTAGTAGCCTAAGCGTAGGCATAGTAAACCATCGATTCAAGGGAAATTACCTTTGCTGATACATTTTTTAAAATTAACACATCTACTAGCAAGCATATTGTATACAAATGTAACAACTCACCTAAAGGCTGTTCCAATCAATTTACAAATCAAAGTTAATAGGCAGTCCTCAACCGTCTAGAGCACCGTAAATGTATAATTTGTGAATAAAGTTTAACAAAAAAAACTCAACTAGATGCATACAATACAGCTCTCAGTAAATGTGCTTTATCAGTCGGCGGTCTTCTTGTCAGGGATGTGGTTGATGTTATATACCCGATTGGGTGGCGTTAAATTCCAGGTGGCGGATTCATCCCAATGACCTGGCATGCCCTTCGCACGCAACTCTCCGGGATGCTCTTCAGGACTGGGACCCACAAGCAGTTTCGCACTTCTCAGAGTTTAAGCCAGTGAGCGATGGTCTCTTATTGTGGATATTCATTTAATATTTACATATAATGGAATACGTTCATTTACAAACGAAATAGTATTAATGTAGGTTATATCCACCATTAGCATTCATTTTGACGTTTGGAAAGGAATGGAAAGAGCCACAGCAATTTTCCGGGAGGACAATAGCCAACATTTTCATGTTCTCACATTTAAAAAAAATGTAACTTCACTTTCATACGTAGCGAAGGGTACAAGACACCAAATTAAAAACAGGGTGAGTAGCCAATTGTTCTGGAATAAATATGTAACAATTGTCATTGGATGTGCTACTGTAGCCCAATAATGTACTAATGGAGAATAGAGTCTATGAGCTAGTGCTATTGTAGCCAATGTAAACGAACTTCTGTTAAACATAACTTATTTAAAATAGTGTGTGCGTGCATCTAGGCTATGCTAAAGTCTATTCAATGTATTGCATCGTCGAGATCAAACGAGGGGGACAGTAGAATTATGCCTAAACACTGCATGAATGTCCCCAGAATTAGGGTCAATGGGTTCTTAAGACAAATCCTTCCTAAAAAAATACAAAAATAATGTTATTCAGTGTGTAATATTCTGTCATCAATAAGAAAATATAATTTTGTAGTAATACTTCTTTAGAACCAGTGGCAATTCATATGACAAAAATGCTAATATTCTTGCATATAATAAAACCGCTCCCCTAAATGTCCCACTTACATGAACATGAACCATTGGCCTGAACTCTGGGCCACCAGTACAATGATAGGGGAAAGTGGACCATTTAGTGAGCACCACGCACTGCAAAAAATATATTTATTGAAATGCATAGACATGAGTAGTATGACAAGTGTTCAATGTTTTTTTTAGAGACAGTACATTGATAGTCAATAGCAACATGCCAGCAAAACAAGTTGACAGTAGGCTACTGTAGCTGCAATCACAAATTCCTTACAGATAAGCCTGAGTTCAATTACTTCCACAATATCTATGGCTGAGGTGGACCCTACCTAATCTTCCAGGACGTAATTGGGGTTGACCACTAAGAGGGGGTCCTCTTCGATGACAGGTTCCTCTCCCTCATCACTAACTTTCTTCAGCCCAGTCTTCGTTAACTCTATGATAATGTGGTCCTATAATGAACACAATACAGAGCATGTCACTCACCAATTTGACAAAACACTTTTGTTGTCAGATCAAAATCAGAAATGTTCTTCAAACAGTCAAATATTTTATGGTCTTGGTGTGTCTTGTTTCCAATGCTTTACTTACATAATGGATTAGTCTGTGAAGCACTTTCTCTATAAGGTTCTTCTTGGCAACCAGCTCAGCTTCTGACTCTATCTCACTCTCCATTTCTTTCAGGTACCAGTTAATCAGCTCGCTCATCTTCAGTGAGGACTCATCAACTAAGAATGAAACATTTGTTAAACCTTGGAAAAACTAGTATCTTTTTCCAATTCATGACATTAAAAAAAACTTTGCAAAGTAACATTTCAGTTTGTTAAAATGGTGAATCTGCAGTTGCTACATCTATTTTTTGACTTAATTATATATACTTCAAGAATCAATGCGTGTATAACTTAGAAATGCCTCATGAGCTTAATTCCATGTCACCCCATAAGAACCCAAAATATAAGCTTGTTTTACTACAATATTTGTAATATATTGGAGTAGACAAACACTATATCCTCAAAACATCGTTAATCTATATTTTTTCTATCTATATATAATTTCTTAATCTTGGTCGGTCAGTCCTTGCATCCATAGCCATTTCTATGAATTCCGAGAGTGGTTACATTTCTCCAGCCCCATCCCTCAGCTTTTTACCAAAACAGTGGCAGGATGCGGCTTTGTTATTGTTTCAACTGTAGATGGCCCCTTTAAGCTCTTACTATCTTCCATCTTCTGCATGTGAAAAACAATGAGGTTGGAGACCCTTCTGTACTCAGCAAAGGTCATCTTGAGGGCAGGCTTGGCAGTGCTGGTCTTCTCTGGTCTGCCTGCCCCATGCTCTGTGTCCATAGCCTCCTCTGCATGATTGCCATTAGTGCCCATCATGTCATTCTGATCTGGAAAGTGAGGGTGGCAATTTAATGTATACGTGTATCACTTTCAATAAATATATTATTGCACAAAGGTGAAAGTGACCGTTTCTTACCATTCATTTCCCCATCGTCTTGTTCCTGGTCGAAGTTGATATCTGGGGAGTCGACGCGGATGACAGACTTATTCAATAGCCGGAAGGCCTCCTTAACGTGTTTGGGATGCACCTTTAAATAAGTCAAAATAAAGGGTGAAAATGTGTTGTACAGTCAATTTAACTTCAGATATCAAGCAAGCTTATTCATTACATGAGCAAAATTGCTGAACCACCTCTTACACAAACAACCATAATTATTAGCTTTAACAAGTATTGAAGACAAAAATACAGTTTTATTCTACAATGCCTATATATATGGGGATGTATACTTCAGTAGTAGGTGTCTGACCAACCTCATCTGAGCAGTAGAGCCTGGCCATGCCCTCAGATAGTCGGAGCATGCTCTCTAGCTGCCTGACGGTGATACGCCAGGCTGACTTGGTGCTGCCGCTGCTGTCCCGCTGACGCAGACGCTTGTACTGGTCCACCACAAACTCTTTTGCCTCTGCTGTGATCTGGGGTCAAAGTGCACCACACCAACGACAGGGAACAGAAAATATGTTACGGTAGGTAGGTAGGTCTTATTGAACGCTGCATCTGGGCGGGGTAGCCTAGTGGTTAGTGTTGGACTAGTAACCGGAAGGTTGAAAGTTCAAACCCCCGAGCTGACAAATCTGTCGTTCTGCCCCTGAACAGGCAGTTAACCCACTGTTTCTAGGCTGTCATTGAAAATAAGAATTTGTTCTTAACTGACTTGCCTAGTTAAATAAATAAATACAAATCTAAGCAGCCCAACACGAGGAACACAAACATAGGGAAATTATAACCTTTGGTTTAAACTGCCGAGCAAACAGTATGTATCTCTGTATCTCATCAGTGGCGTAGACTCGCTCCACAGACTCCATGTTTCTAAAGTGCAGGTCTACGATACGCCTGGCTATGGCATAATCTGTCACCTAGACCACAAGATAAAGGTGAAAATGCAAAATGTGTCAAGTTTCCAAAACATACATTTCCATTCAATATGGGCTTACTGTAGGAGTTGAAAAAGTTAGTGAAACCCTCCATTTTCTCTCTTACCTCATTACACTCATCAATCAGAATGAAGAAGAGGTCAAATCTGGACATGATGGGTGCTGACATGTTGACGTTCTGTTTCAGAGACTTAGAGCGGTTGTATCTCCCGTCGATGGGGTTAGCAGCCGCCAGGATGGAGGTGCGAGCATTCAGAGTGGCCTGAACACAACACAGTCAAACAGCTCACAACTCAAACCACTGATACTCCCTCTGCACTGAGTAGTAATAAGTATTGCGGAATTATAATTATAAGAAATAAATTGTGTACAGCTACAGCCCTATTCCCACATAGCATACCTTCACACCAGCCTTAGTGATGGAGATGGTCTGCTGTTCCATGGCCTCGTGAATGGCTACCTGGTCTTTCAGGTCCATCTTGTCAAACTCATCAATGCAACAGACTCCCTGTGGATGTTGATAACAGGACAAAGTTAGATCAAAGCACACAGTGCCCCCCAGAGGACATATGAATGAACTGAAACGCATAAGATGGCTGTCCCGTACTAGAACACAATGCTTACGTTATCCGCCAACATGAGGGCCCCAGCCTCGATGACAAACTCATGGGACTCCTCATCTTTCACTACAGCTGCCGTCAACCCGGCCGCGCTGCTGGCTTTCCCACTGGTGTAGACTGCCCTGGGCGCAAAGTCCTCCACGTGTCTGAGGTAGGGCATACCACACACATACATCAGAGTTAAACACCAACCTTTACCCTCAAAACATCCACACCTGCTTCCATCATGTAGTAGGCTACACTGCTATGAGGAATAATGAGACGTCCAGAGACTAGCAACACAGGCTGTGCAATACTAGTAAACAACTCGAAATGCTTCTGTTAAAGCTTTTTATTTTTCAAACTGGTTTGAGTTCAATTTCAAATACAACATATGTAGGTTATACAAATAGGATAGTGCTTGGTGATTTACTTTAGGAACTGGCTCTTGGAGGTACTGGGGTCCCCAACGATGCAAACATTAATATCCCCCCTCAGAGATGTGCCCTCCATGGTCGTCTTGCCAACACCGCCAAAGAGCATCAATAGGATTCCACGCTTTATCTCATTATTCCCTGAAATATTTCTCAGGTTAGGCAGTGCATTTCAAAACAGATGTTTTAACAGTTTGCAAGACAAATCTATTCAATTTCCACACCATGGATAGTGGGGAAGAGGCTGGTGCAGAGGTTGTGGTAGAGGTTCTTGTCCTGACTCATCTCAAACACTTTCTCCCACTCCTGAACAGTCATCTGGTTCTTCACACTCTCTGCAGTCTGGTCTTCCTGTCGTAGATCTTTACCACCAAACTACACACAGGAACACAGTTCGTGGTTTACAATACATAGTCTCTAGATCCATCTCCCTCGCTAGAGGCATCTTCCCATGTTAAATACATTTTAAATGAATCTAAATAAATGTTTAACTAATGGAGAAACCTGAGGGTTAGTGGGGGCCACGTAGCAGGCTAGGAAGGCCAGTCTGTAGGACAGATCCCTGACACCTAGAGCCTTCAGTCCCTGGATCCCATCTGCATCAAAGCCCTGCCTCCCCCCAGTCACTCTGCTGCTGGTCTCTGCCCTGGTGCCTGCAGTGCATACATGGAGAAAGTACAGGGGAGAATGTTACTATTATGCACCATCACAATGGTTTTTATTCAGGGTCAGGTATGACTTTGACCCTTAGAAGGCCATCTTGTGTGTATGAAAAGGCATGGTGTGTGGAGGGAAGTTCCTCACCTGACACAGCCAGGGCAGCGACATCTGGTACGACGATCAGTGTGCCGGTGAAGTCACAGCGGTCCCCTGCCTGAGCCATCTCCACAGCCTCTGCCCTCAGGATCACCTCCACACTGCGGGGGATGGAGCCACGAGGCAGCTCCGCCTGGGTCTCCTGGATACGCACCTATATGAACACCCATGCATACACAATTAGAGCCCTGATATATCATGCTATGGTTTCCTTGTCTGCTGGAGGGTCAATCTGGCCTGGTGGACTCATGCAGTCCAACCTCTTCGTACCTTCTGAAAGTCCACAAAACGGGACTTGTTGGGGTCCAGCATGAAGTGACGTCGATTGGCACAGACTGGGTTCTTACAAATGTTGGGCAGGGTGTATTTAAACTGCTGCTCAACATCTTTCATAACAGACTGGCATTCCAGACACAGGAAGGTACCACTGACCAGCTCAGGGTGCACTGGGTGTGTCCTCACCACCTGGCCACTGATACGCAGTAGGGACCCGATCCGGGCCGTGGAGAGCTCTCGGATCCTGTCAAGGGACAATACAATCAACTTAACACTTAAGGTAAGTAATAATGTCATTAAGTGTAATGTATTCAGAGAGATCTGGTTCAGTAGTTTGATCATTACTTTTGTCTTGATGGAAAGTCAGAGAAGGCCACATAGAACTCTTTGGCTACTGGCATGTTCCCATGATCTCTTGCAAAGAAACGGACTGCTCTGCATAGGAATGGGTATACCCTGGGGATGACAAAACATGGACAAGTAGCAGGTAGCCTAGTGGTCAGAGTGTTGGGCCTGTAACTGAAAGGGTCGCTGGTTCAAATAACCAAGCCAACAAGTTGAAAATTCTGTCAGTGTGCCCTTGACTAAGGCACTTAATCTTAATTTGCTCCAGGGGCACACTACTATGGAAGATACTGTAAAACACCAAATTTCACTGCATCCATCTGGTGTGTGAAAATGAAACATCAAATGTATTCCCTTCGTGGATTGATTGGACAAAATTGAAATGTTTAGTAACTTGCTGGTTCAGTGGAGAATTAGAATGAGTTTTTTGGCCAGACCTACCAAATTAGAATTTCAATTACCTGTAATACTCCTCCTGAATAGTGGTAGCTAGTTGCTGATTGAAGTGCTCAATGTTGGTGAAGTTTACAGTCAGTGTGTTTCTCTCTGGTCGAATGAGCTCCTCAGCATCAGGTTGATACAAAATCTCCCCGTTTGTGTCCTGAAACCTGTGTGTAAAAGTGAGGAGTGAGTTTACGCATTGATTATCACTCATATTAAGCACTATTATTGGGCTCGTCCAAACAACTTACTCCTCCAAGAACTCAAGAAATAACTTCTGACATTTTTCTGAAAGGTCATCTTTTACTGAAACTCCTGCAGTGCTGGTCTCAGCTGCAGACTCCATCCTGAAAAATTATGACAGTTCTATCGATGGAAGAGGGTATTTCGTTTGCCAACCTCCCCTGCAAGCTGATGGAGAAACAATGCACACAGGTGTGCCATCGAGTATAATTGGTATTTAGCTCCGCCTACAACTGCACCTCTTGAGGAGAAAAAACTAAAGCTGCATTCACACAGGCAGCCCAATTCTGATCTTTTTTTCACTAATTGATCTTTTCATATCAGATGTTTTTCAGAGCTGATCTGATTGGTCAAAAGACTAATTAGTGAAAAGAATATGAGAATTGGGCTGCCTGTCTAAAGCCTTGTTCACACTGGCAGATTGAAGTGACTCAAATACTATTTTCCCATATGAAAAATTATATAATATAATAATAATTTACTCAACTTCTATAGAGCTGTTCATTACAGTGCTTGAAAAAGCTAAACAAACAATAATCAAACAATACAGATATATGATCTGGAGTCGAGACAACGTTTTTCAGACAGAGTTAAACGTTTTGAGTATTTCAAGCCACCAACAGAGAGTCAATACTGAGAAATACATTATTTTAACATGTACATGTATTTATGTGTATGTAAATTACAGATATTTAAATATATGTTTGAGCCTTGTGTATGATACCTTCAGAAACTATTCACAACCCTTGGCTTTTTCCACATTTTGTTGTGTTACAGCCTGGATTGGATTACATTTAGATTTTGTGTCAATGGCTTACACACAATACCCCATGATGTCAAAGTGGAATTATGTTCAGAAATCTTTACAAATTAATTAAAAATGAAAAGCTGAAATGTCTTCAGTTAATAAGTATTCAACCCCTTTGTTATGTCAAGCCTAAAGTTCCTTAGTAAACATTTGCTTAACAAGTCACATAAGTGGACTCACTCTGTGTGCAATAGTGTTTTAACATGATTTTTGAATTACGTCATCTCTGTACCCCTCGCATATGTAAGGTCCCTCACTCGAGCAGTGAATTTCAAACACAGATTCAACCACAAAGACCAGGGAGGTTTTGCAATGCCTTGGTAGATGGGTAAAAAAAAAAAAAAAAGCAGACATTGACTATCCCTTTGAGAATGGTGAAGTTATTATTTACACTTTGGATGGTGTATCAATACACCTAGTCACTACAAAGATACAGGTGTCTTTCCTAACTCAGTTGTCAGAGGGGAAAGAAACAGCTCAGGGAGTTCACCATGAGGCGAATGGTGACTTTAAAACAGTTACAGGTTTAATGGCTGTGAGAGGAGAAAAGTGAGGATGGATCAACAACATTGTATAATGAACAAAAATATAAATGCAACATGCAACATTTTCAAAGATTTTACTGAGTTACGGTTCATATAAGAAAATCAGTCAATTGAAATAAATTCCTTAGGCCCTAATCTATGGATTTCACATTACTGGGAATACAGATCTGTTGGTCACAGATTCGTAAAGTATTCAGACCCCTTCACTTTTTCACATCTTTGTTACGTTACAACTGTTGTGACTTTACTTTCATTAATCTGGTGACTGTTATTTATTTAATCCGCTAACTATGTTTAATTGTTACCTGATTCAATTAATCATGTAACAATAAACTCATTAGCAATTTGGGGCACCACGGAAGAGGTTGTTTAAAGAATTAAACTCTAAAGGTCTTTACCTATCACATCCATAAAACAGTCAAAGTATTAATCATTACCTCTTATCTTATCATTCCGAACAGTCGTAACCATCTTGGATCTGCAAAATCCCCAGTCTCACTCATAATTCAGTATTACACAAATCAGTTAAATTATTTATTTACTAGCTAACGAAATAATAACACAGAATACACACACACACTTACTACATGAGACAAAGGTCCCTAGCGGATTGACACAATATAGCATTTTACCCAACGACATAGAGCGAGAGAGAGAAGAAGACACTTATTGTCGACATTCTATAACTATTCTCACATTAATCATATACTTTGCACACAAACCGTTTGGAAAAAGAAATCATGAATGTATATATGTGTGGTTGGCTTTGTCCATCGTGTTGTCCTGAACAGAGCTACAGAGTTCACTCTTAAAACTAAATCACATGTGGTAAACCGCGGGGTGTTGGGTTGATTGTGCAGAGATTGACACAGAGACAGGGAGGTTTTTGTCCGCAAAAACAACTTTACTATGACAGACCCCCGCCACCATCCTTTTTCCTTTTCTTCCTACCTCCCATGCATGCCTCCCCAGGTCCCTCCTCCACAGTGCCTGGAAGAGAGGGCAGTGTCGACCGAGGAGAATGGACATGAGTAGGTTAGAAACAGCTCCCACAAGCATCTGGCACTCCCCTCTTGGGGTGGTTATCCTCACTGGCACCGTTGGGTACCTCTTTGTGTCCCTGTGTACACAGGACACTGTCACCTCCTTGTCCCCCGGGTCCTCCTTCCCCTCTCGCGTGAGCCACTGCGGGTGGGCCAGGATTACCAGGATCACCATGCTACCGGAGTCCAGCAGAGCGCTGGTGTCGATGCCATCGATTCGTACAGGAACCATTGGAGGGGCCGTCTCTGTGTGCGCCCACCAGGAGGTGAAGTAACTCGCCATCCAGGTTACCCCAGAGCTGGGGGATGTGGAGGGCATGGCCTCCTCCTGGCTGAGACAGCTCCACGCAAGGTGCCCCGGCTCACCGCACTCATAGCAGCGTCTCTGATCTGGGTCCAGCAGCCGCCGACGTCATCGGTTTGGGTCACCCTCCCACTTCACAGCCTCAGCTGGTTCCGTCCGGGCCCCTGTCAGCCCCTCGCCTCTCTTTGTGTTGTTTGTCCCCCTCGCCGCGTCTCCTCTCTCCGCTCGGGCCCCTCTCAGCAGGTCCTGGGTGTTCTGGTGAATTTCCACCGCGGTCAGCAATTCCTCCAGGCACTGGGGGTTCTGCATGCAACCCGTCTTCTTCATCTCATATGGCAGGGCCTGAAGGTATTTATCCAGGACGAACTTGTCGAGCACCGGGAGGGACGTTACTTTCGTCAGTAGCCAGCCCTTGGTCAGGCGCACCAGGTCGCTCATCTGAGCAAGGGGGGAAAGGTTGGGGTCAAAGGTCCAGTTGTGGACCAGTTGTGCACGGCGTGTGAGATTGAACCCATAACGGCTCAGGATCTCCCATTTGAGTCCCTCATAATTTGCGACCTGGTCAGCATTCAAATCAAAGTAGGCCTTCGGGGCCTTCCCAGAGAGGTAGGGTGCCAACAGGCTGGCCCACTTGGACTTGGGCCTTCCTTCCTTCCTCTCGAAGGTGTACAAATGCGACTCCATGTCATCTTCCTCCCTTAGCTGAACCAGGAACTGATTCGGGCCAGACTCCTGAGCCCCCCAACCTTCAACTGGGCTACCTCCGCTACCAGTCTGCGGTTATGTTGTTGCTGCTCTTCCAGTGCTTGCTACTGGAGAGCCTGTTGCTTCTGCTGGCTGAGGATAAACTGAGCCACCAACTCCTCCATGGTGATCTCCGTACGCTCGACCCCACGGTACCCAAAGCTACTGAGACGCCCGCATTCTCTACTATATGTGGTAAACCGTGGGGTGTTGGGTTGAGCTTGCAGATATTGACACAGAGACAGGGAGGTTTAAGTCCACAAAAACTATGACAGAAAATAAACATAACAAAGAAAATCACTTAAGTTTGGCTCGGTCCTTCTTCTCTACGTTTGCTCTGTGTCGATCTCCCCCCATTCTCCCTTGCAGTGTGCCACAGTGCTCCTTTTATTTGGCCTCCACAGCTGGTTGGCACTTTCCCCTAATTACCTCCATTTGGAGCTGTCCATGTCGGGGTGCCCAGCTCCCGTTCTCCCAGCAGAGAGAGCCAACGTTGCCTCACGTACCTCACGTACCATCCCCTGGGGTAGACCTCCTGGGATACCACACACATTACTATCTTAACAAAAATATTCTAATCATTTGTCATATTATATGCACAACATTTTGGATGAAAACTTGACAGATAAAGGGGATTTACTATTCAAGGGGATACTTTTCAAGTTACAGTATTTCCGTTATACAGTTTTTAATAACATCACAATATGAAAATCAATATTACATTTGTTTTCCATAGTTCCCCACTGACCATTCTCCACATTGTTATGTTAGAAATATTGTTCCGTTATTCAGTTTTTGGATATTAAAGTCTAGTTACATTTACGATCGAGTGTGAGCTGTCAACCCAGCAGTTCCCTCCTTACCCCTCTGCGGGTGGGAGAGGGTTTGGTTATTGTCAACCATTGCCAAGCTGATCTAAGTCATTTGATCCTCACAGGACAGTCATGACACAGCATTATTCTAAAATGGATTAAATTGTTTTTTCCCTCATCAATCTACACACAATACCCCATAATGACAAAGCAAAAGCAGGTTTTTATAAATGTTAGCAAATGTATTACAAATAAACTGAAATATCACATTTACATATTCAGACCCTTTACTCAGTACTTTGTTGAAGTACCTTTGGCAGCGATTACAGCCTCAAGTCTTCCTGGGTATGATGATACAAATTTGGCACACCTGTACCTGGGGAGTTTCTCCCATTCTTCTCTGCAGATCCTCTCAAGCTCAGTCAGGTTGGATGGGGAGCTGCACAGCTGCACAGCTATTTTCAGGTCTCTCCAGAGATTTTTGATTAGATTCAAGTCCGGGCTCTGGCTGGGCCACTCAAGGACTTTCAG
This sequence comes from Oncorhynchus nerka, assembly GCF_034236695.1. Classification (NCBI taxonomy): domain Eukaryota; kingdom Metazoa; phylum Chordata; class Actinopteri; order Salmoniformes; family Salmonidae; genus Oncorhynchus; species Oncorhynchus nerka. Next base: position 23,487,111 of record NC_088424.1, on the reverse strand, counting down.
AGACTTGCCCCAAAGCCACTCATGCATTGTCTTGGCTGTGTGCTTTGGGTCTTTGTCCTGTTGGAAGGTGAACCTTCACCCCAGCCTGAGGTCCTGAGCGCTCTAGAACAGGTTTTAATCAAGGATCTATCTATACTTTGCTCCGTTCATCTTTCCTTCGATCCTGACTAGTCTCCCAGTCCCTGCCACATCCCCACAGCAGGATGTGGTTTCCTCCAGATGTGAAGCTTGGCATTCAGGCCAAATAATTCATTTATGGTTTTGTTAGACCAGAGAATCTTGTTTCTCATGGTCTAAGAGTCCTTTAGGTGCCTTTTGGAAAACTCCAAGTAGGCTGTGTCGTGTCTTTACTATGGATTAAATGATATGACATGCCATTTTATAAAATCAATTCTCTGTAATTAATATTACCTGATTCAACTAATCATGTAAATGTAATTAACTAGGAAGTCAGGGCACCACGGAAGAATGTTTATAGAGCTGTTGTCTTCCGAACAAACTCTTAAAGACCTGGTAATCTTTTATATCAATAGCAGTCAAATTAATCGTCACCTTAATCATCACGTCATAATCATCACCTTATTCTCATCTGAACGACATACAATTCTTGGTTACCTTCACGAACCCTGGCTAACAAGTTGAATCAGCAATACAAATTTGGTTTAATTTTTTATTTACTAAATACCTAAATAGTCACACAGAATTACATATACACAGGATGGAACGTTGATGACTAATTATGTCATAAAAGAAAATGTCCCTAGCGGACAAAACAGATATGACACCTGGTTACACAAAGAAAGGGGGTTGGGTTTGAATGAAAGAGTGGGAAGACTGAGGAACAAAGGGATTGGGTCTCTATCTGACCTTATAAAGCTATGCTATCGTAAATACAGAATCGTATGTATTATAAATAACCGCCCATTCGGAAAAGGAAAATGCAAGAAGTATATTTACTCTGAGCTGCGCTTCGATAGATTGGTCAGAGACGGAAGGCTGGGTTGCTCAGCAAAACTCTCCCTTGTCCTTTGAAAGAATATTTCTGGGCGGATACGTTGTAGTCTGTCGTCATGTCGTTGAACGGTTACGTTGTAGTACCCTGTTGTCGTGTGGTAGAACGGATACGTTGTAGTACCCTGTCATTCTGAAGAGATTGTCCGTCCTTTCCTAGGCCATGCACGTTTATAGCTGCTGCTGATAACTCGACATCTAGGATGTAACACTTCTTTAGTGAATAAGAGTACAACATTCATTCTAAGTTGCCATATTAAGCTCATGCTATATTCTGGCTGGTATAGTCAAAACGAATACTTCCAGCCTGGCGATCGTCACCTCCATGTTGAAATTAGCCCTTTTAAACGTATGGACACCAGTCCTCACGTCGTCAGGAACACAATGTTAATTACGTAAGGTTGTAGTTGATATTAGCCCTTTTAAATGTATGGACATCAGTCCTCACGTCATCGGGAACACAGTGTTAAATTCGTAAGCTTGTAGTCGTTCAACCATTCGCAAGGCTGAGGTTGGCTTAGTCCACTGTGAATTGGGTCACGGGGGCTCTTATAGAAATGTAGAAAAGGGGTTGGTTCATCATTTCCAACCAATGCCTATTCACGTGGGTGTGGCCACTGAGTGAGCATATTTAACCTATGAAAACAATTCTCTAATTTTTAAAAGATAAAATTACTTTTCATTTTTTCACAAATAGTTTCATATTTAAACATTTAAATTGCACAACAATTCCATGTGAATCTGATAACAAGAATGTGTAGACTTTCCAAGATACAATTTATGTCGTCCTATCATCAGTAATAATGTCTCCGACGACAACTGATCTGACACCATATTTTTTAAGTACTAACAGATACTTTCAACTGGTTGGATTATCGAAATATTACTCCGTTCCCAACCTTTTGATGTTACCATACTCTCTCTATGTTAACAAAGGGCTTTCCAAGAGTCCATTCTGTGGAGCAGAGAGAGAAAAGGGAGAAAGGTATTTGTCATGACAGCTCTCATGTGCCTTTTACTTAGGAGTGGCTTCTGTCTGGCCACTCTACCATAAAGGCCTGCTTGTTGGAGTTCTGCAGAGATGGTTGTCCCAGCTGAGCAGGTGTCCACATACTTTTGGTTTTCTTCACATCAACTCAATGATTAAACTTTTACATGCAAAACGTCACTTAGGGAACCTAACACCTCGATCACACCGGCAGTGTCAGTGGGTTTTGGTACACCAGAAGTACATAGATTTCTAATGGAACGCTGCGTTTGCATTGCAGCATTGCTTTGCAGAAGCAGTTGCTGTGTGTTCTCTGTGGTGTATACATTTGATTTATCGAACGTATGCATCAAATTGTATACATAGACGACTTGACAGAAATGGTAGCAGATAGTGAATTTTTTACTTTTGTTGCACATGCATCCAGATAATGTGTCGTACCCTTTTGCGCAATAACGTAATGCTGTAGGTGTGGTCGAGGTGTAAAAGGCGCTGCATGTTCAATCCAATGTCCTGCATTGGCCGTGCAGCATTTATGGTGATATGGCCTCTGCAGAATTCAGGGCATTCATACTTCTTGTGCTTCGCTGAGCAGCGCAGAGCTGTTGTGAAGGAAGTTGTCAAGTAATTGAGTTTGTGTTTATACAGGACCTCCCGCCCTCACCTACCGTCAACCAACCTTGTCAATGGAGCCACCATCCCACCCTCAGCCTGGACTGTCTTCCCGACAATGCACACCTTAACAAAGAGGCAGTCCCTACCTTGTCAGGACGTTAAAGGATTGCCAGTCCACCTCACCCCACAGGAGCAACAGAACAGCCACCAACTCTCTGAGACATATCAAACACTCCTTTAGACCTGCATCTGGTGGTGGTCTATCCAGGTCCACCTCAGCACTGATCTACCAGACCAGGCCCGCCTTAGTACAGCTCAACTAGATCCGGCCCATCACAACACATCTCTACCAGACCTGGCCAATCACAGCACAGCTCACCCAGACCCGGCCCATCACAACACAACAGAGCTCAACCAGACCCGGCCCATCACAGCACAGCTCTACTAGATCCGGACCATCACAACACATCTCTACCAGACCCGGCCCATCACAGCACAGCTCTCTCAGATAAGGCCCACCCCAACTCAGCCCAGCTCTACACAGCACCGACCACTACATTAGGGTCTGGCAAAACACTGTTGAGGGTAGTGCACCACATGATGCAGTCCACCCCATGTATCATTCACATCATCAGCCCTCATATTCTGAGAGTTTGGAGCTTCACCAGCCACACTGCCCTCCACACCACTCTCCTCAAGTCCCCCCACAACCTCCCTCCCAGGCTAATTTTGGTTACTCTCCCTACTCCCATTCCCAGGACAGGCCTGGGACACTCCTTCCCCCTATGGCAGCCCCACCCTGCAACAGGAGCCACACCAAGGCCTCCTGTGCACACTCAGAATAGAGCATTGGCAGCCATTCCGATCCCTTGCAGCAGCCCCACTCCCTTGGCAGGAGCTTCAGCTGGGTGGACAGAGCTCTGCCAACACTGCTCTCCCAGTTCCCGCCCCAGCCACTGCATCCAGCGACTTGAAGGAAGTCTGTCAAATGCTCAGTCTACTCTGCTCTCACGTGGTTGGCATGGACCTTGGCCAAGTCTCAGCTCACTCAACAAATAGCTGCAGATGACCCTATGCTCTTATGGGAATGAGCTGAATACCCCCTCTGACTTTAAATCTTGTAGAGGGCTTGGGCTAATGCACATAAATGTGTGAAATCTGATTTTAAAATGGATACAATTGACATTTGGTTACAGGACTCATTCTGGTTCTCTCTGAAACATTGTTAAATGGTTCTGTATCTGATGAAGACATTGAAGTAAATGATTCTAATGAATTTAGATGTGACAGATTGCAGAAAGGGGAGGAGTGGCCATACATGTAAAATCTAATTTGATGGTGTTCCAATCTTTAAATATTTCTGTTCGCAAGAAATTTGAGCTCCTGGTTATAGATGTGTTCATAAACAACATTTTGGAAAACAGTAAATGCACAGAAGTGTACAAATTCCCCTTCTTCCCTGCCTAAGAAAGCTCTGTCTGACTCTGGCATCATAACTGAGAAGAATGGAATAAGTGCTGCTTTTAATCATCATTTTATCTTGGCAAGCTTTTTATTTGAGAGAAATGGTGCTTTAATTGACCCTGGTCAGTCAATCGAGGGCTCTTCCTTCTGCCAGCCTCTAGCTGACTCAATGGTTAACCTGTCAAGTTCCAGTGAATCTTTGTTTTCATTTCTACAATTTACTATCTGTGATGTGCTTGATGCCTTGCTTAATATGGATGTTTAAAAAATCCACTGGGGCTGATACGCTTGATCCATTTTTGCTGCAGCTTTCTACCCCCTGAATCATTAACCCATGTTTTTAACCTGACGATTATATCTGGTACTATCCCCAACATTTAGAAGGCGGCCCATGTACTCCATCTTCACGAAGATGGTGACCCTTGTGACCTAAATAATTATAACCATATTTCTAAACTTTCTTGTCTAGCTAAAATATATTTTTATTTTACCAGGCAAGTCAGTTAAGAACAAATTCTTATTTTCAATGACAGCCTAGGAACAGTGGGTTAACTGCCTGTTCAGGGGCAGAACAACAGATCTGTACCTTGTCAGCTCGGGGATTCAAACTTGCAAACTTTTGATTACTAGTCCAACGCTCTAACCACTAGGCTACCCTGCCGCCCCTAAAATATTATAATCCTTGATCAATTCTCAGCTAACCGCAGGGGTCGATTCTGTGTCCTGTACTTTTTACTGTTTACATTAACAATATCTACAAAAAACTGTAATAGAGGCGGCAGGGTAGCCTAGTGGTTAGAGCGTTGGATTAGTAACCGGAAGGTTGCAAGTTCAAACCCCCGAGCTGACAAGGTACAAATCTGTTGTTCTGCCCCTGAACAGGCAGTTAACCCACTGTTCCTAGGCTGTCATTAAAAATAAGAATTTGTTCTTAACTGACTTGCCTAGTTAAATGAAGGTAAAAAAATAAACACATTTGCATGCTATTGCCCCCATGGTTGACCAGGCTCTATCTGAACTTCAGTCTGCCTTCATTGTATTACATAAAAACTTTATTGACCTGAAGTAAGTATTGAATGCAGGTCAAATTAAGTATATGTTGTTCTCTACAGTGTATAAAAATAACTTTGATGATATAAGCATATGTACTTTAGATGGTGTCCATTGATTGTGTCCCTGCTTACAAATATCTGGGAATCTGGATAGATGATAGGCTGTCTTTTAAAAAAACATATTGATGAGTTAGTTAAGAAGCTGAGGTTAAAATGGGCTTATTCTATAGAAATAGGTCCTGCCTCTCACTAAATAGTAGAAAACAGATTATTCAGTCTACGTTCCTATTGGTCCTAGACGATGGCGACTTCATCTATATGAATGCAGCTGCCACTTCATTAAACCATTAGATGCAGGTTATCACAGTTTCAGCTCTCACAGTTTCAGTACTCATCATTGGATAGAGTGCTTGACAGAAATGTTAGCAGAAGGTTAATGTTAAACTTTTGTTGCACACATATCCAGATGATGCTGCGTACTATTTGCGCAATGACATTGTCAGTGTGATTTCGGCATTAAGGTACCAGAGATAAATAGAGACTCAAAATTATAATCGGGGTAAAGAAGGTTGTGAGGTGTGAGTGTGTATTTTACACATACATATATACACATATATATATATATATATATATATATATATATATATATGTAAGTACATATATTTGATTGAATTATATATTTGATAAATACATTTTCCTGATATATTAAAATGTTTATATATATTTTTTTAAATATTCCAATATATAATTTTCCCGTATGGATTTGCATATCCGATTAGATTCTGTTATTTTTCCTGCAGTTTAAACAGCAAAAAAAGCACATGGAATCAGATTTCAAGCCACATTTCAAATGTAATTCCTGGCCATGCGACCCGTGTCTGAACAGTCAAATGTGATTTATTTGCTCTCCAGTGTTTTTTAGACTGTTATTTGACACATCTTGTTGCTTGCTACCTACTCTGTTGAAATTTAGACAAGGACATGTGGTAGATTGTTTACAAACAAGTTAGTGAATGTGCTAGAAAGCTATACAGCTACTTAGCTAGATATTGGACTACTGTGGCTAGCCAAAAATGAATCAGATTGAAAGTTGGATCATCTTATCCTTTGGGGCTTTAAAAGTTTTCTTACACTATGATTTTGAACATTCAACGCAACTGGGAAACCTCAATGGCAGGCATTGTTGTCTCCTTAGCTTGCTACACAGCATACCACCCTGCATACCACTGCTGGCTTGCTTCTGAAGCTAAGCAGGGTTGGTCCTGATCAGTTCCTGGATGGGAGACCAGATGCTGCTGGAAGTGGTGTTGGAGGGCCAGTACGAGGCACTCTTTCCTCTGGTCTAAAAAAATATCCCAATGCCCCAGGGCAGTGATTGGGGACACTGCCTTGTGTAGGGTGCCGTCTTTCGGATGGGACGTTAAACGGGTGTCCTGACTCTCTGAGGTCATTAAAGATCCCATGGCACTTATCGTAAGAGTAGGGGTGTTAACACCGGTGTCCTGGCTAAATTCTCAATCTGGCCCTCAAACCATCACAGTCACCTAATAATCCCCAGTTTACAATTGGCTCATTCATCTCCCTCCTCTCCCCTGTAACTATTCCCCAGGTCGTTGCTGCAAATGAGAACGTGTTCTCAGTCAACTTACCTGGTAAAATAACAGATAAATAAATAAACATACACTTCTGAGTGATTTCAGAGAGGAAGAGAGGCCCAACTCTGCAGAAAACCTGTCTTTATAAAGAAGTTGTCTCGAGATGGCTATGCATATTCTTGGCATATGGCTAATAGCATAGCATCTCTCTCCATTACAGGCAGTTGATGTCAACAACCCTCATCAAATATTCAAAAAGGATTACAATAATGACATGTATCCACCAATCCAAAGAAAGGATAGGTGGGGGCTAGACAACCCGCCGTGGCTAACGACTCCCATTGTTAGGCCAGAGAGGCATGCATCTTGTCAGTATATCCATAATCTTTGGTGATAGTAAGCACGAGCACCACCACTGCACACACACACCCGTATTTACTATGACAATAGAATAGCCATGTCAGCAAATGACTACTGTCTGAACAAACAGAAATCTGATTTGGTCACTTGCTGTATGGATAGTTAGTATTCCAAAACAGGTTTGAAAATAAAAACTGATTTGAGCATTAAGACCTGTGTGAACAAGGCTTTAATGCCGCCAAACAGTCATCCAAATGTATGTTGAAATGGGTCTGCATTCATACAATAATTAAAAACGTAAAAAATAATAGCATTATGATAGGCTAATTTAAAATGTTTATTATTGAAATAGGCAAGAGAACCCCAAGATCCAATCTCATACATTTTCTGCCTGCATCCTGCCTACGATGTGAACGTTTTTCAGTGATTTAGGCTGTGTTTAGACAGGCAGCTCAATTCTGATTTTTTTTTTCTCTCTCAAAAATGTGTCTTTTGACGAATCAGAAAAAAAAAACCCTGATGTGATTGGTCAAAATACCAATTAGTGGCAAAAAAATCTGAATTGGGCTGCCTGTCTAAACACAGTCATTAAAGTACATTCTGATTAAAACTGATCATGGGAAAGTAGCAACCTTCGGTTCTAATACCCACACAATACATCTTGTTGACCAGCTTTACAGTTTACAAATGAATGGCAATGAACAGCTAAGTAGGTCATTCATGGATTGTAACATCAAGAAACCAGCAATGATCTATAATATCCAGGGCTGTGTTTAAACAGGCTGCACAGTTCTGATATTTTCCCCCTCTAATTGGTCTTTTGACCAATCACATTAGCTCTTTTTCACAAGCAATTAGTGAACATAGATTAGAATTGGGATGCGTGTGTAAACATCTCAGCCCAAAGTTCACATCAGCTTTGAAGGAATAAAAACCATCAGAGGGAATACAGAAACCTTTCATTTTTATTTACCATACATAAAAAAAAAAAAGTGAACCACACTATACAAATGTTTTTCTGGTAGCTGGTAACGATGCAGATTACACTTCTAAGGGCCTTTTTCAAACACAGATCGCTTTCTGGAAGTGCAGCTAAAATTGCACTCATCTTTTTTTTAAACATACGTTCATAATTTGCTACTGCCACATAAAGCAGCAGTGTCTTAATAGCTTCTCCTCTATTACGTCTTTTTGCTTCTTAAATGCAGATAGGCAGTAGCATGCAACCCTCGGTGTGAAGGGTTTTGATAGTTTTTTTTGTATGTTATTAACTTTGCAAGATAAAAGTAAAGAGGTAAAGGTCTCTGTCGATATTTACATATCAAAATGTATCTGTCGATCCTGAGCAGTTCAGATGGGATCTTCAAACAAACACTGGGCGAGCAGCTATCCCATAATGTCAGAGTTTAAAGGGAAGTCCAGCTTTCGCAACCACCTTGATGATGATTGACAACTTTTTTCTTCTTTTTCTCCTTCTGTGCTCGCATTCCTGACAACATTGGCCAAATGTCAAAAGGAATGATGTTAATTACTCAAAAGACAACTTTAAAAAAAGAAAGGAGGGAGGGTGGAGAACAATGAAAAGGTTTTAAGCCAAGTAGCTGTAAGTGTCTTTCTCTCCGTCGACACGCTCCAGGTACTCCTTCTCGATCAGGATGTCGATACATTTCTGAAAGACAAAAAACATACATGACCATTACTAACATGGCACATGTTGCATACAGAAAGTGGTTTCCATAAACTTACAGGAGTATAGATTTGTTACATTTCTGAAAGACAAAAACAAGCACGTTCCTACCATGGCAGATGTTGCATTTACAGTATGTGGTTCCAAGAAATCCTCTGGGATAAGGTAAATTTCCATCTAACGTGGCCTAATTTACGGCATAATTTACCTTGATGACGGAACTCTTGGTTTAAACCTGGATGACAGCTGATTCAGCACCTCTGCCAGGAGTTGCTGATGTTTTAGCACTTTGCGCATCTTCATGATTCTCACAATGGCAGCCTACAGCAGGGTAGAGAAAGAGAGAACACAGCAGGTTTACATTTACATTTAAGTCATTTAGCAGACGCTCTTATCCAGAGCGACTTACAAATTGGTGCGTTCACCTTAAGACATCCAGTGGAACAGCCACTTTACAATAGTGCATCTAAATCTTTTAAGGGGGGGGGGGGGTTTGGTTTATTTTGGTTTAGACCAAAATGATCCTGGGTGAATATTCTAGACCAGAGAGGTTGTTTGTGACCGCTAGACAATAGACAGATTTTTGTAGTGGGAGTTAGATCAGGGGAAAAAATAGAATAGCATGATGTACAGTGTACCTGTATTAACAGTTTCCTGTCCTCCTCTATGTTTTTGTGAGTGGTTTCCTGCTCCTGCTTCTGCTCTGTCTTCATTGGCACGTTAATGTTCACCCGAAGTTTTTTGCTGTATAGATTCAAATCAAAATATATATCAGCAACAGTTCATGGAATCTATTAAAGTACAGTAACAGCACAGCAATTTGGAATATCTGGTTCCACAATTTGCAGGTTTGTATATTGATTACATGGTGTGTGTAATGACTCACTTTTTGTATCCCAGGAAGAGTTTTATTAAGGTGTCTGGTTTGAACTCTACTTCATCCACATTTGCATTCTCATCCTCCAGGACCTAGACAACAGAACATTGCTTGGGTCAAAGTTGAAATCCACAGTGCAGAATAGTTAATTGATGGCTCCCCTAGCAACTAGAGTTGTTTGGTAGATTATCTGAAAATAAGAGGCATAAAACCTACCAGCAATTTAGACTTCAACAAGATTTGCAACACCTGCACCAAAATGTCCTGGTGAGAACAAAAACAAAACAGGCAACGTATAAGGCAGATAGTGGGCTGTTGCTTTCAGCTTATACACATAGTATACCAAACATTAGGAACACCTTCCTAATATTGTGTTGCACCCCCACCTCCCCCTCTTTACCCACGGAACAGCCTTAAATTGGTTGGAGCATGGACTGTACAAGGTGTCGAAAGTGTTCCACAGGGATGCTGGGCCATGTTAAGTTGACTGGATGTCCTTTGGGTGGTGGACCATTGTTGATACACACGGGAAACTGTTGAGCGTGAAAAACCGAGCAGCGTTGCAGTTCTTGACTCAAACCGGTGCGCCTGACATCTCCTACCACACGCCGTTCAAAGGCACTTAAATATTGTCTTGCCCATTCTCGCTCTAAATGGCACGCATACACAATCCAGGTCTCAATTGTCTTAAGGTTTAAAAAAATCCTTCTTTAATACGTCTCCTCCCCTTCATCTACAATCAGTGGATTTATCATCAATAAGGGATCATAGCTTTCACTTGGATTCACCTGGTCAGTCTGTCATGGAAAGAGCAAGTGTTATTAGTGTTTTGTATTCCCATCAGAGCATAAGGTCTTCCTTTGAAAGACCATCCATCAAAGAGAATAGACTCTCTGTCTGTAGCAAACTAGATAGCGTTGAGTTGTCAGTACTCACTATCTTGATCTGTGTGCTGTCTGCGAGCTGCTGGACTGTGTAGACATCCTCAGCATTGTACTGCAATAGGATGGCCATCTGGAAGGTAGAAGCCTGGGAGGACAGGAGGAGCAACAGGGAATACGTCAAAACCATTCAATAGTAGAGGATACCATCACAACTCCGCTCCATGCATATTGTTGATTCATTATTTTTTTATTGTTAAATAGTCAGCACACACCAGTATGTTTGTTCAACAGTGATGGTTGTGAGAGTCTGAGAGGAAATATTCATATTTTATCTGATCAGACAACACCTGTAATCACCTGCAGAGTGTATCTGTTCTTAAAGCAGTTGGTGACCAGCTCTCCTTTGGACAGGTGGTAGAGCCAGGTCAGCTTGCGCCCGCTGTGTCTGCTGGCGTAGAAGGCAGTGAACCTTTGGTAACTCCTCTCCAGCTGAATGAGGGTAGGAGAGAAGAAAATAGAGAACAGTGAGTAAAACAGTGATCAATGTCAGTAAATTGGGTCACTGTGGAGGGGATCAGTTAGTCTCTCACCTCAGAGGGCAAGGCAAATGTACAGGACTGCTGGAAGGGCCAGGAACCAGAACTGAGGACTTGGATGCTGAAGTCCACTGAGACGCACACACACAGAAAACAGATCAACAATCTTCCTATAATAGTTATTTGTTTCAATGTGATTTTTTAAACGTTTGGTTAGGAAAAACCAGGGCCCTACTAAATCAACCAGGTTTCCGAGATTAAGAAACAAATTTCTGTCATCACATAATGAATCCCAGAATGGGGGACAAGGTACCACCGCATATCAGAGTCACAGACAGATATACTCACAGTCCAAAGGCTCAGAGTTGGTGAGGTGCTTTTTAAATTGTTCATTTAGGTCTTTGCTGACTCCGATGTCCTGGAACATGCGTTGGAGTTTGGAGGTGTACTCGAAGCCGCACGCTTGCTGTTGGGAAAGAGGGCAGGACATGCCATTAGGACAGATGGTCCCAGGTAAAACACAGTCCAAAGACTGAGCAACCAGAGAATATCTAACAGATTTGTACAATAAACAAACTGCACAACTCTAGTTACCAATCACAATGTAATGTCAATATCACATTGAAAATGACAAATTAAAAACATGGTCATGAGTAGGTAAACATATTTTTTGTGATATAGTACCTTTAGTTTGGAGATCATACTGGCTTCAGCATCATCACTGGCGCTGTTCTGATGGACTAACCGCTTAGCCAGCATCTTGGCATAGAACTTCTGGAACACATCTTTGTCCTCTATGTACTTAAAGACCACCATCTAGGGAAGAGAACACACAAGAGTTAGAGAGTTGTGAATAGAGACTACATCTCGTAAACCAACTAAAATGCAACGCCGGGCTGAAGGAGGGGGAGGAGATTGGGTCTACAATGGAAGGCAGCCAGTGCAGAAGCTCCACTTTTCATCCTGTCGACTCCAGGCAACCAGATAATGTATAAAATGCAGTACCAGTGTGGCAGCTGAGAAAAAAGGGGAAAAAAGCAGTCCAACTCACCACTTGGTTTAGTGTGTCTTCTAGCTCTGCCTCCTCTGGGTTCTTTGAGCTGTGCAAAAAAAAGAAAGAAAATAATTCAATTTAAAAATCAGACATCCTGCTCTTGTAGGTTAGCAGTGTCTATTAAAACCACAAGAAGAGTAGACGTCGTATTGACTCTAGTCAATGTGAACCATTTCAGAACAAATGTCCATAGCAATACTGGATTGCTGGCTACTGGTCTCAGGCGTACGTAGACTTGAAAATCAAACTGTGGTTCTGAGTTATGCATTAAGTGAATGTGCCAGAGCAGAGGCACACCTCTTCTTCAGCAGAGAGTCACAGTATCTAGCCAGGAGCTCTGGGGATTTGCTGGATGACTGCACCATCTTGGTCACAGCATTGTTGTTTATGAAGCGTCCACAGGCCTGTGAAGACAAAAAATGGGTGTTCAAAGTTAACAAAAACAACAACAGTAAGTGTGTGTGTGACAAAATGTCTAACACCACACAATATAGTAAAATATGAACATACCTTGTCCAGAGCAGCAACAAAACCAGCATCGTTGTTGAACGCTGACATTACTAAAGCATTATACTTCTTGTGGACGTCTAAGATGGTCTGGACATACATTTTGGGATCCTGTGGTGAAATAAATGAAAACAAAGTCAAGGAACACTCAAGTGAACTGGAGAAAGGACTGTCTCAGATTATTCTAATAAAGATGTGAACCGGTAAAACCCAATGCGTACATTTAACTATTAAATCCATTGTAGTTCTTACATTGAGAGCTGCTTCTCCACACTTCTCTATAGCAGCAAGGCCCTGGTTGTATATGTGCGTCTCCAGGAGTTTCTTCAGCTCTCCCAATCCATCAGTGATCCGGGACACCAAATTGTACATTCGCCCAAGGTCTACAGACAGAGAATGGCGATGCATGTCACATGCTCCAAACACTACACTGAAATTCTTACATACAAGCCCTTAACTAACAACGCAGTTCAAGAGTTAATGAAATATTGACAATTTATTTATATAAATATATATATCAATCAAAAAGTAAAATAAATGTACATAACAATAACAAGGCTATATATAGGGGGTAACGGTACTGAATCAATGTGCGGGGGTAATTTGTAAAGTGACTATTGATAGATAATAAAACAGTGAGTAGCAGCAGTGTAAAAACAAAGAGGGGGACGGGTCAATGTAAATAGTTCAGGTGGCCATTTGATTAGTTTAGTTGTTCAGCAGTCTTATGGCTTGGGGGTAGAAGATGTTAAGGAGCCTTTTGGTCCTAGATATGGCGCTCCGGTACTGCTTGCCGTGCAGTAGCAGAGATAACAGTCTATAACTTGGGTGACTGAAATCTTAGAGAATTTTTTGGGCCTTCCTCTGACACCGCCTAATATACAGGTCCTGGATGTCAGGAAGCTCGGCCACAGTGATGTACTGGGCCGTACGGACTACCCTCTGTAGCGCCTTACGGTCGGATGCCGAACAGTTGTCATACCAGGCAGCGATGCAACAGATCAGGATATTCTCGATGGTGCAGCTGTAGAACATGAGGATCTGGGAACCCATGCCAAATCTTTTCAGTCTCCCGAGGGGGAATAGGCATGGTTGTGCCCTCTTCACAGCTGTGTTGGTGTGTTTGGACCATGATAGTTTGTTGGTGATGTGGACACCAAGGATCTTGAAACTCTCGACCCGTTTTACTTTAGTCCCATCAATGAGAATGGGGGCCTGTTCAGCCCTCCTTTTTCTATAGTCCACGATCAGCTCCTTTGTCTTGCTCACATTGAGAGAGGGGTTGTTGTCCTGGCAACACACTGCCAGGTCGCTGACCTCCGCCCTATAGGCCGTCTCATCGTTGTCGGTGATCAGGCCTACCCCTGTTGTGTTGTCAGCAAACCTAATGGTGTTGGAGTCATGCTTGGCCACGCAGTCGTGGGTGAACAGAGTACAGGGGGGGACTAAGCACACACCCCTGAGGGGCCTCAGTGTTGAGGATCAGCGTGGCAGATATGTTGTTGCCTACCCTTACCACCTGGGGGCAGCCAGTTAGGAAGTCCAGGATCCATTTGCAGAGGGAAGTGTTTAGTTCCAGGGTCTTAGCCTAGTGATGAGCTTTGTGGGCACATGGTGTTAAATGCTGAGCTGTAGTCAATGAGCAGAAATCTCACATTGGTGTTCCTTTTGTCCAGGTGGGAAAGGGCAGTGTGGAGTGCGATTGAGATTGCGTCATCTGTGGATCTGTTAGGGCAGTATGCAAATTGGAGTGGGATTAGGGTTTCTGACATGATGGTGCTGATGTGAGCTATGACCAGCCTTTCAAAGCACTTCATGTCTACCGACGAGAGTGCTACGGGGCGGTAATAATTTTAGGCAGGTTACTTTCACTTTCTTGGGCACAGGGACCATGGTGGTCTGTTTGAAACATGTAGGTATTACAGACTCGGCCAGGGAGAGGTTGAAAATGTCAGTGAAGACACTTGCCAGTTGGTCCACGCATGCTTTGAGTACACGTCCTGGTAATCTGTCTGGCTCCACGGCTTTGTGGATGTTAACCTGTTTAAAGGTCTTGCTCACATCGGCTATGGAGAGCGTGATCACACAGTTGTCCGGAACAGCTGGTGCTCTCATGCATGCTTCAGTATTGCTTGCCTCAAAGCGAGTATAAAAAGGCATTTAGCTCATCTGGTAGGCTCGCCTCACTGGGCAGCTCGTGGCTGGGTTTCCCTTTGTAGTAAGTCATAGTTTTCGAGACCTGCCACATCCGACGAGCATCAAAGCCGGTGTAGTAGGATTCAAACTTAGTCCCGTATTGACGCTTTGCCAGTTTGATGGTTCATCTGAAGGCATAGCGGGATTTCTTATAAGCATCCGACTTAGTGTCCCGCTCCTTGAAAGCGGCAGCTCTAGCCTTTAGCTCAGTGCGGATGTTGCATGTAATCTATGGCTTCTGGTTGGGAAATGTATGTACGGTCACTGTGGGGAGGACGTCATCGATGCAGTTATTGACGAAGCAGGTGACTGAGGTGGTATACTACGCAATGATGAATCCCGGAACACATTCCAGTCTGTGCTAGCAAAACAGTCCTGTAGCGTAGCATCCGCGCCATCTGACCACTTCCGTATTGAGCGAGTCACTGGTACTTCCTGCTTTAGTTTTTGCTTGCAAGCAGGAATCAGGAGGATGGAATTATGGTCAAATTTGCCAAAAGGTTGGCGAGGGAAAGCTTTGTATGTGTCTCTCTGTGTGGAGTAAAGGTGGTCTAGGTTAGTTTTTCCTCTGGTTGCAAATGTGACATACTGGTAGAAATTAGGTAAAACTGTTTAAGTTAGCCTGCATTAAAGTCCCTGGCCACTAGCACCGCTTCTGGATGAGCATTTTCTTGTTTGCTTATGGCCTTATACAGCAGTTGAGTGTGGTCTTAGTGCCAGCATCGGTTTGTGGTGTAAATACAGTTACAAATTATATTTATGTGAACTCTCTTGGTCTACAGCTTATCATGAGGTATTCTACCTCGGGCGAGCACTACCTCGAGACTTTTTAAATATTAGACATCTTGCACCAGCAGTTATTGACAAATAAACACGATCCTCATCATACCAGAAGCCAGCCAGCTCTATATTATCTGCATCGTCATTCAGCCAAGTCTCGGTGAAACATAAGATATTACAGTTTTTAATGTCACATTGGTATCATTGTCTTAATCGTAGATCTTCAGTTTGTTTTCCAATGATTGCACGTTGGCCAATAATACTGAGAGTAGTTGTGGTTAGGGTTGCAAAGGGTTGGAAACCTTTCGGGAAATTTCTGGAATTTTCCCAGAAATTTTCCATGGCAAGTTAAGCCAAGGAATTTGGGGAATTTTTCTTAAATTCATCATTTTCTTTTAGCTTATAACAGCGAACCTATTTTGTGGGATACACAAGGCAATTCTAAGTATTGTGGCATATTTTGCTTAAACTATGGAATTGTAACCCTCTGCATGCACAGTGCACTCTTCCAGTCACATGTACAGCTGATTCTCAAGATCTTGCACACTAATGAGATGCTATGGAGCCCACACTACTACACTGTTTGAGCCAAGCACCACATGCTTTATGGTAAGTTTTGAAACACAATACTGGGTGGGGTGAATTTATTTTATATGACATACATGATTTTTTGTTAACTAGTAAATAGTAGCCTACAGCAAAGTGTGTTTAAATCATTTCTAACTTGATAACAATTTCTGCTAGTTAGTTCTTGCTACCATGTGGATTTTAGCTTGCTTGAGCCTGCCAACTGAGGAAAGTTAATTCACCTGTTTCCAAACGTGTTTAATTTTAAAACATTTATCTTACAAAGGAGTTGTTTAACTTCTTAAGGTATAGGGGGCAGCATTTTCACTTTTGGATAAATAGCGTGCCCAATTTCAACTTCCTGCTACTCATGCCAAGAATATAAGATATGCATATTATTAGGAGATTTGGATATAAAACACTCTGACGTTTCTAAAACGGTTTGAATCATGTATGTGAGTATAACAGAACTTATGTAGCAGGCAAAACCACGAGGACTAACCATTCAGAAATATATTTTTTTGAAGTCTTTGTCTGCTCAGTGAGTTCTCATTGGGAAACTATATTTCTTAGGCACTTGTTTGCAGTTCCTACCGCTTCCACTGGATGTCACCAGTCTTTGGAATTTGGTTGAGGTTATTCCTTTGTGCAATGAAGAAGTACGGCCATCTAGGAACTGGGTAACACTGTTGAGAGTTGCCCAAGACATGAAAAGTAGCGTTGGTTTGTTGTCTTTCTGTATTGAACAGATAGACCTGTCTTCAATTTGATCGATTAAAAAATACCTAAAGTTGTATAACAAAAGTAGTTTGAAATGTTTACAGGTAACTTTTGAGATATTTTGTAGTGACGTTGCGCAAATTGGAAGCAGTTTTTTTCTGGATCAAATGCACCAAATAAATTGACATTTTGGATATATATGGACGGAATTAATCGAACAAAAGGACCAATTGTGATGTTTATGGGACATATTGGAGTGCCAACAAAAGAAGCTCGTCAAAGGTAAGGCATAATTTATATTTTATTTCTGCGTTTTGTGTAGCGCCTGCAGGGTTGAAATATGCTACTCTCTTTGTTTACTGTTGTGCTATCATCAGATAATAGCTTCTTATGCTTTCGCCGAAAAGCCTTTTTAAAATCTGAAATGTTGGCTGGATTCACAACGAGTGTAGCTTTAATTTAGTATCTTACATGTGTGATTTAATGAAAGTTAGATTTTTATATAATTTTATTTGAATTTGCCGCGCTGCATTTTCCCTGGCTTTTGGCAAAGTGGGACGCTACCGTCCCCTATCCTAGAGAGGTTCAACTAACTGTATTTACCTGTACATGGAATTGTATTTTTTATTTATTTTTACTCCATTTTTTCGTAGGAAATAATCTTTATAGGAAAACAATTCTACAAGTATTATACACTGGTAGAGATCAGTGTGTCCGTTGTCCCTTGTGTCTGTGCTCTTGTAGAATACTGGATGAGGTAGTAGAGATTATGTAGTTAATAATTCCTTGCCCACGAACATTCGTCCACCCATCAGAGATGATTGCAAGTCATCAATGACCCATCAGGAGCTGAAGGCAGTCATCAATGACCTTGGACCACAGCAGGTATTTGCACTGGTGACAGACAATGCTGCGAACATGAAGTCTGCTTGGTCTAAAGTGGAGGAGTCTTACTCTCACATCACACCCATTGGCTGTGCTGCTCATGCATTGAATCTGCTCCTTAAGGACATCATGGCACTGGAAAAAAAAGAAGTGCCTTTCAGCAGCAGGAACAGAGACTGATAAGGATAGAGGGAACAATCAATGAATGGAGCCAAATAAAGGCAAATCCTTGATGAGAACCTGCTTCAGAGGCATTTCACTGTACTTGTGCATGTGACATTAAAACTTGAAACCGTCCTTAGACTGGGGTGAAAATGTACTTTCCAACAGGACAATGACCCAAAGCAATGCTTGAATGGCTTCAGAACAAGAATGTGAAAGTCCTTGAGCCAAAGCCCAGACTTAATTCCCATTGAAAATCGTCAGAAAGACTTGCTGTTCACCGCCACTCTCCATCTAACTTAACAAGAGCTTGAGAAAATCTGCAAGGAAGAATGGGAGAAAACCCCCCAAATGCAGATGTGCAAAGCTAATACAGACATACCAAAGACTACTCAAACCTGTAATCACTACCAAAGGTGCTTCTACTAAGTACTGACTCAGTGGTGAAAATATGTATGTAAATGAGATCTGTATTTAATTTTCAATAAATTCTAAAAACATGTTTTCACTTTGTTATTATGGGGTATTGTGTGTAGATGGGTAATTTTTTTATAGATTTTATAGATTTTGAATTAATGATGTAAGAAGAAAATGTGGAATAAATAAGTGGGTATGAATAATTTCTCAAGGCAAAGTATAAATGTACGAAAAGTACATAAAGCACAAATCTGGCAATAGCAAAAAGGCATGTCTGGCTGGCAATTGCCATTTGGACTCTCATCCATACCTTCATTTTTGTCAGCGTCCAGAAGGTTCTGGAACTCTGTGTGGAAGATCTCCAGGTGCTTCTCGATGAGCACCTGCTCACACTTGCGGGCCAGCTCGTCCTGCGTGCTCTCATGGAGGTACACCTGCACCCTCCGCTGCTCCTCCAACAGACGCGCCTCAGCCTGAGAGAGAGACAGAAGGAGAAAGAGAGCCGAGTGAGAGACCGAAAGAGATGGAGAAAGAGAGGGATTCTGTACATTTTTACACTAAACAAAAAGGCTACTGATACATCTATTTGGCTCAATATACTGGTTTCATAACCCACCTTTTTCATGTATTCAGTAACTGGATTTTGTTGCAGGAACTCTGTGCTCTCTCGTGTGTAAAAACGCTCAGTGTCCGCCAAGAACTGAGTCTCGAAGTACTCTTTGTAGACTGACAACGTGGGGCCTTTGGCAAAGGCATCATCCTCATTGAGACCCAACTCAACTGAAAGACACACAACCTCTACTGTCAACCAACATAATTTCAGAACCATGACATCACATCTCACAACAGTTTCATATTGGTTGAACAACACACCATTAAAATATGCCAGGACCTACCATAGGACTGGACGACTCCACTGATAAGCCTAGTGTTGATGGTCTCTCCGTTACGTTCCTTCTCAATGAGCTTCAATACAGCATTTGTGACCTTAGTTGGGGGGGTGGGACACATTTAGGATCATGCCTTCAACAAAATGTATCGTAATCAACTAAGACTGGGAATAACTTTTCCACAGCTAATCTGAGCGGATACTCACTTGTTTATTCAAAGGTCTGAAAAGGCATTCTCTCCATGTCACCAACGCGAGCTGAAAGGAGAGGAAATGATGAGGCAATGCATACAATTGAGAAAACCATTTAAGAATATAAGATTTACGTTAACAAAAAAACAACAAAAAAGTTATCTTACGGAGTAGATTTCATATATCCCTTTGCGCCCCTCGTCACACTCGCGGCGGACCCAGTGCCGGTTGAGGTAGGCACAGATACCATTCAGCACTTTGCTGGAGAATCTGTAGTCTTCCCACTGCTGTGTGTAGAACTTTAATACACTCTCATCCATCAGGTCTTCTCCGTCCTGCAGATGATGGGGACATGAGTGATATTTCCAGTGGCAAGAAAAAGTATGTGAACCCTTTGGAATTACCTGATTTCTGCATAGATTTGACAAAAATTCCCCTGATCTTCATCTAAGTCCCAACAATAGACAAGCACAGTGTGCTTAAAGTAATAACACACAAATTATTGTATTTTTCTTGTCTATATTGAATACATCATTTAAACATTCACAGTGTAGGTTGGAAAAAGTATGTGAACCCCTAGGCTAATGACATCTCCAAAAGCTAAATGGAGTGAGGAGTCAGTTAACCTGGAGTCCAATCAATGAAACAAGATTGGAGATGTTGGTTCGAGCTGCCCTGCCTCATAAAAACACTTAGAATATTTGAGTTCGCTATTCACAAGAAGCATTGCCCGATGTGACCCATGCTTCAAACAAAAGAGATCTCAGAAGACCTAAGATGAAGAATTGTTGTCTTGCATAAAGCTGGAAAGGGTTAGAAAAGTATCTCTAAAAGTCAGTCCACAGTAAGACAAATTGTATAGAAATAGAGGAATTTCAGCACTGTTGCACTCTCCCTAGGAGTGGCCGCCCTGCAAAGATGACTGCAAGAGCACAGCGCGGAACACTCAATGAAGTTAAGAAGAATCCTAGAGTGTCAGCTAAAGTCTTACAGAAATCTCTGGAGGATGCTAACAGCTCTGTTGACAAGTCTACAATGCGTAAAACACTAAACATTTACATTTACATTTAAGTCATTTAGCAGACGCTCTTATCCAGAGCGACTACAAGAATGGTGTTCATTAGAGGACAGCATGGAAGAAGCCACTGCTGTCCAAAAGAAACATTGCTGTATAAGTCTGAAGTTCACAAAAGAGCACCTGGACACAACACTATGTGTGGAGAAAGAAAGGCACAGCACACAAAAATCAAAACCTCATCCCAACTGTAAAGTATGGTGGAGGGAGCATCATGGTTTGGGGCTGCTTTGCTGCCTCAGGGCCTGGACAGCTTGCTATCATCAACATAAAAATGAATTCCCAAGTTTATCAAGACATTTTGCAGTAGAATGTTAGGCTGTCTATCCGCCAATTGAAGCTCAACAGGAGGTAGGTGATGCAACTGGACAACAACCCAAAAGAAAGAAGTAAATCAACAACATAACGGCTTGAACAGAAGTAAATACACCTTCTGGAGTGGCCCAGTCAGTCCTGACCTCAACCCGATTGAGATGCTGTGGCATGACCTCAAGAGAGTGGGTCACACCAGACATACGAAGAATATTGTGGAACTGAAACAGTTTTGTAAAGAGGAATGGTCCAAAATTCCTCCTGACCGTTGTGCAGGTCTGATCCGTAACTACAGAAAACTTTTGGTTGAGCTTATTGCTGCCAAAGAAGGGTCAACCTGTTATTAAATCCAAGGGTTCGCATGCTCTTTCCAAACTGCACTGTGAGTGTTTACACAGTGTGTTCAATAAAGACATGAACAATTATAATTGTTTGTGTGTTATTAGTTTAAGCAGACTGTGTTTGTCTATTGTTGTGACTTAGATGAAGATCAGATAATATTTTATGACCAATTTATGCAGAAATCCAGGTAATTCAAAAGGGTTCACATATCACTGTAGTTAGAGATAAGCATGCAAATGTGGTAGGACATTTGATATGCTTCCTTTTAACCTTTACTGGAAGGGCTAATGGAGAATTAACTAGCAGGCCAATTCATTTAATCGATTCATTGACCTCAGTCCATTTAAAAAAAGGCACAGAACAGAGCATTACCTTGAGCAGGTTGGTCAGGTAGTTCTTGAGGAACTCCTTGAGTCTCTTGTAGAGCTCCAGGCCCACAAACTGGGCCCCTCCTGGGGTGGGGGCCTTTTTGGAGGGCTTGGATGGAGGGGGCCCTGCCCCACGGGCCTGATTGGACTGATGCACACTGGTACAGTAGTTATAAACATGTCTGGGTGGTGGGTAAAGGCAACAACATAAATGTAGAAACTTAAAATACTGACAATGGATTATCCCAAATATGCTTTAAACTGAGGAAAACCTGTGCTGGTGTCAGCCATAAAAACTGCCCTTAATAAAGAGACACACTTGGAAGCACAGTCAGAGAAGCCTGGAAGTGTATTTATGTGGAAGGATACGTGTACAGTTCCATATATCGTGATTTGGCCATGCTCTGTCTGGTGTACACCTGCTGTATTCCTGCTCGCAGGTCATCCCAGATCTGGTCCAGGCCAATCTGCTTGAGCCCATGAGGGTTCTGGCTTCTGTTGGATGACATTGTCTCTTTGCTTGTTGTTGCTCTCCTCTCAGATGCTCCGTGCCACGTCTTCTTTTATTGCTTGTAATGAAACCGTCAAGAGCTACTCCTCCATAAGGTGATAAAGAGAGAGGTCACAATGTAACACAGAGACAAGGTGGGGTCTTCTCTTTGGAGTGGCAGACGATCTTGGAAGACCCCCTTCAAGTAGCAATCAGGAGAGCATCCTGCCAAAAAACCTGCAAACAAACACATTGTAAGAAAGGAGAAAACATTGTATAAGTCACATAGCACAGGCCCTGAAGAGTAAGAAAACATCTTGCATTGTAGAATTTTGGGATTGCAATAATTGATGTTGACATTCAATTGAAAAAGATCATTACCTGGCTAGAAAAAAACATGCATTAGGATCTAGCTCATCAATATTTGCACTTGAAACTGCTTCCATTGTAGACTACAATACACAGCAAAATGATTGGAATAGTTCCCCTGCCATATAAAGCTAGTATCTGCTATCCAGGTGATAATGTATGACATATTGTTAGAGATTAGTCTAGTGAGTGTTATATTGACTCCAGCCTCCCCTTGATCAAGACCCAACAGCTGGGCCTGTGATCTGACCTTCACTGGTCCTGAATACTGTAACTACATTAGTGTCAGTGAGTGTCTGCCCACCCCAGTGCAGCCTGGCTGGGGGAATACGGCTGACTGGATTTGGCTTTCCTTCAGGAGGAAACCTAAACCCTACTGCCCTCGGCTTCTGTTGTTAAACCTGTGCAGGGTAGGCAGGGCTGATTTCCGGCATGGAGCAGGAGATCATTCAAGTGATATTGAATAATACATTGAAGGTAGAGAAATCACAAAGAAAAAAATATATAATTTAAGAGTAGACAAGAGCGCAGAATTATGATTTCAAGATGAGGCCTAACCTGACCTTGTTTCATTACATGTTTATATGTAAATATGTTAACTTGGATTCTACTAAGTCTTAGAATACAACCATAGACATAAAATACACAAGGGGTACGCAACCCTGGTCCTGGAGCAGGCACTTCATGTTTTTGATTTAACTGATCTGGAAGACCAGGTGTTTTGAATGTAGGCAATCACTGAACTGATCATTTAGTTAAGTCTAGTGCCTAGCCGGGGGAAAGAATCCTGCGACACTTCAGGAACAGGTTTGCCTACCCCTGATATAGGCTAACCAAAGTGGATATAATGATATCCTTGGATACTAAAGTAAAAAATATCTTATGCGAATACTGCAAGTATTGTGCATGAATGACAAACATGAGATGGTAAGATAAGTTTTGGGGCTAATTGTTAAATAACCAACTGTTCAAGATAATTACAATTTCAGTCCAGGCCCAAGTATTCATCAATTTATCACAGGGACAGTGTTGTCACTAACCAAGGCAAAAGATGCAGATTAAGCAGCAAACACACTGAAAAGAGGAAGCTACAACGATAGGGACAGTATATTTTGCCAAAATGATTGCCACTGAGTTGGTGGCAAACAATCTTTGAGGCACTGTAATGCCTGGCTTGCAATCCGACATTACATACCTATTCTCTGTATATTGCTAGCTAGCTTTTTGTTATTTGCAAAACTTAATATTGATAGCTAACTAGTCCAAAGCAATATCTTGTACATTAAATATGAACTTTCTGGCAATGCTAGCTACTACACCTGTAGTCCCCATGCACAAGCCTGCCAAGGAAGCTTCTGAACTTTACATTCGCTATCTAGCTTTGTCATGCCATGGCTAAACGTGAACTATTAACCTGGTTAGTGGTGCAGTGTAAGCAAACGTAGCAGTTAGCAATGTTTTTGACTAGCTGACATTAGCATTACATTTGCTAGGTGTACTGTTAGCTAGCTAGTAACTTAAACCAAATAGTCGATAATACAAACTGCAAATTTGGATTGGCAAACGTTATTACCAACTTAGCTAACATGGTATTAGCCAGTGAGCTATCAGGGTAACGTTAGCTAACTACCGTGAGAAATGAGGCCTGTTCAGGCGCAACGCTAGAGCTAACTTAAGCTACCTGACCACAGAAGCCAATTAACGTTACGGATAAACAGCCAGGCAGTGTTCTCTGTATAAATACAACACACAATAGTCGTGCGTGTTCTGTGTTTGTATAACTAGCTAGCTAGAATAATATTCAAGTTCACTGGTGATTTCTCGTTATGCTTAGCTAGCCAGTCAGTTTAGCTACTGTACTAGCTAGCTGACGTTAGCTTACCATCGTGTAGTGCTGGTTCTTGGCTCCAAATGAAACAAAACAGTACCAATTAGAACCAAATATTACGTTTTTAATCTGAGTAAAGTATTGGAATACTCCTTTTCAAAGACACATACCAGTTTCCCTCTAAATTATTTACTTTTCACTGCCACAACAATAGCTGCGACAGTGCATAGAAATAACACTTTACAAATGTGTTTGCAGAAAGATGTCCCATGGAATTTGAGTGGAATTTAAAGTTCCGGACACGCACGGCTGATTATAATGGACATACTGTATGTTGTGCATGGAACAGCACGATTTGTGAGAAGGTCAATGTTCTAATGAAAACTGATTGATAATCATGTATGCCACTGCAACAAACAATTTGTCGTTACATTCTGAAACATCCTACAATTAATGATATTAGTATTGGTTTTATGCAGGGCT
Organism: Oncorhynchus nerka; assembly: GCF_034236695.1. Taxonomy (NCBI): domain Eukaryota; kingdom Metazoa; phylum Chordata; class Actinopteri; order Salmoniformes; family Salmonidae; genus Oncorhynchus; species Oncorhynchus nerka. Next base: position 23,462,406 of record NC_088424.1, on the reverse strand, counting down.
GGCCCCAGCCAAAAGTAACTTTAGGGCCCCTCATTTTAGGAATTCAATCAGGTCTTAACTTACTAGTGAGAGTAAGAATAGTATAATACACAAGGTGCAATTTTGACATTTGGTTGTGTATCAGCATTGTTTTGTTGTCAGTCACTCAATGAGCCATGTCGGCTAACAATTTTTAGATTGGTAAATTAGTCTAGTCAGCAATCTAAATTTAGTAATCATAGCCAAATGCATACTGGGCACGTTGGTCACTCTCACTCAGATAATGTATTAACATGGTATAGGTCATGGCAAACTGTGTAGAATTGCAGGAAATTTGCCTTAGAACTGAAAAAAAATATATATTATCCCCTCAATAGTAAAATAGCTAGAATTGTAGGAATTTTTATAAAATTGCAACATTTTCTCATTGCCCCATGGCAAAATGTGTAGAATTGCAGAAAACGTGTTACTTTTAAAGCATGTTTTTCTCCACTGTCAAGAGGGGCCACTAAAATGTTTTACTGTGAGGTGGGGGCCCTCCCAACCAAATCTCACTTAGGGCCCCCAAAAGGCTAGGTCCAGTATAGTTTGACGGACCAGGCTAGTGTCTACCATAAATGTCAGGGAGAGGAAGGTTCTGATGGGGAGGCATCTGATGAAAGCAACCACGCTCTTTGTATGGCAAGGCTTGTTTAATGATTTATATTAAGACAAAATCACATTACGTATGCAATCTCAAGCCTAACATACAATACTGAACATAAGTAACAAATTAAATGCATTTTGGGGGACATAATCTTAAGCCACTGTAAAAGACCATTTTTTACAATTTGTTTTTCACACAGAATTAAAGAGAACTGCCATTTAATTGTAATGAAAAATTAAAATATTATAAAAAGGCTTTTGCACATCATCCCTCAAACATACAAAATATTTCCAAGTAATTCATGTAAAATATATTGTACTGCAATGTGGTACTGTTTTAGTTTACATATCATGCTGCTAATGAAAGTAAAAAAAATAATAAAACGCCAATTGTTCATTTGACAAGTGGTTATCAGCAACATAAATAAAGTGTATTATCCATTATCAGTATGCTATAATATTGAAGTGTTAGTCTGATGTGAGCTCATGCTTTGTCATAGTGTTGCTCTACAGTAATTGTCCTCTGATTATTTTAGCTTACAAAATAGTAAGCTTTGATACAGTTGCAACTTGACTATTACCACATATAGTTTGTGATATTCAAATGAGCAAAACTATCTGAAGCACAATAAGCCAAACTGTACCCTTGTGAGATGCAGAGGGTTTTGTGTTGATTCATAATAGCCTACATGACAAAATATCAACAAACAATGAAGCAATTACCAAATAATAAGTGGTGCAAAATTGCTGTGGGCATGTGGAATGCTGACATGTAAGGAGGAATGCCTTCAGTTTGCAGAATGCTGTTACAGCCTTCAGCAGTAACCGCTAATAATTTCATGTTCATTGCAAAGGTTTTCATTACTCTCTCTCATGCTGTCTACATTCCCCTTAGCTTCTCTAATCCCCCAGTTCTTGTCTTCTGCGCACACACTGTGTTGTCTGTGTTATGCCACTCTAAATACTCAACCCACATGATGTGAATATGAGCATCTTAACGTGGGAAAGGCTGACATAGAAAGCATACTTGAGTCTTGTTGGCACTTGTAAGAGAGAACCGTTTAATATTGTGGGGTATTCTGAAAATAAGGAAATTAAAAATTAGTAGACATTAAACCTCACTGTACTCTAACAATCATATACAGTAAAATATTACATATAGTACCACATGATGCCAACAAAGCCATACAAGTTCAGGTATTAAGAGCGTGTATACAGTTGTGGCCAAAAGTTAAGAATGACACATTCATTTTCAAAGTCTGCTGCCTCAGTTTGTATGAGGGCAATTTGCAGATACTCCAGAATGTTATGAAGAGTGATCAGATGAATTGCAATCAATTGCAAAGCCCCCCAAAAATTTCCACTGCATTTCAGCCCTGCCACAAAAGGACCAGCTGACATCATGTCAGTGATTCTCTCGTTAACACAGGTGTGAGTGTTGACGAGGACAAGGCTGGAGATCAATATGTCATGCTGATTGAGTTCGAATAACAGACTGGAAGCTTCAAAAGGGTGGTGCTTGGAATCATTGTTCTTCCTCTGCCAACCATGGTTACCTGCAAAGAAACATGTGCCGTCATTGCTTTGCACAAAAATGGCTTCACAGGCAAGGATATTGCTGCCAGTAAGATTGTACCTAAATCAACCATTCATCTGATCATCAAGAACTTCAAGGAGAACGGTTTAAATTGTTGTGAAGAAGGCTTCAGGGCGCCCAAGAAAGTCCAGCAAGCGCCAGGACCGTCTCCTAAAGTTGATTCAGCTGCAGGATCAGGGCACCACCTGTACAGAGCTTGCTCAGGAATTGGCAGCAGGCAGGTGTGAGTGCATCTGCACGCACAGTGAGGTGAAGACTTTGAGGATGGCCTGGTGTCAAGAAGGGCAGCAAAGAAGCCACTTCTCTCCAGGAAAAACATCAGGGACAGACTGATATTATGCTAAATGTACAGGGATTGGACAGCTGTTGACTGGGGTAAAGTCATTTTCTCTGATGAATCCCTTTTCCGATTGTTTGGAGCATCCGGAAAAAAGCTTGTCCGGAGAAGACAAGGTGAGCGCTACCATCAGTCCTGTGTCATGCCAACAGTAAAGCATCCTGAGACCATCCCTGTGTGGGGTTGCTTCTCAGCCAAGGGAGTGGGCTCACTCACAATTTTGCCTAAAAACACAGCCATGAATAAAGAATGGTACCAACACATCCTCCGAGATCAACTTCTCCCAACCATCCAGGAACAGTTTGGCGATGAACAATGCCTTTTCCAGCATGATGGAGCACCTTGCCATAAAGGCAAAAGTGATAACCAAGTGGCTCAGGGAACAAAACATAGATATTTTGGGTCCATGGCCAGGAAACTCCCCAGACCTTAATCCCATTGAGAACTTGTGGTCAATCCTCAAGAGGTGGGTGGACAAACAATACCCACAAATTCTGACAAACTCCAAGCATTGATTATGCAAGAATGGGCTGCCATCAGTCAGGATGTGGCCCCGAAGTTAATTAACAGCATACCAGGGCGGATTGCAGAGGTCTTGAAAAAGAAGGGTCAACACTGCAAATATTGATTCTTTGCATCAACTTCATGTAATTGTCAATAAAAGCCTTTGACCCTTGTAATTATACTTCAGTATTCCATCTGCCAAAAAATATCTAAAGACACTGAAGCAGCAAACTGTGAAAATTAATGTCATTCTCAACTTTTGACCATGACTGTAGTGTATCACTGTCCATGGGGACAGCTGAACTTAAGCCATGTTCTTTCATTTTCCTTTTAGCAAATAGCAACCATCATAAATACATCCCTATTGGCCTTAGTGTTTCAAGGGACAGTCAGTGGGCCCACAATGAAATAGTCTAAAACAGAAGGCTAAGTGGCTGAACCCTGAAGGCACATTGGGTTAAGCCAGATATTGTCATTTCTATAACTGATATGCTTGTTTGTGCTATAAACCTTTTCATAACAATATCATAGCAATTCCCTTACAAATGTCCCCAAATGTGAACCTGTCATCTCATACCAGATTACAATCTTTCCAGGAAGAACCATCACGTAGCAAGACTGGGCAAAACAGATAAAGCACGCTGAATAATTTGGTACAAAAGAAATTTGGCGAGATAAGACACATTTGTGAGGAAATACAAGTGCTACTGTGTGGAATGGTGCAATGAAGGGATGCCATAATCTTGAAGCATGCCATTGTATTATACACAAAGGACTGCAGTGCAATCAAATTAGCACATTACAATACAATGTCAATGTCTGACATAAACCTTAGTTTTGTGTTTTTTAAACTGTGTAGGAATAGTCTTGTCTCATTTGGCAGCAAAGGAAATAAGTATACAGTTTGTGCTTGACCCACTAAATGCAGGCATAAACATCTCTACAATCAAAGCTCAAATCATTAAGACATATCAACTGTAATGCAAAAATAAATTAAAAAGTTATATAATTTAATCTCCCCCCATTCTCAGTTCAGTGGATGCAGTAATTGAAATAATGGCTCCATGTGAATGACTGATATCATGTTGACAAAACTCCTCACTCAATGTAAATACATTATAGACAAGCCAGCCAAAGCACACATCTAGTCCAAGGGGACATCTCCCTAGTCCACAATGACACATCATTCATCCCTCATCAAAGAAAGCCTTGCCTTCACACAGCGAAGAGCAATGGGCACACCTCTGCCCAGTACCAAAATGTGAATGTCCAATTAGATGAACCACTCCTTCTTGCTCTCATCGATGGTTTCTGTGAAGGCGGGGTCATTGACAATGATGGCTGCATCGGCACAGTCCGCAGACTCTGCCCCTTTGGCCTCGTTGGTGTGGTAGGAGCCCTTGTGACGGAACATATGGCGAATCAGGAACACCAGGGTGCAGAGGATGGTGAAGATGACCACAGCAATGATACCTGCAAGTACAACGGACATTGAGGAACATGACCTTTAAAAACATCAACAACCCTGTATAGTCAGCGAGTTGGTTACTGCTCCTACTCACCTCCGATAACTGCAGAGTTCTGATCAACTCCATCCCGGCTGACTCTTTCCTCATTGAATGGGAATACAGCACCAGCTGAAAAAGTAAACAAAAACAAAATCTCAGCTACAAAATATCTCCGCCCCAAAATAATCCAACAATGCAAAAAAAAAATGTAAATGTTGTCACATGTTTTAGAGACTGAATATGTCAATTGTAAACTGGCACACTTTGAAATCTATTAAAACAACTGGACAGGAGATGTACACTGAGTATACAAAACATTTCCATGACCGACTGACCAGGTGAATCCAGTTGAAAGCTAGGATCCCTTATTGATGTCACTTGTTAAATCCACTTCAAATCAGTGTAGATGAAGGGGAGGAGACAGGTTAAAGAAGGATTTTTAAGCCTTGAGAGAATTGAGACATGGATTGTGTGCCATTCAGAAGGTGAATGAGCAAGACAAAAAACACAAGTGCCTTTGAACGGGGTATGGTAGGTTTGTGTCAAGAACTGCAACGCTGCTGGGTTTATCACACTCGATAGTTTCCCGTGTGTATGAAGAATGGTCCACCACCCAAAGGACATCCAGCCAACTTGGAAGTAGGAGTGGGCTCAGAGTCAAAAGTGGCAGTCTACTTTTATTTTTTTCAGCTGACATCTCTGTGGGCACTAGTCCATTTGAGTGGATCCTGCAGAATCCGTGCAAATGCCCCCCCCCCCAAAAAAAAAAAAACAACAACAACATTTTAGTCATTTAGCAGATGCTCTTATCCAGAGGGACTTTTAAAATGATATTTCTTACATTCAGTCATCTAACAGAGTCCCATCCAGAGAAGCAACCGACAGATCTTCCACAAGGTAAAAAATGGGGACCTGAACCAGAACTATCAGCTAGAGGTCGACCGATTTAATTAGGGCCGATTTCAAGTTTTCATAACAATCGGAAATCGTTATTTTGGGGCGTGGATTTGCCGTTTTTTTTTTTTTTTTTTTTTTTACACCTTTATTTAATCTTTATTTAACTAGGCAAGTCAGTTAAGAGCACATTCTTATTTTCAATGACTGCCTAGGAACGGTGGGTTAACTGCCTCGTTCAGGGGCAGAAAGACAGATTTTCACCTTGGTCAGCTCGGGGATCCAATCTTGCAACCTTACAGGTAACTAGTCCAACGCAATAACGACCTGCCTCTCCTCTCGTTGCAGAGACTGCCTGTTACACAAATGCAGTAAGCCAAGGTAAGTTGCTAGCTAGCGTTAAACTTACCTTATAAAAAACAATCAATCATAATCACTAGTTAACTACACATGGTTGATATTACTAGATATTATCTAGCGTGTCCTGTGTTGCATGTAATCTGACTAAGCATACAAGTATCTAAGTATCTGACTGAGCGGTGGTAGGCAGAAGCAGGCGAAAACATTCATTCAAACAGCACTTTTGTGCGTTTTGCCAGCAGCTCTTCGTTGTGCGTCAAGCATTGCGCTGTTTATGACTTCAAACCTATCAACTCCCGAGATGAGGCTGGTGTGACCGAAGTGAAATGGCTGGCTAGTTAGCGCGCGCTAATAGTGTTTCAAACTTCACTCGCTCTGAGCCTTGGGGTGGTTGTTTCCCTTGCTCTGCATGGGTAACGCTGCTTCGATGTGGTGGCTGTTGTCGTTGTGTTGCTGGTTCGAGCCCAGGGAGGAGAGGGACAGAGACTATACTGTTACACTGGCAATCCTAAAGTGCCTATAAGAACATCCAATAGTCAAAGGTTAATGAAATACAAATGGTATAGAGGGAAATAGTCCTATAATAACTACAACCTAAAACTTCTTACCTGGGAATATTGAAGACTCATGTTAAAAGGAACCACCAGCGTTCATATGTTCTCATGTTCTGAGCAAGGAACTGAAACGTTAGCTTTCTTACATAGCACATATTGCACTTTTACGTTCTTCTCCAACACTTTGTTTTGCATTATTTAAACCAAATTGAACATGTTTCATTATCTACTTGAGGCTAAATTGATTTTGATGTATTATATTAAGTTAAAATAAGTGTTAATTCAGTATTGTTGTAACTGTCATTATTACAAATACATTTTTTTATTTAAAAATTGGCCGATCAATCGGTATCGGCGTTTTTGGTCCTCCAATCGGTATCGGCATTGAAAAATCATAGTCGGTCGACCTCTACTATCAGCCCTCGGACTAAGCCACCAACTGCCAGGTCAACAGGCCACCAGCCCCCCGGGCTGATGCAAATCAATTTATAACGTTTTTGACAAGGTGTTTTTCTGGATTTATTTGTTGTTATTCTGTCTCTCACTGTTCAAATAAACCTACCATTAAAATTATAGACGGATCATTTCTTTGTCGGTGGACAAACGTACAAAATCAGCAGGGGATCAAATACTTTTTTCCTTCACTGTATTTCAACTATGCTGTGATGTTTAACATACAATTTGAATCTATCTAATCGAATAGAATCCACAGAGTGCGAGTTGAAGATAAATACTTTTACTAACAGTATTAGTAATTGACTGACCAGATCTCTCAACAATACTATTTCTAAGGTACATTTTTGATAAATGTTATGCATTTTCAGCCATTCCTGAACCTGAGACCAGAAACGGGCTACCTAAGTGCAATACCAAAACAAATTGTCTATTGATTCTGTATCCTCACAACAAAATCTGCAGGGCTGCGATGATTGATTCTGTGCAATAATTCTGTGCAATAATTTTAGCTGAAAAGCATGAAGTCTTGAATCTTGCATTGTTTTATATATCAACTCATACACCTTGTCCATGGAATCTCTACATAAAAAATATCTTCCTAGCGATTTACAATTAAGAGCTTGGTGGGACAACCACATACAGTGGTGAGAACAAGTATTTGATACACTGCCGAGTTTGCAGGTTTTCCAACTTACAAAGCATGTAGAGGTCTGTAATTTTTTTATCATAGGTACACTTCAACTGTGAGAGACGGAACCTAAAACAAAAATCCAGAAAATCACATTGTATGATTTTTAAGTAATTCATTTGCATTTTATTTTTTATTTTAGTACAGAAACCTTTGTTTGCAATTACAGAGATCACACGTTTCCTGTAGTTCTTGACCAGGTTTGCACACACTGCAGCAGGGATTTTGGCCCACTCCTCCATACAGACCTTCTCCAGATCCTTCAGGTTTTGGTGCTGTTGCTGGGCAGTACGGACTTTCAGCTCCCTCAAGATTTTCTATTGGGTTCAGGTCTGGAGACTGGCTAGGCCACTCCAGGACATTGAGATGCTTCTTACAGAGCCACTCCTTAGTTGCCCTGGCTGTGTGTTTCGGGGCGTTGTCATGCTGGAAGACTCAGCCACGACCCATCTTCAATGCTCTTACTGAAGGAAGGTTGTTGGCCAAGATCTCACGATACATGGCCCCATCCATCCTCCCCTCAATACGGTGCAGTCGTCCTGTCCCCTTTGCAGAAAAGCATCCCCAAAAAAATGATGTTTCCACCTCCATGCTGCACGGTTGGGATGGTGTTCTTGGGGTTGTACTCATCCTTCTTCTTCCTCCAAACATGGCGAGTGGAGTTTAGACAAACGCTCTGTCTCATCAGACCACATGACCTTCTCCCATTCCTCCTCTGGATCATCCAGATGGTCATTGGCAAACTTCAGACAGGCCTGGACATGCGCTGGCTTGAGCAGGGGGACCTTGCGTGCGCTGCAGGATTTTAATCCATGACGGCGTAGTGTGCTACTAATGGTTTTCTTTGAGACTGTGGTCCCAGCTCTCTTCAGGTCATTGACCATGTCCTGCCATGTAGTTCTGGGCTGATCCCTCACCTTCCTCACGATCATTGATGCCCCACGAGGTGATCTTGCATGGAGCCCCAGACCGAGGGTGATTGACCGTCATCTTGAACTTCTTCCATTTTCTAATAATTGTGCCAACAGTTGTTGCCTTCTCACCAAGATGCTTGCCTATTGTCCTGTAGCCCATCCCAGCCTTGTGCAGGTCTACAATTTTATCCCTGATGTCCTTACACAGCTCTCTGGTCTTGGCCATTGTGGAAAGGTTGGAGTCTGTTTGATTGAGTGTGTGGACAGGTGACTTTTATACAGAACAAGTTCAAACAGGTGCAGTTAACCTCTTCAACCTATGGGGGCGCTGTGTCATTATTGGATAAAAAGACGTGCCCGTTTTAAGCGCAATATTTTGTCACGAAAAGATGCTCGACTATGCATGGAATTGACAGGCTTGGAAAGACAAAACTCTGACGTCTCCAAAACTGCAAAGATATTATCTGTGAGTGCCCCAGAACTAATGCAACAGGCGAAACCAAGATGAAGTTTCATACAGGAAATGCCCCAGATTCTGAAGGTGCTGTGTTCCAATGTCTCCTTATATGGCTGTGAATGCGCCAGGAATGAGCCTGCGCTTTCTGTCTATTCCCCGAGGTGTCTGCAGCATTGTGACGTGTTTGTAGGCATATCATTGGAAGATTGACCATAAGAGACTACATTTACCTGGTGTCCCGCCCGGTGTCCTGTGTGCGTAATCTGTAGGTCCATGCGCGTTCCATTTCTTCAGAAGAGAAAGTAAACTGCCACGATGGATTTTATCGTCGATAGATATGTGAAAAACACCTTGAGGATTGATTCTAAACATCGGTTTGCCATGTTTCTGTCGATATTATGGAGTTAATTTGGAAAAAAGTTCGCGTTTTAATGACTTATTATTAATTTTTTTCCTTAACCAAACGTGATGAACAAAACGGAGCGATTAGTCAACACAAATAATATTTTTTGTAAAAACGGAACATTTGCTATCTAACAGAGTCTCCTCATTGAAAACATCTGAAGTTCTTCAAAGGTAAATTATTTTATTTGAATTCTTTTCTGGTTTTTGTGGAAAATGTTGCATGCTGAAATAGAGGCAAAATCCTATGCTAGGCTAATACTGATACTAATACTGTTACACAAATGCTTGTTTAGCTATGGTTCAAAAGCATATTTTGAAAATCTGAGATGACAGTGTTGTTAACAAAAGGCTAAGCTTGAGAGCAAATAGATTAATTTCATTTCATTTGCGATTTTCATGAATAGTTAACGTTGTGTTATGCTAATGAGCTTGCGGATAGATTTACACAATCCTGGATACAGGTTTTTTTTCGTAGCTAAACGTGACGCAGGAAACGGAGCAATTTGTCCTAAACAAATAATCTTTCAGGAAAAACTGAACATTTGCTATCTGAGAGTCTCCTCATTGAAAACATCCGAAGTTCTACAAAGGTAAATGATTTTATTTGAATGCTTTTTCTGTTTTTTGTGAAAATGTTGCCTGCTGAATGCTAACGCTAAATGCTACGCTAAATGCTACGTTAGCTATCAATACTGTTACACAAATGCTTGTTTTGCAATGGTTGAGAAGCATATTTTGAAAATCTGAGATGACAGTGTTGTTAACAAAAGGCTAAGCTTGAGAGCAAATAGATTCATTTCATTTCATTTGCGATTTTCATGAATAGTTAACGTTGCAGTATGGTAATGAGCTTGAGGCTGTAGTCACGATACCGGATCCGGGATGGCTCGATGCAAGAAGTTAACAGGTAATGAGTGGAGCACAGGAGGGCTTCTTAAAGAAAAACTAACAGGTCTGTGAGAACCGGAATTCTTACTGGTTGGTAGGTGATCAAATAGTTACGTCATGCAATAAAATGCAAATTAATTACTTAACAATCATACAATGTGATTTTCTGGATTTTTGTTTTAGATTCGGTCTCCCACAGTTGAAGTGTACCTATGATAAACATGTCATACTTCTACATGCTTTGTAAGTAGGAAAACCTGCAAAATCGGCAGTGTATCAAATACTTGTTCTCCTCACTGTATCTCAGTCATAGTAAGTACATTTTTCTTCAATAAAGTAGCTAATCAGCAAAATCAGAGCTAGTAGGGGAAAAATCAAGTACTGGTTCACGAAATACTTCGTTTTTTGTTATTTTCACATACACACATGTACACATGTACACACACAGTAGGGCAGGGATCGCAGATGCCTCTCACAGGGACCTTACAAAGGCTGATTTGTCGCCTTTGGAGCACTATGCAAGGCTAAGATCAAATGATAAAAGGATTGTCACTCTTATTCTAATTTTTCATCTAAAATTCTATTTGTCTTTTACTATCAGTGGTGTAAAAATCAATAACTGAAAAGATCAACCCACTACTTCCATTAGGCCTAGCTGTAAGATAATTGAACTTGTTAATATGAATCCTTACCAAAGCAGTAGCACTAAAATGACTTATCTGACCTATTGAAACCTCACATATGCCTCCATAGGTTAAACATACAGCATAGTCACTGAGAGATGGAGTTTCATACCCTAGTACAGAGCAGACCATTCTCAGAGCAGGCAGGAGATGGATCTTGTGTTTCCCAGCAATATATCTCATGTATCTGGAAAAGCTCACCCAGGATCAATACACTGACCCAGTAATAACCACCCTGTAGGGCTATCCGCAGGAGCTAAACAGTACATGGGTTTAAATGGTACAATAGCTGGAGGAGAAGAAAAATACCACCATTAAATGTAACGGCTTGACGTTACAATGAAATATCAGATCTCTTTGGAGAACTGAGTGGACCGCTGGTGCTGCCAGTTGACCGCTGACAATTCATCTACTATACACACTAACGGCCTTACAGTGCTTACAGTAAAAACGCAGTATTCAAGATGATGGAACAAGACGTAAAACCACAAGAATAGAATCCCATGACACTGTATGAATAAGTGGTTCCATTGGCTGGACAATCAAAGTAGATAGATAAATACACAATGATTTACTGTACCTGAGTCCATGTGCCAGGGATCGTTGGCAGCAGCCATTGGTGAGATCGTGAGAGGAGACGCCCCACAGTTTGACTCCACTAGAATGCCCTGGGTGGTCACCGGGGCGACGATGCCAGACCTCAGTGCTGCCTTCAGAGGAGCGATGTTGTTGAAATGAACTCTGGACAGACAGCCCACAAACCCTGGAGTGTTGTACTTCTCTATGAGGACTGGGTCAATCTGGCCAGTTTCTAATCAAAACCAAGACAAATTAAATTAAAACATAACAGCAGTTCTGGATTAGATAGGAGTTCTTCCTTATGGTATCCCTGTCAACCTATGTGAAATGTATAGACCTTGAGTGTATCAGTGCACAGTAGAGCCACAGCTCCACTTGTGTGGAGCTGCTGACTGATTCTATCTGACCACTTAATACTGGTCTACCACCACGATGCACTACTACTCAGCACACTACAATACTGTAAGCCTCCCCAGTTTGATTTATGTTCACTGGAATCTAGCCTCTGGTTGGTGATCCTGTATTCCCAATCCCTAGTCTCCCCCTACATTACAGACAGGCAGCTACTGTAAAAAGCTCTTACTGCAGACATAGACTCCCAATAGACCAGGGAAAACAAAGTATCCAATTCTACTGCAATACAGTATTCTCCAAAGGTGGCAAAAGAAGAAGAATTTCACAATTTTAAGGTTACATGTAAGAAGGATGTTTCATATGCCCCCGGGTTTAAAAAAAAATACAAAACACATCCTGTTTGGAACATTAGCCATGCATTGTGCCATTCATGATCTTTACTTTTGAGAACACATCCCAATACCTACAGGAAGAAAATTCACCATCTTAAACCAATGATAAAACTAGTGGCAAGGTTTGTTAAAAGCAACATAGGCCTACCCTACAGTATATCCTGTATAGGAAATGCCAATCTAAAACAAATCTTGCAACCACAAATCACAAGGTCAAGGTTTACAATAAGTCTCCCCAATACCTATGTATTTAGTGTAGTTACAGTTATGTTGTTATCCAAAACACTATGCCACCTCAAGTTAGTCAAATACAGAAGAGTAGTACCTGTATGCCCTGTTGTCCTCCCTGAATGTAGTGATGCTTGCTCTGCCTCTACCTTGCAGACCCTCTATCCACAGCACAAGTCCTTGCCTTATACAGTGCTACCACTGGCCGCTGTACACCTGTCCATGATCGTCTGTACACCTGTCTGTCTATGATCGTCTTTCTGTCTGTCTGTGGTCGTCTGTCTATGGTCGTCTGTCTGTCTGTCTGTGGTCATCTGTCTGTCTGTCTGTGGTCGTCTGTCTGTCTGTCTGTGGTCGTCTGTCTGTCTGTCTGTCTGTGGTCGTCTGTCTGTCTGTCTGTGGTCGTCTGTCTGTGTCTATCTATGGTCGTCTGTCTGTGTCTATCTATGGTCGTCTGTCTGTGTCTATCTATGGTCGTCTGTCTGTGTCTATCTATGGTCGTCTGTCTGTGTCTATCTATGGTCGTCTGTCTGTGTCTATCTATGGTCGTCTGTCTGTGTCTATCTATGGTCGTCTGTCTGTGTCTATCTATGGTCGTCTGTCTGTGTCTATCTATGGTCGTCTGTCTGTTTGTCTATGGTCGTCTGTCTGTCTGATCGTCTGTCTGTCTGATCGTCTGTCTGTCTGATCGTCTGTCTGTCTGATCGTCTGTCTGTCTATGGTCGTCTGTCTGTCTATGGTCGTCTGTCTGTCTGTCTGTCTATGATCGTCTGTCTGTCTATGGTCGTCTGTCTGTCTGTCTATGATCGTCTGTCTGTCTATGATCGTCTGTCTGTCAATGGTCGTCTGTCTGTCAATGGTCGTCTGTCTGTCAATGGTCGTCTGTCTGTCTATGATCGTCTCTGTCTGTCTGTCTATGGTCGTCTGTCTGTCTGTCTATGGTCGTCTGTCTGTGTCTGTCTATGGTCGTCTGTCTGTGTCTGTCTATGGTCGTCTGTCTGTGTCTGTCTATGGTCGTCTGTCTGTGTCTGTCTATGGTCGTCTGTCTGTGTCTGTCTATGGTCGTCTGTCTGTGTCTGTCTATGGTCGTCTGTCTGTCTGTGTCTGTCTATGGTCGTCTGTCTGTCTATGGTCGTCTGTCTGTCTGTCTATGGTCGTCTGTCTGTCTGTCTGTCTATGGTCGTCTGTCTGTCTGTCTATGGTCGTCTGTCTGTCTATCTGTCTATGGTCGTCTATCTGTCTATGGTCGTCTGTCTGTCTGTCTATGGTCGTCTGTCTGTCTGTCTATGGTCTGTCTGTCTATGTGTCTATGGTCGTCTGTCTATGTGTCTATGGTCGTCTGTCTATGTGTCTATGGTCGTCTGTCTGCCTATGGTCGTCTGTCTATGGTCGTCTGTCTGTCTGTCTGCCTATGGTCGTCTGTCTGTCTGTCTGCCTATGGTCGTCTGTCTGTCTGTCTGCCTATGGTCGTCTGTCTGTCTGCCTGCCTATGGTCGTCTGTCTGTCTGCCTGCCTATGGTCGTCTGTCTGTCTGCCTGCCTATGGTCGTCTGTCTGTCTGCCTGCCTATGGTCGTCTGTCTGCCTGCCTATGGTCGTCTGTCTGTCTGTCTGCCTATGGTCGTCTGTCTGTCTATGGTCGTCTGTCTGTCTGTCTATGGTCGTCTGTCTATGTGTCTATGGTCGTCTGTCTATGGTCGTCTGTCTGTCTGTCTATGGTCGTCTGTCTGTCTGTCTATGGCCGTCTGTCTGTCTGTCTGTCTGCCTATGGTCGTCTGTCTGTCTGTCTGTCTGCCTATGGTCGTCTGTCTGTCTGTCTGTCTGCCTATGGTCGTCTGTCTGTCTGCCTATGGTCGTCTGTCTGTCTGCCTATGGTCATCTGTCTGTCTGCCTATGGTCGTCTGTCTGTCTGCCTATGGTCGTCTGTCTGTCTATGGTCGTCTGTCCGTCTGTCTATGGTCGTCTGTCCGTCTGTCTATGGTCGTCTGTCCGTCTGTCTATGGTCGTCTGTCCGTCTGTCTATGGTCGTCTGTCTGTCTGCCTATGGTCGTCTGTCTGTCTGCCTATGGTCGTCTGTCTGATCGTCTGTCTGTCTATGGTCGTCTGTCTGTCTATGATCGTCTGTCTGTCTATGATCGTCTGTCTGTGATTGTCTGTCTCTCTGTCTGTCTGTCTGTCTGCCTATGGGTCTGTCTGTCTGTCTGTCTGTCTGCCTATGGTCGTCTGTCTGTCTGTCTGCCTATGGTCGTCTGTCTGTCTGCCTATGGTCGTCTGTCTGTCTGCCTATGGTCGTCTGTCTGTCTGTCTGCCTATGGTCGTCTGTCTGTCTATCTATGGTCGTCTGTCTGTGTCTATCTATGGTCGTCTGTCTGTGTCTATCTATGGTCGTCTGTCTGTGTCTATCTATGGTCGTCTGTCTGTGTCTATCTATGGTCGTCTGTCTGTGTCTATCTATGGTCGTCTGTCTGTGTCTATCTATGGTCGTCTGTCTGTTTGTCTATGGTCGTCTGTCTGTCTGATCGTCTGTCTGTCTGATCGTCTGATCGTCTGTCTGTCTGATCGTCTGTCTGTCTATGGTCGTCTGTCTGTCTATGGTCGTCTGTCTGTCTGTCTGTCTATGATCGTCTGTCTGTCTATGATCGTCTGTCTGTCTATGGTCGTCTGTCTGTCTGTCTATGATCGTCTGTCTGTCTATGATCGTCTGTCTGTCAATGGTCGTCTGTCTGTCAATGGTCGTCTGTCTGTCAATGGTCGTCTGTCTGTCTATGATCGTCTCTGTCTGTCTGTCTATGGTCGTCTGTCTGTCTGTCTGTCTATGGTCGTCTGTCTGTCTGTCTATGGTCGTCTGTCTGTCTGTCTATGGTCGTCTGTCTGTCTGTCTGTCTGTCTGTCTATGGTCGTCTGTCTGTCTGTCTGTCTATGGTCGTCTGTCTGTGTCTGTCTATGGTCGTCTGTCTGTGTCTGTCTATGGTCGTCTGTCTGTGTCTGTCTATGGTCGTCTGTCTGTGTCTGTCTATGGTCGTCTGTCTGTGTCTGTCTATGGTCGTCTGTCTGTCTGTGTCTGTCTATGGTCGTCTGTCTGTGTCTGTCTATGGTCGTCTGTCTGTGTCTGTCTATGGTCGTCTGTCTGTCTGTGTCTGTCTATGGTCGTCTGTCTGTCTGTGTCTGTCTATGGTCGTCTGTCTGTCTGTCTATGGTCGTCTGTCTGTCTGTCTGTCTATGGTCGTCTGTCTGTCTGTCTATGGTCGTCTGTCTGTCTATCTGTCTATGGTCGTCTATCTGTCTATGGTCGTCTGTCTGTCTGTCTATGGTCGTCTGTCTGTCTGTCTATGGTCGTCTGTCTGCCTGTCTATGGTCGTCTGTCTGTCTGTCTGTCTGTCTATGGTCGTCTGCCTGTCTGTCTGTCTGTCTATGGTCGTCTGTCTGTCTGTCTATGGTCGTCTGTCTGTCTGTCTATGGTCGTCTGTCTGTCTGTCTATGGTCTGTCTGTCTATGTGTCTATGGTCGTCTGTCTATGTGTCTATGGTCGTCTGTCTATGTGTCTATGGTCGTCTGTCTGCCTATGGTCGTCTGTCTGTCTGTCTGCCTATGGTCGTCTGTCTGTCTGTCTGCCTATGGTCGTCTGTCTGTCTGTCTGCCTATGGTCGTCTGTCTGTCTGCCTGCCTATGGTCGTCTGTCTGTCTGCCTGCCTATGGTCGTCTGTCTGTCTGCCTGCCTATGGTCGTCTGTCTGCCTGCCTATGGTCGTCTGTCTGTCTGTCTGCCTATGGTCGTCTGTCTGTCTGTCTGTCTGTCTATGGTCTGTCTGTCTGTCTATGGTCGTCTGTCTGTCTGTCTATGGTCGTCTGTCTGTCTGTCTATGGCCGTCTGTCTGTCTGTCTGTCTGCCTATGGTCGTCTGTCTGTCTGTCTGTCTGCCTATGGTCGTCTGTCTGTCTGCCTATGGTCGTCTGTCTGTCTGCCTATGGTCATCTGTCTGTCTGCCTATGGTCGTCTGTCTGTCTGCCTATGGTCGTCTGTCTGTCTATGGTCGTCTGTCCGTCTGTCTATGGTCGTCTGTCCGTCTGTCTATGGTCGTCTGTCCGTCTGTCTATGGTCGTCTGTCCGTCTGTCTATGGTCGTCTGTCTGTCTGCCTATGGTCGTCTGTCTGTCTGCCTATGGTCGTCTGTCTGATCGTCTGTCTGTCTATGGTCGTCTGTCTGTCTATGATCGTCTGTCTGTGATTGTCTGTCTCTCTGTCTGTCTGTCTGTCTGCCTATGGGTCTGTCTGTCTGTCTGTCTGTCTGTCTGCCTATGGTCGTCTGTCTGTCTGTCTGCCTATGGTCGTCTGTCTGTCTGCCTATGGTTGTCTGTCTGTCTGCCTATGGTCGTCTGTCTGATCGTCTGTCTGTCTATGGTCGTCTGTCTGTCTGTCTATGGTCGTCTGTCTGTCTATGGTCGTCTGTCTGTCTATGGTCGTCTGTCTATGTGTCTATGGTCGTCTGTCTATGTGTCTATGGTCGTCTGTCTATGTGTCTATGGTCGTCTGTCTATGTGTCTATGGTCGTCTGTCTGTGTCTATGGTCGTCTGTCTATGTGTCTATGGTCGTCTGTCTGTCTGCCTATGGTCGTCTGTCTGTCTGTCTGCCTATGGTCGTCTGCCTGCCTATGGTCGTCTGTCTGTCTGTCTGTCTGCCTGCCTATGGTCGTCTGTCTGTCTGTCTGTCTGTCTGCCTATGGTCGTCTGTCTGTCTGTCTGCCTATGGTCGTCTGTCTGTCTGTCTGCCTATGGTCGTCTGTCTGTCTATGGTCGTCTGTCTATGGTCGTTCTGTCTGTCTGCCTATGGTCGTCTGTCTGTTTGTCTATGGTCGTCTGTCTGTTTGTCTATGGTCGTCTGTCTGTCTGTCTATGGTCGTCTGTCTATGGTCGTCTGTCTGTCTGCCTATGGTTGTCTGTCTGTCTGTCTATGGTCGTCTGTCTGATCGTCTGTCTGTCTATGGTCGTCTGTCTGATCGTCTGTCTGTCTATGGTCGTCTGTCTGTCTATGGTCGTCTGTCTGTCTATGGTCGTCTGTCTGTCTATGGTCGTCTGTCTATCTGCCTATGGTCGTCTGTCTATCTGCCTATGGTCGTCTGTCTATGGTCGTCTGTCTGTCTGCCTATGGTCGTCTGTCTGATCGTCTGTCTGTCTATGATCGTCTGTCTGTCTATGATTGTCTGTCTGTGATTGTCTGTCTGTCTGTCTGTCTGTCTGTCTGTCTATGGTCGTCTGTCTGTCTGCCTATGGTCGTCTGTCTGTCTATGGTCGTCTGTCTGATCGTCTGTCTGTCTATGGTCGTCTGTCTGTCTATGGTCGTCTGTCTGTCTATGGTCGTCTGTCTGTCTATGGTCGTCTGTCTGTCTATGGTCATCTGATCGTCTGTCTGTGATTGTCTGTCTGTCTATGGTCGTCTGTCTATGATTGTCTGTCTGTCTATGGTCGTCTGTCTATGATCGTCTGTCTGTGGTCGTCTGTCTGTCTGTCTGTGGTCGTCTGTCTGTGGTCGTCTGTCTGTCTGTCTG
Organism: Oncorhynchus nerka; assembly: GCF_034236695.1. Taxonomy (NCBI): domain Eukaryota; kingdom Metazoa; phylum Chordata; class Actinopteri; order Salmoniformes; family Salmonidae; genus Oncorhynchus; species Oncorhynchus nerka. Next base: position 23,444,445 of record NC_088424.1, on the reverse strand, counting down.
TGGTCGTCTGTCTGTCTGTCTATGGTCGTCTGTCTGTCTGTCTATGGTCGTCTGTCTGTGTCTATCTATGGTCGTCTGTCTGTGTCTATCTATGGTCGTCTGTCTGTGTCTATCTATGGTCGTCTGTCTGTGTCTATCTATGGTCGTCTGTCTGTGTCTATCTATGGTCGTCTGTCTGTGTCTATCTATGGTCGTCTGTCTGTGTCTATCTATGGTCGTCTGTCTGTGTCTATCTATGGTCGTCTGTCTGTGTCTATCTATGGTCGTCTGTCTGTGTCTATCTATGGTCTGTCTGTGTCTATCTATGGTCGTCTGTCTGTGTCTATCTATGGTCGTCTGTCTGTTTGTCTATGGTTGTCTGTCTGTCTGATCGTCTGTCTGTCTGATCGTCTGTCTGTCTGATCGTCTGTCTGTCTGATCGTCTGTCTGTCTATGATCGTCTGTCTGTCTATGGTCGTCTGTCTGTCTATGGTCGTCTGTCTGTCTGTCTGTCTATGATCGTCTGTCTGTCTATGGTCGTCTGTCTGTCTATGGTCGTCTGTCTGTCTATGGTCGTCTGTCTGTCTGTCTATGATCGTCTGTCTGTCTATGATCGTCTGTCTGTCAATGGTCGTCTGTCTGTCAATGGTCGTCTGTCTGTCAATGGTCGTCTGTCTGTCTATGATCGTCTCTGTCTGTCTGTCTATGGTCGTCTGTCTGTCTGTCTGTCTATGGTCGTCTGTCTGTCTGTCTATGGTCGTCTGTCTGTCTGTCTATGGTCGTCTGTCTGTCTGTCTGTCTGTCTATGGTCGTCTGTCTGTGTCTGTCTATGGTCGTCTGTCTGTGTCTGTCTATGGTCGTCTGTCTGTGTCTGTCTATGGTCGTCTGTCTGTGTCTGTCTATGGTCGTCTGTCTGTCTGTGTCTGTCTATGGTCGTCTGTCTGTCTGTCTGTCTATGGTCGTCTGTCTGCCTATGGTCGTCTGTCTGTCTGCCTGCCTATGGTCGTCTGTCTGTCTGCCTGCCTATGGTCGTCTGTCTGCCTGCCTATGGTCGTCTGTCTGTCTGTCTGCCTATGGTCGTCTGTCTGTCTGTCTGTCTGTCTATGGTCTGTCTGTCTGTCTATGGTCGTCTGTCTATGTGTCTATGGTCGTCTGTCTATGGTCGTCTGTCTGTCTGTCTATGGTCGTCTGTCTGTCTGTCTATGGCCGTCTGTCTGTCTGTCTGTCTGTCTGCCTATGGCCGTCTGTCTGTCTGTCTGTCTGTCTGCCTATGGTCGTCTGTCTGTCTGTCTGCCTATGGTCGTCTGTCTGTCTGCCTATGGTCATCTGTCTGTCTGTCTATGGTCGTCTGTCCGTCTGTCTATGGTCGTCTGTCCGTCTGTCTATGGTCGTCTGTCCGTCTGTCTATGGTCTATGGTCCGTCTGTCTATGGTCGTCTGTCTGTCTGCCTATGGTCGTCTGTCTGTCTGCCTATGGTCGTCTGTCTGATCGTCTGTCTGTCTATGATCGTCTGTCTGTCTATGATCGTCTGTCTGTGATTGTCTGTCTCTCTGTCTGTCTGTCTGCCTATGGGTCTGTCTGTCTGTCTGTCTGTCTGCCTATGGTCGTCTGTCTGTCTGCCTATGGTCGTCTGTCTGTCTGTCTATGGTTGTCTGTCTGTCTGCCTATGGTCATCTGTCTGTCTGCCTATGGTCATCTGTCTGTCTGCCTATGGTCGTCTGTCTGATCGTCTGTCTGTCTATGGTCGTCTGTCTGTCTATGGTCGTCTGTCTATGTGTCTATGGTCGTCTGTCTATGTGTCTATGGTCGTCTGTCTATGTGTCTATGGTCGTCTGTCTATGTGTCTATGGTCGTCTGTCTGTGTCTATGGTCGTCTGTCTATGTGTCTATGGTCGTCTGTCTGTCTGCCTATGGTCGTCTGTCTGTCTGTCTGCCTATGGTCGTCTGCCTGCCTATGGTCGTCTGTCTGTCTGTCTGTCTGCCTGCCTATGGTCGTCTGTCTGTCTGTCTGCCTATGGTCGTCTGTCTGTCTGCCTGCCTATGGTCGTCTGTCTGTCTGTCTGCCTATGGTCGTCTGTCTGTCTGTCTGCCTATGGTCGTCTGTCTGTCTATGGTCGTCTGTCTATGGTCGTTCTGTCTGTCTGCCTATGGTCGTCTGTCTGTTTGTCTATGGTCGTCTGTCTATGGTCGTCTGTCTGTCTGCCTATGGTTGTCTGTCTATGGTCGTCTGTCTGATCGTCTGTCTGTCTATGGTCGTCTGTCTGTCTATGGTCGTCTGTCTATCTGCCTATGGTCGTCTGTCTATCTGCCTATGGTCGTCTGTCTATCTGCCTATGGTCGTCTGTCTATCTGCCTATGGTCGTCTGTCTGTCTATGGTCGTCTGTCTGTCTGCCTATGGTCGTCTGTCTGATCGTCTGTCTGTCTATGATCGTCTGTCTGTCTATGATTGTCTGTCTGTGATTGTCTGTCTGCCTATGGTCATCTGTCTGTCTGCCTATGGTCGTCTGTCTGTCTGCCTATGGTCGTCTGTCTGTCTATGGTCGTCTGTCCGTCTGTCTATGGTCGTCTGTCCGTCTGTCTATGGTCGTCTGTCCGTCTGTCTATGGTCGTCTGTCCGTCTGTCTATGGTCGTCTGTCTGTCTGCCTATGGTCGTCTGTCTGTCTGCCTATGGTCGTCTGTCTGATCGTCTGTCTGTCTATGGTCGTCTGTCTGTCTATGATCGTCTGTCTGTGATTGTCTGTCTCTCTGTCTGTCTGTCTGTCTGCCTATGGGTCTGTCTGTCTGTCTGTCTGTCTGCCTATGGTCGTCTGTCTGTCTGTCTGCCTATGGTCGTCTGTCTGTCTGCCTATGGTTGTCTGTCTGTCTGCCTATGGTCGTCTGTCTGATCGTCTGTCTGTCTATGGTCGTCTGTCTGTCTGTCTATGGTCGTCTGTCTGTCTATGGTCGTCTGTCTATGTGTCTATGGTCGTCTGTCTATGTGTCTATGTGTCTATGGTCGTCTGTCTATGTGTCTATGGTCGTCTGTCTATGTGTCTATGGTCGTCTGTCTGTGTCTATGGTCGTCTGTCTATGTGTCTATGGTCGTCTGTCTGTCTGCCTATGGTCGTCTGTCTGTCTGTCTGCCTATGGTCGTCTGTCTGTCTGTCTGTCTGCCTGCCTATGGTCGTCTGTCTGTCTGTCTGTCTGTCTGCCTATGGTCGTCTGTCTGTCTGTCTGCCTATGGTCGTCTGTCTGTCTGTCTGCCTATGGTCGTCTGTCTGTCTATGGTCGTCTGTCTATAGTCGTTCTGTCTGTCTGCCTATGGTCGTCTGTCTGTTTGTCTATGGTCGTCTGTCTGTTTGTCTATGGTCGTCTGTCTGTCTGTCTATGGTCGTCTGTCTATGGTCGTCTGTCTGTCTGCCTATGGTTGTCTGTCTGTCTGTCTATGGTCGTCTGTCTGATCGTCTGTCTGTCTATGGTCGTCTGTCTGATCGTCTGTCTGTCTATGGTCGTCTGTCTGTCTATGGTCGTCTGTCTGTCTATGGTCGTCTGTCTGTCTATGGTCGTCTGTCTATCTGCCTATGGTCGTCTGTCTATCTGCCTATGGTCGTCTGTCTATGGTCGTCTGTCTGTCTGCCTATGGACGTCTGTCTGATCGTCTGTCTGTCTATGATCGTCTGTCTGTCTATGATTGTCTGTCTGTGATTGTCTGTCTGTCTGTCTATGGTCGTCTGTCTGTCTGCCTATGGTCGTCTGTCTGTCTATGGTCGTCTGTCTGATCGTCTGTCTGTCTATGGTCGTCTGTCTGTCTATGGTCGTCTGTCTGTCTATGGTCGTCTGTCTGTCTATGGTCGTCTGTCTGTCTATGGTCGTCTGTCTGTCTATGGTCATCTGATCGTCTGTCTGTGATTGTCTGTCTGTCTATGGTCGTCTGTCTATGATTGTCTGTCTGTCTATGGTCGTCTGTCTATGATCGTCTGTCTGTGGTCGTCTGTCTGTCTGTCTGTGGTCGTCTGTCTGTGGTCGTCTGTCTGTCTGTCTGTGGTCGTCTGTCTGTCTGTCTGTGGTCGTCTGTCTGTGTCTATCTATGGTCGTCTGTCTGTGTCTATCTATGGTCGTCTGTCTGTGTCTATCTATGGTCGTCTGTCTGTGTCTATCTATGGTCGTCTGTCTGTGTCTATCTATGGTCGTCTGTCTGTGTCTATCTATGGTCGTCTGTCTGTGTCTATCTATGGTCGTCTGTCTGTGTCTATCTATGGTCGTCTGTCTGTGTCTATCTATGGTCTGTCTGTGTCTATCTATGGTCGTCTGTCTGTGTCTATCTATGGTCGTCTGTCTGTTTGTCTATGGTTGTCTGTCTGTCTGATCGTCTGTCTGTCTGATCGTCTGTCTTTCTGATCGTCTGTCTGTCTGATCGTCTGTCTGTCTATGATCGTCTGTCTGTCTATGGTCGTCTGTCTGTCTATGGTCGTCTGTCTGTCTATGGTCGTCTGTCTGTCTGTCTGTCTGTATGATCGTCTGTCTGTCTATGGTCGTCTGTCTGTCTATGGTCGTCTGTCTGTCTGTCTATGGTCGTCTGTCTGTCTGTCTATGATCGTCTGTCTGTCTATGATCGTCTGTCTGTCAATGGTGGTCGTCTGTCTGTCAATGGTCGTCTGTCTGTCAATGGTCGTCTGTCTGTCTATGATCGTCTCTGTCTGTCTGTCTATGGTCGTCTGTCTGTCTGTCTGTCTATGGTCGTCTGTCTGTCTGTCTATGGTCGTCTGTCTGTCTGTCTATGGTCGTCTGTCTGTGTCTGTCTATGGTCGTCTGTCTGTGTCTGTCTATGGTCGTCTGTCTGTGTCTGTCTATGGTCGTCTGTCTGTGTCTGTCTATGGTCGTCTGTCTGTCTGTGTCTGTCTATGGTCGTCTGTCTGTCTGTCTGTCTATGGTCGTCTGTCTGTCTGTCTATGGTCGTCTGTCTGTCTGCCTATGGTCGTCTGTCTGATCGTCTGTCTGTCTATGATCGTCTGTCTGTCTATGATTGTCTGTCTGTGATTGTCTGTCTGTCTGTCTGTCTGTCTGTCTGTCTGTCTGTCTATGGTCGTCTGTCTGTCTGCCTATGGTCGTCTGTCTGTCTATGGTCGTCTGTCTGATCGTCTGTCTGTCTATGGTCGTCTGTCTGTCTATGGTCGTCTGTCTGTCTATGGTCGTCTGTCTGTCTATGGTCATCTGTCTGTCTGTCTATGGTCGTCTGTCTGATCGTCTGTCTGTGATTGTCTGTCTGTCTATGGTCGTCTGTCTATGATCGTCTGTCTGTGGTCGTCTGTCTGTCTGTCTGTGGTCGTCTGTCTGTGGTCGTCTGTCTGTCTGTCTGTGGTCGTCTGTCTGTCTGTCTATGATTGTCTGTCTGTCTGTCTATGGTCGTCTGTCTGTGTCTATCTATGGTCGTCTGTCTGTGTCTATCTATGGTCGTCTGTCTGTGTCTATCTATGGTCGTCTGTCTGTGTCTATCTATGGTCGTCTGTCTGTTTGTCTATGGTCGTCTGTCTGTGTCTATCTATGGTCGTCTGTCTGTGTCTATCTATGGTCGTCTGTCTGTGTCTATCTATGGTCGTCTGTCTGTGTCTATCTATGGTCGTCTGTCTGTGTCTATCTATGGTCGTCTGTCTGTGTCTATCTATGGTCGTCTGTCTGTTTGTCTATGGTCGTCTGTCTGTCTGATCGTCTGTCTGTCTGATCGTCTGTCTGTCTGATCGTCTGTCTGTCTATGATCGTCTGTCTGTCTATGGTTGTCTGTCTGTCTATGGTCGTCTGTCTGTCTGTCTGTCTATGATCGTCTGTCTGGTCTCTGTCTGTCTGTCTGTCTGTCTATGGTCGTCTGTCTGTCTGTCTATGATCGTCTGTCTGTCAATGGTCGTCTGTCTGTCAATGGTCGTCTGTCTGTCAATGGTCGTCTGTCTGTCTATGATCGTCTCTGTCTGTCTGTCTATGGTCGTCTGTCTGTCTGTCTATGGTCGTCTGTCTGTCTGTCTATGGTCGTCTGTCTGTCTATCTGTCTATGGTCGTCTATCTGTCTATGGTCGTCTGTCTGTCTGTCTATGGTCGTCTGTCTGTCTGTCTGCCTATGGTCGTCTGTCTGTCTATGGTCGTCTGTCTATGGTCGTTCTGTCTGTCTGCCTATGGTCGTCTGTCTGTTTGTCTATGGTCGTCTGTCTGTTTGTCGTCTGTCTGTCTGTCTATGGTCGTCTGTCTATGGTCGTCTGTCTGTCTGCCTATGGTTGTCTGTCTGTCTGTCTATGGTCGTCTGTCTGATCGTCTGTCTGTCTATGGTCGTCTGTCTGATCGTCTGTCTGTCTATGGTCGTCTGTCTGTCTATGGTCGTCTGTCTGTCTATGGTCGTCTGTCTGTCTATGGTCGTCTGTCTATCTGCCTATGGTCGTCTGTCTATCTGCCTATGGTCGTCTGTCTATGGTCGTCTGTCTGTCTGCCTATGGACGTCTGTCTGATCGTCTGTCTGTCTATGATCGTCTGTCTGTCTATGATTGTCTGTCTGTGATTGTCTGTCTGTCTGTCTGTCTGTCTGTCTATGGTCGTCTGTCTGTCTGCCTATGGTCGTCTGTCTGTCTATGGTCGTCTGTCTGATCGTCTGTCTGTCTATGGTCGTCTGTCTGTCTATGGTCGTCTGTCTGTCTATGGTCGTCTGTCTGTCTATGGTCGTCTGTCTGTCTATGGTCATCTGATCGTCTGTCTGTGATTGTCTGTCTGTCTATGGTCGTCTGTCTATGATTGTCTGTCTGTCTATGGTCGTCTGTCTATGATCGTCTGTCTGTGGTCGTCTGTCTGTCTGTCTGTGGTCGTCTGTCTGTGGTCGTCTGTCTGTCTGTCTGTGGTCGTCTGTCTGTCTGTCTATGGTCGTCTGTCTGTCTGTCTATGGTCGTCTGTCTGTGTCTATCTATGGTCGTCTGTCTGTGTCTATCTATGGTCGTCTGTCTGTGTCTATCTATGGTCGTCTGTCTGTGTCTATCTATGGTCGTCTGTCTGTGTCTATCTATGGTCGTCTGTCTGTGTCTATCTATGGTCGTCTGTCTGTGTCTATCTATGGTCGTCTGTCTGTGTCTATCTATGGTCTGTCTGTGTCTATCTATGGTCGTCTGTCTGTGTCTATCTATGGTCGTCTGTCTGTTTGTCTATGGTTGTCTGTCTGTCTGATCGTCTGTCTGTCTGATCGTCTGTCTGTCTGATCGTCTGTCTGTCTGATCGTCTGTCTGTCTATGATCGTCTGTCTGTCTATGGTCGTCTGTCTGTCTATGGTCGTCTGTCTGTCTATGGTCGTCTGTCTGTCTGTCTGTCTATGATCGTCTGTCTGTCTATGGTCGTCTGTCTGTCTATGGTCGTCTGTCTGTCTATGGTCGTCTGTCTGTCTGTCTATGATCGTCTGTCTGTCAATGGTCGTCTGTCTGTCAATGGTCGTCTGTCTGTCAATGGTCGTCTGTCTGTCTATGATCGTCTCTGTCTGTCTGTCTATGGTCGTCTGTCTGTCTGTCTGTCTATGGTCGTCTGTCTGTCTGTCTATGGTCGTCTGTCTGTCTGTCTATGGTCGTCTGTCTGTGTCTGTCTATGGTCGTCTGTCTGTGTCTGTCTATGGTCGTCTGTCTGTGTCTGTCTATGGTCGTCTGTCTGTGTCTGTCTATGGTCGTCTGTCTGTCTGTGTCTGTCTATGGTCGTCTGTCTGTCTGTCTGTCTATGGTCGTCTGTCTGTCTGTCTATGGTCGTCTGTCTGTCTGCCTATGGTCGTCTGTCTGATCGTCTGTCTGTCTGTCTGTCTGTCTATGATCGTCTGTCTGTCTATGATTGTCTGTCTGTGATTGTCTGTCTGTCTGTCTGTCTGTCTGTCTGTCTGTCTGTCTATGGTCGTCTGTCTGTCTGCCTATGGTCGTCTGTCTGTCTATGGTCGTCTGTCTGATCGTCTGTCTGTCTGTCTATGGTCGTCTGTCTGTCTATGGTCGTCTGTCTGTCTATGGTCGTCTGTCTGTCTATGGTCATCTGTCTGTCTGTCTATGGTCGTCTGTCTGATCGTCTGTCTGTGATTGTCTGTCTGTCTATGGTCGTCTGTCTATGATCGTCTGTCTGTGTGTCGTCTGTCTGTCTGTCTGTCTGGTGGTCGTCTGTCTGTGGTCGTCTGTCTGTCTGTCTGTGGTCGTCTGTCTGTCTGTCTATGATTGTCTGTCTGTCTGTCTATGGTCGTCTGTCTGTGTCTATCTATGGTCGTCTGTCTGTGTCTATCTATGGTCGTCTGTCTGTGTCTATCTATGGTCGTCTGTCTGTGTCTATCTATGGTCGTCTGTCTGTTTGTCTATGGTCGTCTGTCTGTGTCTATCTATGGTCGTCTGTCTGTGTCTATCTATGGTCGTCTGTCTGTGTCTATCTATGGTCGTCTGTCTGTGTCTATCTATGGTCGTCTGTCTGTGTCTATCTATGGTCGTCTGTCTGTGTCTATCTATGGTCGTCTGTCTGTTTGTCTATGGTCGTCTGTCTGTCTGATCGTCTGTCTGTCTGATCGTCTGTCTGTCTGATCGTCTGTCTGTCTATGATCGTCTGTCTGTCTATGGTTGTCTGTCTGTCTATGGTCGTCTGTCTGTCTGTCTGTCTATGATCGTCTGTCTGTCTATGGTCGTCTGTCTGTCTATGGTCGTCTGTCTGTCTATGGTCGTCTGTCTGTCTGTCTATGATCGTCTGTCTGTCTATGATCGTCTGTCTGTCAATGGTCGTCTGTCTGTCAATGGTCGTCTGTCTGTCAATGGTCGTCTGTCTGTCTATGATCGTCTCTGTCTGTCTGTCTATGGTCGTCTGTCTGTCTGTCTGTCTATGGTCGTCTGTCTGTCTGTCTATGGTCGTCTGTCTATGGTCGTCTGTCTGTGTCTGTCTATGGTCGTCTGTCTGTGTCTGTCTATGGTCGTCTGTCTGTCTGTGTCTGTCTATGGTCGTCTGTCTGTCTGTCTGTCTATGGTCGTCTGTCTGTCTGTCTGTCTATGGTCGTCTGTCTGTCTGTCTATGGTCGTCTCTCTGTCTGTCTGTCTATGGTCGTCTGCCTGTCTGTCTGTCTGTCTGTCTATGGTCGTCTGTCTGTCTGTCTATGGTCGTCTGTCTATGGTCGTCTGTCTGTGTCTGTCTATGGTCGTCTGTCTGTGTCTGTCTATGGTCGTCTGTCTGTCTGTGTCTGTCTATGGTCGTCTGTCTGTCTGTCTGTCTATGGTCGTCTGTCTGTCTGTCTGTCTATGGTCGTCTGTCTGTCTGTCTATGGTCGTCTGTCTGTCTGTCTGTCTATGGTCGTCTGCCTGTCTGTCTGTCTGTCTGTCTATGGTCGTCTGCCTGTCTGTCTGTCTGTCTGTCTATGGTCGTCTGTCTGTCTGTCTATGGTCGTCTGTCTGTCTGTCTATGGTCTGTCTGTCTATGTGTCTATGGTCGTCTGTCTATGTGTCTATGGTCGTCTGTCTATGTGTCTATGGTCGTCTGTCTGCCTATGGTCGTCTGTCTGTCTGTCTGCCTATGGTCGTCTGTCTGTCTGTCTGCCTATGGTCGTCTGTCTGTCTGCCTGCCTATGGTCGTCTGTCTGTCTGCCTGCCTATGGTCGTCTGTCTGCCTGCCTATGGTCGTCTGTCTGTCTGTCTGCCTATGGTCGTCTGTCTGTCTGTCTGTCTGTCTATGGTCTGTCTGTCTGTCTATGGTCGTCTGTCTATGTGTCTATGGTCGTCTGTCTATGGTCGTCTGTCTGTCTGTCTATGGTCGTCTGTCTGTCTGTCTATGGCCGTCTGTCTGTCTGTCTGTCTGTCTGCCTATGGTCGTCTGTCTGTCTGTCTGTCTGCCTATGGTCGTCTGTCTGTCTGTCTGCCTATGGTCGTCTGTCTGTCTGCCTATGGTCGTCTGTCTGTCTGCCTATGGTCATCTGTCTGTCTGCCTATGGTCGTCTGTCTGTCTGCCTATGGTCGTCTGTCTGTCTATGGTCGTCTGTCCGTCTGTCTATGGTCGTCTGTCCGTCTGTCTATGGTCGTCTGTCTGTCTGCCTATGGTCGTCTGTCTGTCTGCCTATGGTCGTCTGTCTGTCTGCCTATGGTCGTCTGTCTGATCGTCTGTCTGTCTATGGTCGTCTGTCTGTCTATGATCGTCTGTCTGTCTATGATCGTCTGTCTGTGATTGTCTGTCTCTCTGTCTGTCTGTCTGCCTATGGGTCTGTCTGTCTGTCTGTCTGTCTGCCTATGGTCGTCTGTCTGTCTGCCTATGGTCGTCTGTCTGTCTGTCTATGGTTGTCTGTCTGTCTGCCTATGGTCATCTGTCTGTCTGCCTATGGTCGTCTGTCTGATCGTCTGTCTGTCTATGGTCGTCTGTCTGTCTGTCTATGGTCGTCTGTCTGTCTATGGTCGTCTGTCTATGTGTCTATGGTCGTCTGTCTATGTGTCTATGGTCGTCTGTCTATGTGTCTATGGTCGTCTGTCTATGTGTCTATGGTCGTCTGTCTATGTGTCTATGGTCGTCTGTCTGTGTCTATGGTCGTCTGTCTATGTGTCTATGGTCGTCTGTCTGTCTGCCTATGGTCGTCTGTCTGTCTGTCTGCCTATGGTCGTCTGCCTGCCTATGGTCGTCTGTCTGTCTGTCTGTCTGCCTGCCTATGGTCGTCTGTCTGTCTGTCTGCCTATGGTCGTCTGTCTGTCTGCCTGCCTATGGTCGTCTGTCTGTCTGTCTGCCTATGGTCGTCTGTCTGTCTGTCTGCCTATGGTCGTCTGTCTGTCTATGGTCGTCTGTCTATGGTCGTTCTGTCTGTCTGCCTATGGTCGTCTGTCTGTTTGTCTATGGTCGTCTGTCTATGGTCGTCTGTCTATGGTCGTCTGTCTGTCTGCCTATGGTTGTCTGTCTGTCTGTCTATGGTCGTCTGTCTGATCGTCTGTCTGTCTATGGTCGTCTGTCTGTCTATGGTCGTCTGTCTATCTGCCTATGGTCGTCTGTCTATCTGCCTATGGTCGTCTGTCTATCTGCCTATGGTCGTCTGTCTATCTGCCTATGGTCGTCTGTCTGTCTATGGTCGTCTGTCTGTCTGCCTGCCTATGGTCGTCTGTCTGATCGTCTGTCTGTCTATGATCGTCTGTCTGTCTATGATTGTCTGTCTGTGATTGTCTGTCTGTCTGTCTGTCTGTCTGTCTGTCTATGGTCGTCTGTCTGTCTGCCTATGGTCGTCTGTCTGTCTATGGTCGTCTGTCTGATCGTCTGTCTGTCTATGGTCGTCTGTCTGTCTATGGTCGTCTGTCTGTCTATGGTCGTCTGTCTGTCTATGGTCATCTGTCTGTCTGTCTATGGTCATCTGTCTGTCTGTCTATGGTCGTCTGTCTGATCGTCTGTCTGTGATTGTCTGTCTGTCTATGGTCGTCTGTCTATGATCGTCTGTCTGTGATTGTCTGTCTGTCTGCCTATGGTTGTCTGTCTGTCTGCCTATGGTCGTCTGTCTGTCTGTCTGATCGTCTGTCTGTCTGATCGTCTGTCTATGGTAGTCTGTCTGATCATCTGTCTATGGTAGTCTGTCTGATCGTCTGTCTGATTTTCTGTCTGTCTATGATTGTCTGTCTGTCTGTCTATGATTGTCTGTCTATGATTGTCTGTCTGTCTGTCTATGATTGTCTGTCTGTCTGTCTATGATTGTCTGTCTGTCTGTCTATGATTGTCTGTCTGTCTGTCTATGATTGTCTGTCTGTCTGCGATTGTCTGTCTGTCTGCGATTGTCTGTCTGTCTGCGATTGTCTGTCTGTCTGCGATTGTCTGTCTGTCTGCGATCGTCGGTCTGTCTGCGATCGTCGGTCTGTCTGCGATCGTCGGTCTGTCTGCGATCGTCCGTCTGTCTGTGATCGTCCGTCTGTCTGTGATCGTCCGTCTGTCTGTGATCGTCTGTCTGTGATCGTCTGTCTGTCAGTCAGTCAGTAGGTCCATTTACCTCTGTATCTGCCTCGCTGCCAGCTAGTAGTCTATTTGTCTTCCTGCCAATACATCTATCAATCTCTCTGTTTGTTTTCCTGTGTGTATACCTGTCTGTCAGCCTGTCTATATACCTGCCAGGGTGTCTACGTGCCTACAGCCTTGGTTAGCCAGCGAGCTCTGAATATGAATGCACCCCGAGTGATTCAGTCCATCTCCTTTCCCTACCTTCCCCACAGCCAGACCAGAGAAAACATGGAGAAAATATGATGTCATGGATCAGTGAACTAATGCATTCACCGCACGGCTCAGAGAAAACCTGGATGTGCGTACAGGAGTGCAAGATGGGGGATCAGGATCGGGCCTCTGTCCTCCCTCCCTCCCTGAGGATGATGTCAGAGATTGGTGGGCCTGTTGTTAATTTATTCACAGAGTGCAGCAGCAAAGCACTCTAGGGAGTCGTAAGGCTTTACAAGCCAGGCAGAATGGGGCATTCTACTGTTCTCAGAACAGGACCAGTGTACTGGTGTCTGACTCCTGCTGACACAGTACTGCTCCCTCCCACCACATCACATTCTTAGAGTTCCTATTCCATCCCTCGTCTGGTTACAGAATACTGTTGTGTTGTGTGCTGCAGTGGTGTGGTACTACATCAGTCAGATTAAGACCTAGACAATATGGCCACTAAAATACACGTACATGATTTTCTGTCAAGGCAACATCACCTTTACCATCTATATTGATACCCTCATTACATATATTAATACACCTGGACTAAACCAGGACTCATCACTTTTTAGCCACGGATGGGCAACACAAATTATGGTTCTGTTTTTTATCAGAACACACAGAACCAAAGTCCTAAAATGACTTAGGGGCGAATTCTAAGAGATCTGTACACATACCTCTGATGGCATTTATTATATTTGCACTACAGTAAAACATGGATTATATCTGCACTTACCAAAGACTTTCCCCAAGAATATGGTCTTGACCAGGTTGAACTGAGTGTCAGAGTCATCAGGCAGAGTGTAGCTGACTGGGGGGTAATGATCCAACTGGAAAATAATACCATATGGTCCTGAATCATGATGTATTACAGTCAGTTATAAACCCAGTTCAGCTGTACTGTATTATTACTGCCCCCTAGTGGTAGGCTTTAGAAAAAGTGTGCTAATAGCACAATGCACTAAACACCATCTCCACAGACAAGGTGGGTCAGGTGTGTCAACAGCCTAATGCAGTCAGAGGACAGCACACTCTCACTGAGAGTGGTGTCCTCCCCTCCTGAGAGCACTAGTCCTGCCGTTCAACTCCTTAATGAAGTGCTTTATCTATAGTCTATGTAGCTATCAATCAGCCTAATGTAGTCAGAGGACAGGGAAAGGTTGTATTTTGTTGGATTTCATGACGTCAGCAAATCTCCCACTGAGATCAGTGCCCTCCCTAGCACAAGTAGAACATTAAAGTCCAACCTTTCAACTGCTTGATAAATTGTTCTTTAAATAAAGCTACATTGGTATGATTTTTACCTGCGGCCTAACGTAGTCTTGAAGGAATTAAAACTTCTTTATTTTTTTATTTATTTCATGACTTCAGCAAATCCCACTGTGTGTTAGATCAGCCTTTGTGACAGGGGAACACTAGGGTCATACTAGACCTGCAGGTGAAAAGTGCTTTATAGAGATATAAAACCACATTACTGTCCTCATTATTATCACCTGCAGCCATACGTTCCTCTCCTGCCTGGAGATGTTGATGTGGTGGGGCTGCCCGTTGGCCATGTTGCGCTGGTCCAGGTCGATGGTGAACGGCTCCCTCAGGCCTCCCAGGCTGTAGCGGATCTGAAGTGTTCCTGACAGAGGGAGATGGAATGGACAGTCAGTCCCAATGTTCCATCACCATCGTAATTCATATGGTTGTCAGTCCATATTCTGATAGGCTTAGTAACATGGTAAGAGTATCACACTCAAGTGGAAATTGTATTTTAAAATGACGCTTTACATTGCCAAATACTAAATTGACTATCACTCTCTCTTTCTGCTTTTTCAGTGAAATATGTATGTGCCTGGGACCATGCCCAACCTGTGTGTTGCACTATATAATTAGCTATTGAGCTAATTTACAGTACATTCTGTGGTTCTTTGCTGACAGAGTCATTAACTTCACCCTCCAAGCATTTCAAACCCTATAAACGGACGGCCAGGGTTGCTCTCTTGTTCTTTCAAGCATTTCAGACCCTTTGAGCAGTTTCTCTCTCACCATTGTTTCTGAGCACCACAGCCAGGTAGTCCTGAGTCCTAGAGCTGATGTACACCAGGATGCTCGGGGCGTTGGAGGTGCTGAAGCTGAACACCAGCTCCTCCTGGGTCAGGTTGCCCTCCGTGGGCAGCAAGGGAGACAGGCTCTTCACATCCCTGATAGCTGGAAGGCCCCTCTCGGGAAGGAAGTCGTAACGAACGAGTGTTCCACTCTCGAAGTAGCCGCCCACATCTGATACACACAGGAGACATTTGGCAGCGATACAAAACATCAGCATGAGTTTGAGAGATTGACAAGCGTATCGATATTAGCCTCCCTAAAGCACCGTGTAAAGTTGAAAAATAAATACCAGGACATATTCAGAGTTACTATTCTCTCACATGACTGTGACTGTATTTTACCTTCAGTGCAGAAGGGCCCGTCATACGCCGTTAAGGTGCAGTCACATGAGTAACCGTTGTATTTCTCCATGCACTGGCCACCGTTTCTGCAGTGCTGCCCGTAGCTGGTGCAGTGGCCAGAGCAGCCAGGCTTAACCCCTGGGGTGACCTTCGCCCTCTCTTCCAGGTCAAGGGTCACACCGTTCATCTTCAGGGCACGGATACATCCTAGGAACCCCCTCTGGCCACCCGATGCACCTGAATGATAACGTTTATGACAAGAAGTTGTATTAGGTATTTTGGTTTACAACAACTTATGTTACAAAGTACACTTCTGGTAAAAAAAAAAAAAAAAACAGGTAAACTCATGTTTTTTTTTTAGTTGTTGAAGTTATGGAATTGACATCCTTATACCTTTTGACATTGTTGTTGTGTGCAATGTGAAAACTGCGTGGGCCTGTATCCAACAGTGCAGCCTGTATAAGTCGGGTCATAACACCATGAGCTGAGCAGCAGTAGTCTAACCCACATAGACATATAAACCGGATCATCATTGCGCTATGTGGTGGGAGGCAGGTAGGCAGGATATCTTACCCACGTAGAGCTGGCTGTATAGCTCCAGGCGGGTGTGACCCTGTGGGGGTGCAGGGCGAACCTCCTTGTAGTGCCCATCCAGCTGCAGCACAGCTTCCTTCACATTGCGCTCAGCCACCACCCTGTGCCACTGGTCATCATTAAGAGGAGTGGACGACCTCACACTCAGCTCCACCAGACCGTTGCCCACATCAAAGGAGAAGGACACAAGCGTGGCAGCTGGGCAGGAGGGGAGAAAGGGCAAGGAGTTAGATAAGGTTTTGGGTGCTGCCAAACAGGTTTTGGATCGTCAGAAGTGGAGAGGTCTTGTATCTGCCTTATGAGCAGGTGGGCACAAAGAGGATAAGTAAGTAAGAGTCTAAGTAAGTAATTTTTGGTGAGAAACAACTTAATTAAGGAGGTGGAAATGTGTCAAGGAGGTAGTTTTTGAAACAAGGATTAGGCTTGGGCTATACAGGAGAATTGAAAGACCTTGGTCTGTTTCGGAGTGGTTGAAAAGCTAACAAGCATTTTTACCGAAATGGAATTCTGCTTACATACAGTGTTGACTTTTCCCATGAATGCGAAGGAAACTGTTGTATAATTTCCGTTGCTGTTGAAATCATGATTTGAAATATCCTTGTTGAAATCATGATGACTTCAAAATAAAAATGAATGACACTATGTATAATTCACAGCTCTGAAAAACTGATCACTTTCTAGATGTGTATTTGACAAGTACCTATCAGCCAACACTTATAAATGCGTAAAGCAGACAAATACTTCAGGGAGCAGTGAGATAGCACTCCCTTTCACAACGACACAGTTCTCTCATTTCCCCGTCTATCATCATTTACTTTATTGAAACCCTGTTGACAGGTATCATCATACCCCCTGTTGGGTCCAATTCTACAGAGACGTTACATACTGACAACTTGTCTAATCACCCAACACCCTGTCCGATTGCTTAATCCACATAAATCAGACTCCAGGCTGCCATCGAGTAATGAGATTTCACAGCGATGGTGATTGAGCTCTTTTCCACTTACCAGGGGGTCTCACCCTGGACCACATTGGGAGAATCATTATTTGATTTTATTTCCCAACCGACTCAATAGATCTATATTAAAGGGAGCTGTCTGACTGCATTTGTTCTCCATTCAGAGCATGTACTGAAGCGGTGGAGATGACATGGGGGAGCCTTGTCAATCATAGATCCACCTGTTCAGAGCAGATGCTTGGCCTGCAGGACTGGCAGAGAACATTCTGAAGCTCAGAGAGGAATTTTGGGAGTGGAGCCAAGTCTCATTAAAACAACTGCCAGTGCCAAGCTCTAAAGAGAAATTCTAATGTGTACCAGTACTCAAGAGTGTTTAAAACTGTTTAAAATATAAAAGCTCACCAGAGGCTTAGTAAATCCATTTCCCTTGGCAGACTAATAATATACCTTATATATTAAAATGGGGGGAAAAAAAAAATGGGGGGAAAATATTGAATATTAAATGTTTTTTTAACAGAATATTGTCTGTCTCTGTCTCCAACGAAGAGACTGTGTTTCTTCAGAGCAACTGAATCACTAATAATACTGCTCAAATATTGTCAACGCATTGCACCAAAAGATGGCATCAGTAAAGCTTCAAACCTGCCAGAGAAAAAGGGTCAGAAACAATAACAATGGGTTCTGAGGCGACGGAAGCAGCTCAAAGATATTTCTGACCATTGATCTTTCCCAGCGGAAGGAAACTGCTCTCCCACCAGCTCACAAATCATGCTTAAATGTCACTGGAAACCAATTTCATCTAACAATACCATTTCCAAACAGGGTTCCCACTGTGCTGGTGAACTTTAAGTTAATACTGAGTTCTAGCCATTTCTAAGTGGAGATTTCTAAAGCACTGAAGTTGAATATAAGCTGAGAGAAGTATGGACTACGATCGATGAGATGGATGGCAGCCTTTATGGAGAGCCCTAGAGGTACCGTGGGAGGTTTCACCTTCACAATGTTCTCAGACTGAGACTCTACAGTACACACACACTTGTCCCCCAAAATTCAATCTACCATCTTGTTACAAGTCCCCAAGAGTTGACTGAGAAGCTGTACTAAGAACTGAATGGTAGCTCTCAGGGAACATGGCAGGTGACAATTGCTTAGTGGCTGGTGGTTTGTTTTTAGTAGGAACACGAGATTCTTGTTTTGTGGCCACAAGACAGACAAGATACTTTTTATATAGTGGAAAGTCATAGTGGCAAGTCAAAGTCGATATCTACTGTGAATAAGCCTTATCAACACTGTCCAAAACCACTGAATTTATACTGCATCTATACATTATATATTGTAATGGGATAATTTTTTGCAGATGTTGACCCAGAGCTTTGATATTGCACTGCACAGACACACATCCATAATATAAGTCTACAGGTAGTGTATATCGACCTGTTACTGAGTAGTGGTATACTCACCTTTTAGTTCCAGGCGGATGAAGTCAGCGTTGCCAAGGTTCTCCAGAAAGACGCCATAAGAGGAGGAAGTCTTGAAATAGAAAGAGATGTCAGCACTGGTCTCTCCTTGGAAGGTAGGGAAGTGCAGGTAGGATCCAGGCGTGTTGAAGGATGCTGCGTTCCAGTAGTTACCTGGGAAACAGACAGGAAACATGAATCACTCAATGTGCATTCTAGTCATACAAAGCAGAGAATAATGGCCCAAAATACTACCATAGGTGTGGAAATTATAACAAACTCACCATCTCCTTGACAACGCAGTGGACCCACAGTCAATTTAGCCTCCGAGCCAGCACGATTAGTGTCACCAACCACCACCTGACTCACAGGCAAATGGTCTTTATACACCAGAAGACCAGCGTCCTCTCTCCTAAATTAAAAACAAATCAAATATGTGAGATACAGAGGAATATTTTCACTACAAAAGGCACAACAGTAAGATTGTAGCACAAAGCAAATGTTACAATGTATTATGTCTTGATTCATTTCATGTATGACATTTCAGGATAACTAGATTATAAAACGACATTTTAATACTGTAACATCGAATCTATGGCCTTGTTCAGTCACTCACCAGCGCGTTTGGTCAGCGTCACAGTTGCAGTAGTACTTGGGGTTGGTGCAGTTCCTCTCGATTCCACAGGCACACTTCTGGATCCCTGGGCCTGAACCACCCCAGTAAAAATGCCTCTCATTGGCCCTGCCAACCCACCATGTCAATGGAGATCCCTCTGCAAAATAACAACAACATGAATCAGCACAGAACTTACCAAAACAACAACATACTCAATACATAAGCATCATGCCACAATATTTGTGTATATCTACAGTAAACAAATGACCATAGATAGTCTAAGCAGTTTTTTTTTCATGTACTCTTCTCTACTGGTACACAGACAATAACATGCTACCGTTGTTGATGTCAAACTCGCGTAGCAAATAGCCTTGAAACTGAGATGAAGAGGCTATTGATGCCTATACTGCTCATGTTATGTGCAGTCCTATGTTTAGATCCTTAAACAAGTGGAACCAGCTGATCCATTTTCCTTCACTCTATTTGACACTTTACTTTTTTATTGATTGAGACAAGCTTTGTGGTCTATTAATCAGCTATTCCTCCTGTTCCACACCAACAGCAGCACAGACCGATAGTGTTATTCAGCACTCCAGGTAATCAAAAATGACTTGCTCTAAGGAACGGGAAAATAACTGGCGTGAGGAATCACATCAAGTGGAAATGTCTGTTTGTATAGATGGACAAACAAGATCATTTATCAAGACAAACACACTCCAGGGCATTTGTTCTTGTTCAACATCTCCACCGTGCTTGTGTAGTCATACTGACTACTGTAGGATCACTGAACAACTCTTGTGTTTTGCTGTTTACAATGTGAATTATGCTTTTGAATGTCAAGTAGTCAAACAACAGGCATGCTTTAACAATAAGCAGTGGGAAAAAAACAATGTTTACACAATGGTAATTTGGGAAAGACAAGAAAATATAATTTCATTTGCCATTTTCCATCTTGTCATTGTTACTTATCAGCAGCACCTGGCTGAAGTTTCCCTCCAGTGAATGACAAATAATAATTGTATGAACAATAATAATTGGCTGGCAGTACATTATTGAAGGGGTCTGGTATCAAGCCACTGACAGTGAAATATTTACGCAATGTTTGCATCAATGGGGAAATAATAGTTGAAGGACAATGGGACCGCTGTTTCTAGCCACAGGGGTGGTCTGTTCAACACATGCCTCAGAAATCGGCAAAAAAAAAAATTCAGTAAAAGCCAAGGGAACACAGAGTGAGGCGGTGAGGCTCCAGGGAGAGAACAAAGGCTGCTACACAGGCTGTTCCCCTGCAAGGTATCCATGTTCCACACTGGTCCACATGCAGGGGAGGGGGGGGGGGGGGGGGTGAAGAGAGGGAGATGGAGAGAGGGGGGTGGATGGAGAGAGGAGGGTGGATAGAGAGAGAGATTGAGGGGAGCAGCATGGACAATTGTGGGGTTCTGGGTATTCCCTGGCTATAGAGTAATCAATAATTCAGGTTCTTTATGGTGATGAGAAGGGAAATAGGCTAAGCTGAGGGCCTGGAGGCCAAGTGTCTCCCGTCTGTGTGAGGGCAGAGAGACAAACCAGCAGCGGTGAAACTGGGAGGTAGAGTAAGCTTCTATTCCTCAATACTGTATGAATGGGCACCACTGAGGCCAACACAATACGACTACCAAATGAGGGAGAGGTACTACCACTGACCAGCAGCTCTGACCAGGAATTTCCGACACCTAGTCTCTTTCAGCTCACTGATCCTGCCAACCAACACACTCCCTTTCACCACGCTAAACGGCTGTTGAGCAGCAAGGTGTACAGAGCTCACCAGAACACTAATGATGTGTGGGTTTTATCTGTCAACGTCTCCAGTCAGTCAGGCCCCTGTCTCAGATCCTAACACATCCAAAGGACATGATGAAAGCTTGTTATGCTGCTCATATACATATACTCATATCACAAATCAGTGTCTACTCTAGAGGCTGGGAGCTGGGGCTACCCTGCTGCTGACAAAACCTCAGGCTCGGAACTCTATGGACCCTCAGGGGGAACGGCTGTTGCTTGATAACGCCAGATGAGATAAAAATCAAACAAGGTAAAAAAAATAAAACACTACATTGTTGGATGAAACTGACAAGCTTTTAGGTTCTGTGGCTGTCATGGAATTTCAGTTATAATGTTCCCTATGGTTGGCTTAAGGGAATAAACCAGTTCCATTTATCACAGGTCGTATTTCTCGGAGCCACTGCAATAAACGCTTGCCTCAATTCTATGAGTAATGACAAGGGATGACAACTGCTGTGTCGCTGTCTAATGTACGCCAGCTTGCCGCTGTCTAATGTACGCCAGCTTGCCGCTGTCTAATGTACGCCAGCTTGCCGCTGTCTAATGTACGCCAGCTTGCCGGCTGTCTAATGTACGCCAGCTTGTCGCTGTCTAATGTACGCCAGCTTGCCGCTGTCTAATGTACGCCAGCTTGCCTTCACATCTCGTGAAACACTTGCCAAATCAAATAGATAAGAGTATTCTTCACGTGTAGCCATAATGCTAATAACAATCGGCTAAACAATCTAGCAACAGCTAAATGGACATTCATCAATAACAAACAATAATCCGCACTCGGTCCGCAGGTAGTATTACATTTCATTACATTTCATTATAGTACAACGGTTTGATTTGTCTAATCTTAGCAATTTCTTCTTAGCTAGCTACATAGCCGTCTTTGTATCATAGATAATTGTGTAATTATCGTATTTCGTCGTCCTAACGCAGTCTACACTGCTATATGGCCAGCAGTTAGCCAGCTAGCTAACGTCCACCGTCTACCGATTAGCAGCACAACTATTACACTCAACTGAACGACTTGATTAGTGTAGTGTTAGCTAGCTACATAGTTGTCTTTGCTGTCTTCGTATCCAAGATAATTGTGTAGTTTAGAGTGTGTAGTTTTAGAGTGATTATCTTAATTTACCGAGGTTAGCTAGCCAGCTATTTGTCGTCCTTAACGTAGGAGACACTGCTAGCTAGCCAACAGCTAGCCAACGTCTACCGAACAGAACTTCCTCACTCAACAACCCGGTCGCATTTCGCCTCGCTCCACAGGTAGTATCACATTTTCATTTCATTTCATTACAGTACAACGGCTTGATTTGTTTGATCGTAGCTAGCTACATAGCTAGCTACATAGCCGTCTTTGTATCAAAGATAATTGTGTAGTCTAGAGCGATTTCCTAGGTTAGCTAGCCAGCTATTGTCGTTCTTTTAACGCAACGTAACGTAATCAACACTGCTAGCTAGCCAGCTAGCCCCGAATAGCAGCACAGTAGAAACTATTACACTCAACGGAACGACTTGATTAGTGTAGTGTCAACAACGCAGCCACTGCCAGCTAGCCTACATAGTCAACAACGCAGCCTCTGCCAGCTAGCCTACTTCAGCAGTACTGTATCATTTTAATCATTTTAGTCAATAAGATTCTTGCTACGTAAGCTTAACTTTCTGAACACTCGAGACGTGTAGTCCACTTGTCATTCCAATCTCCTTTGCATTAGCGTAGCCTCTTGTGTAGCCTGTCAACTATGTGTCTGTCTATCCCTGTTCTCTCCTCTCTGCACAGACCATACAAACGCTCCACACCGCGTGGCCGCGGCCACCCTAATCTGGTGGTCCCAGCGCGCACGACCCACGTGGAGTTCCAGGTCTCCGGTAGCCTCTGGAACTGCCGATCTGCGGCCAACAAGGCAGAGTTCATCTCAGCCTATGCCTCCCTCCAGTCCCTCGACTTCTTGGCACTGACGGAAACATGGATCACCACAGACAACACTGCTACTCCTACTGCTCTCTCTTCGTCTGCCCACGTGTTCTCGCACACCCCGAGAGCTTCTGGTCAGCGGGGTGGTGGCACCGGGATCCTCATCTCTCCCAAGTGGTCATTCTCTCTTTCTCCCCTTACTCATCTGTCTATCGCCTCCTTTGAATTCCATGCTGTCACAGTTACCAGCCCTTTCAAGCTTAACATCCTTATCATTTATCGCCCTCCAGGTTCCCTCTGAGAGTTCATCAATGAGCTTGATGCCTTGATAAGCTCCTTTCCTGAGGACGGCTCACCTCTCACAGTTCTGGGCGACTTTAACCTCCCCACGTCTACCTTTGACTCATTCCTCTCTGCCTCCTTCTTTCCACTCCTCTCCTCTTTTGACCTCACCCTCTCACCTTCCCCCTACTCACAAGGCAGGAAATACGCTCAACCTCATCTTTACTAGATGCTGTTCTTCCACTAACCTCATTGCAACTCCCCTCCAAGTCTCCGACCACTACCTTGTATCCTTTTCCCTCTCGCTCTCATCCAACACTTCCACACTGCCCCTACTCGGATGGTATCGCGCCGTCCCAACCTTCGCTCTCTCTCCCCGCTACTCTCTCCTCTTCCATCCTATCATCTCTTCCCTCTGCTCAAACCTTCTCCAACCTATCTCCTGATTCTGCCTCCTCAACCCTCCTCTCCTCCCTTTCTGCATCCTTTGACTCTCTATGTCCCCTATCCTCCAGGCCGGCTCGGTCCTCCCCTCCCGCTCCGTGGCTCGACGACTCATTGCGAGCTCACAGAACAGGGCTCCGGGCAGCCGAGCGGAAATGGAGGAAAACTCGCCTCCCTGCGGACCTGGCATCCTTTCACTCCCTCCTCTCTACATTTTCCTCTTCTCTCTCTGCTGCTAAAGCCACTTTCTACCACTCTAAATTCCAAGCATCTGCCTCTAACCCTAGGAAGCTCTTTGCCACCTTCTCCTCCCTCCTGAATCCTCCTCCCCTCCCCCTCCTCCTCTCTGCAGATGACTTCGTCAACCATTTTGAAAAGAAGGTCGACGACATCCGATCCTCGTTTGCTAAGTCAAACGACACCGCTGGTTCTGCTCACACTGCCCTACCCTGTGCTCTGACCTCTTTCTCCCTCTCTCTCTCCAGATGAAATCTCGCGTCTTGTGACGGCCGGCCGCCCAACAACCTGCCCGCTTGACCCTATCCCTCCTCTCTTCTCCAGACCATTTCCGGAGACCTTCTCCCTTACCTCACCTCGCTCATCAACTCATCCCTGACCGCTGGCTACGTCCCTTCCGTCTTCAGGAGAGCGAGAGTTGCACCCCTTCTGAAAAAACCTACACTCGATCCCTCCGATGTCAACAACTACAGACCAGTATCCCTTCTTTCTTTTCTCTCCAAAACTCTTGAACGTGCCGTCCTTGGCCAGCTCTCCGCTATCTCTCCCAGAATGACCTTCTTGATCCAAATCAGTCAGGTTTCAAGACTAGTCATTCAACTGAGACTGCTCTTCTCTGTATCACGGAGGCGCTCCGCACTGCTAAAGCTAACTCTCTCTCCTCTGCTCTCATCCTTCTAGACCTATCGGCTGCCTTCGATACTGTGAACCATCAGATCCTCCTCTCCACCCTCTCCGAGTTGGGCATCTCCGGCGCGGCCCACGCTTGGATTGCGTCCCTACCTGACAGGTCGCTCCTACCAGGTGGCGTGGCGAGAATCCGTCTCCACACCACGTGCTCTCACCACTGGTGTCCCCCAGGGCTCTGTTCTAGGCCCTCTCCTATTCTCGCTATACACCAAGTCACTTGGCTCTGTCATAACCTCACATGGTCTCTCCTATCATTGCTATGCAGACGACACACAATTAATCTTCTCCTTTCCCCTTCTGATGACCAGGTGGCGAATCGCATCTCTGCATGTCTGGCAGACATATCAGTGTGGATGACGGATCACCACCTCAAGCTGAACCTCGGCAAGACGGAGCTGCTCTTCCTCCCGGGAAGGACTGCCCGTTCCATGATCTCGCCATCACGGTTGACAACTCCATTGTGTCCTCCTCCCAGAGCGCTAAGAACCTTGGCGTGATCCTGGACAACACCCTGTCGTTCTCAACTAACATCAAGGCGGTGGCCCGTTCCTGTAGGTTCATGCTCTACAACATCCGCAGAGTACGACCCTGCCTCACACAGGAAGCGGCGCAGGTCCTAATCCAGGCACTTGTCATCTCCCGTCTGGATTACTGCAACTCGCTGTTGGCTGGGCTCCCTGCCTGTGCCATTAAACCCTACAACTCATCCAGAACGCCGCAGCCCGTCTGGTGTTCAACCTTCCCAAGTTCTCTCACGTCACCCCGCTCCTCCGCTCTCTCCACTGGCTTCCAGTTGAAGCTCGCATCCGCTACAAGACCATGGTGCTTGCCTACGGAGCTGTGAGGGGAACGGCACCTCAGTACCTCCAGGCTCTGATCAGGCCCTACACCCAAACAAGGGCACTGCGTTCATCCACCTCTGGCCTGCTCGCCTCCCTACCACTGAGGAAGTACAGTTCCCGCTCAGCCCAGTCAAAACTGTTCGCTGCTCTGGCCCCCCAATGGTGGAACAAACTCCCTCACGACGCCAGGACAGCGGAGTCAATCACCACCTTCCGGAGACACCTGAAACCCCACCTCTTTAAGGAATACCTAGGATAGGATAAAGTAATCCCTCTCACCCCCCCCCCTTAAAAGATTTAGATCCACTACTGTTCCACTGGATGTCATAAGGTGAATGCACCAATTTGTAAGTCGCTCTGGATAAGAGCGTCTGCTAAATGACTTAAATGTTAAATGGGAAAGAGAAGACAACATATTATTGCCATTTTCTCTCTCCAGATGCCTAAATTGCTGTGTCTTTGTTGGAAAGGATACTACAGTACTGTCCAATAGAAACAGATCCTTAAAATATTCTCAGATGTACACAACAATTAACATACAAACACCAATATCCTCTTTACCTGGCGTATTGAGCAGTCGAGACATTCGGCAGGCGTAGGCAACATGCTGTTCACAGTACTCCGCACTGCCCATGATGGCTGTCACCTGTCGTAGGGAGAGAAAAGAGGGTTTAAGCAATGCAGAATGCATAACATTTAGTAATATTAGTGGAGCTGAGTGAAAATACAGTGAGGACATCTTTAATAAAAACGTAGCTAGCTAGTGTCTTCGGCTGTAACATCAAAATACATAGAAAATACACATCTGGTTTCTCTAGACTGAAAATATAGAGTTTCTCAATTGAGTATTGTTTTTTTGTATGAAACTAGGCTTAATGCGGGTCCATTAAACCCACTGATAAAATACAGATTTCTTTCCCATTGAGATGGTTCCTTCATGAATGATTCAATGGGTGAAGATGTCATAAGGTCATAAGGTGACCTGCTCTGTGGACATGTTGTAATTGAGCTGCAGCACAGCCTTCCCCTCCAGGTCTGAGCCAGTCACTGAAGTCTGGGGAGACAGGTTGTTTCTCACTGTCGTCCAGACCTTGTCCTCTGCAACACACACCGTCAACAACACCATCAACAAACCAGTCAGCCGTGTACAATATTTACAGGGGAATAATCAAATGTGGGTCAGCCATCAATGGAGTCAAAACTGGGTGCAATGACATCATTCCAACCAGATACCAGATTTGGTTGTAATCTGGTTATAATGATGTCATTTTAACATGATTGGCCCACTGGGATGGGACAAAATCATCAGACGCAGAGATGGTTTAGTTGATTTTCATCTTGGGTCTTATTGAGAGGTACTCTTACCAGTCATGTTGCAGTTGACTTTGAAGGGGCCAACAGGACCACTCCCATCAGGGTCGATCCAGTACGTGCCAGATGTTTTACCAAGGTGTTTGTATTCCTCACAGGACTGTTCATACACGGCTGGAGAGGAGGAATACACACGCGAGAGAGGAAACCACGTGTATTATGAAGCGGACATTGCAGTAAATGACTTATTCATCATTACAAATCCAGGTGTTTCCCCATTTGTAAGGGAGGTGAATGATGTGCAAAAATGTGACTGACGTTTCAGGTGGGTCCCTGAGGGCATGAATAATGACAGACCATAGATGAAGATGTCTTGATAGGCTAAGGAGGAGGAAGGGGAGGATACCTACAGGTATGGCATGTAGCCCCGGTATATCCTGTCCCGTTACAGGAGCAGCTGAAACTATCCCAGGTCTGAGAGCAGCGGCCTCTATGTTCACAGTGGTTAGGGACACATCTGTGTGGGGGGGAGATCATTCTCACATGAAGAAGAAGAAGTGACCTCTAATTTAACTACTTTGACCTTTGCGAAACTACAGATGGGTCAGAAGAGAATAGATAGGACAACATAGGAAGAACTTTCATAGAGTGCATATTTCAAATATAATTTACGCTAAAAAAACAAATTCATTGGAAATGGATGGATACAAATTCAACAAGAAGACATCTAATTGAAATACGTTGACCTTTGTGAGACAACAGAGGATGTTACCGTGCTTTCGCCGTGTCATGACAGTAATCAGTCAACACACGGTGCTGTGAGGAGGTTCGTGACCTTGGTTTCATGTATTTTTGATACCACTTCATGGTGAACGTTAGGCTGTATCACTGTACTCTCTTAGTCCATGTCCAGTGCAGGACCTCCTTAAACCTGCTGGTGTGATCAAAGGGCTGTGGTAACATGGAGTTCCCTTTGAAGTTAGTTGAACTCCCCCTGCTAGCATAGTTTAGAATGACGATTTCATCACCGCAATCCTGTACATTTACACAGGGCAGAGATGTTGGAACGTTCCTATTTAATGGGAGAGAAAATCTGGTTTATCGGATAACCTTGACCATAATAGATCAGTCAAATGAACAACACATCAAGAGTATTCAGCCATAATTGGATGTATCATATGTTCATATTACACAAATGTCCCTAGAACAATAATCTAGTTTGATTTGACTAAGGACGTTAAGCTGAAAAAAAATCTGGATGACCGTCCAGAACTTTTTTTTACGGTCTTGAAAATGTCTTCCTCTGACATTTCAAAGGGTGTCGTTAACAATTCCAGCACAAAAGGTTGGAATAACAGGATCTACAGTTTGACTCCTAATCACTAACGGAGAATAAGAAGCAGAGATAAGATTCCATTTATGAACCAGAACCATGTGTTGGAGTGAACCAACATACTGTGAGAATACCTTTAATGTGCTTATCTTGATAAGAATGTAAGCGCATGTCCAAATTCTCCAGGCGGACTGAGTAACCTTTTGCTAAAATTGCATTTCCATATCTCGGGAGAAGCAACAGAGCTTTTCCACTTCATTGTTTTGATGAGTTTTGCATTGGGGATGTGTGCCTGTTTGGCTGTGTACACAGGCATTTACCAGCAGGAGCACAGAGATTGCACACCAAGACATCCACTAGCAAGCCTTGTGTGATCCTCTGATCCCTGCCTCTCGCTGTGTCACTGTGTGAGATGCTTTCTTGATCTTGATGGGCCACCTACCGTCTTTATGAAAAGATTGTGTAATGCATGCCCATGAGCAACCAGCCCCTCAAGTAATGTCGCAGTAGGTTTTTATACATTCACTTTCATGATCAACAGCAAAGCAAAAATGTTGCTTAGATTATCAAGCTCAATAAGATATTTGGGGAATGGTATAGAATATTACCTGTCTATGATGGCACACATATCCAGGCTGACATTCTCAAAGGTTCCCATGTTGCCTTGCTCTACCGCCACCAGGTCAGCTAGCTGGTCGTCCACGTGGATCAGTTGCATGCAGCCCTGGAAGGAGCGCTGGGCAGGGGGAGTGTTGGTACGCAGGAAGTAGCCTGCATGAGGACAAGAGGGAGAAAGAGTTCCAAAGTTAACCATATGATAAAGACAGAGCTTTCTGTTTGAAAAGTCAACTCTAGAGACACATTGCAAGTAATAAGCAACATTAATTCTGAGTGTTGTGTTTTGGTTTGAATCATTAGGGAAGAGTTTCATTCAATATTTAAGACACTGTCTTGAAGGAAACATCTTCAAAGGCTAACAAAACACAAAGAAAACAAAAAGGCAACCAATCAAAAGCAACAAAGAGGATTGTCTAACAAAGCATGCCATCAAACACAAAAAAACATGTACTGTACACACAATAAATCACAAGACTGTTTGTCAGACTGAATTATAGAAATGTCATCACGAATAAGTAAGTAACAAGCCCATTATGAGGGTTTACACATTATAGACCAGGGCCTGGTTTCCTAAAAGCATTTAAAGGGTATGCTCATCGTCAGAGCTTGTTCCTAAAACCACCTTCACTGAAGTTGCACTTGCAAGCGCTTGTTATTTAACGCCTCAGACAACTAGTTGAACAGCTAAGTGTGTTGTCACTTTATAAACACAAGGTCTCCGCTAAACATAGAATCAAGATGTCTCTCTGTGACCGCAGATAACTTCAGAACGAAGTTGACTACAAATACAAAGTTGCAAATGTCTTTGCAATTGTTACAAAGAAGCAAAAGATAATACCATGCTTCAAATAAAAACAGAGATGAATGCAGTATTGAATACAGTAGGCCTATAGACTACATAGGACAATATTGAAATCATATTAAAATCTATTTCATGTTCATTCCATTGAGTTCTATTTTGCTAACTGTAGGCTGTCAAATGTTTTCCTTCATATTTAATATGTAACAACATGTGCGCAATGATATGCCAAATCTACGATAGTTTAGTATTATAGGGTAGGCTAAGCATTGGAATAAACAGTCTCAATATTTGCAGCCGTATAGGCAATAATTCTAACGTGAATGTAAAATGTGAATGAAGAAATGTGATCTGATAGCAGCGCTGTTTCAATCCTATCAATATAAAAACAAGCTTGTACGAAAGGGAAAGTTCTCACTACGAGGTGAGACATTTTGGGAAATGCCCCCGAGTTCGTTATAGTAACGATGCATTGTTAAAACACTTGTAAACCTAAATTCCATCTCTTACGAGTGTTTTAACGATGCATCGCAGGGTGAGATATGGCAGTGGGACGGTAGGCCCCTAAATGGCAGGTAATCCAAGAAAGACGAGTAGGCGGCCACTACATTGCAACAAACTTTAGTGAACTGTTTACAGCAAATATTTACAAAATAATACATATAGGAGCAGTCAGCAGTGCACATCAGGATTACACAACGGCAACACGTTTCGACTTCTAGAATCTTCCTCACGCTGCCTGAAAGATGCCAACTAGAAGTCGAAACGCGTTGTATAATGCCTTCTGCTCCTATATGTACAATTTTTAGGCTATTTATATTCAATTAGGAAGTTTTTGGCGGTCACAGAGAGAAAGATAAACATCTTCATTCTATATTCAGCAGATATTCCCTGTGTGTAAAGTGACACAGGAGGGCAAACGGTGATTTAACGATGCACTCAGCTGTTCAACAAGTGGTCTGAGGCAGGCGTTAGATTACAAGCGATTTGAAGTGCACCGTTAATAAAGACGGGTTTGGGAAACAGCTCGAGAATGTAA
The DNA here is from genome assembly GCF_034236695.1 of Oncorhynchus nerka. Lineage (NCBI taxonomy): Eukaryota > Metazoa > Chordata > Actinopteri > Salmoniformes > Salmonidae > Oncorhynchus > Oncorhynchus nerka. The sequence goes on along the minus strand of NC_088424.1, from coordinate 23,414,938 downwards.
AGATGCCCCTACGAAGGTTCTAACGATGAAATAAGCCTTATTATGCTTTTGAGAAATCGGGCCCAGAGCCATATACCTGTCCAGTATAGAGCTATATGGTTCTGTTATAGACCATCTGTGTAAATACCTCCAAAGTAGTATTGGCCCCCTGTTCTAATCTGAATGGGAATGACCGTTCTGACCGTGGACGCCTCGTCACCATCGATGGTCAGCATGGCGCAGTTCTCCAGAGCATGGAGATAGACGTTATGCCACTGGCCGTCGTTGAGCCCCGAACCTTAACAGTGACCACAGACAGAACCATATGGCTTCATGAATCACAGTGACGGTGGGTGATAAGCAGACAACTGCAATTACTGAAACATCAGAAAAACAACAATACATTCTGAGAAAGACTATGATATACAGATCTGTTTGGTATTCCCTCTCTTTACTAAAATATCCTTCTTAAATATGAAAGAACTTGACTCTAAAGTTCAGAAATAACTAAAATGTTATGTTGGCAACTGCATGTTATGGCAAACACTAGATTGAGAAATGGAGACAAACACAACGAAACAACATGACCATGGACCAAGTAGCTACCGACTCGACTAAAGTGAGTTTAGAGTCACTACTAACAGAAATTTGCACCTGCAATGAGAAACTGTCTAAGCATATGAAGAAAATATTCAATGTCAAAAAAATATAAACTGACTGAACTGGGCAAACGTGTGGAGGCTGAATCTGGCTTAACCCTTAAAATCACACTGTACACTTTTCTGACAATCTGAAATGGTCCACCCACATAGACAGTATGGTAAAGAAGGCGCAACAGCGCCTCTTCAACTTCAGGAGGCTGAAGAAATTTGGCTTGGCACCTAAAACCCTCACAAACTTTTACAGATGCACAATTGAGAGCATCCCTTCGGGCTGTCTCACCACATGGTACAGCCACTGCACTGCCCACAACTGCAGGGCTCTCCAGAGGGTGGTACGATCTGCCCAACGCATCCCCGGGGGCAAACTACCTGCCCTCCAGGACACCTACAGCCCCCAATGTCACAGGAAGGACAAAAAGATCATCAAGGACATGAACCACCCGAGCCACGGCCTGTTCACCCCGCTAATATCCACAAGACGAGGTCCGTACAGATGCATCAAAGCTGGGACCGAGAGACTGAAAAACAGCTTCTAAATAGACTGATAAATAGCCATCACTGGCAGGCTTCCACCTGGCTACTCAACCCTGCACCTTAGAGGCTGCTGCCCTATATATATATATACTTGGAATCACTGGCCACTTTAATAAAGGAACACTAGTCATTTCAATAAAATGTAAGTAATGTTTACATACTGCTTTGCTCATCTCATATGTATATACTGTATTCTATTCTACTGCATTTTAGTCAATGCCACTGCTTAATCTAATATTTATATATTACTTTTAGATTTGTGTGTATTGTTGTGAATCATTTTTAGGTACTACTGCACTGTTAGATACTACTCCACTGTTGGAGCTAGGAACACCCGCAATAACATCTGCTAAATATGTATATGTGACCAATACAATTTGATTTGATTTGAATGAACTGCATAGACTAGAACAGCCTCTTAACAGACAATGTAGCACAGATGGGTCATTGAACTGTTTAGGCAACTGAAATGAGGTGAAGATGGACTATTACACCCCACCACATCAAAGACACAAAAGAGAAAGATAAGTGTTGTTAATGCCTTCACTCACACACCTATTGAAAAGACAATCACAGTACCACTCAAGCGATCTGTCTATTGGCTATGCAGCTTAAATGGCAACCCATTCATTTGTAGGCTATAGACATGATCTATTTCTTTAAGTAACAAACTGACAAGGGAACAGGACAACATGATGATTGCTATGATCTGAAGAAAAAAAATTGGAACGTTCCCTTCGCAGACAGGCTATAAATGCCTGAGTAGATGGGATGAATTTAAATAGCCAAATATGAAAAAAGACTGGGAGAGATAAAATGTTATAGAGCCTAAGACGCTGAAATTGTAAGCATGCTGTACTTTTATTTCCGTTGTTTTCTCTCTCTCCCTTCCTTACTTTTACTATTTAATTTTGCCCAATTAAGGCATTGATATATGAATAGAAAAATACAGCACCAGTCAAAAGTTTGGACACACCTACTCATTCAAGGGTTTTTCTTTATTTGTACAATTTTCTACATTGTAGAATAATAGTGAAGACATCAAAACGATTAAATAACACATATGGAATCATGTAGTAACCAAAAAAGTGTTAAGATTCTTCGATGTAGCCACCCTTTGCCTTGATGACTGTTTTGCACATCAGAGGCATTCTCTCAACCAGCTTCACCTGGAATGCTTTTCCAACAGTCTTGAAGGAGTTCCCACATATGCTGAGCACTTGTTGGCTGCTTTTCCTTCACTCTGCGGTCCAACTCATACCAAACCATCTCAATTGGGTTGAGGTCGGGTGATTATGGAGGCCAGGTCATATGATGCAGCACTACATAAAAAAAATCCCGTACCTGGAGGTGTGTTTTGGGTCATTGTCCTGTTGAAAAACAAATGATAGTCCCACTAAGCGCAAACCAGATGGGATGGCGTATTCGTTGCAGAATGCTCTGGAACATCCAGACACGGTGGTTGGAACCAAAAAGAATGCAAATTTGGACAAATTTTCCACCGGCTTAATGTCCATTTCTCGTGTTTCTTGGCCCAAGCAAAGTCTCTCCTTCTTAGTGTCCTTTAGTCGTGGTTTCTTTGCAGCAATTCAACCATGAAGGCCTGATTCATGCAGTCTCCTCTGAACAGTTTATGTATTTTTCTCTCCATTTAACTAGGCAAGTCAGTTAAGAACAAATTCTTATTTACAATGACGGCCTTCCCAGGACAACACTGGTGCCAATTGTGCGCCACCCTATGGGACTCCCAATCACGGCCAGATGTGATGCAGCATGTATTCAAACCAGGGACTGCAGTCACGCCTCTTGCACTGAGAAGCAGTGCCTTAGATCACTGCGCCACTCGGGAGCCCAGTTGATGATGTTGAGATGTGTCTGTAACTTGAACTCTGTGATGCATTTATTTGGTCTGCAATCTGAGGCTGGTAACTCTAATGAACTTATCCTCTGCAGCAGAGGCAACTCTGGGTCTTCCTTTCCTGTGGTGGTCCTCATGAGCCAGTTTCATCATAGCGCTGGTTGGTTTTTGCGACTGCACTTGAAGAAACTTTCAAAGTTCTTCATGTCTTAAAGTAATGATGCACTGTCGTTTTTATTTGCTTATTTGAGCTGTTCTTGCCATACATAATATGTACTTGGTCTTTTACTAAAATAGAGCTATCTTCTGTACAGCACCCCTACTTTTTTTTCTTCAGGTGGTGGATCAACTTTAATATTGTGGATAGATTGTTGCTTCCATCAATGTAATTGTCTGCATCATTTCCAATACCCCATATATTTTTGGGGTTAATATATACACTGCTCAAAAAAATAAAGGGAACACTTAAACAACACAATGTAACTCCAAGTCAATCACACTTCTGTGAAATCAAACTGTCCACTTAGGAAGCAACACTGATTGACAATAAATTTCACATGCTGTTGTGCATATGGAATAGACAACAGATGGAAATTATAGGCAATTAGCAAGACACCCCCAATAAAGGAGTGGTTCTGCAGGTGGTGACCACAGAAAACTTCTCAGTTCCTATTCTTCCTGGCTGATGTTTTGGTCACTTTTGAATGCTGGCGGTGCTTTCACACTAGTGGTAGCATGAGACGGAGTCTACAACCCACACAAGTGGCTCAGGTAGTGCAGCTCATCCAGGATGGCACATCAATGCGAGCTGTGGCAAGAAGGTTTGCTGTGTCTGTCAGCGTAGTGTCCAGAGCATGGAGGCGCTACCAGGAGACAGGCCAGTACATCAGGAGACGTGGAGGAGGCCGTAGGAGGGCAACAACCCAGCAGCAGGACCGCTACCTCCATCTTTGTGCAAGGAGGAACAGGAGGAGCACTGCCAGAGCCCTGCAAAATGACCTCCAGCAGGCCACAAATGTGCATGGGTCTGCTCAAACGGTCAGAAACAGACTCCATGAGGGTGGTATGAGGGCCTGACGTCCACAGGTGGGGGTTGTGCTTACAGCCCAACACCGTGCAGGATGTTTGGCATTTGCCAGAGAACACCAAGATTGGCAAATTCGCCACTGGCGCCCTGTGCTCTTCACAGATGAAAGCAGGTTCACACTGAGCACATGTGACAGACGTGACAGTCTGGAGACGCCGCGGAGAACGTTCTGCTGCCTGCAACATCCTCCAGCATGACCGGTTTGGCGGTGGGTCAGTCATGGTGTGGGGTGGCATTTCTTTGGGGGGGCCGCACAGCCCTCCATGTGCTCGCCAGAGGTAGCCTGACTGCCATTAGGTACCGAGATGAGATCCTCAGACCCCTTGTGAGACCATATGCTGGTGCGGTTGGCCCTGGGTTCCTCCTAATGCAAGACAATGCTAGACCTCATGTGGCTGGAGTGTGTCAGCAGTTCCTGCAAGAGGAAGGCATTGATGCTATGGACTGGCCCGCCCGTTCCCCAGACCTGAATCCAATTGAGCACATCTGGGACATCATGTCTCGCTCCATCCACCAACGCCACGTTGCACCACAGACTGTCCAGGAGTTGGCGGATGCTTTAGTCCAGGTCTGGGAGGAGATCCCTCAGGAGACCATCCGCCACCTCATCAGGAGCATGCCCAGGCGTTGTAGGGAGGTCATACAGGCATGTGGAGGCCACACACACTACTGAGCCTCATTTTGACTTGTTTTAAGGACATTACATCAAAGTTGGATCAGCCTGTAGTGTGGTTTTCCACTTTAATTTTGAGTGTGACTCCAAATCCAGACCTCCATGGGTTGATAAATTTGATTTCCATTGATCATTTTTGTGTGATTTTGTTGTCAGCACATTCAACTATGTAAAGAAAAAAGTATTTAATAAGAATATTTCATTCATTCAGATCTAGGATGTGTTATTTTAGTGTTCCCTTTATTTTTTTGAGCAGTGTATATATATATACACACACTACCATTCAAAAGTTTGGGGTCACTTAGAAATGTCCTTGTTTTTGGAAAATAAATAAATAATTGTGTCCATTAAAATAACGTAAAATTGATCAGAAATACAGTATAGACATTGTTAATGTTGGAAATGACTATTGTAGCTGGAAACAGCAGATTTTTTATTGAATATCTACATAGGTATACAGAGGCCCATTATCAGCAACCATCACTCCTAGAAAACCCGTTTGAAATTATGTTAGCATATCTGAAAACTGTTGTTCTGATTAAAGTAGCAATAAAACTGGCCTTCTTTAGACTATTTGAGTATCTGGAGCATCAGCATTTGTGGGTTTGATTAAAGGCTCAAAATGGCCAGAAACAAAGCACTTTCTTCTGAAATGTAAATATTTATTTTTAAATGTACAATAATAATATTATTTATGAAGGCCCTTGTAAACGAGAACAATAAATTGGCACACAAGCAACTAACAGTATGCTCAATACAAAATTATAACTAACTCCTCATAGCTCAGCCACAAAATTGGAAGAGACAATTGATGAAAGAAGAAATTTAAGAATTAGTGTGCCGCCCAATAAAAATCATAAATGGCTTAGTATAAATAAATAAAAAATATTTGTTAAACTTAAAGTCTAAAGGTTTGACAGCAATACAGTTGGTTTTTTGTTTTCTGAAATCCTTGGCATCAGGTCAATGAACTGCCGTATAGTGCCTTCAGAACTATTCACACCCCTTGACTTTTTCCACATTTTGCTGTTACATTGTGGGATTAAAATGTATTTCATTGTATTTTTTGTGTGAATGATCTACACAAAATACTCATGTCAAAGTGGAAGAAAAATACATATAATAACCCCCCGCCCCACTAATATAAGTATTCAACTCCCGAGTCAATACATGGGGGAAAAAAAAGAAAGAAAAAAAAAATCACCTTTAGCAGTGATTAGAGCTGAGTCTTTCTGGGTAAGTCTTGAAGAGCTTTCCACACCTGGATTGTGCAACATTTTCCCATTGCTCTTTAAAAAATTCTTCAAGCTCTGTCACATTGGTTGATCATTGATAGACAAGCAGATTTAAGTCCAAACTGTAACTCAACCACTCAGGAACATTCACTGCCTTCTTGGTAAGCAACTCCAGTGTTTTAGGTTATTGTCCTGCTGAAAGGTGAATTAAATCTCCCAGTGTCTGGTGGAAAGCAGACTGAACCAGGTTTTGCTCTAGGATTTTACCTGTGCTGAGCTCTATTCCGCTTATTCTTTTATCCTGAAAAACTCCAGAGTCCTTAACGATTACAAGAATACCCATAACATGATGCAGCCACCACTATGCTTTAACATTTTTATTCTGTACAGGCTTCTTCCTTTTAACTCTGTCAATTAGATTAGTATTGTGGAGTAACTACAATGTTGTTGATCCATCCTCAATTTTCTCCTATCCCAGCCATTACACTCTGGGACTGTTTTAAAAAGTCACCATCCATGAGCGCTTATCTTCCTCTCTGGCAACTGAGTTAGGAAGGACGCGTGTATCTTTGTAGTGACTCGGTGTATTGATAAACCATCCAATGTGTAATTAATAACTTCACCATGCTCAAAGGGATATTCAATGTCTGTTTATTTTTAAATTGTACCCATGTACCAATAGGTGCCCTTCTTTGCGAGGTATTGGAAAACGTCCCTGCTCTTTGTGGTTGAATCTGTGTTTGAAATTCACTGCTCGACTGAGGGTCCTTACAGTCAATTGTATGTGTGGGGTACAGAAATTAGGTAGTCATTCAAAAATAAAGTTAAACACATGCAACATATTATGTGACTTGGTAAGCAACTGTTTACTCCTGAAATGATTTAGGCTTGCCATAACAAAGGGGTTGAATACTTATTGACTGAAGAAAAATTAAACATTCTAAAAACATAATTCCACTTTGACATTATGGGGTATTGTGTGTAGGCCTGTTACGGATACAGTTATCCTGTGTGTGTGTGTATCCTGTGTGTTTCTTTTCTCTCCTTCTCCCCTCACAGGTGAAAACCATCACTCCCCAATCAGTCAACAATCAATCATCAATCAGAAGACACACCTCCTCCTATTTCCTACCCTATCACAGTTCCTTCCCATGGTTTAAAAACCCCATCATTTGTTTGCTCTGGAGCAATCTCTAGCTCAATCTCTAGCTCAATCTCTCGCTCCATCTCTCTGTAAATGCCATATCTGTAGGTCTCTGTGTGTCACTCTCGCTTTGTGTCTTAACCTCTCTTTTGTTTAAAGCACCTCCATAGCACTTTGTCATCACCTGTGAGTATTGTTTTTGGTTATGGTGTTTGTGTGTTGCTGGTGGGAAAAGGGGGAAACCAAGACAAGTCGCCCATGGGCATACACTACCCGTAGGTGAACTTTGTTAAATACACTAGTTAGAACTGGGCGGACCACCCACTGTATTTTTGGTTAGTTAGTTAGCTGTTGTTAAAGTAGGCTAGTCTAGCTTAGGGGTGTTTTTGAATACTTATTGTTTCTTTCCTTGGGTCCAGCTCAGCCCCTTTTCCTGCTCCCCCCCCATTACCGTGTGTTTATAAATAAACCTAGAGTTTGACGGTAGATTTCTGTTGTCGTGGTTATTTCGTGCACACTTTTACTTTGTCACCATAATAATTTGCATGAGTTATGTTACGGGTCTCATTACCATCCCCCCTAGACTGTCGGGCCAAAAGGGATTCGTAACATAAGTGGGGGCTCGTCCGGGATATGTCATAACTGACACCCATGCCGCTCATGTAGATTGTTGTAGTGGTATAGTTCAGTGTTGAGCGTCATAGCTGAAGTAGCATTAGTGTTTGCTATTTTCTTTGGCACTTGTGAAGTAGTGTAAAATGACTACTTTTGATTTGAAATCCTTTTTGGATAACCCTTCGCGGGAGGTTTTTGACAAATGTCGTAGAGTTGATTTAATGACCTTGGCTGACCATTATTCAGTATCGATTCCGCAGAGTTTAGTTAAGGCGGAGGTTAAACAGCTAGTATTAAATGTATTGTTGGAAGAGCAGGTGCTTGTGTTACCGCTGCCTGAGCCTACTACCCCTGTAGGGGATGTTGCTGCTCCTGTAAGCCCATTGGTGTCTGATAATGAGGGCGAGGCTAAAACACCAGCCACATTGTCCCGTTTTGATCCACTCTCCCCACTGTCAAATGGTGATGCCAGGAGGGATGTCCGTTTAGCACAGTTCCAACTGGAGGTGGAAGAGAGCCCAAATTAGGCAAGAGACTCTCCAGTTGGAGATATGTAAAATAGAGGCAGAAAAAGAACGAGAACAACGGCATTTGGAGATGTGTAAAATTGAGGCAGACAGAGAACAAAGGCAGTTGGAGTTCAAAATGCGCCAGATGGAACTGGAGGCAGAGACAGCGAGGCTAGCCTCCGGTCCTACTATGCCTGTTTGTGAGCCGTCCTCACCTGCTGTGTCCTCAAACACGTTTGACATTAGTAGGCAGATTGCCTTAGTACCTTTGTTCAGAGAGTCAGAGGTTGACTCCTATTTTTGTGTAATTGAGCGTATAGCCGTAGCATTGAAATGGCCTGAAGAGGTATGGTGCCTATTACTTCAGTGTAAATTAACTGGTAAAGCCCAAGAGGTTTTGTCAGCGCTACCTCTGGAGGACAGTTTCAATTATGAAGTGGTCAAAGCTACTGTTCTTCGTGCCTATGAGCTTGTGCCTGAGGCATACCGACAGAGATTTAGGTCTCATAGAAAGTCTTCTAGTAAGACTTATGTGGAATTTGCTAGAGACAAGGGAAATATGTTTGATAAATGGCATGCTGCTAGTAAGGTAACTGATTTCAACTCTCTCCGGGAGTTAATCTTGTTGGAAGAGTTTAAAAATTGCTTACCCGAACGCATTGTAGTTTACCTAAACGAACAGAAAGTATCCTCCCTGGCAGAAGCGTCTGTGTTGGCAGACGAGTTTGTGTTGACGCACAAGAGTGTGTTTTCGGCTCAAACTGAGAGTAGAGCCACTGAGTTTCCTACCTTTAGCCCTAGTCGGCCAGAAGTAGTATATCAAGCACGCCAGAAGAATGAGCGTCCCTGTTTCTATTGTCATAAAGTAGGACATATGATTAACCCTTTCATGCGTGAGTTCCAAATATCTCTAACGGTCGCCCCAGCGTGAGTTTTTTTATGCACGTGATGTTAGAATGTTCTCTCCATTCCAGAATGTGATTGATACGTAACAGTACATTTTATCCGCGCTGCCCTCAAACTAAAGCACGCAGCCTGTTTATATTTATAGGTTGTTTTAACTTCAATTTCAAATGATTTTCAAACAAGTTTTTATTTTCTAAAAACAGTTTGAATTTAGGTGTGTTACGCCTCCTCATTCATTCACATAAAAATAGTCATTTTTACTTTTGCGGATAATTACATTTTTGGGACATTTCTGACACGGACAAAATTCCCCAAGCACTTCCCAATTGTTTGTGCAGTTCACGTCTGCAGACATTTGCTCATCTCCCGTCAGAACAGGATCTGCACACGTGTTCACATTTTCTATTCCACATTTCTATTGTAGCGTACTGTATGTATGGAGCATAATATATTTGTGTATATTCTTTATCACCGCGGACACGTGAGGTAACGTTACTCATTTTATAACCTTTATGGTGTTATAGTCAATCGTGCTTACGTAGCCACATTCTTCTATTAGCTCTGTAAAACAATGCTAAATGCGTCAGAGAAGTATTATCTTGTGTTGCATTTTGAAGCTACCATGGCCTTATGACTCTCAAGTGGTGCAGCGGTCAAAGGCACAGCACATCAGTACTAGAGGCGTCACTACAGACTCCCTGGTTCAAATCAGGCTGCGTTTCCATCAAAGTAAGTGCCTTATTACGTTATAATAGTTATAATAATAGTTTCCGTATGCCGTTTCTGCTGTAGCTGTAGATCATAATATATTCCTTATAACTGCGGACACGTGAGGTAACGTTACACATGTTATAACCTTTATGGTGTTATTGTCAATCATGCTTACCTAGCTACATTATTCTATTAGCTCTGTAAAACGATGCTAGTTGCGTCAGAAAACTATTAGCTTGTGTTGTATTTTGAAGCTACCCTGGCCTTATGACTTCCAAGTGGCGCAGCGGTCTATGGCACTACAGACACCCTGGTTCAAATCCAGGCTGTATCACAACTGGCTGTGATTGGGCGTCCCATATTGCAGCGCACAATTGGCCCAGCGTTGTCCGAGTTTGGCCGGTGTAGGCCATCATTGTAAATACTAATTTGTTCTTAAATTACTTGCCTAGTTAAATAAATAAAAGATATGAACATGGTTTGTTTATTTGGTCTATTCAGCATAGCTCTGTTCTGCCCTGCCTTGCCCCCTTGTGGAGCTCAAAAGTTAATTTCTTACTGTTATAACTCAAATCTGTGATTTTGTCAATGCAATAAACTATTTTTTTTATAGCAGTGTTTATTATGTTACTTCTTTGTAGTATTGTTTTATTGCTATATCCTTATATTGTATTCTAATGAATAATTCCTCTTTATTCTGTACTTTCAGAAATCAGAAACATTATTTGTCAATATCATAACTAGAGCTGGACATCTTTGGAGCTGAAGAATGAGGACAGCTTTTGTATGCTAACGTACACTCCTTAACAGTTGTACTGGATGAAAACACAGCAAGAAAACACATATGCCAATATGTAATATTAATCTATTTTATTGCAGTACTGGTAGTTGGTTCAACAACTTGTTTTACTAGAGGACAAAAAACTGAATATGCATAACCCATATTTAATATCCATGCAGTGACTGAACAACAACTGCATTTCCACCCCCATCTCTAAGGCATAGTATCATGGCTGCAACAACACTGAATGGCGCAGAGTGGGAGGTTACGTGGTTGACTGCCGGCACGCGCTACTTGTATCAATAAATCACTATCAGAAAATGTTTTGTGTGGTAATTATTTGTGTATTTACGATTTTATTCACGTTTTCAATTCTAGGTGACAAATCATGCATTCCGATTCTTGCACAGATTGTAATGGGCACATATTATGTGTGTAAAATACCTTTTTGAAGGTTGTACTGATTATGATGAGCTAAGCTAATTCCAGCTGTGTATCCATGTTTGTTGACATACAATGCATTCTGGGATTCACATCTGTTTGACCAAAGATGTTATAACAAAATGAGGTGAGTAAGAGTTCACAAATTTTTTTGAGGACTTCCGGAAATTCATGGTGGGATGTGAACGACGGTAGATGACACACCCCTTCAACATGCATACTACAAACAGACCAAACTCATCTCTTCTTCTCTTATTATCTTCGGTTTCTGTGAGGAAAAAATGCATGGCTGCGCGCTGAAACTAATGTCGGATTACTTTCGATTTCTATAAAGTGTTTTACCTAGTTATTTCGATCAATGGTGAGCTCACTCACCCGTGATGTGATTAATTATATACAGTAATTGCTATTAGCTAATTCATATTGTAGTTTACGTCAGCCGAGAGTTAGAAAATATGACTGCTTGTGTTGGGTCAATCTTTCCTCAGCGCTAGGACAAATGTAGCCTACATTTTTCCGGTTAGGATGATTGTGTTATGCTATATCTTCTGTGAATATCTGAACAATCCATCCAAAAATAAACTGCTGACATTCTGGACATAACTTTGTAAGGACTGTGTTTGTGTAAATAGTTTCTGAAAAAAGTGTGGCCAGCTCAAACGCTGATTGTTGCGTCATTCGAAACTGACGTTCTAAACGAGCATTCTAAATGAGTGTTCTAAACACACGGGTGTGATCGTACGCTTCAGGGACCACTGTAGAACGATCACACCCGTGTGATGGTACGTGTGAAAGGGTTAATGATTGCTTCCTGCTTAAACGCAAACAAGGGATGCCTCTTCGTGCCAAGCCACCAACAGGTGTTGCTCTAATTCGTACGGTTGTGAGGTCTGCAACAAAACAGGTGCCTCAGGGTAACTGTAGTTTGAAAGTCTCAGTCCCCGACCGCCGTTATGATTCATTCATTTTCGAGGGGTTTGTGTCCCTAACGAATGACGAAGCGTCTCAACGACCGGTTAAAATCCTTAGAGATACTGGTGCGGCGCAGTCGTTTATATTGTCTGATGTGTTGCCCTTATCTGACGATACATACTGTGGTTCCAGTGTGTTAGTGCAGGGTATTGAAATGGGTTTTGTCCCAGTGCCATTGCACTTTGTGAAAGTACACTCTGAGTTAATCAGTGGAATATTCAGAGTGGGGGTACGTCCTATGTTGCCAGTGAAAGGTGTGACCTTTATAATGGGTAACGATATTGCCGGAGGAAAGGTAGTACCCGTATTGTAAGTATTGGATAAAAGTGACCACTCTCTCTCGAATGAGCTGGCACAGAGTTATCCACATGTGTTCCCCGCTTGTGCTGTCACTCGTGCTCAGGCACGACAAGAGGGTGACGTGATAGATTTGTCGAACACTGTTCTGTTCAAAGAGGTTGATCAAGAGGATGGATTGTGTGATACCTCTGAGAAGCTGATCACCTCTGACAAACAGCCCAGGAAAGAATCAAAGAACGTTGAACTTATTGCTGATGCAATACAGTTACCAGTCACTCGTGAGCAGCTGATTGCTAACCAAAAGGTTGACAACAAGCTTGCTAAATGTTTTTCTAGTGTTGTCTCATTGGAAGATGTGAAGAAGAAGAATGTGGCATACTTCATTGATGGTAATCTCCTCATGCGTAAATGGAAATCCCATGTTGACACGGATGGAGATTGGAATGCTGTTTACCAAATAGTGATTCCTACAGCCTTTCGACAAAATGTGTTATCCCTTGCTCATGATCACCAGTGGTCTGGTCATTTAGGAATCACAAAAACTTATGATCGGATCCTTCAACATTTCTTTTGGCCGGGTTTAAAACAAGATGTGGCTCAGTTCTGTCGGACATGCCACACATGTCAGATAACAGGAAAACCAAATCAGGTTATTCCTCCCGCTCCTCTTTGTCCCATACCTGTCATAGGTGAACCATTCGAGCATGTGGTGGTTGATTGTGTCGGACCGTTACCAAGACAAAATCGGGTAACCAGTTTTTGTTAACGATAATGTGTATGGCTACAAGATACCCCGAGGCCATTCCTCTGAGAAGGATTACAGCCCCGGTAGTGAGTAAAGCCTTAATAAAATTCTTCACGACATTCGGGTTACCTAGGGTGGTACAAAGCGATCAAGGAACCAATTTCCTATCCAAGCTCTTCAGGCAGGTGTTAAAATCCTTGTCAATTACGCACCGTGTGTCAGCGCCTATCACCCAGAGTCTCAGGGTGCACTTGAAAGATGGCATCAGACACTTAAGTCTATGCTACGTAAATATTGTTTGGAATCTGAGAAAGATTGGGATGAGGGAGTTCCTCTAGTTTTGTTTGCTGCTCGTGAAACTGTGCAGGAGTCCCTAGGTTTCAGCCCGGCTGAACTGGTGTTTGGTCACACAGTGAGAGGACCAATGAAAGTCCTTAAAGAACAGTTCTTGTCCCAAGAGTTGTGTACCAGAGATGAGAATGTGTTGGACTACGTTAGTCGCTTTCGTGAGCGCCTACACCAAGCTTGTGCTCTCGCAAAGGAAGCTCTGTCTTCCTCACAGAGGAGCATGAAAAGACACTATGATAAAGAGGCTGTTTCTCGTCCACTACAGCCAGGTGACCAAGTACTGGTGTTATTACCTGTTCCAGGATCTTCACTGTCAGCTCGTTTCTCTGGTCCTTATTTAATTGAAAAGAAAATAAGTGAAACTGACTATGTGCTTCAAACTCCTGATAGACAACGCCAATCTCGTGTGTGTCACATTAACATGTTGAAAGCTTACCACACCCGACCCATCACACAGTTAGAGAGTTCAAAAACAGAGGAAGGTACTGCTGTCTCTGCTACTACTGCTATGATAGTGGACTGTCATATTGATGATGTTGATGGCTTGGAGTTGCGCAATACTCAGCAGCAGTGTGTTAGATTGCCCAACTCAGAAATGCTGCTGTCTATCCAATCCGGTCTGGTTCATTTAACGGATGGACAGGCCAATGATATTGTGAGGCTACTACACAGTTTTCCATGTCTCTTTAATGACGTTCCTACTCGCACAAATGTGTTGGAACATGACATTAATGTTGGAAATGCTACACCTATCAAGCAACACCCATATCGTATCAACGCTTCCAAGAGGAAGATAATGAGGGATGAGGTGAAATATTTGTTGGAGAATGACCTGGCTAAGCCAAGTTCAAGCCCTTGGAGTTCTCCTTGCATTCTGGTTCCTAAACCTGATGGTACGTCCAGGTTATGTACGGATTATCGAAAGGTAAATTCTGTCACAATGCCAGATTCGTTCCCGTTACCCCGACTGGACGACTGTATTGACACTATTGGTGCTGCTAAGTATGTAACCAAGTTAGACCTCTTAAAAGGTTACTGGCAGGTTCCGTTAACTTCACGTGCTTCTGAGATTTCTGCCTTTGTGACCCCAGACAACTTCCTACAGTACTCAGTCATGGCTTTTGGGATGCGAAATGCACCAGCCACTTTCCAACGACTGGTTAACTCCGTATTAGCTGGCGTTCCTAATTGTAGTGCATACCTTGATGACCTAGTGATTTATTCGTCTGAGTGGTCAGATCATGTTGACTCGCTAAGGGTAGTATGTGAACGGTTGGCAGCTGCCTCTCTAACCCTGAACTTGGCAAAGTGTGAGTTTGGGAAGGCTACTGTTACCTATCTCGGCAAAGAGGTTGGCCATGGCCAGGTGCGCCCTGTTGATGCCAAGGTCTTGGCTATAACTGCATTCCCTGCACCTACCACCAGATGAGAGCTACGCCGCTTTTTAGGGATGGTTGGCTACTACCGTAGCTTCTGTAAAAATTTCTCTGCGGTAGTTGCTCCATTGACCGATTTGCTTAGTCCGGCTAGATCATTTGTGTGGTCCCCTGATTGTAAGAGAGCTTTTGAATCAGCGAAAGCACTCTTATGTAGTACACCTGTACTTGCTGCTCCAGATTTTGAACAACCGTTCAAACTTGAGGTAGATGCTAGTGCCAGAGGTGCTGGTGCTGTTCTACTGCAGCAGGACAAGAGTGGAGTGGATCATCCCGTTTGTTATTTTTCACGTAAATTTAATAAATGTCAAACAAACTATGCGACAATAGAACAAGAAGCTCTTGCTTTGTTGTTGGCTCTGCAATACTTTGAAGTATATATTGGTTCCAGTGCCCTACCCGTGATTGTATATACTGACCATAACCCCTTAGTTTTTCTCCACAGAATGTACAACCAGAACCAGCGCCTTATGCGTTGGGCGCTGATTGTACAAAATTATAATTTGGAGATCCGCCACAAAAAGGGTTCTGATAATGTGTTGGCAGATGCTTTGTCTCGTGTGTGAAAATGATTTCTGTATGTTTTGCAAGGTTGTTGCTTTGTTGTGAGTATTCATTGAAATACTGTAGTCGCAACCCCTAGGGTTGCTCTTTTAAGGGTGGGAGTGTTACGGATACAGTTATCCTGTGTGTGTGTGTATCCTGTGTGTTTCTTTTCTCTCCTTCTCCCCTCACAGGTGAAAACCATCACTCCCCAATCAGTCAACAATCAATCATCAATCAGAAGACACACCTCCTCCTATTTCCTACCCTATCACAGTTCCTTCCCATGGTTTAAAAACCCCATCATTTGTTTGCTCTGGAGCAATCTCTAGCTCAATCTCTCGCTCCATCTCTCTGTAAATGCCATATCTGTAGGTCTCTGTGTGTCACTCTCGCTTTGTGTCTTAACCTCTCTTTTGTTTAAAGCACCTCCATAGCACTTTGTCATCACCTGTGAGTATTGTTTTTGGTTATGGTGTTTGTGTGTTGCTGGTGGGAAAAGGGGGAAACCAAGACAAGTCGCCCATGGGCATACACTACCCGTAGGTGAACTTTGTTAAATACACTAGTTAGAACTGGGCGGACCACCCACTGTATTTTTGGTTAGTTAGTTAGCTGTTGTTAAAGTAGGCTAGTCTAGCTTAGGGGTGTTTTTGAATACTTATTGTTTCTTTCCTTGGGTCCAGCTCAGCCCCTTTTCCTGCTCCCCCCCCATTACCGTGTGTTTATAAATAAACCTAGAGTTTGACGGTAGATTTCTGTTGTCGTGGTTATTTCGTGCACACTTTTACTTTGTCACCATAATAATTTGCATGAGTTATGTTACGGGTCTCATTACCATCCCCCCTAGACTGTCGGGCCAAAAGGGATTCGTAACAAGGCCAGTGACAACAAATCTCAATTAAATCCATTTGAATTCAGCCTGTAAAACAACAAAATGTGGAAAAAGTCAAGGGATGTTAATAAGGCACTGTAAAACAAAAATTGGCAGGCACATACAAAAATACTGCTCAATATATGGGGCATTGAACAGTCAGCTTTGTTCAGACACGAGGAAACTGAATCATTAGAACATTTTTTCGGATACTCTCCATTGGTGTCTCGCTTTTGGAGTCTGGTCCAGGAATGGTTGTTATTTCATAATATCAGGGTTCTGATGGACCTGCAAACCGTATTGTTCGGGGATCCGAAAAACCACAATCAGTCAATGGGGAAATATCATTATACTCTAGGGTAAAGTATTTATTTTTAGGGCAATATCGGTAGAAATGTTACAAATAGGAAGGTTCAGGAGCCTTGTAAGATATCATAGTAAAATGGAGAGTTGTATTGCAAAAGTAAATAGCAAAATGGCATTATACTGGAAAGATGGTTTAATCTGTGGACATCAAAGGGTTGGCGTTCAAATTAAAATTAAAAAATGTATTTATTTTTTATTTCACCTTTATTTAACTAGGTAGGCTAGTTGAGAACAAGTCCTCATTTACAACTGCGACCTGGCCATTGCTCGCCGTGCGTGAAAATCCAGTACTTCAAGAAAAAGGAAATTAGGAATATATGTATAATTATTCAACTACAGGTATCGTAGATGTGAGCAAAATATCTGTAAGTAACAGTAGAAATATTGTTGTCTGTTAGTTTACTCCAATTAGGGTAGATGATGGTAGGGGAGGAGGAAAAATGTATAGAGAAAATAAATTATGCAAGCAATGAAATTTACAGAACCTTCAAACTATCTGTAATATTAAAGACAAAAATACAAACATATACAGGGCCTAACAGACAGAGATTCAGCTACAGAAGACCCTCCTGGGGAGGGCCTCCCCAGATCGATAGAGAGAAGCAATTAATGCTTTCAAGGGAGGGGAAGGTCTTCAGACTAAATTAACAGGTCTACTGTAGTGCATTAGCCAGCATGGCAGTACTAACGGGACCAGGGCTTTCCAACCCTGTTCCTGGAGATCTACAGTCCTGTAGGTTTTCGTTCATACCCTAATCTAGCGCACCTGGAATTGAATTGAAAACCGACAGGAACAGGGTTGGAGAGCCCTGAACTAGACCGTACCTGAGGAGATGTCTATGCGCATGTTCTTCTTCTGGGTAACGTTGATGTAGACAGTGACCTTCCCCTCGGTGAGGCCCACCTCCACCACACCGTCGGCCAGGGCCGTGTAGAGGAGCAGACCGCTGGGGTTCCATGTTCGGAAGGACAGGCTGACCGACAGGGTGTCACTGTCCGACAGCCCCGGAAGACGCAGGAAGCTGGTGGTGTTGAAGAACAAGGGGAAGGAGTGTGTCTCACTGCAGGAGAACGTCAGGTTCCTCTGTAAGGTGGATAGAAAGTATAATAGTACATGGGTCTACAAGTTAGGGCAGCTTTTCCTTCTTGACTTTAGCAACAACAAAAATGTTATTCACACAATGTATAAACAAAGCTAGGATATATTTAGCATATATACAATTTTTTTAGGTGCTTTTTAGATAGCAAACAGGTCTATAAATTAGGGCAGATTTTCCCTGTTGATTTAAGCTCAAGACATTGGCACAACCATATAAACATAGTTTGCATATATTTTCCATAAGAGGCGCATCAGAAAACCTAAGGTGCTTTTTAAATGTACATTTTGCGGTTTAATGCATGAGAAAATGCAAGCGCCTGCATCATTTCAGAGCGACACAGAAAATCACTCATCATACAGCAGCACTTGACAAAAAACTATTTTGGCTTCTCTTATCAAAGCCGACCTTTCTCATTCTACTTGTGCTGAACACAAAGCAATTCAACACCAAGGAACATGCTCACAGGAAAACAAAACAAGCTAAGAGGCACATAAGAAGTGAAATCAATAATAATGGTTGGATCCATACTTCAGCACAGTAATGGCTCACACACCATCACATACCATTCACAACTGAGCAGTAATTGTCCTGTGCTAAACGTTGAGGACCTCTGAAGCTTGACACATGTAGTGGGTTCGATCCCATTGCATGGAATACTTTTTTTATTCAACATTTCCCGAAGGAAAAGAAAAACGACACGTAAATAAATATTTTTGCATCTTTGCTAAAATGAATTTAATGCTTTTAAATGTATTCCAGAGATGCATGTACATACATTTGCATCTTTGCTCATTTGCATGCCTGACAATATTCCAGAAATGCATGGCTATGACATCTAGTCTATAGGGTGGCCAAAGTGGTTCCTAATTCGGCTTCTTAAATTATGTATTGATCAATGGACAATTTTTGGGGGGGCCACCAAGCCAAAATTTAACCAGTGATTTTTTTTAAACCTTTTGATTTCACAATTTTAACATTCTGTCATAAAGAGCACATGTCCAACTTAATAAAAGACATGTCCCATCTCAAGAGGATTTTCTAATAATGTTTTATTTCAGTTAGTTATCGATTTAAACAAAAACACAATATGTCAAAGTGTAGGTCTAGATCTTGCGCTTCCAATGAGTGGTATTATATGGCTCTACGGTGGATGGTTTACTGGTGTTATGGTGCATTCGTAACCAAGTGGGAAGTGGGAATTTACCACATAAGGGAAAAATCCATCTGAACAGCCCTCCAACTGGTAATTACTAGTTAAATCAGCCATGAATCCCCATGGAAGCTTGTTGTATTTTTACCACAAAAACATAGTTAGACAGGCAAGACATTTTTTATCTATGGGTTGACGTGTTATGCTCGACCCGTTCAGATTTTTACCACAAAACACCAGAAAATGGCCAAAAAGACTATCATTTGACTATTAGTGTAGATGTTCAATATTTCTTTTCAAATAAATATTCAAAAGGAATAGTTTCACCATATTAAAGAGTTTAGTTTGAGTAACAGGCTTGACCTTAAAATGAGAGATAGTGATTAGATTCATTTACGTCTAAGTAAACTAATCACACTAAATGAATAATAATCTTCCCGAAATAACTTTGTCAAAGCAACAAAATAACAAAGGCTAAGCCATGATTGTCTATAATTGGACATGCCGAGAGATGAGTTCGGATTGGTCTGCCATGTAGCACGCTTCTGTCTATAACATGAGCTGGCCAGTATGTGTAGGTAATTCGGTAAACAGTGCTTTTTTAAAAAGATATCACATAGTAGAATTGCAAAAGTGTTGCTCTCCACTTTCTGGAAGACAGAGTTTTGAAATGAGTGAAATGCCCTGTGGAATTAGAGTATGATAGCTAGGGAGATAGAGAAAATTCTGCCGTTTGATTGCAAATATGCAGAGGGAGTCAAAAAGAGAACACACAGAAAGCTGTTGTATAGAACACCTGTCTCCAGATTACATCTTCAAACTAAGGGCAACCATGGCATCCGTGACAGAGAGGAAGAAGCGTCTATCCATGTACACGGGTAAGATAGTCTAGCTAGCTACATTTTCAGAAATTACACGTTTCTAATTGTCAGAAAGTCATTTTCATTTAAAGTTAAAGCGTACTGTTTAGGTAGCTAGCTAACTTTAGCTGGCAGTCTCGATAGCTAATGTTACGTGTATGATGTGTGTAGTAATATTATTTGTATCTCAGAGCCATTTTCATTGCTAGTTAACATTGAACCTGGTTGGCTAGTTACCTGCAGATTCATGCAGGGTAGTAACATTATGAGTTGGGATTATGGTTCACTGTTTAGCTAGCTACATGTCTAAACGAAAGACAATATGCAAGTAACCATTTGAATAGAATGTTCATGATGCCCCAATCACCGCCAAGCCTGTCTCTCCTCTCTGGGGAGGTTCCCATTGCTTGGAAGGCAGCCATGGTGCGTCCTTTATTTAAGGGGAGATTAGGCGGATCCTAACTGTTCTGGGGCAAATATCTATTTTGCCCTGTTTATCAGAAGTGTTGGAAAACACTTGTCAATCAACTGACTGGCTTTCTTGATGTCTACAGTTCTCTCTGGTATGCAATATTGTTTCTGCTCAGGTTGTTTGTGTCACTGCAACCTTAAAAAGGTCCTACATGACGTCACCATTCCCCTTGATTCTAAGCAATGTTGTGCTGCTATTTTTATTGACTTGGTCAAAGCTTTTGATACGGTAGACCAGGTATTCCCACGACGCAATGCCATCGGGGTTACGCCAAATAAAAATGGGATTCACATGTTTTTTTTATTGACAATAAAAATATATATTTCTTCACATTTTCAAACAGTCAAATTATATTTCCAACGGGGCTATACATTTGGGTGTTTTTTTCTCACCCGAGTAGCCTCGTTTCACTGCCCAAAATAAAAAATTAATCCATCTAGTGTTCAGCAAAATAACAACACCATGTCAAATACAGGTAGCCTAGTCAAATAATTAACATCCAATCACAATAACCGTTACTCTCTAACGGGAATTCCACTATGTAGCCAAACGTAGCCGTTGCTCATGTTGGTATCTGTACTGATGGCGCAAAAGCCATGACAAGGAGACATAGTGGAGTGGTAACGTGCGTGCAAACAGTTGCTCCTGACACCACTTGGGTACACTGCAGCATCCACCGAGACGCTCTTGCTGCCAAGGGAATACCTGACAGCTTGAAAGATGTTTTTGACACTACAGTGAAAATGGTTAACTTTGTTAAAGCAAGGCCCCTGAACTCTCGTGTATTTTCTGCACTATGCAATGATATGGGCAGCGACCATGTAACGCTTTCACAACATGCGCTGTTTATCTAGGGGCAAAGTATTGACACGTTTCCTTGAATTTAGAGATGAGCTTAAAGTTTTCTTTACTGATCATCATTTTCACTTGTCTGACCGCTTGCATGATGACAAGTTTCTCACATGACTGGCCTATCTGGGTGATGTTTTTTCTCACCTGAATGATCTGAATCTAGGATTACACGGACTCTACGCAACTATATTCAATGTGGTGTAAAAAATTGAGGCTATGATTAAGAAGTTGGAGAAGGACAACACACAGGTCTTTCCATCATTGTATGATTTTTTGTGTGCAAATGAACTCAAGTTTACAGACAAGGTCAAATGTGATATAGCGAAGCACCGGAGATAGTTGGGTGCGCAATCACGCAGGTACCTTCCCGAAACGGATGACGCAAACAACTGAATTCGTTATCCCTTTCATGCCCTGCCTCCAGTCCACTTACCAATATCTGAACAAGAGAGCCTCACCGAAATTGCAACAAGCGGTTCTGTGAAAATGTAATTTAAATCAGAAGCCACTGACAGATTTCTGGTTTGGGCTGTGCTCAGAGTATCCTGCCTTGGCAGATCGCGCTGTTAAGACACTGATGCCCTTTGTAACCACGTACCTATGTAAGAGTGAATTCTAGGCATCACTAGCAGACTGTGCGTGGACAATGATGCGTGGAAAATGATTTAAGACTGAGACTCTCCAATACAACCCAACATTGCAGAGTTATGTACATCCTTTCAAGCACACCCTTCTCATTAACCTGTGGTGAGTTATTCACAATTTTCAGGTTTATTTGTAAGATGGCTAAATAAAGAGCAAAATTATTGATTATTATTACCAAATCGGAGGGCCTGTTGTCCAGACCTCTGGCAGTCTCTTTGGGGGTGCCACAGGGTTCAATCCTCAGGCCGACTCTTTTCTCTGTATACATCAATGATGTCGTGCTTGCTGCTGGTGATTCTCTGATCTACCTCTACGCAGATGACACCATTCTGTATACTTCTGGGCCTTCTTTGGACAATGTTAACTAACCTCCATATGAGCTTCAATGCCATAGACTTAGAATATGTGGACAACTACAAATACCTAGATGTCTGGTTAGACTGTAAAATCTCCTTCCAGACTCGCATTAAAACTCTTGGGATAGGGGGCAGCAATTTCACTTTTGGATGAATAGCGTGCCCAGAGTGAACGTCCTCCTACTCTGTCCCAGATGCTAATATATGCATATTATTAGTAGTATTAGATAGAAAACACTGAAGTTTCTAAAACTGTTTGAATGATGTCTGCGAGTATAACAGACCTCATATGGCAGGCGAAAACCTGAGAAAAATCCAACCAGGATGTGGGACATCTGAGGTTTGTAGTTTTTCAAAGCTTGGCCAACCGAATACACATTGAGATATGGATAAAGTTGCACTTCCTACGGCTTCCACTAGATGTCAACAGTCTTTAGAAACTTGAATGAGGATTCTACTATAAAGGAGGGGCTCATGCGACCTCCGAGTCAGTGGTCTGGCAGAGTGTCTCAGTCTCGTGACGCGCGATCCCGACAGAGTTACCTCTCGTTCCAGAGCTTTTCTTCAGACATAGGAATTCTCCGGTTGGAACATTATTGATGTTTTATGTTAAAAACATCCTAAAGATCGATTCCATACATCGTTTGACATGTTTCTAAAGGACTGTAACGGAACTGAGTTTTTGTCTGGACGAAGTGCCTGCGCCTCATGAAGATGGATTACTGGGCTGAACACGCTAAGTGGCTATTTGGACATAAATGGACTTTATGGAACAAATCAGTCATTTATTGTCGAACTGTGATTCCTGGGAGTGCCTTCTGATGAAGATCATCAAAGGTAAGTGAATATGTATGGTGTTATTTCCAGTTTATGTTGACTCCAAAATGGCGGATATTCCTCTGGCTGTTTTGGTTTTTTTCCGTAAAGTTTTTTTGAAATCGGACACAGCGGTTGCATTAAGGAGAAGTCTATCTTTAATTCTGTGAATAACAGTTGTATCTTTTATCAATGTTTATTATGAGTATTTCTGCAAAATCACCAGATGTTTTGGAATCAAAACATTACTGCACGTAACACACCAATGTAAACTGAGATTTTTGGATATAAATATGCACATTATCGAACAAAACATACATGTATTGTGTAACATGATGTCCTATGAGTGTCATCTGATGAAGATCAAAGGTTAGTCATACATTTTATCTATATTTCTGCTTTTTGTGACTCCTCTCTTTGGCTGGAAAAATGACCGTTTTTTTGACTAAAATCAAATGTTGTGCTTTCGCTGTAAAGCATGTTTGAAATCGGACATGATGGGAAGATGAACAAGATGTTTATCTTTCATTTGCTGTATTGTACTTGTTAATGTGTGCCTTTTCAGCCTTTTCAGCGGAATGTTGTCGAGGGGTTCCGCTAGTGGAACACCTGCCCTAGAAAGGTTAAAGGCCTAGTGCAGTTAAAAATGTTTTGTATATATTTCAATACTATGAGGTCGGAATAATATTGTGAAAATGTGACCGACCGGCTCGTTTCGGTCTTATGTAGCAACATTTGAAATTATGTTTTTTACATTGGATAAAAGTAGAGACTCCAAGCTAGAAAATTGTATATCATACACCGCAGTTGAAGAACAATGGGAAAGTAATCCTGCTTTGAAAGTTGATAAACTTGTAACCTCACTTTTGAGAAAATGGCCATTGAATTATTTGGTAAACCACTTCTTTCTCTACACCCATTCAGCATCGTTCACACCCTCTTAAGTCTTAGCCCCACCAATCTCTTTAAGGATTCACATATGAACAACCAAAGATTTCAAGACTAAAGGATGGTTTATTATTTTTTTTTTTCACCTTTATTTAACCAGTTAGGCTAGTTGAGAACAAGTTCTCATTTACAACTGCGACCTGGCCAAGATAAAGCAAAGCAGTGCGACACAAACAACAACACAGAGTTGTTACACATGGAATTAACCTGTTGCGACGAGCAATCCCGTATCCGGGATCCTATTTATAGCCTCAAGCTCATTACCATAACGCAACGTTAACTATTCATGAAAATCGCAAATGAAATGAAATAAATATATTTGCTCTCAAGCTTAGCCTTTTGTTAAATACATTCCATAATATATGTTGTAATTTATTTAAAATTTATGAATGAAAATGTTTTTATACATTATTTGGCCAATTTAAAATATTTCACGTGTATCCTAAAATATTTAGCTAAAAATACTTTTAAAATGTTTCCATATAGGATGACTTCTAAGAAATTAATTTGTTTTCTGTCATAATCACCACAAGGTAAGAGTATCTTCTCTTCTGATTTATGCTACAGTGAGTGTACTGAGATGCACTATACTGTTTTATTGTAGTGCCTCAGTGAAAAAGGATCATTATATTGAAGTGAGGTGTTGCAACACTGGACTTTCCAAGTAAGTAATCACAAATACATGGCTGTTCTTACCGTTTATGTTTTCAAGGCAGACCAGTGAATCCCAAACCACCTAGAAAAGATCCTACTCAGATGTACAAAACATGTCAGAGAAAGGTTCTTACAAAACTTGAAGTATCAATTTTCTTCCTCTTGACCAGGTTGGTAATGTTATCTCCGTTGTAGGTGATGCCCTCCATGCAGCCAACAAAGTTCTCCCTGCCTCCCGAGCTGGGCTTGGCAGAGAAGGGCATGCCTCCAAAACTGATCTAGAGGACACAGAAGGAGAAGAGGAAAAGGGGTCAAGTATTATTTGAAGAGGCTCTGCAGCAGGAGCCACACCTCAGAGCAATTTGTCGCTTTGAATCAAATCAATATAGCAGCATACATCCCTTCAGAGAGTATATTGGTTTTCACTTGTGCCTGATTGCATTAATCTCCACTTTATAATGAATGTATGTATGGTGTTGTGGTTTTTTACTTCTCTTTCCCTGCGGAGCCAAAGTAATTTCCTTCGGTATCGCACACCGATAATTACACAGACAAACCTAAAAGCTGAGCTTTGTACACACAGGGGAGCCGCAGTACAGAGAGAGCTTGCTCCGATTTGGCATCTGTGAACTAACACATCTTCACACAGACCTCTGAGTAACCTGACTCACAGGAGCCAAAGGATCTAATTAAATAATCTCTCATAGCCCCTCTCCTCGTAGAGATAGGGAGGTATGTGAGGAAATGAACCAGAACAATATACAATACAACTTTATTTGGAGGGTTGTAGAAACGCACCGCATATACAATACAATTAACCAAGACAATATACAAACTATATAGGATTGGAGTCATTAAAATTCCTGTTAATTTAGAAAGTAAATCAAATTTAAATTTCATATTTTCCTAATTGAAAAGCATTGAAGAAATTTTTTAATTTCAGTGTATTTCCTGAATTGATATTTTTATGGAATTGACCCCAACCCTGATAGGGAGGGAAGCAAAAAGAGTAACCACTAAGACAATACACAATAAAACTGTGGCCTACCTCATAGTCCAGGTCAAGATGATCAAATTCCCCGTTGGTGCGGAAGTGCTGCGTGTGGCGATCCAGGGTAAAGTTGACATTCCGTCGGTAACGCTCGATAATTACGGAGTGCCAGTGGTCATCATCCAATAAACTTCCGCTTGTCACGGAGGTGTGCCCGAGGATGGAACCATACTGATTGCTGCCTGAAGTTTACAAGACATAAACAGATTGAATTCAAGAAAATGCTTAAGGCGACATTTTTCCTATAAACAACAGTCTGACATAGTGAGATAACATTTTACAAATGCTAATTTGTGTAGAATACTGTGATGAATAATTATCTTTCTGACAACAACTATTACTGAAATCCATCAAATAAAAACTGAAGATGATTAATGCATAAGGGCCAGTCATATTAGCAAATATGCAGGAATTGTATCAAGTTTCATCAACTGCCGTAAGTAATTGCCATAAGAAGCTATATTAACAGTGACTACAGTACACTACAGTAGGTGTGCATCCATTTGGCACTCTGTTCCCTATATCTTGCACTATTTTTGACCAGAGCACTCTGGACCTGGTCA
The DNA here is from genome assembly GCF_034236695.1 of Oncorhynchus nerka. NCBI lineage: Eukaryota > Metazoa > Chordata > Actinopteri > Salmoniformes > Salmonidae > Oncorhynchus > Oncorhynchus nerka. Next base: position 23,388,752 of record NC_088424.1, on the reverse strand, counting down.
AAAGTAGAGCACTAAATAAGGAATAGGGTGCCATTTGGGACGCACACAGATATCCCATAGACAGGATCGGATAATGGTCCATTACCCAGGTTGATCATGAGCAGTAGTTTGGATCTCTTCAGCTCCAGGCTGATATAGTCTCCCTGCTGTCCCTCCCCATGCAGGAGCACACCGTTACTGGCCGTGGTTTTAAACTTCAGGGAGATGACATCCTTCAAGATCTTCATCTTCTTCATCTTGAAGCGGTAGGATATCACACCCTGGCCTTCGAAGTTGATCACATCCGCCCCTGAGGTCACCGAACAGTGATAAAGGTTACAGAGCTTAATATCCCCTCTACTGTCCTGTGTCAAGGCTTTTGACATTAAAGGTAATGTGAGTGTTAATGAGAAGAACCTATAGTCCTTTAGAGATCACCTACTGCAATCACAAGCAATGTCAAAAAGGTGAGGCAGCTTATACGGATTTCTCTTTTTATAATTGGAGGAAAAGAACAACTGCGGGAGAAATGACTGTCTCTAATACATATAACCATGGCTGCAAAGTAAGCTTGGGCAGTATCCAGATTGTCATACCTTCATACTGACCTTGTGCCATATCGGGATATCCGGTAATACCGGCACTGAACACAAGCAAGGGGCGCTATTTTCAAACACCACTGACTCTGTAATCCGAAGATTAGCATTGCTAACAAGTACATGATAAACTCCCATAGAGAATGCTATCTAAATGCTAATGAGTGCATTACACAGTCTCTGACCTAATGTATTACGACATCCCAGCTCATAAAGTTATACAAGTAACTAAAAAATACTACAGTTTGCTGCAAGCACAAAACAAATATTAGACAGCAAGGCTCTTGATTTAGGAGGGGATTCTCTGCTGTTACCAAGTGAAGCTTGATTTTGGAAGAAGCTAACCCCTTAGTTAGCTCTCGAAAGCTCTAGGCGGCATTCTGACTTCTCCCTAAAAATGTTCAGCCATTAGCTTCGTCTTCGACTGGCTCATGTGTACTACAATCCCAATGCCGTTTTAAAAAGTTTAGAAATTTCAACAATCATCGCTGGCTTTTGAAACATATGGCCTTATCGTTCATCAGTGAGAAAGAATCCTTCAAATAAAAAAAGATACTTACTGTAGCAGTTCTGCACATATCCATACAGCCATGGGTGCCTCCATCCGACCAAACTACACTTCAGCTACACTTCCCGAGTTATGCTTACACACAGTTGTTCAGAGCACGCCAGTTAGCAATTAGTACAGGTGGTCACCTCGTCTTCTGTCTGATTTTCGTAAACATGCGCTGTAACATTGACTTATGGCCGTGTGAGAACACTAACTCTAATCCTATCAAGGTGTGTATCAATTTAGTTTTGTATTTTTTATTATTTCTTGCTGATATTTAAGATAATGTCCTTATTCTACCTAAACAGTACCGCAAGCGATGCGTGTTAATCTTCAGATTGAGCGTCAGGGCTCTTAACAAAACTCCCCCGAAGAGAAGACGCCTTCGCCTTCGTCCAACGACTCTTATGTGTAATGGAATGGAACTGAGAGTCATATTCAAGGGCTAACCACTTAGCTTATTAGCTACTAAATTAGCAAACCAAATGCACAACTGTAGAGCATAAAGCATTTTAGACAATTAACTTAATAGTCATAAGATATCTAGCTGGCAAACAGTTTGTTGCGATCTCCATACTGTAACTACCTGGTGCGTGCTGCACAAGAGTGAATGACACACAAGGCCCCGGTCTCTCATCGTTCTGTACTTGTAAACAAACACCACGTGAGTGGGGACTACCGGTAAGCTTCATTATGAAAAGTTATGTGACAGGTGAAATGAAGAACGCAATCTTCTTTACTTAAAAAAATTGCTACAAATATTAAAATGTATTAAAAATATACTTAGAAGAAACCGCTTCAACGGTATTGGTGTTATTGAAATACCCCGGTATACGGTATATAAGCCTACTTCAAATATTTTGTCTGTTGAGATGTGCCAGCCTACGTGTCTTTAGACAGCAGCATGGCATTGTGATATCACCCTGTGGCAACTTTCTCCTTTCAAAAGGTGCTTTCATCTCTTTACCCGGTCTGACAGTCGGATACATCTATTTGCTGTTCAATCTTAAGGGCATGGATGGAGTATTCGCAGTCAGGACAAGTGGCCAGGGGGAACTAGACTGTTCAATTACTAGGGCAAACAAGTTTCTCCTGGTCAGTTTTTCCTGTCTATCAGTTTCTACAGTGTGTAATACAGCATAGGATGGACACAGTAAAGGGTGGTGTGGCGGGTGAAAGCTTTGAGGAAAGAAATTGATCAGTAAAGCATGTTTTTCTGGAGTATAAGGTAACAACAGAAACCAGCCAAGGTAAACAGCCGTTCTCCATCTCCTACTCTATCAAAAACCTGTAGCTGTGTGAATGTCGCTGTTGGCACATAGATCAGTAATGTAATTATGTAAACTCAATGAATCTACATTACTGAGCATAAGTCGACCCCCTACTTTTTCGAACATTCTGTTAAAAACCGCGCAACATTTCAGCGTCCTGCTACTCATGCCAGGAATATAGTATATGCATATGATGAGTATGTGTGGATAGAAAACACTCTGACGTTTCTAAAACTGGTTAAATCACGGCTGTGACTATAATAGAACGTGCGTTTCATCGAAAAGCGCAAGAAAATCTGATCACTGAAAACTGGAAAATATATCAATGCGCCACTTGCATGTATTGTTGAATGGAAACCACATTACATGGGGCTTAGATTGCAATTACTACAGCTTCCACACGATGTCGCCAGTCTTGTCATTTGCCTTGGCTTTATTTCTTGGTCAAACAAGAGAGACACAGCCCATTTCTTCCGGTCTCCGACAGGATGTTTTGGATGGGAAATTTCTGAACATGATTTCAAGACGTGGAGCTATTGAATACACATCGCCCCGTGATCAATTTGATAGATTATTAACGTTTACTAATACCTAAAGTTCCATTACAAAAGTATTTCGAAGTGTTTTGTGAAAGTTTATCGTCGACTTTTTTAATTTAAAAAAATGACGTTGCGTTTTAAAACGCTGTTTTTTCCTTGATCACACAGTGTTCATAAATCGATATCTAGGGTATGTATGGACCGATTTAATCGAAAAAAAAAGACCCAATAGTGATGTTTATGGGACATCTAGGAGTGCCAACAAAGAAGATCGTCAAAGGTAATGAATGTTTTATATTTTATTTCTGCGTTTTGTGTAGCGCCGGCTATGCTAATTATTTTGTTTGGGTCGCCTTCAGGTATTTCGGGGTGTTGCATGCTATCAGATAATAGCTTCTCATGCTTTCGCCGAAAAGCATTTAAAAAATCTGACTTGTTGGCTGGATTCACAACGAGTGTAGCTTTAATTCAGTACCCTGCATGTGTGTTTTAATGAACGTTTGAGTTTTAACGAGCGCTATTAGCATTTAGCGTAGCGCATTTGCATTTCCAGATGTCTAAATGGGACGCATGCAGGCCGGGTCGACGTAAGAGGTTTAATACACCCACCTGACAAATATGATATGATACCAAGATAATTAAAACCTTCAGTATTACATATTAATTAAGCCCATATTGGCCAACACCTGATTATTCTCATATTTTCTTCATGTTTTGAATTAAGAGATTCCTTTATGTTCTTCTGTTAAAAGGATGTTCGCATATACTCTCTCTTGTACAGTAGAGTGAGATGTGCATGGATGTACAGTACCGTACACTCACAGTAAGAACAGCCATAGACTTCCACTCTCAAGCCGATCCTCCCCTCCTCGCTCCACTCAAGTGGGATGATGCGGACGTAGCGTGTTATGATTGCATGCTGCAGATCATGGCGGACCACACTCTCGCTGTTGGAGTTGCCTGAAAATGCCTTGGAAAGCAAACAGAAACATAACCTTTAGGTTCCACATTTTGAAGCCAATTACTGTTCATGGGGAGCATTTCAGATGGTGTGTGATATTATTAAAAGTGCCTTAATAACGAAATAATAATACAGAATCATAATGTGGACCAGTAAATAATATGCTGTTCATTTGTCTGATGTGAGTTTGATAGGCAATACCAAGGAATTCCTATAGGGGCTTCCCAGCGCACTCGTTACAAGCGACTTGAAGCCGAAGCTACATCTCTGTGTGATTTATTTCTATATTTCCCCCTTTCAGGTATGAATGCGATTTAATATATTTGTTAATGTCAGAATGTTAATTAGTCACAGCAAAGATGTTTAAAGCATTAAAATGTGTTATTTGTATGTTTAGACCACGTCAAAACGAGCCGTTTTGCTAGCTAGAAGGATGCTCACTTACGAGGTGACTTCGTGATCAGAGCGTGCCCAAGAGAGACGAGCACAGCTCCTGTGTGTGTGGTTGGTGAATGGGAACAATGGAACATTTTCAGAAAATGTGAATGTTGTTGTAATCTAAAGTACTAAATATGAATTAATTCAAGGTTATACATGTTTTTGTTATTAGGAGGAAATTTGCATGCTGATAGGAATGAATCCATACAGTATCTAATAAATATAGGAACAGTATATACAAGGATAATCAATGTGGATAATCAATGTGGATAATAAATAGTGAAATACGTGATGCATTTCATTGTCAATTTAAAGAGCGATAATAAAGGATTAATCAAGCCATTGCAATGTATAAATGAGACTATTGGTTTATTGAACAATTGTAACAGTTATGTAATTTAAAGAGAATATTTTGTGCATTTGTAAAAAATTATATATTGTACCTATCTATGTAAATGGTTAATGATTTCATATGAAAAACACTCATTACAAGTGACTTGAAGCTGAAGCTACATCTCTGTGTGATTTATTTCTATATTTCCCCCTTTCAGGGGTATAACAAGTGCACAACCAAAAGGTTTGTAATCCTAAAAAACGGAAATGAATTACTTCTGGTTCGTTCAGCAATTGCTATGGGGAAAATTAATGGGGAAAGAATAGGGTTTTGGGATAAATGCCCGGCAATAAGGTCTGAGATGAACACAGGCTTAGGAGATATTATATGTTTTGTTCTGAGGTAATATCAGTCAGTCAACATGACCTTCATTCATTATGAAGCCTTTTATGTGCTTTTTTTAATTACATACAGTAAATGCTTAAAGATTTACAAAAATTGACGTCAGCTGATGAAGATTATCTCATAGAACAAAATGTATAAAACCTCCTAAGCCTGTGTTCCCCACAGACCTTATTTTCGGCATTTATCCAATAACCCTACAACAACATTTTCCCATAGGATTTGTTCAACAAACCATGGCGTTAGTGCCTACAAAAATACACCATTACTATTGCTCACTTTAGGCTATAATTATATTAACAAAGTACAAACATTTAGAAATGATTGTTGATTAATAGGCATTTCTGATACACTAATGATAACTAACACACTCACCCATATGTTGCCATCTTGCCGATACGGTCTCCAGTTCTTTCCTGTATCACTGTAGAGGAGTCTGTACTGGGTTGTCCAATCAGAGCTGCTGTACCGGCCCTGTGTGGCAATGAAGGTGACTTGCTTCCTGGTGCCCAGGTCCACCTGCAGCCACTGGTAACGGTCAGTGTCCCCCGGAGACCAGCCTCCAGCACCTGAAATGAGAGAAACAATCAAACCAGCAACCATTAGTATCCTCTGCTCCTATGTGGCAAAACATATGTGAGTGAAGTGAATGAGACTGCAGCTTAAAATAATCATAAGATAAAAATATTGAGAGGTTACGCTTTCATTCTGAATTATTTGAGTTAATACCTCCTCTCCTGTTGAGCTTTGCGTATCCAGCCCCATATCCACCAGAGTACACTGAGGAGCTGGTAAAAGCTGTGTGAGAGAGTGGTGTGGCCAACACTTCATCACATTTCCCTGGAGGGCAACACAAAACACAAGATACAGACAATGGAGGAATGAGTCATCGTCCCATAAAATGACACTTCAGCGTGTTTTAACAATGTATTTGATTAAGTTCTTTTCTTCCTTACAATTGTATTTTACATTACTGCTCCTTACCACAGACAGATTTTTGGAGAGAACAGCACATGTGATGTCTCTTACCATTCACATCCTTTCTATAGCAGGCCCGTGGTGGTAATGACTGGAAGCAAAGGCCATTCAATAGAAGTACAATATGAATACTGGCAAGGCCAATTTCTGTCTGGTTTGGTTATTATTGAACACGTCAATAACAATACATTAATAGCTTTGAAAAATAAATCAAACGTTCAGCCTGTCATGTTCCTGGTAGACACACTCAATCTTGATGAATAACTTTTAAAAGATCAAATCAAATGTTATTAGTCACATGCGCCGAATACAACAGCTGTAGACATTAAAGTGAAATGCTTACTTACGAGCCCCTAACCAACAATGCAGTTTGAAAAAAATATGGATAAGAAATAACAGTAACAAGTAATTAAAGAGCAGCAGTAAAATAACAGTATTGAGACTATATACAGGGGGGTACCGGTACAGAGTCAATGTGTGGGGGGCACCGGTTAGTTGAGGTAATATGTACATGTAGGTAGAGTTATTAAAGTGACTATGCATAGATGATAACAACAGAGAGAAGCCTCGATGGCAGGAAGCTTGGCCCCAGTGATGTACTGGGCCTTATGCATTACCCTCTGCAGTGCCCTGCAGTCGGAGGCCGAGCAGTTACCATACCAGGCAGTGATGCAACCAGTCAGGATGCTATCGATGGTGCAGCTGTAGAACCTTTTGAGGATCTGAGGACCCATGCCAAATCTTTTCAGTCTCCTGATGGGGAATATGTTTTGTTAAGCCCTCTTCACGACTGACTTGGTGTGCTTGGACCATGTAAGTTTGTTGGAGATGTGGACACCAACTTAAAGCTCTCAACCTGCTCCTCTGCAGCCCCATCGATGAGAATGGGCATGTGCTCGGTCCTCCTTTTCCTGCAGTCGACAATCATCTCCTTTGTCTTGATCACGTTGAGGGAGAGGTTGTTGTCCTGGCATCACACGGCCAGGTCTCTGATGTAGGCTGTATCGTCGTTGTCGGTGATCAGGCCTACCACTATTGTGTCACCGGCAAACTTAATGATGGTGTTGGAGTCGTGCCTGGCCGTGGAGTCATGAGTGAACAGGGAGTACAGGAGGAGACTGAGCACCCACCCCCGAGGGGCCCCCGTGTTGAGGATTAGCGTGGCGGATATGTTGTTACCTACCCTTACCTCCTGGGGACGACCTGTCAGGAAGTCCAGGATCCAGTTGCAGAGGGGGATGTTTAGTCTCAGGGTCCTTAGCTTATTGATGAGCTTTGAGGGCACTATGGTGTTGTTCGCTGAGCTGTAGTCAATGAATAGCATTCTCGCATAGGTGTTCCTTTTGTCCAGGTGGGAAAGGGCAGTGTGGAGTGCAATAGAGATTGCATCATCTGTGGATCTGTTGGGGCGCTATGCAAATTGGAGTGAGTCTAGGGTTTCTGGGATAATGGTGTTGATGTGAACCATGACCAGCCTTTCGAAGCACTTCATTGCTACAGACGTGAGTGCTACGGGTCGGTAGTCATTTAGGAGGGTCGCTTTAGTGTTCTTGGGCACAGGGACTATGGTGGTGTGCTTGAAACATGTAGGTATTACAGACTCAGTCAGGGACAGGTTGAACATGTCAATGAAGACACTTGTCAGTTGGTCAGCGCATGCTCGCAGTACACATCCTGGTAATCCGTCTGGCCCTGCAGCCTTGTGAATGTTGACCTGTTTAAAGGTCTTACTCACATCGGCTGCAGATAGCGTGATCACACAGTCTTCCAGAAAAGCTGGTGTTCCATACATGTTTCAGTGTTATTTGCCTCGAAGAAAGCATAGAAGTAGTTTAGCTCGTCTGGTAGGCTCGTGTCACTGGGCAGCTCTCAGCTGTGCTTCCCTTTGTAGTCTGTAATGGTTTGCAAGCCCTGCCACATCTGACGAGCATCAGAGCCGGTGTAGTACGATTCGATCTTAGTCCTGTATTGATGCTTTGCCTGTTTGATGGTTTGTCAAAAGGCAAAGCGGGATTTCTTATAAGCTTCCAGGTTAGAGTCCCGCTCCTTGAAAGTAGCAGCTCTAGCCTTTAGCTCAGTGTGGATGTTGCCTGTAATCCATGGCTTCTGGTTGGGGTATGTACATAGAGGTCGACCGATTATGAGTTTAACGCCGATACCGATACTGATTATTGGAGGACCAAAAATGCCGATACCAACTAATTGGCCAATTTTGTTTTAAATAAAAAAATGTATTTGTAATAATGACAATTACAACAATACTGAATGAACACTTATTTTAACTTAATATAATACATCAATAAAATCAATTTAGCCTCAAGTAGATGGAGAAGTGTTGGAGAAGAACGTAAAAGTGCAATATGTGCTATGTAAGAAAGCTAACGTTCCTTGCTCAGAACATGAGAACATATGAAAGCTGGTGGTTCCTTTTAACATGAGTCTTCAATATTCCCAGGTAAGAAGTTTTAGGTTGTAGTTATTATAGGACTATTTCCCTCTATACCATTTGTATTTCATTAACCTTTGACTATTGGATGTTCTTATATGCACTTTAGTATTGCCAGTGTAACAGTATAGCTTCCGTCCCTCTCCTCGCTCCTCCCTGGGCTCGAACCAGCAACACAACGACAACAGCCACCACATCGAAGCAGCGTTACCCATGCAGAGCAAGGGAAACAACCACCCCAAGGCTCAGAGCGAGTGAAGTTTGAAACGCTATTAGCGCGCGCTAACTAGCCAGCCATTTCACTTCGGTCACACCAGCCTCATCTCGGGAGTTGATAGGTTTGAAGTCATAAACAGCGCAATGCTTGACGCACAACGAAGAGCTGCTGGCAAAACGCACAAAAGTGCTGTTTGAATGAATGTTTACACGCCTGCTTCTGCCTACCACCACTCAGTCAGATACTTAGATACTTGTATGCTCAGTCAGATTTATATGCAACACAGGACACGCTAGATAATATCTAGTAATATCATCAACCATGTGTAGTTAACTAGTGATTATGATTGTTTTTTATAAGATAAGTTTAATGCTAGCTAGCAACTTACTTTGGCTTACTGCATTTGCGTAACAGGCAGTCTCCTTGTGGAGTGCAATGAGAGAGAGGCAGGTCGTTATTGCGTTGGACTAGTTAACTGTAAGGTTGCAAGATTAGATCCCCCGAGCTGACAAGGTGAAAATCTGTCTTTCTGCCCCTGAACGAGGCAGTTAACCCACCGTTCCTAGGCCGTCATTGAAAATAAGAATGTGTTCTTAACTGACTTGCCTAGTTAAATAAAGGTTAAATAAAAGGTGTAAAAAAATAAAATATACATATTTTTTAAATCGGAGCCCAAAAATACCGATTTCCAATTGTTATGAAAACGGGAAATCGGCCCTAATTAATCGTCCATTCAGATTAATCGGTCTACCTCTAGTACATACGGTCACTGTGGGGATGACGTCATCGATGCACTTATTGATGAAGCCAATGACTGATGTGGTGTATTCCTCAATGCCATTGGAGGAATCACAGAACATATTCCAGTGTGTGCTAGCAAAACAGTGCTGTAGCTTAGCATCTGCTTCATCTGACCAATTTTTTTATTGACCTAGTCACTGGTGCTTCCTACTTTAATTTTTTGCTTGTAGGCAGGAATCAGGAGGATATAATTATGGTCAGATTTGCCAAATGGAGGTCGAGGGAGAGCTTTGTATGCGTCTCTGTGTGTGTGGGGTAAATGTGGTCCAGTTTTTTTCCCTCTGGTTGCACATTTAACATGCTGATAGAAATTTGGTAAAAGGGATTTAAGTTTCCCTGCATTAAAGTCCCCGGCTACTAGGAGCGCCGCCTCTGGGTGAGCGTTCTCTTGTTTGCTTATGGCAGAATACAGCTCATTCAATACTGTCTTAGTGCCAGCCTCTGACTGTTGTGGTATGTAAACAGCTACGAAAAATACAGATGAAAACTCTCTAGGTAGGTAGTGTGGTCTATAGTTTATCATGAGATACTCTACCTCAGGCGAGCAATAGCTCGAGACTTCCTTAGATATCGTGCACCAGCTGTTATTTACAAAAATACAATGGGCTGTCTTACCAGACGCCGCTGTTCTATCCTGCCGGTGCACCATATAACCAGCCAGCTGTATGTTGATAGTATCATCATTCAGCCACGTCTCCGTGAAGCATAAGATATTACAGTTTTGAATGTTGGTAGTTTAATCTTCCGCGTAGGTGATCTATTTTATTGTCAAAAGATTGCACGTTTGCTAGCAGAATGGAAGGAAGTGGGAGTTTATTCAATCGCCTAGGAATTCTCAGAAGGCAGCCCGCTCTCCGGCCACTTTTTCTCCGCTTCCTCTTCACGCAAATCAAAGGGATCTGGGCCTGTTCCCAAGAAAGCAGTATATCGTTCGTGTCAGCCTCGTTAACCTGTTGAGTGTAGGGGGCAGTATTTAGATTTTTGGATGAAAAACGTACCCAAATGTAAGTGCCTATTTATTTCTCAGGCCCAGAATCTAGAATATGCATATAATTGTCAGATTAGGATAGAAAACACTAAAGTTTCCAAATCTGTCAAAATATTGTCTGTGAGTATAACAGAACTGATGTTGCAGGCGAAAACCTGAGGAAAATTCAACCAGGAAGTGGCCTCTATTTTGAAAGCTCCATGTTCCATTGAATGCCTTGCCTCCATTTAAAGGGATATCAACCAGATTCCTTTTCCTATGGCTTCCCCATGTTGTGAACAGTCTTTAGACATTGTTTCAGGCTTTTATTTTGAAAAAACGAGCGAGAAAGATCACATCGCGTCAGTGTATAGCTGGGTGTCCCAGCTATTGTGTCTCTCTCTCCTATTGACGAAGCTAAAGTCCGGGTTGATATACACTGCTCAAAAAAATATACACTTAAACACAATGTAACTCCAAGTCAATCAAACTGTCCACTTAGGAAGCAACACTGATTGACAAATTTCACATGCTGTTGTGCAAATGGAATAGACAACAGGTGGAAATTATAGGCAATTAGCAAGACACCCCCAATAAAGGAGTGGTTCTGCAGGTGATAACCACAGACCACTTCTCAGTTCCTATGCTTCCTGGCTGATGGTTTGTTCACTTTTGAATGCTGGCGGCGCTTTCACTCCAGTGGTAGCATGAGACGGAGTCTACAACCCACACAAGTAGCTCAGGTAGTGCAACTCATCCAGGATAGCACATCAATGCAAGCTGTGGCAAGAAGGTTTGCTGTGTCTGTCAGCATAGTGTCCAGAGCATGGAGGCGCTACCGGGAGACGGGCCAGTACATCAGGAGACGTGGAGGAGGCCGTAGGAGGGCAATAACCCAGCAGCAGGACCGCTACCTCCAACTTTGTGCAATGCGGAGCAGGAGGAGCACTGCCAGAGCCCTGCAAAATGACCTCCAGCAGGCAACAAATGTGCATGTGTCTGCTCAAACGGTCAGAAACAGACTCCATGAGGGTGGTATGGGGGCCCGACGTCCACAGGTGGGGGTTGTGCTTACAGCCAAACACCGTGCAGGTTTGGCATTTGCCAGAGAACACCAAGATTGGCAAATTCGCCACTGGCGCCTTGTGCTCTTCACAGATGAAAGCAGGTTCACACTGAGCACGTGACAGACGTGACAGTCTGGAGACGCCGTGGAGAACGTTCTGCTGCCTGCAACATCCTCCAGCATGACCGGTTTGGCGGTGGGTCAGTCATGGTGTGGGGTGGCATTTCTTTGGGGGGCCGCACAGCCCTCCATGTGCTCGCCAGAGGTAGCCTGACTGCCATTAGGTACCGAGATGAGATCCTCAGACCCCTTGTGAGACCATATGCTGGTACTGTTGGCCCTGGGTTCCTCCTAATGCAAGACAATGCTAGACCTCATGTGGCTGGAGTGTGTCAGCAGTTCCTGCAAGAGGAAGGCATTGATGCTATGGACTGGCCCGCCCGTTACCCAGACCTAAATCCAATTGAGCACATCTGGGACATCATGTCTCGCTCCATCCACCAACGCTACTTTGCACCACAGACTGTCCAGGAGTTGGCGGATGCTTTAGTCCAGGTCTGGGAGGAGATCCCTCAGGAGACCATCCGCCACCTCATCAGGAGCACGCCCAGGCATTATAGGGAGGTCATACAGGCACGTGGAGGCGACACACACTACTGAGCCTCATTTCGACTTGTTTTAAGGACATTACATCGAAGTTGGATCAGCCTGTAGTGTGGTTTTCCACTTTAATTCTGAGTGTGACTCCAAATCCAGACCTCCATGGGTTGATAAATTTGATTTCCAATGATTATTTTTGTGTGATTTTGTTGTCAGCACATTCAACTATGTAAAGAAAAAAGTATTTAATAAGAATATTTCATTCATTCAGATCTAGGATGTGTTATTTTAGTGTTCCCTTAATTTTTTTGAGCAGTGTATAATCGATTATATATTGAAAAAACAACCTGAGGATCGATTATTTAAAAAAAGTTTGACATGTTTCTTTGAACATTACGGATACTATTTGGAATTTGTGTCTGCGATGTCGTGACCACTCGAGCCTGTGGATTTCTGAACATAACGCGCCAAACAAATTGAGGTATTTTGGATATAAAAATCATCTTTATGGAACAAAAAGGAACATTTGTGTAACTGGGAGTCTCGTGAGTGCAAACATCCAAAGATCAAAGGTAAGCAATTTAATTTATTGCTTTTCGTGACCAATCTACTTGGCGGATAGCTGTTTGTAATATTTTGTCTACTGAGAGAGATGTTCTTACATAAATGCTTGGATAGCTTTCGCCGAAAAGCTTTATTGAAATCTGACACACCAGGTGGATTAACAACAAGCCAAACTGTGTTTTGCTATATTGCACTTGTGATTTCATGAAAATTTAATATTTTTTGTAATTTAATTAGAAATTGGCGCGCTGCAATCCAGCTGATGTTGACGTAAATGATCCCGCTAATGGGATGGGTGCATCAAGAAGGTAAAGGAAAAAAAGGATTCTGCCCGTCCGTGGTGAGTAATCGCAGTCCTGATGTCCAGAAGTTATTTTCGGTCATAAGAGACAGTAGCGGCAACATTATGTACAAAATAAGTAAACAAATAAGTTAAACAACGCAAATAAAGTGTGCCAAGAAACACAAGGTGACATCATCACACAGCATACATAATCAGAGCACACAACAGAACATTGTACTGTCTACACTTGGTTTGTTTTTTATAATAAATATGTTTCATTAAAATTATTTTTGCTGCTAAGGATTCCACGGCGCGGTTATCCTTTACGTCTGGGACTGCAAGTTTGTGTTCCATTTTTTGCGTGGATTCCGGGAGGGCTAGCTGGCTGTACTACAGACACCTGTCATCGTCCTGTCGTCGTCATGAGAAAGACTCGTTATCTTTTCGTAAAACAACGGTTTGCAGTAAAGAGCCAACCTGGATACTAAGGAGATCCTGAGGGATATCGACGAGTACCAACAGCTTTACGCTATGGGGGAACAACATATTCCCATCATGGAAAGATCCGACTACCTCACAAAATAACTTTAACCCCCCCCCCCCCAAAAAAAAGAAATCCAGTTTAATCTACAGACACGGACTATTTACTTACCATTGATGTAGAGGCTAGTGCTCTGGCTGGAATCCATGCAACACTGGAAAAGTTGTGTGAGGAGGTAGCAGGGTTGAGGGGGAGTTTTGAGTTTAACCAGAGTGAAATTCTCATTCTCCAAGTAGAGAACAAGGCACTCACAGCCAAGGTAAAAATCAACGATTCCAACATGGATTGTCTCCAAGGAAAACAGGACTTTAAGAAGTCGCTAGTAGACATACAAAGTCGTAGCATGCGTGGACGCATCCAATAGTCCAGAGGGCGTGATCAGAGAATTCATGCAATCTGCCTTGAAACTTCGTATAGAGACTGTAAAGAAGGTGGCTTTCTACTGAGTACACAGACTTGGAGCTCGGAGCGACAAGACCAAGGGTCTCCAAACGATCATCGCAAAATTTGAACACTACCAACAAAAGGAACTGATCAAAAGGAGGGGAAGGGAGCTTAAAGACCGGGACCAAATTCGGTCTCAATTACCAATTTCCAAGGGAGATAAACAAACATCATAAGAGACTGTGTCCGGTACAAAGGCAACAGAGGGAGAAGGTTAAGTGTGCCTTTATCATTGTGGACAATCTCTTTATAGATGGACAGCTATTCCGAGACAGCTCCATAACACCATGGCTGTACTAAATTCTACAGGGAATTCAGGTTACAAAAAAAGAAAGTATGGGAACTATAAAAATACCTGAACATCATAAAGTGGATATGAACACACACGTACTCAATTACATGCTCGCTTACACATATGGACTTATACACACACACACACACCTGATCTCGCAATCTTCTCTCACTCTCTCTCTATTGTCGAGAACTGTTTTATAATTTAATATGTTTTTTGTTTGTCTATCTTTTTTTATGTATTTGTCTACAAGTTTATATGTTTAAACAAGCAAGGGGAAGATATCAGAATAGAGGCATTGGGGAATAATAACATATTGTACGGAATAAATTTGTACTGTAGTGAAGCCGTCTCTAGAGTAATGCAAGGTCTCGTTCATGATCATGTGAAATGTCAATTGCTATGAAAATGCTGGGATATGTTTTTCAATGATGTTAAAGGTAATTATGATGCAACTATGACGGTGATATGATATGGATTACAATTATCATCATGAATATTAAGACTATACGCACTACATGTTACACACATAGACACTCACCCATGCAAATTGGCAGAGTTATTATTTATTTGGACAGCACACAGTCTTACTCTTATTGCAGACATCGTACACACTCACTAAATCACATCCAATATCATACTCATCAACCTACTTAGATTTACTACACACATATCTTGTCTCAATGTTCTAACATCTGTGGTATTGGCTCACAGGCAAACAGGCAAGGGAATAAAACAAATATTGCTCAAACCTATTTCTTGAATTCTAAATATCAGACATTTGAAAGCTCTAATTTTGACCGTCATAATACCTCTGATGGCAGTAACTTTACAAGCACTAATTATGGTCAATTTAGACTGAGAATAGTATCTAGTTAATGGTAAGGGGTGAAATAAGTATAGCCAGTTATAATTGTAACGGTTTAGCTGATTATTAAAAAAAGAAGATTAGTCTTTACGTGGCTAAAGGAAAAGGAATATAACATACTGTTTTCATGAAACTCACTCTACATCCGTAGATGAAGTTGTGTGGAAAAAGGAATGGGGTGATGAAATAATTTTCTGTCATGGACAAAGGAACTCAAAAGGTGTGATGATATTAATGAACAAGAATTTCGATCTCAATGTGCAAATAGTCAGGAATGATTCGTAAGGAAGGTGGATCTTTTTGAATATGAAAGTGGACAAAAAAAAGATTTGGCTCATTAATCTATATGGTCCAAATCAGGATGATCCATAATTCTTCGAAAATATTTATACAAGTTTATTGAATTTACAGGCAACAAATTAATTATCATATCATTATGGTAGGAGACTATAACACAGTGTTAAGTACCTCAATGGACAGTAATCACTCGACAAACTACCATCACAGTGCCCTTAAGGAACTCACAAATATTATGGGCACATTAGAAATAGTGGATATTTGGAGACTAAAAAATCCCAACCAAGTGAGATATACATGGAGGAGACTTAATCAAGCTAGTCGTCTTGACTACCTTTTTGCCTCTTTCTTGCATCAAAGGTTAAAAAAGTTTTAATAGGAGACAGAATGCGATCGGCTCATCATCTAATTGGCATTCACATAACTCTTATAGAGTTTCCAAGTGGACGGCGATATTGGACATTTTATCAAAGTTTACTGGAGGACAACTTATTTTTAACTAAGACAAAATAATTTATAACTTAATTTTTCCAGTATAATATAGGTTCAGGAAATCCCCTTATTGTTTGGGATACCTTTAAATGTACCTTCAGGGGTCATTCTATTCAATATTCATCAATAGGCAGTTTCTGGCTAAAGAGACTAACAAGGGAAATCAATGAACTAATGGTACAGGTAGATAGCAATAAAAACGATACTACAGAGATGCAAAATAAGTTAGAGGAAAAACAAAAAGAACTTGTGGAACTTATTCAAGAACGATCTAATGTAATCTATTACAAAAATAAAGCAAACTGGATGGAATATGGAGAAAAATGCACAAAATTCTTCCTGAATCTCCAGTACAGGAACGATAACAAAAGAATTTGCAGAAACTCGTTACTGTAGACGGAATCATCGATGATTCTCCAAAATATATTTTAAAAGAGGAAGCTAAATATTTTAGGCAGATGTTCTCTTTTCAGTCTTATCCTCTCCCACTGAATGAAGATCTCGGGTTCAGGAATGGCTGAAAATGCATAGCATTGATCTATTATTGACCCTAGAAATATTCCTTTTATGAGATCTGGAGAGACCGGGTCAGTCAATTACTAATATACTAATACTCTTAGTAAAAGTATTTATCATCAACTCGCAATATGTGATCTGTGGATGCTGTGATGTTTAACGTACAATTTCAATCTAATCAAATGATTAGATAGATTGAAATTGTATGTTAAACATAACAGCATAGTTGAAAGATCTATGTTACGTAGAAATCTGAAGAGGGTGGCCAGCAGAGATAGATGGGATGGGCTGAGGGAAGCTGAGGGTTGGGATGTGGAATTGTAGACAAGTGGGAGTGGAGTTGCTGTGCGGGAGATGGTCAAAGATAAAAGTTTTTAAAAAATCACAATAAAACAATTAAAAGTATGTTTGAATGACACTGATGGGCAGTGTTTTTACAGCTAATGCCAGGTTGCCTGAGGCTGATGCCGTGCAGGTGTTTGAACCCTTGCATATATACACACACGATCATTCTAATAAACGCATACAAGAACACATATACATGTAATAGTGCCTGAAATGCACACAAAATTATACAATTGGCATTGTTGTTATGATTTTAGTTGTCCTTTCTTGTGTCTTTTTCTTTCTTCTCTTTAGTTCATTCTCTTGGTTGTTGGTGCATTGGGGGTTCTTGGGGGTGGGGAATGGAATTATTTGTATTTTTTATTTGTATTTTTTATTCTTGGGGGGACTGTAGGAGGGGTCTCAAATGGTTGAGGGACAGCTATTGGGGAACTGTGGGGGGGATCTCGGAGGGTTCGGGTTCACGTTTTTTGGCCTGGTGGGAGATCTGTCAACGTGCCCTTGAGCAGGGCATTGACCCTGGATGCTTCTGTGTGTCGCTCTGAATGGTGTAGTTGTTGAGCGACTTCACTGCAAGTATATTGTATGTTTCGGATATTCCATAAAATAAGATAAAAAATAAAATACTTTTTTTTTTTAAACAATGCAAATAAAACAAACAAAAGACACTATCTGTTGGGGGCACGTAAAACGTCTGCCTTCTTCTCAGGCGCCATCTTATTGTCTAAGAGACTAACAGACTTCTAGTGTAACTTTTGCTAATGGCTAAATATTGTTTGGCTACAGAGGTCAACGGTAAGAATTCGGGGCTGCATTTCAAAACTCGCTGCACACTCTACAATCTCATTAACTACAGGCCTCCAAATCAACATGCACCATGCACTCATGTTAATTTGGAGCTGCAGAGGTCAACATCATTTCCAAAAGTTAATTATCACTCTTGAATCTGTAGCCATAAGCCAGATACATTTAATAGACTTCTTAATAGATTTCAAAAGCAACGTTATAGACTTAAGGAAAGGTTTCACTGCTTCTTTACTAACAAACTATGACATGTAGATTCAGATTTTAGCGATGTGGCTACCTCCCACCAAATTTGTTATAGAGATACTATCTGAATAACTCCGCTGTCTACATTCCTGAGGTTTCCCTAAACAACAAACCAACTGCTTGGCAACTGCTTGGTAAATAATGCGAGAATATCCAATATCAAATTGACTTGGATAAAAGGCTTTGCGTGATGTAGTGCATACAAATGTACTTTTTCGCTTAATTTTTCATATACCAAATAAAAATCTAAAGTTCAATGCGTTTCCATTGCATGGAAATTACGCACGGCTGAAATGCGGTCACTCTTACCGATAGTTAAGTCACAAAAACTGTTGCGTTTACAGCAGATGTGTCTGGTTTAGGCGTGTGCGCTCTAGCCAGCAGATGCAGTGCGTGTATAGCAGATACAGTGCGTGTATAGCAGATACAGTGCGGGTATAGCAGATACAGTGTGGGTAGGGTAGTCTACATGATGAGAATATTTTTATTTGTCAAAAGGCAGTCAAGCCTCGATCATCATGTCTCCAGAATAAGACCCTCAATATTTATTGGAAAGGAGCATCAAGATCGCTGTGCACTTTCACCACCCTGTGAAGTTCATAAGATATTTCATCAGTGGCCTAATAAACTGTATGGTTTCCCGAGTCATAGTGGGAGGACCACACACAATATCATCGCGTGACTCCAAGTTTACTTCGATATGATGGTTATTATATCAATATTTGCACATAGCGGCGTTTCCACCACCATTTCTTGTATACTTAATTTGACTGACACAAAAAGATCCCACCATGTCCAACAAACGTGTCGGCAATTTATAAAATATATTTATTTTATTCTATATGAGTTTACACACATAAAAACTGGATGGAAACGTGGTTTATGACACTAGACAAGGACCAATGTGATTGTGAACATCTGAATCACCTACAGTAAGAATGTTGCTGGACCACTGAGTGCCTTAGGAGTTATATTGATTGTTTGTTACTTTCCCTTCATTTGCCTCAATTAACATTTAACAGAAAATTGCCTCCATCAAAGTGTCTGCCCAGACTGACAAAGAAGGAATGCTTTTTGTTTGATAGAAATGCAAAACAACAAACACATAATTTCCTCTTTGTATTTTGACAGGTGGAGATGGAATGTGTAGCCCCTCACAACAGAATAAAGATATCCAGACAACAAACACTTTCTAAGACCCAAGAAACCTAATAATTATTTGTGGATGAAAATGTTGAAACACACTGCCATGTTATAGAAAATACCACACTGCTTTCCAAGACAGATTTTGTCAACAACGTTTTGAGAGCAGAACTTGAAAGTGGAAGAACTTCATCACAATACTGTAGCTTTGGCATTACGAAAGTTTTCTATACACCAGATTAGGTCATACACCGAGTGTTGACTGAGTTTTACTCATCATCTGTGAGCAAATATTGTGCTGTATGCACACCCACCCACCTACCCACACACACACACAAGTCTTGTATCATGACCGTCTGTTGTAGTGAGATTGTCCCAGATGGTTGAACATACATTAAGTGAACCAGATGAATTCCTTGGCGCATAAAGGCATGGCTTAGATGCTGACAGCTCATTTCTCAGACTGCTGTTCATCTACTGTAGCTGTGGGCTGAGCCCAGATCTCCCCATCTCTGATGTAGACAGTCCAATGTTATTGATTTGGCAACAGAGCCTAAGTGCAGTCTCCTGTGATAGCCTCATTTCTGCTAAGAGCACAACGAAGACCTTCAATATCAGCAGCAGCAAGGCCCACTCTCATCTCATGTCTAGGACTGGCAGTACACATTTTCCTTAAACATAGGGAGAATAATTCCAGCAGCCTTGTGGCTATAGTAGCACAACATTAACAAACATTGAGCTTACATGAAAACAAATTAATTGAGCGCGATGACTACAGGGGAGCTAATGTTTCAAAATGGCCACTGGATATTCTGTACATCAGCTCGTTTTCCTTATTGGTAATTTCTTGTCTAACAGTGCATGAGCTGCTGAGTTTTGTTTTAGTGGAGAATAGGCAGTTTATTATATTTACATCACATGGAACTAGGCCTATATTACCATATCTATCTACACAAAACATTAGTAGTAATGTGGTTAATGGTGACTATAGCCACACGCCCACTAGCTATCATCAAGCTACGCCTAAGGCTTATAGTCAGACACAACATTTCTTCATTTTATGAAGCAATTTAAAACCGGAAGACTCCTAAATATTCAAGACAATGTTGATGGGGATAGGCTAATGAATTGGGTCCACCATGTAATGCTCCTTTAATTTGTTGATGACCCATGTCTTTTTGCTGCGCCAAGGTCAGTGACAATGGTAGAGTCGCTACAGTAATACACTGAGAAGTGTGGTATGTTAATCAGACCGCTCGCTCGCCCACAGAAAAAATACTTCAGTTTACTACAGAATACTATAGTACTTACTATAGGATTCTGTAGTAAACTGTAGTATACTGTTAGAATCCCAAACTACACACTGTACTATCCCTTGATCATGGGTAGTACTTACCTTAGAATGTTGTAGTATACTATATAATTCTATACTACCCACTGTAGTATCCCTCGATCGTGTAATGCTTACTATGATATAACTAGTATACTTTAGTATTCACTATAGTGTTTAATGGGCATGACTGTAGAACTGTATAGTGTAGTATTCAATGTAGTGTTTTGAGGACATGACTGTAGTATACAGTAGTATTTACTATAGTGCTTTTCCGGACATTACTAGGATACTGTAGTATTTACTTAAGTGTCTTTGTGGACAACATGACTAGTATATTGTTGTAACTAGAGGTTGACCGATTAATCGGAATGAGCGATTAATTAGGGCCGATTTCAAGTTTTCATAACAATCGGAAATCGTGTTATTTTTGGGCGCCGATTAAAAAAATATATATATATATTATTATTTTTTACACCTTTTATTTAATCTTTATTTAATTAGGCAAGTCAGTTAAGAACACATTCTTATTTTTAATGACGGCCTAGGAACGGTGGGTTAACTGCCTTAGTTCAGGGGCAGAAAGACAGATTTTCACCTTGTCAGCTCGAGGAATCCAATCTTGCAACCTAACAGGTAACTAGTCCAACGCAATAACGACCTGCATCTCAGTCGTTGCACTCCACAAGGAGACTGCCTGTTACGCAAATGCAGTAAGCCAGGTAAATTGCTAGCTAGCATTAAACTTATCTTATAAAAAACAATCATAATCACTAGTTAACTACACATGGTTGATGATATTACTAGATATTATCTAGCGTGTCCTGTGTTGCATATAAATCTGACTGAGCATACAAGCATACAAGTATCTAAGTATCTGACTGAGCGGTGGTAGGCAGAAGCAACCACGTAAACATTCATTCAAACAGCACTTTCGTGCGTTTAGCCAGCAGCTCTTCGTTGTGCGTCAAGCATTGCGCTGTTTATGACTTCAAACCTATCAACTCCCCGAGATGAGGCTGGTGTGACCGAAGTGAAATGGCTGGCTAGTTAGCGCGCGCTAATAGCGTTTCAAACTTCACTCGCTCTGAGCCTTGGGGTGATTGTTTCCCTTGCTCTGCATGGGTAACGCTGCTTCGATGTGGTGGCTGTTGTCGTTGTGTTGCTGGTTCGAGCCCAGGGAGGAGCGAGGAGAGGGACGGAAGCTATACTGTTACACTGGCAATGCTAAAGTGCCAATAAGAACATCCAATAGTCAAAGGTTAATGAAATACAAATGGTATAGAGGGAAATAGTCCTATAATAACTACAACCTAAAACCTCTTACCTGGGAATATTGAAGACTCATGTTAAAAGGAACCACCAGCTTTCATATGTTCTCATGTTCTGAGCAAGGAACTGAAACGTTAGCTTTCTTACATAGCACATATTGCACTTTTACGTTCTTCTCCAACACTTCGTTTTTGCATTATTTAAACCAAATTGAACATGTTTTATTATCTACTTGAGACTAAATTGAGTTTATTGATGTATTATATTAAGTTAAAATAAGTGTTAATTCAGTATTGTTATAATTGTCATTATTACAAATACTTTAAAAAAATATATATATATATTTTTTAATTGTTTTTTAAATCGGCCGATTATAATCGGTATCGGCTTTTTTGGTCCTCCAAGAATCAGTATCGGCATTGAAAAGTCATAATCGGTCGACCTCTAGTTGTAACACCTGCCGACTAGGTTTGACTAAACTGGCACAACTACCAGACTATACGAGTTACTGTTTAATGAGGGGAACATCTCAACCAGACCAGAACATAAGACACCGGTTCTTGACAGACCACCTATTGAGTTGGGTCAACAGTTCTAAGCAATACCAGACAACGGACCAGACAACACTTTGCTCTACTCAGACAATCATAAATACTTAGGACTTCAAGTCACATATCATTTCATCAAAGAGGATAATTAAAATACTTTGCATATTTATGATTGTATGATTGCCTAGTTAAAAAAGAAGTTGACCTAGCCACTACCTGGGTATGTATTACTGGTTGTCTGGTTATTGTTGATTATTTATACTTGTAAAGCCAAAATGAACTGCCGGTTGGTTTTTAATCTTTGTACAGAATTCCTTGCTCTGTGACATGGATGTGGGGGAGGGCATCGTGGCAGGTTTGCCCTTAACCATCTCTATAGTCACAGGAGGACAGAGGGCACTCTATAAAATTCTATGGCAAGGTATTTATACGGGCATGTTCGAAAGTGCCTCTTTTCAATCCGGGTCCTTCACCCAGACAGAGCTGAGTAGTTGAGTGCGACAAACAACTCTCACAAAGAACAACCAGTACGTGTCATCGAAATGTGAGTACAAGCCTTTCATCTTATAAAAGAGGACTCTCTCGCCATTGTTTGTTTTGTATAGTTGATTTCGGCCACTAATGGCTGCGAAATGCTAACGGCTCAGTCAAACAGTTATTTTCAATTGACTGTTCTCTTTAGTACTTGTAGTGTTAATAGACACATGCTTATAAGTTTTGCACTTTTTGTGCATTGCCTTTTGATATGCTAATTAGGCTTAATTTATGGCTATGCTTGCTACTTTTGTTAGCTTTATATTGTTTGTTATGCTATGCATGTAGCCATTGATTCAATTACCCTGCTACTGTATAACTTCGGCCTAACATGCAGCATGCCACTGCACCTCCTTGAAGTTCATTGTTGACTGCTGCTATATTTATGCATAGTTTTCCAAATGTAAATGCTTATTGCATATTGTCAATGATTATTGACATTAATGGACAATTAATGATGTATTTTCATTGATGTTATGGCATGTTATTTGTACCTTGCTGTTTCTCCTTTTTAGATCAACCATATTCCATACAAAGCCAACCAAGTCTCAAGACCCGTCTCAACTGTCAATCATTCCATGTATCATCTCAGTGCCTGAATCTATAAAGCCTCAAACTGAACTGAATTACTGCCTCCGCCTGCTCTTCAACTGGAGTCCCACAGTAGATGGGCATCACCAGAACTCTCCCCTAAACCTCAATCGTTACAACCTTGTAACTGAAGTATATTGAGTGACCGGATAGGAACCAAAGGTTTTGTCAGTGTTTGCCTCGGAACACTTATTATGGGAGGACATGCAGGGAATGTATAAAAGCACCCCTTAGTCTGCAAAAACACTACAATAAATACTGCAATATACTAGTCATATCTGCAAAAACACTCAAGTCGGTAGAAACACTACAGTGAATAGTAAATAAATATAGTAATACTACAGTATATAGACAATAGTATAATACTGGAACACAAGTACTGTGTTGTAAAGTATTTGTTACATTTTAAATGCAATTACATTTACTTTGATACCTAAGTATATTTCAAATCAAATACTTTGACTTGCGTAGTATTTTACTGGGTGACTTACACTTTTAATTGAGTATTTTTTTTATTAAGGTACTGTATCTTTACTTTTACTCATGTATGACAATTGGGTACTTTTTATACCACTGCATAAATCATGGGTTAGATTCAATATGTCATTGTGGAGCTTCTGACTTTCTGGGCCTTATTAGCACAGCCAAAGCCGTGACTGCAGCTGAGCTGTTATTGGAGCATGGCCTCCGCTTAAACTAATGGAATGGCATGTTTTGTCACCTCCAATGTATGTGTTCAATGATATGGATCTATGCAGCGGTACATAGGCTATGTACATTGACCTTGTTCAAAGATTTTCCTGCGTCAAACTAGGTAGCTATTGTATTGATGGTATTCCAGAGAGGCAGAGAGAGTGGAAATTAGCTGTCTATAGGCTTCTGTCCTTCTCTTCCCCTGTTATTTTTCAACAATGAGTGAATGGCACTATGATGCCACACGTGCAGACAATACTAAACAGTACAGTAGGCCCTTGCAAAGCCAATGAGTGTCGCAAGGACACTTGCTCACAGGATTAATATAAAGGTAGAAAAATAAAGTGTTGGAGCAGATTTAATTCACTATATCAGCAAATGAAGCTCTAAGAATAATTATTCTCAGTGGGACCATTACTGTACTTTCATTCTGCTGTGATAATGAATTAGCTACTACTCATTGAGCACCAAGTCTTAGCTCTCTGAGCGGAAAATTATAGAAGCTAAATCATTTATTCTGCTGGGAAGTTTGATCGAGTGATGTTTGAATGTTGAACTGTATTGTAGAACACATTAAAACATCAGAGAACAGGGATACCAAATTGAAATGTGGCAGCAAATCACAATTTGACACATTTTTATTCACGGTGGAGCAATTCTGCTTCAAATGACATATTGCTCCGTTACATGTCAGTCAAAATGACATATTTACATTTCCTTGCCTTTTTAGATTAGTTTGAACAAAAGCAACAAGCTTTCAGAAGCCATCCCGGTGAGATTTGCAGAGAGTAACCAAGCATCAAATTAAACACGCTGCTTCTACCTACTGCTGTCCTTCAAAGGAAATGGGTATTTTTGAGTGTTTAAATAACTCTCAAGATGATGCTCCTTAACACCACAACGCTAGATGCACAAACACCACTCGATCATTGCCAATTTAGACACAGGACTTTATTTGCAGGAGTGGTAATATATTTGTTACATCTGAATTCAGTAACTGCTGCTATATAGGTACTGTATACTGTACCTACAGTTGTTGGAATGTCTACTTTGAGTTGATGAGGCCAATTCTTCTGCCAAGGAGTTCAAGTTCGTCCAGAAGGCAAGGTCAGTACAGGTGCATCATCGCTGGGACAGAGACAGAAGCTGTTTTTCAATCTCAAGGCCATCAGACCGTTAAATAGCCATCACTAGCCGGCTACCAGTTACTCAACCCTGCACCTTAGAGGCTGCACCCTATATACATGACGTGGAATCACTGGTCACTTGAATGTTTACATACTATCATACTCATTTCATATGTATATACTGTATTCTATTCTACTGTATTTTAGTCAATGGCACTCCGACATTGCTCATCCTAATATTTATTTATTTCTTAATTCCATTCTTTTAGATGTGTGAATTGTTAGATATTACTGCACTGTTGGAGCTAGGAACACAAGCATTTCGCTACACCTGCAATAACATCTGCTAAATATGTGTTTGTGACCAATAAAATGTTATTTGATTTACGGGTGATATTCTGTCAAAGAAATGGAGGTGGCATTGATCAATAATGGATGCCTTCTAAGAACTGGAATAACCAGGAAAATAATTCTGTTAATATCGCAGACATAAATTGGGTGGGTCTAAACTTAATATGAATTCCTCCTCGATAGTAATGCAGGTGGAGATATCAGTGAATATGAGTCTGAATGGATATGAGGAGAGGGGAATCAAAAAGCTCATTTAAATAGAGAAATATGACAAGATTTATACCAAGTACAGTCATCTCATTAAGTATCTCAGATCAGTCAGTGGTTCCCGATCTGTGGGGCGCAGGGGGGCACCATAGATTTTGTTGTAATGTGTGAGTCATTCAAATATCACATGAACACATTAGACATGGCAAAATGTATAAAATTGCTAGAAAATTAGCTGTAAAACTGCATCATTTTCTCTGCACTCCATGACAAAATGTGTAGAATTGCAGGAAATAAGCTTACAGGTAAAGCTGTAAAACCTCTCTCCACCAACAAGAGGCGTGATAACAGTTTGCGTCATGAATGTGGTAGGTGCGGAATGTTCCCCAATACTGGAAGTGGGGCCTGAGTTAAAAAGTTTGGGAACCCCCGTCTTGTAAGCTCAATGAATGTTTTCTTTCAGTTATCATTTATTTTGCCCCCCATCCCATACTAGATGTGAACTCCAAAATAAATTCAAACTATAATTACCATCTTCTCATACAATTATCTGTATGCATCATTTAACTATCTATTAACACACAATAATAGAAAAGATAGCCCACTTCTGCATCACATTAAACCACTATGCTGCTGCTACAGTATGAAAAACATTTGGTTTAAAATGTGCAATAAAAAGGGGACAGTAATTAATGAGACAGATTTTTGTTTACCAGTAAACCAGAGCAGTTGCTTTAAAGGGAGTTCTGTGCCTAAAGATCTGTGTCAGAGTCCCATATGTACATCCTTAGTTTAGAGGCAATGGGGCCACACTCAAACACACTCAACTATCCCCACCGTAGCATAGATACAATGTTTCAAACAGGATCATGTTTAATACGGACCCAAATCATACTGAACACAGCAGCTACAGTTCAACATCATTGTGCATGCTATATTTGATCATGGATTTCATACAAGGCCATGTTTTTGGATAACTCTATTTACAGCAGGAGCTGGCTTTAAGTTAAGCCCCTGAAGCTTGTCGTAAACAAAGCTATTCAATTTCCACTATTTAGCTAACGCAACTGGAGCTAATTACAATAAACATATATTTTTTACAACCTCCCTAAAATGATGATGTTAAAAAGTTTCGATTTTAATCTCAGATTTCAGTGTTGGGAGTCATCTTGGGAGTCTGACTGACTGACACTCCATATGTTGTGAGTTAATACGGGTGATTACTTTTGTTGTGAACGCTGTCAATTATGCCTCTCCAACCCACAGCCCCATCAAGTGGTAATGACTGAGCTAGGCTTTGAATAGCTCCCTCTCTTTGTTCGACCCAATCATACTGAACACAGCATCTGCCCGCACTGCTCACAAATGAATACTAATTTTTTTACGAAAAACATGGTCTGTCAAAAGCTGGTGATCCGCGGGGAGGTCTGCTGCCTGAAAGCGGGTGCATGAGTGCTTCCTTTTTAATCTCCTCTTGCTGGGACTCAGAAACCCCAATGATTCACTTCACAATCACACACAGAGAGTTATGACCAGCAATCAGCCATGGCAAGACATTGTGACTGGGAGTGTGTTTCCTACAGTTAACCCCCCATCTCAATCCAAACAACAATGTGATAAATGTGTAATCATTTCAGATATGCATGTATAGAGGCCATGAGGCCAATCTGTCTCCATATGTGCAATGCCAGTGACAGTGGAATAACGGCCATATTTTACTAGAGATTTAATGTGGTATTGTTATTTTGGGAGCTGATTTGGGGTAGGTCTTTGTTCTGAAGATGTCCACCAAGAGTGAACAAAAGGAGGATCCTGGAGAATTGGGGGAGGGTCACGGTAAGGGTCGTCACATGTTTTGACAAATGATGGTGGCAGGTGTCCAGAATCTTAATGAGCTTTCTCATTTGCCTAACAAAAAAAACACCAATCTAGAGGTTCATTCTCAAAAGGGGATATGCAGCAAGATTATTATCTGTAGACGCAATCATTATTCCCCTACTTACATGACCCACGCAAGAGCTTCAGTTCAATACTATTGTTAACATTGAGTTATTTAGGGTCACTGGACACAAGTATAAAATCCATACAGCATTTGTAAGGAGTAGTCTCTCTTTCAGACAGTAGAAATCCTCTCTCTTTTGTGCCATATGTTTATTGTACAGTCCATTGCAGGTATTTATGCCTCAAATATGCATGATTCCTTTGTTTTTAATAGTTTGTTTGGTGAACTAAAGAGAGACCTGATTTGTTTTGGTCTATTCCCTATGGCTTCTCTATGCAGGTCTTTGAGCTACCTTAGTGAGGGTTGACTGGGTTCATTTTCAAATGGATTTACTTATTTAATTGGCCAAATTGTATTACTCAGATTTGAGATTTATTTAAATCCTTTAGCCAGGGAAAGTACATTGAGCCTGATGAATTAAGTGATTAGTTCTAAGATTTAATTTCTTGGGTGGAAAAATAATTTAAACTATACATTGCATTTTTTATTGATCAATGCACTTTTTTAAAGGTCCTGAACAGTCAGTTTGAAAAGTACTTTTTCTCTAATGCCTAACTACCAGGAAGTTTGAAAAGACAGACTGAGTGGGTGGAGAACTTATATTCACGAGCTTGCCTTGACTGACCAGCTCTTTGACACACCAATGTCAAGCAACTTGGTTGCAATGCAGTAAAATCATCTCAGGCTAATTTGGTGATACACAAAGCAACTCAAACAACACTCAAATTGCACGTATGATATCATTATTTTCATTATTATTATTATATATTTTTTTTTTTACATGTCTCTTGTGATGCGGTTCACAGCAGCATTGACAGATATTGACTTGACAACTGCATCAAAGTTTTGAACAACCCTTCCCCCCCTTTTGTTCCATGCTGTCTGAAGACCTAGCTAGCCAGTAACTAGCTAACACCTGACACAGATGAAAGGAGAAACATATATACTGAACAAAAATAAACACAACATGCAATCATTTCAAAGATTTTACTGAGTTACAGTTCATAGAAGGAAATCAGTCAATTTAAATAAATAAATTAGGTCCTAATCTATGGATTTCACATAGTGGGCAGGAGCAAAGCCATGGGTGGGCCTGAGAAGGAATATGCCCACCCACTGGGGAACCAGTCCCAGCCAATCAAAATGTCTCTCCACAAAAGGGCTTTATTACAGACAGAAATACTCCTCAGCACCCTAGAGTGTGGCCCCATTGCCTCTAAACTAAGGAGGTACATATGGGACTAACCCATTTTCAGGGATAATTTATTTTAGCTCATGAAAAATGGAAACACTTTATATGTTGCATTTAAATTTTTTGTTCGGTATAAGTATCTTTGCCATAGATGAATAGGGTAAACTTTGAATTATATTTGCTGACCCCCTACAGTCAAATTTTGGCACCAGTAGAGTTGCTATCTAGCTAGTATATAAACCACACCCCTCTGCAAACACGCCTTCTCCAATGTTGGTTACAAGGCAGTACTTATTTCAATCAGGTAAGAGAATATCATGTTATCATTGGTGTATTAAAATGAGAGTTAAGGTGATGTCACCTTGTTCTCTTAATAGTGAATCCAAGTGTTTGACATGGGGGAGGGGACCAGTAACTTCATGATCAATTTTATCAATGTAGAAGCAACAGTAATTTTTCATACTTTGGTGATCATACTTTGATCTGGTTTCCTTCAAATAACTAATTTCATGAAAAACATGATTGACTGATCATGACCTTTAAATGGAATCTTACTGTAGGAAATCATTGACACACAAATGTGACACGTGGCCACAATGAGTCGGTCTTTATGTCCCAGTCATTACAAATACCAAGAGGTCAACACAGAGACATCAATGGAAGTAAAGGGTGATTGGCCCCTGGCTTCCCTTCTCATTAGGTTTCCATTGACCCAGGTTTATTCGACAAAAGCAATGTTGCAAAAATAATTGTGTCGTGTAATGGACACAGCAGATACAGGATACATTTTCTAACGATATACATTTTTATCTGTTCGACATGGATGGATTTGTACGGCTGAAATGCGGTCACTCTTACCGATAGTTAAGTCACAAAAACTGTTGAGTTTACAGCAGATGTGTCTGGTTTAGGCGTGTGCGCTCTAGCCAGCAGATACAGTGCGTGTATAGCAGATACAGTGCATGTATAGCAGATACAGTGCGTGTATAGCAGATACAGTGCATGTATAGCAGATACAGTGCATGTATAGCAGATACAGTGCGGGTATAGCAGATACAGTGCGTGTATAGCAGATACAGTGCGTGTATAGCAGATACAGTGCGGGTATAGCAGATACAGTGCGGGTATAGCAGATACAGTGCGGGTATAGCTGATACAGTGCATGTATAGCAGATACAGTGCGTGTATAGCAAAATGCGGTCACTCTTACCGATAGTTAAGTCACAAAAACTGTTGAGTTTACAGCAGATGTGTCTGGTTTAGGCGTGTGCGCTCTAGCCAGCAGATACAGTGCGTGTATAGCAGATACAGTGCATGTATAGCAGATACAGTGCGTGTATAGCAGATACAGTGCATGTATAGCAGATACAGTGCATGTATAGCAGATACAGTGCGGGTATAGCAGATACAGTGCGTGTATAGCAGATACAGTGCGTGTATAGCAGATACAGTGCGGGTATAGCAGATACAGTGCGGGTATAGCAGATACAGTGCGAGTATAGCAGATACAGTGCGTGTATAGCAGATACAGTGCGGGTATAGCAGATACAGTGCGGGTATAGCAGATACAGTGCGGGTATAGCTGATACAGTGCATGTATAGCAGATACAGTGCGTGTATAGCAAAATGCGGTCACTCTTACCGATAGTTAAGTCACAAAAACTGTTGAGTTTACAGCAGATGTGTCTGGTTTAGGCGTGTGCGCTCTAGCCAGCAGATACAGTGCGTGTATAGCAGATACAGTGCATGTATAGCAGATACAGTGCGTGTATAGCAGATACAGTGCATGTATAGCAGATACAGTGCATGTATAGCAGATACAGTGCGGGTATAGCAGATACAGTGCGTGTATAGCAGATACAGTGCGTGTATAGCAGATACAGTGCGGGTATAGCAGATACAGTGCGGGTATAGCAGATACAGTGCGAGTATAGCAGATACAGTGCGGCTAGGCTGTGCGAGTAGGGTAGTCTACATGATGAGAATATTTTTATTTGTCAAAAGGCAGTCAAGCGTCGATCATCATGTAGTTAGCCATTAGACATTTGGATTGAAATGTGGAGTGGAGATTTATAGTTGTGGTGACATCACGTGCCCTGCGCACCTTCAAAATGATTTGGAAATCATACTTATTGCGACAAATGTGAATAAATTATGATTTACAAATCATGTTCAAGGTACGCGGGGCACGTGATGTCACCACAACTATAAATCTCCACTCCACATTTCAATCCAAATGTCTACTGCTTGCAAAATAAAACTACAAAAATGATGGTTTCTTTGCAGGACAAGAATTGTCCTGACTTTCATGAATGCCTGAATTACATCGCCTTGCTCTTCTGGTTGGCTGGCAAGTTTCACCATCCAATTATTTCAGATCTACAGGAGTGTAAGTTTCACCATGGCACGGACCATGGCGATACGTTGACACAGGATAGTTATTAGAACATATGGCAAATATGAGTAAATTGTTGCATTCTACCCATGCTGGCTTTCGTGGGCTACCTGAGACATGAAACAGGTAGGTGGGAGGGCATACAGGCTGTCGACAATTTATTCAATGCGCAATTTGCCTTAATGAGTCATGGAAACACTTCAACCACTACATTTTTATTTGACACTGTACTTTTTTGCCGAAAGTGTTGTTTTTAGGTGTGACGTCATTACGTCCAGCTGTTTTAATGACACAAGATAGTTAAATGTAAACACACCCTGGAAAGCAATTGTCGCATCTATGTTCTATGCAAACTTTCTAAATGTCGAAAAAAAACTAAAATGGACAAATTAATGGAAATATAGCTACTGACACAAGGTACTAGCTAAATAACTCATCTGGTTTTACCATGTTCATTTACTAACCCTTATTTAACCACGTAAGTCACTTAAATAACATGATCATCTGTCAGGGAAACCGCTACAATTGAAATCCAATAATATTTCCATAGAAGTTTGGCTTTCAATGTTTATCTAGTCTAACACAATCGGTATAAAGATAAGGTAACCAGGTAGTTACAGATAAATCTGATCCGAGACGTTCAGAATAATGAAATCCAACCTTCATTAAATCTAAACTTTCTGCCTCTCCACTCATACAAATAGTGAAAGGTCAGTGCAGGCTGGAGGAAAGCAATTAAATAATGTGTTTAGCAGCTCTAATAGGCACAAACACACAAGCTCTCCCTCTGTTTCTCTCTCCTTCAGTTTCTCTCCCCCTCCATTTCATTTATGAAAACTGAAGGAACATTGCAAACGCAAGTTGTGACGATAATGATAAAAACAAGAAGTGTATATTTGGAGTTAAGAAAACTGTATCCTTATGGTGTGGCAAGAGAGTTTTCAAACAGTGTTAGTGAGGTCACTACCTCAGTCAGCTCAGCCTGCAGTCAGCTCTGCCTGTGAAGTCGTGTCAATGGCCAGGCTGTGTTCACTGAGTTTGGGCAAAGTTTTTCTAATTTGTCTGTGTGTTTCTCAACTTTCTATCAGGCATGATGATAAGATAGTTTGCCACTGAAACAAACTTATTTCGCGCACTGAATGAATGGCGAGGGCATAACATCTGAACACTTTACCACAATGTACACGACCTCTTGAATAGACAGAAATGACAGTGAGATTTGTATAGCTTAATTTGGAGGAGCTAATCATCTTTCCCTCTTAGCAGTTATAGAGTATGACAGAAATGACACGTAATACCCCTTCCTCTGTTCCTCAAACATGATCATGGGTTACCGTTACACTTAGGCCAAGCGTCAGACAGGCATAGGCAGTGCCTCCAATAAGGAAATACATTTGCCAGAATTCCTAATTACTCCTGTCTACAGTGCATTCGGAAAGTATTCAGACCCCTTGGGCAGGGCATGCGGCAAATGTAGGACTAGCTTATTGAGTTGCAGCTGTCAGTGAAAAGCTTGAAGATATAGTATCTTGTGTATAAAAATAAAAAAATTGAGACAAGAAGAAGGGGAGGGGTGTGTGGCGAGGAAATACACCACTATGTATTGTCTGTTAAATAGCCAAATGTAGTGCCAAATATCACTGAGTTATGTGATCTATTTTTTGTTTTATTTCAGTTGATCTGGATGTCTGTTTACTGCTGTCCTGGGACATCTATACTCTCATTTCATGGCATCTTAATGTCTCTCTTGCACATGTACATGTGTAAACAGACACATCCACACACAAAATATACTGAACAAAAATATAAATGCAACCATTTCAACGATTTAAATGATGTTCAGTTCATATAAGGAAATCAGTCAATTGAAATAAATTCATTAGGCCCTAATCTATGGATTTCACATGATTGGCCAGGGGTGCAGCCATGGTGGGCCTGGGAAGGCATAGGCCCACCCACTTGGGAGCCAGGCCCATCCACTTGAGAGCCAAGTCCAGCCAATCAGAATTAATTTTACCAGACAAAAGGGCTTTATAACAGACAGAAATACTCCTCAGTTTCATCAGCTGTCAAGGTGGCTAGTCACAGACGATCCCGCAGTTGAAGATGCCGGATGTAAAGGTCATGGGCTAGCATAGTTACACGTGGTCTGCGGTTGTGAGGCCAGTTGGACGTACTGCCCAATTCTCTAAAACGATGTTGGAGGCATCTTATGGTAGAGAAATGAATCTTAAATTATCTGGCAACAGGTCTGGTGGACATTCCTGCAGTCAGCATGCCAATTTCCTGCTCCCTCAAAACGTGAGCCATCTATGGCATTGTGTTGTGTGACAAAATGCACATTTTAGAGTGACCTTTTATTGTCCCCAGCACAAGGTGCACCTGTTTAATCATCTTCTTGATATGCCACACCTGTCAGGTGGATGGATTATCTTGGCAATTAAGAAATGCTCGCTAACAGGAATTTAAACAAATTGAGAGAAACACGTTATTTCAGCTCATGAAACATGGGACCAACACTTTACATGTTGCATTTATATTTTTATTCAGTATAGATATTGGTTAAATAATGACTTTGCTTGTACAGATCTTAATGTTTAACAGTTCCATTTAAAGTTAATGTCACATGGGACCAGCACTCTCACCCAGCCATCATTACAGCTGTGTCAATCCAGTTTATTTTATGCCTGCTATATTGGCTTAGACTAGTTTAGAAATAAAGAGTAAAGCACGCAAAGAGAACTTCCTAAAACACACGCTGTTACGATAGCTATCCTTCATATGTATGTATGCACGTTAAATATTAGGCTTAATTAACTCATGACTTATCACAGAATAAAACGACAGTAGGTGTTCTGATCTATACCGTTAAAATAGCATTTTTGAATATGCACTTTTGAACTTTTGAGATTTAAATGTGCCTTCAGTAAAAATAAACCATATTGCAGTACACTGTAATAAAAACCGCATCTCCTGAAACAACTGCAGAAACATGTATCAAGGGGAAGATTATTTTGACACAGACCAAACGTAGCCTATACTGTAGCCTGCCATTCAGAATCATCTATTGGATATCCGAACGACACAAGGAGTCAGGTCAAATGTAGCCTAATAAGCAGCATAGCCCCATAAATAAATACAATAACAGACGATAAGCACCAAAACACTGAAAACACCGGTATAAGCACTGAAAACACCGGTACTCTTCTACTGCCATGTGTTCCAAGCAGGTCTGATGCCGAAGTGTTAAACACTTTGACGCATAACACTCAGCCTGCAATGAATGCCCTGGTCCTTGTCCTGCACAAGACGGACACAAAGCAACGAAGCTCAGAACATATAGTGTGTGTTAGCCTACTCACTGGATGTTGAAGATGCTGAGCTGAGGCTGCTGATGCAACTGAAGATCCAGAGCAGTAATGTTAGCTCCGGTCCAGGAAGCATCTTCAATTAGACCTTGAAACAAAGAAAATTGTGTCAAGTTGTTGTTTTCCGTTGCCTATGGATGCTTCGTATA
Organism: Oncorhynchus nerka; assembly: GCF_034236695.1. NCBI lineage: Eukaryota > Metazoa > Chordata > Actinopteri > Salmoniformes > Salmonidae > Oncorhynchus > Oncorhynchus nerka. The sequence continues at coordinate 23,354,013 of NC_088424.1, read as the reverse complement.
GTAAGTAACCCGCCTCTCTAGGCAGAAGCAAGCTGAAGACAGCTATCCAGATAGGGCTTTATTAGCTATATAGAAAGTGGCTGCTACCAAGCAATGGCTCGCTTACACGCTGGTGCGCATTATTCGCTACCTCTAGTGTCACCCAGAAAAACTAAACACTTGACAAAAACGGTCCTCTTTTTCAAAGAATATCCTCACGAACCATGTTTTTTCAGTGCACTGCCCCATTAGCTCTAACTGCATTGAGGAATACTCGCTTGCTAATTATGACCGGACAAACAGAGTCGTCGCTGTTCAGGTACTGAATTGGAAATTGTCTTGTTGTTCCCCTTTATTTCGGTGATGGTACGGTCCACCAAACATACACAAGGGGACACGCGTCGGTGAAATCAAATTAAGGCGGAGAACATTTTACTCTGCCACATATAACATTTGGTCCAAGTCTAAAAGAGTTAAGCATACATAGTTATATTTTCAGAACTGTGTATGCTACATTTAGTGTTGCATCATTACGTTTCACTCTGTACAGTATTAAATGAAAAATAATTGTTACTTCTTTAACTTTTTGCAGTGTTGATCAGTAGGCCTATTCTAGAGTTAATTATTTAGAGTAATGTTTACTCACAATATAATTGCAAGAGTTAATTCAACTCCTCTGGAGTCAAACAACACTATATTGGGGGTTACATTGCCATTGCCTGATTTTAAAACAGTTAAGAATTCAATGGCTGTAAGGAGAAAAACCGAGGATAGATCAACAACATTGTTGTTACTCCACAATAATAACATCAATTACAGTGTGAAAAGAAGGAAGCTTGTACAGAATAAAGAATATTCCAAAATATGCATCCTATTTGCAATAAGGCACTAAATAAATACTGCAAAAAATGTGGCAAAGAAATTCACTTTTTGTCCTCATTATGTTTAGGGAAAACCCAATCCAACACATCACTGAGTACCACACTACTACATATGTTCAAGCATGGTGGTGGCTGCATCATGTTATGGATATGATCGTCATCGGCAAGGACTAGGAAGTTTTGGGGGGAGGTAAAAATAATCGGAATAGAGGTAAACGCAGGCAAAACCCTAGAGGAAACCCTGGTTTCCAACAGACACTGGGAGACAAATTCACTTTTCAGCAGGACAATAACCTAAAAGACAAGGCCAAATATACACTTGAGATGCTTACCAAGACAACATTGAATGTTCCTGATTGGCCAAGTTACAGTTTTGCTTAAATTGGCATGAAAATCTATGGCAAGACTTGAAAATGGCATTTAAGCAATTATCAATAACCAACTTGACAGAGATTGAAGAGTTGAAAAAAGAATAAACCTTTTCTTAATTATTATCTTGATTATAAACCTAACCACAATTCTAACTTTATGCCTAATCCTCATCTTAAATTAAGACCAAAAATAAAATAGTTGTTATCATCAATATTTACTATAGTCCATTTTGACTTTGTGGCTGTGGTAAGTAGTGGAAACCAATCTGTAGTGCTATCCATTTAAATATATATATATATATATATTTAACCTTTATTTAACTAGGCAAGTAATTTCAGAACAAGTTCTTACTTACAATGACGTCCTACCCCGGCCAAACCCTAACCCAGATGACGCTGGGCCAATTGTGCACCGCCCTATGGGACTCCCAATCACGGCCGGTTGTGATACAGCCTAGAATCGAACCGAACACTAAAGGACACCAATAATAAGAAGAGACTTGCTTGGGCCAAGAAACACGAGCAATGGACATTAGACCGGTGGAAATTTGGAGTCCAAATGGGAGATTTTTGGTTCCAACTGCCGTGTTTTTGTGAGACGCGGTGTGGGTGAACAGATTATCCCTGCATATGTATGTCCCACCGTAAAGCATGGAGGAGGAGGTGTTATGGTATGGGGGTGCTTTGCTGGTGACACTGTCTGTGATTTATTTAGAATTCAAGACAAACTTAACCAGCATGGCCACCACAGAATTCTGCAGTTACACCATCCCATCTGGTTTGGGCTTAGTGAGACTATTATTTATTTTTCAACAGGACAATGACCCAACACACCTCCAGGCTGTGTAAGGACTATTTTACCAAGACGGAGAGTGATGGAGTGCTGCATCAGAAGACCTGGCCGCCACAATCCCCTGACCTCAAACTAATTGAGATGGTTTGGGATGAGTTGGCCCGCAGAGTGGAGTAAAAGCAGCCAACAAGTGCTCAGTATATGTGGGAACTCCTTCAAGACTGTTGGAAAAGCATTCCAGCTGAAGCTGGTTGAGAGAATGCCAAGAGTATGCAAAGCTGTAATCAAGGCAAAGGGTGGCTACTTTGAAGAATCTCAAATATGAAATATATTTTGATTTATTTAACAGTTTTTTTGGTTACTACATGATTCCATATGTGTTATTTCATAGTTTTGATGTCTTCACTATTATTCTACAATGTAGAAAATACTAAAAATAAAGAAAAACCCTTGAATGAATAGGTGTTCTAAAACTTTGACCTGTCGTGTAAGTATTCACACCCCTTTGCTATGACACTCCAAATTGAGCTCAGGTGCATCCAACTTCCTTTGATCATCCTTGAAATGTCACTACAACTTGTTTGGAGTCCACCTGTGGCCAATTCAATTATTTGGACATGATTTAGAAAGAACACACCTGTTTTATAAGGTCCCACAGTTGTCAGAGCAGAAACTATACCATGAAGTCCAAGGAATTGTTTTTATAACTCCAAGATAGAATTATGATGAGGCATATATTTGGGGAAGGGTATAAAACAATTTGTAGTGTTGAAAGTTTCCAAGAGATTAGTGGTCATTGGAAAATTGAAGAAATACGGAACTAACCAGACTCTGCCTAAAGCTGGCCGTCAGACCAAACTGAGCAACCAGGCCAGAAGGAACTTGGTCAGGGAGGTGACCAAGAACCCATTGACCATTCTGGCATAATTACAGAGTTCCTTGGCTGAGATGGGAGAGCCTGCCAGAAGGACAACAGCACTTCACAAATATGTGCTTTATAGGAGAGTGGCCAGATGGATGGCACTCCTGAGAAAAAGAGGCACATGACATCACGCCTTCGCAAAAAGGCACTTGAAAGACAGAGCATAAGGCAAAAGATTCTGCGGTCTGATGAGACAAAGATTTTACTCTTTGGCCTGAATGCAAAGCACTATGTCTGGGGGGAAAAAAACAGTTTTACACCATTGTTCCCGTGAAGCATGCTATGGGGATGCTTTTCAGCAGCAGGGACTGGGAGACTGGGAAGGATAGAGGAAAGATTGAATGGAGCCAAATACATTCAAATTATTGATGAGAACCTGCTTCAGAGTTCAAAACGAAAGACTGGGGCGAAGATTTACGTTCCAACAGGACATTGACCCAAAGCATTCAGCCAAAGCGATGCTTGAATGGCTTCAGAACAAGAATGTGAAAGTCCTTGAGTGACCCAGCCATAGCCTAGACTTGAATCACATTGAAAATCTGTGGAAAGACTTGAAGATTGCTGTTCACCGCTGCTCCCCATCTAACTTAACAGAGCTGGAGAAAATCTGCAAGGAATAATGGGAGAAAATCCACAAATCCAGATGTGCAAAGTTGATAGACAGACAGACAGACCCAAGATGACACAAAGCTGTAATCGCTGCCAAAGGTGATTCAACAAAGTATTGCCTCAGAGGTGTGAACACTTATGTAAATTCGATTTTTTTTTTGTATTTCATTTTCAATAAATGTGCAAAAAAATAAAACATGTTTCCACTTTCATTATGGGGTATTGTGTGTAGATGGGTGAGACAACAAAATGTGGAATAAGTATTTTGGGTCTGAATACATTTATCTGGACACTGGATGAAGTCCGCCTAAATATTTTTGTTTCATTTTGTTAAGACACTCCAGGACTGGACATTTTGTAGATTGTGGATAAAGACTTTTTCATATTTCTATCTGTAAATCGCAAAAGAAAAGTGTGCAAAATGCATTTTAGGTGGATTTCTTGATAAATGTAATCTAGAATAAAAATTGGACAACATATCAACAATTCCCTACGTATAAATCTGGAGAATATGTCTAAGGATAACCCCGCAACATGGTGTATGCGGATGCTTCTGACGATGAGAAAAAGTCTTTCTGGAAATGTCAGGTAAAGACAAGTAAACTGAATTTAGACTATCAAACAGTAATTTCGACACAATCACCATCTCTTCAAAGTATATTACTACATATAGTCCTGTTTGTAACATTCTCTATGAAATGGGCCTTTACATGATGCGCGATTCAATGCAGTTAGCTTAGAAATTACGGATGGATGTTTAAAAGTGCTTACAATTCATGACCTATGTAGTATAATAAATTAACAAAAATATCACTTTATCAACTGACTTTTTTGTTGAAAATACAGTCGTAGCCAAAAGTTTTGAGAATGACACAAATTAAAAGTCTGCATGATGGCAATTTGCATATACTCCAGAATGTTATGAAGAGTGATCAGATGAATTGCAATTTTATTTGTAAACCTTTATTTAACTAGGCAGGTCAGTTAAAAAAAAAAAAAGATTTTCAATGATGGCCTAGGAACAGTGGGTTAACTGCCTGTTCGGAATGACAGATTTGTACCTTTGTCCGCTTGGGGGTTTGAACTTGCAACCATCCGGTTACTAGTCCAACGCTCTAACCACTAGGCTACCCTGCAGCCCCCTCAAAGTCCCTCTTTATCATGCAAATTACCTGAATCCCAGAAAAACATTTCCACTGCATTTCAGCCCAGCCAACAAATGGACCAGCTGACATCATGTCAGTGATCTCTCGTTAACACAGGTGTGAGTGTTGATGAGGACAAGACTGGAGTGCACTCTGTCATGCTGATTGAGTTCGAATAACAGACTGGAAGCTTCAAAAGGAGGGTGGTGCTTGGAATTATTGTTCTTCCTCTGTCAAACATGGTTACCTGCAAGGAAACACGTCATCATCATTGCTTTGGACAAAAAGGGCTTCACAGGCAAGGATATTGCTGCCAGTAAGATTGCACCTAAATCAACCATTTATCTGATCATCAAGAACTTCAAGGAGAGCGGTTCAATTGTTGTGAAGAAGGCTACAGGGCGCCCAAGAAAGTCCAGCAAGCGCCAGGACCGTCTCCTAAAGTTGATTCAGCTGCGGGATCGGGGCACCACCAGTACAGAGCTTGCTCAGGAATGGCAGCAGGCAGGTGTGAGTGCATCTGCACGCACAGTGAGGTGAAGACTTTTGGAGGATGGCCTGGTGTCAAGAAGGGCAGCAAAGAAGCCACTTCTCTCCAGGAAAAACATCAGGGACAGACTGATATTCTGCAAAGGGTACAGGGATTGGACTGCTGAGGACTGGGATAAAGTCATTTTCTCTGATGAATCCCCTTTCCGATTGTTTGGGGCATCCGGAAAAAAGCTTGTCCGGGGAGAACAAGTGAGCGCTACCATCAGTCCTGTGTCATGCCAACAGTAAAGCATCCTGAGACCATTCATGTGTGGGGTTGCTTCTCAGCCAAGGGAGTGGTCTCACTCACAATTTTGCATAAGAACACAGCCATGAATAAAGAATGGTACCAACACATTCTCAGAGAGAAACTTCTCCCAACCATCCAGGAACAGTTTGGTGACGAACAATGCCTTTTCCAGCATGATGGAGCACCTTGCCATAAGGCAAAAGTGATAACTAAGTGGCTCGGGGAACAAAACATTGATATTTTGGGTCCATGGCCAGGAAACTCCCCAGACCTTAATCCCACTAAGAACCTTTGGTCAAACTGCAAGTGTGGACAAACAAAAACCCACAAATTCTGACAAACTTCAAGCATTGATTATGCAAGAACGGGCTGCCATCAGTCAGGATGTGGCCCAGAAGTTAATTGACAGCATGCCAGGGCGGATTGCAGAGGTCTTGAAAAAAGGAGGGTCAACACTTCAAATATTGACTCTTTGCATCAACTTCAAATAATTGTCAATAAAAGCCTTCGACACTTAAGAAATGCTTGTATGTTTTTCTCATCATTTACATCCAGAAGTAGAGGTGTAGCAATTCTGGTGAAAAAGAACTTACCACTTAAGGTCTTGAATTGTGTGAAAGATAAATTTGGTTGCTTTGTTATAATTAATGGTACTTTACAAGGGCAGAACATTTCCATAATGAATATTTACTTCCCCCCTGCTCACCCCACTGATTTCCTCACTAAGGCATTTCTAGACTTTTCAGAATTAAACTCAGACACTGCAGTGGTTGGAGGAGATTTTAACTGCTTGTTGAACCCCCTTATTGATAAGTTTCCCAGTGGTATAGCTTCACTCTCTCCTCAAGCTAAGTCACTTAAAGTTATTTGTGATGATCTGGGGTATGCGGATGTCTGGAGAGCTTTCCATCCCTCCAACAGAGAGTTCACTTTTTTCTCTGCACCTCATGGATGTCAGACTAGAATAGATTATTTTTTTATGCCCAAGACGTCTTTGCAGTCTGTTTTATCTGCTAGGATAGGAAGCATAGTCATATCTGATCATGCTGAGGTGATCCTGGACATAAAACTCAACGGGGCATTCAATCGGTCAAGACATTGGAGGTTGAACACAACCATTCTTAAAGACCATACATTCACATCATATTTTATAACAGAGTTTAAAGCATTTTTCTCTATTAACTCTCAATCAACAGATAACCCCTGGCTCCTTTGGGAGACCTGTAAAGCGTATGCCAGGGGTCTGATTATGTCATACACCGCTACTAAGAGACGGAAAAAGCGGGAAAAGCAAAAAATGTTAGAGGGTGAATTAGGAACTAAAGAGAAGGACTACATTAAAACGCCCACTCCTGCCCTATGAAAGGAAATATCAGTCATTAGATCAACGTTAGACTCTCTCCTAACACAGGACGCTGAAAAGAAAATGAGATTTGTCAGGCAAAAGCTATATGAACATGGCGATAAGCCAGGAAAGTACTTGGCATACCTAGCTAAAAAGAGGGCTGACTCTCAGTCAATTGCTACTATTACTGATTCTGATGGTAATCATTTATATGAAAATAAATTGATAAGTGACTCATTTAAGAAATTTTATACAAACCTTTATGCCTCAGAACTGCCAAAGGATGCACCCAAATTAATGGAGAACTTATTTTGTAAGATTGAGCTCCCTACTATCTCCGAAGAACAAAGGTCCCTCCTTAATGCCCCTATTACCAAGGAAGAGATAATGCTCGCAATTAAGAATCTGCAAAATGGTAAGGCCCCAGGACCAGACGGGTTTTGTAGTGAGTTCTATAAAGAGTTCCATGGCCTGATCCTTGAGCCATTGCGTGATATGTTTAACCACTCATTTTCAAATGACCAACTCCCTCAAACGCTGAGAGAAGCCAACATTTCACTTATTCTCAAAAAGGGAAAATGTCCAGAGTCTTGTTCCTCGTACAGACCAATTTCCCTTCTGAATGTGGATAGAAAATTGCTTTCCAAAATTCTAGCCACAAGATTAGAGGACTCACTGCCACTAATTGTGAAAGGAGACCAAATTGGCTTCATTAGGGGCCGTAAGTCATGCAACAACGTCAGGCGGCTTCTTAATGTAATTCAAGCCTACCAACAAAGTGCTGTGGATGGTCTTGTGCTCTCCCTAGATGCTGAGAAAGCATTTGATCGTGTGGAGTGGTCTTACCTATTATTTGCTCTAAATAAATTTGGTCTGGGGGACAACTTTATAAAATGGGTGAAAGTTTTATATGATGACCCTCAGGCTGCTGTCCTTACTAATGGGCTACGGTCAAATAGCTTCTCTATACACAGAGGTACCAGACAGGGCTGTCCTTTATTCCCCCTCCTCTTTGCACTCGTTATGGAACCACTGGCCGAGGCCATCAGGGTAACGCCTGCTATACAGGGGCTGCTCATTGGTGATGTTCACCATAAAATAAGCTTGTATGCTGATGATGTCCTGATATTCCTCTCTAGTCCCGAGACTTCAATTACATCTCTTATTAATATTATTGAATTATTCAGCGGATTCTCAGGCTACAAGATTAACCTTACTAAGTCAGAGGCTATGCCACTTGGTAGCCTGCACTCTGTACCTAATACTTCTCCCCCCTTCCCTTTTAAATGGTCTCCCTCAGGTTTCATGTATCTGGGTATATTTGTAACTCCTAAATTCCAGCTAATGTACAAAGCCAATTTTGTTCCCTTGTTTGATACAATAAGACAGGATCTGGAGCGCTGGAACTCTCTCCCGATTTCTTGGTTGGGTAGAATATCCCTCTTGAAAATGAACGTTTTACCTAGACTACTTTACCCAATCCAAATGATCCCAGTATTGCTCTCCAATAAGGTAATAAAGGATGTAAATGGATGGCTAAGTTCCTTTATATGGAGTAAACGCAAGCCAAGACTTAAGATGGCAATATTGCAGCTGCCAAGTTCTATGGGCGGCTTGGACCTGCCCAATATCAGGTTCTATCAATGGTGTGCCCACCTTTGTTATATTTCTGACTGGATCACAAATGATGACTCCTCTATTTGGTTAGACATTGAGACTTCTCTCTCAAAATGCCCCTTACAGGATCTTTTATTTTTCAGAAGTTTCAAGTCTGTAGAAGAACACTGCAATAATCCCGTTACACTTAACACACTCAAAGTATGGAGGTCAGTTCAACGCTTCCTGGGAAGGTCCAAACTATCCTCTGCTCTTACCCCAATTCTTAACAACCCAGATTTCAGCCCAGGATTGCTGGATGCTGGCTTTAACTTATGGCTTAATAAGGGCATACGCAGGCTAAACGACTTATTCACTGATAAGATTTTGTTGTCATTTGAGCAGATGGTCGAGAAATATCGACTCCCAAAGCAGGACTTTTTCCGCTTCCTACAAGTAAGACATTATATTCTGGAGACCACCACCTTAATTGGTAACCCTGATGTGTCTGTCATTGAAAGAATGCTTTTTTTCCCACAAAGGAAAATGTCTGTAAGTCTGTTTTATGATACTTTAAGGTCCTTTTCTGCTGTCAACACACAGAGGGTGAAACAAGTGTGGGAGAAAGAATTGTCTGTTACTATTGACGAAGAGATGTGGGAGGACATTTGGAGATATGCAAAAACAATATCTATATGTAACCGTACTAGAGCAATCCAATTAAGAATAATACACAGATTGCATATATCCCCAAATCGCAGACATGCTTTTAGCCCCACTTCCTCTTCCCCTCAGTGTCTTAAATGCAAAACTGATACAGGCACCCTAACACATTGTTTATGGTCATGTACCAAAATACAAAGATACTGGTCTGGTGTCCTGCAAGAAATTGAAAAGATCCTAGGGGTTGATCTAGAATTGGACCCAGTTTCTTTGCTGTTAGGTGTCCCTAGTAGGCATGTTACTTCTGTCTGTAAAAGGAGGCTTTACAACATCCTTACCTTCGCAGCGAGGAAAAACATCCTTTTACAGTGGATTAGTGATAAGGTTCCTTCTATTAAAGACTGGCATAAGATACTATTTGAATGGGTGCCTCTGGAATATCTGACATGTACATTGCATTCTAAAACAGACCAGTTCTACAAAGTATGGGAACCTTATCTAAATTACCTAGAACCTGAGGTATCAGCTATTATGCTGCAAGGATTCTCTTAGAATGGCGGGGATCTATGTATTTCAGAACTACACTGTACGTTCCATGTGTGGAACCTAACCTCTTGGTTTAAACTGAGCTTTTTTGTTTAATTTCTGTTTGTAAGTTTGTTTAAAATGTATGTATTGAGAGACGCAATGATAGTGATGGGGTGAGAGAAGCACCGAGCGGGAAGAGGAAAATGGTGTACGTATGTATGGGTGTGTATATGTGGATGTGTGCGTGCGTGTATGTATGCATATGTGTGTGTATATGTATATGTATGTGTATGTATGTATGTGTATATATAGGCACGTAGATATGGGTAAGTGGGGGCTGTTTTTCTTGTTTTTGTTCTGTGTGCTTTGTCTCTGTTGTTGTATCTCTTAATATGGGTGAAAATTGTGAAATTTCAATAAAAATACTGTTACAAAAAGAAATGCTTGTAATTATACTTCAGTATTCCATAGTAACATCTGACAAAAATATCTAAAGACACTGAAGCAGCAAACTTTGTGGAAATTAATATTTGTGTCATTCTCAAACTTTTGGCCAAGACTGTACAAAGATTAATGGATCAAAACACAAACAAAATCTAAAAATGTGATAGTAGATGCAAAAATGTAATCTTAGCCTGTGATGCCTGGCCTTAAAAGTAGTCAGTCCCAATCAACTCCAGTTATCAACACTAACTCCAGAAAGTGTATCACTCTGTTGAGGGTTAAGATAACTCCAGTAGAGTAGTGATTTAAACTCCTTGAATTACTGTGTATACCCCTATTCCTATATATCACGCTCTTCCTTTCCATAACAACACAGCTACAGTTTAAGTCGGAAGTTTACATACACTTAGGTTGGAGTCATTAAAACTAGTTTTTCAACCACTCCACAAATGTCTTGTTAACAAACTATAGTTTTGGCAAGTCGGTTAGGACATCTACTTTGTGCATGACACAAGTCATTTTTCCAACAATTGCTTAAAGACAGATTATTTCACTTATAATTCACTGTATCCCAATTCCAGTGGGTCAGAAGTTTACATACACTAAGTTGACTGTGCCTTTAAAAATCTTAGAAAATTCCAGAAAATTATGTCATGGCTTTAGAAGCTTCTGATAGGCTAATTGATAGAATTTGAGTCAATTGGAGGTGTACACCTGTTTATGTATTTCATGGGAAAATCAAAAGAAATCAGCCAAGACCTCAGAAAAAAAAGTGTAGACCTCCAGAAGTCTGGTTCATCCTTGGGATCTCCAAATGCCTGAGGATACCATGTTCATCTGTACAAACAATAGTACGCAAGTCTAAACACCATGGGACCACGCAGCCGTCATACTTCTCAGAAAGGAGACGCATTCTGTCTCCTAGAGATGAACGTACTTTGGTGCGAAAAGTGCAAATCAATCCCAGAACAACAGCAAAGGACCTTGTGGAGATGCTGGAGGAAACAGGTACAAAAGTATCTATATCCACAGTAAAACAAGTCCTATATCGATATAACCTGAAAGGCCGCTCAGCAAGGAAGATGCCACTGCTCCAAAACAGCCATAAAAAAGCCAGACTACGATTTGCAACTGCACATGGGGACAAAGATCGTACTCTTTGGATAAATGTCCTCTGGTTTGATGAAACAAAAATAGAACTGTTTGGCCATAATGACCGTCGTTATGTTTGCAAGATGAAAAACACCATCCCAACTGTGATGCACAGGGGTGGCAGCATCATGTTGTGGGGGTGCTTTGCTGTAGGAGGGACTGGTGCACTTCACAAAATAGATGGCATCAAGGGCCTCCCGGGTGGCGCAGTGGTCTAAGGCGCTGCATCGCAGTACTAGCTGTGCCACCAGAGACTCTGGGTTCGAGCCCAGGCTCTGTCGCAGCCGGCCGTGACTGGGAGGTCCATTGGGCGATGCGCAATTGGCCTAGTGTCGTCTAGGTTAGGGAGGGTTTGGCCGGTAGGGATATCCTTGTCTCATTGCGCACTAGTGACTCCTGTGGTGGGCCGGGCACAGTGCACGCTAACCAGGTCGCCAGGTGCACGGTGTTTCCTCTGACACATTGGTGCCGCTGGCTTCCGGATTGGATGCACGTGTGTTAAGAAGCAGTGCGGCTTGGTTGGGTTGTCTTTCAGAGGACGCATGGAAAACCTGGAAAACCTTTGTCTTGCCCGAGCCCATACAGGAGTTGTAGTGGTGAGACAAGATAGTAGCTACGAACAATTGTATAGTATGGAATTGGGGAGAAAAAGGGTGAAAATGAAACAAAAAATGATATATAATTTTAAATAGATTTGACACATTTGACACAAGTTAAACAATTTAAAGGTGATGCTACCAAATACTAATTGAGTGTATGTAAACATATGACCCACTGGGAATGTGATGAAAGAAATAAAAGGTTGAAATAAATTGTTCTCTCTAATATTAGTCTGACATTTCAAATTCTTAAAATAAAGTGGTGATCCTAACTGATCTAAGACATGGAATTTTTACTAGGATTAAATGTCAGGAATTGTGAAAAACTGAGTTTAAATGTATTTGGCTACGGTGTACGTAAACTTCCAACTTCAACTGTATCTCTGAATTATAGGCTACTCGGAATGATTATGTTGAGTCGTTGGCACTCAGTTATTTCCATTACTAATGTGCTATTTCAAGGAATTATTTTTAACATAGCCTTCTACTGAAACGACATAAACATGTATAGATAGCACATAACTAACAACATCTACTGCGTTGTAGTCTGCAGGCCACAGCTATAGGCCTAGTCTGTATACAAAGAGATGAATACTATTAAGGTGTTAGGAATAAGTCTCGTCTTGTCCTTCTTCCAGTGCCATAGAATAATCACTAATGTGTAGGACAATTCAAATGTGTATGTTTGATTTGTTTTTGCCTCAGGTTTTCAACCATTATCCATGAGTAATTTAGTCAAACAGTGGATGCACACACTTCAAAGAAAACTACACTAGCCTACTCAAATTTTGATTTTTTTTTACCTCATCAGATCATTAAACTTGTCCGAATGATATACTATATGACTAGAGAAGTCCTTTGTGTTCAAATGTTAGGAAATGAAAAGTGCCGGATGTAGTTCTGTCTGTCTCACTGGAGCAAACCTAATATGTAAAATACACCTGTGGTAGTGAATGGATGAATGTTAATCTTCGAAGTGTGATCGTCTCTTCCCTGTGCCTGTCAACCACTTGTATGCCCTAATCTGAATAGAAATCTAATAGCATTTTATTTGATGGCGATATTTTATATTGGTCTTTTCCACACCGTTGCTCTGAAACCCCACCCTATGGCGATGTGAAAGACAATGCAACCTCAGAATCAACAATTCATACTGATGATTTTCATAACATGAAGCTTACGATTTTACTCACCTCAAAATGTAATCCATACAGGTTTCCCTTCTGGTAAAATAAAAATATATATTTTCACTCACACTGGGCTTTGAACCTTTTCACACCACGTTACAAATTAATTTCCTTCTGCCTATAAATATAAAGCTCTACTTGTTTTCCTCATGTGTGTTGCATTATTTATAGCAGTAAAATGGGAGGAAAATCCAAGCCATAGAATGTGGAACACACAGGTTCACATAATACTCCTTTAGAATTCCCTAGAGATACTCACTGATTCTCAAGATTCTGCACTGTACAGAGAGGTCATGTTTTCTGCTAGCCTTATAAGGGAACAAGGTCTACACAAGTGAACATAGTAAATGGAGAAAGGTTAAGTGCAGCAGAAGCTCTGCAAGCTTATCTTATCTGACTATGATATGAAATTGTGCAAAACAAACTGAGCCTGAATAACATGGAGATTAAATGGAAAACAGGAGATAATGAACTTTATTTAATCAGTCCATTCAGAATCAGATCATGGAAAACAGTATCAGTCATTCCTTACAGGAAATGTAACAAATAATGTGTTAATCAAAACAATATGCCCAATGCCAACGCCCTAGATCGAAGTTAATATTTTCTGTGATTTAGAGGAAATAAACACATGAGATTTGACATCTTATTAATCCACATTTATTTACAAAGCAAACAAATATGAACTGAAGATAATTATAATATACAAAAAATGTTAACACTTTAATCCCATGTCCAGTTGCAGGTAGTTAATCAGCCAGGGGAGATATTCAACCACCACTGCAAGACAAAATTATATGAATTAATTGCAAAGTCATTCATATAAAAAGCAATCTCCATTGAGGAACACTACCATCTATCATCATTGTGCAGTGGTTGATTAACAGTAATAATAGGCTATTATCGATTAATACTTACACAATGATGTTGTTGATTGGGATGTGGATGAGTTTGACGAAGAAACCAATGAAGCCCATGATAGCAAAACCTATCGCTGTGGCCATGGCAATCTTTGAGAATTCTGAAATGAGAAAGAACAAAGTTTAATCCGATTTTCCATGGCCAAATTCAGATAGCTGCTACATTGCAAAGTTAGGTCAATCAGAGGCTAACAAATCATAAAATAAAATGTACAATATTGTTATTGTAAACAATATATGAATTTGAACAGTCAACTGATTAATAAAGCAGAAAGAGTGATAATGATCTATAATACAGAGAAATATAAGCCCAGTCAGTTCAGTGCATCTATACCACAGCATGCTAGTGAGAGAGGCTTGTGAGAATACCTCAAAGGTAAGTACATTTAATTTCCTGTACAAGGGTACAGTGTTTGAGTAAGATATCAGCCCTTCACAACAGTCAATCATGTATGGGGTCAATTCATTATAAGGATATCTATGATATAGGATAGATTACCTTTTCTGTCTGGCTTGGTACACCTCTTCACAAGCCTTATCGAGTCCTTCACAAACTGTCGACTGGGCTCCACAAATTGCATTACCTGGTCCATGTTGAAAAGGTTTTTGTCCTACTGGGGGGGAACAATAAATAAAATGTATAAATTAATGTTTATTTAGCAGCCTATATACATATAATACCGTATAAGCTTTTAAAAATGTGTTTTAGGTAACGTTAGCCTACTACACCAGTGTAAACCTCCAGTCCCCTATACTTCGGGCTTGGGTAAATGTTTCAAAACACTGATTTGTAACAGTGTTTAACATTTCGTGAAGACAATGTAATACTCGTGTTACATTGTAGCTGATAATGCTACTCTGCCAATGAAAGTTACATAACACTGTAACGACTGTTCTTCTTAATACACGGTAAAGATATTACAATGCGCGACTTGATGCAACTTTAAAATAACACTATTAACAGAACAAAAATACATCCGTAAATTAATCTGATAGGGCAATTCTAGTTCACTTACCGGAATACTTAGACACGTATGTTCTAACTCGAAAGCTGACGTCGACTTCGTGTAAATGCGCAAAAGATTTTAACCCGGATGGGATTAGGAAGGATGACGCGGACTCTTGATGCACGCAAACAGGAAAAGTGGCGCCAAGCAAAGTTTTTGGTTGTCACAGCCACAAAATCGACATTGGCTATATCGTAACAAAAATATTCTGAAAACGTAGCATTTTGGTCTTAAGGTTAGGAGCAGGCATAAGGTTTAAATTTGATTTTTTTTGTTTGTTTTTTAAATAGTCGGGTTTTCTGACTTTGTGGCTGTGGTAACTTTGCGACAACCATTTTTTGGGGTACAAACCTGTACTTATTATGAATAAACTAACGTTAATGCCTAGGAATGGTTAAGCTACATGCTCCCCTGATAACCTCAAACTGGAGTCGGTTGCTAGTGAATGCTCAGTAATTGAACCTGACGAGAGTGAGGATGATTAAGCCTATTGTACCTGCTGCTACAGGTGTGGTGAAGTCTCCCGAGCCTCACCACCTGAGATGATTCTGCCCCAGTGGGAGAACGTTTTTTTTTTTAGAAATTGGATCACTGCTTTTTGGCCACCAATATGTGTTTACCAAGCCATTTGGAGGAGGTTGATCTTCCGCACTAATACGCATGCGCTCAAAGATAACCCGGATGCAATCTCTGCCACCATAATAGCAAGCGTAGGGTGTGGTTTAAAATGGCCCCACCGTGCCCGTGATAATGTCGAATGTCTTAATAATGTAGCCTACATATGTGAACATAATGCTCAAAAAGAAGAAAGGGCATTATTAACTGTTTAAAAACAATCATTTTATTGTGGTAAGCAGTTTGTGTGAATACAATTCAAATCCCCTCCTGTCCAGATACGATTTCTTTAAATCAACATAACATATTTTTTAAAGGTCTGCCCTCATGCAGACACAGTTAAATTAAATATAGATCCACTTATTTATTCCCCTATAATGTATGGAAATCCATTTCTAGACGCAATCATTCAAGCATAGGCATTGAAGCAGTACGCGATTGATTGCAGTCACTCACTCACTACATAGCATCTTATTTCACAACAGTGGCAGCAGTTTCAGAAAAACCATAATTTAAGACCTTGAGTCATTGTTTCTATACATGTCCAGTACAAAAGATTCTGTATACACAGTGCTTGACTTGGGCCAGAGCCAGAATAATGCAAGAGTTTACCTGGGTTGAAGCCCCTGGGTCCAGGCCGGTGGGGGGCACAAGATGCAGTAAAAAAATAAAAAAATTAAGGTAAAAAAATTACACAATTATACATATATACAGTATATGGTAGGGGGCCAATGTGGGTTACTGGGGGGCCATGCCTTGATTGGGTAATTGGTTAATAAAAAATATGATTAAAATAAATGCATAATAAATAAATGTGACTGATACGTATTTTTTGGTATTTTTTTATCTAACCACAGGAGCCAGCTCTCAGTGTTCAAAATACACCAGAGAGCATAATTTAGCCACAGAGGATCAATATAATTTTTTTAAATAACTGTTGATTACATTTTATCACAAGTGCATACAGGTAACTGCCAAAATAAAGGAAACACCAACATAACGTGTCTTAAAAGTGAGCTGCCAAAACAGCTTATTAAATGCCCGGAGCTGTCCGGACCGTTGTACCTGCATCCACATTTTTGGGGAAATGGGTAGCAGCTTCTCTATAAAACATAGTGGTCTATCACTGGCCCCGATTCACACACAGCATCAAAAAAGGTTGATCAAAGTGGAATGAAGGTGGGATCTACATTGAATCGCAATGGAGGCTGGTGGGAGGAGCTATAGGAGGACAGGCTCATTGTAATAGCTGGAATGGAATGGTATCAAAAACATATGAAAACCACATGTGCGTTCCATTAATTCCATTCCAGCCATTACAATGGGCCCATCCTCCCATTGCTCCTCCCACCAGCCTCCACTGTAATGGAGTGGGCATTCATATCCTGATTCCGCTTTGTTCAAGTTTATTTGTTGCTATTCTGTGAATCCAGCATGCCAGCCTGGTTCACATTACATAAGCACTCTGTTAAATTGCACTGGATGTCATGCATTTCAATGGAGACGTCCACAACAGAGTGGAAATGCAACGCCACCCTGTGGTTGAAGGCTCCATAGCAAGACGAACTGGGCATAATAAAGCCCATTTATGTTTGATCCAAAAATGTGGTCGGAGGCTTTGTATGGAGGGTGTGACGCAATTGCTGTGCCCCCTGAGGCATGCAAAGGCCAAATCAAGCTCCATAATACATTCCAGTGTGCCTCCCAAATTTTGAAAAAGGCTTTGCATTTACTGCGATACGGCCTCAGCAGAAGGGCATTTATACTTCTTGCCTTCGCTGAGCAGAGCTGTTGTGAAGGAAGTTGTCAAGGAAGTAACTTTGTGTTTATAGCTCCCGCTCCCACCTACCGTCAACCAATCATGTCAATGAGGAGCTATACAGAGCCCTCTGCAATGTTACAACATTTGGGAGCCCCACAGTGATGCGGTATGGAGCTCAATTTGACCTTAAATTGTGTCACCCACTCTGACCACATTTTCAGATCAAGCAAAAATTGGCTTTTTATGGAGCTCAATTGGCCTCTGCATTCCTCCAGAGGCTCTCTAATTGTGTTGTCCTCAGTCCAACCAGAGGCCGTTGAAGAACAGGAAGTTACCAAAGCACAGAAGAAAATTAAAAATTGTTTCTTGAATGAAAAGGTCATATTCTGCAATCTCCCCAAATAAAGGCGATCTCTGATGAGAGACAGGCTCTCTCTCATTTTGCGTTACAAACACTTCACTTGTCCTTTAAAAGGGCAAGACTTTGTGAAATTAAAATGTCACGATGTAAACTTTGAAATTTGAAATTGCACAGATTGAGAATGTCATGGATTTTAATATGGTGTTTTGCTTTTTAAATACATTATCAATGTCTTAAAAAGGGCAATCAGCAGTTGCTACATTAGTTTTTGGACTGGCTACCCATTGATTTTTGACAAATATATAATTTATAAATCCCTCATGAGCTTATTTCAACTGTCGTACCCCATAAGAACCCAAAATATACACTTGTTTTACTCCAATGTTTGTAAACAAAGAAAATGTAAACAAACACTATGCAGCCTCAACATAGTTAAAAGTATAATTTGGATATCATGGGTGGTCAATCCTTGCATCCATAGCTATGTGTATGAATTTGAGAGTGATTACATTTCTCCAGCCCCTGCCCTCAGCTTTTTACAGAACCAGGGGCAGGGAGGCGGCATTGTTATTGTTTCTTCTGCTGATAGCAGCTTTAAAAATCGACATAGCAGCCATGATCAGAATTAGGCCTACCCTTCAGCGTGTTTCTGTGTGCTGTGTATCATCTGTGTGTGTGCCAGTGAGAGTGGGGCGTTGCCCGAGAAGAGAGAGAGACAAACCAAATCATGAGAAAACAAAACGAGAATTACTTGACACATTGGAAAGAATTAACAAAAAAACAATGCAAATTAGAATGCTATTTGGCCCTAAACAGAGAGTACAGAGTGGCAGAAAACCTGACCACTGTGACTGACCCAAACTTAAGGAAAGCTTTGACTATGTACAGACTCAATGAGCCTTGCTATTGAGAAAGCTACGTGCACACTGCCCACAAAATGAGGCGGAAACTGAGCTGTACTTCCTAACGTCCTGCCAAATGTATGACCATATTTGTTATGCAGGTGAGTGAGGACCCAAAAGCGATTTAACAGAAACAGAGTCTTTTAATGTCCAAACAGGGAAAACATAAATCCTCAATCTTTACAGGAGATGTCCAAACAGGGAAAACATAAATCCTCTATCTTTACAGGAGAGTCCCCCTTCTAGTAGTAGAGGAGAATAGCAGGGCTAGCGGCAACAGACTGCTGGTCCCTCCGGGTAGGCGCGGGCCGTAGAGGACAGAGACACCTGCTCACACGCAGCATCTGATGAAGAGGCAGATTACGACAGGACGGGACAAGGGCAAAGCAAACAAGAATCCGACAAGGACAGAAGCAGAAACAGAGAGAGAAATAGAGACTTAATCAGAGGGCAAAAGAGGGGACAGGTGTGAGAGAGTAAACGAGGTCGTTAGGAGAATGAGGAACAGCTGGGAGCAGGAACGGAACGATAGAGAGAGAGAGAGATAGAGAGAAAGTAACCTAATACGACCAGCAGGGGGAAACGAAGAGAAGAGAAAGCACAGGGACAAGACATAACATGACAATACATGACAATATTAGAGACACATATTTCCCTCACATTACACAGACCCACAAAGAATTCAAACACAAACACAATTTTGATAAACTCCCATATCTACTGGGTGAAATACCAGTGTGCCATCACAGCAGCAAGATTTGTGACCTGTTGCCACAAGAAAATGGCAACCAGTGAAGAACAAACACCATTGTAAATCCAACCCATATTTATGTTTATTTATTTTCCCTTTTGTACTTGAACTATTTGTACATCATTACAACGCCATATATAGACATAATGTGACATTTGAAATGTCTTTATTCATTTGGAACTTCTGTGAGTGTAATGTTTACTGTAAATTGTTATTGTTTATTTCACTTTTGTTTATTATCTACTTCACTTGCTTTGGCTATGTCAACATATGTTTGGCAATGTCAACATACGCTGCACCTTCCTTCAACGGCCGTGACAGAACTTCCCACCAACAACGGACCAAGCAGCGTGGTAAGGAGGAGCAGCGTGTCCAGGATTCATGGACTCGGGAGGAGATCCTGGACGGTAAGGGACTCTGGAGGCAGGCTGGGGAGTATCGCCGTCCACGGGAGGAACTGGAGGCAGCAAGAGCAGAGCGGTAGCGTTACGAAGGGACTTGGCTAGCAAGGAAGCCCGAGAGGCAGCTCCAAAAAATGTTTTGGAGGGGGCACACGGGGAGTGTGGCTGAGTCAGGTTGGAGACCTGTCACGCCCTGACTTTAGAGATCCTTTTTATGTCTCTATTTGGTTTGGTCAGGGTGTGACTTGGGGTGGGTATTCTATGTTCTATTATTTGTATTTCTATGTGTTGGCCGAGTAGGGTTCTCAATCAGGGACAGCTGTCTATCGTTGTCTCTGATTGAGAACCATACTTAGGTAGCCCTTTTTCCCACCTGTCTTTGTGGTAAGTTGACTTTTGTTTATGGCACATAGCCTGTAGCTTCACGGGTGTTTTCTCGTTTGTTGTTTTGTTGGCGTAATTTTTTATAATAAAAGAAAATGTATGCTCACTACGCTGCACCTTGGTCCACTTCCTTCAACGGCCGTGACAGCGAGATTGCAGCTCTTGTGAAAAGTGCCAATGTTAAGCACCATTATGACACCAGGCATATTAAATTCAATCAGATGTATCCCCTGAACACGGAGGTATTAACAAACAAGACTAACCAACTCAAATCCCAATATGAGAGGTCCACCAAAGTCCTTGCCAAATCCCTGACAGCCCAACAATGTGCAATGGAGTGTTCACTGAGGTTAGCTTGGGTTTTGGGAAAACACCCAAAAACATTTTCAGATGCTGAGATGGTAAAATGATGCATGTGTGGAGTTGCTGACAACTTCCTTGAAGATAAACAAAGAGATGAGGTAAGGGAAAGATCAAACAGATCCCACTGTCAGATTCCACAGCAATGAGGAGAACTGAAATATTGGCTGAAGATTTAACTTCACAATTGATGAGGCCATTCAGAATGCACCATGCATTTCATTAGCTGTGAATGAATTAACAGATAACACTGATAATGCCCAGCTTCTGGTGTTTTTCAGATTTTATAATGAAACAAAGAAGGAATTCTGTGAGGAGCTGTTGGGCTTAACACATCTAGAAGCACACACACGGGGAGAGGATATTTATGAGGCCATCATCAAAGGGATGGCAAAAAGGGGGAAAGATCTGAAGTCAGTGGTCTCCATTACCACAGATGGAGCTCCAGCCATGACAGGTAGAGGGAGGGGACTGGTTGCACGTTTTAAAGATGACCACCCTGGCCTGACATATCACTGCATCATCCATCAATCTGTCCTGTATGCCAGTCTGGGAAAATAGTATTCTGCGGTCATGACAACTATGATGAAACTGATCAACTTTTGAAGAGCAACATCATCTCTACAACATCGCCTGCTACGAGGCATTCTGACAGAGGCCAATGGCAGTTTTGATGACTTACTACTAGCAACAATGTCAGATGGCTCAGCAAAGGCAGGGTTTTGAAACGCTTATGGGCCATTTAGGAGGAAATCAAAACTTTCTTATCAGAGCAAAAGAGGCAACTCAGTTTTCTGACCTTTTTGGAAGATGAGAAGATGGAAACAGTTGCATTTCTGACAGAGATTACATCACATCTTAATCAACTGAATGTTAAGCTGCAGGGATGGTTAAACACAGTGTGTGATATAATAAGAGCAGTCCAGGCTTTCCAGAATAAATTGGAGCTTTTCAAGAATGATCTCCAGGGAGAACGTGTCCATTTCCTCAATCTTCTGGTACAAACGCAGGGAGATAAAGATGTTCCCAACCATGATGATTTCATCCAGAAGCTGATTGATAACTTCAAGGCTCGCTTTGATGACTTCACTGTTGGAAGAGAACTGCTGCTGCTTCTTATTACATTTTTCTATTTATTCTGATTTATCTGGGGGTGAGGCAGCACCCACAGCACCACTACTTCCCACGGCTATACTGGGTGAGATGGTTTAATTAAAAAGGCTTTAATCACAACGTTGTTGTTTGGAGCAACCATAAAATCTTTATTGCTCCTTTACCTTGCATCACAGAAGCTGGGCATTATCAGTGTTATCTGTTGATTCATCCACAGCTAATGAAATGCATGTGACAAATGTGACAAAGTTGTCAGTAGAGGAAAAACAGATCTTCAGATGGGTAGATGTTACATCACAGAAATGGAGTTGATAGAGCTGCAAGAAAATGTGACTTTGAATGTGCAGGCTGGTGATTGTGACCCTGTTATTTTCTGGGGAAAGATGGTGCCTGCAGCTGATGTCCCTGTGCTCAAGAAACTGGCACTATACATCCTGACCATTTGGCTCCACATACAGCTGTGAATCAGCCTTCTCCACAATTAACTTTATTAAAAACAAATACCGCACCTGGCTCACCAATGAACACCTGCACCAGTGTCTCAGAGTGGCTCTCACACCATTTGTGCCAAAGTGCAATGCCTTGGCAGGAGACAGAAAGTGTAATTTCTCTCATTGATGCAATGGCAAGGCCCAGAGTGACTTAAACAAGAAAATTGCATGGCCCACAGTGGTATTCTGTGCATTCAGATTATGTTTGTTAAGCCATCCTTTGTTCTCCAGAAAACATGCACTTTGTTATAATAATACAAAAAGTCCATTCAAGGCCTATGGTTCAGAGTGCACTTTTTGCATAGACAATTATGCAACCACTTTTGTTCTTCAGCAATGTTAAATTCGAAAGATGTTGTAATTAATTCAAGTTATTCGTCTCATTTAATTTATTTAATGTATTTAATGCACATATTATATATAACGTCATGTTTCCTAAGTCGTAGACAACTATGTTTGTTACTGCGCCATACCACAGCGCTGATAAAGGACGATATCCCTCCGGACCTTTGCCACCTAGGATATTTGTGTCACTGGACCGTCTCAAATAGTTGAGCACCCCTGCTATAAAATAATGATAGACTAACTACACTGAGTGTACAAAACATTAGGAACACCGTCCTAATATTGAGTTGCAACCCCTTTTACCCTCAGAACAGCCTCAATTCATTGGTGCATGGAATCTACAAGGGGTCGAAAGCGTTCCACAGGCATGCTGGCCCATGTTGACACCAATCCTTCCCAAAGTTGTGTCAAGTTGGCTGGATGTCCTTTGGGTGGTGGACAATTCTTGATGCACATGGGAAACTGTGTGTGAAAAAACCCAGCAGCGTTGCAGTTCTTTACACACTCAAACCAGTGTGCCTGGCACCTACTACCATATCCCTTTCAAAGGCACTTAAATATGTTGTCTTGCCCATTCACCCTCGGAATGGCACACATAATCCATAGCCGTGTTCGAATACTCATATTAACCATACTATTTATGAAGTAACTTGAGGATGTAGTATGCTTATTGGTCATAGTATGGATATAGTTAGTATGTCAAAAGTTCCCAGATGTCGTACTACATTCGCCAAAATACGAAGTATACGAAGCAGTGGATACTATTTCCGTGCTTTTAGGGCCCATAATTAAATCTTCAGAAAATGGGCGTGGCTTCAAAGTTTTCAGATTTGAAGAAAATGGCGGAAAATATGTAGCCGAAGTCCGACAACAGCAGATACAAATTCATTGTGTTAACTAATTATGACAAATGTTAAGAACATGTTCAGCAATGGAATAAAGTAATGACTTCTCAAGTAAGTTACATTACACGTTATCTTTGCTGACAATTTGTTTGCTACGCTATCCTTACGAGCCACAAAAACTCAGCAAAAATAGAAACGTCCTCACTGTCAGCTGTGTTTCTTTTCAACAAACTTAACATGTGTAAATATTTGTATGAACATAACAAGATGCAACAACTGAGACATAAACTGAACAAGTTCCACAGACATGTGACTAACATAAATGGAATAATGTGTCCCTGAACAAAGGGGGGGGGGGGGGGGTCAAAATGAATTAACAAAAGTAACAGTCAGTATCTGGTGTGGCCACCAACTGCATTAAGTACTGCAGTGCAGGTCCTCCTCATGGACTGCACCAGATTTACGAGTTCTTGCTATGAGATGTTACCCCACTCTTCCACCAAGGCACCTGCAAGTTCCCGGACATTTCTGGAGGGAATTGCCTTAGCCCTCACCCTCTGATCCAACAGGTCCCATATTGCTCAATGGGATTGAGATCTGGGCTCTTCGCTGGCCATGGCATTCCTGTCTTGCAGGAAATTACACACAGAACGAGCAGTATGGCTGGTGGCATTGTCATGCTGAAGGGTCATGTCAGGATGAGCCTGCAGGAAGGGTACCACATGAGGGAGGAGGATTTCTTCCCTGTAACGCACAGCGTTGAGATTTTCTGCAATGATAACAAGGTCAGTCCGATGATGCTGTAATACACCACGGACCTTCCACCTCCAAATCGATCCCGCTCCAGGGTACCGGCCTCGGTGTAATGCTCATTCCTTCAACGATAAACGCGAATCCGACCATCACCCCTGGTGAGACAAAACCACAACTTGTCAGTGAATAGCACTTTTTGCCTGTCCTGTCTGGTCCAGCGACGGTGGATTTGAGCCCATAGGCGACGTTGTTGCCGGTGATGTCTGGTGAGGACCTGCCTTACACAGACCTACAAGCCCTCAGTCCAGCCTCTCTCAGCCTATTGCGGACACGGACCGTCTGAGCACTGATGGAGGGATTGTGCGTTCCTGGTGTAACTCGGGCAGTTGTTGTTGCCATCCTGTACCTGTCCCACAGGTGTGATGTTCAGATGTACCGATCCTGTGCAGGTGTTGTTACACGTGGTCTGCCACTGCGACAACGATCAGATGTCCGTCCTGTCTCCCTTTAGCACTGTCTTAGGCGTCTCACAGTACGGACATTGCAATTTATTGCCCTGGCCATATCTGCAGTCCTCATGACTCCTTGCAGCATGCCTAAGGCACGTTCACGCAGATGAGCAGGGACCCTGGGCATCTTTCTTTTGGTGTTTTTCAGAGTCAGGCGAAAGGCCTCTTTAGTGTCCTAAGTTTTCATAACTGTGACCTTAATTGACTAGCATCTGTAAACTGTTAGTGTCTTAACGACCGTTCCACAGGTGCATGTTCATTAATTGTCTATGATTCATTGAACAAGCATGGGAAACAGTGTTTAACCCCTTTACAATGAAGATCTGTGAAGTTATTTGGATTTGTACTAATTATCTTTCAAAGACAGTGTCCTGAAAAAAGGCTGTTTCTTTTTTTTTTACTGAGTTTAGCATATCATTACAGCAGTATGTACCGGTATGTTTGCTAGCTACCTAACGTTAGTTGGCTACTAATACATCGAACTTGACAGTATATTAACATATATGCTATGTAACTACCCAATTTGTATTCACTTGATTATGCACGTCATGCTTAGCTAAATGGTATAGTGGTTGTGCGTTCTCTATGGACCTTGTTAATTCGGGTGCGTTCATCTGAACAACTGGTACGCTCAACACCCGTTGAACATGGCCGGTGTCAGTTAACTTCGGCAAAAAAGCGTAATTAAATTGTTGCCAGCAGCAAAGTTACAGTCACCAACGCTCTGGATAACATGAAAACAGCCTAAACAGCTCTGCTAGGGCGAGTAAAATGGTCAGAGTGAGGTTCTCTCTCATTTGTGTCTGAAAGTAGCTAGCAAGTTAGCCAGTTAGTTTAGGTGCTTGACTGCTGTTGTAAGGTCTGAACGCTTGGTTCAACCCTACTGTCGGCCAGAGCGTCCAGTGTGCACTCAGAACGACCCAAGAGCGAAACGCTCTGAATTTATGAACTGACAATCTGAAAAGCTCTGAATTTACGAACACCCAGTGCGCACTATGAGTGCTCTCTGGCACTCCAGATTAAATTTACGAACACACCCGAAGTCATAAAGGATCTATCTAGTAATTTGTTATTCTAACAAGGGGTTGCAAAAGCAACAGCATCAACTTCAGGTAGACAGGCGTAGCTCTAGTACGCGCAACTGAAAGGATACTGTTAGTATACTACAATTAACCAATAGTATGGGTATTCGAACACAGCTCATGTCTCAATGTTTAAAAAAGGTGGAAATGTTATAGCTAGTGTAATTAATAGAGAATATAACACAAAAGATAATACAAAGAAAATAACATTTGTTTTTTTGTTCCATCATCTTTGAAATGCAAGAGAAAGGCCACAATGTATTGTTCCAGTTTAGGCACAATTTAGATTTTGGCCACTAAATGGCAGCATTGTATGTGCAAAGTTTTAGACTAATCCAATGAACCATTGCATTGCGGTTCAAAATGTTGTATCAAGTTTGCCCAAATGTACCTAATTAGTTTATTGATACATTTTCATGGACATAAGTGTGCACTCTCCTCAAACAATAGCATGGTATTCTTTCACTGTAATAGCTACTGTAAATTGGACAGTGCAGTTATATTAACACAAATTTAAGCTTTCTGCTCATATCAGATATGTCTATGTCCTGGGAAATCGTCTTGTTACTTACAACGTCATGCTAATCATATTCGCGCATGTTAGCTCAACTGTCCTGCAGGGGGACACCGATCCTGTAGAGGTTTTAATTAACAGTGCAGTTATTCTACTTTGTGGGGGGTTAAGTGCCTTGATTAAGGGCACAACGACAGGAGCTAGTAGGGCTACATGTGATCGGAGACCAGCAGCCTTCTAGTGTCAATACCACATTTATGCTGACTTTTTCCATGTAGGCTACATAGAGATGCCACCAATTAATGGTCATGGAAATTTGGTTAAAAGTAATGGAAAAGTAATGAAATTCCATCTGTCAAACTGAGTATGAACCTTTAACACTGAATAATCAGGTCTCTATAACATAGGCTAATGCCATTTGGGAATTTCTGTGTACATAGTCTAATGGACCAATTTCATCCCAAGTCAAGCTCTGCGTATACAGCATTCATATTCATAGTATGCATACCAATAGTATAACTATAGATTCCATAGCACCTATTGTGTAAGCATTCAAGGCATGCACTTTTCAAACAATTGACATATTCTAGCCTATCTATAATGATATTCAAGGATGATGTTCAGTCCCATGTTATCCCAAGCATTTGGCAGCTGAGTTCCCATAGTTTCTGAGCCATCTCATCATCCCTGGCAGCCCTGGTACAGCTGGAGGGTTTACAGTCACTGTGAACAATGCAAATACAATTCAGTAACAAATAATATGTGTATCATATACTAAATATCTTATGTAAACCTAGGATTTATCTAAAATATCACTGTGGTCTAAAAACCAATTCACTTCATTGTGTGATTTCACCTGTAATATCCACCGCTCTCCGTCTCTAGCTCTGGCTCCACAGCACAGTAGATGGAGGTCTGGGCACCTTGTACAATAGTTTTGGTGAAAGGTCTGACAATCTTCCAGGATATCAGCAGGGCTAAATTCATGTGTCTCTTCAGCTCAGTCCTCACTATACCTGGATGGACTGCATAAACTGTCACTCCAGTGTCTAACAAAGGAAAAATGGAAGTAGAGAATCAAACCTCTTCTAAATAGTGCAGTTATCACATATTACCTTTTATCTTACCGAATAAGCACAAAATAACGAGATTTAGGGGACTGGATCGACAATCTCATAAAACAGTAATTCTTGGATGTTTGAAAAAGAACAGCAGTGCTAGAAAGTTTATTAGTGAACAAGATAAGACGTTCTAAGAAAAGTGTTATCGTTAAACTAGCCAATGATGCAAATCTTCTATGATGAAAAGCCAGCCAATCTTGCAAAGCTTCTATCATAAACCGCAGTGTTTTCAATGCAGTTTGTTTTGCTTGCCCAGGTCCACTGATAATGTCAACACCAATATGGGAGAAAATAAAATGTAACACAAACCTTTTAGTCTTTTGGCCAGGGATCGTATACTCAGGATGTTGGCTAATTTGCTCTGTCCATATGCTCTTCTGGAGTGGTAGCTCCTCTCACTGTTGATGTCCTCTAGCTGTATCCAACCCCATTTGTGAGCCATGGAGGACAGGTTGATGATTCTGGCTGGTCTGGATCTCTTTATCAGATCAATCAGCAGGAAGGTGAGCAGGAAGTGACCTGAAAGACATGATATTCTAACATGCTACTCTACAGTAGATTTCTTATACAACGTATTACTGACTAATATTTTCATAGGGTAAGAACTATAGATAATATATAATTTCACCCCTATAGCCTATTTGTATCTCTTCATTTGTGTTAGGTTGCTCTGTCTCACCCAAATGGTTCACTCCAAACTGCATCTCAAAGCCATCTGCGGTCTTAGAGTATGGACACATCATGATCCCAGCATTGTTGATAAGAATGTTCACTTGTTTCTCCTCTGAAAGAGTATTTCCAAATAAAAAAAGTAATCACTGAAGTTAAGACTGATTGTGTTTTGTATTATATTCCATATTGTATTTCTACATTAGACAAAGTCATCACATTGAGATTATAAAGAGATTGGACGAGTGACAAGTCTCTACTAACCCCTGTTGATTAACTCTGCAAATTCTCTAATGGACTTTGTGTCAGACAAATCCATCTTTCTGGTCACAATGTTGGGGTTTCCAGATTTCTCAATGATCTCTCTCTGTGCCGCCTCAGCTCTGCCCAAGTCTCTGCAGGCCAAGATTATCCTGCCCCCTGATGATTATAGAAAAATGTCGGAGTATATGTCAAGTATGTACAGTTTATGTCAACAAACATGCATCATGCTACCCATCCTTTCACCACAACATGGTGGTACATGTACTGTATACTAACATGCTGGTGCAAGTGTAACGGATGTGAAACGGCTAGCTTAGTTAGCGGTGGTGCGCGCTAAATAGTGTTTCAATCGGTGACGTTACTTGCTCTGAGACCTTGAAGTAGTGGTTCCCCTTGCTCTGCAAGGGCCACGGCTTTTGTGGAGCGATGGGTAACGATGCTTCGTGGGTGACTGTTGTTGATGTGTGCAGAGGGTCCCTGGTTCGCGCCCGGGTATGGGCGAGGGGACGGTCTAAAGTAATACTGTTACACAAGTGCACTTACCTCTCTTTGCCAGGTCCATTGCTGTCTCTTTGCCAATGCCAGCATTGGCTCCAGTAATGATAACCGTTTTGCCATCTATTCTTTCACTAGAGGACCACTGACCACAGAGAATAGCTCTAGAGAAACATAGGAACACGTGTGATTGTGAGCAGATACAGTAAAAATGACATATGTTGCTAAATCAGACCTGGAATAAGTAAAGCTTTTAAAATGGTTTTGATACATTTCAAATAATACTTTGGAGGTGTAACCCCCCTTAATTATGTTGGATCACTGTCCTACATACTGAGCTGGCAGATGATGTACAATCAATGCAGCAACCTGAGCCAAGTAATGCAACATTCACATAAACCAACAACAGAATGAGTAGAGTAGAAGAGCATGCACAGCCTACCTTATTGTATAAATGTTTGACATTCTAGAGCTGTTGGCGGCCACACAGACTCCCTACCGTGTTGTCTCACAGCATGTCCTTTCTCTAAAGAATTACACTAGTTGAATTGCTGATCGAGTAAGGGTGTAGTGTATGCTATGTTAGAGTTGAGGACTGGATTATTGTAGTGGGTCGGATTGGGGTTGTAACAACTAATCCTAGATAATCTGCTAAAGTTCTGCCACATGATCCAATCAGGATCAGCAGGAGCCTGTTCATATAACCATTTCAATACATATCAGCAATTCTTGAACACTACTGAGATCTGATTTTACACTGCATGTTGAAGCAATCATTTCTTTTTGAAAAAAATGAAAAGCAAAAAAAATACTATTTTGAGAACATTGAGATGACGATACTGAAAAGAGAATTTCACAACGTAACATACTGTACCATTGATAACGTACTATGAATGAGAAAAGTTTATTAATATTGTTTTGACCTATAAACGCAACACTCTTAAAACTGGAAAGGTTAAAGTGAATACCAGCTAGAAGGAATGGCTATTTGAATGAAGAGAGTTGCACTAATATCCCGTGGGCAGATTCTGCATGTACAGCTGACCAAATTACGCAGGATTTTACTTCTAGGTTAACTGAGATTAGGGTTGTTCTAATCCTGAGACAAACCTCAAAAGAAGTAGAGGAAAAACAATCTTTTTTTTTATTACACTCAGGAATGCAGAGGGACAATAAACATATATTTGTATGTAGGAATATTTGTCATGATTTATGAGAGTTATGTAATATGAGCTGATGTTTCGGGCATTAACTATTTAAATAAACATGCTTCTTATTATTGGATAGTTGAATAAGTACAAAATATGATTAATAAACTGATTAACTTGATCAGAAGATACTGCTATTACTTTCCAATGTTATTCTTTTGGAGGTTTGTCTCTCCATGTCGTTTGATGACGAACAAGACTATTACAGCGTCTAATATTAGATCTAGCCTATTGTAGACAAAATATGAAATAAATAGTATCTGGACATTCCTAGTTTAGTTAAAAACCTGACCAACAACACCATCTAGTGGTTAACATAATTGCTATAGTGTTTTAGTTATAGTTAAATGAATCCCTAAGAAACAAACAAGTAATAAATATGCTTTACACCACATTATAAACTGGGTTGTTCAGGCCCTGAATACTGATTGGCTGACACGTGATAAACTTGACACCTGTAACAACGTAATGTATTCGGCACAAAAGCTTGCACAGGATAAACTAACATCACTTTGTCGGGCAAAGACTCAACATCAAAACTCAAAAGAACAGACAACGACTCTTCTGTTTTCAACTCACGCCACCCTGTCTGAGTAGCACCAAACGACGAGCATCACAAACACCGGGAATCTTTCCCTTCAGTTGGTCAGCTTTCACATTTACCTCAACCCCAGTAATCACTGCATTCAATGGCACCCTTTTCTTGAGAGCAAAACAATTCACATCTCTTGACCCCATTCGCTTAACGCGGAGTGCCTGCTCCCTCTGACCAGCAGAAACACGAACAATTATCACAAGACCACTTCTGGTTACCCTCACCAATTTCACAGCACCCTGAAACCAAAAATGGATCAGCCAAAAGGCAAGGGTCCACTTTTTCCAAAAACTTCACTCCTACTGTCACAGACCCATCTTTATCCTGATACTTCCTCCTCATTCACTTCTATTTCTCCCTCTGTCTTCAAACCATCTCCCTTTTTTAAACAGACTCAAGCTTACCCTCTTTCTCCCTATCTGTCGTAGACCTCTCTCTTTCCCTCAATTCCTCAGTCTCCTTAGGATAATACTGCACTTCTCCTGACATACATCTTGTTCTTGCCTTCTCAAGGGACGCCATTTAACCAGCTGTCACAATCTCCATACAATCAGCACCCCTCAGGATCTATCTTTTCCAACTGTCCCTTTATCTAGTTTTATACCGTGGCATTATTGAATACTAATTTCTGATTGGCTTGAAGGGCATTCTAGAGCGTACATTATTGACCTAAAACGCACGGTATATCAGCACGGTAGAATTCAATGGCTATAGTTCATTCTTACTTGTTCTATGTTTGAGCTGCTTTTGAAAGCAAAAGTCGAATAAAAAACATTATTGGCATTGTTGAATTCGATTTTCATAATAGCAAGACAGGACTTATGGTTTGCTTAGCTAAACTAGCAGGTCTGTTTGTTTGGATACCAAGGCAAATACTGTAGCTACGGTATATAGTAAACTTGCTAGCTACTTCAGTGGATGTGGAAAACATTTCTAACTGCAAATGAACACATTTATAGTGGTAAATGTGTTAAATTATAGCCATGGTATAAAAGGGATAATCAACTCGAGGCTCTATGCATTCTCTGGAAAATAATGTAACTCTGTGGAAGGTAACTCTAGAGCCCCGAGTTGATTATATAGAGGTCGTGACTGGCTAGCTAGAAAGCAAGGGATAAGAATGCCCAACCATGAAGCACAGGGGTGGCAGCAACATGTTGTGTAGGTGCTTTGCTGCAGGAGGGACTGGTGCACTTCACAAAATAGATGGCATCATGAGGAGGGAAAATTATGTGGATATATTGAAGCAACATCTCAAGACATCAGTTAGGAAGTTAAAGCTTAGTTGCAAATGGGTCTTCCAAATGGACAATGACCCCAAGCATACTTCCAAAGTTGTGGCAAAATGGCTTAAGTACAACAAAGTCAAGGTATTGGAGTGACCATCCCAAAGCCCTGACCTCAATCCTATATAAAATTTGTGGACAGAACTGAAAAAGCGTGTGCGAGCATGGAGGCCTACAAACCTGACTCAGTTACACCAGCTCCGTCAGGAGGAATTGGCCAAAATTCACCCAACTTATTGTGGGGAGGCTACCCGAAATATTTGACCCAAGTGAAACAATTTAAAGGCAATGCTACCAAATACTAATTGAGTGTATGTAAACTTCTGACCCACTGGGAATGTGATAAAATAAATAAAAGTTGAAATAAATCATTCTCTCTACTACTATTCTGACATTTCACATTCTTAAAATAAAGTGGTGATCCTAAGGGACCTAAGACAGGGAATTTTTACTAGGATTAAATGTCAGGAATTGTGAAAAACTGAGTTTAAATGTTTTTGGCTCCGGTGTATGTAAACTTCCCACTTCAACTGTATATACCTTTCAAAATATTTCCCCTAATGTTGTGCAACTTGCAGAGCTACCTTCTCTTTCTCTATATATTTATTGTTGCTTCATTCCTTCCTGGCTTTCAACAGTTAAATTAAATAAATGTATTGTCCTTATCTTCATCATCGTAACGATATAGAATAAGATGCAGATGGATATCACTTCTCTTCATGTATATTGAATGGTTATGGGTCTGAATAAATAGCTGCTATATTCTACCACCATCACGGTTCTCTCCCTGTGAGTTATATTGACTGCTGTATTAACATTCAGCAAACAAGAGCTTGCATCCTGCTTGGAATAGTCTATTAGCATAAGAAATGCATAAGAAACAAATTTTTCAGCAAGCTATTCTAGTCTAGCTTTTCCTGGGACTCCAAGAGTTAAGGAGCGTTTTCTTAGGAGAGAGGCCAGTGGAGTGCAGGTTATTTTGTGCAAGAGACAGAGGCTATATAAGACTGCCAGTAAGATTGCACCAAAATCAACCATTTATCGGATCATCAAGAACTTCAAGAGAGCGGTTCAATTGTTGTGAAGAAGGTTTCAGGGCACCCAAGAAAGAACAACAAGCGCCAGGACCGTCTCCTAAAGTTGATTCAGCTGCGGGATCGGGGCACCACCAGTACAGAGCTTGCTCTGGCAGCAGGTAGATGTGAGTGCATCTGCATGCACAGTGAGGTGAAGACTTTTGGAGGATGGCCTGGTGTCAAGAAGGGCAGCAAAGAAGCCACTTCTCTCCAGGAAAAACATCAGGGACAGACTGATATTCTACAAAAGGTACAGGGATTGGACTGCTGAAGACTGGGGTAAAGTCATTTTCTCTGATGAATCCCCTTTCCGATTGTTTGGGGCATCCGGAAAAAAGCTTGTCCGGAGAAGACAAGGTGAGCGCTACCATCAGTCCCGTGTCATGCCAACAGTAAAGCATCCTGAGACCATTCATGTGTGGGGTTGCTTCTCAGCCAAGAGAGTGGGATCTCTCACAATTGTGCCTAAGAACACAGCCATGAATAAAGAATGGTACCAACACATCCTCCGAGAGCAACTTCTTCCAACCATCCAGGAACAGTTTGGTGACGAACAAGGCCTTTCCCAGCATGATGGAGCACCTTGTCATAAGGCAAAAGTAATAACTAAGTGGCTCGGGGAACAAAACATCGATATTTTGGGTCCATGGCCAGCAAACTCCCCAGACCTTAATCCCATTGAGAACCTTTGGTCAAATCTCAAGAGGCGGGTGGACAAACAAAAACCAACAAATTCTGACAAACTCCAAGCATTGATTATGCCTGAATGGGCTGCCATCAGTCAGGATGTGGCCCAGAAGTTAATTGACAACATGCCAGGGCGGATTGCAGAGGTCTTGAAAAAGAAGGGTCAACACTGCAAACATTGACTCTTTGCATCAACTTCATGTAATTGTCAATAAACGCCTTTGACACTTATGAAATGCTTGTAATTATGCTTCAGTATTCCATAGTAACATCTGACAAATATCTAAAGACACTGCAGCAGCAAACTTTGTGAAAATTAATATTTGTGTCATTCTCAAAAGTTTTGGCCACGACTGTATAGTGAAAGTCCCCGCATACGTACTGATTGAAAAACAACGATATTTGCGTGATAGGCTGTTTTAAAACTTTGCAGCTGCAATTAAATTTAATTAAATCAGCAGATTGAGATATGTAAATTAGATGTGCATGGTTACTACATGATTCCATATGTGTTATTTCACAGTGTTGATGTCTTCACTATTATTCTCCAATGTAGAAAATAGTAAAATAAAATAAATTACTTGAATGAGTAGATGTGTCCAAACTTATGACTGGTACTGTACTTTACTAGAAATTTGATAAACAGTGAAATGAGATCTCCACACATAGTATCGGCTGCAAGCCACACACAGGAAAACTCTTGTCATTGTAGTCAATAATTATCCAACCGTACCACCTGACAGGTCGTATCTGCATACCAATGACTACTGGAGAGGCCAGTTCTTATGTGTGTGTGCAACCAGTAAGTTCTCTGAAACGGACAACCTTATGTTATGTCAAAGGTATGACCATGTGTTTCTCTCGTGTTGCTTCAGAAGAGGGTCAGCTGAATTTGTGTTTCTATTTATTCAGATCTTGTCTGTTTTACTATATTCTCACGTATTCCCTTTGCCAGATCTCTTTATTGAGCTTTTCAGATGACTTAGATCATGACTGTTATTTGTCAGTGCTGTTTAGCTATGTACAGATTCTATGGGTGTGATAGATCAATGTCCATTTTGCATGCAATTTGAATAGAATTGATGGAGAGAGAGAATGATTGTGAGAGTGCCCGCATGTGCAGTCATTTATGGTAACAATATTTGCGTGATTTGCTGTTTTAAAACTCTGCAAGCTGCAATTAAATAAAACAAATCGGCAGATTGAGATACGTAAATTAGACCACATTCAGTCTTTATATTACTGCAGCAAATGTAGTCCTACCTTTTCATAAGAAAAAAAGTTACCCTGATGAGATGATACATGCATTATGCGCTGTGCTCTATACTGAGATACGCTGTCTGTCCCCACCCTGAGCTTTGATGATTGATCATACAGATAGCAGAGAGTAGGCCGGGGTCCATAGAGAAGACAGATTTAGACATCACATATCATTTAACAGTTCCATTTCACGTCATGCTGTTCATAGAAATAATTTATTTGAATTTACCGTTTTTTTTGCAGATATTTATCCCGAATAAGGGGAGTGGGTTTGGGTGGAAAATCTCCGTACCCCGGTTGCTATTCAAACCTAGTTAGGGTTATGCCAAGATTAGGATAAGGGTTGTGTTTGGAGTTTAAATGGAATATGGACATGAAGCTAGGGTTGTGGTTGAGGCAAGGGAAAGTGTTGAACCCGGGATGTGGACATGAAGCTAGGGTTCGGGTTGTGGTTGAGGCTAGGTTTGAACTGGGATGTGGACATTAGGGTTGAACCGGGATGTGGACATGAAGCTAGGGTTAGGGTTGTGGGTGAGGCTTAAGTTAGGGTTGAACCAGGATGTGGACATGAAGCTAGGGTTAACCCTAGACCTAACCTTAGTTTATCATACTTTTAACCTGTGTTTTAACTTACTTCTCTTTGGACCCGTAAAGTGCTGGAGCTTGGTTTCACCTGGCTCTCACGTTGACCCAAGGTGCAGGAGCCGGTTCCAGGTAACATATTTCAAAATCATTTATTGGTGCAGAAAAGAGAACTGAAAACAATGAACTGAAACACCTTTATGATTTACACCATCACTAAATGGAAAGTCAACAAATACCCTTTAATGCTCCTCCCACTGATAAAGTATGGACTGGAGAAGCCCCCTACACTTCTTGATTTCTTTGTATTGCCTTTAAAAATGAAATGGTACTACATATATCTACACAATTCAAAATTGAAGACGTTGTGCGAATGTGCTGTGCATACAGTACAATTGATGCAATGTTGGAA
Source organism: Oncorhynchus nerka (assembly GCF_034236695.1). Classification (NCBI taxonomy): domain Eukaryota; kingdom Metazoa; phylum Chordata; class Actinopteri; order Salmoniformes; family Salmonidae; genus Oncorhynchus; species Oncorhynchus nerka. The sequence continues at coordinate 23,318,248 of NC_088424.1, read as the reverse complement.
ATAACTTTTATGCAGTACCACCAATAGCTAAATTAAGCCGGTTTACAAAGGCAATACAAAGGAATCAGGAAATGTTCTGGGCTTCTTCAGTTCATGCTTTATCATTGGGAGGAAAACGTAAGGGTATTTGTTGACTTTCCATTTAGTGATGCTGTAGATTAGAAAGGTGTTTTAGTTCCTTATTTCAGTTCTCTATTCTGCACTAATAAAGGATTATGAAATATGTCTCCTAAGATAAAGACGAGTGTCTCAGTGTCATGATCTACATAGCATGTTGGGTACCTTCCTGGCAGACAGATTTACTGCATCCAGAGACTCCTGCTCCTGCTCTCAGTAAATGGTAAATTAGCATTGACAATATATAAACCCAAAGGGAATTACTGTAACCTTATCTTTGATATTCAGACAATATTTGCTTTCATGTCTCGCCTGTCAGTAATAGGAAGTATTTGGTTATACTTCCGCCGTAGATAAATTGATCTACAGTCCCAGTCAAAAGTTTGGACACATCTACTCATTCAACTGTTTTTATTTATTTGTACTATTTTCTACATTGTAGAATAATAGTGAAGACATCAAAACTATGAAATAACACATATGGAATCATGTAGTAACCAAAAAAGTGTTCAACAAATCAAAATAGATTTTAGATTTTAGATTCTTCAAAGTAGCCACCCTTTGCCTTGATGACAGCTTTGCACACTCTTGGCATTCTCTCAACCAACATCATGAGGAATTATTTTCCAACAGTCTTGAAGGAGTTCCCACATATGCTGAGGACTTGTTGACTGCTTTTCCTTCACTCTGAGGTCCAACTCATCCCAAACAATCTCAATTGGGTTGAGGTCTGTGATTGTGGAGGCCAGGTCATCTGATGCAGCACTCCATCACTCTTCTTCTTGTTCAAATAGCCCTTACACAGCCTGGAGGTGTGTTTTGGGTCATTGTAGTGTTGAAAAACAAATGATAGTCCCGCTAAGCGCAAACCAGATGGAATGGCGTATCGCTGCAAAATGCTGTGGTAGACATGCTGGTTAAGTGTGCCTTGAATTCTAAATAAATCACTGAGAGGGTCACCAGAAAAGCACCCCCACACCGTCACACCTCATCCTCCATGCTTCACAGTGGGAACCACACATGCAGAGATCATCCGTTCGCCTACTCTGCGTCTCACAAAGACACGGCGGTTGGAACCAAAAATCTCAAATTTTGACTCATCAGACCAAAGGACAGAATTCAAGCGGTCTAATGTCCATTGCTCTTGTTTCTTGGCCCAAGCAAGTCTTTTCTTATTATTGGTGTCCTTTAATAGTGGTTTCTTTGCAGAAATTTGACCACTCAGTGAAGCATTTATTTGGGCTGCAATCGGAGGCTCGTAACTCCAACTAACTTATCCTCTGCAGCAGTGGTAACTCTGGGCCTTCCTTTCCTGTGGCGGTCCTCATGAGAGACAGTTTCATCATAGCACCTGATGGTTTTTGCGACTGCACTTGAAGAAACTTTCAAAGTTCTTGAAATGTTTCGTATTGACTGACCATGTCCTGAAGTAATGATTTACTGTCGTTTCTCTTTGCTTATTTGAGCTGTTCTTGCCATAATATGGACTTGGTCTTTTACCAAATAGGGCAATCTTCTTTATACCATCTCCCTACCTTGTCACAACACAACTGATTGGCTCAAACGCATTAAGATGGAAAGAAATTCCACAAATGAACTTTTAACAAGGCACCTGTTAATTGAAATGCACCCCAGGTGACTGCCTCATGAAGCTGGTTGAGAGAATGCCAAGAGTGTGTACAGCTGTTTTCAAGGCAAAGGATAGCTACTTTGAAGAATCTAAAATCTAAAATACATTTAGATTTGTTTAACAGTTATTTTGGTTACTACATGATTCCATATGTGTTATTTCATAGTTTGGATGTCCTCACTATTATTCTACAATGTAGAAATTAGTAAAAATAAAGAAAATCCCTTGAATGAGTAGGTGTGTCCAAACTTATGACTGGTATTGTACTTTACTAGAAATCTGGTAAAATCTATCAGCTACAAGCCACACGCAGGAAAACTCTTGTCATTGGAGTCAATAATTATCCAACTGTACCTCCTGACAGGTCGTATATGCATACCAATGACTACTGGAATGGCCAGTTCTTCGGTGTGTATGCAGCCGGTGAGTACTCTGAAACGGACAACCTTATGTTATGTCAAAGGTATGACCATGTGTTTCTCTCGTGTTGCTTCAGAAGAGGTTCAGCTAAATTTGTGTTTCTATTTATTCAGATCTTGTCTGTTTTACTATATTCTCACGTATTCCCTTTGCCAGATCTCTTTATTGAGCTTTTCAGATGACTTAGATCATGACTGTTATTTGTCAGTGCTGTTTAGCTATGTACAGATTCTATGGGTATGATAGATCAATGTCCATTTTCTATACAGTTGCCTACAACAGTATTTACATACTGTACTATTGACACTTTTACTTCCACAGCCTCTTATCTTCTACATTTACATCTACATTCACATTTTGGTCATTTAGCAGATGCTCTTATCCAGAGCCACTCACAGTTGGTGCATTCAACTAAGGTAAGACGACCACCTAACTAACCAAACAGTGAATTTATAAGCATACTCTTTGTATCTAAATAATAGTGTTAAATGTCTTACTTCAAACTTACTCCTTATTTAGCATTTCAGAGACCCAAGACGAAAGAATGGGGAATGAGAGCAATACATCTTGCGACAACATTGATGACAATGTCATACCTAAATCATACAGATATGCATTGCTGTCAATATACACTATAGTGCTTATTGGAGGGATCATCAGCATGTCCCTCATGATCAACAACATCAAGTTCAACGCCTGCTCGGTGACCACCACAGCCGTCTTGAACCTGATCATGGTCCACATCCTCTTTCTCCTGACTGTGCCCTTCCGCCTCTACTTCTATGCGGCCGGCGAGTGGCATCTCGGCCCTGACTTCTGCAAGGTGGTCAGTGCCATGATCCTCGCCCACATGTACCTAGCCTTTATCTTCTACGTTATAATTCTGGTGATCCGCTATCACGACTTCTTCAGGAGTTCTAAGCAGGTGTTCTACAGGAGGCTACATGCCGTGGGGGCCAGTGCTGCAGTCTGGGGCCTCATTCTAATTGTGGTGGTCCCTTTAACTGCTGTGAAATATGGATCATCTACAGACAGTAACACAACCACCAGTGACAATCAGTGCTTTAACTTTGGAGGGGTTTTTGATGAGGAACATGCTGTAGCTGTGCTGAACTACATCCTCAGTGCTCTCATCATCATACTTACATTAGCCCTGGGCTGTTGTCAGATGTGTATTCTGTGGTGTGTGTACAGAACTCACAGGGCGATGATCTTCTCGCAACAGGAGTTTTGGGCTCAGATCAAAAGTATTTTCTTTATGCTGGTCATTATAGTATGCTTTGTTCCATACAATGCATTCAGGATTTACTATGTGAGTCATTTTAATGCCAATCTCCAGGTAAAGAATGAGATTGCTCTCGTCGTCACAACATTCAGCTGCTTTGACATGCTGACTTTTATAGGGAGAGGGTCGTTCAGACCCTGTGATACAATATGCTGTGTACCATGATTATCAATGCTGATTATTGAGTCAAATATTATTCCATTTGCACCTTATTTGCACCATGTTAACCAAATGTACAAAACTACAGTGCACAAAACATTAGGAACACCTGCTCTTTCCATGACATAGACTGACCAGGTGAATCCAGGTGAAAGCTATGATCCCTTATTGATGTCACCTGTTAAATCCACTTCAATCAGTGTAGATGAAGGGAAAGAGACAGGTTAAAAAATATGTTCAAGCCTTGAGACATGAATTGTGAATGTGTGCCATTCAGAGGGTGAATGGGCAAGACAAAATATTTAAGTGCTTTTGAATGGGGTATGGTGGTAGGTGCCAGGCGCACCGGTTCGAGTGTGTCAAGAACTGCAACGCTGCTGGGTTTTTCATGCTCAACAGTTTCCTGTGTGTATCAAGAATGGCCTACCATCCAAAGGACATCCAGTCAACTTAACACAACTTTTGGAAGTATTGGAGTCAACATGAGCCAGCACCCCTGTGGAACGCTTTCGACACCTTGTGGTCAATGCCCAACGAGTTGAGGCTGTTCTGAGGGCAAAAGGGGGTGCAACTCAATATTAGGAAGGTGTTCCTAATGTTCTGTACACTCAGTGCATATACTTTGATATCCTTCAAAGTGAAAGAGTTATAACTCTTCTCAAAGGGAAATTACTCGTTATAGCACTTTCCTAAGTAGGATATGATAATGCCATTTAGCAGATGTTTTTATCCAAAGCGACTTACAGACATGTGTGCATACATTTTACATATTGGTTGTCCCTGGAATTGAACCCACCATCTTGGCATTGTGGACGCCATGCTCTACAAACTGATCAAATCAGAAAAGACAAGAAAACAAACAGTGGAACTGTGTTTATTGTTAACTGTTGTAAAGTTCTGGAACATTAAACAAAGTAGTTACACACTCCCACTCCACATTGATGGGTTTGTACATGTTAGCTAAACTGATTCCTAAATAACCAGTCACCTAGTGTGTCATACTGTTACATTTACATCTATTTTATGCTAATTTTGTAACAAACATATACATGTTGATAAATCATGCAATCTTTATATTTTTTTACAACTACATTTTCAAGTGAATCATATCTTTGATTAAAATGTTCCTCTTTGTTTGTTCAATGTTTCTTGTGTTCACAGTTCCCTCCCTTTTGAGAAGACATGTCCATATTATTTAGAAAGGAATAATATAATTAAGCAATAAGGCCATAGGGGTTTGGTATTTTGGCTAATATACCACGGCTAAGGGCTGTTCTTGTGCACAACGTAACATGGAATGCTTGGATACAGACCTTAGCCATGGTATATAGGCCATATACCACAAATCCCTGAGGTGCCTTATTGCCATTATAAACAGGTTACCAATGTAATTAGAGCAGTAAAAAAAAATGTCTGATATACCATGGCTGTCAACCAATCAGCATTCATGGCTTGAACCACCCAGTTTATAATAAGAATTAATCTACATCGAATGACTGCAATTAGTGCAGAATCACATTAGTGGAAACCAAGTCTGTTCTCAGGGCAGGCCTGGATGTAGATAAATATGTTTGAGTGGCGTTGAGACTATTTTTGCATTTTAGCTAACCCTTTCCTAACCTTAACCTAATTCTCCTAAACCCGCCACGTTAATTATCCTAATTATGCATGTTCTCCTAACCTGCTGCAAAAAGTTACTTATGCTAGTCAAAACCGGCAGACCTGCCCTGAGAACAGTCTTGGTTTCCATTAATGTGATACTGCTCAATCATCGAAAACGCTCATCAGCTACATTTTAAAGCATTACATAGCAGGAGTAGGCATGCACAGTTCATAATGAAGTACCCACTTCAGTGGTGCTTAGCTTCAACAACAGCACTGCAAACTGTTACACTAACTTGCCATAAAGTATTGGTTGCTGCATCTGTGGTCGACATCAATAGTGATACAGTCTCGGTTGAAAAATACAACTCCAAACAAAGCACACAAGATGTATAAAATAGTGAAAGTACATTGCAGAAGTGTGTAAAGAAACACTGCACAAATGAGGATGTTGACAGACCTAGTGTAAATAATGCCGATATCAGGTATCAGACGTTTTACATCCAAGGCAGCGGTGTTCAACAAAAACCTGTGATCAGTGATATATATTGTATAACATATACACTTATTTTAGGGTCCAAACAATAAAAATGGGTCCCTGTCTGGATATTGTTTCTGAAGGAAGTAGGAGATCACAATTACTGAACTCCTTTGTCGCTACAGCAACCCCATTTACTATAGGCCAACTGTACAATCTACTACCTGGATCCCACTGTCAACCAGCACCATTATATCATATCAAAGTGTGCCGAATACAACAGGTGTAGCCCTTACAGTGAAATGCTTACTTACAGGCTCTAACCAACAGTGCAAAAAAGGTATTATGTGACCAAAAGGTAAGTAAAGAAATAAAAACAACAGTAATATGACAGTGAAAAATAACAGTAGCGAGGCTATATACAGTAGCGAGGTTATAACAGTAGAGAGGCTGCATACAGGCACCGGTTAGTCGGGCTGATTGAGGTGGTATGTCTAGGTAGATATGGTTAAAGTGACTATGCATATATGAAGAAGTGAGAGTAGCAATAGCGTAAAAGAGGGGTTGGCGGGTGGCGGGACACAATGCAGGTAGCCTGGTTAGCCAATGTGCGAAGGCACTAGTTGGTCAGGCCAATTGAGGTAGTATGTACATGAATGTATAGTTCAAGTGACTATGCATACTGTATATGATAAACAGAGAGTAGAAGCAGCATGAAAGAGGGGTTGGGGGCAGGGGGCACACAATGCAAATAGCCCGGGTAGCCATTTGACTACCTGTTCAGGGGTCTTATGGCTTGGGGGTAAAAACTGTTGAGGAGCCTTTTTGTCCTAGACTTGGCACACCGGTACCGCTTGCCATGCGGAAGTAGAGAGAACAGTCTATGACTGGGGTGGCTGGTGTCTTTGACAATTTTTAGGGCCTTCTTCTGACACCGCCTGGTGTTGAGGTTCTTGGATGGCAGGCAGCTTAGCCCCAGTGATGTACTGGGCCGTACGCACTACCCTCTGTAGTGCCTTGCGGTCAGAGGCCGAGCAATTGCCGTACCAGGCAGTGATGCAACCAGTCAGCATGCTCTCGATGTTGCAGCTGTGGAACCTTTTGAGGATCTGAGGAGCTATGCCAAATCTTTTTAGTTTCTGAGGGGGAATAGGCTTTGTCGTGCCCTCTTCACAACTGTGTGTTTGGACCATTCTAGTTTGTTGGTGATGTGGACACCAAGGAACTTGAAGCTCTCAACCTGCTCCACTACAGCCCCGTCGATGAGAATGGGGGCATGCTCAAACCTCCATTTCCTTTAGTCCACAGTCATCTCCTTAGTCTTGGTAACGGTGAGGGATAGGTTGCTATTCTGGCACCACCCGACCAGGTCTCTGACCTCCTCCCTATACGCTGTCTTGTCGTTGATCAGGCCTACCACTGTTGTGTCATCTGCAAACTTAATGATGGTGTTGGAGTCGTGCCTAGCCATGCAGTCGTGGGTGAACAGGGAGTACAGGAGAGGACTGAGCACACACTGGGCTCCAGTGTTGAGGATCAGCATGGCATATGTGTTGCTACCTACCCTCACCACCTGGGGGCGGCCCGTCAGGAAGTCCAGGATCCAGTTGCAGAGGGAGGTGTTCAGTCCCAGGATCCTTAGCTTAGTGATGAGCTTTGAGAGTATTATGGTGTTGAACTCTGAACTGTAGTCAATGAATAGCATTCTCACATAAGTATTCCTTTTGCCCAGGTGGGAAAGGGCAGTGTGGAGTGCAATAGAGATAGCATCACCTGTAGATCTGTTTGGGTGGTATGCAAATTGGAGTGGGTCTAGGGTTTCTGGGATAATGGTGTTGATGTGAGCCCTTACCAGCCTTTCAAAGCACTTCATGGCTATGGACGTGAGTGCTACGGCTCTGTAGTCATTTAGGCAGGTTGCCTTCGTGTTCTTGGGCACAGGGACTATGGTGATCTGCTTGAAACATGTTGGTATTATAGACTAAATCAGGGACATGTTGAAAATGTCAGTGAAGACACCTGCCAATTGGTCAGCACATGCCTGGAGCACACGTCCTGGTAATCCATCTGGCCCCTCAGCCTTGTGAATGTTGACCTGTTTTAAGGTCTTACTCACGTCGGCTACGGAGAGCGTGATCACACAGTCGTCCAGAACAGCTGATGCTGTCATGCATGGCTCAGTGTTGCTTGCCTCAAAGAGAGCATAGAAGTGATTTAGCTCATCTGGTAGGCTCGTGTCACTGGGCAGCTCGTGGCTGTGCTTCCCTTTGAAGTCTGTAATAGTTTGCAAGCCCTGCCACATAAGACAAGCGTCGGAGCCGGTGTAGTACGATTCAATCTTAGTCCTGTATTTACGCTTTGCCTGTTTGATGGTTCGTCGCAGGGCATAGTAGGATATCTTATAAGCTTCCGGGTTAGAGTCCCGCACCTTGAAAGTGGCGGCGCTACCCTTTAGCTCAGTGCGAATGTTGCCTGTAATCCATGGCTTCTGGTTGGGGTATGTACGTACAGTTACTGTGGGGACGACGTCCTCAATGCACTTATTGATAAAGCCAGTAACTGATGTGGTGTACTCCTCAATGCCATAGGAAGAATCCCGGAACATGTTCCAGTCTGTGATAGCAAAGCAGTCCTGTAGTTTAGCATTTGCTTCATCTGACCACTTTTTTATAGACCAAGTTACTGGTGCTTTCTGCTTTAATTTTTTGCTTGTAAGCAGGAATCAGGAGGATAGAGTTGTGGTCGGATTTACCAAATGGAGGGCGAGGGAGAGCTTTGTATGCATCTCTGTGTGTGGAGTACAGGTGATCTAGAATTGTTTTCCGTCTGGTTGCACATTTAACATGTTGATGGAAATTAGGGAGAACTGATTTAAGTTTCCCTGCATTAAAGTCTCCGGCCACTAGGTGCGCCGCCTCTGGGTGAGTGGTTTCCTGTTTGCTTATTTCCTTATACAGCTGACTGAGTGCAGTCTTAGTGCCAGCATCCGTCTGTGGTGTTAAATAAACAGCCACGAAAAGCATAGCTGAAAACTCTCTAGGCAGATAGTGTGGTCTACAATTTATAACAAGATACTCTACTTCAGGCGAGCAAAATCTAGAGACTTCCTTAGATTTCGTGCATCAGCTGTTGTTGACAAAAATGCAAAGACCGCCCCACCCTCGTCTTAACGGAGTGTGCTGTTCTATTTTGCCGGTGCAGCGTATATCCCGCTCGCTGAATATCCATGTCCTCATTCAGCCACATGTCCTCATTCAGCTGCAACACAGTGAGAGATATAGTAAAAAAAACAATGGTGATAGCTCTTTGTATTGAAACATCATGGCTACGTCTCAAATAGCACCCTATTCCCGATATAATGCACTGTTTGACCAGGGGCTATTCGAATCTGGGTCAAAAGTAGTGCACTATAGGGAATAAGCACTATAATGTAGCAAATGAAATAGGAACATTTGAATGAATAACTAGGTTGGTTGATGTTTAGTTGAGATAGGCTAAGCGGGAGATCCCTGGAATCTGTGTCAGTGGAGCTTTGGAGGATATCATGCAGTTCAACTAGGCTATGAAGTCTGCATAAGTAGCTATAACTTCTGTAATCACTGACATGTTCACATAGCCACTCTTAAAACAAGGAAACACAAGTGTCATTCACAACACTGAAGAAATAGTAGTGAAAATATATACCACATTGACTTGAATGTCATTACAATCAGCAATAAACTAAATTATAATATTTTGTATGATGCTAGGCCTTCATCAGTTATAGCTACATAAGTGGGATGGAGGTCATAAAGTGTGAATGAGTTATATTGACTGGACTGAAAACCTTTGCTGGGGAAATAAAAGGTGCCAATCCTTTTTTTAATGATCTGTAGGTGATATTGTACAATTAAATCAATGAATAGAAAATATCACTATAATACATTTCATTCAAACAGATAAGGAAAATGTGCGCTCGCTGCACACATTTTTAGGCTTGTCTATAGCAGATGATGCACATCTTTCATCCATCATTGGTACTCAAAAGACCGCTTCAAACATGATCAGGATTTCTGATGCGAATCACGTCCTTGAAAAATACAGTGCACAGTATATATGCGGTGCCGTCAATGACATAAGCCCTATTTGCACAGGATTCGTTTTACTGGGGGAAACGTCTACTGAATAGAACTTTCGCATTCCGGTCGCATTCCGCTTCGCTCCACAGGTAGTATCACATTTTCATTTCATTTCATTACAGTCCCAACGGTGAGATTTGTTTGATCGTAGCTAGCTACATAGCTAGCTACATAGCCGTCTTTGTTTCAAAGATAATTGTGTAGTCTAGAGCGATTTTCTAGGTTAGCTAGCCAGCTATTGTCGTTCTCCTAACGCAACGTAACGTAACCAACACTGCTAGCTAGCCAGCTAGCCCCCGAAAAGCAGCATTGTAGAAACTTCACACTCAACGGAACGACTTGATTAGGGTAGTGTCAACAACGCAGCTAGCCTACCTCAGCAGTACTGTATCATTTTAATCATTTTAGTCAATTAGATTCTTGCTACGTAAGCTTAACTTTCTGAACATTCGAGATGTGTAGTCCACTTGTCATTCCAATCTCCTCTGCATTAGCGTAGCCTCTTCTCTAGCCTGTCAACTATGTGTCTGTCTATCCCTGTTCTCTCCTCTCTGCACAGACCATACAAACGCTCCACACCGCATGGCCGCGGCCACCCTAATCTGGTGGTCCCAGCGCGCACGACCCACGTGGAGTTCCAGGTCTCCGGTAGCCTCTGGAACTGCCGATCTGCGGCCAACAAGGCAGAGTTCATCTCAGCCTATGCCTCCCTCCAGTCCCTCGACTTCTTGGCACTGACGGAAACATGGATCACCACAGACAACACCGCTACTCCTACTGCTCTCTCTTTGTCCGCCCACGTGCTCTCGCACACCCCGAGAGCTTCTGGTCAGCGGGGTGGTGGCACCGGGATCCTCATCTCTCCCAAGTGGTCATTCTCTCTTTCTCCCCTTACCCATCTGTCTATCGCCTCCTTTGAATTCCATGCTGTCACAGTTACCAGCCCTTTCAAGCTTAACATCCTTATCATTTATCGCCCTCCAGGTTCCCTCGGAGAGTTCATCAATGAGCTTGATGCCTTGATAAGCTCCTTTCCTGAGGACGGCTCACCTCTCACAATTCTGGGCGACTTTAACCTCCCCACGTCTACCTTTGACTCATTCCTCTCTGCCTCCTTCTTTCCACTCCTCTCCTCTTTTGACCTCACCCTCTCACCTTCCCCCTACTCACAAGGCAGGCAATACGCTCGACCTCATCTTTACTAGATGCTGTTCCTCCACTAACCTCATTGCAACTCCCCTCCAAGTCTCCGACCACTACCTTGTATCCTTTTCCCTCTCGCTCTCATCCAACACTTCCCACACTGCCCCTACTCGGATGGTATCGCGCCGTCCCAACCTTCGCTCTCTCTCCCCCGCTACTCTCTCCTCTTCCATCCTATCATCTCTTCCCTCTGCTCAAACCTTCTCCAACCTATCTCCTGATTCTGCCTCCTCAACCCTCCTCTCCTCCCTTTCTGCATCCTTTGACTCTCTATGTCCCTTATCCTCCAGGCCGGCTCGGTCCTCCCCTCCCGCTCCGTGGCTCGACGACTCATTGCGAGCTCACAGAACAGGGCTCCGGGCAGCCGAGCGGAAATGGAGGAAAACTCGCCTCCCTGCGGACCTGGCATCCTTTCACTCCCTCCTCTCTACATTTTCCTCCTCTGTCTCTGCTGCTAAAGCCACTTTCTACCACTCTAAATTCCAAGCATCTGCCTCTAACCCTAGGAAGCTCTTTGCCACCTTCTCCTCCCTCTTGAATCCTCCTCCCCCTCCCCCTCCTCCCTCTCTGCAGATGACTTCGTCAACCATTTTGAAAAGAAGGTCGACGACATCCGATCCTCGTTTGCTAAGTCAAACGACACCGCTGGTTCTGCTCACACTGCCCTACCCTGTGCTCTGACCTCTTTCTCCCCTCTCTCTCCAGATGACATCTCGCGTCTTGTGACGGCCGGCCGCCCAACAACCTGCCCGCTTGACCCTATCCCCTCCTCTCTTCTCCAGACCATCTCCGGTGACCTTCTCCCTTACCTCACCTCGCTCATCAACTCATCCCTGACCGCTGGCTACGTCCCTCCCGTCTTCAAGAGAGCGAGAGTTGCACCCCTTCTGAAAAAACCTACACTCGATCCCTCCGATGTCAACAACTACAGACCAGTATCCCTTCTTTCTTTTCTCTCCAAAACTCTTGAACGTGCCGTCCTTGGCCAGCTCTCCCGCTATCTCTCTCAGAATGACCTTCTTGATCCAAATCAGTCAGGTTTCAAGACTAGTCATTCAACTGAGACTGCTCTTCTCTGTATCATGGAGGCGCTCCGCACTGCTAAAGCTAACTCTCTCTCCTCTGCTCTCATCCTTCTAGACCTATCGGCTGCCTTCGATACTGTGAACCATCAGATCCTCCTCTCCACCCTCTCCGAGTTGGTCATCTCCGGCGCGGCCCACGCTTGGATTGCGTCCTACCTGACAGGTCGCTCCTACCAGGTGGCGTGGCGAGAATCCGTCTCCTCACCACGTGCTCTCACCACTGGTGTCCCCCAGGGCTCTGTTCTAGGCCCTCTCCTATTCTCGCTATACACCAAGTCACTTGGCCTGTGCCATTAAACCCCTACAACTCATCCAGAACGCCGCAGCCCGTCTGGTGTTCAACCTTCCCAAGTTCTCTCACGTCACCCCGCTCCTCCGCTCTCTCCACTGGCTTCCAGTTGAAGCTCGCATCCGCTACAAGACCATGGTGCTTGCCTACGGAGCTGTGAGGGGAACGGCACCTCAGTACCTCCAGGCTCTGATCAGGCCCTACACCCAAACAAGGGCACTGCGTTCATCCACCTCTGGCCTGCTCGCCTCCCTACCACTGAGGAAGTAGTTCCCGCTCAGCCCAGTCAAAACTGTTCGCTGCTCTGGCCCCCCAATGGTGGAACAAACTCCCTCACGACGCCAGGACAGCGGAGTCAATCACCACCTTCCGGAGACACCTGAAACCCCACCTCTTTAAGGAATACCTAGGATAGGATAAAGTAATCCTTCTCCCCCCCCCCTTAAAAGACCTAGATGCACTATTGTAAAGTGGCTGTTCCACTGGATGTCATAAGGTGAAAGCACCAATTTGTAAGTCGCTCTGGATAAGAGCGTCTGCTAAATGACTTAAATGTAATGTAAATGTAATGTAAATGGGGGAGATATGTGCACGAGGACAAATCACAACATTCTTCATTTAAGTCCAGTCCAAATCTGCCATGTCAGTCATTTTTATACTGAACAAAATAATAAAAGGCAACCTGCATAAATGTCAACAACTTTCAACGTCAGCAGTGAAGAGACGACTCTGGGATGCTGGACTTCTAGGCAGAGTTCCTCTGTTCAGTGTCTGTGTTCTTTTGCCCTTCTTAATCTTTAATTTTTATTGGCCAGTCTGAGATATGGCTTTTTCTTTGCAACTCTGACTAGAAGGCAAGCATCCGCCTCTTCACTGTTGACGTTGAGACTGGTGTTTTGCGGGTACTATTTAATGAAGCTGCCAGTTGAGAACTTGTGAGGTGTCTGTTTCTCAAACTAGACACTCTAATGTACTTGTCCTCTTGCTCAGTTGTGCACCGGGGCCTCCCACTCCTCTTTCTATTCTGGTTAGAGCCAGTTTGCGCTGTTCTGTGAAGGGAGTAGTACACAGCGGTGTACCAGATCTTCAGTTTCTTGGCAATTTCTCACATGGAATAGCCTTCATTTCTCAGAACAAGAATAGACTGACGAGTTTCAGAAGAAAGTAATTTGTTTCTGGCCATTTTGAGCCGGTAATCGAACCCACAAATGCTGATGGGCCAGATACACAACTAGTCTAAAGAAGGCAAGTTTTATTGCTTTTTTAATCAGGACAACAGTTTTCAGCTGTGCTAACATAATTGCAAAAGGGTTTTCTAATGATCGTGCCATTGGAACACAGGAGTGATAGTTGCTGATAATGGGCCTCTGTATGCCTATGTAGATATTCCATAAAAAATCGGACGTTTCCAGCTACAATAGTCATTTACAACATTAACAATGTCTACACTTTATTTCTGATCAATTTGATGTTATTTTAATGAACAAAAAATGTGCTTTTCTTTAAAAAACAAGGACATTTCTTGGACATGACCCCAAAAACAAGGACATGACCCCAAACATTTGAACGGTAGTGTACATGACTAACATTCTCTAGTATTACTAGTCCTGTGCGAATAGGGCTATACTCTGGTTGCAGCCAGCCAGCCGTTGTTAATCGATACCGGCATCTACCTTGAGTAGCTTAATCTGTCATCCTCTGACTATAAAATCCGAGCTACATTTTTGAGGGAGTGATATAAGAGGATTCGAGTCGTAGGCCTAGTATGAAATGGATAAACCGTACTCAATGTGGATACCGAGGTAGAGTAGGTTTTATGGTCAGGAATATTTGCGCTAAACCGTGTGAACATTTCTGGATTTAGATACTCACATCTGCTTAGGTCTATTGCCTTTACATAGAATGCATGGTTACAGTACAAACCCATAACTTCCTTGCCGTTTTCTTCAGCTCCGACAAAGATTTGCTTAACAAGTCACATAAGAGCCCCACAGTGGAGGTGTCATAATACCCATAAAACCTAGCGGTCAAACGGAATTGTTCCAATACTCTTTCCACCATTCATTTTTGGGGGGATTTTAGAACCACTTCAAACAAGGTCTGTGTTTGTAGACTTTCCCTGTCGTGATGTTTTGATAACCGTGTAAATCTCTCTCGGACAGGGTGACTTTTATCAATATATTTGGCTGTATTCACTCTTAGATTCGAAAAATGCTCATTAGCATCAAAGTAGACATCATGCAAGACTACAAATCCCTACAAGCTCCTGCATTTAATCTCTGTCTGCCACCTTTGCTAACAGGTAAATTTAAAGAAATGTGGCCAATTTATTCATTAGAACATTTAGCTAACATTCGATAGTTCATCCAGAGATTCGTACCTTTGCCTCGATTCGGCAGTCTTTTCCAGATCATCATGGCATATGTGGTTCTTTATGATAGCCACATTAGCTGCTAATTAGTACTTCATTTGTTGGGGGCAAATACAGGCAAATATATTAATATAAATCACATTGTCTAAGAGAGATTTACATGGTTGTCAAAACGTCATGCCAGAGTGAGCCTACACGAAAAACAGCCCCTATTTGAAGTTTCTTAAAAACAATTGGAACCATTTCGCTGTTTGACCGCTAGTTTTTATGATTCATACTGTGGTACTCTTACTGCATTCACATGCTAGTCGAAACTCAAATGTCCCACCTGCTGATTTGTTGAAAGCGGCACGTGTATCTATAACCCGTTAACATGTCAAAATGTCCGACTATTCTAGTTCCGACTAGCACATGAACACAGCATTTATAGAGGGAAATGGGATACCTAGCCAGTTGCACAACTGAATGCATTCAACCGAAATGTGTCTTGCGCATTTACGCAACCTCTGAATCAAAGAGACGGGTAATCGACGTACATGTCATCGGCGGCCGGGGAGCAGCTGTTTTAAACTGCAACCTAACGCACATCAGTGCTATCATTAGCTAGGGCGCACAAAAGGATGAGAGCGCATGAGGTATCAGCCAAGTCAGAAACAAACGTCTTCAATGCACTCCCTCCTCAACAGACTTGTATATATTTTGTGCAGCACTTATCCAGATTGATTTGAGCTTTACAAGTTTATAGCATCTCTGTGATTGCACTTGATGTGGTCCCCACTCCCAAGTGGCTCTCTAATACATTTTTTCATGGTTAATGAGAAATAGTTTATTTTGGCGTTAAATCCAAAATATATGTGGTTTAAAAATATGCACTGCTCAAAAAAATAAAGGGAACACTTAAACAACACAATGTAACTCCAAGTCAATCACACTTCTGTGATATCAAACTGTCCACTTAGGAAGCAACACTGATTGACAATACATTTCACATGCTGTTGTGCAAATGGAATAGACAACAGGTGGAAATTATAGGTAATTAGCAAGACACCCCCAATAAAGGAGTGGTTCTGCAGGTGGCGACCACAGACCACTTCTCAGTTCCTATGCTTCCTGGC
The DNA here is from genome assembly GCF_034236695.1 of Oncorhynchus nerka. Classification (NCBI taxonomy): domain Eukaryota; kingdom Metazoa; phylum Chordata; class Actinopteri; order Salmoniformes; family Salmonidae; genus Oncorhynchus; species Oncorhynchus nerka. The sequence goes on along the minus strand of NC_088424.1, from coordinate 23,302,376 downwards.
TGATGTTTTGGTCACTTTTGAATGCTGGCGGTGTTTTCACTCTAGTGGTAGCATGAGACAGAGTCTACAACCCACACAAGTGGCTCAAGTAGTGCAGCTCATCCAGGATGGCACATCAATGCGAGCTGTGGCAAGAAGGTTTGCTGTGTCTGTCAGCGTAATGTCCAGAGCATGGAGGCACTACCAGGAGACGGGCCAGTACATCAGGAGACGTGGAGGAGGCTGTAGGAGGGCAACAACCCAGCAGCAGGACCGCTACCTCCGCCTTTGTGCAAGGAGGAGCAGAAGGAGCACTGCCAGAGCCCTGCAAAATGACCTCCAGCAGGCCACAAATGTGCATGTGTCTGCTCAAACGGTCAGAAACAGACTCCGAGGGTGGTATGAGGGCCCGATGTCCACAGGTGGGGGTTGTGCTTACAGCCCAACACCGTGCAGGACGTTTGACATTTGCCAGAGAACACCAAGATTGGCAAATTCGCCACTGGCGCCCTGTGCTCTTCACAGATGAAAGCAGGTTCACACTAAGCACATGTGACAGACGTGACAGAGTCTGGAGACGCCGTGGAGAACGTTCTGCTGCCTGCAACATCCTCCAGCATTACCGGTTTGGCGGTGGGTCAGTCATGGTGTGGGGTGGCATTTCTTTGGGGGGCCACACAGCCCTCCATGTGCTCGCCAGAGGTAGCCTGACTGCCATTAGGTACCGAGATGAGATCCTCAGACCCCTTGTGAGACCATATGCTGGTGCGGTTGGCCCTGAGTTCCTCCTAATGCAAGACAATGCTAGACTTCATGTGGCTGGAGTGTGTCAGCAGTTCCTGCAAGAGGAAGGCATTGATGCTATGGACTGGCCCGCCCGTTCCCCAGACCTGAATCCAATTGAGCACATCTGGGACATCATGTCTCGCTCCATCCACCAATAGACTGTCCAGGAGTTGGCGGATGCTTTAGTCCAGGTCTGGGAGGAGATCCCTCAGGAGACCATCCGCCACCTCATCAGGAGCATGCCCAGGCGTTGTAGGGAGGTCATACAGGCACGTGGAGGCCACACACACTACTGAGCCTCATTTTGACTTGTTTTAAGGACATTACATCAAAGTTGGATCAGCCTGTAGTCTGGTTTTCCACTTTAATTTTGAGTGTGACTCCAAATCCAGACCTCCATGGGTTGATACATTTGATTTCCATTGATAATTTGTGTGTGATTTTGTTGTCAAGCACATTCAACTATGTAAAGAAAAAAGTATTTAATACGAATATTTCATTCATTCAGATCTAGGATGTGTTATTTTAGTGTTCCCTTTATTTTTTTGAGCAGTGTAATTTGAGTGGAGTGAAAGAAGGATGATCAGTCATCCCTGCAGTAATCAATTAGTCCACTAGATGGTAACATATTGTCATATAACTTTTCAGTACAGCATATTAAATGACCAAGGTGTTTTAAAATTATTATAGCATTTCATCACATTACTGCCAAGCTGGGCACTGGGGAAACCTAGAGTTGGTAAACTAGAATGTAGCACTGTATACAACAGCAGAGCTCCACTGTAAAATACCAATAGTGTCCATTGTCAAAAAGCTGTACATTCACATTTGTCAGAATAATGATTGAAAATATACTTATGTGACTCAAGCTGCCTAAGTAAAAGGGAGAGCTACATTTCAATAGAGCAGTGGTGCCCCACACCCTCTCTCTAGTCTCTTGTTCATACATTTAGTTAGATTGTGCTTGGGTTGGGGGGATGTGCATTGGGGGCTAAATCCCTGGCCTTTCATCCTATAATCTCCTCTTCAAGGTCACGAGCGAATTAGTTTTCTATATCGACCAGAAAAAGGACATGGATCCAAAATGGAAGCACTTGGGCTCAGACTTTGCCGTTGTCTCTGTGGGGAGGCCTCCGAGCCCGGGGAGACTGGCTCAGCTGGGGATTATAGCCTGGTTTCATCTACCAGTTGGCGTCCCAAATGGCACCCTATTCCCTATTGCGTGCCCTACTTTTGACTAGAACCTATATGGGCCGTGGTCAAAAGTAGTGCACTACGTAGGGAATAGCGTGCCATTGTAAACGCTCCCCAGGCCAGGGCACGGGGGAGCAATGCTCACATGACTTCACCACCCCATGCATGGTCTACTGGGCTGTTCTGTTGCTAAGGTTCACCAAGGAAAGCAATTATGGCACAATGCTATTTTGTGAGCAATTGAATTGTTTGACTTGTGTTATGGGATATGAATTGTGGAACATACTCTGTATTGTTGAAATGAGTCCACTCACTGTGTTGTTTCTCATTCAAGGTTTACCAGAGACTATGCAACTACTCCTCTGACACTGGCTGAACATTCCCCATGCATCCCAAGTGCTGATGATGAAAATGGAGGAATTTGACTGGTGAATTAAAAAAAAAAAAAATGTTTATACATCTTGCTCTTGAATAAATACTTGCATACACATTTGTTCTTAACTGACTTGCCTAGGTAAATAAAATAAACATACTGCAACCTCAAGTGAGATATAAATCAAAGGTAGAGCCTACCTTTGCCGTCAAATCTCCTTTCAACTCAGCAGCAGTGGCTGCAGAGTATGGATTTTTCCACACCATAACAAAACACAGTGCAAAGTTATTCAGGTATTTCTTGGGCTATAAGAGTGGTGCATTGTGTGTGATACCAGAGAGAAGAGAGTGAGATCATGTGTGCTGTGCTCTTATTGTCCCTGGGGACAGGATGACACGACTGATAAAAACAATGAGCAGCAGCCAGGGAACCTGTGCCTTCTACCACCATGTTGAATTATTATGCAACGCTATATCTTAAAATAGGTACCTTCAACAATACGGATGAACATCGTTTACTGTAAAATGTACTTTAGTATTTATGTGCACCTGTTTAGGGGTGTACACAAAATACTAAAACATGATATTGTGTTTCACAAAGCTTTCCCTGCATCCTGTGTATACCATTGTTTGAACTTTAATTTCCTTTTTATATGACCTTTTAGTATTTATTTTTGTTAGAAAAACAGGTGCAAAATATGTGCTCCTGGCTACTTTATGTGAATTGTGTTATAAACAGGCTCCCTCAGGGCCATTCACCTTGGAAGTGTGTGCAGAAGGAATAGCAAACCTCCACGTAATGCATATTTATGCATTTATTTATTTCAACAGGGGTTAAATTACGAGTGGGTGGTAGGAATTTTTATCAACTTTCAAAACCTCCATCCACTCACCCCAACCCAAATACAAATATTTTTAACATTAGGCCTACTTATGTAGCTGTCTGACTCAGTGGTGTGCCCATTTGACAAAGAGGAAGTGGTGGCGACTGGCCCACATCTGTACAGTAGTCATATTGGTGCTCTATGCCTGGGGGACAGATGATGTCATCTAAACTAGGTTGAGCGAGACAATAGAGGGATGCCTAGGAGAGTGGAGAGGGAAATAGACCCTTGTTAGACTTTTTTTTTTTTTAAGTGTAATCTTTGTCGATCACATCATATGCACAGTGGACACTTAAAGATCAATAGGTCCTATGGACTAAATGGATGGACACCTACTTTTAATTTCCATTGAAGCAGTAAGTAGCCTATATAACTATGATATAGCTTACGGACATATTGAGTTTAGTAAATTCAGCTCAAAGTAAGAACTATTAAGAAGAGAAGAGTAGACCATGTTAGATCAGATTATACCTATTAACTGTATGTATGGCTGTGTAGCCAAGACTAGTCTACAGATGCCGTGAAATGTGGGAGAGAAAGAGATGCTCATCCGTGCATCACCAGCAGGTGTCGCTGCCTATACTCGTACCTGAACTGCACAATGTTGTTTGACAGCAAGGGGGATGTTACAGACGGGGGAGGATGGTAGAGAGCAAGCGCCGCTACCTTATTTGCTGCACACCGCAGCGAATTGGTCTCCCTACCCTGCCCGCACTTACAGAGGTCTCTCTTGACCATTCAGTGGATGCTGTCTTTTCGGCAAACACCATCGTCGAGCGTAATGTTTTCGGACCCTTCGTTAGGAATGTTTTACATGGTTTGAATTTTGGGTACCAATCGAGGGGAGTCGAGAAGAACGCGGTTCTCCGGTATATTTTACAGTAAGCGCAATGTCATTCCAGTTGCTTTTCCAGCTGTCATACACTCCATGCACACCGCACAATTACAAAACAGCATGCATTTGACACTCGTCTCGGAAGGGAGGAAAAATCGCTGGTTCTGGCTTGCCTTTGTATTCATTGTTTTTTGCCTTTTGTTATTCTGACAGATGTTTTTCCAGCACACGAAAGTGTAATATGTTTTGTTTTATTGTGGGTTAAATGTAGGGTGTTGCATTGATTATTGACTGAAAATGGCGTGGATGCAAAACAAGAAGAAACTATTACTTTATGGTTGACCTACATTTCAACGATATATTTATAAGAATATACTGGTCGACAGCAGATCGCAGATGACCGACATTCTTTTGTTTGTAATGCAATGATGTAAAAAAAAAAAAAAAAAGGTACAATGGTGAGATTAATGTCTCGTTTTCATAGCTGATGATGACCCCCTATGAATAAGCATCTTATTCTAGGTTTCCATGACTATGCATGGTTATGTCTTGTACGACTAACAGGTCTTTCATCACCAAAGGTAGCCTATCTTCATCATTTTTATTTATCTGAATAGGATGCATTACCGCAGTTAGATCAACTCCATATAAAAATGCCCTAATTTTTTATTTGCATGTGATGCTCGGCGTTTGATCGTGTATGGACTGCAATGCCTGGCATGCATGTTGCAAGAACAGTCATGTTTTTCCTAAGCATGTTCATCGTTTGGGTTGCTTTCTGTAAAAAGTAGGCTACATATATATATAATTGTTTCCATTTATTTGGGGCCAAAATTGAGCCCATGGTTTGTAGCTACTTAATAAAAAGCTGTCAAACACTTGTTTTGCTCTATCAAGAATAATAACACTGGTGATTTTAAGTTGAAGGTATAAGCCATGTTGAAACCATTACACATCATTGAATGCATGAATTTATTGATAAATGGTAGTCCAGGACTATAGGTATGGCTAGACATTTATATAATTCAAGATTCTGCAGACTTGTTTGTGTGTAAATGGAGAAAAAACTCAGTCAAAATGCGATATATTTTATGGACAAATCATATTCAAATCATAAGTCCCTGATAGAAACAATTTATATTCAATAGGACACATCCTCTGGTCAGACAATTATGATGCTTGTTTCCCTAGGACCAACAAAAGGGACTATTGGCTCTCACTGGGTCATCAACGTCAATGATACAGTGTATATGTATCCCAGAAACCTTGGCCTATTCCATGACTTACCAATGGGTTCTTTATATAGGCCTACTAGAGATGGCTCAGTTATGGACAGGATGATTTGATACATGATCTTACTGGTTCAGGGATTGAGAAAAATGGGGGCTAAAGTCCGAAGAGCTGCCATCCAATTGCCTCGCCTTCATTTGACTTATGATTTTGAGGGGCTGGCTAGATGAATGATCGCAGAGGCTGTAGATAGGCAAGTCAGTGCGGAGAGGCTAGACCATTCATTGGCTGTAGGCTACTCAATGAGTATAACTCTGGTATCGTTATATATGGTGTACTGTAGAGACACTATAGTGTAGGCTAATACATAGCCTACTAGACATCCCTCTGCACTTCTGAAATGTAGGCTCACAGATATCTGAAATGTTGGCTCACAGATATCTGAAATGTAGGCTCACAGATATCTGAAATGTAGGCTCACAAATATCTGAAATGTAGGCTCACAGATATCTGAAATGTAGGCTCACAGATATCTGAAATGTTGGCTCACAGATATCTGAAATGTAGGCTCACAGATATCTGAAATGTAGGCTCACAGATATCTGAAATGTAGGCTCACAGATATCTGAAATGTAGGCTCACAGATATCTGAAATGTAGGCTCACAGATATCTGAAATGTTGGCTCACAGATATCTGAAATGTAGGCTCACAGATATCTGAAATGTAGGCTCACAGATATCTGAAATGTTGGCTCACAGATATCTGAAATGTAGGCTCACAGATATCTGAAATGTAGGCTCACAGATATCTGAAATGTTGGCTCACAGATATCTGAAATGTAGGCTCACAGATATCTGAAATGTAGGCTCACAGATATCTGAAATGTTGGCTCACAGATATCTGAAATGTAGGCTCACAGATATCTGAAATGTAGGCTCACAGATATCTGAAATATAGGCTCACAGATATCTGAAATGTTGGCTCACAGATATCTGAAATGTTGGCTCACAGATATCTGAAATGTTGGCTCACAGATATCTGAAATGTAGGCTCACAGATATATGAAATGCCACAACTATTCCCAGCCTATTTGTTTTATTCAATTCTGTTTTTTATTGTATTTTTTTACAGTGGTTAGAGACATAAGCCACAAGAGTAGGGGTTGTGGTTAGTCTCTAGACAGACGGGTTGCCTCCCACAATGTACTGATGTTCCCTAAGTCTGTGATTCCTGAGACTAGATTGTGGTGGTAGTATGGTAAGTTTTCTGTTCTCTCCTGGGCTTGTTCCCATTTATTGGTGGTCAAACAGAATCTTTCTGCTATCCTCGATTACAAGGAAGACATTCAACTTATAGTTGACTGGGAGATAGGGTCTTAAAGCGGTGTCACCCGATTTGTTATCAATTTGAATCATCCTTTGTTTGACCTGATGAGCTTGTATGATAAGCTTTTTTTCATCAAGGGAATTGTGTTAAATTAGTTGTCGTCTGAGTGCAGGTGGCTATATTCCAATCATCCAAGCGGCAGATTGATATCATGGTCTGTCTCAGCCCCAGCCCAACTCCCAGTCCCCAACCCCAGCCTCAGAGCCCTCCCTGTGTTGATGGAAGATAATGGACATAGGCCTAGGTCATCAATCCCATGATTGGCTGTAGTGGTAAAAAAAAAATCTGACGTTTCAGACTAGCAGAGTGCCGTTATTATCATTAATTATTAAAGTGCTGCATGTGCACGGAATCTACCACATTAGGATTGGTTTAAAAAAAGAGAGTTAGTAACCAGTAGTTGTTCATGGTATCATCTGTGTTACTGCTGATTAGTGGTAGGGCTGGCTGGGTCTATCTGTGAAGGATCATTTAAACTCCAAAGGAAATCTTGCACTGACTAGATGAGTTTTCTCAATCAGCATGGGGGCGGCAGGGTAGCCTAGTGGTTAGAGCGTTGGACTAGTAACCAAAAGGTTGCAAGTTCAAATCCCCGAGCTGACAAGGTACAAATCTGTCGTTCTGCCCCTGAACAGGCAGTTAACCCACTGTTCCTAGGCCGTCATTGAAAATAAGAATTTGTTCTTAACTGACCTGCCTAGTAAAAAAAAAAAAAAATGTGTCATGCACAACAGTTTGTCATGTTATGAGAGACAGTGACACATTGTCTATCAAACGAATAAGTCAGTATTTTGGTCTGCAGTGTTCTCAGTTTAAGTGGCAGGCTTGGATGTATGTCACAGATTGTGACACACAGCTTTTTCTGTGAGTAGCGGAACCCGGCTCTGGAGGGGAGGGGCCCACAAGCTCGTCATCGCACACCTATGTCTAATTATTATAATAATATTTTTTATAAATCATTTTGACAGTAACCCTCCTTTATAATTTTCACATGTAGCAAGTGAAGTGTTTATGTTGTCCATTCTACATGGTAGTAGGTGAGACAGACAGAGAATATAGTTGTCATGTATCTAATTAGCCAATTTCTCAGCGGCGCCGGTGACAGCCCCCCTTGGCCTCCTCATCTAATTAACTATCAAGTTTAAAAAAAAGTTAGGTTCATCAGGTCGGACTCGGATGGAGACTGAGTGCGTTGTTCAAGATGGATAAACAAATGGAAAGACCAAGTGGTGCACACAAACGCTTTGTCTGATCAAGCTTGTGCAAAATTACAGAAGATAACCACATCCGCTACCACCTCGTCTTCGAATGACGCAACACTATGGCAGGTGGAAGCTAGTAGGGTTATTTATGCAGCAGCTAGCACTAGCAGTCCCGACAGAGACCTCACTGCCTGGGCCCGGTAATGAGAGTGGCCTTGCTCTTTCTCCTCTAGTGACAGTTCCTCTAGTGAGAGTGCCAGCCCTCCTTCTCTCCCAGAAAACCAAGATGATGACTGCCAGAGACCTAGTGGCAAATGTTTCCCACTTTAATTATTGAACAAGTAAATGCATTATTGCTGCCAGCCAGCATTCTAAATAGAAACAATATATGTTTTTTTTAAGGAGAGGGGAGGCAAATTCCGACTTTGTGGGGGTCAAGAGAAACTGCGCTACACCAGTGTCTGTAAGCCCAGTGGGCATATTGTAGGTCATGCCTCAAAGCCACGCTGTATTGCTTTCCCAATCAATCAATGCCCCTTAATGGTTGCCAAATTGTTGCCATGATGACTTTTGGTTGTTTGTGTCAGTTGCAGTAGATTTAGCCTAGTCTATTATGGAGTGAAAAAGACAGTTATTATACTGCACTGTATAGAACACTATTCCTTTTCGGACAGTTTGTTCACTCTGTCCTGGTCTTGTTTCCTCTCATTTAAAAAAATATATATATCTCAGTTTGGGTTGTTGGAGAAACAAGAGTGTGTCACAGGGCTGGGTCACTCTCTCACTCTCTCAATCTCTCTCTCACCCACCCAGTAGGACAGTGGTTCCCAAACTAGGGGTCGTGACCCCATGCGGGGTCCCCTGATATGAAAATGGGATCGCGGAAGAATTTCCAAAAACTAAATAAAATTGAAATGAAAATGATTGAATTCTAATAGATAAAATTAAATCAGAGTGCCCTTAGATCGTGGGAAAAGGCCGCACTTCACTGTTGCGCTTGAATCGGAATGGTTCAAGTGCAGCAGTCAAGTGTGGCCTTTCGAGCTGTCATGTGACCGAATGCTGCAGACAAAGCATTCACAGTTTATTACGGAGGAGTTTTGGTTCCTGACTCAAAGGGAATACCCTGCCATCTCCCTCAGAGCATTAAAACTCATGGTACCCTTTGCCAGCTCACATCTGTGTGAAGCTGGATTCAGCAGTGCTCTCGTCTGAATTAAAACCAAATATCGATCTATGGTTGGATGTGACAGTGAGGTGAGGCACTGTTGATCACGCACCCTGACTTTGAGAAGCTTGGACGCTACATATATCAAGCACACCCATCTCATCAGTGATTCATTTGCAATTGACTGTCATAGCCCCACAGTTGAGAAGACAATCAGAAATACTGTCAGAATGTTTTGCAATTGACTGCCATAGCCCCAAATGAAAAAGTAAACCAAGTAAACTTTGGCTGTTAATTGCATATTTTTTTTTCACGTGGTTGGGGTCGCAAACATTTTCAGATATCAAAATGGGATCATGGACGAAAAAAAGTTTGGGAACCCCTGCAGTAGGAAGTGCAGTCAGGTCTATGGATATCAAAGATGAGTTCAGCCATTGTGTGGACTTATCTCTCTTTTCATTAGCCTCCCTCTCCAAAGGCTGCTCTGACACGGACTAATCTTCCCTCTTTATTTTCACAACATATTTCTACACGAGGATCAAATAAAAATGTATTTGTCACATACTTCATAAGCAACAGGTGTCGACTAACAGTGAAATGCTTACTTACAGGCCCTTCCCAAAAATGCAGAGAGAAAAATAGAAAAATAATAGAAAGATAACCACAAGGAATAAATACACAATGAGTAATGATAACTTGGCTATACAGTACACACGGGGCACAGTACCGATGTACAGAGGTAATTGAGGTAGACATGTACAAATGTAGGGGTAAAGTTAATAGGCAACAGGATAGATAATAAGCAAAAGCAGCAGTGTATGTGATGAGTCCAAAGAGTTAGTGCAAAGTAGAGCAATGCAGATAGTCCGGGTAGCTATTTGGTTAACTATTTAGCAGACTTATGGCTTGGATCAGAAGCTGATCAGGGTCATTTTGGTTACATACATGCGGTAGCAGAGAGAACAGTCTTTGACTTCCTCTGTCACCGCCTGGTATAGAGGTCCGGGATGGCAGGGAGCTTGGCCCCAGTGATGTACTGGACCGTACGCATTACCCTCTGTATGGCAAGAGCGGCTCAAATAAGCAAAGACAAATGACAGTCCATCGTTACTTTAAGACAAGAAGGTCAGTCAATCCGAAGGTCAGTCAAGTGCAGTCGCAAAAACCATCAAGCACTATGATTAAACTGGCTTTCATGAGGACCGCCACAGGAAAGGAAGACCCAGAGTTACCTCTGCTGCACAGGATAAGTTCATTGAAGTTAATTGCAACTCAGAAATTGCAGCCCAAAGAAATGCTTTACAGAGTTCAAGTAACAGACACATCTCAACATCAACTGTTCAGAGGAGACTGGGTGAATCAGGCCTTTATGGTTGAATTGCTGCAAAGAATCCACTACTAAAGGACATCAATAAGAATAAGAGACTTGCTTGGGCCAAGAAACACAAGCAATGGACATTAGACCGGTGGAAATCTGTTCTTTGGTCTGATGAGTCCAAATTTGAGATTTTTGGTTCCAACTACCGTGTCTTTGTGAGACACTGTCTCTGATTTAATTAGAATTCAAGGCACACTTAACCAGCATGGCTACCACAGCATTCTGCAGCGATATGCCATCCCATCTGGTTTGCGCTTAGTGGGACTATCATTTGTTTTTCAACAGGACAATAACCCAAAACACACCTCCAGGCTGTGTAAGTGCTATTTGACCAAGAGAGGGATGGTGCTGCATCATATGACCTGGCCTCCATAATCACCCGACCTCATCCCAATTGAGATGATTTGGGATGAGTTGGCCCACAGAGTGATGGAAAAGCAGCCAACAAGTACTCAGCATATGTGGGAACTCCTTCAAGACTGTTGGAAAATCATTCCTCATGAAGCAATTAGAGAGAATGCCAAGAGTGTACAAAGCTGTCATCGAGGCAAAGGGTGGCTACTTTGTTTAACACTTTTTTTTGTAGTTACTACATGATTCCATATGTATTATTTCATAGTTTTGATGTCTTCACTGTTATTCTACAATGTAGAAAATAGTACAAATAAAGAAAAAACGTCCTAACATGACTGGTACTGTATGTAAGGTCACTGTGGGGACGACATCGTCGATGCACTTATTAATGAAGCCGGTGACTGATGCAGTAAACTCCTCAATGTTATTGGTTGAATCCCAGAACATATTCCAGTCTGCTAGCGAAACAGTCCTGTAGGGTAGCATCCGTTTTATCATACCACTTCCTTATTGAACGCGTCACTGGTACTTCCTGTTAGAGTTTTTGCTTTTAAGCAGGATGAACATGACCTCATTAGAAACCCAGACTATAGGCTCTTATAATTAGTGGAGTAGAGTGGATTTAGAAACATGCTGTGTTCAGATACCATTTTCACTTCTGATTATAAAATCCACTGACACATGAAATATGACAGCAGTGATCATGCGCTCATTTGTTTTTGTATATTGACCACACCAAAAACACGGTATGTTTTTATCATAAGTTTTTCATTTATGAAGTTTAAAAAACATCAGGCGAATACCCAACTAACTGCATCTTCCATTACCACAATTAGGACTATGAGGACTATCTATCAGAGGTTGACAGATAATCGGCATGGACGATAAATTAGGGACGATTTCAAGTTTTCATAACAATCGGTAATCATCATTTTTGGACGCCAATTACATTGCAATCCACGAGGAGACGGCGTGGCAGGCTGACAACCTGTTACGCGAGTGCAGCATCAAAATGACCTTATGGCTGCAAGGAGCCAAGGTTAGTTGCTAGCAAGCATTAAACTGATCTTATAGAAAACAATCAATCTTAACATAATCACTAGTTAACTGCACATGGTTGATACAATTACTAGTTTACTAGCTTGTCCTGCATTGTATATAATCAATGCGGTGCTGTTAATTTATCATCGAATCTCAGCCTACTTCAACTTCGCCAAACGCGTGATGATTTTACAAAAGCGCATTCACGAAAAAAGCACAATCGTTGCAGCAATGTACCTAACCGTAAACATCAATGCCTTTCATAAAATCAATACACAAGTATATATTTTTTTAAACCTGCATATTTAGTTAAAATAAATTAATGTTAGCAGGCAATATTAACAAGGGAAATAGTGTCACTTCTCTTGCGTTCAGTGCAAGCAGAGTCAGGGTATATGCAACAGTTTGGGCCGCCTGGCTTGTTGCTAACTGTGAAGACCATTTCTTCCTAACAAAAAACATAATTAATTTGCCAGAATCTTACATAATTATGACATAACATTGATGGTTGTGCAATGTCACAGCAATATTTAGACTTGGGGTTTCCACCCATCCATAAAATACAGAACGGTTCCATATTTCACTGAAAGAATAAACTTTTTGTTTTCGAAAAGATAGTTTCCGGATTTGACCATATTAATGACTTAAGGCTCGTATTTCTGTGTGTTTATTATATTATAATTAAGTCTATGATTTGATATTTGATAGAGCAGTCTGACTGAGCGGTGGTAGGCAGCAGCAGGCTCATAACATTCATTCAAACAGCACTTTCCTGCATTTGCCAGCAGCTTTTAGCAATGCTTGAAGCTGTTTATGACTTCAAACCTATCTACTCCCGAGATTAGGTTGGCAATACTATAGTGCCTATAAGAACATCCAATAGTCAAAGGTATATGAAATACAAATGGTATAGAGAGAAATAGTCCTATATATTCCTATAATAACTACAACCTAAAACTTCTTAAATGGGAATATTGAAGACTCATGTTAAAAGGAACCACCAACTTTCAAATGTTCTGAGCAAGGAACTTAAACATTAGCTTTTTTACATGGCACATATTGCACTTTTACTTTCTTCTCCAACACTTTGTTTTTGCACCTTTATTTAACTAGGCAAGTCAGTTGAGAACAAATTCTTATTTTCAATGACGTGGGTTAACTGCCTGTTCAGGGGCAGAATGACAGAATTGTACCTTGTCAGCTCAGGGATTTGAACTTGCAACCTTTCGGTTACTAGTCCAAAGCTCTAACCACTAGGCTACCCTGCCGCCTAATTGATTTTATTGATGTATTATATTAAGTGTTCATTAAGTGTATTATATTAAGTTAAAATTAAAGTGTTCATTGCTCATTCAGTATTGTTGTAATTGTTATTACAAATATATATAAAAATTGGCCGATTTATCGGCAGCGGCTTTTTTTGGTCCTCCAATAATCGGTATCGGCGTTGAAAAATCGTAATCGGTCGACCTCTACTATCTATTGTTATTGCATACATAGTAGCTGTATGCTACTTTTCCCTCTGTAGTTGTTTGGAAGGAAGCATTACTTTTTCATGTGTGATCTGTCTGATGTGATTTCTCTTTCTTTATACTGAGCTCCATCCATATGTCATGTCATCAACATATTTCATGTCATCAACACAACAATTTTTTATGGCTTACGTATGTCCTCAAAAATAACTTCACTCCATCTCAATCACTTAGGCATCCAAGGTGCTGTGAAAGAACCTGGGCCCCATTATGACAGAGTGTGCTAAAGTGCCTCATGGCTGGTTCACACCTAATGTCATGCATAAGCTGAGTTCCTGTAAATACTGTGTGCTCCAGTGATGATGATGCTGGAGGGTTAGCTAGTGCTCCAAGGCTTTAACTGCTTGACCAACTGTACTACTACTACTGCTGCTGCAGCTGCTGCTACTACTACTACTTCTGCTACTCTGCCACAGAGAGAGCAGGTCAAGTACGACCACAGACTGTTCATGCATTAATGAACCAAACCAACCCTTGGCTATGTTGAAATTGAAGCCATTGAGGGCTTAATCACCCAATGTGAGGTTGGGGATGTGTACCTGCTTTCCTCAGATACTGCCTAGTATGAATGTCCTAAATGGCTTGGAGATCGCCCACAGTGATGTGATGGCCATCCACACCACCGTCTTCTTTTGTTGTTTATGATGAAAATCCAGTATATGGAACATACATATTCTTATCATGCTTGTATGATATCCTATGTATAAGCGTGAACAGTACCATAGTGTAGTTTTATGCTTTGATGCTACCACAGAGAATTTTCTATTGACGTCATGTCTGCTTGGGACCTTCAAAGTAAATCGGATTTATTATGGATGTAGCCACTGCTTGATTATAAATTCTAGTTTTTTTTGCAATTTCATTCTACATCTGTAGTAATTCCACGGTAACGAAATTGCACTGAGACTCAGATTTTTCACTTAAAATGTATGCTTAACAAAAACCATTGATTTCAACGTTTAACAAACCATACAACTCTATGCACAAGGACTACTTTTAACAATTTACACTGAACATTTTACAAAAATACATTTACTGGAAGAACTGCAGATTTATTAAGAGAATGTTGGTCAAATCTCCTTCAGTTTTTTTGTGTCTTACTTTTCAAAAGTCTCAAATCTGCTCTGAATTAAGATTCAATGATGGGGATCGAATGGGGTGTCAGCTATGACATGACACATTAACTTAGAAAAAATCTATTTTGGTTATTAAACTACAGTAAGTGAAGTGGATTTACACCCAGTAACAGAATTTCGGATCTGTACTACACAGAAATGCATAATTATGGATATGAATATCATTCAATTCATAGTGATGTATCCTAAATACGTACACAAAGGTGTATATAAATATGCAATATCCTCCTTTGAATATTTGGGTATTATTCTACACACTGGAAATTATTTTAGTGAGCTCTGCCCCCAAACAAGACCAAATTTGGTTGGTCTGGCCAGACCAAATCTGAACCAATCATATGTTTCACAAGTTTTGACATCTAAGTACAGCACTGTAGAAGTAAAGTAGAGTACAGAAGAGTACAGAAGAGTAGAGCACAGAACTGTGTAGTTTAGTACAGTATAGTTCAGTAAAAAAGGTTAGCTGTATAGCTGCAGTGAAATGTGTTGTTTTACAGTGTCAGCCATAGTAGTACGGTGCCCCTGGAACAAATTAGGGTGAAGTGCCTTGCTCAAGGGCACATCAGCAGATTTTTCACCGTGTCAGCTAGGGTATTCCACATTTTTAGGATGGAAATTGTTGAAAAATGTATATACTCCTTCATTTCTAAAAATTATACTCTTCGCTTTAATTTGACACCCAATTTGACATGTTCCTATGAACTTCACATGTTGGTGCTCATGGCTCCTCTTACATGGAAATGACTGAAATCTTATTGTCTACCAATCTGGCCATAGGTTAGAGGCCTAACTGCAGGGGTCTCGAGTGTGAAGTCCCACTTGGAAGTTGTAATAGCCAAGCCATGTAACATCAATGGTAGGGTGTGGGTGTCACTCAGGCAGTGTACCTGTTGAGTCTTTACAGTGTGATCACAACCTTTCATTTGTGTGGTGAAGTCACTCAGCAACACTCCTGCTCACTCAGTACATCTGTAGAAATCCATGATGTTGATTATATTTTTAGATCTTATTTAGATCAACAGCAGTGTCCTAAAACAAGGCTGGACCTATTATTATAACGAAGACTCACTTGTAATGACAGCTCATTTTTATTTAAGGAATTTTTGCAATGGTGTATTTGGATCTAGATGTTCTCCAATCTCGACAAAATACAGAGATCAATGTCCATTTAGTTCAAGTTTTAAAGTCTATTTGTCACATACATAGGATACAGCAGGTGTAAAACAGTATAGTACAGCCATGTGTATATATAAATTCAATTCTGTATCTCCATGAGGTTTAAATTAATAATTAGATTAAACGAAGAATCACTTCCTTCCTGTAGGCCAAATTTAGACTGTTATACAAGAACACTGTCCATATCAGATTTTGCACATCGTTTGAGTCAGCCCCATATATTTATGAACGGCTGAGCCTGATGTCCATTGTGGTAAGCTATCTCATGAACTGATATAATGTATCCAAATGAGCAGACACCAAAGCCAATTGATTCATGAATTGCCCTACGTGCCCTCTCCCATAGCCTACAATTCTGTATTTCTTTGTGACTATCTTGTACACAGGTAGACCAGAAAAGCCACATCCCTGATTGGCAGATGAGTGTCAACCCTGATTAGAAGCACCTGCTGCTCATCGGTTGATCCTTACAAATGCTTTTATGAATTAAAATAAAATTGTAGCTACACAATGAAGGATGTCAAGCCGAGACCTCTGTGTACGCTGTCCCTGATGCAGTGAAAAAAACAATCTAATAATGAAGTAAGCTTTATGCAACATCTTTTTAAGTACGGTCCGTTACGCCTTTTTGTTTGTGAAACAGTACAGTGAAATGCTTACTTGCAAGCTTTTTCCCAACAAGGCGGTATTCACTATTCAGTATCAAGGTGAGAGAAAATAAAGGACATCATCTAAAGTAATACTATAGGTCAGAAAACACACAAGAAATATGAAAAAAAACAACATGAGAATGCAAGCTATATACAGGTCAGTGTCAGAACCATTATTGCAATGTGCAGGGGGTACTGGAGTTATTATGGTAGGTATGTACATGCAAACGGGTTAAAAAGTGACTGGTAGAAGGATAAATAGTCATGGTAATAATAATCAATATAGCAGCAGCGTGTGTGCATCGTGATGTGTGTGTGTGTGAGTGAGTGTATGTGTGGTGTGCAAGAGTGTTAGTATAGGTGTGTGTGGGTAGAGACCTGTGAGTGAGCATAGAGTCCGTGCAGATAGTCTGTGGGAGAGGGTGGGCGGCTGTAATTTAGCTGTTTAGCAGTCTTATTGCTTGGGGAAAGAAGCTGTCTCTGAGCCTGTTGGTCTGAGACCCGATGTTCTGGTACCGCCTGCTGGAGGGTAGCAGAGAGAATAGTCTATGGCTAGGGTGACTGGTGTTTTTGGCAATATTTCAGGCTTTCCTCAGATACTGCCTAGTATGAATGTCCTAAATGGCTTGGAGATCGCCCACAGTGATGTGATGGACATCCACACCACCGTCTGTAGAGCATTGCGGTCACCGGCAGTGCAGTCGCCATACCAGGCGGTGATGCAACCAGTCAGGATGCTCTCGATGGTGCATCTGTACAAGCTCTTGAGGATCTGAGGGCCCATGCCAAATCCCTTCAGTTTATGACATCCAGCTCACAACAGCACATCAACATTAGATTGTTGTGGTATTGCTTTGCGATAAGGGTCTGTTTTACGCTACATATGTGAAAAAGAACATTCAAAGGAATCATGTCAGTAACACAGAGCAGAGTGACTTTGGTGAGCAGAGCTGCATATCCATCAATAACAGGGTGGATTTCGAATGTGTCCCTGCTTCAAGGTCAGTTTATTTACTGTACAATGCAGTGCATGGCTGGAGGGTGTGTGGGGATGTGGCAGTGCTGTGGATACTGCAACAGGGAGGTTAGCAGCTTTGTGCTTACCTCACTCCTACCCACTCTGACTCAGCCCCGAGGTCTGGTCTTCTATTTCCTGCTGTCCTGTCATCAGCTGACCAGCAGGGGTCATCTCTGGCAACGTTCTCTCCAACCACTTGTGTAGACACAGCCATGTCACTGATCACCATATCTCAACATGCAGATAGATAGGCATGGTGTTGTCATGTCCTATAATAAAGAAGTTTATGCAAGAAGGTTGATATGGGTTACAATGCATATCCTTTTTAGTAAGAGATCCAACCAATCTAATGAACGTTGATTGGGTATTCTTCTGTTATCGTGATTATATGCAGGGACTCTGCTGCCACCACAGTCTCATGTAAAGTCAACATTCAGCAGGGAAGCTGAGCCTTGGGCTAGAAGAAAACCCGGCCATGCAACTATTGTAGCTACTACTGGCTTCACATCCCCAACCTCACATTGGGTGATTAAGCCCTCAACGGCTTCAATTTCAACATAGCCAAGGGTTGGTTTGGTTCATTAATGCATGAACAGTCAGTGGTCGTGCTTGACCTGCTCTCTCTGTTGCAGAGTAGCAGAAGTAGTAGTAGTAGCAGCAGCTGCAGCAGCAGTAGTAGTAGTACAGTTGGTCAAGCAGTTAAAGCCTTGGAGCACTAGCTAACCCTCCAGCATCATCATCACTGGAGCACACAGTATTTACAGGAACTCAGCTTATGCATGACATTAGGTGTGAACCACCCATGAGGCACTTTAGCACACTCTGTCATAATGGGGCCCAGGTTCTTTCACAGCACCTTGGATGCCTAAGTGATTGAGATGGAGTGAAGTTATTTTTGAGGACATACGTAAGCCATAAAAAAATATTAATGCTACAGTACAGTCCATAACAACGAATTGCTATTAGATTGTCATATCTATGCCTCTTAACTTTTATTTTGTAATTGCTGCTGGTCTTGTCATGCAGCGCTCTCTTGAAACAGTCAAATGCTTACTTACAAGTCCTTAACCAAAAATGCAGTTTTAAGAAAATCCCTAAAAAAGTATGAAATAAGAATAACAAATAATTAAAGAGCAGCAGTAAATAACAACAGCGGGGCTATATACAGAGGGTACCGGTACAGAGTCAATGTGCGGGGGGTAATTATGTACATGTACAGTCGTGGCCAAAAGTTTGAGAATGACACAAATATTAATTGTCACAAAGTCTGCTGCCATTTTTGTCAGATGTTACTATGGAATACTGAAGTATAATTACAAGAATTTCATATGTGTCAAAGACTTTTATTGACAATTACATGAAGTTGATGCAAAGAGTCCAAATTTGCAATGTTGACCCTTCTTTTTCAAGACCTCTGCAATCTGCCCTGGTATGTTGTCGATTAACTTCTGGGCCACATCCTGACTGATGGCAGCCCATTCTTGCATTATCAATGCTTGAAGTTTGTCGATGAGAATGGGCATGTGCTCGGTCCTTCTTTTTCTGCAGTCCACAATCATCTCCTTTGTCTTGATCACGTTGAGGGAGAGGTTGTTGTCTTTGCACCACACGGTCAGGTCTCTGACCTCCTCCATATAGGCTGTCTCATCTGTGTCGGTGATCAGGCCTACCACTGTTGTGTCATCAGCTAAATGAATGATGGTGTTGGAGTCGTGCCTGGCCGTGCAGTTATGAGTGAACAGGGAGTACAGGATGGGACTGAGCACGCACCCCTGAGGGGCCCCCGTGTTGAGGATCAGCATGGCAGATGTGTTGTTACCTACCCTTACCACCTGGGGGCGGCCCGTCAGGAAGTCCAGGATCCAGTTGCAGAGGGAGATGTTCAGTCCCAGGGTCATTAGCTTAGTGATGACTTTTGAGGGCACTATGGTGTTGAACGCTGAGCTGTAGTCAATGAATAGCATTCTCACATAGGTGTTCCTTTTATCCAGATGGGAAAGAGCAGTGTGGAGTGCAATAGAGATTGCATCATCTGAGGATCTGATGGTGCGGTATGCAAATTGGAGTGGGTTTCTGGGTTAATTGTGCTGATGTGAGCCATGACTAGCCTTTCAAAGCATTTCATTGCTACGGGTCGGTAGTCATTTAGGCAGGTTACCTTAGTGTTCTTGGGCACAGGGACTATGGTGTTCTGCTTGAAACATGTTCGTATTACAGACTCAGACAGGGAGAGGTTGAAAATGTCAGTGGAGACACTTGCCAGTTGGTCAGCGCATGCACGGAGTACACGTCCTGGTAATCCATCTGGCCCAGCGGCCTTGTGAATGTTGACCTGTTTGAAGGTCTTACTCACATCGGCTGCGGCGAGCGTGATCAACAGTCATCCGGAACAGCTGATGTCTCATGCATGTTTCAGTGTTACTTGCCTCGAAGCGAGCATGAAGTTATTTAGCTCTTCTGGTAGGCTTGTGTTACTGGGCAGCTCTCGGCTGTGCTTCCCTTTATAGTCTGTCATAGTTTGCAAGCCCTGCCACATCCGACGAGCGTCGGAGCCGATGTGGTACAATTCGATCTTAGTCCTGTATTGATGCTTTGCCTGTTTGATGGTTTGTCTCCCTGCCGAAATCAAGATTAAATAATGATTAAGGTAGTAAATTGAAGAAACAGGTGTTTTAATTAATGTATGAAGAGATTGATTGAATTGTTTGGCAATGCCAGGTAGCTTTTCTATTATGTATGTGTTGTTCCGTTTAAAAATCTGTTTGTTTAATGAAATTAGCCAGTCAATTAATTGAAGCAGACACTGGCATTCTATTTAGGGGAAAAAATGCACTCCAACCTAATCAGCACAGAGTTTGTAAGAGAACATGTTAATAATCACCGGGGCTTGCTTTATCACAGCAAGTCCCACATAATTACACTTTTTCATTGGTGAGAACATTATTCCGGGAGATTTTTAATTGCTTCAGCTTGTGCTGATGTCTTCTCTGGTCCGTTTACATTTGGGCTGTTGAGGTCTATGGTGTGTAGGCGATCAAACCTAACCTATCAACATGCAGACCGTGGAAGATCAAGTTTTATTGGTCACATACACGTGTTTAGCAGAAGCTATTGCGGGTGTAGCGAAATGCTTGTGTTTCTAGCTCCAACAGTGCAGTAATATCGAACAAGTAATATCTAACAATTTCACAACAATACACACAAATATAAGTAAAGGAATGGAATTAACAATATATAAATATATGGACAAGTAATGTCAGCGCGGCATAGACAAAGATACAGTAGAGTAGAATAGAATACAGTGTATATATATGATGAGTAATGCAAAATATGTAAACATGATTAAAATGACTATTGTTCCATTTATTCAAGCGGCCAATGATTTCAAGTCTATGTATATAGGCAGCAGCCGCTAACGTGCTAGTGATGGCAGTGTTTCAGTCTCTCGGTCGCAGCTTTGATGCACCTGTGCTGACCTCGCCTTCAAATCATATTTTATTGGTCACATACACATAGTTAGTAGATGTTAATGTGAGTGTAGTGAAATGTTTGTGCTTCTAGTTCCGACCGTGCAGTAATATCTAACAAGTAATCTAACAATTTCACAACAACTACCTTATACACACAAGTGTAAAGGAATGAATAAGAATATGTACATATAAATATATGGATGAGCAATAGCCGTGTGGCACAGGCAAGATGCAGTAAATGGTATAGAGTACAGTATATACATATGAGATGAGTAATGTAGGGTATGTCAAATCAAATAAAATCAAATGTATTTATATATCCCTTCGTACATCAGCTGATATCTCAAAGTGCTGTACAGAAACCCAGCCTAAAACCCCAAACAGCAAGCAATGCAGGTGTAGAAGCACGGCTAGGAAAAACTCCCTAGAAAGGCCAAAACCTAGGAAGAAACCTAGAGAGGAACCAGGCTATGTGGGGTGGCCAGTCCTCTTCTGGCTGTGCCGGGTGGAGATTATAACAGAACATGGCCAAGATGTTCAAATGTTCATAAATGACCAGCATGGTCGAATAATAATAAGGCAGAACAGTTGAAACTGGAGCAGCAGCACAGTCAGGTGGAAGTTGAAACTGGAGCAGCAGCATGGCCAGGTGGACTGGGGACAGCAAGGAGTCATCATGTCAGGTAGTCCTGCGGCATGGTCCTAGGGCTCAGGTCAGTTGAAACTGGAACAGCAGCATGGCCAGGTGGACTGGGGACAGCAAGGAGTCATCATGTCAGGTAGTCCTGGGGCATGGTCCTAGGGCTCAGGTCCTTCGAGAGAGAGAAAGAAAGAGAGAAGGAGAGAATTAGAGAATGCACACTTAGATTCACACAGGACACCGAATAGGACAGGAGAAGTACTCCAGATATAACAAACTGACCCCAGCCCCCCGACACATAAACTACTGTAAATATTATATAAAGTGACATTGTTTAAGTGACTGGTGATATATTTATTACATCCAATGGCTTGAGATTTGAGTCAGTATGTTTGCAGCAGCCACTCTGTTAGTGATGGCTGTTTAACAGTCTGATGACCTTGAGATCGAAGCTGTTTTTTAGTCTCTCGGTTCCAGCTTTGATGCACCTGTACTGACCTCACCTTCTGGATGATAACGGGGTGAACAGGCAGTGGCTCAGGTGGTTGTTGTCCTTGATGATCTTTTTGGCCTTCCTGTGACATCGGGTGGTGTAGGTGTCCTGGAGGGCAGGTAGTTTGCCCCTGGTGATTCGTTGTGCAGACCTCACTACCCTATGGAGAGCCTTACGGTTGTGGGCGGAGCAGCTGCCTTACCAGGCGGTGAGTGTTTGAGTGTTTTCGGTGACATTTCTTCAGCCTCCTAAGGTTGAAGAGGCGCTAATGCACCTTCTTCACCACGCTGTCTGTGTGGTTGGACCATTTCAGTTTGTCCGTGGTGTACGCTGAGGAACTTAAAACTTTCCACCTTCTCCACTACTGTCCCGTCGATGTGGATAGGGCGGTGCTCCCTCTGCTCTTTCCTGAAGTCCACGATCATCTCCTTTGTTTTGTTGACGTTGAGTGAGAGGTTATTTTCCTGGCACCACACTCCCAGAGCCCTCACCTCCCTGTAGCCTGTCTCGTCATTGTTGGCAATCAAGCTTACTACTGTTGTGTTGTCTGCAAACTTGATGATTGAGTTGGAGGCGTGCTTGGCCACGCAGTCATGGGTGAACAGGGAGTACAGGAGTGGGCTGTTCACGCACCCTTGTGGGGCCCCAGTGTTGAGGATCAGTGAAGTGGAGGTGTTGTTTCCTACCTTCACCACCTGGGTGTGACCCGTCAGAAAGTCCAGGACCCAGTTGCACAGGGCGGGGTTCAGACCCAGGGCCTTAATGTTGAGCTTGATGATGGCAGAGGTGAGTGCTATGGGGTGATAGTCATATTGTTCAGTTACCTTTGCTTTCTTGGGTACAGGAACAATGGTGGCCGTCTTGAAGCATGTGGGGACAGCAGACTGGGATAGGAAGAGATCGAATATGTCAGTAAACACACCAGCCAGCTGGTCTGCGCATGCTCCAATGACGTGGCTAGGGATGACGTCTGTGCCGGCAGCATTGCGAGGGTTAACCATGCCATCTATCCACGGTTTCTGGTTAGGGTAGGTTTTAATAATCACAGTGGGTGCGACATCTCCTATACACTTTCTGATGAACTCATTCACCGTTTCAGTGTATTCATCTAAATTATTTTCGCAAGCTATCCGGAACATATCCCAGTCCAAGGGTGGATTCCGATTGGTCAGACTATCTGTACACCCCCCCTCTACTTTGTCACAACCCAACTGATTGGCTCAAACACATTATGAAGAAGGAAAGAAATTCCACAAATTACCTTTTTAAGAAGGCACACCTGTTAATTGAAATGCATTTCAGGTGACTACCTCATGAAGCTGGTTGAGAGAATGCCAAGAGTGTGCAAAGCTGTCATCAAGGCAAAGGGTTGCTATTTGAAGAATCTCAAATATTAAATATATTTTGATTTGTTGTTTGACACTTTTTTGGTCCTTACATGATTCCATATGTGTTATTTCATAGTTTTGATGTCTTCACTATTATTTTGCAATGTAGAAAATAGTAGAAATAAAGAAAAACTCTTGAATGAGTAGGTGTTCTAAAACTTTTGACCGGAAGTGTATAAACTGTATTCTAGTCTATTCTACTGTATCTTAGTCTATGCCACTCTGACATTGCTTGTCCATATATTTATATATTCTTAATTCCATTCCTTTACTTAGATTTGTGTGTTTTGGGTATATGTTGTGAAATTGTTAGATATTACTGCACTGTCGGAGCTAGAAACACAAGCATTTCGCTACACGTCTATGTGACCAATATAATTTGATTTGAAATATCGCAACAAACTCTGAACCAACTATATTAATTTGGGGACAGGTCGAAAAGCTTTAAACATTTATGGCAATTTAGCTAGCTAGTTTGCTGTTGCTAAGGATAGAAACATTGGGTTGTTATTTTACCTGAAATGCACAAGGTCCTCTACTCCGAGAATTAATCCACAGCTAAAAGGGTAAACTGAGTTTGTTTTTTGTAATCTCTCCTCCTTCGGGCTTCTTCTACCTCTTTGGACTTTATATGGCAGTTGACAACCAACTTTAAGGTGCATTACCACCACCAACTGGACTGGAGTGTGAACCTCAGTTTATTTTTCAATCACGTGGGTATATGCTCCTGAAAACCAATGAAGATATTGCAGAGGCGGGACTTGCAACGCGTCAAGCGTCACAAATAGAACCAAGTTCTATTTTAGAGCCTGGCTACGCAGACGCTCGTTGATGTGCGTGAGAAGTATGGGAGCAATGATTGAATGACATATACTGTATGTGTACATTTATTTTGCAACGCTCGCACACGTGACTCGAGCGTTGTGGTCTGCATGTTAGCTGTCCATTACTGTCCTTTTTTATTTTTTATTACTTAAATGGGCCTCCTTTGACATCTTGACAGGAGCCTGTGTCTAGACAGATCCATGGATGACTACCAATGCAAAATAAATTGTGCAGTAAGTTTTAATGAGACAGCAGGGAACACTTTTTCAAATACACAAATACACTCCATAAGCATAAATCCTTTGTGATCATGTACAGAGTTTAAGTTTGGATTTTACAGTCTGAAGCAGTGGGAATTGGAATTAATCTTTGTTTGCTTTGAATGAACAGAGATACAGTACATTGTAAAATGTTCCTTTGACTGACAACTTTGGAACTTACGATCAATACTGCTTTACTTTGTGCAGAAAGAAGTCTGACAAAAGTAAAAGAATTGGAATGAGTTGGACAACAGTATTGTGATGACTATACATTATATACAGATATGCTGATGCCTTTTTCAAAGCATTGTTTATCTTCGACTGATAAGAGTATAAAGCAATTAGGTTTATTCTTGATGTTTCATCACAGATTGTATCAACCAGAGGCAGATTCATATTTTAAGATTACTTCAACATCAAAATATGGCCCTAATTCATCTGTACCCTCACTTCCTGTCTATATGTACAGACACAGATGTTGCTGGGCTGCTACTGGTGAAGCTGTGTTGTACAGGTCAATTCTTAGGAACTGGTCACAGACTGGAAGTTCAACCTAGAATGGACTGCAGCATCTTCATTTAAGAGCTTTTTGATACTAACAGTGTTTAGTTGACATATTGACTTAATAGTAATAATAATATATAATCAATTTTAATACTTCCTTACAATCCATTCTGTCTGCACAGATGGCAAAATAGAGCATCTGGTTGGGATATGGAAAATGTTTCATTTTGTTTTCACTATTTACAAAAATAACTCAATTTGGATAATCCTATTGTAATTCAAAAAATTCCTTGCTATGAATGTCATGGTGTAGCACTAAATGCTAGTATGTAACTGAGGCAGAGCGCCATGCTAATGAAAGATGAGGATGACATTAGATGTGGTGACCCTGGAGGGAGGAAACAGTGGTAAGAGAAGACATTCCTCAGATAAGTGGCCAGTGTTAGAACTCATAAACTGGAGAAGATAAGAGGAAGCACTGAACTAGGTCGATCTCGAGAGTGAGTGAGTGGGAGAGAGAGGGAGAGAGAGAGAGAGAGACTAAAATGGATGACAAGGGAAGGATGTTGGTCTGCCATGTTAGCAGTGTCCATGGCTTGTTGCCTGGCAGCATCCCAGAATAGTCTAGATCCAGTCTGCTTCCAGGCTACGCTCGACTTCCCCTTACCTTCAACCCGACTGACTGGGGGATCTAGTGACAGCCATACACGCACAGAGACTTGGATGGGAAGGATCAATTTTGACAAGCTTTCATCAGCTTTTAGAAGCTGCCATCTGTGTTGCTGTCATGGCCATTATTTGATCTCTCACTACATTAGGATTATCTGGAGATTTAGGTCCTTTCTGCTCGAGGTGACGGTAGAGTCATTGTTACACATACCCCACACCACGCCACGCCACACGCACGCAAACACACACACACACACACACACACACACACACACACACAGAGGAATCATTAGTACATGCTCTTGCCCAGATGATTACTGAGCAGATTATGATATGACTGATATAGTTTACAAGTCTTAGCTATGTTCACAATCTGATTGAACCAGATTAATCTCTTTGTATCCAGATTTTCTACCGAGGCAAAGTACCCACTTACAGAAAGTAAGGGTTAGGAATTGTGAGCGGTATGAGAGAAACTACAATATACAGTCATATATTTCGCTGAGGATCTCTCCCCCAATGGCAATCTATCACATCATGTTGTGATTTGTGAAGAACCAACATGAGAAAAGTCAAACAGACTTCAAACTGTTTCATGAAAGTTAAGTGATTAATATCATAACTGAACAATTTCTGCATTTTATGCTATAGTGGAGGATGTCCCATGTTAATGCTGACCTAACATTATCCTTTGCCTTTCAGGAGTTATGCCAGTTCCAGAACCAGCCTCTGACTCTGAGAACTCCACAATGCTGAGCCCAGTTCTAAATGCCTCTAATGGAGACGTCTCCGAGACGGAGACAACGTCAGCTATACTGGCCTCTGTCAAGGAACAGGTAAGTTTTACTCTGTAACATACAGGGGTGACTTTCAGAGTAAGAGCAAGGCCCTCCATGCAAAACACGTCATAATGAGAGGAACATTTGAGCTTTTGCATGATTTTAGGCATCAGGAGATTGAAAGCAATATATTGTGAAAACTTTAATGACATTTGAATGCACAATTTTGTGTGACTATAAGAAATGGACTAATGAATAATATACATTAAAGTAAAATTCCCCTTTAACTGATGGCAACTTAATATGAAGTATATTTTTGGTTTGGTTGATGCAGCCTTGAACAGGCAATTCCTCCACTTTTCAACCTCATTTTCGTTATCTCCAGCATCATACCAGTTTTTATATAATGTGAAAAATGAGCACTTCCATGACCTGTCGTTAAAAAGATATGAAGAAAAGTCCTAAAAAATGCTTCTCTGTAACATCACAGGGTAGGATTAAAGTATGAAAAACAGTGATTTTAAAGATTCTGCAACAAGGGTATTTGCTTGCTCCTCTCGCCACCCTAAGTCTCATAGTGATGAAAATCACTGTTGTTAAAATGTTTTAACTTTTTATGATGTCATCCGCAATAACTTTTTAACTATACATATTTTTTCGACAAAATTTAGAATGGTGCCGTCTTCACATATGTAGACACTGGTATTGTGCTGGAGATAATGACATTTAGGTTGAAAAGTGGTGGAATTGCTACTGCCAGTCAGATGACTTTTTTCATCATCAGATCCTCTTCAGTGCCTGAAATCCTTTTGAGCCCTTCTGTGTTGCTCTCTGAGGACGAAGTGTCAGTGTTCTGCAGGGTGCAGTGAGGTATAGAGACATAAGTAATTGGTGCCATTTGTATTCTGTGAGTGTGTGGTGCAGAGGACAGTAAACATTGACTCTGATTAGCGGGTGAGACTATAGGGAGACTAGACTTTGTGTAGGCCCGTTTTAATATTATGCTATTCCTTTGAAATGTAGCTATCTTCGTGGCCAATGTAAGACATTTAAGCATGTTAACCCTCTCAGGCTGCATCCCTAGCCGCATCCTCAGAGCATGTGCAGACCAGCTGGCTGGAGTGTTTACAGACATATTCAATATCTCCCTATCCCAGTCTGCTGTCCCCACTTGCTTCAGATGTCCACCATTGTTCCTGTACCCAAAAGAGCAAAAGTAACTGAACTAAATGACTATCGCCCTGTAGCACTCACTTCTGTCATCATGAAGAATTTTGAGAGGCTAGTTAAGGATCATATCATCTCCTTACTTGACACCTTAGACATCAATAGATCCACAGACGATGCAATCGGCCATTGCACTGAGCAGTGCCTTATCCCATCTGGATAAGAAGAATACCAATGTCAGAATGATGATCATTGACTATAGCTCAGCCTTTAACACCATAGCACCCTCCAAGCTCATCATTAAGCTCAGGGCCCTGGATCTGAACCTCTCCATGTGCAACTAGGTCCTGGACTTCCTCACGGGCCTCCCCCAGGTGGTGAAGGTAGGAAACAACACCTCTACTTCGCTGATCTTCAACACAGGGGCCCCACAAAGGTGCAAAGGTGCTCAGCCCCCTCCTGTACTCCCTGTTCACCCATGACTGTGTGGCCAATCACACCTCCAACAGTAGTAGGCCTGATTACCAACAATGACGAGACAGCCTACAAGGAGAAGGTGAGGGCCCTGGTGGACTGGTGCCAGGAAAATAACCTCTCCCTCAACGTCAACAAAATGAAGGACCTGATCGTGGACTTAAGGAAACAGCAGAGGGAGCATGCCCCTATCCACATCGACGGGACCACAATAGAGAAGGTGGAAAGCTTAAAGTTCCTCTGTGTACACATCACTGATAATCTGAATTGTCCACCCACACAGACAGTGTGGTGAAGTCTTCAACCTCAGAAGGCTGAAGAAATTTGGCTTGGCCTCTAAGACCCTCAGAAACTTTTACAGATGCACAATTGAGAGCACCCTGTCGGACTGTATCATCGCCCGCAACCGCAGGGCCCTTGAGCCGTGGCCTATTCACCCTGCTATCATCCAGAAGGTGAGGTCAGTACACGTGCATCAAAGCTGGGATCGAGAGACTGAAAAACAGCTTCTATCTCAAGGCCATCAGACTGTTAAATAGCCATCACTAGCCAGCCAGCTACCACCCGGCTACTCAACCCTGCACCTTAGAGGCTGCTGACCTATATACATAAACATGGAATCACTGGACACTTTAATAATGGAACACTAGTCACTTTAAGTAATGTTTACATACTGCTTTACTCATCTCATATGTATATACTGTATTCTATTCTACTGTATTTTAGTCAATGCCACTCCTATATTGCTCGTCTTTATTCCATTATTTCACTTTTAGATTTGTGTGTATTGTTGTGAATTGTTAGATACTACTGCACTGTTGGAGCTAGGAACACAAGCATTTCACTAACCTCGCATTAACAGCTACACATTTTTTTATTTGATTAGATTTTATCTCTCACAAGAATATCTCTGTAATAATATAGTAACTAATAAAGTTAGTCATTCAGTAGTACGGAACATGGAGAAAGTTGGCCTGGAAAATAAATTCTGCACATTGTCATTGTATACATGCTTGCGGTGTAAAACTATGTTCAGTTGTATAAGAGTTTGTGCTCAATATAATATATTTGGCTTGTAGTTACATTATGGAAGTATCCTACTGATATTCCTTATCAGCAATAAGATATAGCCTATTTATGTTTATCACATGCAGCCATTTTAGAGTAGAACCAAGTCCATGTGTGTAGATGGGAAATGAACCATGACAATCCCCTGCATCATGACAGTGGTTACACTGACACTCCTCCTGCTTTTAAGAAAAAGGTAGAAAAGGACAAGCTGTGGAATGGTAAAGTGGGCCACCGCAACGCAGACCCATGGGGCTGCTCTGGGACATACTAATGGCCCTAACAGGAGGGTAAAAATAAAAGCCTACGTGTGTGTGTGTGTGTGTGTGTGTGTGTGTGGTGTGTGTATATATATATATAAACAGACCTCCACAAGCTTGCATTTATTCAAGCCGGTGCACCTCAGTCACGGCTGGCTCTTTGTTTTTTTATTCTGTTGACAGCATTGGGATAGTTGTTTGAATACAAATAAAAGGCAGACGTTTTTGTTGTTGATGCTTTTCAGGGGATTTGTCTACTTCTTGTGCATTGTGGAGCAGCGAGAGGACGGAGTTCAAGCGTGAGCAACCACACAAAACCCACTGGGGCAAGAAAAGCTCTACGAATTTTAGGAATATACACTATCAAAAGTTTTAGAATACCTACTCATTCAAGGGTTTTTCTTTATTGTAGAATAATAGTGAAGACATCAAGACACATATGGATTCATGTAGTAACCAAAAAATTGTTTAACAAATCAAAAAATGATTTTATATTTCAAATTCTTCAAATAGTCACCCTTTGCCTTGATGACAGCTTTGCACACTCTTGGCATTCTCTCAACTAGCTTCACCTGGAATGCTTTTCCAACAGTCTTGAAGAGTTCCCAACTATGCTGAACACTTGTTGGCTGCTTTTCCTTCACTCTGCGGTCCGACTCATCCCAATTGGGTTGAGGTCAGGGTATTGTGGAGACCAGGTCATGTGATGCAGCACTCCATCACTCTCCTTGCTAAACTAGCCCTTACACAGCCTGGAGGTGTATTGGGTCATTGTCCTGTTGAAAAACAAATGATAGTTCCACTAAGCCCGAACCAGATGGGATGGCGTATCGCTGCAAAATGCTGTGCTAGCCATGCTGGTTAAGTGTGCCTTGAATTGTAAATAAATCTTAGACAGTGTCACCAGCAAAGCACCCCCACACCATCACACCTCCTCCTCCATGCTTTAC
This sequence comes from Oncorhynchus nerka, assembly GCF_034236695.1. Lineage (NCBI taxonomy): Eukaryota > Metazoa > Chordata > Actinopteri > Salmoniformes > Salmonidae > Oncorhynchus > Oncorhynchus nerka. The sequence continues at coordinate 23,272,107 of NC_088424.1, read as the reverse complement.
GGGGGGAAATACACATGTAGAGATCATCTGTTCACCCACACCGCATCTCACAAAGACACGGCGGTTGGAACCAAAAATCTACAATTTGGACACATCAGACCAAAGGACAAATTTCCACCAGTCTAATGTCCATTGCTCGTGTTTCTTGGCCCAAGCAAGTCTCTTCTTATTATTGGTGTCCTATAGTAGTGGCCTCTCTGCAGCAATTTGACCATGAAGGCCTGATTCACACGGTCTCCTCTGAACAGTTGATGTGGAGATGTGTCTGTTACTTGAACTCTGCAAAGCATTTATTTGGGCTGAAATTTCTGAGGCTGGTAAACTCTAATGAACTTATCCTGTGCAGCAGAGGTAACTCTGGATCTTCCATTCATGTGGCGGTCCTCATGAGAGCCAGTTTCATCATAGAGCTTGATGGTTTTTGCGACTGCACTTGAAGAAACGTTCAAAGTTATTGAAATTTTCCGAATTGACTGACCTTCATGACTTAAAGTAATGATGGACTGTTGTTTTTATTTGCTTATTTTAGCTGTTCTTGACATAATATGGACTAGGTATTTTACCAAATAGGGCTATCTTCTGTATACCCACCCTACCTTGTCACAACACAAATAACTGGCTCAAACACATTAAGAAGGAAATAAATTCCACAAATGAACTTTTAAGAAGACACACCTGCTAATTGAGAGAATGCCAAGAGTGTGCAAAGCTGTCATCAAGGCAAAGGGTGGCTTTTTGAAGAATCTCAAATCTAAAATATATTTAGATTTGTTGAACACTTTTTTGATTACTACATGATTCCATGTGTTATTTCATAGTTTTGATGTCTTCACTATTATTCTACAATGTATAAAATAGGACAAATAAAGAAAAACCCTTGAATGAGTAGGTGTGTCCAAACTTTTTCTTCTTGTATTGTCAGTTTTCACGTTTCATGTTTGATGTTAGATATGTTTGTTTATCTTACAATATACTGTACCGTCAAATGTGTAACAGTGATACACATTTGAAATGCAGTGTTAATGGTCAATGGTTGCTTACTTCCACATCAGTAAATGGCAAACAGCATCAGCTTAGCCCTCCAATGGATTTACCAGGACAAATAACCACTACATTTTTCAGTCATAGGGTCGGGCTTGAGGAGTGTGTTGGTGGAAAAGGTTTATCGGCATTGGGTTGAGGTGAAACTTCAAATTTAACTTCTTGGTCTTTAAATTACTGTAACCTTGGGGTGGTTCTAGTACTGTATGGTGTGACTTTGTTTTTGTTTTTTGTCCCCAAGGATGTTCCACAATGCTTGGTTATTATTGAGCCTCATTTAGATCTGCCAGTGACCATAGTTTGAAGTAGTGCTGTAAATGCCAACGTGTGATGCCTCATTTTGTCCTCTCACATTGGAAGCTCTAAAATCAGGAATCAAATCAGCAGCAGGCAACTGGGTGAGCAAATGAAACCAGCCGGAGCCATTAGTAGCTTACACGTGAGGGCAAGATGGGAATGCAAATCAGTGTCATCTTATTCAGAGCGCTGGCATATCAAACATCTAGCAATCATTTCTACAGCAACGTGAGGAATGCATTTAGCTAGAATATTCAGACGTGTTATTTCGTTTGGGGAGAGAATGCTAATCTTTTTTTTTATTTTTTATCATGGTCACCTCTTTAGACTTAATGGATGTTTAAACAAATGGGTTTTGCTAAATGATGTCATTTCAGCAGCCTGAAATAATTAATGGGAATTATTAAGTCTTGTGAAATAGTCACTCTAATTTGTACCATTCTAGAATATGGGCTGCTTTGCTGATAGAGGACAGGAGACTATTATAATGAATAGGACGTTTTCAAATAAACTTATAGAGACTGAATAGTGTGTGTGGAAAAAAAGGGTCACTTAATTTGAAAATCTAATGTTGTTACTCTATATTGTTATTATATCATCAGTAAATTACATTGAGTAGTTTCTTCATCAATCCCCTCCCCCAACTTTGTCCATATCATAATTATGTGCATAATAGCATTTAGCGTATCAATCAAATTCAGAATATTACAGTGCTGCTCTTTACCAGTCTTGTCGAACAAAAGGTTCAATATGGAGACTGTCACTCATGACTTAACTGTGAGTGAATGTCGAGCCCAGATACTGAAGATGTATATGAGGATCATGCAGGACAGGGCCAATATTAGGAATAACACATCTTATAATTTATTGTTCATCATGAAATAAACTGAAGTTGATGATTGGTGTCATGGCTGGCCTAGCTACATTAAATCAGGGTGATAAATTCTCGATCCCTCAGTTATAGTTAATTGTGTTCATTGTTGAATTATACAATACATTCATCAATTAGGCTATTTGTTAGTGTTGGTCCTTGTGTCTCATTTGTAATATTACAAAGCCGAATTGTTTGCCCACATTAACTCAACCAATTAACAATACATCTGACACAATCATGTCTGATACTGTGTGAACAGGGCTTATAATTCCATAGTACTGTATTGTTATAAGAAGGGATTTCAAAATGGATCCACTATTTATTCAGTAAGAGAGGTTTTTGGGGAATAAGGCAGGGATTTGGAGTTCTCATTTCTTTACAATTCATTTGTTTCAGACTGCTAAGTGTTGGCATATAGGACATGGTTTTTTGTCAGTTGACTCAAGGGGGGAAAACTTGGAAAATTGGCTTTGCATCTGGCTTGAATGAGAGAATCAGACAACCATGGCAGAGAGGTAGAAGTGCAGTTTGAGTGGCTTGGAGGCATACAGTTGCTCTAACATCTGAATGAGGCATTAGACAGATCAATCTGAAATCCAGCACTGTGTTACTCAGCTGAGGAGTGGGAAGACAGTCAGCAGTAGTGGTGAGTTCTCAGTCAACCCAGGAAAAGCTTTGAAATGTTGTCTCAACGGGAGTCTTTAAGCCAAGGATTTTAAAGCCCATAGGTTCTCTACTCAAGTTCAGCCAATACTATTATCCTAGGCTTAATAGGCTACCCTGTATCTCAATGTTTAATGTTTTGAGTTAGTTCAATGTTATTTGCTAGGACACCCCTAGCTTCATATGAATGTGGTGTACTTTGTGTAGGCCTGTACTGAAAGTTCCATCACTTTTTTATCTTCTCCAGCCAACGTTCCCTGCACAGTCTTATTCTGTTACAGGGTGTTCCTTGTCTTTGTTTTTTTACTGATTAAGTTCACCTCTTGGTTTTTAGGAATCAGATGAAACCCCCAAAAGAATGTGTGAGGCATACCCAGGATGACATTTTGTAATCAAATTGTCTCCTCTGAAGAAGTTAAATGTCAGTCTCGGTACCACAGGGCACAATTAGGCATGTCCACTCGAGGACCACAGCTACTATAGTTTCCTGAAGCTGCAGAATTCCATCTTCTTTCCCCTAGTCATTTATTCTACCAACTAATACGTTTAATAGTGTTTTCAGGGATGTACTGTTTGCAAGCTATTGGGCATACACCCCCTCCCCCATTTGAATTCAGGGTATTCTACACTGTTCCACAGTTTGTGTACGGAATTATCCTGCTAACCAATTTAGCTATGTCTTTCAGTTCCAGCAGACATATGTCTGGTGTCTTGTTAAGCTTTGGGTATTCAAATTCTGAACATGTTTTTGAATTGGTATACTGGCCCAATGACGATTTGAATAAAGAGATGGTTTGGGAGGAGATAGCTTTGTTTATTCACTCTAGAGGCCCTCTCAGCTGCTATTCACTCTCAGCTGCCCTCAGCTCTATCAGTTTTCATTTGATCAAAATTACTTTTCATTCAATCATTTTCTCAATCATACCCAAATGTATATTTTCTCAGGCCTATTGTTACAGTTGTTAGTGACAGTTGCAAGTTGAGATGCATTATTTTAGGGGTACCAGTATTTTTACTGGTAACGTAGCTTAGTTACTGACCGAGTCATTTACGCATGTATAGACTGACTACCTCATTATCTTATGACTGTCTTTCTTGGGTCCCCTGAAATACTTCCTTCACTACAATGCATCATACAGGATATAAATGTACAGAGTTTATGGTGTGACAGGAAGTAAATAGTGACTTCCCAAGCCTCTGTGGCCCTTTCTTCTTCTCTCCTGTCTTTTTTACAGAGCTATATTTAAAGAGCGACTGTATCGTGTATTACCTAAGTTCTCAGCGAGGCACAGCAGTCACTGTGTATCCCTGGAGAGCACAATGCAAAACTATGGCCAGAAGAGAGGGAGAGGAGACATTTCTGTTGGCTCAACCCCATAATACTTACACTCACAATCCTTCCAGTCTTTGTAGCTTTTCCTTCCCCCCACTCCATTGCTCCCCCCACAACCTCCACCCAGCTACCCCCTCTGCTTTTTCAGTGGGGGGTGCAGATGGTGTTTAAGGAGAGGAGCAGTCAAAAGAGTGATTGGAAAGCGGCAGGATTTGGCAGGCAGACTGGTGGGAGGGTCCTTTTGTGATGCAATGTTGCATAAGTAATGCCAAAGGGGTTCTAAATTATCTGTTGCCATGGAGACCTTTGTGCCTAGCTGAACTCCTATTCTTTACTGCTTGGAGGCAGTCACTACTGGGCTTGCAGGTTTCTAATGACTGTTTCTCAATAAGGACTTCTAGACATGTTGTGGATGGGGCAAAAAGTGGATTTCTGTGCGTTTGTCACTTTCTCTGAAATATGGTCCATGTGAAGGTATGTCTTTGTTAACTTTCATTCTGATACTCTGTCAGTGGTAACAGGTGTTTTCTTGTTGTGCTACATTTGGAGGGAATATTGTGGGTCAGTGGTTTTGTTTGCAGCTCTGATTGAATTGCGTCAGATAGCTAGTTTGCTCTCGCATAAACTAAAACAAGCACGTCAACTTTGTTGGTCCTTTGTTCTTCTATCCCAAAATACTGCATCTTCTCAGAACAAAGTTTATTTGTGCTGAAAAATATGAAGTTGAGTTATTTACAAGTTATGCAAAATATGTATATTGGAAGATCTAGATAACTAAGACAGACAATATCAACAGTTGCTTGCATGTACAAAGTTATGTAAATGCAACTATTATACCAAGGGAAGTACATTTGAATGCAAGTCTACTGACTCATGTACTGTGATAGTATACAAGTAGCTCAAAGTCTGTTTAATAACAGTTGTATATGGATCTTTCTTCATCGAGTTTAATTGGATATTTCTGTGGACCTCGATCCTCTGGGCTCTTGCCCAAAATAAAGGTGATACATTTTGTAGCAGTCTTTAGTTTAACTGCTCCAGGGAGAGTGTTTGACCTTGTGGGCACTGGACTAATTTCAGCCTTGTCACAGAAAAAGTGGACAGTTTGTATTGACTGGAGTTGCCTGAGGCTCATTGCTCGGATGGGATATTCTCAGTAATTATTCTTAAGAGGTGCTTGGGGATTTTGTTCTCTTAGCCCAGGCATGTTTGTCACTTAATTTCATACAACGCGGTATATCTATTCTAACAGTTACTGATTTGGGGTATGGTTTGGCAAGTGTCATTTCTTAATCATTAGCTCTTTACTTAAAACGTGCTTTACTTAATTAATCATTACTTAAAATGTGCATTGATAGGCATACTGTAAATTGAACTTTGGTGTAAATCTACCAATTGCATCAACACAAGCTACTAGTATTCATTTCCAACTGTGACTGTATATGATTTAGTTTACATTTTTGGTAGCACTTCATAATAACCCCACATAACAAAGCATTTATAATGTATTAGTAAATATTGAATGAATCATTTATTAATCATTAATCCATTCATAAGATGTTTAATATAGGTCCTCATAAACCATTTAGTAATAATTGCTTAATTATTTTTCCGTGGCCTTGTCTAAAGTGTGGGCAATTTATACTTTATAAATGTTTTGTGACCAGTGTAATTTCTCACAAAAAGATGGACATGCCATTGGCAGACATTCCAGCAGTACTTAATGCTCCGTAAGGTCTCAAAATAGCCTAGAACATATAAATGGTTAAATAATAAGCACACAACGCATGATGTTAAAGGAAATACATTGAGTGTACAAAATATTAGGAACACCGTTGAGGCATGGACTCCACAAGGTGTTGAAAGCGTTCCACAGGGATGCTGTCCCATGTTGACTCCAATGCTTCCTACAGTTGTGTCAAGTTGGCCGGATGTCCTTTGGGTGGTGGACCATTGTTGATACACACAGGAAACTGTTGAGCATGAAAAACCCAGCAGCATTGCAGTTCTTGACACACTCAAACCGGTGTGCCTCGCACCTACTACCATATCCTGTTCAAAGGTACTTAAATATTTTGTCTTGCCCATTCACCCTCTGAATGGCACACATGCACAATCCTTGCTTAAAATTATTTTACCTGTCTCCTCCCCTTCATCTACACTGATTGAAGTGGATTTAACAGGTGACATCAATAAGGGATCATAGCTTTCACGTGGATTATCAAGATGGCGCCAAAGGGCAGAGCTGCCGTCTTATCGGCTTTTAACCAACCATGCTATTTTGTTTGTTTTTTCCCGTTGTTCGTAACATGATTTGCTACCATCTCTTATGACCGAAAAGAGTTTCTGGACATCAGAACTGGGATTACTCACCTCAGATTGGATGAGGAGTTCTTCTTCAATGAGTCGGACGTGAGGGATATACTATGGACACCCGATCAGGCCCAAATCCCTGTGATTTGCCGGAAAAGGAAACAGGTTTCGCGGAAAGAGATCAGGATGCCTTGTGAGGATCAGGCGACAAGTGGCTAATCTATAGGTTCCATTCTGCTAGCTAACTTTCAATCGCTGGAAAATAAATGGGACGAACTGAAAGCAAGTATATCCTACCAACGGGACATTAAAAACTGTCGTGGCTGAACGACAACATTAAGAACATACAGCTGGCGGCTTATACACTCTATCGGCAGGACAGAACAGCAGCCTCTGGTAAGACACGGGGCGGGGGCCTAACACGGGGCGGGGGCCTATGCATATTTATAAACAAAAGCTGGTGCACGATATCTAAGCAAGTCTCAGGGTTTTGTTCGCCTGAGGATGAGTATCTCATGATAAGCTGTAGACCACACTATCTATCTAGAGAGTTTATCTGTATTTTTCGTAGCTGTCAACATACCACAACAGACCGAGGCTGGCACTAAAACCTGCACTCAATGAGCTGTAGTCCGCCATAAGTAACCAGGAAAACGCTCATCCAGAGGTGGCGCTCCTAGTGGCCGGGGACTTTAATGCAGGGAAACTTAAATCAGTTTTACCTAATTTCTATCAGCATGTTAAATGTGCAACAGAGGGTTAACAATTCTAGACCACCTTTACTCACCCACCTTTACACACACAGAGACACGTACAAAGCTCTCCCTTGACCTCCATTTGGCAAATCTCACCATTACTCTATCCTCCTGATTCCTACTTACAAGCAAACCTAAAAGCAGGAAGCACCAGTGACTCTGTCTATAAAAAAAGTGGTCAGATGAAGAAGATGCTAAGCTAAGGTCATCACTAAGCTAAAGACCCTGGGACTAAACACCTCCCTCTGCAACTGGATCCTGGACTTCCTGACGGTCCGCCACCAGGTGTTAAGGGTAGGTAACTACACATCCACCACGCTGATCCTCAACACGGGGGCCCCTCAGGGGTGCGTGCTCAGTCCCATCCTGTGCTCCCTGTTCACTTATTGCTGCACAGCCAGGCATGACTCCAACACCATCATTAAGTTTGATGATAACACAACAGTGGTAGGCCTGATCACCGACAAAGATGAGACAGCCTACAGGGAGGAGGTTAGAGACCTGACCAAGTGGGGCAAGGACAACAAACTCTCCCTCAACATGATCAAGACAAAGGAGATGATTGTGGACTACAGGAAAAGGAGGACTGAGCACGCCCCAATTCCCATCGACGGGGCTGCAGTGGAGCAGGTTGAGAGCTTCAAGTTCCTTGGTGTCCACATCACCAACAAACTAACATGGTCCAAGCACACCAAGACAGTCGTGAAGAGGGCACGACAACCTATTCCCCCTCAAGAGACTGAAAAGATTTGGCATGGGTCCTCAGATCATAAAAAAGTTTTATAGCTGCACCATCGAGAGCATCCTGACGGGTTGCATCACTGCCTGGTATGGCAACTGCCCGGCCTCCGACCGCAAGGCACTACAGAGGGTAGTGCATACGGCCCAGTACATCACCGGGGCCAAGCTTCTTGCCGTCCAGGACCTCTATACCAAGCGGTGTCAGAGAAAGGCCCTAAAAATTGTCAAGGACTCCAGCCACCCTAGTCATAAACTGTTCTCTCTGCTACCGCAGGGCAAGCGGTACTGAAAGTGGTACCGGAGCACCAAGTCTGGTCCTAGAAGCTTTTAAACAGCTTCACCTCTCATGCCATAAGACTCCTGAACAACTAATCAAATGGCTAACTAATCCCAGACTATTTGCATTGCCCCCCCCACGCTGCTGCTACTCTCTGTCATTATCTATGCCACTTTAATAATAATTTAATAATAATAACTACCTACATGTACATAATTACCTCAATTATCTCGACACCGGTGCCCCCCACACATTGACACATTGACTGGTACCGAGCCCCGCTATTGTTATTAGGGATTTTCTTAAAACTGCATTGTTGGTTAAGGGCTTGTAAAGTAAGCATTCACTATAAGGTTTACACCTGTTGTATTTGGTGCATGTGATTGATTTTGATTCATCTGGTCAGTCTATGTCATGGAAATAGCAGGTGTTCCTAATGTTTTGTGCACTCATTGTATATCACATTTTATTACGAATTTTCAACCTTGCAATTGCGTATAACCTGTATGTATAACCTTTAAATGTTTCCTGTGCTTCAGTCTTTTAAGTGCAGACTATTTTCACACATGGTTTGTATGGCGGCACCTTAACTGGGGTAGTAACTCTTTAAAAATAATGGGATGTATTCAGTGTTTCCTTACCTCGTAAGCAGTGGTCTTTGGCTGTTTTCTTTTGCGAGGGTGGAGACTTTGCAAACCGGAACTCCCAATTTCTAACATGTATGGCCCAGAACTTAGTCACGCAGCTGACCAAATTACGCAAGATTTTAATTCTGGGTTAACCAAGATTAGACTGCTCTAAGGAGTGACTGCAATCCACACTTTGGTTTTTGTACATAAGTCACTGCCAAGAAACGCTTATGTTAGCATTTTCTGACTAAAATGTTTTACTCAGCATAGAGAGTGTCTGAAGTTACACATCACACTATTACAACAGTGTGACTGTTTTTGTCAATGTATTTTCCCCTCTATTGTGTGCTTATTGTTTAACCATTGATATGTTCTCGGTCATTTTGAGGCATCAGGTACTGCTGCAATGTCTACCAATGGCATGTCCATCTTTTTGTGAGAAATTACACCTGTCACTCAAAACATTTATACATTATATATAGCCCACACTTTAGATGAGGCCAAGCAAAAAGACTTAACTAATGATTAATAAATGGTTTTATGGATGATCTTATGAATCATTATGAAATACTTTAAAAGTTGTTTATAAATGTATGAATAACTAGGTTACTAACATTTACAGATGTTGGATTAATGATTAATAAATGATGAATAAAGTATTTACTAAGCCATTATAAATGCTTTATTATGTGAAGTTATTATAAAGTGCTACCCAAGTTTCAAAGTTTATTCGCCACGTGCACAGAGTGTAAAACAGGTGTAAAACAATACAGTGAAATTCTTATCTTGAGAGCTCTTTCCAACAATTGTATTTTTATTTTATTTTACCTTTATTTAACCTGGCAATTCAGTTAAGAACAAATTCTTATTTTCAATGACTGCCTAGGAACAGTGGGTTAACTGTCTTGTTCAGGGGCAGAATGACAGATTTTGACCTTGTCAACTCGGGGATTCGATCTTGCAAACTTTCCCTTATTAGTCAAATGCTCTAACCACTAGGCTACAATGCGGTGATAATAATAATATACATAATCATAGAAAATCGAATAAAAAGTACAATTAAACCAACAAAAGAACTAAGATGTGAGTTAGAAACATGAGAATTCATGTATATAAAGGTTAGTGCCAGTACCTTATTCAATGTGCAGAGGTACTGATGTGGTTGAGGTGGATTTATACATATAATGTGATTGGTAGTAGGATATATATGTTAACAAGGCTGAAAAGTGACTGGTAGTAGGAATAGATAAATATTTAGGGTAATGTATTAATGGTAATGTTCATGTAAACAGGAGTAATAGTGACCAGTAGAGGATAAATAGATAAATACTAATGGTAATGGCAATCAATAATCAATGGACAGCAGTTTAATGGAGTAATACATCTAATCAATAATCAAATTAGCAACAGCGTAGGTTGTGTTTGAGTGGATGGACATAGTCAGTGTGGATAGTCAGTGGGAGAGGGAGAGCACTAGGGATTAGCCATTTAACAGTCTTATTGCCAGGGGATAGAAGCTGTTGAGGAGTCTGTTGGTCTGAGCCTTGATGCACCGGTACCGCCTACTGGACAGGAGCATGGAGAACAGTCCATGTCTCAGGTGGCTACAGTCTTTGGCAATTTTTCGGGCCTTTCTCAGACACCACCTGACATATACAGATGTAGGATCTTAATTGTATCACTTTTTTGTTGCTGAGAATTTTCCTGCAAACTTGTAGTGTATTTGAGTTTTAAAAAGGCTTCTAAAGTTGATAATTTCCACTTTGAAATGCCAGAATTGATTTGCCCTAACAAAAAATGTATTAACCCCTACAAAATGTCAATGGATTATAATCCATATAATAATTCACATTTCCTGTTGCTCCAGAATAATTTTCCTGCTGCAGCGAACTGGCTCAAATTAAGATCCTACATCTGTACGTCCTGGATGGCTTGGAGCTTACCCCCATTGGCACCACCCTCTGTAGGGCCTTCCGGTCGCGGGTGGTGCAGTTGCCATACCAGATGGTGTAACAACCAGTATGCCCTCAAGGGTGCAGCTGTATATTTTCCCCTCCCCACTGTTTCCCGTAGTCTACAATCAGCTCCTTGGTCTTGCTGATGTTGTGGGAGAGGTTGTTGTCCTGGCACCACACTGCCAGTTCTTTGACCTCCTCCTTACCACCATTGTGTTGTCAGCAAACTTGATGATGGAGTTGGAGTCGTGTGTGGCCAGACAGTTGTGGGTAAATGGGGAGTACAGGAGGGGGCTAAGCACACACCCCTGAGGGACACCAGTGTTGAGGGTGAGCGTGGTTAGGCTACAATAACTGGATGTTTTGAAGCATTTGAATTGTCACAATCCTCATAAGAACAATTTGAGAAAGATTCATGAATACAGTAAGCTAGATCATTTGTGGCACAATATAGATAGGCTTACTGACAATAACTTTTTCATTTCTTTACAGGAGCTGCAATTTGAGCGACTGACTCGAGAACTGGAAGCCGAGCGGCAGATTGTCGCCACCCAACTGGAGCGATGCAAGCTAGGATCTGAGACAGGCAGCATGAGTAGCATCAGGTATGTTCAGTAGAGTGGCACCACATGCTCGCTCTCACTCTGTCTTTTCTTTTCTTTCTTTCTTTCTTTTCTTTTTTTTTTTTTCTTTCTTTCTTTCTTTCTTTCTTTTTTTTCTTTTTTTCTTTCTTTCTTTCTTTCTTTTTTCTTTTTTTTTTTTCTTTCTTTTCTTTTTTTCTTTCTTTCTTTCTTTCTTTCTTTCTTTCTTTCTTTCTTTCTTTCTTTCTTTCTTTCTTTCTTTCTTTCCTCTGTGATGCAAGCCTGCCCTCCCTATCCTCTCCCCTACCTGTTTTCATCAAGTGTGTTCAGTGGATTGGCTCTACCTCAAATAGGGGGTGCTTATATTTGTCATGTTTCACATTTATTATTTGCATATCCCAACTTCCCCTGAGACACCCTCGGAGAAGAGGGTCACGGCTAGGGATCAGCCATTATTGACGGCGACCCTGTAGCAATTAGGGTTAAGTGTCTTGCTCAAGGGCAGATGGACATATTTTTCACCTTGTCTGCTCTGCGATTCAAACTAGCAACCTTTTGGTTACTGGCCCAGTGCTCAAACCGCTAGGCTACCTGCCGCTCCCAGACCCCCTACCTGTCTGTTGCATTAGCTGTGCTCAGTTAGCTGAAAACTATTTTGTAGCTTTTCCATCAGAGACAGACAGTACTTCGAACAATATGGTGGTCAGCATTGATGTTGCTGAAAACCTGGGTAGAGATATGAAATTAACAGCCAGGTTTTGTGTTTTTTTATTTTATTTCACCTTTATTTAACCAGGTAGGCCAGTTGAGAACAAGTTCTCATTTAAAACTGCGACCTGGCTAAGATAAAGCAGTGCAACAAAAACAACAACACAGTTACACATAAACAAATGTACAGTCAATAACACAATAGAAAAATGTATGTACAGTGTGTGCAAATGTAGAAGAGTAGGGAGGTAAGGCAATGAATAGGCCATAGAGGTGAAATAATTACCATTTAGCATTAACACTGGAGTGATAGATGTGCAGGTGATGATGTGGAGGTAGATGATGATGTGCAAGTGTTGCCAGACTCCAGTGAGAAAAATGCTGTTCACTTTGGAGAAAAGAAAACATATTCAAGTTGTTTTACCCCTTCCCCACCAATATCACATCTTTCCAATCTCAGAACAATAAAGACACCACTGGGCGAAAAGCGTCAATATCAGGGGATCTTTTTATCTTTATATTTACGGATATCTGACATTTTATTAGATATAAGGCGTACACATCCTCCAGATACCCATGTCCTTAATTTCATATATGGAGCTAGGATACTCTATGTAATGGAACAGTTTCCATGTCCAATCCAGACCTCAGAAATCTCCCTGCTACCGTATGAGTCCAGGGAGATATCTGGGTTGAGATTTCCTCAAGACACGCACCTGATGCGCGTACACCCGCATACATGCTTGTTGAATATTTTAACACCGGAAAGGGTATGTGTCAACATGCCTTTATAGTTAGGCATGAACGAGTCCACATACCTTCAGAAATGTATCATATCCATAGTCATTACCTGAGCATTTATGGATCCATATTGTTTTATTTTATATACCATTTCAGTAGATATCCTTATATTTAATATTCATCCCCATATGTCTGATCAAAAATGGGCTAAATCCGACTCATGATTAATGTCCAGCGCCCAAATTATTTGACCTGTTCAGGCGGCGAAAATCATTGTGCTTCTTCACATGAAGATGGCATATCTGAGCATTTGTACCATTTTCAGTAGTAAGCTACAAGGCACGAAAAGGCAAACATCTTCATATTTAATCCAAAGTACATCTCTGCTATTTCTGTTTAAAAAATACAGCATAGCAAATCCAGAGCTCCAATTACTACACGTTTCCTGTAAAGATGCAAACTAGATCAATCTTTGCTAAAAACGTATTTTGTTTATTTAACAGAAAATAAAAGTTGCATACCCTCAATACCCCTGCCTGCTCTGTGTGTTATGGATGATAGATGCGATGGGTGCAGAATGGGTTGTCAGCGGTGGCGGTCCTTCGCAGTCCAGACCCGACATGGTGGTAGTGTTGGTCTGTGATCCACTCCATATTGTCAATGCATAAATCATTAATCATTAAAGAAAATATTGTAATTCTGCATAAGCATACAACTCTGTCGGCGCCCTGCGAGGCGGCCATCTCGCCCGGCGCCGGAATACCTGCTTCATTCATGATGAGAAAACTAGCTAGCTAGCTAAGTTGCTAGCTAAGTTAGTTAGCTAGCTATCTTATATTAACCAGTAATACAATAAGCCTAAACATTTTTTTATGTTTAGCTAGTGTCTGAAAGAATTATATGGATTTAATATATGTCAAATTATTGAGTATGTCCTCAAAACTAAAATAAGCATCCGAAATTGTCCTTATTTAGCATATCAAAAATCAAGATCCTGATATGGGCCTCAGTCAAGATCAAATGCATTGTATATGCTGAGAACATACACTATGTAGGCCTACTGTCAGTATTTGTCATCATATAGAGAAAATAAGATGTTCACATAGGCCTATCTCAGGATATCTAACGAGTCGATATCCAGCCATACCATGTATGATATACTTAGGTAATCCAAAAATGATTTGTGCATGAAAGAAAAATATGGATTTCATCTTTTGTCAAATTATTGAGCGTGTGCTGAAAACTCAGAAATGCATCAGAAATTGTCCTTTTTTTCAGTATATCAAAAAGCATATTAAGATCCCGATATGGACCTGAGCCAAGAGAAGCATATCTGGAATCAATATAGCTTAATATCTTGAATGCGTTGAAAAAACACATTTGCAATGTATACAGTTAGTATTTGTCAACACGATGAGAGGAAATATGATGTCACATATCTCAGGATATTGAATGAGTCCATATCCGGCCATAGGAAATGTCCATGTGTGATATTTGGAGTAATCCCAATATCATATATGTCTAAAAGACACATCTGGATTCTGAATTTGGCAGTATATGGTGCATTCCACAAACCTCAAAATATGCATTGGAAATGGTCTGTATTCTCTAGAATATCAAAAACGTGTAATGTAAAGATATCACCTGATATCGCTGATTCTGATTTCCAGTTAACCAATCTTAAGCACTAAACCAAGGGTGTTAAACTCATTTTGCCCCTCGCCTTCAACGAGGTCTGGAGGGCCTCACTGAAAATTGGTTATATTTCCTCGCAGTCAAAAAATCTTTTTTTTTATGCTCCCTGACTGTCTAGCTTTCTTTTTTGTGATTATAAGTGAGCTGGACACAATCAAGAAACTGTATAAATGTAGGTCCATTATCATTTCTACACCGTTTTGATTAGGTTTTAGTTATTTTTGATTAAATTGAGTTTGTTTTCCCCCTCAAAATCCCTAAGCTTTCATTTGAGTGATTATTAGCGAGTTGGACATAGTCAAGAAACTGTCTCTCCATAGAAACGTTTTTAATAGAATCAGTAGTGGAAAATGTTGCGTGGGGTTTATGAAAGTCTGTCTAATCAGAGAACCATATGTTACTTCATCAGTTAAGTCAAACCAAGAGGGTCAGACACCCGCAGATCAAATCAAATCAAATGTATTTATATAGCCCTTCGTACATCAGCTGATATCTCAAAGTGCTGTACAGAAACCCAGCCTAAAACCCCAAACAGCAAGCAATGCAGGTGTAGAAGCACGGTGGCTAGGAAAAACTCCCTAGAAAGGCCAAAACCTAGGAAGAAACCTAGAGAGGAACCAGGCTATGTGGGGTGGCCAGTCCTCTTCTGGATGTGCCGGGTGGAGATTATAACGGAACATGGCCAAGATGTTCAAATGTTCATAAATGACCAGCATTGTCGAATAATAATAAGGCAGAACAGTTGAAACTGGAGCAGCAGCACGGTTAGGTGGACTGGGGACAGCAAGGAGTCATCATGTCAGGTAGTCCTGGGGCACGGTCCTAGGGCTCAGGTCAGTTGAAACTGGAGCAGCAGCACGGCCAGGTGGACTGGGGACAGCAAGGAGTCATCATGTCAGGTAGTCCTGGGGCATGGTCCTAGGGCTCAGGTCCTCCGAGAGAGAGAAAGAAAGAGAGAAGGAGAGAATTAGAGAACGCAAACTTAGATTCACACAGGACACCGAATAGGACAGGAGAAGTACTCCAGATATAACAAACTGACCCTAGCTCCCCGACACATAAACTACTGCAGCATAAATAGTGGAGGCTGAGACAGGAGGGGTCAGGAGACACTGTGGCCCCATCCGAGGACACCCCCGGACAGGGCCAAACAGGAAGGATATAACCCCACCCACTTTGCCAAAGCACAGCCCTCACACCACTAGAGGGATATCTTCAACCACCAACTTACCATCCTGAGACAAGGCTGAGTATAGCCCACAAAGATCTCCGCCACGGCACAACCTAAGGGGGGGGCGCCAACCCAGACAGGATGACCACATCAGTGAATCAACCCACTCAGGTGACGCACCCCTTCCAGGGACGGCATGAGAGAGCCCCAGTAAGCCAGTGACTCAGCCCCTGTAATAGGGTTAGAGGCAGAGAATCCCAGTGGAAAGAGGGGAACCGGCCAGGCAGAGACAGCAAGGGCGGTTCGTTGCTCCAGAGCCTTTCCGTTCACCTTCCCACTCCTGGGCCAGACTACACTCAATCATATGACCCACTGAAGAGATGAGTCTTCAGTAAAGACTTAAAGGTTGAGACCGAGTTTGCGTCTCTGACATGGGTAGGCAGACCGTTCCATAAAAATGGAGCTCTATAGGAGAAAGCCCTGCCTCCAGCTGTTTGCTTAGAAATTCTAGGGACAATTAGGAGGCCTGTGTCTTGTGACCATAGCGTACGTGTAGGTATGTACGGCAGGACCAAATCAGAGAGATAGGTAGGAGCAAGCCCATGTAATGCTTTGTAGGTTAGCAGTAAAACCTTGAAATCAGCCCTTGCTTTGACAGGAAGCCAGTGTAGAGAGGCTAGCACTGGAGTAATATGATCAAATTTTTGGGTTCTAGTCAGGATTCTAGCAGCCGTATTTAGCACTAACTGAAGTTTATTTAGTGCTTTATCTGGGTAGCCGGAAAGTAGAGCATTGCAGTAGTCTAACCTAGAAGTGACAAAATGGATTAATTTTTCTGCATAATTTTTGGACAGAAAGTTTCTGATTTTTGCAATGTTACGTAGATGGAAAAAAGCTGTCCTTGAAATGGTCTTGATATGTTCTTCAAAAGAGAGATCAGGGTCCAGAGTAATGCCGAGATCCTTCACAGTTTTATTTGAGACGACTGTACAACCATTAAGATTAATTATCAGATTCAACAGAAGATCTCTTTGTTTCTTGGGACCTAGAACAAGCATCTCTGTTTTGTCCGAGTTTAAAAGTAGAAAGTTTGCAGCCATCCACTTCCTTATGTCTGAAACACATGCTTCTAGCGAGGGCAATTTTGGGGCTTCACCATGTTTCATTGAAATGTACAGCTGTGTGTCATCCGCATAGCAGTGAAAGTTAACATTATGTTTTCGAATAACATCCCCAAGAGGTAAAATATATAGTGAAAACAATAGTGGTCCTAAAACGGAACCTTGAGGAACACCGACATTTACAGTTGATTTGTCAGAGGACAAACCATTCACAGAGACAAACTGATATCTTTCCGACAGATAAGATCTAAACCAGGCCAGAACTTGTCCGTGTAGACCAATTTGGGTTTCCAATCTCTCCAAAAGAATGTGGTGATCGATGGTATCAAAAGCAGCACTAAGGTCTAGGAGCACGAGGACAGATGCAGAGCCTCGGTCCGATGCCATTAAAATGTGATTTACCACCTTCACAAGTGCAGTCTGTGCTATGATGGGGTCTAAAACCAGACTGAAGCATTTCGTATACATTGTTTGTCTTCAGGAAGGCAGTGAGTTGCTGCGCAACAGCCTTCTCTAAAATTTTTGAGAGGAATGGAAGATTCAATATAGGCCGATAGTTTTTTATATTTTCTGGGTCAAGGTTTGGCTTTTTCAAGAGAGGCTTTATTACTGCCACTTTTAGTGAGTTTGGCCTTTTCTCTACGTCTCTGACGTCATTTCCGGTCACAACTTGCAGACTTGTTTTCGAGTTGCTGTGCGTTTTGTTGCCAACCTATTTTGCTACCTGACAACTTTACGGTTTTTACTTTTTAATTACCATTTATATATATTTTTTTTTCCTCAACTTTTTCACTCCGGGCGCTTTATCTGGACACGATTCGTCAGGACCTCCAACAGCCGAAGCTAAGTAGTAACATTAACATGATGCCTTCTAATTGCAGTCGCTGTACTCGCCTTCTCAAGGTTCCGCTGTAATCTTTTCCTCAAAGAAGTTCATGAATTTATCACTGCTAAAGTGAAAGTCATCCTCTCTTGGGGATCCAAAGAAACTCAAACGTCTCTCATCCACAGTATTATTACACCAGCCTGCTTGCTGTTGCTGGGTCTGAAGACTTGTGAGTGAGATTCACAGGCCTCACGTTGTTAGTTTTGTTAGTTTATTCTGTCAAGACAGGACAATAAGGCACCCCAAAGCATCTACATTTGTGGTTAGTGTCCATAGAGTTGTTCATAGAAAATGTTGGTGAGCTTGACTGAACTGAGGAGCCAGTGTGTTTGTCTTTGTTTGAGTGTGATGCAGTGGGCCTATTTCCCATGGCACTTCATCCAGACACTTTTATCATTTTTTATCACAGGTTTCCACCTACAGTCAATCCATTAGGCAAGCTCGTACTCACAGTTAACTCTTATTCAAGACTTCCAAAAACAGATTCTTTCTCCCCTCATTTCCCATTCAGAAATTGATTACAGTTGACTGAAATATTAAAGTTGATTTGACTGACCTTTAAAAACATTCTCCCTTACATCATGACAGCTCATCTCCTCTCAGACCGTGTATATCATTAAGATGGGTTGTTCAAGTTTTTCAAATGGATAGTTTGGAGGGCAGACTGATTTACCTGTCAGAAAGGTTTGATGCAAAAGAAGAGGATGCAAATTGATTTTCTTGCTGAATCAGTGTTGTATGAAGCTTGAATGACATTCCCCACTCCTCCTCCACTGAACCTGAGCGTTGTGTCCCTGAGGTAACTGAAGGTCACGGTGAAGGTCAGGGTGGGGTCAGTACTGGGGGAGCTGTTCTCTCCTCTGACAGACAGGAGATCAGATCCCACTTATCCCTCTGATCATTTATTCATGGAAGACCACACCAGCCAGGCCTATGGGTTAGCAAATAAAGAATCCAATAATGGATTCTACTTGTCAATATCTGTGTGTCTATGTTTTACGTGACCTGAGGTGGTGTCTGTGAGCTGCCAATCAAGTATGTGATTTGATTAAATCTTTTATGACTGGTTTCTTATTCAACATTTATGAATCAGACTTTCAGTATGCATCTGTGTTTTACGGTGATTGAAATGATCAAAATCCCAGAGGAAATGTGTCACAGAACCTGAAAGCACAGTGAAAAACAATTGCCTGGGGTCATCATCTTCTTTATGCTTATTGCACTCTACACACTGCTATATTTAATCTTGTGTCCTAAATATTTCGCATCACATCCACTTCAATGAATAAAATAGACAATTGCAGCTCTGACATTCCATCACACACACCTCTTTTCCCCCCATATTTGCCTCAGCACAAATTATGGATAGACCGTTCCCTGGGGCCAAGTCTGGTCTGGTTCATTGCAGTGGCTATGTTTGTCCTGTATCTTCAGGAATTCAGGTGGACAGCATTGTGCTAAACTGAGAGCCCTTGCTCATAGGACTGCAACCTGCTTATCTAATAGTCCAACAGGGGCTCCTGTAGGCAGAGCCCAGGTGTCTCCCCCAAACAGATGCTGCTTGTGGTAAGGTGGTGGTTCTTTGCTCCGTTCAGGCCGGAGCAAGCCACTTCCCAGGGCGTGGGTTTGTCTGCCTCCTAAATGCTGTCTGTCGGGCACAGCGAGGACGTATTAAGCAAAAGCTGTCAGAGCGTTTGCCTGCCAGCTTAGTCTCTCCTAGCCTGTGTCTTTAGCACATTCTACAGTATGAAATGCACTGGGCTACGTCCCAAATGGCACCATATTCCCTTTATAGTGCACTACTTTTTACCAGAGTCCTATGGGCCCTGGTTAAAAGTAGTACACTATATAGGAAATAGGCTTTCATTTAGGATATATCCTGAGAGTGAGAGACATTATGGTGCGTGTCTAGTATTGGGCTCTTCGTTGCTTTCAATGTCATCATGTTGGAATTTTGACAACTGACACGGTTTGATATGGAAATGTGGAAAACTGGGATTGGGATCATGAAATGCCTGTTTCACAACAGTTTCAGAATCAACATAACAGCAGGACAATGGTATTGCAATTGCCACAATAGATCTATGTTGTTCTGCATCAGACTGCAGATTGATTGTGCACTTATGGTGTATTGAAAATCCTGTATGAAATATTGGGCTGTTGTCTTACATTTAAATTTAAAAATATATAAGGACATTTGGAGTCCCCCCTTCCTGTTAAATGACATCATATGAAATTCTACTCTAAGTCTTCTAAATGCCATGCTCACAATGTACTGGCAACTTTATGCTCTGATGAAACATTGATGGATTTTATTAAAGGGCACCCAACGGCAATGGCTTTGAATTGTGATTACAGTTCAGGTGAATGGACTGGACTGCATTATATTTTCATCCAAACATTTAAATAAAAGTTGATTTGACATGACATCAAAGGACTGTATGGAATCAAGGATCACACTGTGATCAATTTCAGTTCATATTTCTGCATGACACTATAAGGGACTGGTCTCGATAATGGATGCTACTCAGCCCCTGCTCCCCCAGTCTCTCTCTTTTTCTCTCTCTAGCCATTGACTCTGTTTATTCTCCTAACAAAGCCATCACCTGTATTCTAAATGACAGCATCTGGTACGATCCATAACGTCTTCTTTATTGATCTAAACAAGTGGCAAGGTTAAAGACTTCTTGCAGTTGAAGGCAATGGAATGAATTCCTGGAGTAATAAGCCTTTTAAACCCCCCCCACCACCACCACCACCACCCTTCCACCCCCCGTCTGCTGTCTACCCTGGAGTGCCCCAGACAGACCCTGTCTGATTGTAAAGGGTATTAGGCTTATTAAGGCTGTCTGGGCGTCTGAATGACTCATACTAACTGCCTTCCCTGTACAGTAAGGAAAGACGGAGCGTATTGATTCGCCTGCCAATCCGTCATGCCAAAGCAGTGATGAAAGCTTCCAAGCTACCCCCAGTCTGACAGTCAAGGCTTTCTCTGAATGACTCCAGCTTAAGTCTGTAGACCGGCCTTGTTGACAGAAATACTCTAGATCCAGCATTCAGGAAGACAATAGTCTTACGGTAACCCTGAGACTAGAACCGTCAGGCTAGCTGGAACTGAAAAAACACAATACAGAAACAGATGAAGTTGGGTTTGGTTGGGATTAGAAAATAAAAAAAGAGAAGAGGCAAATGGTTTATTGTGGGTCTATGAATCCAGAAAAACCCAGTCGGTTGCTGCTCTGCTCTTTCCTCCAACATGTAATGCAGCATCACCATGGCTCTATGCCACAGATGCTATAAAATGCCAGCAGACATTGTGCTGTTGTGGAATCTCACAGCTTTAGAGCTTGCAAGAAAAGCATTTTGGTGTAAGTTTCAACTTGAAATTTCAAACATAGCAGACATACAGTTGAAGTCGGAAGTTTACATACACTTAGGTTGTAGTCATTAAAACTTGTTTTTCAAACCTCCACACATTTCTTGTTTACAAACTATAGTTTTGGCAAGTCAGTTAGGACATCTACTTTGTGCACGACACAAGTAATTTTCCCAACAATTATTTACAGACAGATTATTTCACTTATAATTCACTGTTTCACAATTCCAGTGGGTCAGAAGTTTACATACACTAAGTTGACTGTGCCTTTAAACAGCTTGGAAAATGCCAGAAAATTATGTTGTGCCTTTAGAAGCTTCTGATAGGCTAATTGACATATTTGAATCAATTGGAGGTGTACTTGTGGATGTATTTCAAGGCCTACCTTCAAACTCAGTGCCTCTTTGCTTGACATCATGGGAAAATCAAAAGAAATCAGCCAAGACCTCAGAATTTTTTTTGTAGACCTCCACAAGTCTGGTTCATCCTTGGGAGCAATTTCCAAACACCTGAAGGTACCATGTTCATCTGTACAAACAATAGTACGCAAGTATAAACACCATGGGACCACACAGCCGTCATACCGCTCAGGAAGGAGACGCGTTCTGTCTCCTAGAGATGAACATACTTTGGTGCGAAAAGTGCAAATAAATCCCAGAACAACAGCAAAGGACCTTGTGAAGATGCTGGAGGAAATAGGTACAAAAATATCTATATCCAAAGTAAAACAAATCCTATATTGATATAACCTGAAAGGCCGCTCAGCAAGGAAGAAGCCACTGCTCCAAAACCGTCATAGAAAAGCCAGCCTACGGTTTGCAACTGCACATGGGGACAAAGATCGTACTTTTTGGAGAAATGTCCTCTGGTCTGATGAAACAAAAATAGAACTGTTTCAAATCAAAATCAAATCAAATTTATTTATATAGCCCTTCGTACATCAGCTGATATCTCAAAGTGCTGTACAGAAACCCAGCCTAAAACCCCAAACAGCAAGCAATGCAGGTGTAGAAGCACGGTGGCTTGGAAAAACTCCCTAGAAAGTCCAAAACCTAGGAAGAAACCTAGAGAGGAACCAGGCTATGTGGGGTGGCCAGTCCTCTTCTGGCTGTGCCGGGTGGAGATTATAACAGAACATGGCCAAGATGTTCAAATGTTCATAAATGACCAGCATGGTCGAATAATAATAAGGCAGAACAGTTGAAACTGGAGCAGCAGCACGGCCAGGTGGACTGGGGACAGCAAGGAGTCAGTCCTGGGGCATGGTCCTAGGGCTCAGGTCCTCCGAGAGAGAGAAAGAAAGAGAGACAGAGAGAATTAGAGAAAGCACACTTAAATTCACACAGGACACCGAATAGGACATGAGAAGTACTCCAGATATAACAAACTGACCCTAGCCCCCCGACACATAAACTACTGCAGCATAAATACTGGAGGCTGAGACAGGAGGGGTCAGGAGACACTGTGGCCCCATCCGAGGACACCCCCGGACAGGGCCAAACAGGAAGGATATAACCCCACCCACTTTGCCAAAGCACAGCCCCCACACCACTAGAGGGATATCTTCAACCACCAACTTACCATCCTGAGACAAGGCTGAGTATAGCCCACAAAGATCTCCGCCATGGCACAACCCAAGGGGGGGGCGCCAACCCAGACAGGATGACCACATCAGTGAATCAACCCACTCAGGTGACACAACCCTTCCAGGGACGGCATGAGAGAGCCCCAGTAAGCCAGTGACTCAGCCCCTGTAATAGGGTTAGAGGCAGAGAATCCCAGTGGAAAGAGGGGAACCGGCCAGGCAGAGACAGCAAGGGTGGTTCGTTGCTCCAGAGCCTTTCCGTTCACCTTCCCACTCCTGGGCCAGACTACACTTAATCATATGACTCACTGAAGAGATGAGTCTTCAGTAAAGACTTAAAGGTTGAGACCGAGTTTGCGTCTCTGACATGGGTAGGCAGACCGTTCCATAAAAATGGAGCTCTATAGGAGAAAGCCCTGCCTCCAGCTGTTTGCTTAGAAATTCTAGGGACGATTAGGAGGCCTGCGTCTTGTGACCATAGCGTACGTGTAGGTATGTACGGCAGGACCAAATCAGAGAGATAGGTAGGAGCAAGCCCATGTAATGCTTTGTAGGTTAGCAGTAAAACCTTGAAATCAGCCCTTGCTTTGACAGGAAGCCAGTGTAGGGAGGCTAGCACTGGAGTAATATGATCAAATGTTTTGGTTCTAGTCAGGATTCTAATAAATAGCTCAAATAGCTGAAATCCAATTTCAGTGAAAGTGTAGAAGAAAGAAAATGGTCAAACTTCCAACGGAGGTAGGCTTAGGTTTCCCACACCATTATGCTGTATCCTATTCCGATGAATCATAATGCCTAAGTCAGCCGTATTTATCACTAACTGAAGTTTATTTAGTGCTTTATCCAGGTAGCCGGAAAGTAGAGCATTGCAGTAGTCTAACCTAGCAGTGACAAAAGCATGGATGAATTTTTCTGCATCATTTTTGGACAGAAAGTTTCTGATTTTTGCAATGTTACGTAGATGGAAAAAAGCTGTCCTTGAAATGGTCTTGATATGTTCTTCAAAAGAGAGATCAGGGTCCAGAGTAACGCCGAGGTCCTTCACAGTTTTATTTGAGACGACTGTACAACCATTAAGATTAATTGTCAGATTCAACAGAAGATCTCTTTGTTTCTTGGGACCTAGAACAAGCATCTCTGTTTTGTCCGAATTTAAAAGTAGAACGTTTGCAGCCATCCACTTCTGTAACACATGCTTCTAGCGATGGCAATTTTGGGGCTTCACCATGTTTCATTGAAATGTACAGCTGTGTGTCATCCGCATAGCAGTGAAAGTTAACATTATGTTTTCGAATGACATCCCCAAGAGGTAAAATATATAGTGAAAACAATAGTGGTTCTAAAACAGAACCTTGAGGAACACCGAAATTTACAGTTGATTTGTCAGAGGACAAACCATTCACAGAGACAAACTGTTATCTTTCCGACAGATAAGATCTAAACCAGGCCAGAACTTGTCCGTGTAGACCAATTTGGGTTTCCAATCTCTCCAAAAGAATGTGGTGATCGATGGTATCAAAAGCAGCACTAAGGTCTAGGAGCACGAGGACAGATGCAGAGCCTCGGTCCGATACCATTAAAATGTCATTTACCACCTTCACAAGTGCAGTCTCAGTGCTATGATGGGGTCTAAAACCAGACTGAAGTATTTCGTATACATTGTTTGTCTTCAGGAAGGCAGTGAGTTGCTGCGCAACAGCCTTTTCTAAAATGTTTGAGAGGAATGGAAGATTCGATGTAGGCCGATAGTTTTTTATATTTTCTGGGTCAACTGTTTGGCCATAATGACCATCGTTGTGTTTGGAGGAAAAAGGGGGAGGTTTGAAATCTGAAGAACACCATCCCAACCGTGAAGCACGGGGTTGGCAGCATCATGTTGTGGGGGTGCTTTGATGCAGGAGGGACTGATGCACTTCACAAAATAGATGGCATCATGAAGGAGGAAAATTATGTGGATATATTGAAGCAACATCTCAAGACATCAGTCAGGAAGTTAAAGCTTGGTCGCAAATGGCTCTTCCAAATGGACAATGGCCCCAAGCATACTTCCAAAGTTGTGGCAAAATGGCTTAAGGACAACAAAGTCAAGGTATTGGACTGGCCATCACAAAGCACTGACCTCAATCCTATAGAAAATTTGTGGGCAGGACTGAAAAGCGTGTGCGAGCAAGGTGACCTACAAACCTGACTCCGTTACACCAGTTCTGTCAGGAGGAATGGGCCAAAATTCACCCAACTTATTGTGGGAAGCTTGTGGAAGGCCCCCTGAAAAGTTTTACCCAATTTAAACAATTTAAAGGCAATGCTACCAAATACTAATTGAGTGTATATAAACTTCTGACCCATTGGGAATGTGATGAAAGAAATAAAAGCTGAAATAAATCATTCCCTCTACTATTATTCTGACATTTCACATTCTTAAAATATAGTGGTGATACTAACTGACCTAAGACAGGGATTTTTTAATAGGATTAAATGTCAGGAATTGTGAAAAACTGAGTTTAAATGTATTTGACTAAGACTTCAACTGTATCTAAATCAGTTGGTCGAGCCACTACCATCTTGGATCTGATTCTCTCACTGAGCCATCCTAAATATATCCCTGGACGTCTGCCACTCAATAATACAGGTTGGCCGTTGCTCATCACTACTGATAACGAATATGTCCTAGATCTCTTAATGGAGCAAAGAGTTATGGCCCAAAACCATCTGACAGCTTAGCCTCCTTCCATGTGTCTGCCAGGGCCAGCTAGAGAGACTTTCCCTCTCTGCCCGGAACCAGGGGTCTGTCTGTCACACCAGACTCAGCCAAGTGGAGGGGTCGTGGCTCAGTAGGATTTGAATCTCATGGTGAAAACCAACGTGGGTTTTCTCTTCTGATTCAGGCTCAGTTCTTCTTGGACCATTATCAACAAAGAAGGTCCAAATTGGCAGGATATTAATTCATTTTCCCCAATTTAAAGGTTCACAGGATACAATTTGGTCAGACCTCCTACCGTTCGTCATACAGGGCCTCTAATCATCAACCTCCACTTCAATGAGAGTTATAAATGCGATGCCTGGAGTATGTGACATAGACACGCAGGCCAAGTCGTCTTGTTTCAAAACTAATTGGCCAGGGGGACCTGGGCGCACTGACAGTTAGGTGTCTTCCGTACTAACATTAGGATAATAGAAACCCTTTCAACCTGACAGTGAATCAAACAGCAGGAACACAGACAGCTCCCTAACAAAGGAAAATGTGATTTACTGAAGCTAATGAGGGGAGACAAATAGCTGAAATCCAATTTCAGTGAAAGTGTAGAAGAAAGAAAATGGTCAAACTTCCAATGGAGGTAAGCTTAGGTTTCCCACACCATTATGCTGTATCCTATTCCGATGAATCATAATGCCTAAGTCAGACCGTGTGTGTTTCTGAGACATGAACAAGGCTACTGTAGCATCTAGGATACTACAATCAACATGAACATTATCCAAAGCCTGGCCTATGACCTTCGTAGAACCTATTATTACTAATATCCAAAGCCTGTGTGACATGAAGTTTTGTTAGTTTTGGCTGTTGAAATAAAGGATTGAGCACCTAATCAGAGATCTCATATATATACTGAACTACCCTGTGAAAGGTAGTGCACTACATAGGGAATAGGGTGCTATTTGGGACACAGCCAGGGTGTTTTATCTGTGCAGTTAACAAATAATTAAGAGTCATTATGGCGATCCAGGGATGTGCCTGGCTACTTTACCCCCTCCCTCACAGGAGCTACCTGGCAAACCTTCACTGTAATGAAGCTTCCCTCTCCCTTGACTCAGCAGATTTCCCCACTCTACAGTTGATCTGTTTCTCCTGGGATTTAAATGAGGGAGAATTCATTTCCATCAGGGCTATTTACCTCTTCTCACAGTCACAGACCAAGCTTCTCACTCGTGTTTTTCCACCTATTATCTCAATGCACTAATGCACACTAGGGATACAGACGCCATTGTGCCCAGTCCTGATAGGAGGGCACAATGGGAGGTATGATGAGCATGATCTCTCGCTCGCCCACTCCTGTAATGGATGCTGGGGGTGTCTCAGTTATTTTAGCGGATGAGTGCCTTTGGGATGTACTCATTTATGACATGGAATCCCTCTCACATCATGACACTGACCACACCAGTGTAGTGCATCGCCCATTGAGTGGATGTTACTTTGAGTGGGGGGAACTAAGTGATTAGGTAAAACCATACCCCTCTCTCAAGCATCTTAACAATCCTCTCACTGGTGGCAACATGCTCTCTGATCAAATGAGAGGGGCAACCACACCTGCAAAAATAGATATCCTAACAATTTAGTTCAACACAATATTATGTATTTAGCTACTCTATTGCTATTTCTATCTAATCACATCATTTTGAACTCTATGCCCACTTCCACCACAAGGTGTTACTAGGTGAAAGTAGTCCCCCTCTCTATCCTATAAAAAGGTAGGCTATATGAGAAGTGCTATATTTTATAGGAAAGATTTTTATAGGAAAGATTGGGGGACTACTTTGAACTACATTTGGTCACTCCAGTCAGTGAGTAACTAGCTACTCCGTATTTATAGGATATATAGTGTGGGACTAGTTTGTACTAGATTTGACATCTCCAGTCAGTGTCTAGCTCCACTACTCCAAGTTGGTGCGTCCCTCTCTCTCTGTCCTCTGTGTGGGCCTGCCACTGTGACCCCCATCAGTGTGTGGCCCTACTCTCCTCTGCTCTTTCCTTTCACATTCATCTGTGGAGAACAATGGATGTCTCCCTGCCTCTGTTATATACACTGTCACAGCCTCTCACACATCATGGGGGCAGTGGCTGGGAAGTTGAATACTACTCCTCCTCACTACTCCAGCACAGTATCCATTTTTTGAATGTTTGATCAAGATCTGCCTTGAAGGTGAGTTGCGGTGTCCAAATGCCAGACGTGAAAAGGCACACTGCAATATTGATGCTCTCATCTGTACTGTATTTGCACAGAAAAAAATAGGAAAGATTCTGATGATCCCTCGTGCCATGAACGATGTGCATGTTGAGTACCAGTCAAAAGTTGGGCCAGACCTACTCATTCAAGGTTTTCTTTTTTCTTTTGACTATTTTCTACATTATATAATAATAGTGAAGACATCAAAACTATGAAATAACACATATGGAATCATGTAGTAACCAAAAAAAATGTTAATCAAATCTAAATATATTTTAGATTTTAGATTCTTCAAATAGCCACCCTTTGCCTTGATGACAGCTTTGCACACTCTTGGCATTCTCTAAACCAGCTTCATGAGGTAGCCACCTGGAATGCATTTTAATTAACAGGTGTGCCTTCTTAAAAGTTCATTTGTGGAATTTCTTTCCTTCTTATTAATGCATTTGAGCATCAGTTGTGTTGTGACAAGGTAGGGGTGGTATACAGAAGATAGCCCTATTTGGTAAAAGACCAAGTTCATATTATGGAAAGCACAGCTCAAAAAAAGCAAAAAGAAATGACAGTCCATCATTAATTTAAGACGTGAAGGTAAGTCAATCCGGAAACTTTCAAGAACTTTGAATGTTTCTTCAAGTACAGTCACAAAAACCATGAACCACTATGATGTAACTGGCTCTCATGTAGACCGCCACTGGAAAGGAAGACCCAGAGTTACCTTGCAGCCCAAATAAATGCTTCACAGGGTTCAACTAACAGACCCATCTCAACATCAACTTTTGAGGAGACTGCGTGAATCAGGCCTTCATGGTCGAATTGCTGCAAACAAACCACTACTAAAGGACACCAATAAGAAGAAGAGACTTCCTTTGGCCAAGAAACATGAGCAACTCTTCTCTGTATCAGGGAGGCGCTCCGCACTGCTAAAGCTAACTCTCTCTCCTCTGCTCTCATCCTTCTAGACCTATCGGCTGCCTTCGATACTGTGAACCATCAGATCCTCCTCTCCACCCTCTCCGAGTTGGGCATCTCCGGCGCGGCCCACGCTTGGATTGCGTCCTACCTGACAGGTCGCTCCTACCAGGTGGCGTGGCGAGAATCTGTCTCCTCACCACGTGCTCTCACCACTGGTGTCCCCCAGGGCTCTGTTCTTGGCCCTCTCCTATTCTCGCTATACACCAAGTCACTTGGCTCTGTCATAACCTCACATGGTCTCTCCTATCATTGCTATGCAGACGACACACAATTAATCTTCTCCTTTCCCCCTTCTGATGACCAGGTGGCGAATCGCATCTCTGCATGTCTGGCAGACATATCAGTGTGGATGACGGATCACCACCTCAAGCTGAACCTCGGCAAGACGGAGCTGCTCTTCCTCCCGGGGAAGGACTGCCCGTTCCATGATCTCGCCATCACGGTTGACAACTCCATTGTGTCCTCCTCCCAGAGCGCTAAGAACCTTGGCGTGATCCTGGACAACACCCTGTCGTTCTCAACTAACATCAAGGCGGTGGCCCGTTCCTGTAGGTTCATGCTCTACAACATCCGCAGAGTACGACCCTGCCTCACACAGGAAGCGGCGCAGGTCCTAATCCAGGCACTTGTCATCTCCCGTCTGGATTACTGCAACTCGCTGTTGGCTGGGCTCCCTGCCTGTGCCATTAAACCCCTACAACTCATCCAGAACGCCGCAGCCCGTCTGGTGTTCAACCTTCCCAAGTTCTCTCACGTCACCCCGCTCCTCCGCTCTCTCCACTGGCTTCCAGTTGAAGCTCGCATCCGATACAAGACCATGGTGCTTGCCTACGGAGCTGTGAGGGGAACGGCACCTCAGTACCTCCAGGCTCTGATCAGGCCCTACACCCAAACAAGGGCACTGCGTTCATCCACCTCTGGCCTGCTCGCCTCCCTACCACTGAGGAAGTACAGTTCCCGCTCAGCCCAGTCAAAACTGTTCGCTGCTCTGGCCCCCAATGGTGGAACAAACTCCCTCACGACGCCAGGACAGCGGAGTCAATCACCACCTTCCGGAGACACCTGAAACCCCACCTCTTTAAGGAATACCTAGGATAGGATAAAGTAATCCTTCTCACCCCCCTTAAAAGATTTAGATGCACTATTGTAAAGTGGCTGTTCCACTGGATGTCATAAGGTGAATGCACCAATTTGTAAGTCGCTCTGGATAATATTTGATTGAGCAGTCTGACTAAGCGATGGTGGGCAGCAGCAGGCTCGTACGCATTCATTCAAACAGCAAATTTGTGCGTTTTACCAGCAGCTCTTCTCAATGCTTCAAGCATTGAGCTGTTTATGACTTCAAGCCTATCAACTCCCAAGATTAGGCTGGTGTAACCGATGTGAAATGGCTAGCTAGTTAGCGGGGTGCGCGCTAATACCGTTTCAATCAGTGACGGTCACGCTCTGAGACTTGGAGTAGTTGTTCCCCTTGCTCTGCAAGGGCCGTGGCTATAGTGCCTATAAGAACATCCAATAGTCAAAGGTATATGAAATACAAATGGTATAGAGAGAAATAGTCCTATAATTCCTATAACTACAACCTAAAACTTCTTACATGGGAATATTGAAGACTCATGTTAAAAGGAACCACCAGCTTTCATATGTTCAGCCAAAAATTAAAACCTCAACGTCAATATGGAGTCAACATACAAGTGTAAGTAAAAACGAATGTAAATCAGTTAGAAATTGTGCTACTAATGCACATGACGGTACAAACATGTCTCGTAAAAGTAATGATGTTTTTGTTTGGTTATCTTTTGGAAATTGTAAAAATAAAACATTTTCCTTCTTCCGAAGTTCCAGCTTGGCGGGCTAATGTTATTAAGCTAATTAATTTGCTATATTAATAATTATATATTTAATGTAAGTAGACATGAAATCATAATTGACTGTAGCACATATAAAGCACCCACAAGCTACTGGTGGCTGAAAACACAATCATAGCGGGATGAAGGATGGCGATTTTCCGGGCAAGGGCGGGCCATTTAGAAATCACTCCTTCCTCCCTCGCCCCTTGCCCTGCAAGTGTATTCTCGTCAGGCGTCATGATACGTCATCAGAAGTGGGGATAGGGTGTATTTTAAGTGTTTTGACTGCAGCTCCAGAGTCTCTTTTTCAAGGGAGACCTGGCCAAGAAAGCAGCAACAATCAATACATTACAGAATTAAAACATACAACAACATGATCCAGCCTAAGAAAAAGCAATCCTCTGTAACAGTCCCCCATCAACATGTTTTTTTCCATTCAGTGGCGCTAACATATCTAGATGAAGCCTGGATTGTAGACTATTCCATACCACTGGTGCAAAAGTAGCAACCACCTAGCAGACCGGGTATGGTAACTGCTGGTGGTGAAGGAGATAAGACTACAGAGGTTAAGAGGAAGTTTACCCAAAAGGGCTTTGTACATGAACACATACGAATGTAGCTTTCTGTGCATATAAAATGAGGTCCAACCCACCATTTGGTACTAGATGCAATGTTGGGTGATTGACTTGGCATTTGTAATAAAGCACAAGGATGCATGATAAACAGAGTCCAGTCTCTGTAAGACCGATGAGGCTGCGTGCATATACAACAAGTCACCATAATCAATTACAGAGAGAAAAGTGGCCTGAACAAGCTTCTTTCCAGCCATAAGCGGGAAACAGGCCTTATTAATAAAATAAAAACCTAATTTCAATTTAAGCCTCCTCACAAGATTATCCATATGAACTTTAAAGGACAACTTGTCATCCAACCATATAAAAGGTATTTGTAGGATGACACATTTTCAATGGATAAGCCACCAGATGTGACAATGCTAACCTTCTCTGTCTAAGTGCGAACTCTGGTAAAGGTCATACATTTAGTGTTTTGTACATTCAGGACCAGTTTCAGACCTTAAAGGGATGTGTGCAGTGACTGAAAGCAGTCTGGAGCTTTTCAACAGCCTGAATCAGAGAAAAAGCACATTAATATGACTGTATCATCTGTATATAGATGTAACTTTGCTAATTGCATCCCATTTCCCAAATAATTAATACACATTTTAGAAGAAAAATATTATTTGAACCCTGGGGCACACCTCTATTAATCTCAAGAAAGCTAGACTAAAGCCAGACTGAAACCCACTTAGTTGTGTTCTTTTCAATTAAGATGTTCTTTAACTGCGAGTTCCCTAGGGATTAATAGACTTTGGCCAGGATAGGGAGCTTGTAGATAGGACAATAGTTATTAGAATCTGAGGGATCTCCACCCTTTAGCAGTGGGAGGACATAAGCTGATTTCCAAATGCTGGGTATGGAATGGATCAAGAGACTCAAGTTCAGTAATAATACCAGCTGCTATCTTTAAGAGGTAGGGATCCAGGTTGTTTGGACCTGCAGACTTTTTAGTGTCTATTGCCTTTAGTGCTTTATAGACCTCAGCATAAGAAACAGGCTCAAAGTTAAAATGGTTCACATGAGGGCCTATATCATGGTTTACTGTAACATAACTTACATCAACTTTATCCTTCACTTCATTAGAATCCATCATTAAATGGTCAGGAAGGACAGAGGATACATGAGATCCTGACACTGATTTGATTAGATTGTATTTGATTAGCTTCCAGAACTTAGATAGAAATCTGATTTGGACTTCCTGATCAATCCTGTACATTTGTTTCTTAGCGCTCTGATCGAGGCCCTCTTTCTTTCTTTTTCTTATTTTTTCCCCCCTGTTTTCTCCACAATTTCGTGGTATCCAATTGGTAGTTACAGTCTTGTCTCATCGCTGCAACTCCCGTACGAACTCGGGAGACGTGAAGGTCGAGAGCTGTGCACCCTCCGAAATACAACCCAACCTCGCCACACTGTTTCCTGACACAATGCCCACTTAAAACATAAGCCAGCCGCACCAATGTGTCGGAGGAAACACCGTACACCTGGCGACCATGTCAGCGTGCACTTTGCCCGGCCAGCCACAGGAGTCGCTAATACGTGATGGGACAATAACATCCCTGCCGGCCAAACCCTCCCCTAACCCGGACAACGCTAGGCCAATTCTGTACCACCCCATGAGTGTCCCGGACACGGCCGGCTGCGACAGAGCCTGGACTCGAACCCAGAAGCTATAGGTGGCACAGCTAGCACAGGCACCTGCTCCACTCTGGAGGCCCCAAGGCCCTCTTTCTAATTAATTCTGCCAAGTTATCTGAAAACCAGGGATTGTCCCTTCCACTGATTTTACATTTCTTCATAGGGGCATGCTTATCACAAATGGACACAAATTTCATGTCAAAATAGTCCCAGGCAGTGTCAACATCAGGAATCAGACTTACTCTGTCAATATTCGAGTACAGATCATGTAAGAACGCTTGCTCATCAAACTGTCAAAAATGTATTAATAAAATATAATGGGGTTTTGCTTTGTGATATTTAATTGGTAGTTACAGTCTTATCCTATTGCTGCAACTCCCGTACAGACTCGGGAGACTCGAAGGTCGAGAGCCATACGTCCTCCGAAACACAACCCTGCCAAGCCACACTGCTTCTTGACACACTGCTCGCTTAACCTGGAAGCCAGCCACATCAACGTGTCGGAGGAAACACCGCCCAACTGACAACCGTGTCAGAGTGCATGCACCTGGCCCGCCACAGGAGCCGCTAGAGCACGATGGGACAAGGACATCCCAGCCACCCACACCCTCCTTTAACCCAGATGATGCTAGGCCAATTGTGCGCCGCCTCATGCGGCCGGCTGCGACACAGCCCGGATCTATAGTGACGCCTCTAGCACTGTGATGTAGTGCCTTACACCACTGCGCAACTTGGGAGTCCCAATTTTTGTATTTATAACACAATCAATTAAAATCAAATCAAATCCAATTTTATTTGTCACATACACATGGTTAGCAGATGTTAATGCGAGTGTAGCGAAATGCTTGTGCTTCTAGTTCCGACAATGCAGTGATAACCAACAAGTAATCTAACTAACAATTCTAAAACTACTGTCTTATACACAGTGTAAGGGGATAAAGAATATGTACATAAGGATATATGAGTGAGTGATGGTACAGAGCAGCATACAGTAGATGGTATCGAGTACAGTATATACATATGAGATGAGTATGTAGACAAAGTAAACAAAGTGGCATAGTTAAAGTGGCTAGTGATACATGTATTACATAAGCATGCAGTCGATGATGTAGAGTACAGTATATACGTATGCATATGAGATGAATAATGTAGGGTAAGTAACATTATATAAGGTAGCATTGTTTAAAGTGGCTAGTGATATATTTACATAATTTCCCATCAATTCCCATTATTAAAGTGGCTGGAGTTGTGTCAGTGTCAATGACAGTGTGTTGGCAGCAGCCACTCAATGGTGGCTGTTTAACAGTCTGATAGCCTTGAGATAGAAGCTGTTTTTCAGTCTCTCAGTCCCAGCTTTGATGCACCTGTACTGACCTCGCCTTCTGGATGATAGCGGGGTGAACAGGCAGTGGTTCGGGTGGTTGATGTCCTTGATGATCTTTATGACCTTCCTGTAACATCGGGTGGTGTAGGTGTCCTGGAGGGCAGGTAGTTTGCCCCCGGTGATGCGTTGTGCAGACCTCACTACCCTCTGGAGAGCCTTACGGTTGAGGGCGGAGCAGTTGCCGTACCAGGCGGTGATACAGCCCGCCAGGATGCTCTCGATTGTGCATCTGTAGAAGTTTGTGAGTGCTTTTGGTGACAAGCCGAATTTCTTCAGCCTCCTGAGTGAACACTGACATCATTACAGAATATCCCAGTCGATGTGTTTTTGTCATGGGTATTTGTTAGAAGAATGTCCAATAGCATTGATTTGTTAGGTGCTCTGGGAATCGGTCTTGTAGGCACATTAATTAATTTGCCCGAGATTCAGAGAGTAATACAGTTATTTAAAAGAGTCCAATACATAATCATTTAGCTTGTGTAGGAAATCAGAAACAGAGTTAAGTGTGTCTCCCGAAGCTGAGGGAAGCTGTTGCAGCTGACTACAGTGATGTGGGAGTTCTTATACAGTGCATTTAGAAAGTAGTCACATTTTGTTACATTACAACTTATTTTAAAATTGAATAAATGTTTTTCCTCATCAATCTACACACAATACCCCATAATGACAAAACAAAAACATTTTTGCTAATTTTTACATAAGTATTTAGACCCTTTGATATGAGATTCGAAATTGAGCTCCGGTGCATCCTGTTTCCATTGATCATCCTTGAGATGTTTCTACAACTTGATTGGTGTCCACCCGTGGTAAATTCAATTGATTGAGCATGATTTGGAAAGGCACACACCTGTCTATATAAGGTCCCACAGTTGACAGTGCATGTCAGTGCAAAAACCAAACGATGAGTTTGAAGGAATTGTCGGTAGAGATCCGAGACAGGATTGTGTCGAGGCACAGATCTGGGGAAGGGTACCAACATTTCTGCAGTATTGAAGGTCCCCAAGAACACAGTGGCCTCCATCATTATTAAATGGAAGAAGTTTGGAGCCATCAAGACTCTTCCTAGAGCTGGCCGCACAGCCAAACTAAGCAATCCGGGGAGAAGGGCCTTGGTCAGGGAGGTGACCAAGAACCCGATGGTCACTCTGACAGAGCTCCAGAGTTCTTCTGTGGAGATGGTTGTCCTTCTGGAAGGTTCTCTCATCTCTGCAGCACTCCACCATTCAGGCCTTTATGGTAGAGGGACCAGATGGATGCCACTCCTCAGTAAAAGGCACATGACAGCTGGCTTGGAGTTTGCCAAAAGGCACCTAAAGGACTCTCAGACCATAAGAAACCAGATTCTCTGGTCTGATTAAACCAAGATTGAACTCTTTGGCCTCAAGGCCAAGCGTCATATCTGGAGGAAGCCTGGCACCATCCTTACGGTGAAGCATGGTGGTGGGACCATCATGCTGCGGGGATGTTTTTTAGCGGCAGGGCCTGGGAGATCGAGGTAAAGATGAACGAAGAAGAGTACAGACAGATCATTGATGAAAACCTGCTCCAGAGTGCTAAGGATCTCAGACTGGGGTGATGGTTCACCTTCCAACAGGAGAACAACCCTAAGCACACAGCCAAGACAGTGCATGAGTGGCTTCGGGTCAAGTCTTTGAATGTCCTTGAGTGGCCCTGGCAGAGTCTGTACTTGAACCCGATCTAATATCGCTTTACAGACCTGAAAATAGCTGTGAACTCCCCATCCAAGCTGACAGACCTTGAGAGGATATGCAGAGAAGAATGGAAGAAACTCCCCAAATACAGGTGTGCCAAGTTTGTAGTGTTATACCCAAGAAGACCTCAGGCTGTAATCGCTGCCAAAGGCACTTCAACAAAATACTGTAAGTTGCTCTGGATAAGAGTGTCTGCTAGATGATTCCAATGTAAATAATCACTGCCAAAGGCACTTCAACAAAATACTGAGTAAAGGGTCTGAATACTTATGTAAATGTAATATTTCAGTATTTCCCAAAAACATTTCCAGCTTTGTCATTATGGGGTATTGTGTGTAGATTGATGAGGGGGGAAAATGATTTAATCAATTTCTAAATAAGGCTGTAACATAACCAAATGTGAAAAAAGTCAAGGGGTCTGAATACTTTCTGAATGCACTGTATACGTTCACTTTAACCGCAAGCAATTCAAAATGTTTGGCTTTGGTAATTGAGAGAATTCCAGAGGTGTTAAACTTGGATTTCACATATATTGCAACCCCTTCTCCTTTACTCATCCGATCCGTTCTAAAAACTGTGTACATATCAATAGAAATCAAGTTATTTGACAACAGATTTCTTTAGCCAAGTTTCTGATAAAACCATTATGTCCGCATTTGTCGTATTGGCCCATGTTCTAATCATGTCTATTTTTGGAAATAGACTTCAGACATTTACATGCAAAAGGCCAAAACCTCCTCTGTTTTTTAAATCATAGGGAGTCGGTAGAGATTGCATGGTATCTACCAGCCCAGAGTTTCATCTCACATTACCAGAGATCAACAATAAAAGCATAACTATACATCTCAAGAATAGTTGTTATGTACAGCATCCACCTTCACATCAAAAGTGTTTACTTCTGTAGACAGGATCAGGGTCATTAAAACTCAAATCTGAAAGATCAGACATACAAACGGACAGACTGATTGGCTGCCATCTTGCATTACGAAGTCTTACTGTGGTTTGCCATGAGAACTTTGCTTTGATGTATGCTCTCACTACTGTAAGTTGCTCTGGATAAGAGTGTCTGCTAGATGATTCCATTGTAAATAAAAGATGTAAGAATTGGTGGTAGAGAACGAGCAGACTGTTTGGGGTGGAGAGGTGTTGTAACAGGGCTCCCTTGGGGGTTCCCTTGCAAAAGAGACCATGGTCTCAATGGTGATAAAATAGCTATGTTGTTTAAACAGGAGAGTGTTCTGCTGCCATGCTGCATAACCTCCTCCGGTTTAATAAGCCATTGGTTACAGTTATATCTTTAACTGCTCTAACACTCTGAACTCAACCTTGCTCTTCTTGTCCTCACTTTATAGTGCTGCTCTTAGCACACAATATCCACACACACACCAGCTCTGCACTTTGCTACAATTATAGTAGCTTATATATGCATATTTTCTTAATTTCCACCAACCTAATTATATGAGAGAGGGTTAATATTGATGATCTCATCATGGGAATGTAACCTGAGATTCGATTATCTGTCAATAACCAGCACATCGAGATAACAGCAGTGTGATTAACTGAGTCTACAGATGGTGACCTGCAGCTGCAGCACTTGTTAATCACACCAACAATTACGCTCTCTTTTAAAGTTATTATCCAGACAGATTGGATTGATTGTGTAGTAGTAAATCATTATGAGAAACTCTTTTGAGCTAAAGTTCAACTAGCTCTTTAGAGATAGACTGAAATATAACCTGTCGTAACACACGAGTAGTGTGTATCAAGATCATAGAATAAAGAATTGTAGGTGCAACAGATCGCTGATGAAAGTAGGTTGCTCTTATTGTAACGGCCCTGGGTTTATAAACGCGGATATCGACTATGCCGCTTGAACATGCTTTTGGGACACAATCGATAGCGCGCTGGACTTCTGGCTAGAAGGTTCGAGGCCTGCTTCCTGCCCGTTTCATTGCATTGGTGTCAGAAGTGATCGGACCTTGCATCCACGAACGTGCGTGTGCTTGACCGGTGAACGCGTTCCTATAAAATATGTCGAGTCGCAAGCTAGCGCGACGACGCGCTCTTTGAAAAGTAGGGAGTAGTGTAACGACCCTGGGTTTATAAACGCTGATATCGACTGTCGCTTGAGCATGCTTTTGGGGCACAGTCGATAGCGCGCTGGACTTCGGTCTAGAAGGTCCGAGGCTTGCTCCCTGCCCGTTTCATTACATTTGTAGTGTCTTAACACTTAGTACTTATTTATGTAATAAGAAAGACTCGGAATACAAGCAATTGAACTGGAGCTTCACATTTACTCAAACTAGTTAGTACCAGAATAACATAGAACAATACTGCGCATGACCAAGGGTGCTCCATCCTTAAAGGGGACATCAGTAATTAACATAACATAACATTCCTTCTCTTATACAATCAGAGTTACTTTTACCAAACCACAACTGAAACATTTCCCAGAACTTCTTGTAGTTATTTTGCATCTTTTAATTTGAACTTGAACAGTTCGTTTTTGTTTGTTTGTTTATAAGTCTAGTCTGTCTGGTGGACGGTGCCTTCGTTCTGGGTAGCGCCTCGGATTGTCTGGAGGCTCCTGAACATCCTCAGTGTGTGCTTGTTCCATTATAGCGTCTGCTATAGCAGCACCTTCATCAACACGTTCCCTTCTTTCAGCCTGGGGTCTCTCTACTGCCCCACCGTCCTCTACAGTTCCCTGTGTGTCACTCTCAGGAGCTCTCTGTGCCTGTTCTCTCTCTCTTGTTGTGCTGTTTTCCGTGGAATGCATTTGGTTAATGTGACGCCGCCACATTATGTCTGGGCTCACTTGAACCTGGTAAGTTCTGGGTCCCGTTTGTGTGTGTACGGTCCCTCTTGTCCATTTCCTCCTCTTCTGTAGTCTCGCACCATCACTTCCTGTCCTGTTTGGAGATGGCGCTCCCGGCCACCGGAGAGCATCTTGGCTTGTTTGTTCAGCACTTCATTACGCCTGTTTGGCTTCATGATGTCCAGCTGTGTGCGGAGAGGCCTCCCGAACATCAGTGCGGCTGGGCTTTCATTTGTCGTGGCATGTGGGGTGTTTCGGTAGGAGGCCAGGAACTTGGCCAGTTTTGTTTGCAAAGTCCCTTCGTCTCGTTTTGCTGCACGGAGTCCTTGCTTTAGGGTTTGCACAAAGCGTTCTGCCAGCCCATTGGTGGCAGGGTGGTACGGAGCTGAGGTTGAGTGTTTGATTCCATTTACTGACATGAATCTTGTAAACTCGTCACTTACAAAAGCTTGCGCGTTGTCACTTACCAGCTGCAGTGGCAAACCGAAGCGTGCAAACGTTGTTCTGAGACACTCTATCGTCTGAGCTGAGGTGGAGGAGTCAGTGCAAAACACCTCTGGCCATTTGGAATGGGCATCAACTATAACCAGAAACATGTGCTTTTCAAAGGGACCAGCGTAGTCCACATGAATTCTCTGCCATGGCTCTGCGGGCCATTCCCATGGGTGGACTGGGACAGGAGCAGGCATGTGAAGGGTTTCCAAACATCCACTACAGTTCTTTGCCATATTTTCTATCTGTTGGTCCAGACCTGGCCACCAGAAGTGGCTCCTTGCGAGCAGCTTCATTTTGACAATTCCAACATGACCTTCATGTAGTTGCTGCAAGACTAGATGTTGGCATTTCTGGGGTATCATGACTCTCATTCCCCACATCAAACATCCTTGGTACGTTGTAATTTCGTTTCTCCGCTGGAAATACGGAGTCAGCTCCTTTCTGCCAGTAGCTGGCCATCCTGACATGGTGTAGGTGTACACTTTTGACAAGGTCACATCTTTCCTTGTCTCCTGTTTGATAACTGTGCTTGTGACTGGTAGGGCCTCAAGCTGAGCGGTATGGAACATGTCCACTGCATCCACCCTCCTTTGTCTTTCTCTTGTACACGGCAGTCTGGATAATCCATCTGCATTTGTGTGGAGGGATGACGGCTTAAACTCAATGTCATACATATGACTGGCAAGGAACAGGGCATATCGCTGTAACCTGGCTGCTGTCATTGCCGGAATGCCTTTCTTTGGACTGAAAATGGAAAGCAACGGCTGGTGATCTGTAACCAGTGTGAAACGCTTGCCATATAGGTATGCGTGGAATTTCTTGACGCCCCACACTAGTGCCAGTGCTTCTTTGTCGATTTGTGAGTAGTTTTTCTCTGCATCATTCAATGTTCGTGACGCGAATGCAACTGGCCTCTCTGACCCATCTTTCAGTGTGTGTGAAAGGATAGCCCCTAAGCCTTAAGGGGACGCATCACAAGCCAACTTCACTGGCATTTCAGGGTCGTAATGCATCAGGACCTGTTCAGATGTTATGAGCCGTTTTGCCTCCAGAAATGCATTGTCACACTGCTCTGTCCACCGCCATGTCCTATTATTTTCCAGGAGCTGATTTAGAGGCTGGAGTACTGCTGAAAGGTTTGGGAGGAATCTTCTGTAGTAATTGATCAGTCCCGTGAAAGATCTCACTTCTGTGATATTTTGTGGTCGTGGTGCCTGTACCACTGCCTCGATTTTGTCCTGTGTTTTGTGCAATCCATTGCAGTCAATCTCATATCCACAGAAGACAATCTTGTCTTTGAAGAACTCACACTTCTTTAAGTTTGCCTGTAGACCATACTCTTTCAGTCTTTTCAGGACCTCTTCCAGGTTAGCCAGGTGCTCTTTGTCGGTGCGTCCTGTTATGATCATGTCATCCAGGATACACTGGGTTCCTGGGATTCCTTGCAAAATCTGGTCAATAGTTCGTTGCCAAATGGCTGGGGCTGATGCAATGCCAAAAACCAGGCGGTTATACCTGTATAGACCTTTGTGTGTGTTTATTGTCAGGTACTGTTTGGAACTCTCTTCAACCGGTAGCTGCAGGTAAGCCTGTTTCAGATCGATTTTACTGAAGTGTTTCCCACCAGCTAGTGCAGCAAAGATGTCATCCAGACGTGGTAGGGGTATTGGTCCACATGCAACATTGGATTCACAGTTACCTTGAAGTCCCCACACATTCTAACAGACCCGTCTTTCTTCACAATAGGAACTATGGGTGTGGCCCATTCGCTTCTGTCCACTTTCGTCAGGATCCCTGTATCCTGCAAGCGATCGATTTCCGCTTCCACCTTTGGTCTCAGGGAGTATGGAACAGATCTGGCTTTGCAGAATTTTGGGGTTGCATCATCTCTTAGTACAAGTTTTGCTGTGAAGCCTTTTACTGTTCCCATCTGATCACTGAAAACTGTGTTGTATTTCTTCCGCAAGTGTTCCAGTGTTTGGTCTGTGCCTTTCTCTTTGGACTGGAACGTGTGGAGCATTTTCAAGTCACACCAATTCAGCTTTATTTTTGAAAGCCATTCCCTGCCAAATAATGGGGGCCAGTTCCAGGCACCACATACAGCTGTAACTGCTGTGTTTGCCCCCATAATGCACTCTGACTTGCAACGCCCCCATTGGGCTCAATCTCTCTCCTGAGTATGTCTTCAGCAACACATTTGTGTTCTTCAGCTTGATAGCCTTAAAATGCTCATTGTAGACAGTAGTGGAAATTATAGACACTGCAGATCCTGTGTCCAGCTCCATTTTGAGGGGTTTGCCTTCGATATCTGGTGTCACCCATATTATGCTACTGCTGGGAGAAGTCACTGTGTTTAACTCCATTGTACCAATTAATCGTTCATCTGAATCACTGCCACTGTTCTCTGCTAGTGCATTCACAGACCCTTTAATTTTCTCAGTTTTCCTGTTGTGACTGAATTTTGCTTTGCATGCTCTTTGAATGTGCCCCCTTCTACTGCATTTGTGACAAATTTCGTCTTTGAAACGGTAATCCTCTGCTCTGTGACCATCTCTGTCACACCTGTTGCATTTTTCGGCCACACGGGGGCGCTGTCGACTGCGTGAAAACTTGTGCAGGGAAATTTGTGACAGGTCAGTACTTCTTTTACTTTGCAACTCAAATGCATCTTTACGATTTCCATAGCCACAGCAATTTCAACAGCCTTTGCAAACGTGAGCTCTGATTCTGTGAGCAAACGTTTTTGAATGTGTTCATGTTTCAGTCCACAAACAAATCTATCCCTTAATGTGTCATTTAGGTTCTCTCCCAACTGGCAATGTTCCGACAGTTTCTTCAACACTGCTACATATGTACTAACCCCCTCCCCCTCATTCTGATCTCTCTTGTGGAAACGAAAACGTTCCGCGATGAGGAGTGGTTTAGGTGATAGGTGATTTTGCAATATCTCCACAATCTCTGTGAATGTTTTATTTGAGGGCTTCAGAGGGGCAGTCAGATCTCTTAGCAAACTGTATGTTTTTGGGCCAATTAAACTCAACAACGCTGGTACTCTTTTGTTATCAGCAATGTCGTTTGCAATGAAGTACTGTTCCAGTCGTTCAATGTAAGTTGCCCAGTTTTCTTGCGTGTCATCAAACACATCTATTTTCCCGATGCTAGCCATTCTCTTTACCTCCGGCTCCACGGGTCTTTGATCTGCCGCCTCGTTCTCGTCAGCTCTCCCCTCGTTTTCACTGCTTGCTAGCTGTTGTGCTACAGGGTCAAAATCTTCCTCTCTTCCTACGAACTCCATCTGTATTCATGATGCACA
Organism: Oncorhynchus nerka; assembly: GCF_034236695.1. NCBI lineage: Eukaryota > Metazoa > Chordata > Actinopteri > Salmoniformes > Salmonidae > Oncorhynchus > Oncorhynchus nerka. Next base: position 23,229,626 of record NC_088424.1, on the reverse strand, counting down.
CTGCAGGTAATCATCCTCGTCGCCATTGTAGTGTCTTAACACTTAGTACTTATTTATGTAATAAGAAAGACTCGGAATACAAGCAATTGAACTGAAGCTTCACATTTACTCAAACTAGTTAGTACCAGAATAACATAGAACAATACTGCGCATGACCAAGGGTGCTCCATCCTTAAAGGGGACATCAGTAATTAACAGAACATAACAACATTACAGTATGCATTTGTTTGAAGCGAAATGTTAAATTCAAATATTAATATATTAATATATTACCATCATATCTATTCCAATATGACACCAGTGTCGATGAAAATATGAAATAAATGTAGGCCTAGCCTATAGAAAACTGATGGGGTCCTCCTTTTTTAAGAGTCAATCAAAACTCTGTTTTCTCACACAATTGCATAGCCTATAGAACGTCTCATGGGTTCTCATGAAGTGTTTAACTAGATTTTAGATTAAATTTGCTTTGATGTCAGAGTACCAGCTATGAGTGGAACTGTATTTTTTAATGCAGCGTGCGCCACCTCTTTGAAAATAACTTTTATGTGAAAAATTGTTGCATTTAAAGTGGAACTGACAGCATTTTTGCAACATGGAATGTTATTCAAATCTGTTCATACCCTGTTAGCAATGAGGAATCGGCCCAGAAGTGGTGCTCTTCCGGGGAGCCGGAACTGATTGAATCGACCCGGAATTGGGTGTTGGACTCGGCCCGGAATCAGAATGAACGACTGCCCAGAATTGGCCCAAGTACATCGGCCGTTTCAGTCTACCAGAATTCAGCGGCATCTTACCAGAATCCCCCCAGAAGCGGCCTGATGCAAATTTAAATAAATGTATACAAAATTACCAGATTTAGTCATTTAAAATATTACTATTATACATTTTATACATACAAATTATACCCATCCACAAAAAATAATTTTGTCTCGGAGGAAACACCATACACCTGGTGACCGTGTCAGCGTGCATGCGCCTAGCCTGCCACAGGCGTCGCTGCAGCGCGATAGGACAGGGACATTCCGGGCCGGCCAAACCCTCCCCTAACTTGGACGACGCTGGTGCGTCGCCTCATGGGTCTCCCACTGGTCTCAAACCAGCATTTGTAGAAACGCAGTTTGCACTGCGAAGCAGTGTCTTAGATCGCTGCACCACTCGGGAAGTTCCATCTACAAAGTTTTTAATGTTTATCAATGGCCTTGCACAAAGTATCAAAATGCTAAAATACTATACAGGACTCTTTAAGAATTTCATTTAAATGTTAATTGTATTTTTTGATCACAGAAACAATGAGGAAAATATGGAAAAATAAATAGATAATGAAATGTTAATTATATAAAGCAGCCCGTGTAATCATCTGCCGGAGAGTAGCCCCAGTGGGCCTGAGCCCCAAGTAATACATTTGGGCCAGTTTTCTCTCACCGGAATCTGCCCGAGCTCCAAGTAATACATTTGGGCCAGATAACTCACACCAGAATCGGCCCGAGCTCAATCCCCGCATCCAAGCCATAAGAAATACTGCCGAAGGCGGCACAGACTCGGGCCACATGACGTCGGCCGAGTCTGACTCTCAGCCGGAATCGCCACAGATCCACACCCCCAGGATGAATATGGCACTTTAAAAAAATATATATCTGACAAGCAACCACTTAGATATGGTAATTTTCACATTTTCATAAATTCTTAGAATATTTGGGAATGAACTATACTAGGGCATTTGGGAAAGTGGCCTTGCGTTTGGACAATTGATAGACACTGCAGTAAATTAAACCAAAACGAGAGTCTACACAGACCGATGCGCAATAGCCAATCAGAGCTACAGTAGACCTTTTACACAAATCTAACGAAGGAACATTACTAACTTTTTCAGCTAGTTGGCCATCAAAACCGAACTGATAAACGATGGGGAATTGTAGCCTCCTCGTCCTTCTGCAGGTTGCTTGCTGGGCTGGCAGGGTAGCCTAGTGGTTAGAGCATTGGGCTAGTAACCGGAAGGTTGCAAGTTCAAATCCCTGAGCTGACAAGGTACAAATCTGTCATTCTGCCCCTGAACAGGCAGTTATCCCATATGAGCCTTTGGTCATTAATATGGTCAAATCCGGAAACTATCGTTTCGAAAACAAAACGTTTATTATTTCAGTGAAATACGGAACCGTTCGGTATTTTATCTAACGGGTGGCATCCCTAAGTCTAAATATTCTTGTTACATTGCACAACATTCAATGTTATGTCATAATTATGTACAAATCTGGCAAATTAGTTCGCAATAAGCCAGGCTGCCCAAACTGTTGCATATACCCTGACTCTGCATGCAATGAACGCAAGAGAAGTGACATAATTTCACCTGGTTAATATTGCCTGCTAACCTGGATTTCCTTTAGCTAATATGCAGGTTTAAAAATATATTCTTCTGTGTATTGATTTTAAGAAAGGCATTGCTGTTTATGGTTAGGTACAGTCGTCCAACGATTATGCTATTTTCGCAAATGAGCTTTTGTTAAATCATCCCCCAGCGTTGCATCGATTATATGCAACGCAGGACACGCTAGATAAACTAGTAATATCATCAACCATGTGTAGTTATAACTAGTGATTATTATGGATTGATTGTTTTTTATAAGATAAGTTTAATGCTAGCTAGCAACTTACCTTGGCTTCTACTGCATTGGCGTAACAGGCTCCTTGTGGAGTGCAACGAGAGGCAGGTGGTTATAGCGTTGGACTAGTTAACTTTGGATAAGATTGGATCCCCCGAGCTGGGTTAACTAGGCAGTTAACCCTCCGTTCCTAGGCTGTCATTGAAAATAAGAATGTGTTCTTAACCGACTTGCCTAGTTAAATAAAGGTATATAAATAATTTAAAAATCGGCGGCCAAAAATTCTGATTTCCGATTGTTATGAAAACTTGAAATCAGCCCTAATTAATCGGCCATTCCTATTAATTCAGTCGACCTCTAGTACAGAGGCCCATTATCAACAACCATCACTCCTGTGTTCCAGTGGCACATTGTGTTATCTAATCCAGGTTTATAATTTTAAAAAGCTAATTGATCATTAGAATCCCCTTTTTTTGCAATTATGTTGCACAGCTGATTAAAGAAGCAGTAAAACTGGCCTTCTTTAGACTAGTTGAGTATCTGGAGCATCAGCATTTGTTTGGTTTGATTACAGGCTCAAAATGGCCAGATACAAAGAACTTTCTTCTGAAACTCGTCAGTCTATACTTGTTTTGAGAAACGAAGGCTATTCCATGCAAGAAATTACCAAGAAACTGAAGCTCTCGCACAACGCTGTGTACTACTCCCTTCACAGAACAGCGCAAACTGGCCCTAACCAGAATATAAAGACGAGTGGGAGGCCCGGTGCACAACTGAGCAAGTGGATAAGTACATTAGAGTATCTAGTTTGAGAAACAGACGCCTCACAAGTCCTCAACTGGCAGCTTCATTAAATAATACCCGCAAACACCAGTCTCAACGTCAGCAGTGATGAAGGCGACTCTGGGATGCATGCCTTCCTGGAGTCGGGAAGGCCAGTGTCTGTTCTTTTGCCCATCTTAATCTTGTATTTTTATTGGCCAGTCTGACAAATGGCTTTTTCTTTGCAGCTCTGCCTTGAAGGCCAGCATCCTGGAGACGCCTCTTCACTGTTGACGTTGAGACTATACTTTATTATTTTAATAGCAGTACCCTGTAAAGTCCATTATCAAGCAATCAATCACATTAATTTGTAAAGCCCTTTTTACATCAGAAGTTGTCACAAAGTGCTTATACAGAAACCGAGCCTAAAACCCCAGAGAGCAAGCAATGCAGATGTAGAAGCGTGGTGGCTATGAAAAACTCCCTTGAAAGGCTGGAATCTGGGAAGAAATCTAGTGAGGATCCAGGCTCTGAGGAGTGGCCAGTCCTCTTTTGGCTGTGCTGAGTGGAAATTATAAGAGTACATGGTCATTAAGGCCAGATCGTTTTTCAAGATGTTCACACGTTCATAAATGACCAGCAGGGTCAAATAATAACCACAGTGGTTGTAGAGGATGCAACAGGTAAGCACATCAGGAGTAAATGTCAGTTGGCTTTTCATTATACCTCTGAAGAGTATGAATTAGGCTGTTTAAGAAGGTTTGAATCATAAGCAACCTGCCTACATATTGTTGGAAGTACAATAGACCAACATAGCTACTATTGTAGGTCGAAGCTGTGTGCTGGAAAACCTTGGTAGAGCATGGGTGAAGTATGCATTGTAGTGCTCATGTGAATTTCCTTCATTTTTCGGCTTCAGTCCAATGGCTACCTCTCACTTAAAGCTGCAATATGAAAGTTTTTGGGCGTAATATAGATCATTCTCACTGAAAGCAAGTCTAAGAGGCAGTAGATCTGTTTTATGTGCACTATTTCTATGTGTAACCGATGTGAAATGGCTAGCTAGTTAGCGGTGGTGCGCGCTAATAGCGTTTCAATCGGTGACGTCACTCGCTCTGAGACCTTGAAGTATTTGTTCCCCTTGCTCTGCAAGGGCTGCGGCTCTTGTGGAGTGATGGGTAATAATGCTTCAAGGGTGGCTGTTGTCAGTGTGTGCAGAGGGTCCCTGGTTTGAGGCTAGGTAGGGGTGAGGAGATGGACGGAAGCTATACTGTTATATATGCTTCTAATTCTTAAGTTTTGTTTTTGCATCTTTTACTTTTGTTATTATACACCTGCTGAAAATACAATATTGCTGGTTATGGAAAATATATTTCACAGCGGTTTAGATGGTACAATGATTTTCTACACTGTACTTGCTTGTTTTGTCACATAAAATGAAATTAGGTGAACTATTAGAATTTTAGCAACCTGGAAATGGGGGAGCGATTTCTGCGTAGTGCATCTTTGAAACTTAGTTTTTAGTTTTTAATTGCTTCTATTTCTCTCGAGTCATGTCACTGTATATCCTAGTAGTTTTAGAGCTTAAGACTTGTAGACTGAGATGTAGGCCTACAGGCATGCTATAGTTTAAAAAGTAGGGGAAAACTATTGAGGCAAACACAGGAGTGAGATAGGAGGCACTGGTTATTATCATCAATCCTTTCAGACCATCAGAGTGTCTCTGTGAGAGGCCACTCATGCCCAACACACTGACCCTCTTCCCTTTCCTCTCTTCCTCCCCTGCCCTGTGCCGGTGCGGTGCTGTATGTGTTTATTGTTCAATAAAGAACGGGTGATGAATGAGCACTTGCGGGCCGATGTTGAGCCCCTATTAGTTTTGTTTTCTCTGGCAATTCGTCACCCCACTGTAAACGGAGACAGCCTCACAATAGGAACTGTGAAGGAGAAATCAATAGGATGATTTAGCAGCTGCTACTTGGTCAAAGGGCCAGTGAATGACCATTTAGTCTAGTGATCACAGTGGCGGCTGAGCTCTGAGGCAGCTAGCGTTGGGCCGGACCTTCACTGGGACACTCACATTAATCATGTGATGGGGGACAGCAGATCCCGATACTCCACTCAAGCTCCCATTTCCAGTGACTCCATAGTTATTATGATTGTTGTTTGTGTGCTCCAGATCAGAGATAATCTCCAATCGATCCCAGTGTGGTTATCTGAGTCCATGTGACGGCCCTGGCTTAGCGACTACGTCAACATATCGCCCCATGAAAAGGATAAAGGCTGGCTGGCAGAAGCAGCACTCTGTGCCAGACTCTGCTCTGATGAGAGGGCAGCAGTTGATTTCTCAGTGGGGAGCCATTTTACCACCTGGAATAGTCATCCACTCATGTAGAATTAGAAATATAGCCTGTATAGAATTAAGCACCCCTGGCTGTAACCTGGCAGAATCAGGTCTCCATGAACAGCAGTGAGTTGCAATTCATTGTGATGTGTTAATAAATCTTCTTAGGGATAGACCCTTTTTTTTGTCAAGTGTCACCTAAAATGACATACCAAATCTAACTGCCTGTAGCTCAGGCCCTGAAGCAAGGATATTCATATTATTGGTACCATTTGAAAGGAAACACTTTGAAGTTTGTGGAAATGTGAATTGAATGTTGGAGAATACAACACAATAGATCTGGTAGAAGAAAATACAAAGACAAAAATTGTTTTCTTACCACAATCCTTGAAATGCAAGAGAAAGGTCCCAGTTCTAGCCAACACTCTGGTTGTAATTCCGATGGTGTACAAAAGATGGCAGCCGTGTATGTGCAAAGTTTCAGACGGATAACTTGAAGTATGAGCGAACTACATGACATTTAGTGTGAAGTCACCCAGGTACATGTGTGCAAATCGTGAAGGCGACATTTGCGTTCGTATGACATTTTTCAGAATATAGGCAAATCTGTATACTTGGACTTTGATTTAGCTTTTCCAGTATTAGTAGCCATATTATAAGTTCAACAACTTCATAACTCTGAATATTCTTATAATTCTTGTCCAAAAGGAAAAGGCATGCTGTCGTACTAGGTTAGTAGCTACATTTTACGACATATACATGGATTCCGGATACTCCCGTAAAGCCCGGCTCATTGGCTATCTAACTAGCTTTGTTTGACCCCGATTGGTGCTTATTTGACAAAGTTAGAGTCGTTCAAGTGAAGAATGCCCGCGTCATTGATCTTTGACCAAATATGGTGTCCTATAGGATATACTACACCCCTAATGATATAGTGAAGTCTGGTTACGTTCTAGGATCTCTGAGGAATACATATGAACGTGATTTGACCGGTTGAAACAACGTTTAGGGTTAGATTTTCACAGATTCCTTTCTTTGCAAATTGAACGAGTGGAAATACAAAATCGATTGTGCATGCTATATGGACCTTTTTAGGATATGAAAAAGGATTTTATCTAACAAAACGACACTTCATGTTATCTCTGGGACTTTTTGGATGAGAAATCAGTGCAAGATTTCAGAATGTAAGTACACATTTCACCTTCAGAGGTGAATTTATCAAACCTATAGCGGTTAGGAGCTCTCCTCAAACAATAGTTTGGCATTTTTTTTGAAGTAATAGCTACTGTAAATTGGACAGTGCAGTTATATTAACAAAAATGTAAGCTTTCAGCCGATATAAGACACTTATATGTACCGACATTTGTTGTTTCTCTAAAATCTGCGATCATGACACAAGGTGTTGCATGATTTACAACTGTCCCCTTGACGGGACGCCGATTCCTAAGAAGCTTTAGCTAGGTGGTGCTTTCATGGCTACATTGTTAATATTTGTCACCCACCTAGTGCTTCGGGGGAGGGGTGGGTGGCGGTTCTGAAGGGGCAGGGGGAGAGGGGTGCACTGGTGGCTCTGAAAGCTTGTTCTCTCCAGACCACGTGTCCCTTGTCTCTCTGGAAGGTGTGTTGTGCACACCCCTCACCTCCACCTGGAGGGAGAACCTGTTCAGGCTTAGTGCTGGCTGGCTGGGCTGCTCTGACAGATGACCCCATGTTGACCAGAGGAAGGGAGGAAGGGATCCCTTTAGTCATCCCCACTCCCATTGTGCTCTGCTCTACAGTACTGTAGCCTAGTCACACCACACACAGAGACAGACAGACAAATGGATGAAAATGTTCCAGTCATCAGGTAGTGCTCAGGTCTGGGGCATTAGGATGCTACGGCAGATGAAAATGAAGGTTTGCTGCTTTTCTATTCTGACCATGATCTGTTTCTTTCTCTCTTTCAGTTCAGCAGATGAGAAGTTTCGCTGGAATAACCAAGGTACGTTGTACTAAATCCTGCACCAATGCATCTTGTTCTATATTATGTGACAGAGCATGCGGAACCCTCCATTGAATTGTGTACATATTGTAATGATAGGTGCATCTTGGGGGTGGAGTGGTGTGGACCATGCCTTGCTCCTACGTCTGGACAGCTGTCATAATTTGTCAGACAGAACAGCAACAGAGCTGTCTGTCCAGTGTGAAATATGCACATCTAGTTGAGACTAGATTGATGAGCTTCGAGCAAAGTATGAACCACAGACCGCAACCTTGTCTTCTAAAGTATCAAACACAGGTAGTTTAGGATTTGATTGAAGCAGTGCTAAAAGATTTATGACTGCAAGTCATGTTCAGGTTTCTGATTCCCCTTAGTCATCTACTCTATGAAAGTTCCACTGATTTGTATTACCCTTAAGTCATTTAGCAAATGCTCTTATCCAGAGCGACGCATACATTTTCGCTTTGATCCCCCATGGGAATCGAACCAACAACCCTGGCATTGCAAGTTCCATGCTCTACCAACTGAGCCACACAGGACCGATGGATGAGTTTAGAAATGTTTGGGATGAGTTTAGGGAGGTTGCACAAACATAATTATCCTTGAGTTAAAACGCTAGTAATCATCCTTATACGGTAGAGGACTAAGTGTCTACTGCTAGTAGCTTCATCCTCCATGCCTGCCACTGTAGAAGAGAGATTAATGCTGATCTTAACCCTCTTGTGTAAGGCTTTATCCCTTGGCACTGTTTGCCAAACTGAAGACAGAGGACAAGTATGTCCGTTTCTGTAGGCACGGACAGACAGATAGACAAGGAGACGGTACAGCATGGCAGAGACACGTTTCAGTAAACAGTGAAGCTACATAGCTTTTGGCTTATCTAACATGGTCACTACCACTTTGCCATCAGTGTGCCTGTAGTAAACCTCAGCTGCTTGTAAACATTTTACTATTTGTGAGGTAACGGGACAATAATCCTGCTTCTCCATTCATTGCTGTGTCTCCACAGATGGACAGAAGGACATTGAGGAGGAACTGACGACTGGCTTGGAGCTGGTGGACTCCTGCATTAGGTCACTCCAGGAATCTGGGATCCTTGACTCCCAGGAATTCTCCACGGGTGACAGTATGGGCGCTCCTTACGTTATACAGTGCAGATACATTTTTTTATATATTAAAACGTACCATCTACTTGCAGTGAAGCCGATTTACATTACGTTCAGTGATCTAACAGACTCCCATCCAGAGCGACCCACAGAAGCAACTAGGGTCAACACCCTGCTCAAGGGCACGTCGACAGATCTCACACAATTTTAGATATACATTGAATGTCACCTTTTTCAAAAGTTGAAACGTGAATCAAAATGTTGATTTCCAAGCTGAAAGACATTGTATCCTTACCATACCAAGTATGTGTACACCTGCTTGTCGAACATCCCCTTCCAAAATCATGGGCATTAATATGTAGTTGGTCCCCCCCTTTGCTGTTAGAACAGCCTCCATTCTTCTGGGAATGCTTTCCACTAGATGTTGGAATATCGCTGAATATTAGTGAGGTCGGGCACTGATGTTGAGCGATTAGGACTGTCCCCAAAAGTTAGAAGCACAGAATGGTCTATAATGTAATTGTATCCTGTATCGTTAAGATTTCCCTACACTGGAACTAAGGGGCCTAGCCGGAACCATGAAAAACAGCCCCAGACTAATATTCCTCATCCACCAAACTTTACAGCTGGCACTATGCATTGGGGCAGGTAACCTTCTCCTGTCATCCGACAAACCCAGATTCGTCGGTCGGCCTGCCCAGATGGTGAAGTGTGATTCATCACTCCAGAGAACATTTTTCCACTGCTCAAAAGTCCAGTGGCGGCGAGCTTTACACCACTCCAGCTGACGCTTGGCATTGCACATGGTGATCTTAGGCTGTGTGCGGCTGCTCGGCCATGGAGACCCATTTCATGATGATCCACCAACAGTTATTGTGCTGATGTTGGTTCCATGGACAGTTTGGAACTCGGTAGTGAATGTCCCGTTCTGTGAGCTTGTGTGGCCTACCACTTTGCGGCTGAGCCGTTGTTGCTCCTAGACGTTTCCACTTCACAATAACAGCACTTACAGTTGACCGGGGCAGCTCTAGCAGGGCAGAAATTTGACAAACTGACTTGTTGAAAAGGTGGCATCCTATGACGGTGCCATGTTGAAAGTCACTGAGCTCTTCAGTAAAGCCATTCTACTGCCAATATTTGTCTATGGATCTTGCATAGCTGTGTGCTCGATTTTATATACCTGTCAGCAACGGGTGTGACTGAAATAGCTAAATCCACTAATTTGAAGGGGTGTCCAAATAGTTTTGTGTATATATAGTGTATTTTACGATTCATGAATTCACAAATATCATGTCGTCCCAAATGAAACAGGCAGGAAGATATTGTTCAAGCCAACACAAATAGCATAAGTTCACTGCAACACTTTTAATGCTTATCAATAGTCTAAATGTCAAGAAGAATGTCAAGAATGATCTATACAAAATCAACCAGATACAGAAATGCTCGGTGATAGGATCTTTCTCTTTTAGCACTGAGTGATGTCAGTGACTTTGAACGTTTCAATCAGGAACTAGATACCGCAGGTGTTCAAGTCTCTTATCACGTTTGCGTTCTGCATTCAAAACAGTTGTTTCCCCTTTTCTTCTGATCCCAAATGCCCTCACTTCATTTGATCCAAGCAATGATCTTCATCTTTTTACTATGACCTACTAAGAGAGTATTAGCTGTCAGGAGAGATTCAGCGTATGTCAAGGGTTTGATATGGAAATGATGTCAGCTTCCTTTGAGCACAGCAGAGTACACATGTGTACGAGGAATATGGTTTCAAATCAGCCACTATAAAGCAATCACATTCATATTCAATGTGCTGAAAAGAGCAGAGAGGTTTTTGGGGCTAGAAAGAAAGAACATATGCAGATAGTATATGCTGTCTGTGTGTGTGTGTGTGTGTGTCTGTATTTCTATGTGTGTACGTACATGCGTGTGTGTCATAGACTGTGTTTGCACGTGCACTGCACTCTACATTCCCTCTCTATCAGTTACGCTAAAAATAGCGTCTTGATGAAAAATGGAAATGTGTTATAGACTAGATGAATTAAAGGAGCCACACCCTGCATATTTAAAGCACCCTGAGCGACCACCTTGCCAGGGATATTCCCCTGGACTGCTGGACTACTTTACTTTACCACACGCACGCGCACGCACACGGACTCTTCTAAGAAGGACCCTGTAGTATTCACTTAAATTCCAGAAATCCTCAACCAAAAACTCGATACCATTGACATGATTATGTATTTATGAAATACTCAACTACTTAAATGCTCCAGTGCACATATGTAACAGTATGAAGTTGTTGCAGAAACATTTCTGTGGTCATTTTCATATAGCCGCTCATAGATAAATGTCACAAGATAAATAATATAGAGTCACTTACGACAGCATTTTCAGTGCTAGTTACAATCATAATTTTCATAGTGAGCTAGCTCACTTTTCCTGAATGAAAATGATGGGGGGGTTGGTGAGAGATGAGATGCTTGTGTGTGTGACAAAGGCAGTCATCGGGCCAGTTACTCCACGCTAATGTGAAAATGAGTTGGGTGTTGCCAGAACAACATGGATGTGAGAGTAAACACAGAGGAAGGTGTGAAGGCAGTCAATGCAGGAAGCCTCACTGACCTGAGAGCGGTGTAGAGCACTAAAACAGGTCACACAGAAACAGGTTCACAGCATTTTATTTAATGACACGCACAGTACTCACAGCTATGTTGCTGAAGATTGTGTGCTATTATACTGTAGTGTGGAGTAAATTGTATTTATTTTTGTGTGCAGTAATTCTATTTTTGATTTACAACACTGTGGCTTATATACAGTATATAATACAATATACTGCATAATATTGCTTGGATAATGTAATGAAAATGTAGGCCTATGGAAATAAAATGCTGATGTTAGTGTTACTATTTGAATTGAATGCTAACTGTGCTGTTATTTACAGGAGTTCTGGCAAAGCACAAAAATGCAGGTCAGCGTTAGTTTTTCTGCATGCTATTGAAATTACCCGTATGAGAGTAGTGAGGCCCAAACAACTCTGTAGTCTGATTACCTTTATTGTCGGCCTCATTCTGCACCACTTGTGCTCAGTGACTCCCAATTCCTCCTGATCCATTATACATGCTTTCCCTCTCTGGGTCTGAAAGAGGGAGAGAGACAGAGGGAGGGAGACAGAGGGAGGGAGAGAGACAGAGGGAGGGAGAGAGACAGAGGGAGGGAGACAGAGGGAGGGAGAGAGAGAGAGGCAGATAGAGGTTGGTAGATAGAAAGGTAGTTACGTACAGAGAGACTGGGAAAGAGAGACTGGGAGAGATGCTGAAAGAGAGGCAGAGAGAGGGAGAGTGTGATGGACGCAGAGAGGCAGAGGAGAAAGAGAGTATGGGGGATACAGACACAGAGGGTAAGAGATTGTCTCAATATTTCAGCTCCACTCTCCTTCCAAAACAGGACAAGGCCTGCTATCCCAGAGTGCACTTAAGCTCAACAATCAGGATGGAACACTCCCTTACCCAGCCGGTTACCACAGCAACCAGACACTAGAGGCCCCACCCCGCGGGGGTCAGGTGGGAGGGGCAATCCACAGTTACAACCAGGTGGGTGAGGTTAATGTGTGTCCCAAATGGCACCATGTTCCCTATATACAGTAGTGCACTAGTTTTAGAGCCCTGGTCAAAAGTAATGGACTATATAAGGAATAGAGTGCCATTTGGAACAGGCTCTTAGATTGCCACGGTCAAAGATAATTTAGCCTTTTCGCTGTATAGTCTGGATTTCAAGATGGCATGTGATCTAGGTAGAAGATTAAATTAGTTTAGTTTATTACTCACATGCACAGGGTCGCACTCGCAGATGTATTTGCAGGGTACAGTGAAATTCTTAAGCTCCGAGCTCCAACAGTGCAGGTCAAAAAGAGATGTAAATGAAACAATAATAAAAAATAAAATAATAATAATAATAATAATAAATACATACAGTTAGCTCCAAAAGTATTGGGACAGTGACACATTTTTTGCAGTTTTGACTCTATACTCCAGCAACTCCTATACTGTCAGCTTTAATTTGAGGGTATTTTCATCCGTATCAGGTGAACCGTTTAGGAATTACAGCACCTTTTGTACATAGTCCCCCATCAAGCTTGTGACTACAAACTTGTTGGATGCATTTGCTGGTTGTTCTGGTTGTTTTTCTGATTATTTTGTGCCCAGTAGAAATGAATGGTAAATAATGTATTGTCATTTTTATTGTAAATAAGAATATCATATGTTTCCAAACACTTTGAGGATGCTACCATGATTACGGATAATCCTCAATGAATCATGAATAATGGTAAGTGAGAAGGTTACAAAAATTGCTAACCTCCCATGTTATTATAATGGTGAGAGGTTAGCATGTCTTGGGGGTATGGTATTTGTGTGTCTGTAACTTTCTCACTCATCATTATTCACAATTCATTCAGGGCTATCCATAATCATGGAAGCATCCACATTAATGTAGACGTGTTAGAAACATATTATATTCTTATTGACATTAAAAGTGTCAAGTTACGCAGTACTTTTGGTCCCCTAAAATGTGGGAACTATGTACAAAAGTGATGTAATTTCTAAATGATATGGATGAAAATACCCTACAACTAAATTTGACAGTCTGCACTTTAACCTCATAGTCATTGTATCATTTCAAATCCAAAGTACTGGAGTGTAGAGCCTTAACAGCAACAAATGTGTCATTGCCCCAATACCTTTAGAGCTCACTATATTTACAGCTGTAACAATGATACATGTCCTTTTGGGGCTGGGAACAGAGTAAATGTCAGTTGAAACAATAATAAGGTTCTTCCTGTGTTTCTCCAGGTGACATCTAGCCGTGCAGCCCAGCTGGCTGCCAGTGTAGACTCCTCCCAGTCCCAGTGCAGAGATAGAGAGTTGTTTGCCCAGAGCCATGGCAGCGCCTTCCACATGCCTGACGCCCCACCCACTCCTTCCATGTACTACTCTTGCTCCACCCTGCCCGCCCAACGCGTGAGCTCCCCCCACTCCATACAGGCCGTGGGCTCGCCCACCAAGCTCCAGCGCCTTGGCTCAGCCTCCGACATGCCCAGCTACGCCACCCTGCAGAGGGTCTCCTCGCCCAAGCAGTCCCCCAGCCGGCTGGCAAAGTCCTATAGCACCAGCTCCCCCATAAACATGGTGGTGGGGTCTGCCGGGCTGTCCTCCACGTCTCCACTGCACATGGCCTCTTCAGGCAATGCCTCGGGTTCGTCCCCTCTCCATCAGTTCAGCTCCACTGTGGGTAACTACGCCACCCTGTCCCCCAGCAAGCGCATGCAGCACTCCTCTGACCAGTACAAGATCTCCCACGAGCTCTACGCCAACGCCACCCTCGGGAGGCCTGGCAGCATGGCAGGTGGGTTTACATGTTCAGACAGAGAGATAATATCTTTATATATATTATGTCTAAAATTGTGTTTTCGATGAGTTCAGCTGTCTATATATTGATAAATAAATATTCTCTCAAATTGTTTTAAATGCTGTAGTTAATAGGCTTGATAATACTAGATGTCGTTATTAACCATGTTTGGAATCAATTAACAATGTTTCCTGTGTTTGTGTTGTGGTGGTCAGGGTCCAGAGGCTCTTACAGCAGCCAACACAGTCACCTGGGCTCAGAGCTGCGACCTCTCCAATCTCCTGAGCACCACATTGACCCCATCTACGAGGACAGGGTCTACCAGAAGCCCTCTCTCAGGAATCTCAATCAGAACCAGGGTGAGTCAGCTGGTCCGGAGCCCTTGCCCCACAGCACTGGGCATCCCCTTATATTATACTATAACTTTGTGGCTTTGTCACTTCTTAGCCAACCAAGTGTTATTGTTTCACAGTAGGTTATCATTCAATGAGAGGTTCAAGAGGAAAAAGCGTTTTTAGATAGCTGCTAATCTTTTATTGGCTCTTTGAGGTTCTGAGTCAGCACTGGATTCATCCTTGATAGGAGAAATTACTCAATGCAACAAAAAATTGTATAATGTCAGAATTAGATGGGAATCAAGCAAACACAACAAGCCAAAAAGGTAAGGAAGCAGGAATTTCAACAGTCAATGCCCCACATTTAGCTTATCATTCAGGTAGAACTCAGAAGATGGGCCTTTAAACTGTGGTTTTCTTGCAAATAACACTAATGATTTTTTTTTTTTAACGTAATTTTTATCGCTCCATCAGATTGTTTAGCTTATCTACATTTTTTCAGGTCAGGTATGCAAATCCGATTAGTATCTTGATGGCAATTTGTTTTGTAGTCACAGATCATTAGATATTAGACAGAAATTAATCTCAATTAATCTCACAGGATTTATGCTCAAGCATTGAAAACTGAGTATGAGGCACCCACCATGGTCAAATTCACTCCACAGTATTTAGCCTAATGCTTTCTTTAATGAGCATGTGAGTTCGGAAAAACTGAAAGTATGCACCTTAGAAATTGTTTTCACATATAAATATGTCAGAGGCTTCCCAAAAATAACGCGGTAGAAGGTCATTCTTGCCGATCCCATCAGGTAGTCTGATTTTGGTTTATGTCCATGTAAACAAGATTATTAGGGAAATCGTTGTTCTGGCAAAGCATGTAAACGTTTAAATCAAACTATTATACTAATCTAGCTATTCACAGGTGCCGGACCTGTTTGTATTGGGCCTGTTCCTTCCAGACCTGTTCCTTCTGGTATCGGCTCGTAACACCAACCACACTACACGGATAAAGGCTCAACATTTCTGACAGTGCCAGAACTTTTTCAAAGCCTACGACCGCACAAAGTGGTACTTAATCCACAGACCTAGACCCTGTCACACTGAACGAGCCAAGATGTCCAACAATCGTTTATGACCTAAGACTTTGCCCACAATGTGGACATTTTGTCTGAGGTGGTAAAGTCGTAGCATAAGAAGGCTAAAATTGTACAGTTTGTGTGGGCCTTTAGGCAACCCCCAGGGCAACATTTCACATCTGGTGGTTCAATGTTGTTTTTTGCCTCTTTGGTTGTCCAAAAATGTTGCATCAACATCAAATATATAATGAAATCACACATTGCAATGGGACACCTTTTTGTAGGCCTATTCACATTTCAGACAGTGCCACAATGTTGTTTCTGTGATAATATTTATTTCAGTCAACCAACATTCATTGATCTGATATACACAGTGTGCTGTGGCGGTCAGTGCTGTTTAAGATGAGGGAGGACGAGAATTTGTTTTATGAGCATGGCTTTATATATTACAGCATATTGGATGACTGTCATTCATATTCCATTCACCCAGCTCAAAGTAACATTGACAGGTTTAAGTCTACTACATGATACTCGATTTTCCCTGCTACAACCTAGGCTATGAATTCAAGTTTACAACATAGGTGCACAGGTCAAGACACATTTGAGCAATCAAGGTGACAGACATTGACACATTCAATAGTGCTTTCCACAATCTTGCCTGCATCTAGCTGATCTAGGGTTTAATTATTAGTCCAGCAGTTGCAAACAAGAGTTTCTATTGGACAAATTCAGGTATGTTTTAGTTACGTTTGCTTCCTTTTAAGAAAGTTTTAAGAAACAGAATCGGTGGAATGAATACACCCCTGATCACACTCAAACACAGTTCACTTTCGTAACAGCCGGGGCGGCAGGGTAGTCTAGTGGTTAGAGCGTTGGACTAGTAACCAGAAGGTTGCAAGCTCAAACCCCCGAGCTGATAAGGTACAAATCTGTCATTCTGCCCCTGGACAGGCAGTTAACCCACTGTTCCTAGGCCGTCATTGAAAATAAGAATTTGTTCTTAACTGACTTGCCTAGTTAAATAAAGGTAAAAAAAAAATATATATATATAAACAGCATGATCTCCCTTTGATTGTTGGATAATTCCTTTTCGCATCTACGCAGTCTTCTCCTCTCACCTTTTTCCTTTGCTTTTGGACATCAGTGCACAACACATCAGCTGTCTGTGGCCAGGCGAAAAAACCTTTCCAAGCCAAACCTTCATATCATAATCACTAACTACACACCGCCTACATTTGTCAACATATTAGCTAACGCCAAGTCAACATAGCTACTAGAACTAAAGCGTTAGTAAATCCGCTCTGATACAATCATGCATTACAGTGTACAGTCATCAAGCAGTTTAGCACTTACACCGGCAGGCCCCCGTGGCAATAAATTCTTAGAACCATAAGCTTACCAGCTAGCTAACATAGCATCCCTCTCTGTTTGAGCCGGGTGTTTGAGTAGGCTAAACTAGCTAGCTGCATTTGTTAGCTAAGTAAGTGAAAGCAACAAAAAAAAAGAAATACTCTCTTTCTCACTCTCTTGCTTCTCCTTCATAATTTAAGAAATTCATTTGTTTAAAGCTGTTCAACTATTGTCTTTCTCTCACTTTTAGTCAACTACTCACCACATTTTATGCACTGCTGTGCTTGCTATCTGTAGCTTATGCTTTCAGTACTAGATTAACTCTCTGATCCTTTCATTGGGTGGACATCATGTCGGTTCATGCTGCAAGAGCTCTGATAGGTTGGAGAACGTCCTCAGGAAGTTGTCATAATTACTGTGTAAGTCTATGGAAGGGGGTGAGAACCACGAGCCTCCTAGGTTTTGTATTGAAGTCAATGTATCCAGAGGAGGACGGAAACTAGCTGTCCTCCAATTACACCATGGTGCTACCCTACAGAGTGCCGTTGAGGCTACTGTAGACCTTCATTGCAAAACAGTGTGTTTTAATCAATTATTTTGTGACGGGAATATACACCACATGATCAAAAGTGTGTGGTCATTCCAAAATATGTAGTTGGTCCCTCCTTTGCTGCTATAACAGCCTCCACTCTTCTGGGAAAGCTTTCCACTAGATGTTAGAACATTGCTGGGGTGACAAGCATTAGTGAGGTCGGGCACTGATGTTGGACGATTAGGCTTGGCTCACAGTCAGCGTTTCAATTCATCCCAATGGGATCTTCCACACCAATCTCGACAAACCATTTCTGTATGGACCTTGCTTTGTGCATGGGGGCATTGTCATGCTGAAACAGGAAAGGGCCTTCCCCAAAGTGAATCGTCTAGAATGTCATTGTATGCTGTAGTGCTGCTCGGCCATGGAAACCCATATCATGAAGCTCCCGATGAACAGTTATTGTGCTGACTTTTCTTCCAGAGGCAGTTTGGAACTCAGTAGTGAGTGCTGCAACCGAGGACAGACAATTTTGTGTTGCACACCACTTCATGGCTGAGCCGTTGTTGTTCCGAGATGTTTCCACTCCACAATAACAGCACTTACAGTTGACCGGTGCAGCTCTAGCAGGGCAGAAATTTGACGCATTGACTTGTTGGAAAGGTGACATCCTATGATGGTGCCGCGTTGAAAGTTACTGAGCTCTTAAGCTTTGAGACAATTGAGACATGGATTGTGTATGTGTGTGATTTTGAGGAGGAATGGGCAAGACAAAATATGTAAGTGCCTTTGAACGGGGTATGGTTTATGGTATAATGGGCCAGGTGCACATGTTTGAGTGTGTCAAGAACTGCAAAACTGTTTGTTTTTTCACACTTAACAGTTTTTCGTGTGTATCAAGAATAGTCCACCACCCAAAGGACATCCAGCCAACTTGACACAACTGTGGGAAGCATTGAATTCAACATTTGCCCGCATCCCTGTGGAACGCTTTCGTCACCTTGTAGTCCATGTCCCGACAAACAGGTGAGCCTGTACATCTTGTACACTAATAGTTGTACTAGTTCCCATCCTGACAGATGATGGGAAAGTTAAGTTCGCTGATGACACTGCCTTGATCAGCCTGTTGCATGATGACAAGGAACACCATGGCCCGGTCCTAAATGACTTTGTAGAGTGGTGTGACGAATCACACTTGGTCCTCAATACCAATAAGACCAAAGAGATGTGCATAGACTTCAGGAAGCATACAGCACCTACCTCTGCAACATCTATCAGAGGTCAGAACATAGAGATTGTAGAGGAATACAAATATCTGTTGCTGCTACCGTCTCTTATGACCGAAAATAACTTCTGGACATCAGAAAAGCGATTTCTCACCACGGACTGGAAGACATTTTTTCCTTTTAACGAGTCCGACGAGAAGGAAATCCTGCTTTCACTGGAACAGGCCCAGATCCACGCCTTTTGCGTGAAGAAAAGACGGCAGAAAAGGGGATCCTTCTGAGAAGGCTGAGGCGAGCGAGTAAGCTCCCAATGCCTTCCATTCTCCTTGCTAACGTGAAATTTATTTGCACTTATTTATTTACATTTTAAAACACTTAGGTTGTAGTCATTAAAACTCATTTTTCAACCACTCCACACATTTCTTGTTAACAAACTATAGTTTTGGCAAGTCTGTTAGGACTTTGTGCATGACACAAGTAATTTTTCCAACAATTGTTTACAGACAGATTATTTGACCTATAATTCACTGTATCACAATTCCAGTGGGTCAGAAGTTTACATACACTAAGTTGACTCTGCCTTTAAACATCTTGGAAAATTCCAGATTATGATGTCATGGCTTTAGAAGCTTCTGATAAGCTAATTGACATCATTTGAGTCAATTGGAGGTGTACCTGTGAATGTATTTCAAGCCAATCTTCAAACACAGTGCCTCTTTGCTTGACATCATGGGGAAATCAAAAGAAATCAGCCAAGACCTCAGAAAAGAAATTGTAGACCTCCACAAGTCTGGTTCATCCTTAGAAGCAATTTCCAAATGCCTGAAGGTACCACGTTCATCTGTACAAACAATAGTACCCAAGTATAAACACCATGGGACCACGCAGCCGTAATACCGCTCAGGAAGGAGACGCGTTCTGTCTCCTAGAGATGAACGTACTTTGGTGTGAAGAGTGCAAATCAATCCCAGAACAACAGCAAAGGACCTTGTGAAGATGCTGGAGGAAACAGGTATGAAAATATCTATATCCACAGTAAATTGAGTCCTATATCGACATAACCTGAAAGGCCGCTCAGCAAGGAAGAAGCCACTGCTCCAAATGCGCCATAGAAAAACCAGACTACGGTTTGCAACTGCACATGGGGACAAATATCGTACTTTTTGGAGAAATGTCCTCTGGTCTGATGAAAAAAAATAGAACTGTTTGCCATAATGACCATCGTTATGTTTGGAGGAAAAAGGGGGAGGCTTGCAAGCCGAAGAACACCATTCCAACTGTGAAGCATGGAGGTGGCAGCATCATGTTGTGGGGGTGCTTTGCTGCAGGAGGGACTGGTGTACTTCACAAAATAGATGGCATCATGAGGATGTAAATTATGTGGATATATTGAAGCAACATCTCAAGACATCAGTCAGAAAGTTTAAAACTTGGTCGCAAATGAGTCTTCCAAATGGACAATGACCCAAAGCATATTTCCAAAGTTGTGTCAAAATGGCTTAAGGACAACAAAGTCAAGGTGTTGGAGTGGCCATCACGAAGCCCTGACCTCAATCCTATAGAATATTTGTGGGCAGAACTGAAAAAGCGTATGTGAGCAAGGAGGCCTACAAACCTGACTCAGTTACACCAGCTCTGTCAGGAGGAATGGGCCAAAATTCAGCCAACTTATTGTGGGAAGCTTGTGGGAGGCTACCTGAAACATTTGACCCAAGTTAAACAATTTAAAGGCAATGCTACCAAATACCAATTGAGTATTTGTAATCTTCTGACCCACTGGGAATGTGATGAAAGAAATACAATCTGAAATAAATCATTCTCTCTACTATTATTCTGACATTTCACTTTCTTCAAATAGTGGTGATCCTAACTGACCTAAAACAGGGATTTTTTATTAGGATTAAATGTCAGGAATTGTGAAAAACTGAGTTTAAATATATTTGGCTAAGACTTCAACTGTATCTAAATCAGTTGGTCGAGACACTACCATCTTGGATCTGATTCTCTCTATGAGCCATCCTAAATAAATCCCTGGACGTCTGCCACTCAATAATAGAGTATGTATGTGAACTTCCGACTTCAACTCTATTATTAAGATTATCCTACCAACGGGACATTAAAAACTGTAACAATGTTTCAACGAGACGTGGTTGAACTAAGAAATGGACCATTTTGAGCTGGCGGGATTTTCAATGCACCGGCAGAACAGAGACGCTACCTCTGGTAAGACGAGGAGTGGGGGTGTGTGTCTTTTTGTCAATAACAGCTGATGCGCGATGTCAAATATTAAAGAAGTCTCGAGTTATTGCTCGCCTGAGGTAGAGTACCTTATGATTGTAACGGCGTTCTTCGTTTGTAGAAAGAGAGGACCGAAATGCAGCGTGGTGGTTACTCATGTTCTTTAATGAATGAAATAGCGATACATGAAATAACTGATAAATACAAAACAACAAACGGAACGAACCTAATTACAGCCTATCTGGTGAAACTACACAAAGACAGGAACAATCACCCACGAAATACAAAGTGAAACCCAGGCTACCTAAATACGGTTTCCCATCAGAGACAACAAGAATCACCTGACTCTGATTGAGAACCGCCTC
Source organism: Oncorhynchus nerka (assembly GCF_034236695.1). NCBI lineage: Eukaryota > Metazoa > Chordata > Actinopteri > Salmoniformes > Salmonidae > Oncorhynchus > Oncorhynchus nerka. The sequence goes on along the minus strand of NC_088424.1, from coordinate 23,208,314 downwards.
AGGCAGCCAAGCCTAACTAGACACACCCCTAATCATTCGCAATCCCAAATCCTATAAAACCCCAATACAAAACACAACACATAAAACCATGTCACACCCTGGCCTAACCAAATATATAACGAAAACACAAAACACTATGACCAAGGCGTGACAGAACCCCCCTAAGGTGCGGACTCCCGGACGCACCTCAAAACCATAGGGAGGGTCCGGGTGGGCGTCTGTCCATGGTGGCGGCTCCGGCTCGGGACGTGGACCCCACTTCATTAATGTCCTAGTTCCTCCCCTTCGCGTCCTGGGATAATCCACCCTCGCCGCCGACCATGGCCTAATAGTCCTCACCCAGAACCCCACAGAACTGAGGAGCAGCTCGTGACTGAGGGGCATCTCGTGACTGAGGGACAGCTCGGGACTGAGGGACAGCTCGGGACTGAGGGGCAGCTCGGGACTGAGGCAGCTCGGGACTGAGGGGCAGCTCGGGACTGAGGGGCAGCTCGGGACTGAGGGGCAGCTCGAGACTGAGAGGCGGCCCGGAACTGAGAGGCGGCCCGGAACTGAGGGGCAGCCCGGAACTGAGGGGCAGCCCGGAACTGAGGGGAAGCTCGGGACTGAGAGAAAGCCCAGTACTGAGAGGAAGCCTAGTACTGAGAGGAAGCACAGTACTGAGAGGAAGCTCAAGTAGGTAGTAGGCTCCGGTAGATCCTGGCTGGTTGGCGGATCTGGAAGATTCAGGCTGACTAGCAGATCTGGAAGATTCTGGTTGACTGGCAGATCTGGTAGAATCTGGTTGACTGGCAGATCTAGAAGATCATGGCTGACTGGCGGATCTGGAAGATTCTGGTTGACTGGCAGATCTGGAAGAGACTGGTTGACTGGCAGATCTGGAAGAATCTGGTTCACTGGCAGATCTGGAAGAATCTGGTTGACTGGCAGATCTGGAAGAATCTGGTTGACTGGCAGATCTAGAAGATCATGGCTGACTGGCGGATCTAGCTGCTCTATGCAGACTGACAGCTCTGGCTGCTTCATACAGACTGACAGCTCTGGCTGCTTCATGCAGACTGACAGCTCTGGCTGCTTCATACAGACTGACAGCTCTGACTGCTCCATGCAGGCTGACAGCACCCTGCAGACTGGCAGCTCCTTGCAGACTGACAGCTCCTTGCAGACTGGCAGCTCCTTGCAGACTGGCAGCTCTTTGCAGACTGACAGCTCTGGCTGCTTCATGCAGACTGACAGCACTGACTGCTCCATGCAGGCTGACAGCACCCTGCAGACTGGCAGCTCCTTGCAGACTGACAGCTCCTTGCAGACTGACAGCTCTTTGCAGACTGACAGCTCTGGCTGCTTCATGCAGACTGACAGCACCTTGCAGACTGACAGCTCCCTGCAGACTGGCAGCTCAGGCTGTTCCGAACAGGCAGGAGGCTAGCGCTGAACAGGCAGCGCTGTAGAGGAGGAAGGCTCTGATAGCGCTGAACAGACGGGAGACTCCGACAGCGCAGGAGGGAGAGGCTCCGACAGCGCTGAGAGGAGAGCGCAGGAGAGGCGCACTGCAGGCCTGATGCGTGGTGCTGGCACTGGTGATACTGGAGCGAGGACACGCACAGGAAGCCTGGTGCGGGGAGCTGCTACCGGAGGACTGGTGTGTGGAGGTGGCTCTGTATAGACCGGACCGTGCAGGCGCACTGGAGCTCTTGAGCACCGAGCCTGCCCAAGCTTACCTGGCTCGATGCCCACTCTAGCCCGGCCAATACGAAGGGCTGGTATGAACCGCACCGGGCTATGCACCCGCACTGGAAACATTGTGCGCTCCATAGCATAACACGGTGTCTGCCCGGTCTCTCTAGCCCACCGGTAAGCACAGGGAGTTTGCGCAGGTCTCCTACCTGGCATAGCCATACTCCCTTTAAGCCCCCAATAATTATTGGGGGCTGCTTTTCGGGCTTCCTTGCCAACCGTGTTCCCTCGTATCGTCGGCTCCTGTCTCCGGCTGCCTCTGCTCTCCTAAGTGCCTCCACCTGTTCCCATGGGAGTCGATTTTCACCAGGCTGAGCCCAGGGTCCTTTTCCGTCCAGTTCTTCCTCCCATGTCCAATTCTCCAAGTGGTGCAGCCTCTCCCACTGCAGCTGCTCCTCACGATTAACAGGGAGAGTTGGCTCAGGTCTGACTCCTGACTCAGCCACTCTCCCTCTGAGCCCTCCCCCAATCAATATTTGGGGGTGACTTTCGGGTTTCGCTCTGCGCCGCCGTGTCTTTCTCTTCGACTCCATTCTTTTATAGCCCTCTTCGCACTGTTCCAGTGAATCCCAGGCGGGCTCAGGCACTCTCTCTGGGTCGGCCGCCCACCTGTCTATTTCTTCCCACGTCGTATAGTCCCGATATTCTCCCGGCTGATCCCAGGGTCCTTCTCCGTACAATTCATCCTCCTTTCGCTGCTCCTGCTGTCACTGCCTGTTACCACGCCACTCGGTCCATGTGTGGTGGGTGATTCTGTAATGATTCACACCCTGGCCTAACCAAATATATAACGAAAACACAAAACACTATGACCAAGGCGTGACAATGATAAGTTGTCGACCACACTATCTACCAAGAGAGTACTCATCTGTATTATTCGTAGCCGTCTATTTACCACCACAAAGTGAAGCTGGCACTAAGACTGCTTTCAACCAACTCTATAAGGCCATAAGCAAAGAAGAAAATGGTCACCCAGAAGCGGCGCTCCTTGTGGCCGGGGACTTTAATGTAGGCAAACTTAAATCAGTTTAACCACATTTTTAGCAGCATGTCATATGTGCAACCAGGGAAAAAATTATCCTTGACCACCTTTACTCCACACACAAAGATGCATACAAAGCACTCCCAGGCCCTCCATTTGGCAAATCTGACCACAGTCATCAGCTTCATCAATAAGTGCATCGATGACGTCGTCCCCACAGTGACTGTACGTACATATCCCAACCAGAAGCCATAGATTACAAGCAACATCCGCATGTAGCTAAAGGCTAGAGCTGCCGCTTTCAAGGAGCGGGAGACTAATCCGGATACTTATAAGAAATCCCACTTTGCCCGCAGACGAACCATCAAACAAAAGCATCAATACAGATTTAAGATTGAATCCTACTACACCGGCTCTGAAGCTCATTGGATGTGGCAGGGCTTGAAAACTATTACGGACTACAAAGGGAAACCCAGACGCGAGCTGCCCAGTGACGCGAGCCTACCAGACGAGCTAAATTCATTTTATGCTCGCTTCGAGTCAAGCAACACTGAAGCATGCATGAGAGCACCAGCTGTTCTGGATGACTGTGTGGTAACGTTCTTGGTAGCCGAAGTGAACAAAACCTTTAAACAGGTCAACATTCACAAAGCCGCTGGGCCAGACGTATTACCAGGACGTGTCATCAAAGCATGCGCGGACCAACTGTCAAGTGTCTTCACTGACATTTTCAACCTCTCCCTGACTGAGTCCGTAATACCTATCATGGTTCAAACATACCAAGACAGTCGTGAAGAGGGCACGACAAAACCTATTCCCCCTCAGGAGACTGAAAAGATTTGGCATGGGTCCTCAGATCCTAAAAAGGTTCTACAGCTGCACCATCGAGAGCATCCTGACCGGTTGCATCAACGCCTGGTATGGCAACTGCTCAGCATCTGACCATAAGGCACTACAAAGGGTAGTGCGAACGGCCCAGTACATCACTGGGGCCAAGCTTCCTGCCATCCAGGCGATGTAAGAGGAAAACCCATCAAATTGTTAAAGACTCCAGTCACCCAAGTTATAGACTGTTTTCTCTGCTACCGCACGGCAAGCGGTACCAGAGCACCAAGTCTGGGGCCAAAAGGCACCTCAACATCTTCTACCGCCAAGCCATTAGACTGCTGAACAATTCATAAAAATCGCCACTGGACAATTTACATTAATACCCTCCCCCCTCTTGTACATTGCTGCTACTCGCTGTTTGTTTGTTACCTATGCATAGTCACTTCGTCCCCACCTACATGTACAGATTACCTCAACTAGCCTGTATACCTGCACACTGACTCGGTACCGGTGCCCCCTGTATATAGCCTCGTTATTGTTATTCTTATTGTGTTACTTTTTATTATTACTTTTTATTTTAGCCTACTTGGTAAATGTTTCTTCTTCTTAAACTGCACTGTTGGTTAAGGGCTTGTAAGTAAGCATTTCACTGTAATGTCTACACTTGTTGTATTCGGCGCATGTGGCAAATGAAGTTTGGCATGTAACTGTTATGAAAGTTGGATTTTCAATTTGTTTTGTTATTTAAACGCCACTTTAAATGTGTACATGACACTGCAACAACATTTCCCCACGGGGACATTAAAGTCTGTAAAGAATTGAGGCTCTTCTGAGGGCAAAAGGGGGTGAAACTCAATATTAGCTTCCTAATGTTTTGTACACTCTGTGTAAAATGTTTATCCGACCATAGTACAACTGAGAACTGCCCAGGTGGGAGTTTCATGTGTGGAGCCTAGGTCATGGCTGCCAGGGAGGCGGGTGCAGTGTAAAAGCTGCTACACGGTAACTCTATTTACCTCTCACTCTGTGTTAAACTGACAGGCAGGCAGGGCTCCCTAGAGATGTATAGAGGCCTTCCACATGATCACGATTAGCAGTAGCAGCAGCAGCTCTGCCCTGACCAGGGAATGCAGCACAGTAGTCTGCAGCCCTACAGTGATACATACCTCAAAGATAAATGGCAATGAGTGAAAGAATCGTGTCTCATTCCATGGCTTTGCTCAAATCAACAAATTGTATATGTATATATTCAGAATAACAGTGACTTTTCACTATATTATGTTGGCCTCACAGTGATTCTAACCTAATACCTGTCATTCATTTTTCCTGAAAAGCAGTCTTTTCAGACAGAAAAATGACTTTTCAGGAGCCTCCATTGGACTTTGTTTGACATGAAATCGTTAGCCATTCACCGCTGTCTTCCATGAATTCTTCTGAAATTCATTTTAACCAACACAATACTGTGTGGAAATTAAGGTGTTCTGTGTTTAAGATCATGTTCAATGCTCCTCATGGTAGATTATGAAAACACAAAGTTAGTAAAGAAATACATTTCACAATAAACTGACTGCCTAAGGTCTTTTCAGTGTTCTGAGAGAGGTACATCTGTTGTGTTCTATTGGAGTAAATAATCATTCATCTACAGAATGCCTACTTCTTCTTCTTCTGGCCATTTGTCAATTGTGTTTATCTAACTGTAATTTGACAAAGTGACATTTAGTGCATTCGTCATAATTCATACATGATAAATGTACTGAAAGTTATGAAATGTATTGAAAATTACCGGAATCTTTTGTGACACGGTATGTTTTTCTGTGTATTGTTTCCTTATAGTTCTTGGCAGAGGCTGCCAAGGGAAGTATTGAAACATTAATTAAATGAATGATCCTTTCTGTCTTTCTTTTGATTTTGCTTTCACCCTCTTCTTCCCCTCCTCTTATTTCTCTGGTGTTTGGTTGTTCTGTTTCTCTTCTCACTGTGTGCTCGCTCATTCCTCTGCCTAGACCCAGTAAACCAGTTTTGTGAAGAGGTCCTGAACTTTCTGCTCTGTCCCTACTTCCCTCCTGCCGTAGCCCCATCTTCCCCTGGTGTTGACTCCATCCCCTTGCAGCGTACAGGCAGCCAGAACGCCTCAGGCACTTTGCCCTACCAGAGAAGCAGCTTTGCCACTGGCTCGGACTACGCCAACCCGTACCGCACCCTCCAGTTCTGCCCGACCACCGAGTTGCCCTACAGCAAGTCTGGCCCCGTGCTGCCCCCGGAGGCCGCACTGGCCCGCTCACCTTCTGTCGACAGCATCCAGAAGGATCCCAGGTGAGTGTCACTTTAGCGCTGTTATTTATAACACCTCACCTCTCCTTCAGTCAGACCACTGAATATGAAGCACACATCCACATCACTGCTTACCAGTCGCTCCTCTGTTTGGCCTGTCGGTACCACTACGTCTTGAATGACACAGCCACTGTTTGGCCTGTCGGTACCACTACGCCTTGAATGACACAGCCACTGTTTTCTGGAGGGCACATGAAGCTTGTTAAACCTCACCTTCCTTCACCTTGTGTTGTTTAAACTTTTACTTGTGTGTGTGTGGGTGTGTCTATCTGGGCTGTCTGTTGTGTGTGTGTGTGTGTGTGTGTGTGTGTGTGTGTGTGTGTGTGTGTGTGTGTGTGTGTGTGTGTGTGTGTGTGTGTGTGTCATAAAGTGTTTGACTGGGAGTGGCCTTGAGTCATAAGCTTTATGGCTGTATTGCTGTACTATCAGAGTTGCTTTTGTGTGGGTCTGATCAAGGAGTTTATTCCTTTAGAGCAAATATTTAAAAAACAATACTGTAAACAACAACATGTTTAATCACTAGGAATACATACTATTGAAAGATCAGAGAAAACAGGACTATCTACAGTTGAAGTCGGAAGTTTACAAACACTTAGGTTGGAGTCATTAAAACTCGTTTTTCAACCACTCCACACATTTCTTGTTAACAAACTATAGTTTTGGCAAGTCAGTTGGGACATCTACTTTGTGCATGACACAAGTAATTTTTCCAACAATTGTTTACAAACAGATTATTTTACTTATTATTCACTGCATCACAATTCCAGTGGGTCAGAAGTTTACATACACTGAATTGATTGTGCCTTTAAACAGCTTGGAAAAATTCCAGAAAATTTCAGAAAAAGTTTGAAGGTAGGCCTTGAAATACATCCACAGGTACACCTCCTTTTGACTCAAATGATGTCAATTAGCCTATCACAAGCTTCTAAAGCCATGACATAATTTGAGTCAATTGGAGGTGTACCTGTGGATGTTTTTCAAGGCCTACCTTCAAACTCAGTGCCTCTTGGCTTGACATCATGTGAAAATCAAAAGAAATCAGCCAAGACCTCAGAAAAAATGTATTTGACCTCCATAAGTCTGGTTCATCCTTGGGAGCAATTTCCAAATGCCTGAAGTTACCACGTTCATCTAAACAAGCAATAGTACGCAAGTATAAATACCATGGGACCACACAGCCGTCATACCGCTCAGGAAGGAGACACGTTATGTCTCCTAGAGATGAACGTACTTTGGTGCGAAAAATGAAAATCAATCCCAGAACAACAGCAAAGGACCTTGTGAAGATGCTGGAGGAAACAGGTACAAAAGTATCTATATCTGTGATAATATTGCATTAGGAGGTAGGTGAAAGAGTCAGGCGCAGGAGAGCAGAGATGTCTGAGAAGCGTACTTTTTAATTGGCAACACAGGTATGGCACAATCAAAAAAGTTAAACGCCCTCGACAACAGAGAACCCGTACAAACGCACAGAGGAGCAAACAAAGCTCTGACAATAACACACTCCCTGTAGGACCACTCCAGCACCGGTCAGCATTGTGCCCTCTACGACCACAGCTGGTACGGGAAAGGCCCCCTCCTCTGGTTGCCCTCACTGCAGCACCTCCTAGCTCCATGGGCGTTGGAGTGGAGGGGCTGGGGGATGAAACTGACAGGACCCGATCCGGACGCCCGCGGGTCGCCAGCAAGTTGTCCAATCGAATGGACATGTCTATCAGCTGGTCTAAGGAGAGGGAGGTGTCTCTACAGGCTAGCTCCCTACGGACGTTCTCGCGCAAACTGCACCTATAGTGATCGATCAGGGTCCTGTCGTTCCATCCCGCACCAGCGGCCAAGATCCGGAACTCTAGGGCGAAGTCCTGAGCACCCCTCTTCTCCTGCCTTAGATGGAACAGCTGTTCACCCGCCGCTCGGCCTTCAGGTGGGTGGTCGAACACGGCCCGAAAGTGGTGGGTGAACTCTGGGTAGTGGTGCCTCGCCGAGTCAGGATCGTTCCATACCGCGTTGGCCCACTCTAGGGCTTTGCCTGAGAGGCAGGAGACGAGGGCGTCACGATTTCACCTCCCGAAGGAGTCGGGTGAACGGTTGCCAGGTATAACTCCATTTTGAGTAAGAATCCCTGGCACCCGGCCGCCGTTCCATCGTACTCCCTCAGGAATACCACTGGACCCAGGCAGAGGGTTGTGGTACTGGTTGGAGTGTGGCTGATGGAGGTGTGGGAAGGCCACCTCTCTCCCATCTTTCCATCGTCGCCATCACCTGATATTGGGAGCGCGTCCGCTCCTGCTGACTCCATCGAAGTGGTGCGGGATTCTGTGATAATGTTGCGTTAGGAGGTAGGTGAAAGAGTCAGGCGCAGGAGAGCAGAGATGTCTGAGAAGCGTACTTTTTAATTGGCAAGTCCACCAACACAGGTATGGCACAATCAAAAAAGTTAAATCCCTCGACAACAGAGAACCTGTACAAACGCACAGAGGAACAAACAAAGCTCTGACAGTAACACACTCTTATTAAATCCGTGAAAACAAGAAATAGGGCATAACCTCATCGAGCTACATCACAATAAAATAATAATTCTGCACAAACCTAGGCAGGCAACAGTGTAAATATATACACACAGAAATTAAGGCAAATGAAACCAGGTGTGAAAAGAACCAAAGACAAAACAAACAAAAAAGGAAAAAGGGATCGGTGATGGTTAGTAGTCGGCATCGCCGCCCGAACAGGGAGAGGAACTACCTTCGGTGGAAGTCGTGACAATATCCACAGTAAAACGAGTCATATATCAACATAACCGGAAAGGCCGCTCAGCAAGGAAGAAGCCACTGCTCCAAAAGCGCCATAAAAAAGCCAGACTACGGTTTGCAACTGCACATGGGGACAAATATCATAGTTTTTTGAGAAATGTCCTCTGGTCTGATGAATCAAAAATAGAACTGTTTGCCATAATGACCATCCTTATGTTTGGAGGGAAAAGGAAGAGGCTTACAAGCCGAAGAACATCATCCCAACCGTGAAGCACGGGGGGTGGCAGCATCATGTTGTGGGGGTGCTTTGCTGCAGGAGGGACTGGTGCACTTCACAAATAGATGGCATCATGAGGATGGAGAATTACGTGGATATATTGAAGCAACATCTCAAGACATCAGTCAGGAAGTTAAAGCTTGGTCACAAATGGGTCTTCCAAATGGACAATGACCCCAAGCATACTTCCAAAGTTGTCGCAAAATGGCTTAAGGACAACGTCAAGGTATTGGAGTGGCCATCACAAAGCCCTGACCTCAATCCTATAGAAAATTTGTCGGCAGAACTGAAAAAGCGTGTGCAAGCAAGGAGGCCTACAAACCTGACTCAGTTACACCAGCTCTGTCAGGAGGAATGGGTCAAAATTCACCCAACTTATTGTAGGAAGCTTGTGGAAAGCTACCCAAAACGTTTGACCCAAGTTAAACAATTTAAAGGCAATGCTACCAAATACTAATTGAGCGTAAACGTCTGACCCATTGGGAATGTGATGAAAGAAATGAAATCTTAAATAAGTCATTCTCTACTATTATTCTGACATTTCACATTCATAAAATAAAGTGATGATCCTTACTGACCTAAGACAGGGGATTTTTACTAGGATTAAATGTCAGGAATTATGAAAAACTGAGTTTAAATGTATTTGGCTACGGTGTATGTAAACCTCCGACTTTAACTGTATGTTTGCAATACTCTACAAGTTCATTATTTTTGATTTATCCCATTCTGTTTTCTTCATTCACCATCCCCTGTACTATTTATTTGTTTCTCTATCTTTCTTTCCTTTTCCACATTGCACTGTATCTGCTGTAGCTCTGGCATTACTTTTGGCGTTTGTACACGCTTTCAGTGGATTGACTTGTGATGCATTGATTTGCTGGCTGCAACCAACTTCACAACATGCACAGTCAATTACAGTAATCCCCAAATTAGAAATGACTCCCTATTATTTTGGTTACTTCATATTCATTATTGTTAAAGGGCGGGTTTCACCAAAGCAGGTCTTCAATCGATCTTAATTTCAATTAATTGTGGAAACACTAGGCCTGTATTGTGAGTAGCAAATCAGTGGAATTCTAGAAAGAGATTAATTAAATGTTTTAATGAATCATGTTCAAAGTCAACGACCAAAACAATACTCTATAAAATAAATACTCAACCACAATTAAGGTTGTTATATTTGGCTATGTAGCTGTAAGTTAAAACTGTCCTAATGTCCAATGGTTGTTTGCGTGATATAATTTATGTCACTATTTAGCAGAGTCCTAAATTATAGGAAAGCATAGTCCTAAATACATATATTCATATTTAAGAAAAACAATGACAAGTTCACTGGAATGTGTCTCTCCACAAACCATGATAATGGTTCTGATGACTGAACAATCCATAATTGACCTAGCTGATAGCAAATTGATCTCCATATTTCTTGGTTTTGTAAGACCCCCTCTTTAAAAGATCCCCATCCACCACAATCAAATCATCTAGTGCATGTTCTGAATCCAGTGTAAGTGTGTAATAGGAAAATTGTTGAGAAAGAAAGACATTCAAATGAGTATTCTTTTATTCTTGTCAAGCTCCTTTGTGCGGAGACACCCACCTACCTTTTTTTCCTTTCTGCCTGTCTCCTGATAGGTACGACCCTGAATTCCTTGTCTGGAATCAAAATCAAGCCGAGCAAAGAATGACAAAGTAATCCAGCATTTATTACATATTTCTATCTCTCATTCACTGAATCTGTCCTTCATGTCTACTATACAAATACCAGGAACATTTCCTTACCAATGAAAGAGCATGAATGACAATAGTTCAGTTCTTTTTTCCATTGCATTGTCCTCTGATTCCCATTTACTTACAGTAGCTACTTCACTGAAAGCTTCATGTGACTTCCTCAGGAAAAGTAAAGTAAAGGTAGTGCCATTGGTGCTGTCCACAATTTTATATACAGTGTCTTCTCACAGATTAGGTTATGTATCTATTTGCCTCCAAATTTCTCAAGTTTACTCTTCAGGTTGTCTAGTAATTAAAGGTAAGATGTGATGTTGTGAAGTTACTCTTTAGTTAAGCTTTTATGGCTTTCTAAAAGTGACAGCAGTTGGAAGCTTTTTGGGTAGGTTACGGGTACTTGCTGATTGTGTGAGGAGAGCAACAGTAGGAATCCATTATCCAAAAATCATACATTTTCTCCTTCATTTTACATCATTCATCATCATTTGTCTCTCATCATTTTCTAAATGTGCTTCATCGTCCCAAGATTTACTGTGACATGTGCAGTAATTAAGGGGCAGAATCCATTTACTTAAATGTCACTTTTGCAGTATCTGATCATACTACCTTTATGCTATTTTTCTTAAGTAATACTCAAACTGATATCTATGATGTAGTTGACAATTTACGCATGAATAATGTTGCCGATTCATAAGCTGTTACATTTTAGTACATATACAGTGGTTCCTCAACTAAACGTTTTGAGTTTTTGGCACAGCGCATTGAGGTAGATTGTGATATAGTGCAGTACATTGTGTCACAGCAAGGGAGAGTTTAGAACGCTGGTTATGCCTTTGGGTTCAGTCTAAAGCGTTAGTACCGAGGCGTTAATGTGTCTCTCACATCACTGAATGAATGACGTGAATTGATGAACAGGTGATAGAAACAGATAATTGTGTACCTGATGTCACGGTTTAATCTGAATGAACTGAATGAGGAAGAAGAAGCTGATTGAATTTAAAACAATAGTGTAAGAATTGCTCTTCCTCTATCCCGTGTGCACTTTCGGAATAAGACACCGCTTTTTTTTGTTTCTATTCTGTCAGAAGGAGCTGTAACTGGACTGTAGTTCATTACTTACTATAACTGTTGTTACACGGTAAGGTTTTTATCCTAAGAGAAACAAAAATGTTCTGTTATATTCCATTATAATCTTTAAACATATGTGTTGACTGAATATACACGAGTGATGTCTGCTAAATGAACAAGTTGATGGTGCAGCCACATAGCCTCGGCTACTAAGCCCAGATAAATAAAACGTAAAACATGCTATTCTGTTGTTTTGAAATAGGTTGTCTTAGTATGATGTTTTTTATGACCTTCCTAAACTAAAGCCTCATATGAAGCAGACAATGCAGAGTCGTTCTTTGCTGATGTGAAGAAGAAACTGAATGAAAGAGAGTACGGCGAGGAAAACCCAAGTCGTCTATATGGGCCTCTTTTACGCACATTTTACACATTTTCAAGACCTGACCTATTTCATATCAAATGTTATTTGTCACATACACATGGCTAGCAGATGTTAATGTGAGTGTAGCGACCTGCTTGTGTTTCTAGTTCCGACAATGCAGTAAAAACCAACGAGTAATCTAACCTAACAATTTCACAACAGCTACCTTATACACACAAGTGTAAAGGGATGAAGAATATGTACATAAAGATATATGAATGAGTGATGGTACAGAACGGCATAGGCAAGATGCAGTGAATGGTATCGAGTACAGTATATACATATGAGATGAGTAATGTAGGGTATGTAAACATCATATTAAGTGGCATTGTTTAAAGTGGCTAGTGATACATTTTTTACATGTATGGCAGCAGCCACTCAATGTTAGTGGTGGCTGTTTAACAGTCTGATGGCCTTGAGATGGAAGCTGTTTTTCAGTCTCTCGGTCCCTGCTTTGATGCACCTGTACTGACCTCGCCTTCTGGATGATAGCAGGGTGAACAGGCAGTGGCTCGGGTGGTTGTTGTCCTTGATGATCTTTATGGCCTTCCTGTGACATCGGGTAGTGTAGGTGTCCTGGAGGGCCGGTAGTTTGCCCCCGGTGATGCGTTCTGCAGACCTCACTACCCTCTGGAGAGCCTTAAGGTTGTGGGCGGAGCAGCTGCCATACCAGGCGGTGATACAGCCCGACAGGATGCTCTTGATTGTGCATATGTAAAAGTTTGTGAGTGCTTTTGGTGACAAGCCGAAGGCGCTGCTCCTTCTTCACCACGCTGTCTGTGTGGGTGGACCAATTCAGTTTGTCCGTGATGTGTACGCTGAGGAACTTAAAACTTTCTACCCTCTCCACTACTGTCCCGTCGATGTGGATAGGGGGGTGCTCCCTTTGCTGTTTCATTAAGTCCACGATCATCTCCTTTGTTTTGTTGACGTTGAGTGTGAGGTTATTTTCCTGACACCACACTCCGAAGGCCCTCACCTCCTCCCTGTAGGCCGTCTTGTCATTGTTGGTAATCAAGCCTACCACTGTCGTCTGCAAACTCGACGCATACCCCCAGTGGAAGGAGAGGTGCAGACCATGAGATGAGCCTCCACACACTTTCTCTCACTCTCTCTCTCTCACTTATAAACACACAACAAAGTGTGTGTGTGTGTGTGTACATGGTGCCTGTTTTAGAGTTCGGCTGCACTCACTGTTTGTGTACATTTGCTTCCGGGTTGGAGCGATCTGGTCGCATCCGCGCTTCGGTCTGCAGGTTGTATAACTTTTTCATTACATTTCATTACATTTCATTATAGTACAACGGTCTGATTTGTCTAATCTTAGCAATTTCCTCTTAGCTAGCTACATAGTCGTCGTTGTATCAAAGATAATTGCGTAATTATCGGTAAATCTCCTATCTGTCCAACACGTTCACCGTCTACCGTAGCACTGTAGTACTATCACACTCAACTGATTGATTAGTGTAGTGTTAGCTAGCTACATAGCTAGCTACATAGTTGTCTTTGCTGTCTTCGTATCCAAGATAATTGTGTAGCTTAGAGTGTGGAGTCTTAGAGTGATAATTGCGTCGCCCTCCCCTATCTGCCTAGCAGCTAGCATACGTTCACCGGCTACCGTAGCACTGTAGTAACTATCACACTCAACTGACTTGATTAGTGTAGTATTAGATAGCTACATAGTTGTCTTTGCTGTCTTCGTATCCAAGATAATTGTGTAGTTTAGAGTGTGTAGTCTTAGAGTGATTATCTTAATTCACCGAGGTTAGCTAGCCAGCTATTTTGTCGTCCTTAACGTAGGAGCCTAGCTAGCCAATAGCCAGCCAACGTCTACTGAATAGAACTTTGCATTCGGTCGCATTCCGCGTCGCTCCACAGGTAGTATCACTTTTTTCACTTCATTTCATTACAGTCCCAACGGTGTGATTTGTTTGATCGTAGCTAGCTACATAGCTAGCTACATAGCCGTCTTTGTTTCAAAGATAATTGTGTAGTCTAGAGCGATTTTCTAGGTTAGCTAGCCAGCTATTGTCGTTCTCCTACGACGTAACCAACACTGCTAGCTGATAAGCAGCATTGTAGAAACTTCACACTCAACGGTGCGACTTGATTAGGGTAGTGTCAACAACGCAGCTAGCCTACCCCAGCAGTACTCTATCATTTTAATCATTTTAGTCAATTAGATTCTTGCTACGTAAGCTTAACTTTCTGAACATTCGAGACGTGTAGTCCACTTGTCATTCCAATCTCCTCTGCATTAGCGTAGCCTCTTCTCTAGCCTGTCAACTATGTGTCTGTCTATCCCTGTTCTCTCCTCTCTGCACAGACCATACAAAGCGCTCCACACCGCATGGGCAGCCACCCTAATCTGGTGGTCCCAGCGCGCACGACCCACGTGGAGTTCCAGGTAGCCTCTGGAACTGCCGATCTGAGTTCATCTCAGCCTATGTCTCCCTCCAGTCCCTCGACTTCTTGGCTCTGTGAAACATGGATCACCACAGACAACACCGCTACTCCTACTGCTCTCTCTTCGTCCGCCCACGTGCTCTCGCACACCCCGAGGAGCTTCTGGTCAGCGGGGTGGTGGCACCGGATCCTCATCTCTCCCAAGTGGTCATTCTCTCTTTCTCCCTTACCCATCTGTCTATCGCCTCCTTTGAATTCCATGCTGTCACAGTTACCAGCCCTTTCAAGCTTAACATCCTTATCATTTATCGCCCTCCAGGTTCCTCGGAGAGTTCATATGAGCTTGATGCCTTGATAAGCTCCTTTCCAGATGGCTCACCTCTCACAGTTCTGGGCGACTTTAACCTCCCCACGTCTACCTTTGACTCATTCCTCTCTGCCTCCTTCTTTCCACTCCTCTCCTCTTTTGACCTCACCCTCTCACCTTCCCCCCTACTCACAAGGCAGGCAATACGCTCGACCTCATCTTTACTAGATGCTGTTCCTCCACTAACCTCATTGCAACTCCCTCCAAGTCTCCGACCACTGTGGCTCTCATCCAACACTTCCCACACTGCCCCTACTGGGATGGTATCGCGCCGTCCCAACCTTCGCTTCTCTCTCCCCTACTCTCTCCTCTTCCATCCTATCATCTCTTCCCTCTGCTCAAACCTTCTCCAACCTATCTCCTGATTCTGCCTCATCAACCCTCCTCTCCTCCCTTTCTGCATCCTTTGACTCTCTATGTCCCCTATCCTCCAGGCCGGCTCGGTCCTCCCCTCCCGCTCCGTGGCTCGGCGACTCATTGCGAGCTCACAGAACAGGGCTCCGGGCAGCCGAGGCGGAAATGGAGGAAAACTCGCCTCCCTGCAGACCTGGCATCCTTTCACTCCCTCCTCTCTACATTTTCCTCCTCTGTCTCTGCTGCTGCCACTTTCTACCACTCTAAATTCCAAGCATCTGCCTCTAACCCTAGGAAGCTCTTTGCCACCTTCTCCTCCCTCTTGAATCCTCCTCCCCTCCCCCCTCCTCCCTCTCTGCAGATGACTTGTCAACCATTTTGAAAAGAAGGTCGACATCCGATCCTCGTTTGCTAAGTCAAACGACACCGCTGGTTCTGCTCACACTGCCCTACCCTGTGCTCTGACCTCTTTCTCCCCTCTCTCTCCAGATGACATCTCGCGTCTTGTGACGGCCGGCCGTAACAACCTGCCCGCTTGACCCTATCCCCTCCTCTCTTCTCCAGACCATCTCCGGTGACCTTCTCCCTTACCTCACCTCGCTCATCAACTCATCCCTGACCGCTGGCTCACGTCCCTCCCGTCTTCAAGAGAGCGAGAGTTGCACCCCTTCTGAAAAAACCTACACTCGATCCCTCCGATGTCAACAACTACAGACCAGTATCCCTTCTTTCTTTTCTCTCCAAAACTCTTGAACGTGCCGTCCTTGGCCAGCTCTCCCGCTATCTCTCTCAGAATGACCTTCTTGATCCAAATCAGTCAGGTTTCAAGACTAGTCATTCAACTGAGACTGCTCTTCTCTGTATCACGGAGGCGCTCCGCACTGCTAAAGCTAACTCTCTCTCCTCTGCTCTCATCCTTCTAGACCTATCGGCTGCCTTGATACTGTGAACCATCAGATCCTCCTCTCCACCCTCTCCGAGTTGGGCATCTCCGGCGCGGCCCACGTTTGGATTGCGTCCTACCTGACAGGTCGCTCCTACCAGGTGGTGTGGCGAGAATCTGTCTCCTCACCACGTGCTCTCACCACTGGTGTCCCCCAGGGCTCTGTTCTAGGCCCTCTCCTATTCTCGCTATACACCAAGTCACTTGGCTCTGTCATAACCTCACATGGTCTCTCCTATCATTGCTATGCAGACGACACACAATTAATCTTCTCCTTTCCCCCTTCTGACGACCAGGTGGCGAATCGCATCTCTGCATGTCTGGCAGACATATCAGTGTGGATGACGGATCATCACCTCAAGCTGAACCTCGGCAAGACGGAGCTGCTCTTCCTCCCGGGGAAGGACTGCCCGTTCCATGATCTCGCCATCACGGTTGACAACTCCATTGTGTCCTCGTCCCAGAGCGCTAAGAACCTTGGCGTGATCCTGGACAACACCCTGTCGTTCTCAAATAACATCAAGGCGGTGGCCCGTTCCTGTAGGTTCATGCTCTACAACATCCGCAGAGTACGACCCTGCCTCACACAGGAAGCGGCGCAGGTCCTAATCCAGGCACTTGTCATCTCCCGTCTGGATTACTGCAACTCGCTGTTGGCTGGGCTCCTGCCTGTGCCATTAAACCCCTACAACTCATCCAGAACGCCGCAGCCCGTCTGGTGTTCAACCTTCCCAAGTTCTCTCACGTCACCCCGCTCCTCCGCTCTCTCCACTGGCTTCCAGTTGAAGCTCGCATCCGCTACAAGACCATGGTGCTTGCCTACGGAGCTGTGAGGGGGAACGGCACCTCACTACCTCCAGGCTCTGATCAGGCCCTACACCCAAACAAGGGCACTGCGTTCATCCACCTCTGGCCTGCTCGCCTCCCTACCACTGAGGAAGTACAGTTCCCGCTCAGCCCAGTCAAAACTGTTCGCTGCTCTGGCCCCCCAATGGTGGAACAAACTCCCTTCACGACGCCAGGACAGCGGAGTCAATCACCACCTTCCGGAGACACCTGAAACCCCACCTCTTTAAGGAATACCTAGGATAGGATAAAGTAATCCTTCTCCCCTCCCCCCTTAAAAGACCTAGATGCACTATTGTAAAGTGGCTGTTCCACTGGATGTCATAAGGTGAAAGCACCAATTTGTAAGTCGCTCTGGATAAGAGCGTCTGCTAAATGACTTAAATGTAAAATGTAAATGAGTTGGAGGCGTGCATGGCCACGCAGTCGTGGGTGAACAGGGAGTACAGGAGAGGGCTCAGAACGCACCCTTGTGGGGCCCCAGTGTTGAGGATCAGCGGGGTGGAGATGTTGTTACTTACCCTCACCACCTGGGGGTGGCCCGTCAGGAAGCCCAGTACCCAGTTGCACAGGGCGGGGTCAAGACCCAGGGTCTCGAGCTTGATGACGAGTTTGGAGGGTACTATGGTGTTAAATGCTGAGCTGTAGTCGATGAACAGCAGTCTCACATAGGTTGTCCAGATGGGTTAGGGCCGTGTGCAGTGTGGTTGCTATTGTGTCGTCTGTGGACCTATTGGGTTGGTAAGCAAATTGGAGTGGATCTAGGGTGTCAGGTAGGGTGGAGGTGATATGGTCCTTGACTAGTCTCTCAAAGCACTTCATGATGACGGAAGTCGTTTAGCTCAGTTACCTTCGCTTTCTTGGGAACAGGAACAATGGTGGCCCTCTTGAAGCATGTGGGAACAGCAGACTGGTATAAGGATTGATTGAATATGTCCGTAAACACAACAGCCAGCTGGTCTGCGCATGCTCTGAGGACGCGGCTGGGGATGCCGCCTGGGCCTGCAGCCTTGCGAGGGTTAACACTTTTAAATGTTTTACTTTTGGTAGTGGGCCGTGTCAGTGGCACTGTATTGTCCTCAAAGTGAGTAAAGAAGTTGTTTAGTCTTTCTGGGAGCAAGACATCCTGGTCCGCGACGGGGCTGGTTTTCTTTTTGTAATCCTCGATTGACTGTAGACCCTGCCACATACCTCTTGCGTCTGAGCCGTTGAATTGAGAGACTACTTTGTCTCTATACTGACGCTTAGATTGTTTGATTGCCTTGTGGAGGGAATAGCTACACTGTTTGTATTCGGTCATGTTTCCGGTCACCTTGCCCTGGTTAAAAGCAGTGGTTCGTGCTTTCAGTTTCACGCGAATGCTGCCATCAATCCACAGTTTCTAGTTTGGGAATGTTTTAATAGTTGCGTTGGGTACGACATCGCCAATTGACTTGCTAATGAACTCGCTCACCGAATCAGCGTATTCGTCAATGTTGTTGTTTGACGCAATGCGGAACATATCCAAATCCACATGATCGATGCAATCTTGAAGCGTGGGATCAGATTGGTCGGACCAGCGTTGAAATGACCTGAGAGCGGGAGCTTCCTGTTTTAGTTTTGGACTATAGGCTGGAAGCAACAAAATGGATTTGTGGTAAGCTTTTCCGAAAGGAGGGCGGGGGAGGGCCTTAAATGCGTCGTGAACAGAAGGACTAGAGTTCCTGTATGTTGTTATGATCACACCACATCTCGTTAATCATAAGGCATACCCCCATAGCCCCTCTTCTTACCAGAAAGATGTTTGTTTCTGTCGGCGCGATGCGTGAAGAAACCAGCTGGCTGTACCGACTCCGATAGCGAGGCTCGAGTGAGCCATGTTTCCGTGAAGCGAAGAACGTGACAGTCTCTGATGTCTCTCTGGAATGCTACCCTTGCTCGGATTTCATCAACCTTGTTATCAAGAGACTGGACATTGGCGAGTAGTATGCTCGGGAGCGGTGCGCGATGTGCCCGTCTCCGGATCCTCACCCGAAGACCGCTTCATCTGCCCCTTTTTCGGCGTCATTGTATTGGATCGCCGGCTTGGATCCGATCCATTGTCCTGGGTGGTGGACAAAACACAGGATCCGCTTCTGGAAAGTCGTATTCCTGGTCGTTATGATGGTGAGTTGACGTTACTCTTATATTCAGTAGTTCCTCCCGATTATATGTAATAAAACCTAAGATTACCTGGGGTACCAATGTAATAAATAACACAGGAAAAAACAAAATACTGTATAGTTTCCTAGGAACGCGAAGCGAGGCAGCCATCTGGCGCAGGAAGTCATTTAATTGATTAGTTGTATGTATTATATTTACCAGTGGAATGTCACCGAATAGATAACAACAATAGAAGCATCTGGTGGCATTGGTAGAGAGTCAGGCTGAGAATGGAGGGAAAGTACACTATAAGTGCACTACTATTTTGTTTTATAACTAAAATGCTTGAATGAATGATTGATATACACTACATGACCACGACAAGACAAACAAATATCTCCATACAAAATCATGGGCATTAATATGGAGTTGGTCCAACCTTTGCTGCTATAACAGCCTCCACTCTTCTGAGAAGGCTTTCCACTAGATGTTGGAACATTGCTGCGGGAACTTCAGGTAAAATAGCATAAGTGAGGTCAGGCACTGATGTTGGGATATTAGGCCTGCCTTGCAGTCGGCGTTCCAATTCATCCCAAAGGTGTTCGATGTGGTTGAGGTCAGGGCTCTGTGCAGGCCAGTCAAGTTCTTCCACACCGATCTTGACAAACCATTTCTGTATGGACCTCACTTTGTGCACGGTGGCATTGTCATGCTGAAACAGGAAAGGGCCTTCCCCAAACTGTTGCCACAAAGTTGGAAACACAGAATTGTCTAGAATGTCATTGTATGCAGTAGCTTTAAAATTTCCCTTCACTGGAATTAAGGGGCCTAGCCCGACCCATGAAAAAAAACAGACCATTAGCCCTAACCATGAAAAAAATCAGACCATTAATTATCCTCCACCAAACTTTACAGTTGGCACTATGCATTGGGGCAGGTAGCATACTCCTGGCATCCGCCAAACCCAGATTTGTCCATCGGACTGCCAGATTGTAAAGCGTGATTCATCACTCCATAGAAAGTGTTTCCACTGCTCCATAGTTCAATGACGGTGAGCTTTTCACCACTCCAGCCGACACTTGGCATTGAGCATGGGGATCTTAGGCTTGTGATCTTGCGGCTGCTCGGCCATGGTAACCCATTTCATGAAGCTCCCAAATAACAGTTATTGTGCTGACATTGCTTCCAGAGGCAGTTTGGAACTCAGTGGTGAGGGTTGCAACCGAGGACAGATTATTTTTTACACGCTATGTACTTCAGCACTCGGCGGTCCCGTTCTGTGAGCTTGTGTGGCCTACCACTTCGCGGCTGAGACGTTGTTGCTCCTAGACGTATCCACTTCACAATAACAGCACTTACAGTTGACTGAGGCAGTTGGAGAAGGGCAGAGATTTGACGATCTGACTTGTTGGAAAGGTGGCATCCTATCATAGTGCCATGTCCCTGAGCTTTTCAGTAAGGCCTTTCCACTGCCAATGTTTGTCTATGGAGATTGCATAGCTATGTGCTCTATTTGATACACCTGTTACAAGTGTAGCTGAAATAACCGAATCCACTCATTTGAAAGGTATCCACATACTTTTGTATAAATGGTTTATATTGAAGTAGCAATTGAAAGAGAACACTTAGGAGATTATTGGGAAATTATCAGACCAAAGGTGAGGACACAACAGCTCACCTGACACAAGACTAAAGTTTTACATTTCTAACTCAATATCTCAGACCTGATTTGCCCCAATGAAAAATGCACCAACCCCTTACAAATATGTCAATTTATTAGAATCCACATAATAATTCACACAAGATGAGCTATCGTGAGAGGAGGGAGACTGCGTGTCTGTGATTCGACTTTGCATAGCAAATAGCAAATCAACCTTATAATAGGTAATGATTTATATATATATATCCAATAGAAAGAAACATCTATTGATGAATTTGTTGCATTGTTGAATCGTCAGTTTCTCGAGCCAAAACATTTTGATGGCCTTCACAAGTTCATCTTTGTCTGTAGGCTTAGCAGAATTACAGATTGTTTTCAGTTGATTCAAAAAAAGGTAGATATACTCCAGGCCTATCCAGCTGTAATTATGTCTCTATCCTTTAGAACCACACACTTACCAGGTGAAGAGTAGGCTGCTTGCTTGCCTCCAAGGCGAGTGTGGCCTCTTTGAAGCGATAGAGAAAATCAGCAAGATCCCCAAGTATTCTTCCACACGCCAGGACTCTATAGTGCGAGAGGAGAGAGACTCTCGGACTGAAACATTCACACCTCCAATAATTTACAAAAGGATAATCTAACAGCTCTGCTAGGTCTGAACATCAGCCAATTTGTTCCACAGTTTAGGCTACCAATAGATGCTGCGGTCAGTCATCTGAGTGAGGATAGGAGCGAGAGCAGTTTTTAACCGTCTGAATGAATGATTATGGAATGGTACCGAATAGATAGAGACAATAGAAATAAGCATCAGCATTTCCCTCACTCAGACAAAAACAAATGTGCAAAAGTAGCCCAATTAGCAGGAGGGATGAGGGCATCTTCTTGTCGCACACAGTGCTGAAGTTTATAATGGCTGTCAGTCAAAACCCATACAGCACTGTGAACCGGAGAACGGGCTACAATTACAATAATTGAAAATAAAGGCCAGGATATAATATCAGCAAGAGAATGGAGAATGGAATGAGTCACATTTTGAATTGAAACGACCAGATTTAATTGAAACTACCAAATGTCCTTAACTATCCGAATATTTCAATGAAATATATCATTAATTTTAATCATGGAGCGTATTCACAATTGCATGGCATGGTGCTCTTTGCTTGGCTTCAAAACCCTGATTTAATAAATGTGCTCAACGATGCCGCTGGTGGTTCAAATGAGCATTAACGGCAAGCACCGTAACGCATTTTACCATA
The DNA here is from genome assembly GCF_034236695.1 of Oncorhynchus nerka. NCBI lineage: Eukaryota > Metazoa > Chordata > Actinopteri > Salmoniformes > Salmonidae > Oncorhynchus > Oncorhynchus nerka. The sequence continues at coordinate 23,186,248 of NC_088424.1, read as the reverse complement.
CCACAGCATACCTCAACCAATACGCCACAAGTTTTAATTGTATGATATATATCGAAATACCAACAACCAAGCCACTGAACTTTTTCATCCATACCTAAAGTATCTCAGATGAATAGTGTATGGAAATGGAAGCCCAAGACTGACATTTCTTGACCGTTACCACAGCCTGACCCGACCAGAGACGAGGCTCATAAGGGCAGTCATGCATTTTCACACTTTGGCTTTTCACAGACACAGAAAGCACTATTCTCAATGTGGTGTCACACAAGGGTCACCCCTTTAACTCAGTGTTATCTGATTGTACTTCTGATAATATATGTGTGGATATATATGCTGCTGTCAGCAAAAAAAATAAATAAATAAATTTTGTATTTAACTAGGTAAGTCAGTTAAGAACAAATTCATATTTACAATGACGGCATACACCGGCTGGTTGTAATACAACCTGGAATCGAACCAGGGTCTGTAGCGATACCTCTAGCACTGAGACACAGTACCTTAGACCGCTGTGCCACTCGGGAGCCCCCAAATGCTCTATGTATTTCCTGTCTGTCATTATAGTATAACTCACTGACATCCATGGCCCACACAGGCCATTACATAGACAATATAGGATTCCCATTCACCAAATGGTAATCATGCCGATTACCACATGATACGTTTTATACAGTATTATAGTGGTGAGATTTTAAAGCCCCAAGGTTGTAGTCTTTTCCCCAAGACTACAGTGATGCCCGGCATTCGAAGTATGTTAAAGGGATAATCCAATCCAAACCACAAAGTCCTATGATTAACAGTGTTAAATAACACTAATATGTGAAAACAATCATTTCTGTGAACATGTTTAATTTTATTGTTATAACAAGGTTGGTAGAAACATGTGAAAATAGTTTTGGGAAATCTGTTGCAGCTAAGACGACTTAAAAAACCTGCAATGCTTTCTCTCTCTCTGGGCTGGCTGGCTAGCTAGCTAGGTAGCTAGCTAGAAAACATAGCCACATACAATAATACCAAAGTCAATATCAGCATGTGAAGTAGCTAGCTAGCTGTAAAATTGCCTAAACAAACTGCACTATCAATTTAGGTGTCTTACTAGTTCAACTTGCAGTTTGTATCTGCCACTGAGCAAGAAATGGCATCTCTGCCCAGAGTGAGAGCAAAGTAATGTTGCTTTCCCAGAGAGGTACTTTTGAGGAGATAGGGCAACTCCATTAGAATCGTATTAACGCACATTGTGTATGTTGCCCATAAGTTGTCAATGGGCCACGTGGTGCATTTTGGATGATTCTGGGACAAGTAGAGCTCTCCTTCAATGAGTGAATGGGAGTCAAATGGGTGCTATCAAATGTCAGCCTTTAACCATCCAAATATTTCATACAATATTTGGCCCATATCGGGACTGATAGTTTGTTTTTCTTCCTATAGGCCTACAATGAAATATATAATTACATTTTAGTCATGATGCGTATTCACAATTGCATGGCATGGTGTTGTTTGCTCGGCTTCAAAAGCCCTGCTTAATAAATGGAGTAGATGTGCTCAACGATGCCCGCTGGTGGTTTGAATGAGGCATTAACGGCAAGCACGGTAACGCACCTCACCTTACCATGGCATACCACACGCATAGCATTGCAAATATTTTCCAAGATGTGAGATTATTAACTTGTTATCTGTAATATCGTATAGCTTTGGAATCGTGACATTACGTACTTTCGAGGAAAATAGGCAGGGTTCTTGACTCATACCCTCACTTTGAGAAGGGATTGCGTGACGATTAGCTAAGAAACCACTTGACTCAGCATGACAACGTGAATGTGATGGGCCGACAGTCAGTTGGGTGGGGCGTTTCTTCATTCGTTGCCAATAGGATTCCTATCTCCCCTTTATGTATCATCTCTGTTTCCCACAGACACAGGGCGCATTGCGACACGGTACTTGAAGGAGTGACGGAGTTGAATAATTTGGTACACTGTTTAGATTGAGCACATCTAAGCGAAATCTGTACTTTGTCATGAGGATATAAATGGATGGATGTGTTCTAGACAAGTATGGCCATACCATCTATTGGCTGATTTGGCGATCTGGAGTTTGCCAAATCAGTAATATTTTACATTTACATTTACATTTAAGTCATTTAGCAGACGCTCTTATCCAGAGCGACTTACAAATTGGTGCTTTCACCTTATGACATCCAGTGGAACAGCCACTTTACAATAGTGCATCTAAATCTTTTAAGGGGGGGTGAGAAGGATTACTTTATCCTATCCTAGGTATTCCTTAAAGAGGTGGGGTTTCAGGTGTCTCCGGAAGGTGGTGATTGACTCCGCTGTCCTGGCGTCGTGAGGGAGTTTGTTCCACCATTGGGGGGCCAGAGCAGCGAACAGTTTTGACTGGGCTGAGCGGGAACTGTACTTCCTCAGTGGTAGGGAGGCGAGCAGGCCAGAGCTGGATGAACGCAGTGCCCTTGTTTGGGTGTAGGGCCTGATCAGAGCCTGGAGGTACTGAGGTGCCGTTCCCCTCACAGCTCCGTAGGCAAGCACCATGGTCTTGTATCGGATGCGAGCTTCAACTGGAAGCCAGTGGAGAGAGCGGAGGAGCGGGGTGACGGAGAGAACTTGGGAAGGTTGAACACCAGACGGGCTGCGGCGTTCTGGATGAGTTGTAGGGTTTAATGGCACAGGCAGGAGCCCAGCCAACAGCGAGTTGCAGTAATCCAGACGGAGATGACAAGTGCCTGGATTAGGACCTGCGCTGCTTCCTGTGTGAGGCAGGGTCGTACTCTGCGGATGTTGTAGAGCATGAACCTACAGGAACGGGCCACCGCCTTGATGTTAGTTGAGAACGACAGGGTGTTGTCCAGGATCACGCCAAGGTTCTTAGCGCTCTGGGAGGAGGACACGATGGAGTTGTCAACCGTGATGGCGAGATCATGGAACGGGCAGTCCTTCCCCGGGAGGAAGAGCAGCTCCGTCTTGCCGAGGTTCAGCTTGAGGTGGTGATCCGTCATCCACACTGATATGTCTGCCAGACATGCAGAGATGCGATTCGCCACCTGGTCATCAGAGGCGGGAAAGGAGAAGATTAATTGTGTGTCGTCTGCATAGCAATGATAGGAGAGACCATGTGAGGTTATGACAGAGCCAAGTGACTTGGTGTATAGCGAGAATAGGAGAGGGCCTAGAACAGAGCCCTGGGGGACACCAGTGGTGAGAGCGCGTGGTGAGGAGACAGATTCTCGCCACGCCACCTGGTAGGAGCGACCTGTCAGGTAGGATGCAATCCAAGCATGGGCCGCGCCGGAGATGCCCAACTCGGAGAGGGTGGAGAGGAGGATCTGATGGTTCACAGTATCGAAGGCAGCCGATAGGTCTAGAAGGATGAGAGCAGAGGAGAGAGAGTTAGCTTTAGCAGTGCGGAGTGCCTCCGTGATACAGAGAAGAGCAGTCTCAGTTGAATGACTAGTCTTGAAACCTGACTGATTTGGATCAAGAAGGTCATTCTGAGAGAGATAGCGGGAGAGCTGGCCAAGGACGGCACGTTCAAGAGTTTTGGAGAGAAAAGAAAGAAGGGATACTGGTCTGTAGTTGTTGACATCGGAGGGATCGAGTGTAGGTTTTTTCAGAAGGGGTGCAACTCTCGCTCTCTTGAAGACGGGAGGGACGTAGCCAGCGGTCAGGGATGAGTTGATGAGCGAGGTGAGGTAAGGGAGAAGGTCACCGGAAATGGTCTGGAGAAGAGAGGAGGGGATAGGGTCAAGCGGGCAGGTTGTTGGGCGGCCGGCCGTCACAAGACGCGAGATGTCATCTGAGAGAGGGGAGAAGGAGGTCAGAGCACAGGGTAGGGCAGTGTGAGCAGAACCAGCGGTGTCGTTTGACTTAGCAAACGAGGATCGGATGTCGTCGACCTTCTTTTCAAAATGGTTGACGAAGTCATCTGCAGAGAGGGAGGAGGGGGGGAGGAGGATTCAGGAGGGAGGAGAAGGTGGCAAAGAGCTTCCTAGGGTTAGAGGCAGATGCTTGGAATTTAGAGTGGTAGAAAGTGGCTTTAGCAGCAGAGACAGAGGAGGAAAATGTAGAGAGGAGGGAGTGAAAGGATGCCAGGTCCGCAGGGAGGCGAGTTTTCCTCCATTTCCGCTCGGCTGCCCGGAGCCCTGTTCTGTGAGCTCGCAATGAGTCGTCCCGAGCCACGGAGCGGGAGGAGGACCGAGCCGGCCTGGAGGATAGGGGACATAGAGAGTCAAAGGATGCAGAAAGGGAGGAGAGGAGGGTTGAGGAGGCAGAATCAGGAGATAGGTTGGAGAAGGTTTGAGCAGAGGGAAGAGATGATAGGATGGAAGAGGAGAGAGTAGCGGGGGAGAGAGAGCGAAGGTTGGGACGGCGCGATACCATCCGAGTAGGGGCAGTGTGGGAAGTGTTGGATGAGAGCGAGAGGGAAAAGGATACAAGGTAGTGGTCGGAGACTTGGAGGGGAGTTGCAATGAGGTTAGTGGAAGAACAGCATCTAGTAAAGATGAGGTCGAGCGTATTGCCTGCCTTGTGAGTAGGGGGAAGGTGAGAGGGTGAGGTCAAAAGAGGAGAGGAGTGGAAAGAAGGAGGCAGAGAGGAATGAGTCAAAGGTAGACGTGGGGAGGTTAAAGTCGCCCAGAACTGTGAGAGGTGAGCAGTCCTCAGGAAAGGAGCTTATCAAGGCATCAAGCTCATTGATGAACTCTCCGAGGGAACCTGGAGGGCGATAAATGATAAGGATGTTAAGCTTGAAAGGGCTGGTAACTGTGACAGCATGGAATTCAAAGGAGGCGATAGACAGTTATGGGTAAGGGAGAAAGAGAGAATGACCACTTGGGAGAGATGAGGATCCCGGTGCCACCACCCCGCTGACCAGAAGCTCTCGACCTGGGTGTGCGAGAACACGTGGGCGGACGAAGAGAGAGCAGTAGGAGTAGCGGTGTTGTCTGTGGTGATCCATGTTTCCGTCAGTGCCAAGAAGTCGAGGGACTGGAGGGAGGCATAGGCTGAGATGAACTCTGCCTTGTTGACCGCAGATCGGCAGTTCCAGAGGCTACAGGAGACCTGGAACTCCACGTGGGTCGTCGGCGCGCTGGGACCACCAGATTAGGGTGGCCACGCGGTGTGGAGCGTTTGTATGGTCTGTGCAGAGAGGAGAGAACAGGGATAGACAGACACATAGTTGACAGGCTAGAGAAGAGGCTACGCTAATGCAAAGGAGATTGGAATGACAAGTGGACTACATTATTAATGTCTCGAATGTTTTGAAATTTTGTTAAGCTTACGTAGCAAGAATCTAATTGACTAAAATGATTAAAATGATACAGTACTGCTGAGGTAGGCTAGCTGGCAGTGGCTGCGTTGTTGACTTTGTAGGCTAGCTGGCAGTGGCTGCGTTGTTGACACTACACTAATCAAGTCGTTCCGTTGAGTGTAAAGTTTCTACAATGCTGCTATTCGGGGCTAGCTGGCTAGCTAGCAGTGTTGATTACGTTACGTTGCGTTAAAAGAACGACAATAGCTGGCTAGCTAACCTAGAAAATCGCTCTAGACTACACAATTATCTTTGAAACAAAGACGGCTATGTAGCTAGCTATGTAGCTAGCTACGATCAAACAAATCACACCGTTGGGACTGTAATGAAATGAAATGAAAATGTGATACTACCTGTGGAGCGAAGCGGAATAGCTGGCTGTAATGAAATGAAATGGAAAGATAATTACCGGAATGCGGAATTATCTTTGAAACAAAAGTTCTATTCAGTAGACGTTGGCTAGCTGTTGGCTAGCTAGGAGTGACTCCTACGTTAAGGACGACAAATAGCTGGCTAGCTAACCTCGGTAAATTAAGATAATCGCTCTAAGACTACACACTCTAAACTACACAATTATCTTGGATACGAAGACAGCAAAGACAACTATGTAGCTAGCTAACACTACACTAATCAAGTCGTTCAGTTGAGTGTGATAGTTACTACAGTGCTACGGTAGACGGTGAACGTTAGCTAGCTGGCTAGCTGCTGGGCAGATAGGAGGACGACGAAATACGATAATTACGCAATTATCTTTGATACAAAGACGGCTATGTAGCTAGCTAAGAAGAAATTGCTAAGATTAGACAAATCAAACCGTTGTACTATAATGAAATGTAATGAAATGTAATGAAAAGTTATACAACCTGCAGACCGAAGCAGACCGAAGCGCGGATGCGACCGCTCGCTCCAACCCGGAAGTAATTAATATAACAAAATGTGGAAAAAGTGAAGAGGTCCGAATACTTTCCGAATGCACTGATACATTCATGGGCGCAACCCACCAGTTTTATCATTAGAATGTGTTACAAAACATGGCAACGGTGTGCTTTAGGACAATGCGAAGGCCTCCGAGCGGTCGGGGAGGCTGTTTGGAGGGTTTATCGACTGGATAAACCCTATACACTACTAGTCAAAAGTTTGGAGACACCTACTCACTCAAGGGTTTTTCTTTACTTTACTATTTTCTACATTGTATAATAATAATGAAGACATCACAACTATGAAATAGCACATATGGAATCAGGTAGTGACAAAAAAAGTATTAAACAAATGAAGATATATTTTATATTTGGGATTCTTGAAAGTAGCCACCCTTTGCCTTGATGACAGCTTTGCTCACTCTTGGCATTCTCTCAACCTGCTTCACCCGTAATGCTTTTCCAACAGTCTTGAAGGAGTTCCCACATATGCTGAGCACTTGTTGGCTGCTTTTCCTTCACTCTGTGGTCCAACTCATTCCTAACCATTTCAATTGGGTTGAGGTCGGGTGATTGTGGAGGCCAAGTCATTTGATGCAGCACTCCATCACTCTCCTTCTTCGTCAAATAATCCTTACACAGCCTGGAGGTGTGTTGGGTCATTGTCCTGTTGAAAAACAAATGATAGGCCCACTAAGCGCAAACCAGATGGGATGGCGTATCCCTGCAAATGCTGTGGTAGCCATACTGGTTAAGTGTGCCTTGAATTCTAAATAAATCAAAGACAGTGTCACCAGCAAAACACCATTACACTTCCTCCTCCATGCTTCACGGTGGGAACCACACATGTGGAGATCATCCGTTCACCTACTCTGCATCTCACAAAGAGACGGCGGTTGGAACCAAAAATGTCAAATTTGCACCCATTAAACCAAAGGACAGATATCCACCGGTCTATTGTCCATTGCTAATGTTTCTTGGCCCAAGCAAGTCTCTTCTTCTTATTGGTGTCCTTTAGTAGTGGTTTCTTTGCAGCAATTTGACCATGAAGGCCTGATTCACGCAGTCTCCTTTGAACAGTTGATGTTGAGATGTGTCTGTTACTTGAACTCTGTGAAGCATTTATTTGGGCTGCAATTTCCGAGGCTGGTAACTAATGACCTTATCCTCTGCAGCAGAGGTAACTCTGGGTCTTCCTTTCCTGTGACGGTCCTCATGAGAGCCAGTTTCATCATAGCGCTGATGGTTTTTGTGACTGCACTTGTAGAAACTTTCAAAGTTCTTGAATGTTCCTTATTGACTGACCTTCATGTCTTAAAGTAATGATGGACTGTCGTTTCCCTTTGCTTATTTGAGCTGGTCTTGTCATAATATGGTATTTTACCAAATAGGGCAATCTTCTGTATACCACCCCTACCTTGTCACAACACAATGGATTGGCTCAAACACTTTTAAGAAGGATAGAAATTCCACAAATTAACTTTTAACAAGGCACACCTTTTAAATTAAATGCATTCCAGGTGACTACCTCATGATTAAGAGAATGCCAATAGTATGCAAAGCTGTCATCAAGGCAAAGGGTCGCTACTTTTATTTTTTTTATTTTTTTGAAGAAAATATATCTTGATTTGTTTGACACTTTTTTTGGTTACTGCATGATTCCATATGTGTTATTTCATAGTTTTGATGTCTTCACTATTATTCTACAATGTAGAAAATAGTAAAAATCAAGAAAAACCCTTGAATGAGTAGGTGTGTCCAAACTTTTGACATGTAACGGTATCATAATAATATTATGTCCCCCCCCCCACTTCTGAAACCAAAGTTACGCCCCTGTATACATTTGACATCTGTCATACAAGTCCAGGATTTAACCCTTTGCACTCTGCATTTGCAGTGCTTTTAAAAGCTTAGTCTTTGGAGCTTATTGAGAGTGTCTAATATTGGATAGTATTTAGACAGGTGGACTGTGGATGGAGGCTGAATTAAATCATTTAAGGAAGCAGAGAAACAAGTTGCTCATGAAAGTGTTTGTTTAAACACCGTCCACACTTGACTGGCTAAACTAAACTAGAACATTGAATGAGGGCAATTACATGGACTATTGCACTTCAACTGTGTTCCCTTGTACAACGTTGATGCCGCTAACTGCTCTTCAGACTAGTTTTGTCATTCTGCACAACCAGGTTTCATCTGATATTGTGGCCAAGTTAACACGTGGTTAATTACAGATACTAACATATTTCTAATGGCACTAATTAGTATTGAAATGGAAAGGCCATCTTTTTCAAATTGGAAAGGTCTGTCAGATTATTGTGAAGTTGAACCAAAATGTTTGCGAAAATGTTTGTTGGATGATTTTATATCATTGTGTCTCATTGACAATAGCACTATATTGTTTTTACTTCGGAAACGGATGTTAATTTCTGCTGAAGAATGAAGTCATGCACATTGAATGACTGTGTGTGTCTTCCTATCTGAAAGGCCCCTGTCTGTCTGTCTATTTGATTGGTTGCCTGAGTCATCAACAATGCTTCTTTCCCCTCTGTATCATTCCTTTGTGGTGTGAGGCAGCAGTGTTTGCTTACAGTTTTGACCTGTGTGTTGTGTTCACTCTATTGTACAAGCCTTGAGTCATTGTAAATATAATTTTTGGCACTAGTCAACAACATACTCAGTTAAAATGTATACCCCCAATGGTCTTTAATTAGAATGCAGAGCCATGCATTTAGAATACATCATTTATAACTCTATTATAGGGGGGAATTGTTTGATTGCCTCGAGCATGGCACTCTGTATTCTGGTGTAAATGTTCCCAGCTATGGGGCCGACAGATATGTTCACCTGGCTGCTCTTGAACAAAGCCCTGAATGACGATCCGTCTGCAACCCCGAGAGTTAGTTTCAATCCAGTGAGTCGCCAAATGCTACATTACTTTCTACTGAGGGGATTTAACCTCAGCTCAGCTCCCCTGCCAACCTTGATCCTTGTGCAGTGTGATTTTTCGAGATAACATGGAGACCTTGTGAAAATGACTAGAAGACCACCCTCCTATCTTCCAAAATGAGCGGCATTCAAAGTTAAAAGCTGACATTTTTGCCCTCAGGAAAGGCTGTTGAAAGGCCAGCTTATGGAGTTGAGGGCTAAAGGCAAACTTCACTGCTCTAGCATGCATGCTATAGACATTTCAGTATGTTATCCAAGTGCCGTGGGAGAGGGAGGGACAGAGAGAGAAAGAAAGATACAGAAAGAGCTCATTGTCTTGGGCATTTTGCTTGTGAATCAGCAGATTCTTTGATCAGGCCGTCGTTGCATCCTGAGAGAAATCATCACTGTGAACCAGTCCATTTGGAACCCAGATACTTAACTCATTATGTGAAGTGTTATGCAAACTGCTCTTTACTGCTTTAAAGCTCTGAGAGCGCCGAGATGGGAATACATACAGAATAGCTTTAGAGAATGTTAAGAATCTACAGTACCAACCTTGACAAATAGATAAATATATGGAATTAGAGTAAAACATTATTTGCTAGCCACTGCCCATACTTGGCATATGATGTTTTCAAGTCATTTGACTGAGCTGAGCTGAACGATGCTTCTCCCTTTTATAGCGGTCAGGGCTGTGGTGTGGGATTGAAGAGGGAGGACGAGATGAGATGTGAGAACAGTGGCATTATCATGGGCGGTCACACGGCCGTTTGGATGGATAATTGTCTTTGGGTAATTCTCTAATGAAGAAGTGAAATGGCCAACACAGCACTGGAGCCCTGAGGAATGTATGAGCCTACCCATCCTCTGAGGCGATATGGCTCTGGAGGAAGTGATGAGGGCAAATCGTACTTCCGTCCATGCCCTCTTGAAAGAAAGATGTGTTTGAGGAAGAACAGTCATTGTAGCTGAAAAACACGACTTCTGCTGAGGGCAATAAATGAGTACAAAGAATATACGGTGCATCTATTCAGGCCAGCACTAGTCTACGGTACAAGCTAAGCAGCATTAGTATGTTTTAATATGCTGCTCTGCATTGGCATGCACAATTCTTGTGGTAAAGTAATGCATGTATCTGTCTGTGGTCTAAGTAGAGAGAGACAATTGTCAAATGTCAGTGTGTGTGTGTGTGTGTGTGTGTGTGTGTGTGTGTGTGTGTGTGTGTGTGTGTGTGTGTGTGTGTGTGTGTGTGTGTGTGTGTGTGTGCGCGCACAGGTACGTGCATGCTTGCATATACAGTTAAAGTCGGGAGTTTACATACTGTACACTAAAGTTGCTGTCCTTAAAACTAGTTTTTCAACCACACCACAAATTTCTTATTAACAAACTATAGTTTTGGCAAGTCGGTTAGGACATCTACTTTGTGCATGACACAAGTCATTTTTCCAACAATTGTTTACAGACAGATTATTTCACTTATAATTCACTGTATCCTAATTCCAGTGGGTTCATCTCCTAGAGATAACGTACTTTGGTGCGAAAAGGGCAAATCAATTCCAGAACAACAGCAAAGGACCGTGTGAAGATGCTGGAGGAAACGGGTACATAAGTATCTATATCCATAGTAAAACGAGTCCTAGACTGGTGCACTTCACAAAATAGATGGCATCATGAGGAGAAAATTATGTGAATATATTGACGCAACATCTGAAGACATCAGTCAGGAAGTTAAAGCTTGGTCACAAATGGGTCTGCCAAATGGACAATGACCCCAAGCATACTTCCAAAGTTGTGGCAAAATGACTTAAGGACAACAAAGTCAAGGTATTGGCGTGGCTATCACAAAGCCCTGACCTCAATCCTATAGAACATTTGTGTGCAGAACTGAAAAGCGTGTGCGAACAAGGAGGCCTACAAACCTGACTCAGTTACACCTGCTCTGTCAGGAGGAATGGTCCAAAATTCACCCAACTTATTGTGGGAAGCTTGTGAAAGGCTACCCGAAATGTTTGACCAAGTTAAACAATTTAAAGGCAATTCTACCAAATACCAATTGAGTGTATGTAAACTTCTGACCCACTGGGAATGTGATGAAAGAAATAAAATCTGAAATAATTCATTCTCTCTACTATTATTCTGACATTTCACATTCTTAAAATAAAGTGGTGATCCTAACTGACCTAAGACATGGAATTTTACTAGGATTAAATGTCAGAATTGTGAATAACTGAGTTTAAATGTATTTGGCTAAGGTGTATGTAAACTAACGACTTTAACTGTATATATAAACAGCAAAAAAATAAACATCCTCTCACTGTCAAAATCAAAAGTAACAGTCAGTATCTGGTGTGGCCACCAGCTGCATTAAGTACTGCAGTGCATCTCCTCCTCATGGACTGTACCAGATTTGCCAGTTCTTGCTGTGAGATGTTACCCCACTCTTCCACCAAGGCACCTGCAAGTTCCTGGACATATCTGGGGGGATGGCCCTAGCCCTCACCCTCCGATCCAACAGGTCCCAGACGTGCTCAATGGGATTGAGATCTGTGCTCTTCGCTGGCCATGGCAGAACACTGACATTCCTGTCTTGCAGGAAATCACGCACAGAACGAGCAGTATGGCTGGTGGCATTGTCATGCTGGAGGGTCATGCCAGGATGAGCCTGCAGGAAGGGTACCACATGAGGGAGGAGGATGTCTTCCCTGTAACGCACAGCGTTGAGATTTCCTGCAATGCCAACAAGCTCAGTCCGATGATGCTGTGACACACCTTCCCAGGCGGCAGCGTAGCCTAGTGGTTAGAGCGTTGGACTAGTAACCGGAAGGTTGCAAGTTCAAACCCCCGAGCTGACAAGGTACAAATCTTTCGTTCTGCCCCTGAACAGGCAGTTCAGTTCTGTTCCTAGGCCGTCATTGAAAATAAGAATTTGTTCTTAACTGACTTGCCTAGTTAAATAAATAAAGATTTTTTTTTTTTTAATGACGGACCCTCCACCTCCAAATCGATCCCACTCCAGAGTACAGGCCTCGGTGTAACGCTCATTCCTTCAACGATAAACGCAAATCCAACCATCACACTTGATGAGACAAAACCGCGACTCATAAGTGAAAAGCACTTTTTGCCAGTCCTGTCTGGTCCAGCGATGGTGGGTTTGTGCCCATAGGCAATGTTGTTGCCGGTGATGTCTGGTGAGGAACTGCCTTATAACAGGCCTACAAGCCCTCAGTCCAGCCTCTCTCTGCCTATTGCGGACAGTCTGAGCACTGATGGAGGGATTGTGCGTTCCTGGTGTAACTCGGGCAGTTGTTGTTGCCATCTTGTACTTGTCCCGCAGGTGTGATGTTTGAATGTACTGATCTTGTGCCGGTGTTGTTACACGTGGTCTGCCGCTGCGAGGATGATCAGCTGTCCGTCCTGTCTCCCTGTAGCGCTGTCTTAGGCGTCTCACAGTACGGACATTGCAATTTATTGCCCTGGCCACATCTGCAGTCCTCATGAACTCCTTGCAGCATGCCTGAGGTATGTTCACACAGATGAGCAGGGACCATGGGCAGCTTTCTTTTGGATTTTTTCTGAGTCAGTAGAAAGGCCTCTTTAGTGTCCTACGTTTTCATAACTGACCTTAATTGCCTACCTTCTGTAAGCTGTTCATGAGGTGAATGTTCATTAATTGTTTATGGTTCATTGAACAAGCATAGAAAACAGTGTTTAAACCCTTTACAATGAAGATATGTGAAGTTACTTAGATTTTGAAGATTTATCTTTGAAAGACAGGGTCCTGAAAAGGGGACGTTTTTTCTGAGTTTATATTTGCTGAGTTTATATTTGCGTGTGTGTGTGTGTGTGTGTGTGTGTGTGTGTGTGTGTGTGTGTGTGTGTGTGTGTGTGTGTGTGTGTGTGTGTGTGTGTGTGTGTGTGTTTGTGTGAATGCGCATGAGTGTCCGTGCGTGTGTGTGTGTCAGTGCTTGGGGATGTCGGCCTGAGAACTCCCCTGCTGAAGCTAATCCGGCCTAATCGGCCACATCTCAGACACTACAACAATGAACACAGCCGCTAGAGTCCTATTCAGGGACCTACCCTCTCTCTGGTGCTGTAAATAAGAGCCATAACCTCCATTTTAATGGTTCGACCTGGACACTCTTGTAGTGGTCCTTTTGTGGTCACTTCATTACAGACACATAGTGCCTCTCGATCTGCCCAGCATCAGTGTCTGTCTGGCTGTGCTGCCTGCTTGGCTGGCTGGCTGTGGGACCTGAGAGCTCCCACTGTGGGACCCTTTCATATAGCTTCCCAATTTACCCCAATACATGTGGACTAAACAGCTAAACTAACACAGACATACTTTATACATATGTACATATGTCTGAAATGGTTTCCTGTTCCCTTTATAGTGCATCCCTTGACCAGGGACAAGGGCTCTGGTGAAAAGAAGTGCACTATATAGGAAATAGGGTGCAATTTCGAATGCACACCAAATATACAGAAACAAACATATAAACGCAACATGAAACAATTTTAACGATTTTACTGAGTTACAGTTCATATAAGGAAATCAGTCAATTGAAATAAATTCATTAGAGCCTAATCTATGGATTTCAAATGAGTGGGCAGGGGCACAGCCAAGGGTTGGCCTGGCTCCCCAGTGGGTGGGCCTATGCCCTCCACTGGGCATTTTTACTTGGATTAAATGTTAGGAATTGTGAAAACTGAGTTTAAATGTATTTGGCCAAGGAGAATGTAAATTTCCGACTTCAACTGTACTGCCAAATTCTCAAAAACTATGTTGGATGCGGCTTATTGTAGAGAAATAAACATTAAACTCTCTGGCAACAGCTCTGGTGGACATTCCTGCAGTCAGCATGCCAATTGCATGCTCCCTAAAAACTTGAGACATCTGTGTCATTGTGTTGTGTGACAAAACTGCACATTTTTAGAGTGGCCTTTTATTGTCCCCCGCACAAGGTGCACCTGTGTAATGGTCCTGCTGTTTAATCAGATTCTTGATATGCCACACCTGTCAGGTGGATGGATTATCTTGGCAAAGGACATCAACAGGGATGTAAACCAATTTGTGCACAACATTTGAAAGAAATAAGCTTTTTGTGTGCATGGAACATTTTTGGGATCTTTTATTTCAGCTCATGAGACCAACATGTTGTGTTTATATTTTTGTTCGGTATACATTAACTGATAAGCTAACACAAAAATACAGTATGTACAACAGTGTCTCTGAAATGTTTGTGCGAGAAAATATCTTAAAACCCTATGTACTGTAATGCATTCCGACTTCATTTGACCAAAGGCGATGTTTCAGCAAGCGACCTACTTCCGAATTGGATATGATTAAGCATACAGTAGTTTGCACAAACTGTTTGAGCATTCTTGATTGAGCATTTTGATTGAGCATTTTGATTGAGCATTTTGATTTCCCAATTACCCAAAGGTAACTTATGCAAGGTTACATCATCTTTAGATAATTTTTTATGAAGTTGTATTTGATCTACAAATACTTAGATGCACAGCTATGATCATCATTATAGTAGATGAATATGACTGTGGATGAATGTTTTTGCTAATGCAACCATGCCTCACAGGGGCAGACCATAGAGCATGTGAACAAGCTTCATAATCATCAGCGATGAGAGGGGAAAAAACAACATTTTGAAAAATATTTTCTCCCATTGGTCCATTTGCTGAAACAAAAGGATTTCAATCCCTCCATGCTCCTCTGTGTTCGTTCCCTTTGATGCCTTATATTCACAAGGAAATCATTTCTGACGACTGCACACCAGTCAGCTCCAATAACTCAACAATACGTGCTCAGTGCAGCCTAGCTACTGCCTGAACTGAGCATGCCCAGTGCCCACTAGTGTGGGGTTCTGCTGCTTGGTAGAAGGGTGCAGAAAGACTTGGCAGCTGCCCGTGTAGTCTGGAAATGGAATGATGTCCCACTGTGTTTGGTTGGTACACTCCCCACCTACTGTGTGAAACTCCATTTTCTATGTAACAGTTCTGAAGGGGCTCAGGAGAGACGTCCATAACTGGGCTCCCTGTTGTTTTATTTCGCTGGGTTTTGTTTTATGTGATTGAGGTCAGAGAGAATCCCAGCTAGAGCCCCATCGTTCTGTTGACATTTTTGAAAGTTAACGTTTCTCTTTCTCTGTAAATGGCCATGGCCTCCTCCATTTCTCCCTGGCTCATGTTAGTGATGGTTGGTGTTGTTGGGAGATGGGTTGTGGGGAGATTAAATGGTCCTGAGGCACTTTTAGCCTTCGTAGTGTATACATCACTGACTGTGGCCCCATGGATCAGAATTAGCTCTCTGTTCCTAGTTTTCCTCTCCCTCTCTCGCTGGCTCTCTCTCTCGCTCTCATAACACATCTCTCCTTTTCTCTCACATTTCTCTCTCTCTCACACGTGATCTCAGCCGTTAATATAATTGATTCTCAGTCTTTGAGAGCTGACAAACTGAAAGGCTTGATTGCGGACAGCTGTGATGGTTGGAGGTTAAACAGTTGCTGGTAGGTGTTTAACACACAGGGAGAGCACAGCCTTCACACCAGTGTGTGTCTCTTGCTCTCTCTCTTTGTTGCCGATAAGAATTGCGTGGGGTGGGGGTGATAGTGGTGGGGGTGGTGAAAATAATGGTGGGGATGACAGGGGTCTCTGACAGCCACCTAGCTAGCCTCAGGCTACCACACTGGAGAACCACAGCTTGCATCACCAGAGGATAATGCTGTATGAACACACTCATTCTCCAAGAGTAGGGACTCTTGTACTAGTACTAGTCTGTAACATTCTTTGCCAAATTATTTCATTCATAACTTGTGGGTGTAGAAAACAACCTTGTTTTGGATTTTAATATATCTTATTAAAATGTTTTTTTTAACGCTAGGCCATGTGCTATTGGAACAGATAGAGAGAACTTATGTTTGTTTGGCAAATCTGTCACACATGTTTGTTACCTTTAAAAAAAATAATTCTCCCCAATTTCGATCTTGTCTCATCGCTGAAACTCCCCAACGGGCTCGGGAAAGGCGAAGGTGGAGTCATGCGTCCTCCGAGAAATGACCTGCCTAACCGTGCTCTTAACCCCCGCGAGCCGGCTGCACCAATGTGTCACAGGAAACACTGTTCAACTGGCACCTGGGGTCAGCCTGCATGCACATGGCCCGCCAAAAGGAGTCGCTAGAGCGCAATGAGCCATGTAAAGCCCCCTGCCAAACCCTCCGCTAACCCGGACGATGCTGGGCCAATTGTGCGCGGCCTATGGGGCTCCTGGCCACGGCTGGTTGTGGACAATGCAAATGTCACGTGTCACTTTGTTTTTCTGCTCTGTAAGTGTATCTCAATGCAATGTAGCCTAAGTGCCAGTTGTAAATGAGAACTTGTTCTCAACTGGCCTACTTGGTTAAATAAAGATTAAATAAAAATACATTTAAAAAAGGTCAACATTCACAAGGCCGCTGGGCCAGATGGATTACCAGGACGTGTACTGCGAGCATGCGCTGACCAACTGGAAAGTGTCTTCACTGACATTTTCAACCTCTCCCTGTCTGAGTCTGTAAAACCAACATGTTTTAAGCAGACCACCATAGTCCCTGTGCCCAGGAACACTAAGGTAAGCTGCCTAAACGACAACCGACCCATAGCAGTCACGTCTGTAGCCATGAAATGCTTTGAAAGGCTGGTCATGGCTCACATCAACACCATCATCCCACAAACCCTAGACACACTCCAATTTACATACCACTCCAGCAGATCCACAGATGATGCAATCTCTATTACACTCCACACTGCTCTTTCCCACCTGGACAAAAGGAACACCTATGTGAGAATGCTATTCATTGACTACAGCTCAGCGTTCAACACCATAGTGCCCTCAAAGGTCATCACTAAGCTAAGGACCCTGGGACTAGACACCTCCCTCTGCAACTGGATCCTGGACTTTCTGACGGGCCGCCCCCAGGTGGTAAGGGTAGGTAACAACACATTTGCCATGCTGATCCTCAACACAGGGGCCCCTCATTGGTGCGTGCTCAGTCCCCTCCTGTACTCCCTGTTCATTCATGACTGCACGGCCAAAACCATAATTCAATTTGCCGATGACACAACAGTACATGAGACAGCCTATAGGGAGGAGGTCAGAGACCTGGCCGTGTGGTGCCAGGACAAAAACCTTGCCCTCAACATGATCAAGACAGGAGATGATTGTGGACTACAGGAAAAGGAGGACCGAGCACGCTCCCATTCTCATCGACGGGACTGCAGTTGAGCAGGTTGAGAGCTTCAAGTTCCTTGGTGTCCACATCACCAACAAACTAACATGGTCCAAGCACACCAAGACAGTCATGAAGGGGGCACGACAAAACCTATTCCCCCTCAGGAGACTGAAAAGATTTGGCATGGGTCCTCAGATCCTCAAAAGGTTCTACAGCCGCACCATCGAGAGCATCCTGACTGGTTGCATCACTGCCTGGTATGGAAACTGCTCGGCCCCTTGATCCCAAGGCACTACAGAGGGTAGTGCAAACGGCCCAGTTTATTATTTATTTTTATTTTGATTGAACCTTTATTTAACTAGGCAAGTCAAAGAACAAATTCTTATTTACAATGACGGCCTACCAAGAGGCAAAAGGCCTCCTGCGGGGACGGGGGCTGGGATTTAA
Source organism: Oncorhynchus nerka (assembly GCF_034236695.1). Classification (NCBI taxonomy): domain Eukaryota; kingdom Metazoa; phylum Chordata; class Actinopteri; order Salmoniformes; family Salmonidae; genus Oncorhynchus; species Oncorhynchus nerka. The sequence continues at coordinate 23,168,415 of NC_088424.1, read as the reverse complement.
AAAATATATATTTTAAAAATAACATAAATATAGGACAAAACACACATCATGTCAAGAGAGACAACACAACACTATATCAAGAGAGACCTAAGACAGCAACATAGCATGGCAGGAACACATGATAACACAGCATGTTAGCAACACAACATGACATCAACATGGTAGCAGCACAAAACATGGTATAAACATTATTGGGCACAAACAACAGCACAAAGGGCAAGAAGGTAGAGACAACAATACATCACACAAAGCAGCCATAACTGTCAGCAAGAGTGTCCATGATTGAGTCCAAGATGGAGGCCCCAGTACATCACTGTGGCCAAGCTTCCTGCCATCCAGGACCTCTATACCAGGCGTTGTCAGAAGAAGGCCTAAAAATTGTCATATCTCCAGCCACCCCAGTCATAGACTGTTCTTTCTGCTACCGCATGGCAAGCGGTACCGGAGCGCCAAGTCTAGGTCCAAGAGGCTTCTAAACAGCTTCTACCCCCAAACCATAAGATTCTCCTGAACATCTAATCAAATTGCTACCAGGACTATTTGCAGTGCCCCACTCTCACCCCCTCTTTACATCACTGCTACTCTCTGTTGTCATCTATGCATGGTCACTTTAATAACTCTACCTACAGTACATGTACATACTACCTCAAATAACTGGTTTCCCCACACATTGACTCTGTATCGGTACCCCCCTGTATATAGTCTCGCTATTGTATTTTCCTGCTGCTCTTTAATTACTTGTTACTTTTATTTCTTATTCTTATCTGTATTTTTTTTTAACCTGCGTTGTTGGTTAGGGGCTTGTAAGTAAGCATTTCACTGCAAGGTCTACACCTGTTGTATTTGGCACATGTGACTATTACAATTTGATTTGATTTGAACATACTGTAGTATTAAACATCAATATAGCTACACACAATAAGCCAAACGCATGGCATTTAAAAGAAAGAGAGAACAGAGATGCCTAATGCAGAAATTGCATTATACCACAACACCACTTAGAGGAATTACCACCACAACTGCTATGTCAATCTACCATGAAAATGAAACAACACAAAGACATGCATACAGCAGTCATCTGAAAAGATAGGTTGAAGATTGCAGTATAATACACAATGAGTGATCGTTTTGTTTAGCACTGTATTTCTATGCTTGTGTCTGTCTCAAATGGCACCCTATTTCCTATATAGTGCACTACTTTTGACCAGAGCCCTATGAGGGCATGGAATAAGGTGCCGTTTGGGACGCAGAAGCCTTTTACCCATCCAGTTCTGTTCTGTATTCATCCATGTGTTTCCCATGGTCCTCTGCAGGGAGTTTGGCTGGAGAGATCCAGAGCTGCCTGAGGTGATCCAGATGCTGCAGCACCAGTTCCCCTCGGTCCAGTCCAACGCTGCAGCCTACCTCCAACACCTGTGCTTCGGAGACAACAAGATCAAGTCTGAGGTAACCATGCACCGGTTGGGTCCGGATCCATACAGTTTCTACTGCTGTGTGCTAGCTGGGACACCTGCATCCACTGCTTATACATTATGAAATGTATAGGCCCCATGAAGTTGTACAATCAGTGGCTAACATATCAGTGGGAGGGCCCTGGGCAGCTGGGGCCTGCTTCAGTTGAAACCTATGAAACATAGAAAAGTATGCCTCTGCTCTGTTCAGTACATTATCTAAAGTTTATACCTTTTGTGAAGCCTTTTGCGAGAATAATTCATAGTTCACCATTCTAGCTCAAGATAAATTCCAGGTGCTGGAATTGTGAATTCTCCTCACATTAGTGGATAGATAGTATTGCCTACGCTTGCCTCACTTGATTTGCCTCACCTGTATGCAGGGATGTTGGATAGCTTGTTGTGTGCGTGATATGTGGGGACTTTGGCTGGGTGAGGTGGAGGGATGGTGAGATGAGGAGAGGTTGAGATGGAAGGATGGGGAGATGGAGGGATGCCAGGAATGGGAGATGGCAGGATGGGGAGATGTAGGGATGGGAAGATGGAGGGATAAGTTGCAGGTCAGATGCCCTCTGGGAAGGATTGGAAGAAAGTCATTAGGTCAGCTGATGGCTTCCCCTGGAACACTGCTGACGCTCATCCCATTGCCTCTCTCAGACTATGAGATACATCACACAGGCAACATGGGCAGACCCACACACACATATCCGTGATTGCACACATACACACCCCATAGGCATGCACACACACAGGCACACCCACACACTATGTATAGTACTGAGTACTGCAAGGCAATCCACGTTAGCTGTGTGTGTCATGATGGTGCCTTCTCGCCTAGCGGTTGTAACATCTGCTTCCAACTCACACTCTCAAACACGTAGATCCCCTGAACGCAGCTCACTCTCCAGATCCCAATCACCTGAATTCTAATCACCTGATCACACATAGGTATGTCATTATCACACACTATGAAGTTCAGTTCTTTGCACCCTGTCACTGTGAGGTATTGTTTGTTTTGTGACACACTTCTTTCGGAGCGATGTTATTCGCGTGATTTACTCCTCCCGTGTATGATAGTTTTTGCCTGCCTCACTAACGACGCCTTTTGCCTTTTCCCTGCCTGTACTTTATCGGATTTCCTGTTATCTACCTATTGCCTGATCTCCCAGACTACATTACTAGCCTTTTCCCTGCCTGTACTTTATCGGATTTCCTGTTATCTACCTATTGCCTGATCTCCCGGACGACGTTACTAGCCTTTTCCCTGCCTGTACTGTTGCCTTTTTGGACCCCCTGTGTATGACCTTCTGCCTGCCCCTGGACCCAGCTCTCTGTCTCCTCCTGTGGTCCTTTACAATAAACACCTGCTGCGCCCTGCGTTTGAAACCAGCTCTCTGCCTCCTCCTGTGGTCCTTTACAATAAACACCTGCTGCGCCCTGCGTTTGAAACCAGCTCTCTGCCTCCTCCTGTGGTCCTTTACAATAAACACCTGCTGCGCCCTGCGTTTGAAACCAGCTCTCTGCCTCCCATCGTGTTCTTTACAATAAACACCTGCTGCGCCCTGCCCTTGAAACCAGCTCTCTGTCTCCCATCGTGTTCTTTACAGTGGTATCTTGGTTATTTTTGGACCAGGAGGCTGTGTGAACGGAATGACGACTAACTGGGTGCTTTATTTTGATAACAGCAGAGCGAGGGAGATGAGTCTAGTAAGTGTTTTCATAAACAGTAGGGAATACACATACAGTTGAAGTGGGAAGCTTACATACACCTTAGCCAAATACATTTAAACTCAGCGTTTCACAATTCCTGACATTTAATTTAATTAATTAAAAAAATTCCCTGTCTTAGGACATTTAGGATCACCACTTTATTTTAAGAATGTGAAAAGTCAGAATGATAGTAGAGAATGATTTATTTAATATTTTATTTATTTCATCACATTCCTAGTGGGTCAGAAGTTTACATACACTCAATTAGTATTTGGTAGCATTGCCTTTAAATTGTTTAACTTGGGTCAAACGTTTCGGGTAGCAACCCACTAGCTTCCCACAATAAGTTGGGTGAATTTTGGCCCATTCCTCCTGACAGAGCTTTGGAAGTATGCTTGGGGTCATTGTCCATTTGGAAGACCCATTTGCGACCAAGCTTTAACTTCCTGACTGATGTCTTCAGATGTTGCCTCAATATATCCACATAATTTTTCTGCCTCATGATGCCATCTATTTTGTGAAGTGCACCAGTCCCTCCTGCAGCAAAGCACCCCCACAACATGATGCTGCCACCCCCGTGCTTCACGGTTGGGATGGTGTTCTTCGGCTTGCAAGCCTCCCCATTTTTCCTCCAAACATAACGATGGCCAAACAGTTCTATTTTTGTTTCATCCGACCAGAGGACATTTCTCAAAAAAGTACGATCTTTGTCCCCATCTTTGTTCCCATGCAGTTGCAAACCGTAGTCTGGCTTTTTTGTGGGGATTTTATTTGGAGCAGTGGCTTCTTCCTTGCTGAGCGGCCTTTCAGGTTATATCAGCATCTTCACAGGGTCCTTTGCTGTTGTTCTGGGATTGATTTGTCTTCGCAACAAAGTACATTCATCTCTAGGAGACAGAATGCGTCTCCTTCCTGAGCGGTATGACGGCTGTGTGGTCCCATGGTGTATATACTTGCGCACTATTGTTGGTACAGATGAACGTGGTATCTTCAGGCGTTTGGAAATTGCACCCAAGAATGAACCAGACTTGTGGAGGTCTATAATTATTTTTCTTAGGTCTTGGCTGATTTATTTAAATTTTCCCATGATGTCAAGCCAAGAGGCACAGAGTTTGAAGGTAGGCCTTGAAATACATCCGCAGGTACACCTCCAATTGACTCAAATTATGTCAATTAGCCTAACAGAAGCTTCTAAAGCCATGACATCATTTTCTGTAATTTTCCAAGCTGTTTAAAGGCACAGTCAACTGAATGTATGTAAACTTCTGACCCACTGGAATTGTGATACAATGAATTATAAGTGAAATAATCTGTCTGTAAACAATTGTTGGAAAAATTACTTGTGTCATGCACGAAGTAGATGTCCTAACTGACTTGCCAAAACTATAGTTTGTTAACAAGAAATGTGTGGAGTGGTAGAAAAACAACTTTTAATGACTCCAACCTAAGCGTATGTAAACTTCAACTGTATAACCTAAGTGTATGTAATCTTCCGACTTCAACTGTGCGTACAGCATGTACTGAATAATGATAGCATGTAGCCTGCAATCTAGTGAGCCAGTGTCTATCGCCTTTGCCAACACCTCTTTGTTTGTGCTTTGACTGATTATGAGTCAGCCATAAAATGGCACGTGTAGTGTAATAACAGAAGCCATGATGGGGTAAACCTTGTCACTAAATGAATTGTCAGTAAATTGAAGCAGAGCACCCAGATGAACAGGGTCTCTGATTTTTAATCATGTTTCTCCTCTGTGTTTAATGGAAGTTGAGAGGTACAGAAACAGCAGCAATGCTGATCCATTCTGTTGGACCTGGCAGCACACATCTGCTGTTGGCACCAGTCCTCTTGTGTGTGTGTGTGTCTCTCTCTCTCTCTCTCTCTCTCTCTCTCTCTCTCTCTCTCTCTCTCTCTCTCGCATTCTCACACACACACACACACACACACACACACACACACACACACACACACACACACACACACACACACACACACACACACACACACACACTCTGCCAGGTCATCCTGTCACTCTGTCACTAATATGGCAGAACACTGTGACAGTGTGTCCTGGGCCTTTCTGTCTGTGTGCAGCCACGTGTTTGACATGGCTCTAGTTTATTGAAGAATAGTATTTATATAGGGATGCCTTTAGGGATATTGTTGTCAATGCTGAAAACTATGACTAACTATGACTTTTGCTGTAGACAATTGAAAAGTAAAGAACAGTAGCTACACTAGTGCATGTATATTTGTACTGCTCTTGCTCTATCTTTTCATTTTGATCCAGTGGATCCACTTACATCCTTCCTCTCGCTGTTCCTCTCACCAGATCCGGAGACAAGGAGGGATCCAGCTGCTGGTGGATCTGCTAGACCACAGGATGACCGACGTGCACCGCAGCGCCTGTGGAGCTCTGAGGAACCTGGTGTACGGCAAGGCCAACGATGACAACAAGATCGCCCTGAAGAACTGTGGGGGGATCCCAGCCCTGGTCCGCCTGCTGAGGAAGACCACAGACATGGAGATTAGGGAGTTGCTCACAGGTAAACAGAGTTTGTTGACAATATATAACATAGAGAGACATAACATAGCCTTGCTATATATTATAAAAAGTATTTAAAACAAGTTATAAATGATTATACCTGGATGCGTATGGGCGTGTTATCTAATGTTTAACTGTCACTGTTACTGGGGGCTGGTGAACTACGGTAGGCTGTAGAGGCAAAGAATCCCAAAGGGACGTGTCACATCAACATCCATAGTAGTGACTCATCAATATAAGTCAGCTAGTTAAACACTGAATATGAAAACACGAATATCCACAAATGACATGACTGGATAGAAAATGCATGATGACATACAATATGATGTGAAACTTCATTGGGGTGTGGCACCACCGATATCTATTAAATGACGATGTTCTAAAAGTCAACATTGCCAAAAAGGAAATAAGAAGTCAGAGGTTATATCCCCTAGTCATGTTTAGAGAGAGCATGCTGCTGCATCCTTTTATGATGTATTTTGTAGAGAGGTTTTTAAAACAGGAAATGCTTAGGAAATATATGATTTGTGCTGATACTGTCTTAACGGAGATTACCATATAAATTAGAAAACAATTCAACGCTTGGAACACAGTCCCTCCTGTCACAAATGAATCAGGCTGCAGAAAACCTTTCCCGGCCCAGAGGAATTCTGCCTCTTCACATCTTCTCTTCTGGCTGTTTAAATCAGTCACAGTGGCCGCCTGAGCTTCCTCTCCCCTTCCTGTGACTGGGCATGGATTAACGGGACCATTTACCAGTCTCTCTCTGTCTCCTAGCCTTCCCTGAGCCTTCCCCGTGTCACCAACTGCCAAGGGGTGCCCTTCTTAGGCATGCGGTGGCAGCGGTGGCAGCGGTGGTTTATGACATCACAGTTAGCCAAACAAGGTTGTTGTTTCCCCCGCTGTTCTAAGAAGCCCCCCTTGCATTGTAGAGGAGCCAAAGACGATTATTCCGAAAAATACAACTATTTTTAATCGCAAATTTCTTCTGAGATTAAAGATGTAGATTGTATCCTGGACTCCATGTGATGTCGAACAGAAACCCCTGTTGCTGCTCTTACACAGCCAAGGTAAAAAATGATTCTAATCTAGTGGAGGGATGGAGGGATAGGAGTTATCGGAGTAGGTTCATTTAAAAGTAGTAGTAGTTGGAGGAGAATGGTAGAAATGTACAGCCATCTACAAACATAGATGTACAGACATCTATCTATATGTCTTATCCCATCAGAGCTGGGATGTAGTTTATTTCTTCACATTTGTTTCGGTACCACAGTGACTCATTGTAAAGAGTGGCTGATTTGACCTGATTTGATTGGAATGTCATCTGCACTGAATCACTGTCGGCTCACGACATAGCGGCTGCCTCACTTGAACCACATAAAAACGTCATGCTCCTAAAATGCCATTTCTGTCACCTTGACAACCTGCACAGTGCCCTCAACTTACACTACCCCCCATAGAGATAATTTAGTTCTGCAGACGACCTGCTTTCTCCCCACGAAATGATGCTCTCGCACCCCCCGCCTCCCTGATGATGTAAGGCTGAGGCAATTAACCTCTTTCCTCTATCCAGCGAAATAAAACATCCATCTTTTCTTCCCCACTGGAACAAGATGATGTTATAGGCGGTTATTATCGGCCGAGCCCAACGCCGCCACCGCTATAGGCAGCAGCTCTTTCATTTAAAAAAAAAACAGAAATGTTGTGCGCTGCCCCGAGCGCGGTAAAGTAATGCTCTCTGCAAGATTACTGTCTCCGCTAATCATGAGCCACGCAGCTAGTTATTTAGAGCAGAGCAGACCACAAGGAAAACATCCCAACGTGGCTGATAAGACTAAAGTAGATCTATGTAATTACATTGTTGTTGTGAGAGGAACGGGTGAAGAGTGACTGACGGCCTCACCACTGGTAATTGCAATCATAAATGCTACGGCTACGGTGTCCTAGGAGGGACATGATGTGGTGAAGGTCAACAAGAATTATAATGTGTTGGGCCAGCTGTCAAGGTCATTACAATCAGTGCTCTGAGTGTGTGTGTGTGTCTGTGTGTGTGTGCCCTCTGGTTTGATTGTTGATGTGATTTATTAGGATCCCCATTAGCCGACGCCGGTGGCGACAGCTAGTCTTACTGGGGTCTGACACAAGAACTAAAAATACATTACAGAACAAAAGAGTTTACAATTTACATACATTTAAAAACATGAACATGTAGTATATGTGTGTGTGTGTGTGTGTGTGTGTGCATCTATCAGTTACACGTACATGTCAGTACATGTCAGTACACACAACAAGTAGGTCACATGGGCGAGAGGCTTTGTGCCGTGAGGTGTTGCTTTATTTATTTATATATATATATATATTTTTTTTTTTATGGCGTATGAAGGGTTGTAGAGTGAAGGACCCTCTCCTCCTTCCTCTTCTTCCTCTGTCCTCTTGTAGATAACCGGCCAGCTCTTGTGCTGTGTGTGTATCTCGATCTTTGGCTGACAGCTTCTGCTCACTTCTTAATACCATCCATGGCAGAGTCACCATGTTCCGACCACATCCTACTGAAAGTAATTTATAGTGACACACGAGTCGGTTGTCTTTTTAAGTCATATGTAAATTGGGATGGTATACTATCTGTGGACACGTATTGCCCCTGTTCAGTGTTTAGTAAAGCACCCCAGCTTGAGGAGGAAGACTGAAGTCGTAGTCAGTGTGGTTAAAGAGAGAGGAGAGCCCAGCTGCAGAGAGAGAGCGCTTCCTCCCTCTGTCTCTTTGTGGTTTACTCATACAGCCTGTGCCAAAGCCGCTGGCTTTGAATGTAATTGGTAGGCGAGAGAAAATTCCTTCATTTTTTTAGGTTGGCTGGTTTGCACATTAAATTACTGGGAAAAATAGATAAATCTATGAAGCCCCAGGTGCCCAGTTTATTGCACAATCACGCCAACCTCTCACTAATTCAAAAATAGGGTTGAAATATGCTGTTTTGTGACAAGTTATTAAACAGTTATAGAGCCTTACAGTTTTCCATTTTCTTTTTAATGTTTTGAACAGTTTTGGTCCAACATGATCCTTATTTTAATTTCAGAGGAAGTATATTCAACTTTTGTTCCCCCAAAAAATCCAACAATATATCACCATTCCCTTCCCGGGATCTCTACAGCTGACCATTCTCCCACGTTAAATCACTGTTCGTCAACGTCCTGTCCTATCTGATGTTCTCTGTTCAGGTGTGCTGTGGAACCTGTCGTCGTGTGATGCCCTGAAGATGCCCATTATCCAGGATGCCCTGGCCGTGCTGACCAACGCTGTCATCATCCCCCACTCGGGCTGGGACACCTCGCCCCATCAGGAGGACCGCAAACTGCACCTGCACTCTTCCCAGGTTCTCCGCAACGCCACCGGCTGCCTCAGGTCAGTACTGTTACTGGACCCTCGGGTCAATCAATCAAATGTATTTAATAAAGTTTGCTAGCTTTTTACATCAGCAGTAGTCACAAGGTTCTTTACATTTACCCAGCCAAGACCCCAAAGTGCAAGCAAAGCAGAAATGACAGCACAGTGGCAGGGTTAGAGGTTAAAAGTCACAAGTCATGACAGTGTATGTCAACCTGAGGTTACATGCACTGGGTTGTAAAGGTGTCTTCTGGAGACTATTCCTCTTCTTGGTGTAGCTTTCACTCAGAGCGGTCGGCTTCTTTCAGGTGAATGTCTCCCTGCTTTGTCCCTGCCTGGCTTGCCTGCACCCAGTTCCTTTGTGTTGGTGATGCAGGATGTAACACATTGCTCTTTCAAACAGAGTATACTCATGAAGCTTTCTACGTATTGTGAGTATTGACTTGACGAATGAGGGTTATTGATGAAGGAAGTTTTATCACAGACAGTGAATGCCACAAGTGTCAGACTGATTATGGGAGCCCATGTAACATGCTTCTTCCCCATAATTACCTTCACTATGAGGGATGTTGTGTGAAAACGCCATGTCAGCACTCTGTGAGGCTTAAAACTGTCTGCTCTGCTCCCTGCAGGATTCCATTAAAGCATTCTATAATTCTGGAATATTGTCAAAGACTTTCTGATTATAGCGCTGGCACCGGAAGAAAATTGGCTATGTGTCAAGTGTTTCTACTCTTTTATATCTGGGCCCTCGTCTCCTGCGTACCAGCAAGAGAAGCATCTGTGAAGAGGGAGAATAATGAGATCTTAGCTAATACATTGCTTGTCTGTTAATTTTGGGTTTATTCATTCTACCTACAGTGCATTACCCTCTCTGTGCAATATGTCACCGCTTCTCTTTAGTGGTATTATCTGCTAATAGTTGAAACCATTAATATGCCCACACATTACCTTGTCAAAGCAGGAAGTGATTCATGAAAGGGAGGTGGACTTTTGTGGGCACGCCCCCCCGTTCCCATTGGCCATCAGACAGGTAGTTCTCTGCAACACATCCAATCAGCACTGCAGCAGCGTGGAGTGGGAGGAAGCCCACTGTAAGTGAAATGTGCTGAGTCTTAATGCCTGCCTGTCAGGTATGAATGACTGTACATTAAATCCCTGAGCTCAGCAGGCTAATTTCATCGGTCGTTAAGGAACAACAGAACAGGAGCTTTGATTGAATATGTAATGTGCAGGACTAAGATGCCTCGCCACCTGCCGCCTCATCACACACCTGTCTCTCATCCTGTGACACTCACGCTGGCTGTCTTCAGAACAGAATCACCATGGCTAACAGCGAACGCAGCACGCTAGCTGACTGACATTCTTCACAGGGTGCCTCTCTGCCAGGGATCAGCTGGTGTCTAACGGGAGGAAGAGTGTCAAAAGGACCATAGCCCACCTTGACAGCAAGAGAATATACTAATTATCACTATCGATCAGACTCACAATAAAGTCAACAAGCCCTTACCGTTAGATTGTCAATGCACAATAGAGTCAACAAGCCTATTGAAGATGCTCCATGTTTCCTTGTTTGTATCACTCTGGGGTGGTCAGTGGGCAGTGACTGCTGTGTTTTAGGAACTACCTGATAATGGACCCTGTCTCTATCTAACCAGAGCCCGTCTCTCACTTATACAGTCAAGTCACTCATCACTGACCTAGAAAGAGCACCTCCAGAACAGATACTGATCCGGTAGATTGATCCATGATCTGCTTTGTTTATCAGGCCCATTACACAGTTCTGGAGGTGCCGACGGAGTCACAAACAGGCCATCCATACTGACCTACCAAGCAAAAGAGCCCTAACTGCTCATAGTGTGGAACTGAGAAAAATGGTTTTATAGTTTTTAAATTGTCCAGCCAAATGAGTTGTAGGCAGATCACTAGAAATGTGGTTATCTGTTGTCTTAACATGAGGCAGTTTTTTATTCATATTAACCCTGACTTCTGACATGACCTGTGACCCTAGACGGCAGTTAGTGCCTTCTTGCTTGGTACACCCACTGGAATACATTATGATTTATTTTATTTTAATACACACAACTTGTGTTCATAAATGTATTTGTATGTGGCTGTCAGTGTCATATAGTTTGATACTTGTATCAGCAAAGGACAATAAATAATGCCAAGGTAAACCGTAGACACTGCAGCCCAAAGATCAGTGAAACCAAGGTAAAAGGCAGTAACTGATGTGAGTGATGGCAGTTACTGCTTTTGTCCCTGGTTTCACTGCAACTCTTTTCAGTTACTGCAAACATGAGCCCAATTTTCTCAACACAGTGGAGGCAGGATATTTGTCCACATGATAAGCATGTATTTAATGTATCAAAAATGTCAGTAACTAATTTTGACCAAATGTGCAGTTACTGCTCTTTTTCTTGGTATGGCAGAATAATCTCCCTATCAATTGGGCCAAACCTCTAACAGGAGACACAGATAGGCCATGTTGTCCATACAAAGGCCTGTTATAAGACCAGGCTGGCTGCACCATTACAGACTTTTAATGACCTGACATTTAAAGGGCAGCGGAGAGGAGACAGGATGTAGTGCACTATACCCTACAGTCAGCTGCATACCACCCTGCATCCCACTGCTGGTTTGCTTCTGAAGCTAAGCGGTGTTGGTCCTGGATGGGAGACCACATGCTGCTGGAAGTGGTGTTGGAGGGCCAGTAGGAGGCACCCTTTCCTCTGGTCTAAAAACAAATATCCAAATGCCCCAGGGCAGTGATTGGGGACATTGCCCTGTGTAGGGTTGCCGTCTTTCAGGTGGGACGTTAAACAGGTGTCCTGACTCTCTGTGTTCGCTAAAGATCTCATGGCACTTATTGTAAGAGTAGGTGTGTTAACCCTGGTGTCCTGGCTAAATTCCCAATCTTGCCCTCAAACCATCACGGTCACCTAATCATCCCCAGTTTACAAATGGCTTGTTCATCCCCTGTAACTATTACCCAGGTTGTTGCTGTAAATGAGAATGTGTTCTCAGTCAACTTACCTGGTAAAATAAGAGTTAAATAAAAATAAACTCTGAGTGTCCAAAACATTAGGAAATCTTGCTAATATTTCCCTTTTGCCCTCAGAACAGACTCAATTCGTCGGGGCAGGGACTCTACAAGGTGTCGAAAGCATTCCACAGGGATGCTGGCCCATGTTGACTCCAATGCTTCCCACAGTTGTGTCAAGTTGGATGGATGTCCTTTGGGTGGTAGACCATTCTTGATACACACAGGAAACTGTTGAGTGTGAAAAACCCAGTAGTGTTGCAGGTTTTAACACACTCAAACCGGTGCGTCTGGCACCTACTACCATACCCCTTTCAAAGGCACTTCAATATTTTGTCTTGCCCATTCACCCTCTGAAATGGCACGCATACACAAAATGCTTAAAAAGCCTTCTTTAACCCATCTCCTCCCCTTCATCTACACTGATTAAAGTGGATTTAACAGGTGACATTGATTAGGGGATACCTAGTCAGTTGTACAACTGAATGCATTCAACTGAAACAAGTCTTTGGCATTTAACCCAACCCCTCTGAATCAGAGAGGTGCAGGGGCTGCCTTAATCGACATACATGGCACCCGGGGAACAGTGGGTTAAATGCCTTGCTCAGGGCAGAATGATCGATTTTTACCTTGTCAGCTCGAGGATTCAATCCAGCAACCTTTTGGTTACTGGCCCAATGCCCCTGCCTACCAGGCTACCTGCCGGGATCATAGCTTTTACCTGGATTCATCTGGTCAGTCTATGTCATTGAAAGTTGACAACTCGGTTGACAACGGTTGACATCTCCATCGTGTCCTCCTCCCAGAGCGCTAAGAACCTTGGCGTGATCCTGGACAACACCCTGTCGTTCTCAACTAACATCAAGGCGGTGGCCCGTTCCTGTAGGTTCATGCTCTACAACATCCGCAGAGTACGACCCTGCCTCACACAGGAAGCGGCGCAGGTCCTAATCCAGGCACTTGTCATCTCCCGTCTGGATTACTGCAACTCGCTGTTGGCTGGGCTCCCTGCCTGTGCCATTAAACCCCTACAACTCATCCAGAACACCGCAGCCCGTCTGGTGTTCAACCTTCCCAAGTTCTCTCACGTCACCCCGCTCCTCCGCTCTCTCCACTGGCTTCCAGTTGAAGCTCGCATCCGCTACAAGACCATGGTGCTTGCCTACGGAGCTGTGAGGGGAACGGCACCTCAGTACCTCCAGGCTCTGATCAGGCCCTACACCCAAACAAGGGCACTGCGTTCATCCACCTCTGGCCTGCTCGCCTCCCTACCACTGAGGAAGTACAGTTCCCGCTCAGCCCAGTCAAAACTGTTCGCTGCTCTGGCCCCCCAATGGTGGAACAAACTCCCTCACGACGCCAGGACAGCGGAGTCAATCACCACCTTCTGGAGACACCTGAAACCCCACCTCTTTAAGGAATACCTAGGATAGGATAAAGTAATTCTTCTCCCCCCTTAAAAGACCTAGATGCACTATTGTAAAGTGGCTGTTCCACTGGATGTCATAAGGTGAAAGCACCAATTTGTAAGTCGCTCTGGATAAGAGCGTCTGCTAAATTACTTAAATGTAAATGTAAATGTAATGAAAGAGCAAGTTTTCCTAATGTTTTGTTCACTCAGTGTATAGGGAATAGGGTGCCATTTGGGATGCACCCAGAGTGGGTACATGATGGGCCAGGCTTGTCATGGTGTCAAACTATACATCTTTAACATTATTTAGTTATCCTATATTCAACCAACTATGATGGCAAGCACTGAAGAAGTACAATATTTAGTCCTGAAATTCAACTGAAAAATCATGATGATGGTTAACTACAATATGACTGTACAATATGACAGTGATACAATGCTGAAGAGAAATGTCTGACTGGCTGTTGTTGCAGGAATGTGAGCTCTGCGGGGGAGGAGGCTCGCAGGAGGATGAGGGAGTGCGAGGGCCTTACCGACGCTCTGCTCTACGTGATCCAGACCGCCTTGGGCAGCAGCGAGATCGATAGCAAGGTTTGACTTTGTGTTCCTCTCATCTCCTTTCATAAAGCAGACCCTTTAACATGACGCTGAGGGAATCACAGACAGGGGCTGCCCATCATTACAGCACACACACACACACGAACGTCCCATGTTGTGGATCTGGATCAGTGTGTTGTCAAGGTTGCCTCCCTGGCTCTCTCCACCTCATCATCCCCTGTAAATGGCCTTCTTTATTCATGATTTAGCTGCTCAACACCTATCCTGTCCTTGCTGGTGCTCTGCATGGAGAGATAGGGGGCGCTGACTTCCTGGTATTGGTGATGATCTACAGTACAGTGCAGTCAGGCTAGACGCTAGACGCTAGCACAGATCATCAACAGCTCTGATTACACTGGTCATTTCCCAAAAGCTCATACCAGATGTCCAATTTCCTGCGAATGAATGCCTCAAAGTCTATGGAGCTAGTGTTTTTATCCTGCTTTGAAATGCATTATTTAGTATAATTGAAACAAAGCCTATGTATATTATGTTAAGATTTGATCCTCTATAAGTACTAGTCAGTGTTCAACTATTGGAAGGATTCAATCACAGGTCATGCATGGAGAAATTGACACACTGTCAATGTCAGACAATGTGGTTCAAGTTCACCTGTTTATGGCTTGTAGAAGACCTTGTGAATCTGAGAGAAAATGGACTAGGTACTAGGAAGCATTGATCTCAGAGCGAGTGATGTCACCCGATTGAAACACTATTAGCGCGCACCAACGCTAACAAGCTAGCCATTTCACACCGGTTACACATACAGTACATGATAACCTCGAGCGATGCGCAGCCCATCTACATTTTTCTGATGTCAAGCAGTAACCATGACAAACTGTTCTTCCCTGTTGAAATGCCTTCCATATCTGTCCTCTCTACCACACTCATAACTATGTGCAGTAGGTTATGGTACCGTAAAGCCTATTTTGTTTGATTTCCGAGGGCCTTTGTTATGTCTGGACTACTTTCTGCCAACCAGTTTGAAGGCGATCTGGCAGCCCTAATCCCACTGAAAATTCTTTACAAGATCAGAGTCCCCCACTATGGTGTTGAATGCCTCACTGCTTACTACAATGGGATTGTCACTACAGTACTGTTCTGGCCTGGATCCAGCACAGCAATCTAACGAGTACAAGGAGTTAGTCATTCATCTGAAAGAGATGCACCTGACTTTACTGTACCAATTGCATTTAACAGACTGGTCAATTAATGTTCCAATTGAATTGCCTTTCTAGACTGGATAAAGAGCCATACTTTAATTCTGTTAATTGTTCCATTGAAGGGTTGGCATCTGCTCTATTTCGCTGTGGAAGATGTCATGAAATAATAGACTGTCAACAGTGTAACATACAGTAGGCAATATTTAGTAACAAGGTCTGTGTGTGTTGTATCAAATGCAGTCATGGTCTATTGCATTGCATGCTCTGTCTATTTGAAAGCAACTCATGCATTTGCCCCAGTTTATAGCATCCCTAAAACATCCTGTCCGCTCACATTGGAGGAAATAAAGTCACAACTTTACTTTGTTCGCTACAAGGCCGACAAGCAAAGCATCTCATGGCACTCCTCAAATTGAAATACTGCTCTCTATTTATCTTCCTCTCTCTCTTTCTGTCTCTCTCTCTCTCTCTCTGTTCGTCTCCCCCTCTCTCCTTTCACCCACTCCTTCCCTTCATCTCTCATCATCTCCCTCTTTTGTCCTTGCAGACCATTGAAAACTGTGTGTGCATTTTGAGGAACCTCTCATATCGACTAGCTGCAGAGACATCTCAGGGACAGCAGATAGGCACGGATGAGCTTGACGGATTGCTTTGTGGCGATGCCAACGGCAAGGATTCTGAGAGCTCAGGTTGCTGGGGGAAGAAGAAGAAGAAAAAGAAGACCCATGATCAGGTGGGCTCATCTCCTTTCTATCCTCTCCTCTCTACATCTCAACTGCAGCTGTTAGCAATTAGCCAGCGTGTTAGAGCAGTGGTGCTGGAAGCTGGCTAGGGAGGGGGGTCTATCTTATGGGTAATTACTCATTTACTGGGTTTAGTTCTGAAAGAGGGGCTTGAAGAGAATGCCGCAGCCCGCCTGTTGTTCAACCTTCCTAAGATCATCCCGCTCCTCCGCACAGTCCACTGGCTTCCAGTCGAAGCTCGTATCATCTTCAAGACCCTGGTGCTTGCCTACGGAGCAGCAAGGGGAACTGCCCCTCCTTACCTTCCGGCTATGTTCAAACCCTACATCCCAACCCGAGCACTCTGTTCCGCCACCTCTGGTCTCTTGGCCCTTCTACCAGTACAGGAAGTCAGCTCCCACTCAGCCTAGTCAAAGCTCTTCTTTGTCCTGGCACACCAATGGTGGAACAAGCTTTTCCCTAAAGTCAAAAGTCCCTGCCCATCTTCCGAAAACGTCTGAAACCTTTGAAGAGTATATATCTTCAGTATCTCTATCTCACGGCACCCCTGACACGCCCTTCATTAAAAAAAATGGCATTTACCTTTCCTTCTAGCACTGACTTTGCTGATTAATACTTTGAGGGAAAATGTACTTTTGTAGATATGTTGTCTCACCTAGCTATCGTAAGAAGAATACACTAATTGTAAGTCACTCTGGATAAGAGTGTCTGCTAAATAACATAAATATAATGTGAAGAGGAGAGATTTGTCATGGTTTTCTCTGCCATGTCTGGGACAATAACCAGGCAAAAGCCAAGATTTGATTATCATCTGAGTTGGATTATGCTATTAACTGTACAACTCATCTACTCTGGCATACATTAGATGCTCATGTGGTTGGCTTGGTGGTGATGCTTTTGTATGTGAGATATGCCCCAGAGATTTTAACTAACTACTTCATTCTTAATTATATTTATCCTATAAGTTCATATTTCAAAAAGCAATTCACTTGTCACTCAAGTCTCAACCATATTCAATGTTTCCACCTTTTCACTGTTTTGTGATAACTAAGCAATTTTCAGTGGCACTAAGTAGTGTTGCCAAACAGTTTGATGTCCCGTATTATGCCTGTAGTATTGGCCAGTAGTAACATTCCACCATCCTGTGTCACCCAGTGGGATGGTGTGGGGCCCTTCCCGGACTCTGCTGACCCGCCCAAAGGCATTCAGATGCTGTGGCACCCCACCATTGTCAAACCCTACCTCACTCTCCTGTCGGAGTGCTCCAACCCAGACACCCTGGAGGGGGCGGCTGGTGCCCTGCAGAACCTGGCTGCAGGCAGCTGGAAGGTACAGCACAGTACAGTAAGCTATGGTCTCCCTCCTTAGAGCTGCTCAACGGCAGTCATTTAACTGTTCACACTGTCATGTAAATGAACTTCCTGAACCAGAGAGCTAATTGGTGACTGTTAACTCACTGTATTAGTCAAGAAAGCTGGAGCACTACAGTAAGCTGTGGCCTCCTCAGAGCTGTCCAACTGCCGTTGCCAAGATGCCATAACTCTTACAGATAGATATGGTCTAAGTCATTGGTCTGTTCCCTTATTGTAATGTTAGTTGAGAAAGAGATACCAGGTCCTATAAGATAGTCATCCTACTCTGACTGATAGCATAGAACATAAACATGTGTGAATCAGACCTCTCTGTCTCCACTTCTCTCCAGTGGTCTGTGTATATCCGTGCGGCAGTGAGGAAAGAGAAGGGTCTGCCCATCCTGGTGGAGCTGCTGAGGATTGACAACGACAGGGTGGTGTGTGCCGTGGCCACAGCTTTAAGAAACATGGCCTTAGACGTCAGAAACAAAGACCTCATCGGTTAGTTCGGCTGTCAGTTATTCAGTATTCGAAAACATTCAAATGTTTTTTTCTCTGTGTGTGTTTGCTGTGTGTTTGGTGCACAAGTATGTGTGTGTGTGTGCGCGCTCGTGAGTGCGCGTGTGTGCATATGCTAATATCCATGCATTTCTCTGCAGCCAGCTATACAAGCATCTTTCTCTGCTGAGATGGGTGTGCAGAGCTCTCTTTGTGGACTGTGTTCACATGGGTGAAATTCTCCTCATAACAGCACTAAAAGACTATTGATCTCTCTGATAAACTTGGTTTTCTGTTGGAACTTCCATCTCCATAGCAACTGCTCTTGCCGTCTCAGGCTGGTGCTCTGTGTTAAGTAGACGTGTGCATCATGTCGTAGAGCCGCAGGCCTTCAGCCGTCCTACTCTGTGGATAGAATAGAGTAACCCACAAGTATCTGTTTACATGCTTAAGTCATGTTAAACCAATGTTATGTCTGGCTATATATGACACATCTAAGAACTTTGTAAAGCAATGATTGGGTATACTTGGTGGGATTTTTACTGTAGTTTTAATAGCTTTAGTTTAGAAGAGTATTTTATTGAGGGATGCTTCTTAAAAATAATTGTCATATTACATTTTTTTCTGACGTCATAGCTGCTAAAATGGGCATATTATATTTGAATATCATGGAATGTGCTCCAAAGGATTGTCTGTTTCTTTGTTTATCTACATTACACACATCTGTTGTAGTTGTTAATGCTTTTACTATGAATCGCAGCATAGTGACTGTGCCCTGGCAGGGCTAGACCGTCCCTGTCGTTCCCATTCCCAGGCCTTTCTTTTAAACGTGAGGGGATTGACATTTCCATCCCAGCTGCAAATGTAGTGTCCTCAGGCCTACAGTCTTGTAGGAGTGCTGAGCGGGATCTTAAAAAAGACCCATTGACCAGACAATGTATTAAAGCCTCATCATATAGCTGTGAATGTCAGGCAGGGAGTTTGAGGCCGTATTGTGAATTATTAAAAGCACCATGCTCTGAATTTCTTCTCTCTCTCTCTCTCTCTCTCTCCTGCCTTTCGCATATGCTGATACCCATCGTTCCTTCCACTCTCTCTCTCTCTCTTATTCTATCCTTCTCTCTATTCCTATCTAGTCTTTTCTAGTATTTTATGATCTCTTGTCTGTGACTAAAGCCCCATAGGTGTACTGTACTACTGTAAATGCTGAAACATCATTATTATCGACAGTATATCCAATGTTTTTAGAGCACTGTCTTCTTAAAATGATTCAAGTGAGATGCCTCAGTGTCAAGTGCAGTATTTATGGTTCTCCTGTCAAGTCAAGAGGGCCACTTTAGCTCAGTCATTCAGTGCTCATTGGGGACGTAGCCTCTATAGGACAAGGGGCTTGTGCACATCTCTGATCTTGAAGGCTCTCCTCCCGAGTGTCCATAGAGTGGTGACAAGGTTAGACAAGGGGTCATAGACCAGCCAGTAAGCCACTACTGTTTGATTACAGCAGTCATATCATGTGAAGTTTAGTAAATACTGTGTGTCTTTATCCGTTTCTGATATCTTGACCATTTGTTACCCTTTCCCCTATATTGCTGTTGTGACTTGCAAAGTATTTTGGTCACAAACAGAACATTGCTTTTTGGAAAGCATGTTTGCCATATTTATTTCAAATCAAATCGAAGAATATTGTTTTTCTGCACCCATGGTTTTCATAATCTGTTTCCTAAATGGTAGCACATAGATTTAAATGTTCATGTACAGTAGAACTTAACCATGAGGTCTCTTTCTCTCCACAACAGGCAAGTACGCAATGAGAGACTTGGTCCACCGTTTGCCCGGGGGCAACAACAACAACAGCAGTGGTGGGACTGCTGCCGGTGCTATTGGGAAGACCATGTCAGACGACACCATCACGGCTATCTGCTGTGCCCTGCACGAGGTCATCACTAAGAACATGGAGAACACCAAGGCTCTGCGTGACGCTGGAGGCATCGAGAAACTCATCGGTATCGCCAGGAGCAAAGGAGACAAGTAGGTGTCCAGAAGTCATACTTTGTTCACTCTCATCTTCTAACCTGGAACCAAATGCTGCATGCGTGCTGGCCAGCTACTTTATATAACATGTTATCCCACTGTCAAGACAGACTCTGTTCACCCTAACCTTCAACCCTAATGTAAATGAATGTAATTGCTGATCGGGCATAAGCACTGTTCTGTTAGTTTCCCTCTGAATGTATTTTAGTAGATGTTTTTCTGATGTTTTCCCTATAACTCACCAGTGTAAAGACATGCCTTTTAAATGTAGCTAATTGTGGGTTTTCTGTTTTGGGATTTTATGAAAACAGTTCTCCCTTAGGACCTTTTAGTTTGCAATTAGCAAGGTAATTGGGTATTGTAATTGGCTATCTCTCCTCATAGTCCTGTGATGCACTTACTCAACGTTGCCAAGGATTAGGGACTCTGGACAACTGTAAGAATGCATTGCCCCATTGAGAAGAAATTACAAAACACTCTTTGAGTCTTGAGAGAAGAGAAGTGTTGCTATACAGTATCTGCAGTGCTATGATGTAATAACTTGATGATTATTCCATATCTCTGGTGTGAATTGAATCACCTGTAGCGCTGACATTTGTGGCTTGTGGAGTTGCTGTGCTGAGATAGAGGAGAGGATGGGTGCTGTGTGAGAGAGAGGGGCCTCTGATGCAAAACTCATTGGATTTTGTCTCTGCTAATTGCGTTTATCCATTCCAATTTTTCTCGTTTCTTTTTTTGTTGCAAGAATGACTATGGTGCTGAAGTGCAGAATGACCTTGTTTCCATTTAATGTTGGCTTAGATTTTAGTTGTTATTGAATTAGTGTTTTTTAATGTTTTGTGCTCGTGACCTTTCACCCAGCAGCGAGCATTCAATACCTTTTGATTAGAACATTTTGTTCTGTTCATCCAAGGAAAATAAAGTGTCGTTTTTCTCTTCCCAGACACACACCCAAAGTGGTGAAGGCAGCCTCTCAAGTCCTCAACAGTATGTGGCAGTACAGAGACCTTCGCAGCCTCTACAAAAAGGTGTGTAATACAAAAGAACTTGCTGCCACCACAAGAACTCTGCCGAAGGCGCTGCTGGAAGTGTAACGCATTAGTCTCTGGAGTGTCCTCCAGAGAGGGGGGTAAAGGAGAGGAGGTAAAGGGCAAAAATGTATGCTGTACAGCAGTTCATGCGTCATGTGTGACACAGTTCAGCGAGCTCATTAAGTGTATGAATCGATAGTGAAAGTAAAGCTGGAATCCCTCTGGGCTGCAGTTTAATGAATTAAGAATCTCTCAATGTTGACCTGAGGAGAGTAGATAAACATGCTTTAATGAAAGACAGATTAAGAATTTGAAGGTTTAAGGGCTTTGAGAGGGGGAGACAAAAAATCAACTGCAAGACTGGTGTTGCATGCTTTACTTTAATGGTTAGCCAGTCAGTATCATATTGTTCTCCTGTACGATTTGGCCTCATTTACATGTGTGTATAGTTCCAACCCCATGTGTATTTGACCAGATTATCTTAAATCTTACAGTATGGTCATAGAGTATGATCCTACAGCATAGTAAGCAGTATAGATCAGTCCATTATCGGTAGTTCCCTTATGAATCTCTTTTTCCCCAGGATGGATATTTTCAGTATCATTTTGTTGGCTCATCCTCTACAATAGAAAGAGATAGACAAAGACCATACTCTTCCTCCCGCACCCCATCCATCTCGCCTGTACGGACATCTCCCAATAATCGCTCAGGTTAGTGTATTCTATCTTTACCCCATAGTATTACAATATTGGACATTTTTTGCAAACTCACAAGGCTTTAGAGCTTTAATTGCCAGACATTTCCCCCAAAAATTGTCCATGAATTTCAGACAAAAATAATTGGGAAGCTTAGTAATATTTCAGATAAAAGATAGGATGAATGAAGAATGAGGTGGTATCTGCTTAGACACGGAGGTGCACAGACACTAATAAGCAACTGCCAGTTACTCACTTACCCTTTAAGATGAAAGAAGAGGAGAGGAAAGGAGGAGGATGGAGGGAGGGATGACTCGGATAACATACACCAGCAGATTTCTTCACGGCTGGTTTGAATGCCACAGCTGAGTCTCTGTTCGTCACCACAGCAGCCTCATGGAAAAGACCTTGGGAGGCACAGTTAGCTCCGGGGGCAGTTAGGGCCAATGCAGAATACGCCTACAAACCTGAATAGTCGTCAGAATGCACTGACTCTAAGTCACTCTGGATAAGAGCATCTGCTTAATGACTCAAATTTAAATGTAAGAGGTATTGGTACTACTGTTATTAAAACGTAGAACCTGGTACTGTAGCCAGCCATTGGCTGCGTTTAATGGTGATTATAGGAGGATCTTCTTGGACGAGAGGGTGTTTGTCGATTCCGTTCGGGACATTAAGGTTACATGGTGCTCTAATTGGAGTTTAATTAAATTTAAACTGGAAATGCTGAACTTAATGGATCCTATTAGAAAGCAATAAACTCTCTAAGTAAAGATTTCATAGAAGAGCTATTTCTGGATGTTAGATCCCCGTCTAGTTAGTTATGTATTTGTTTTCATTACATGCGTGTTTTCTTCATGCCGTTTTATGGCACAGTAACGTTATCTGATGTTGTCATCAGCTGCTTTATTCTCAGCTTCCTTGCCTTGTATCAACAGAATGTGTCAATGTAGGAGAGTGGGAGGATTAATAATGACGAAGGGAGTCAAGTGGATGTCAAACGTCTTTTCCTGGTAATGGTGTACGTGATGTGTCATCTGTGTGTTTGCAGCAAGTGCCCCTGCCTCTCCCCGAGAGATGATCAGCCTTAAGGAGAGGAAGACAGACTACGAGTCAACGGGCACCAATGCCAGTTACCATGGCAACAAGGGTGAGCACACTTCGAGGAAAGACACCATGGCAGGTAGGAAGGAATTTCAAGGCCTCCGTCAGTTTCCTCTTCGTTTCTGGAGTCAGTGTGTTTTCATCAGATAAGGTGTACTCTAAAACCTGTGTGAAGCCTTTTGGTCATTTTATAATAATCAACTTCATTACAATGACCACATACTTTCTCTCTGTTTCTCTCCCACCTATAGTTGAAATCTCAAGTGGAACCTCAACATTGTTCCGAGGAGCCTACGTCTCTCCCAGTGATGACATCAAACACAACCAGGTAAGGAATGAAGAAATGACTTGATATCATTATAAGAGCAACACTCACTGTTAGGTACTCTCTCTCCAGTAGCAGAGTAGTGATCTAACCTCTGTGTGTTCCATAGGTCTCTGCTCAGGGGCCCAACCCAGGCCAGGAGCCCTACCCCCCGTTTCAGAACCCTCCTGGCGTACAGTTTGAGGAGGCGTTCTACGAGGACCAGGTGCACCAGCGCCCTCCTCAGGCCACAGACTTAAACATGCACCTGGGCCTCAAGTCCACGGGAAACTATGTGGACTTCTACTCAGCATCCCGCCCCTACAGTGAACTCAACTATGAGACCAGTCACTACCCAGCCTCCCCGGACTCCTGGGTCTAGTGGACTATAGAGGAAGGACTGGTCGTCAGCAGTGTGCTGTGATGGGGGAGAGGAGCCGAGAGAGAGTCTAAGACAGACAGGCCATGCATGTGCATGCATACTACAAGACATTTCTTCAGCGAGTTTAGTTTGTCCTAGAGAGAGAGGTCCCATGCCCATGTGTCTTTGAAGAAAGAGAGAGAGAGAGAGAGAGAGAGAGAGTCACAGAGCAGAAGGAATAGAATTAGAGTCCGAAAGAGAGAAGGAAGGAGGGAAAGAGACAGGAAGAAAGAAAGAGCAGGATATTGTTAAGAAACAACTCACAAAAGGCGAAAGGAAGGTATTAAATGATGGGGTCACCACCAAAAGCTTGGAGCGTTGGAGTGTAAGGAACGGAATATCTTGGAGATGATCAGCAGTATTCTAGAAGGAAGACAACTGTAAATATGTGGTATAGTAAAGAGATTAGTATGTGAAGCACAAGAAAATGAAGTGTCATTTACACAAGCTAGAGAATAGTTGTCAGTCACAAACTCTTATTAGGTTTTAACGTACGGCTTCAACCTGTGTTGTGTGTAAGGAGTATAATCTCTGGGCAAAATAATTGCTTCTAGACTTTGTATCTTTTGATTTGTTATAATTCTTTTTTTATTTCTACTTTTTTAATCCTTAATTCTGATGTAAAATATTTGATGTACATTACGGAGATACATGTGCATTGTGTATATTACACAATTGCCTGTGTCCCTTTCCTTATTGTCTCAGCATAATGTTAGTCTGTCTGTTACATTCTGGGGGATAATAGAGAGTACAATGTCTGCACACAAGCAAACCACTACAAGCAATGAAACATGTTTTCGCAGCGAAATGAAGGACGGATTTCAAAGTTATTGCTAATCTGATTATGTGAATTGGTGGACCTAAATGAGTTAAGCGGCTCAACAGCATCATTCCACTTCCTTGGTGCTCTTCCACTGCCTAAAACAGTTTACGGATGGACGGTAGATATACTCAAAATACGTTTTATTTCCTAAAACGCTCTGTTACATGAAAACAAATTTTTTCCTCCACAAGCCTCCTAGTGAATTGTGCTCATTGTCAGTTTTTTAAAATGTGCCAAACATGGTTATATCCAAGCTGAGGGGTAACGTTGAACTTCTGTTGAAGTTTACATTCAACAGCAAGTTGTTGGTTCTAATGATGCCAGTTTGTAAATGCTTTTTTTTTATGTGTTTCAATGGAATAAAGCTATATATACACTGTAACAAGACTGGAACATTACCAGGGGGCAGAGATAATATCTTTGAGAGCTTAATTCCCTCCAAATATGTACAAATTAGTTGAATCTGTGTTGAAAGATAATCAATGTTTAAGAAAGTCCGTTTTTTTTCTTCTTCAGAAATGGGTGGGAATTAAGTTAATGGTAGACTAAACTGTTAATAGAGTATGAATATATATTATATATAAATATATACTTTTTATGTGGGGACGTGGATGTCACTTAAAGCAGCAACATTATGGAAAAGACTTCATAATACATGTAGGGTTTTGTTCACCTTCATTTTCTGGTCTGCACACTAAAATGTTGACTTTGTAGACATGTTGTTGCTATGAGAAATAGGGGAGACCAGGGGCTGAATATCCACAATTTACGGAAGTTGTCACAGACCTCGTAACTACAAGACAAGGTTCTAAAAGTTACACCTACAGAACTTTGTATTTTGGTGTTTATAGAACGTATTTTGCCACTTCATGTCCCTAGCTTTGAATATTGAAATTGTCACAGGTGAATGTATTTCATCACCGACTAAGAAAATGATCCCCTTTATCCTTGTTGTATTTCCTTAAACGTGTCAATGTGGTGAACAGTTATCAACAATGGAGCTGATGATCCAGTCTGTGTGTGTGTTTATCTGTGAAAGAACAAAAGTGGTCGTTTTCTACCAACCCTGTAGCGCCCTTCCCCCCAGCATGACACACGGTTTCATAGTGAGTCCTCCTTTTGATCAAATGTTACGATAACGTTATGTGGCAACATAGAGAAAAATATATGACATTGCCCACTAATGCATGAACAAATCTTATTTAAGTCGATGTGAATTAAAATAGTGGTAGACTACACACTAAAACTGAATGCAGGAGAGAAAAAAATGTATGTTAAAAGTTGACAACGAGCTCTGGTCTCCCCTACATATCGTTTTAGAAGTTTCTGGCTTATCTTTCAGATGCTTGAACAATGAATAAATGATGCAAACACCCAAATTGTTCAACATATCCTAAAACGATACCCCTTCTCATTAGTTAGCATCTGAAAACAGACACAGTCCTTGTGAAAAGTAGACATACCTGACAAACTGTATTGAACTATGCCAGTAACCTTTTTGTTGCTAGACAACGTGTTTTATAGAAGTGAAACTTTTTATTGCCTCAACAGATTGAAACTGCTACAAAAATATAAACTGACCATCTAAGAGTCACTGTTTTGGGGGTTGTTTGTTCGTTACCAAAAACTCTTTGTGTGGTTTGTCTGTGCTCACTGTGTTCGAAAACTTTTGGTTCAGCCAGAAGAATGATGTTTACTCCTCTACATCAATATGTGCATATAGTTAAGTAATAGAGAAAATATTTTGATTCTTTGAAGTAACCGAACTCAACTCAAATAGAAAGTTTGATCTGCAAGCACATTGTGGATGAGACACGGTTGTGGATGAGACAATGCCCTGTGTGTCTGAATGGTGGTTTGATGAGGTGACGTTCCAGATTCAGAACATAGTGTTTCCTAAACTTCCCCTGTAACCAAGGGAGACAGACCGGTGTAACAAAAAAGTGTGAGATTTTAATTAACATTCCAACCAGACACTTCCCAAATGATTTCAGTGCAGTGAACTCATTTTGCTAATGGAATGTGACTGTTAAGAAGTCAAAACCACCATACAAAACTCCTAGCTTTGTTTTGTAGCTTCCATTCCGCTAATTCAAAAATTACACCAATATTTATTAGATGTGCCGACAGCATGTTACAGTTACTTTGAGAGTATTTAAAAATAATAATAATAATTGTATAAAGAATTTGTTTTCTTATTCCAATCCACATGTTCCTATTCTCAAGGCTTAGTGAAGAGTTTCAAGCCAATCAGAATCTGATAGAAATCCTCCACAACCAGCTCAGCCAGGGGATTGAGGGCAGCAGACTGATTGAGGGGTGCCCTTACAGTTTCTCTCTAAATGTTTTCTCTTTGACATTGAGTGGAGGTAATGCTGACAGCTCTGTGTGAGCTGCAGCCTTGTGAAATTACCACTGGGATAGGTGTTAATTGCCATGCTGCTGGCCTAGTTGGGTAATGCTAAATCCGAGGTTACCATCCATCCATTGTCGTGCCACTGTGGCGCCCATCTGAAATGTGTGGCCTGGCCTCTCTCTGTCATCTGCCTTAGGATCATCACAGTTCCCAAAACTGCACTCTAAAAGCTAAGAACATAGATTATGAATGGATGAATGAAGGCACAAGAAGGCCTATGCTGTTTCCGTGAAAATGCTAACATTTTTCACCAGTGTGCCAGATACAGCATTAGTGTATCTGAAAAGAAGCGATCTATACTTTAGAATGTAAGCGATTGAATATTCCATTGTATCCCTTTAATTTTTAATTGCTTCGCTAATCCTGGGAGAATCCATCATTATGAGGCCTGTGTGCTGGGAAGGAGCACGCGGTGTGTAGCCTGACTGTATGTCAACTGTTTGGACCAGTCTGCAGTGCCCTCTAGTGGGTATCTTGGGGACAACTCTCCTCATGCAGGTCGGGTCTGCCATTTTACTCTGCAAGGCCTAGTTACAGATAGAACAGAAATTTCCCAGGATGTATGAATGTGATGCATCCGCTTGGCTTTTCCACTCACTACCAAACATGGTAGTGAAAGGAAGCCCAGTGGCCGACAGTGGGATAAGATTGAACGAGATGGATTTTGGCCGACATTCTGCTAATTTTCTCATAATTAAACATTTGACATCAATACAGTTTTCTGTTCCCAAAACTAGAACTCTTACGAACAGAGTGGACAAAGTTTTGTAGACTTTACCCCTTGCCAAAGTAAAACGTTTTTTTTTAATCGTTGTTTAGGAGCGCAAAGGCGATTTGAGTTATTGCACTCGCGCACTTTACAGACTAGCTGTTCCCTAACGGAAACGGGGATCCAATGGGATCTCGCTAGCTCGTGCTTGGCCTTGCTTGTTCAGCCCACTATGACTCATTTGTTCTCATTTGAAACGTTGGGCTGTGGTCTATCTTGGTTTAGTTATACATGTCTTTGGTCTAGTATTGTTTTACACTCTTTACCACAGCCACAAAGTCAGCATTGGCTTTATCTAAGCGTTAATGAAAACTAAAATGACCTTTTTAGTCTTAATTTAAGGTGAGGGTTGGGCATAAAGTTAGCAGTGTGATTAAGGTTAGGTTTAAAATCACATTTTAAGAAGATACATTTTAGAAATAGGCGGGGTTTATGACTTTTTGGCTGTGGTAACTAGTGACGATCCTAGTACTACTGCATGCACACAGCAGATACAGATACCGATGCAACTAAGCAGAAATGTGCTCAAGATACTGACCGCATGGCCCATGAATTTGATATTCGTTTGGAACAGTAAAGGAAATTTATTATTTTATTTCTTCTTCAATGTGAAAATGCTAACATTATGTAATGTTGTGATTATGCAAATATGTGATGCTGCAGAGAATTTAGAGCAGTTATATAATCACCTGGACCATTTTCAATATTCACTGATATTCGTGTGGAGGGGCAGCGAATCCTGTGGTGGATTGCCTTTGTGACATAGACAAGGAGCATTGTTTTACGTAATATATCCTTCTGACTGATAGGAAGTCAAATAGTTGTAGCCGACTGTTAGAGACCTACAACACCTATTCATTGCATTGAATTAATCTTGAGTCACCTTTTTAATTGTCCAGTCAAACGGTCCATTTGCATTCTTCCAGCTGAATCTACCTGAATGACTACCCACTGGGAAACTGAGACTCATTTGGTACCGGAACATCCCATTCCACATCGCTCAGTGTTTTGTTGGGATAGCTTTAACAGCCCTCGCTGTGTTCTTTTAATGGATAATTCCCCACCTGTCCTGATATATCTGTATTGTGAAATCACATTACCCTGCAGAAGGTGGTTTTGCTCCTTCAGTGTTACAGTAGAAATGGCCATACCCCCTCCTTATATCTAATCATGATCACATCACTAATTTGTACAAATATTTATGACAGCCAGGGC
Source organism: Oncorhynchus nerka (assembly GCF_034236695.1). Taxonomy (NCBI): domain Eukaryota; kingdom Metazoa; phylum Chordata; class Actinopteri; order Salmoniformes; family Salmonidae; genus Oncorhynchus; species Oncorhynchus nerka. The sequence continues at coordinate 23,139,714 of NC_088424.1, read as the reverse complement.
TAGATACATAAAGTGCAATCATTTCTAAATGGTAAAACAGATATGTATGAAAATACCCTCAAATAAAAGCTAACATTATGTTCCAAAATGCTGGAGTACACATAGGGGAGTGCACGTACATGTATCCTTTATTAACAGCTGAGGAAACATCCAACTGATTAGTGTACTGTCTGCCTTGAGAATATCCTTAACATTCAGATAAACCTAAATATGCAGTAGGTGTCAGTATTTTTAGGGGATGTCTGACTGAAACGTTGACACAATAAACAATGTGCAGAGGTAATATTGTGTTAGCGTGAGTTATCCTTTCACAATGGAAATATCAAACATAGTCATAATCTGAAGAATGCATACAAAAATAAATCTGGATCAAAGTTCAAGTATTAATTCCTCACAGTGAGTGCACAGTTCAAGCCAATTGTTCCCATCCCAACACAGAGCACCCAAATGTAGGACAGGAAGACATGGTGCTCCATGGCTACAATATAATCTAGTAGCAAAATCCTTAAAATCTCGAATGCAGGTGATCACTTCAACTCTTCAGCTCAGTACCAATTGTAATAAAAGGTTGGCTCACCTCCCAAGGCTCCTGACATTTTTTCCCTCTCCTCATAGCTCAATTCTTTCACCGCCTCCTCACTGTGGGAAAACGTCTCTGCTTCTCCTCCTCCTCTTGCCTCCTCCTCTCCTCCTTGGCCTGTTTGTACCTCCACTTGGGGAGCTGGAGGAGCGCAGCGTCCTTGCTCTTCCTTCTCTTCTCGGAGGCAGGCCCCGAGGGGGCCTTGCACAGCCTCACCTTGGGGATTACAATGCCCGGCCTGACGCTGCTCCTCCTCATCATGTTAAGGGGCAGCAAGCTGGCACGCCTCAGGGCAGACGTACCGGCCACCGCAACCTCCTGCAACATTTGGGTCTGCAGGCTGGCCCTACGGTCTGTCTTCTTAGGAACCAACTGCACCCGGGAGTTATTGAACAGCTTCTTGTAGTTGTTGATCCTGTCGGGCCCCAGGCGCTTCAGCTCGTCCACTCGCTGCTTCCTGAGGATCTCCGGTACAGCATAGCGCCGCTTCCCAATGCAGGGCGGGCTTCTCAGGGCCACGGTGTGGCAGGCGGTGGCGATCAATGGGCTGGACAGGGCGGTGGTGATGCGCACCATGTGGTCCATCACACCGTCGTCCACAGGGTCCGTCTTCATGCGGAGGGAGAACCTACAGCAGGCTTTGTCTGCCACCTTCTGCCAGCAGTTCTTGGGTTCCTGGCGTTGGGCCACCAGCTCCTGCAGCATGGGCCACTCCAGCTTGTAGGATTCACAGAACTGCTCGGCGCATGGCTGGGCCATCAGACGCATCATCAGGTAGGCCGTCTCGTAGCGGCATGTGAACAAAGCCCACTCCCTGGAGGTCATCTTGCGCCCGTAGTCCCTCGCCTCCACGTCCGCTCCTTTTATAGGAAATACACAGATAAAGGCAGTCCAGCAACAAAATAGAGACAATGAAAACGTTGTAAAAAATGACATAGAAATACTAAATATTTTAGCTCTACCTGATAACATGAGCAAACGAACAACATCTGCCCTCCCTTGCATGGCTGCCTTCATCATAGCGGTGAATCCATGGCAGTTCCTACGCTCTAGGTCCAGGTTAGAGAAGTAGTTGATCAAGTAGCTGGATATCATAATGTGACCTGGCATTGAAAAATAAACCAAATGTGTTATTCACCTTATTCACAATGAACTACGTGGAATTATACTCATTGTTTCCAGATCAATTTATCTGTTTGCTTAATCTGTCTGTTTTCATTGAGAATAATCATATTTGTGTTGACACATTCCCAAAATATACTGTACTAGGAACCAACAAACCTTCAACTTTAAAACATCTGTGGATTCTTACCAGCTTGAGCAGCTGTCATGAGGGCTGTATTCCCCTCGTTGTCTTGCCAGTTGACGTCGATGTGGGGACACTGAGAGAGCGCTATGACCACATCCACCCAGCCCATGTAACAGGCTACTATCAGCCCATTCTGAAAAACACAAACCACATGCAAAGGTCAATGACATATCTCTCTTTTTGGATGACAACAAAAAAGATTTGCCCTTAAGGTAAATCTGTTAACGCACAGTGTTGTACTGTTCAACTCTAACATTTGACCTTGCACATAAGGTATAGTACATCACACAACTACCGGTACGTCACTTGTCTACATTAGATCTCAAAGTTCAGGCGTTACTGCTGCTGGTGCTTACAAATGACGATGTAGCTAACTAAGGACACAAGGCAAGCTTACCAACCCAAGACTCTGCCACTGTTACACTCCCTGGAGCGTTATGGTCTTAAGGCCGTGGTCTCAGTGCTCAATATCTCTGGTCTTTGAGGCACATTAACAGCTATTCTAGTTCTAGGTGTGTGGTGTTAGAATTGTGTTGACACGGTAGAATAGAAACTATATCAAAATAAACAAATACTTCGAGCAACACTGATAAACGTATATGCTTGGAGGGTGACTTATAGCCAGAGACGCCAACTGACAGGCCTAATGATCCCCAACTGACAGGCCCAATGATCCCCAACTGACAGGCCTAATGATCCCCAACGGCCAGGCCCAATGATCTCCAACTGACAGGGCTAATGATCCCCAACCGACAGGCCTAATGATCCCCCAACTGACAGGCCTAATGATCCCCAACCGACAGGCCTAATGATCCCCCAACCGACAGGCCTAATGATCCCCAACCGACAGGCCTAATGATCCCCCAACCGACAGGCCTAATGATCCCCAACCGACAGGCCTAACTATCCCCAATTGACAGGCCTAATGATCCCCAACCGACAGGCCTAATGATCCCCAACCGACAGGCCTAATGATCCCCAACCGACAGGCCTAATGATCCCCAACCGACAGGCTTAATGATCCCCCAACCGACAGGCCTAATGATCCCCAAGGGAATTCCAAGTTAAGTCTCAGCTAATTGTCTTTCTGGAGCTTTCTGAACCATCTGCCTGCTGCTGCCTACAGTACTAATCACAGTCCACCAGCCCTATGGTAAGATAGCATAATGACGTATAGGTAACAGTATACAAGGGTGGCTCAATGACCCGGTTTATGGATTTGGGGAAATGCCCAGTCACCAAGGCTACTGTGAAACAAATCACGATTAAGCCATCTGAAGAAAATACCTTAGAAAATGTGTACCGTAAACAAAGAATTTTGCCCACTAATCATGAAAACCTGAAGGATCAGCAGAGCTTCCAGTATTCCCACTGCTTATGGCTTCCATATTCAACTCTAAGGTAAAGGTCTGAGGTAGGCCTATACCAAAGCTTTGGGACCAAAGAGGAATTAAAACTGAAAGTTTCCATATTCAACACCCCATGTATAAACAAACCATGGGAGAACATCATCTGTCTGAGTCAATTGGAAAAAAGACACGTACAGTTTTAGATTTGCCAAAGTAAGGTTCTACTCTGCTCAAACAGTCCGCATTCAGAGGGTTTGATTTAAAAACACTGCTGTGTGTGTGTTTGTTAACATCTATACAAACACACATTAGGGCTCATGTCATGCCAGTGTTGGATGTACGTGAAACAACTGAGGATATTTGCATTTATCCATCCAGACACATACCGTTACTGTAGGTGTAGCATGACAGCAGAGTTCTCCACGTATTTATACTGTATTAGTCTGTCTCTTCACAACACGTTGAAGGGATTTAAAAGGTCAGTGGGTAAGCCTTGTTTCTCAGCTTGATCAGATGCTGAGGAAAATCACGGAACTTCTCTCTATGGAATCTACATGCAACACCTTTTGAATATGATGATCAATAGTAGTCACTGAATGTGTAGGCTGCTATGTTATATCCCTAGTATTATTGCTTTACCACTGATGAGGATACAGCAGTGAGAAACACAACCAAAATTGCATTATGCCTAACCCCAATGATGGTAGACACCTGTTGGGTACCCATGATGGTCATGAATGGTGTGGAGAATAAGGGATTTGAAGCACCAACCCGCTCTTAGTATTGTCCTGCTGCACCCTGATATCTTGGGTGAACCTTTTAAAAGCTCAGCCATGATTACGAGCTGCTTCAACGCTCCCCCCCCCCCCCCCCCATCTGTTCCAGGGCTTAACCAACCGCTCTGAGTATTCCTCTGATATTGTCACTGTCCACAGAAATGACACAGTTTGGGTGTCTAGTACAAATGCAGAAACGGGAGCAAAAAGCCTCAAATGTGTGCTGTCTTTCATATCAAATCAACATAAAGCTTATTCCTCATCTTGCGGAAACCGGCGTTTACAAAGATCTATATTCCAATGTCCATACTAGCATACCATGTAGAAAGCATTATACATTGCTTAATTCTAAGTAGGATGTTCGTGTGGACATTGAAACAGAGACCATGTTATAAGTTTGTACAGTTAGCCTTTACTTGATAATATGGACATACTCTAAATCACAGAGAACATTGACTAGTTCATCTCTTTAATGACAATGCAAACATACTCTGTTGTTCTTATCTGTTTCTCTCACTTCCTCCTCTGTCACCCCTTGCCTTATCATAATCTTCACTATGATGGAATTGTTATTGGAGCAGGCCATGAAGAAAGACAGCGGTTCAGGGGTGACTGGGCTGGGAGTCCTGTATTTGAGAGACTCATCAGGTGGATAGAAGGAGTCATCAGAGGCGATACTCCTGCTATCCTCTGGCCGATCTGGCAATGTGTCAAAGTCAAACTCTTCAAATTCCTGATAGACATCATCGTCGTCGTCATCGTAATAGTTGTTGTCCTCAGTGTCTCCCACATTAGGATCCTCATTTTTGTCGTCTGCGACCGTCTCCAACTCCTCATTTATGGGACCCCTGACAGCCCCCGCCTGACCTCCAGAGATCCCATTCTGCTGAACTTTTAACAACGTCCCTCCACCTCCACCTGAGTCCTCTATGATCAGCACCATTTAACTTGCGGGTTAAAATCCACCACAACAACAAGAACAAGGCACCAAAATCCCAATCTCATCTGACCAATTCTCTCTCATTCAAAGTGTAAATACTTAGCTAGGTCTTGTTGAGGAAGCAGAAGTCAGTATGACCCCTAACTGGAACATGATCGAACATTTGTTCTGGTTCAAAAGCCACTTGAGGAGGATGTCTCCGAATGTCCCCTTTAATCCATCAATAAAGCTTGTTCTCTGAAGTATTAGAAGGACATTAAAGACCTTGTCATCCTCAAAGGATCCTCTTGTTCTCATTAGCTCTTCATTTGCCTTCTCTATTTCTCACTTTCCAAATGGCAACAACCAACAACGGTGTGACAGAATTCATCTCTTCAATGCATTTGTTGCCAAAGTTGTCCCACAAAATGCTGTTCAACAAAAGGCACTTCATTATTTTAGATAGTGTCTACGTCCTGCTGTGCTGATACCCTAATCTTCTATTCCCCTGCTGTAAATCATTTTGTTTCCTTATACCGATGTGGAAGAGAAGAATTGTCTAAACTGACGCTACTTAATCCCTTTAATCAGTCCTCACTCTCTCTCTCTCTGCCTCTCTCTCCCTATCTTCCTCTCTTTCTCTTTCTCTCTCTGCTCTCTCTCTTTCTCTCTCTCCCAAAATGCATAGTTGAACAATGCATCGTTTGCATTGACTTTTCTTGGTCTGCATAGCTAAAGCTCAACTCACAGATCATTTAGAATTTGTACAACCACATATCTTTGATTTTGTGCAACCACATCAACTACATTTTCATTGCATTCCTGTCTCATGCTATACTGGTTTTGCGTCATATCCAATACCCATACCCTAAATCTGGTTCCAACAGTAACATGGGTATCCCCCATAAAAGTGACTTCATGACATTACCTCCTTACCTCCAACCCTTACGAGTTGTGCAACATTTGTCCATGACCCTAATCTACGGTTGGATGTGGCTGCTGTTAGATCTGTTTTAACTGACTGGTAATTGGATTCAGCAAAAATAACATGGCCTCTTACATACGTCCCCCCCCCCCCCCCCCCCCCCCATTTTCCTTCACAGTGTATAGTTACACTTCTTGCCACTAATTCACATTATTTTGGTTGTTGTTTGACATTATTTTAGAAGCAGCTAAAGGCTTGGGTGTAGCTTGGATGTGTCAGTTTTACGATGCACCTTTTGACAGTGCAGTTCCCACGTTGTCTGAGCGCCAAAGTCTTAGTGATTTGTACTGTATGTGATCATGTGGGTGGCAAAAACAGCCCTCTTCTGAAAGTCTCTTCTGTTCATTGCTCCTCACACACGCCTATCCACTCTATTACACAGTGAGAATTCTAACAATCAAACTCAAGATCTCAGTATAATGAGAAAATCAGATGTAAAAAATAATGGCACGTTCAAATGCTGGATTTACAGATTGTTCTGGCGGGGGCTATGCAAATCCAGCTGCAATCTACAGATCTTGAAATGATTGATTGCTTACTGTGTATGGTAGACCCTGGACCTGATCTTAATTAAGCAATACATCATTTCCGTAGTTGATTCCTATTAGTTGATGCTGTCAACTGAAGTAGGCCTCAGAATTAGGCCCCTGAACTGGTAAGCCTTTAGCAATATGTTGTATGTCAGGTCAATGCTAAACTACTTATGAGTGTAACATTTCATTCCCAATATCAAATCAGTACACAATTAAAACCAGGCAACCCTGATCTGCTATGTAGTAAATAGTGTAGTAGGGCCTTATGCAAAATAATGTAGTAAAGTTAATGTATTAACATTCAAATAAGTGGCTGTTAAAATAAGATTAAAAACACTTATGAAGCGTAAATCAATAACAACAAGATCAGATCGGCTTAGGGCATGGTGAAGTTATTAATTACAGTTTGCTGTGTATCAATATATCCAGTCACAACAAAGATATAGGTGCCTTCTAACTCAGTTGCCAGAGAGGAGTTTGTTATCAGGAAGGACAAGGGAGTTTTGTAGGATAAAAAAAAACTGAATAAAGCTAAGCAAAGGCAAAATACTAGAGGAAAACCTGGTTCAGTCTGCTTTCCAACAGACACTGGGAGATAAATTCACCTTTCAGCAGGACAATAACCTAAAACACAAGGCCAGCTATCCACTGGAGTTACTTACCAAGACGACGGCCTAGTTACAGTTTTGACTTAAATCGGCTTGAAGATAACGTCCTAGTCTTTATGTTATCTTGGAGTTGAGCAGATTAGCTGTTCTGCCAACAGCCAAATAGTACAGTAGGCTCTGGTCAGTCCAGGTTGAAACACTGACCTTAGGTCAGTTGCTGTTTAAAAGAGTACAGCCCTTCATGTATGGCCCAGTATTTAAGGTCTACACCACAAACTATATTTACCTTAACAGGATCACTTTATAACAGAGTGCCAGCCAGATTACTGTCTGGATTGGCAGCCTGGCACACAGGTAGAAATCTTACAAGTGTTATCTGAAAAAGGTTCATCCTGTGTTGAAGATATCTGTCTCAACCCAAACTGCGCTCTTTTAGCTCACTTTACCAGTGAGTTTGGTTCAGCGTTTATTTAATTATTATTCAGACTTTTTTATTTTTTATAGCAGATGATCTTATTCAAAGTGATTTAGGGCTCTATTCATCAGATCCACTTTTAGCATGGTGAAGTTATTAATTACACATTGGCTGGTGTAGCACCCAGTCACTACAAAGATACAGGCGTCATTCCTAACTCAGTTGCCGGAGACAAAGGAAACCGCTCAGGAATTTCACAATGAGGCCAATGGTAACTTAAAAACAGTTACAGAGTTTAAGGGCTGTGATAGGATAAAACTAATGAATTGATCAACAACATTGTAGTTACTCAGCAATACTAACCTAAATGACAGAGTGAAAAGAAAGAAGCCTGTACAGAATAAAAAATATTCCAAAACATGCATCCTGTTTGTAATTAGCCACTAAAGTAAAATTGCCAAAAATGTGACAAAGAATTTAACTTTAAGTCCTGAATACAAAGCAGTATGTTTGGAGCAAATACAACACAACACATCACTGAGTACCATTCTTCATATTTTCAAGCATGGTGGTGGCAGCATCATATTATGGGTATGCTTGTTATCAGCAAGGACTATGGAGTTTTTTTAGGATATAAAGGAACTGAATAAAGCTAAGCACAGGCAAAATCCTACAGGAAAACCTGGTTCAGTCTGCTTTCCAACAGACACTTGGAAACAAATTCACCTTTCAACAGGACAATAACCTAAAACACAAGGCCAACTATACACTGGAGTTGCTTACCAAGATGATGTTGAATGTTCCTGAGAGGCCTAGTTACAGTTTTGACTTAAATCGGCTTGAAGATAACGTCCTAGTCTTTATGTTATCTGGGTGGTGAGCAGATTAGTAGTTCTGCCAACAACCAAATAGTACAGTAGGCTCTGGTCAGTCCAGGTTATAGAATTGAACTAGGTCAGTTGCTTCATGTATGGACCAGTATTTAGGGTCTACGCCACAGGCATTTTTTTTAACCTTTAACAGGATCACTTTATAACATAATTCCTGCCAGATTACTGTCTGGATTGGCAGCCTGGCACGCAGTTAGAAATCTCACAAGCGTTATCTGAAAAAGGTTCATCCTGTGCTGAGGCTGTGTACCCTTTTCACCGTTACTGTCTCAAACCAAACTGCGCTCACTTTCCAGTGAGTTTGGTTCAGTACTTATTTAATCATAATCATCATTTTATTCATAGCAGACACTCTTATCCAGAGAGATTTTGGGCTCTATTCATCAGATCCACTTTAGCCGAAATCCGCATAGCGGTTCTTATGGCGGTGTCTTGGTAGGAACTGCAGTCAAGTTTTTAGGGTAAACATAAACTGAATAGAACTAAACACAGGCAAAATCCTAGAGGAAAATCTGGTTCAGTCTGCTTTCCAACAGACTCCGGGAGACACATTTACCTTTCAGCAGAACAATAACCTAAAACACAAGGCCAACTATACATTGGAATTGCTTACCAAGATGATGTTGAATGTTCCTGAGAAGCCTAGTTACAGTTTTGACTTAAATCGGCTTGAAAATCTATGGCAAGACTTGAAAATGGCTGTCTAGCAGTGATCAACAACCAATTTGAGAGCTCTTAAAGACTTACCCAGAAAGACTGAAAACTGTAATCGTTGCCAAATGTGATTCTTACATGTATTGACTCAGGGTGTGAATATTTATGTAAATAAGATACTTCTCTATTTAATTTTCAATACATTTGCTAAGACTTCAAAAAACGTGTTTTCACTTTGTCATGACGGGGTATTGTGTGTAGATGAGAGAAAAAGAAGATTTATTAATCCATTTAGAATACAGGCTGTAACACAACAAAATGTAGAATACAATGCATTCGGAAAGTATTCAGACCCTTCCCTTTTTCCACATTTAGTGACGTTACAGACTTATTCTAAAATAGATTTTTTCAAAGTCAATCTCATCAATATACACACAATACCCCATAATGACAAAGCGAAAAGAGAGTTTTAGAAATACCTTATTTACATAAGTATTCAGATCTTTTGCTATGAGACTCAAAATTGAGGTCAGCTGCATCCTGTTTCCATTGATCCTCCTTGAGATGTTTCTACAACTTGATTGGAGTCCACCTGTGGTAAATGCAATTGATTGAACATGATTTGGAAAAGCACACACCTGTCTATATAAGGTTCCACAGTTGACAGTTCATGTCAGAGCAAAAAATGAGGAATTGTCTGTAGAGCTCCGAGACATGATTGTGTCTAGGCACGGATCTGGGGAAGGGTACCAAAACATTTCTGCAGCATTGACGGTCCCCAAGAACACAGTGGCCTCCATCATTCTTAAATTGAAAAAGTTTGCAACCACCAAGACTCTTCTTAGAGCTGGCCACCATGTCAAACTGAGAAATCAGGGGAGAAGGGCCTTGGTCAGGGAGATGACCACGAACCCAATGGTCACTCTGACATAGCTCCAGAGTTCCTCTGTGGAGATGGGAGAACCTTCCAGAAGGACAACTATCTCTGCAGCACTGCATCAATCAGGCCTTTATGGTAGAGTGGCCAGACGGAAGCCACTCCTCAGTAAAAGCCATATGACATCCGCTTGGAGTTTGCCAAAAGGCACCTAAAGGACTCTCAGACCATAAGAAACAAGATTCTCTGGTCTGATGAAACCATGATTGAACTCTTTGGCCTAAATGCCAAGCGTCACATCTGGAGGAAACCTGGCACCTATCCATACAGTGAAGCATGGTGGTGGCAGCATCATGCTGTGGGGATGTTTTTCAGCGGTAGGGACTGGGAGAAGGAAAAATCGAGGGAAAGATAAACCGAACAAATACAGACAGATGCTTGATGAAAACCAAGGACCTCAGACTGGGGCGAAGGTTCACCTTCCAACAGGACAATGAACCTAAGCACACAACCAAGACAACACAGGAGTGTCTTTGGGACAAGTCCCTGAATGTCCTTGAGTAGCCCAGCCAGAGCCTGGACTTGAACCCGATGGAACATCTCTGGAGAGACCTGAAAATAGCTGTGCCAGAACTTGAGAGGATCTGCAGAGAAGAATTGGAGAAACTCCCCAAATACAGGTGTGCCAAGCTTGTAGCGTCAAACCCAAGAAGACTCAAGGCTGTAATCACAGCCAAAGGTGCTTCAACAAAGTACTGAGTAAAGGATCTGAATGCTTATGTCAATGTGATATTTCCATTTTTATTTTTAATACATTTGCAAAAATGTATTAATCAATTTTAAAATAAGGTTGTAATGTAACAAAATGTGGAAAAAGTCAACAGGTCTGAATTCTTTCCGAATGCACTGTAAGTCAAGGGGTATGAGGGCTTTCTGAAGGCATCTTATTGTGCCAGATAGGGCTGAGCCGTGCTGGCTTAGAACTGTGTTGGAAGGGACAATATTCTGAAACTAAAGTTTGGGTCGGCACTATAGCGTGAAAAGGGTGTTAGAATAAGAATTCAGCAACCCAGGTCAATCAACATTAGATATGCAGCCAACAGTATTTCCAATCTCAACACACAATGATCTCCAAAAGTATTGGAACAGTGACACATTTTCTGTGGTTTTGGCTCTGTACTCCAGTATTTTGAATTTGAAACTATACGACTATGAGAATAAAGTGCAGACTTTCAGTTTTAATTTGAGGGTATTTTCATTCATTTCGGGGAATCTTTTAGAAAATACAGCACTTTTAGTAGATATTCCCTTAATTTTAGGGGATCGAAAGTATTGGGACAAATTAACATACAGTACCAGTCAAAAGTTTGGACACACCTACTCATTCAAGGTTTATTATTTTTATTTTTACTCTTTTCTACATTGTAGAATAATAGTGAAGACATCAAAACTATGAAATAACACATATGGAATCGTGTAGTAAGCAAAAAAGTGTTAAACAAATTCAAATATATTGTATATTTCAGATTCCTCAAAGTAGCCACCCTTTACCTTGATGACAGGTTTGCACACTCTTGTGATTCTCTCAACCAGTTTCATGAGGTAGTCACCTGGAATGCATTTCAATTAAAAAGTTAACTAGTGGGATTTCTTTCCTTCTTAATGCGTTTGAGCCAATCAGTTGTGTCGTGACAAGGTAGGGGTGGTATACAGAAGATTGCCCTATTTGGTAAAAGACCAAGTCCATATTATGGCAAGAACAGCTCAAATAAGCAAAGAGAAACAAAAGTCCATCATTACTTTAAGACATGAATGTCAGTCAATGTGGAAAATTTAAAGAATTTTGAAAGTTTCTTCAAGTGCAGTCGCAAAAACCATCAAGCGCTATGATGAAACTGGCTCTCATGAGGACCACCACAGGAAAGGAAGACCCAGAGTTACCTCTGCTGACGAGGATAAGTTCATTAGAGTTACCAGCCTCAGATTGCAGCCCAAATAAATGCTTCACAGAGTTCAAGTAACAGACACATCTCAACATCAACTGTTCAGAGGAGTCTGCATGAATCAGGTCTTCATGGTCAAATTGCTGCAAAGAAACCACTACTAAAGGACAACAATAAGAAGAAGAGACTTTCTTGGGCCAAGAACATTAGCAATGGACAGTAGACCGGTGGATATCTGTCCTTTGGTCTGATGAGTCCAAATTTGAGATTTTTGGTTCCAACCGCCGTCTCCTTGTGAGACGCAGAGTAGGTGAACGGATGATCTCCACATGTGTGGTTCCCACCGTGACGCACGGGAGAGGAGGTGTGATGGTGTGGGGGTGCTTTGTTGGTGATACTGTGATTTATTTAGAATTCAAGGCACACTTAACCAGCATGGCTACCACATCATTCTGCTGTGATACTCCATCCCATCTGGTTTGCCCTTAGTGGTACTATCATTTGTTTTTAAACAGGACAATGACCGAACACACCTCCAGGCTGTGTAAGAGTTATTTGACCAAGAAGGAGAGTGATGGAGTGCTGCATCAGATGACCTGGCCTCCACAATCACCACGCTTCAACCCAATTGAGATGGTTTGGGATGAGTTGGACCGCAGTGAAGGAAAAGCAGCCAACAAGTGCTCAACATACGTGGGAACTCCTTCAATACTGTTGGAAAATCATTCCTCTTAAAGCTGGTTGAGAGAATGCCAAGAGTGTGCAAACCTGTCATCAAGGCAAAGAGTGGCTACTTTGAAGAATCTCAAATATAAAATATATTTTGATTTGTTTAACTACATGATTCCATGTGTTATGTCATAGTTTATTCTACGATGTAGAAATGGTAAAAATAAAGAAAAACCCTTCAATTAGTAGGTGTGTCTAAACTTTTGACTGTTACTGTATGTGTGTAATAAAGTAGTCAAAAGTTTAGTATTTGGTTCAATATTCCTAGCACGCAATGATTATGTCAAGTTTTTGACTACAAACTTGTTGGATGCTTTTGCCGATTGGTTTAGTTGTGCTTCAGATTATTTTGTGCCCAATAGAAATTAATGGTAAATAATGTATTGTGTCATTTTGGGGTGCATTTGATTGTAAATAAGAATATAATATATTTCTAAACTCTTCTACATTAATATGGATGCTTCCATAATTATGGATAGTCCTGAATGAATCGTGAATAATGAGTGAGAAATTTACAGACGCACAAATATCATACCCCCAAGACATGCTAACCTCTCACCATTACAATAACAGGGGAGGTTAGCTTTTTAGGGGGGTATAATATTTATGCCTCTGTAACTTTCTTACTCATCATTATTCACAAGCTTGATGTAGTCATTGCATGCTATGAATATAATACTTCATGTTTGACTATTTTAATACACATATAAGTCCATTTGTCCCAAGACTTTTGATGACATAAAATTGCTCTAATTTCTAAGTGGTTCACCCGATATGGATGAAAATAACCTCAAATTAAAGTGCCAGTCTGCACTTTAACCTCATAGTCAATTCAAATATGAAGTGCAGGAGTACAGAACCAAAACAACAAAAAATGTGTCACTGTCCCAATACTTTGGAGCTCACTGTATTTCCATACTTGAGCTCTATACACCTGTTGATGGAAATGTCATACCATTAGTTTTCACAGCCTACAATAACATGCCATACATTTCTTGGAAGATATGGGATGGTAATCAATTGGTTAAAATGACAAGGCATGCTTTCGAGGGATGAGACAAGACAATCAGGGTTAAGGGTTTACGAACTAGCCAACCAGGATATCTCTATAGGATAAACTGTTGTTTTGAGTGCCATTAACTTGGCATTATTCAGCATTAATGTAGATATACAGCTGCTATCAGGTGTGATTATGTTATTGGCTATGAAATGACAGTATCACGGTCTGTTCTGAACCCACTGCTGCCATCATTAAGGGAAAAGTGGTGAGAGGTGAAAAGTAGCTCCTCATTGGAGGATCAAATTTCCACATCGCCAAAATTCCCTATCACAAGTAACATACAATGTTATTTTTTATCAAATAAAAATGTGTATTCTCACATGTACTGGAGGGATTTGTTATATAACCAATGTCTCCCCATCAACCACACATGCTATAGGGAGAGGTGATTGAGCAAGGCTTACTTTCATGATACAACACAAGAGGATGTATTTTATGCTATTCACAACCATTGCGTTTTTCTATTCAATTCCCGGACTGTCATGTGCCTGCTGGCTTTTGCTTGATCTCTCCAGAGTCCAATTTAACTGAAACTTGTGAATATGACAAACAGGTCAAGGTGACATTCTGTGAGGAAAGAAAGCAGCCATTTATTAAGATGACCAATACACACTTAACTCAGAAAAACAACACTAAGCACACACACAAGACCTACACAATTAAACACTATACGCACATATAAAAATAGGAAATGTTTAAAAAAAAAAAAATTGGGTCCGGGTAACAGGCTAACGACAGTACCCAGTTTTGTTAAGATACTATATGGTCACATAGAATCTCAGCATTTAATACCCTCTAAAACAGTCAGAAATCCAGTCTTAAGCCTGCAACTGACACAGCCAATTTTACACATTGAAAAGAAGAAAATAGGTTTTGTTGCCATGGTAAACAATCCAAACCATAGAAATGCTTTATTTACAAAAATTGTACCAATATCATTAACACAGACAAAAAAAGAAGAAGTGTCAAACCTGATCCAAAACTCCTGTCAAGCTAATCATATTTCATTGTATTGTAGTGTCATTACCACCACATTGAAATACTGACTTGATTTCACTAAAATGGTTAATGAATGACTGCCACTATGTTAAAGCTTAAGTGCAACATACTGATATTCATGCATATGTAACAACCTATGTTACTCTGTACAACAGGCGTAGCAAGAAATGTAGAGCAGAAATTACACAGATGTCATGAGCACAGTTACAATCTTGTAACTTCTAACTAAAAAGCAGACTGCCTTTCAGGGTTCCCTCAAATGAAACCAAATATTGGAGCTACATGATACTAATAGCTGGCTAGCTGGGATTTCATTAATAACACCAGCCTGAGACAGGAGACCATCAAGCCAGTATAAAGCTATTCAGGGAAGCCTGAAACACTCAACAGCTCCTCTGTGGCCAGTCAGTCAGACAGTGAACCGAAATGCATGAATCTGTATTACCTGGCTTTGAACCCTGCTGCAGAAAGAGTAAATCACCCATTCCAATAGGAACTTGTCTTTCTTGCAGATAACCTCTCACCCACACACTGTAATACTAAACCCCTTAAAGGAAAATCCAAAATAATAAATAAAAACTACAAAAACTGATCCCAAAGTTCTTCTGACTTGTCACTTGCTCATCACTCCTCTAAAGCGGAGCCTCCGTCATGTGTTCCAATGGGATTACCCCATAGAGCTGTACAGAGGCCTCTCAGGACTCTGCCTCCTCCTGGCCAAATAATGTAGTAGTCCATCCAGGCCTAACAACAGGAACGCATCTAGACCTAACAACTGGAAAAGAATAACGTGACATCTAGATTTAATTAACAAAATACATGTATTTTCTTTCAAGATGTACAAAGATGAAACATTCTTTTTTGAATCCATGTTGGTTGGCTTTCAAGGTAATTTAGCCTTTTAATCTATTTAGTAAAACGCACTCCTTTCTCCAGCTGTGCTTGAGAGCAAGGAGTGAAATAAGGCATGGTGAGAGGCGAGTGCTTGAGTCATGAATGTGAAGAAACATCAAAAGGGAGGCAGTGGAGGAGAGAGGCTACACAGCTAGAGGCTGTTCTCAGATCAGGTGTTAACAGCTCCTACTCCTGGGAAGAGCTGCTGTGTGTGGCTGTACTGCTTCTGCCTGCCGCCTTGCGTTCATAGTTCACCAGTCTCTGTCCAACCAGGTACCTGGGAAATAAAAAGACAGTTTCAGAGAGAAATACCATGCCATGAAAGGATACTGGCTACAAAAGTGTAAAAATGCCAACAAGTACATCCTCAGAGGCTTGGAGATGTTATTTGATGATTTTACTGGCAACTATGGTGGTCCATTGTAATAATGGAGACTTTGTGATGACAGTCAGACATCCGGAAGACATTTTGTCAGGTCAGCATTGGCAATAAGTATAAGTCACAAGTGTGGTTGTGCTGAGCTTAATGTCATGGTGCTCACTTGTCATTCTTAATGTGTTCGTAAAGGCGCTTAAATTGACGGATTTGGAAGGAGAGGATTCCCAGCAGCATGACGACCATGAGCAGGAACGGGTAGATTCTCCTCTGCACCAAATTCTGCATCTCCATGGTAACTCCTGCAGAGAGAGCAATCAGAGGATCATCCCTTTAACTGGCTCACTTATAACAGCTCTCTCTCTCTCTCTCTCTCTCTCACACCTGAAATCACGAATTCAACTTTCATCAACTGATATTTGCCGTACCTGGGGAATACTGAGCTATGATGGGGACGATGCCAGCAGAGATGACATAGGGCACACAGAGAGACACCAGTAGCACACAGATAACCGGAGCAGCCAGCTTACGGATGATGAAATGGAGATCAATGTTGCGAATTCCGTTAGCATACACCTACAAGAGGAAACACAAGGAAGTCAAAATGATGCCAACACGTATTCAACATGAATCTGAGCTATATCATGAATGGCATCTTCAGAGGAATTAAGGTGATAATAATCATCGTAAAATGCAATCTTGTGGGACTGACCTGCTCGATCACTGTTTTCAGCCACCACTGGGGACCCATCAGAGTAATGGCGGCAATGATTTTGGCATGGAGCACTCCGAGAGCCCAGTCCTGAAACAAAGCACAAAACAGTAGTGTTGGCTGTAGATCCAATTGAGGCAATCTAACGACAGCATCATACATGTTTTAGGTACAGTTTCAAATATTAAGATTTCCATTTTCATCTAATGTACTGCAATACCATAACGGTATATGGACACTGGTGTTAGATGAGTGGTCCTTACAGTACCTGCCAGGGGTAGAAGAGTGGTGTCTGGTCCAGCGGCACCCTGAGAGGGGCTACTATGACCATCTCAAACAGCAAGCCCAGCAGGAGAGGGATGGCGCCAGCCAGCAACACAGCTACGACCACTGTCTTCAGGATCTACAGTGCAGTACAAGGCAACACAGACGGGCTAGAAACACAGGCCTCTCCTACACACCTAGTGGGTGTCATTTTACTGAGCCATCTTGAATTTGTATTCTGGTTCAGCCTATGTAGAGGACATTCATCACCCAGAGCCATGCACTCACAAAGGAGGTGAGCCCTTGCAAACTAACATAAAGCACAGTGTAATAGAAACAGCATAAACAATATGAACATACAGTACTTAAATCTCTCTATGGGTCTTTACATGTCAATATATCTGTTTTAAACCATCTTCCCACACTAGATTTTGTTGTATAAAAATCACATAATTCTCCTTCTAATTCAGTACGTGGGGAAAAACAAAAATAGTTATGAAGACCAATTGACTCATGACAGATGTGGGCGGTGGGTGTTGCTTGTCATTACCGTGTTGCAGAGCATTACCATGAGGGTCCACTCCTGGACCTTGAGTAGAATGGCCCTCCTGCCCTGGGGCATCCAAGACAGCAGCACGGTGATGACCCTGATGGACAGCCAGCACACGTATAGGCCGCACGCTGCCGTGTACAGCTCGTGGATCTTAGCACTGCCTGTCCAGAAGGACATCAGGTACCGGCCGGTGAATACTGTAGCAGGGGGCGGGAGGGGACAGGGGACAGGGAGACAGGGAGAGAGGGTGACAGTAGGTGAAAGAGGAAGACAGTGGAGTGGATAGTGTAATTCAGTGAGTGGGTTGTGTGGACTATACAGAAAACTCACCTGGCAACGTAAGGCACGCCAGACTGGCCACCAGCAGTGTCACACACATGAACACGATCAGGAGCACAATCTAGAAAAACAAGAATACACTACATTATCATGCTCTGAGAAAGAAGACAAAGATGGCTTAGAGGAAACAAGTGAAGAGTCTACTGCTGCAGGAGAGAGTGATCGTCATCAGACCACTTGACTTTTTCCACATTGTTACGTTAGTCTTATTCTAAAATGGACCCCCCCGTCAATCTACACACTACCCTATCATGACAAAGCAAAAACATTTATATAAGTACTCAGATCCTTCACTCAGTACTTTGTTGAAGAGCCTTTGCGAGCAATCACACCCTTGAGTTTTCTTGGGTATGACACTACAAGCTTGACACACCTGTATTGGAGAGTTTCTCCCAATCTTCTCTGCAGATCCTCTCAAGCTCTGTAAGCTTGGGTGGGGAGTGTTGCTGCACAGCTATGTTCAAGTGTCTCCAGAGATGTTCGATCGAGTTCAAGTCCGGGCTCTGACTGGGCCCATCAAGGACATTCAGAGACTTGTCCCGAAGCCACTCCTGAGTTGTCTTGGCTGTGTGCTTAGGGTCATTGTCCTGTTGGAAGGTGAACCTTTGCCCCCAGTCTGAGGTCCTGAGTGCTTTGAAGCAGGTTTTCATCAAGGATATCTTTGTACATCTTTCTCTCGATCCTGACTAGTCTCCCAGTCCCTGCCGCTGAAAAACATCCCCACAGCATGCTGCCACCACCATGATTCACAGCAGGGATAGTGCCAGGTTTCCTTCAGATGTGACGCTTGGTATTTAGGACAAAGAGTTCAATCATTGTTTCCTCAGACCAGAGAGAGAATCTTGTTTCTCATAGTCAGAGTCCTTTAGGTGCCTTTTGGCAAACTCCAAGTAGGCCGTCATGTGCCTTTTACTGAGCCGACACAATCCTGTTTTGGAGCTCTATGGAAAATCCCTTCGACATCATGGCTTGGTTTGTATTCTGACATGCACTGTCAACTGCGGGACCTTATATAGACAGGTGTGTGCCTTTCCAAATCATGTCCAATCAATTGAATTTACCACAGGTGGACTCGCAGGTTGTAGAAACATCTCAATGATGATCAATGGAAACAGGATGCTCAATTTCGAGTCTCATAGCAAAGGTTCTGAATACTTATGTAAACTACTTTCTAAAAACCTGTTTTCGCTTTGTCATTATGGGTTATTGTGTTTAGATTGATGAGGGAAAATCAATTTTAGAATAAGGCAGTAATGTATCAAAGAGGGGTCTGAATACATTCCAAATGCGCTGTATGATAAAAAGGTGAGAGTGATAGTCATGTCTCACCCTAAAGGTGAACTTCATGGGCCGGTGGTAGGGCTGGACACCCACAGGGCCTCCCTGCTGGAGGATAGCCTGGTGGGCAGCGTGCAGTCCCTCAGGGATGGCGTTGTTGTTATTCCTCCTCTGCTGGTTGTTATTGGCCTGCTGGTCTGCATCATCGTCATTCTCCTCCTGGTCACCCAACAGGTACGAGTGGAGGTCTCTGTGGCACAGACAGCACTGTTAACATGGGGCTTTCTGAGATGAGACCAAGGATGTGTGTCAGTCTATAATACCTAAATTCAGGGTCTTTACCTTGGAGAACGATGAGAGCCTGCATTAACAATATCACAGTAGAATAATGATTTCCAATGTAAATGATAAACCGCACACACAGTCTACAGTGTGTTGTTTGTGTGTGACACTCACAGCAGGTATCCGGCGGTGACGGTCCAGGCTCTGACCAGGCCTTTGAGCCACTGGCGTGTGTGACCCTGTTCCAGCAGCGCAGGCAGAACCACCTGCAGCAGCAGCAGCTCTAGAGACAGCTCACTGACTGGAGCATCACTGGGAGATGGAGACCGTCAACACATCATCCAATCAACAGAGACATTACCATCACTCACAAAAGTACATTAGAGGGGTATTCGTTAGTTACTGAAGAGGCTTTTTTTATTACTAAAGAGGCATGCATTAATGCGGCCCATGGTTTGTCCTCCGGTAAATGCAAAATGGGAGTCTTGGGCCATAACAGCTTTATTACATTACTATGAGCCAGGATCTTAAGTGAAGTCATTCTAGGCCCCTAGACGTACCTGTACAGCATAACATTGTATGGGAGGAAGGCTGGGAGGATGAGTTTGATCGTCCTTATGGGAAGCCACAACATTAGCAAAACTATGGAGCCAAACACCACCTGTGGAGAAAGACAGGAGAAACCCAGTGTTACTGGTTCTGTAAATGTCCTGTCCAGACACCCACAGATATGGCATTTAACATTAAACAAGAAAAAAAATGAGTTGCGACCTGCGACTCACCACCGATAAAATGAATCTTCTGAGATGTCTGTATATTGGCAGGTGAATCATTTCTTGGACAGGATTAAAATCAGGATCGTTCAGGTTTCTGAGAAACCATAAAACACCGGGTCTCAGCACCTAGATCGAAAATTTGAAACAGATCAGCCATGGGGAGATAATATATATATATAGAATAATTCTACAGCAGAAATATCATGGCAAATGACAGCTATGAAGGTATGAGAGAATACCATCTCACCTCTCGCAGTAAGAGGATGAACGAGGCAAAGTAGAAGACGTAGACCATCCCTACAAGCCAGTGGAGGAACATGGTGGTGCCGGGAGCAGAGTCAAAACTCAGCTCTCTGTCCTTCAGAGAGGCATCAAACATCTCCTGCAACACAGAAAACAACTTGGTTTCTAAGTGATTTATCAATTATTATTTCGAAAGTAGGAATCATTGAAGCAGAAGAACATGGTTGGCTTACCAGTGAGCAGATGTCGAGCCACCAGCCACAGATGAGGGGGAATACACCGATCTCCACGACTACCAGCAGGGATACCTGGTTAATAATAATATCAATAGTTATAATAACTGGTATTTATTTTATGGCAATAGAAGGCAGATTGGAATGTAATCCCGATTGCTATGTAACAGTTCAGAACATATGGACGACAAACACAATATTCTATATGTATATACTTCTGAGTCCATAAGAAACAAAAAAAGCCATATACCATATAGCTTTGCATTCCCAATCATGGGATAAATCATTAGCATCGTTTTAGATACCTTGACAACAATGTAGCACACTCCTAAAAGGTGTCTGGATCTTTGAAATCTCACCAGCGCTGCCAATCCCTGGTATTTTTGTTAAGGAAGACACACGAATACATACTGTACAACACAGGTAGTACATGTCTATTACAGACTGAAACTAGGCTAGAACACTTGTGTGAAAGACACCAGAGGATACATGGCACAGTATTAATAGCATGGCCAGGAGGATGTAGCCCACGATGGTGGTGATGAGGCCTTCGAAATGGGAAGCCCGCACCTGCAACAGGAAATTACACAATCAAAATAATCGGATTTTCTTCGTTCTGCGCTCCATGGAACGAGTCATTCAGATTCCAAAACAAACTTCACAAAATCAATTCATATAGATTTTAAATAAAATCTATATGGTTACACGGGTGAGAGAAAATCGAAACATTTAATTTAAGCTGATACTTACATTTTTCTCAAAGCCTAGTCCCACAACTGTGAAATGACCAATATGATACGGGCAGAAAGCTGAAAATAATTAACAATACAAGTCAGGTGTTTGAATATGTATCTTTATATTGTTAATTAATCAATTGCACATTCTCTTAGTATTAGTTTAATGATACATACCGAACACCAGAATGAAGAGTGTGTTTAGTGAGACCACCCAGAAGACATGCTCCTAAAAAAGGAAGAACACAAACTGAAGGCTTTCTCAAAAGGGTGTGCTATTTCATCAAACATGGGAAAACTTCAAATGCTATTTTTCCCCCTCCAAAAATGAGCTACTTACCAGGAAAACCAAGGAGCCATCAAGACCGAGCATCTGTGATTTAAAAAATTATAATAATTCACTCTAATTTTCAAAGACACAATGACCAATGGGTATAACACAAATAGGCCTGAGGGAATTCTAAGCCAGACTCACCCTCTCCCATGTTAACTCTTCTGCTGCCCGATCCCATTCCAGGGCATTCCAATTCATGTCATCTACAAAGACAAAAGCATCACCTCACTCACTGACACCAACTGTGGAACATACTTTGACAAACAAACAGATATCGCCAACAGATGAAAGTCCATGAAAAATTATCAAATATAGAGAATATGATGTTGAATACTGTTAAATGCAAATGCAACATCCTTAATAAGCCTTTGAATAAGGCTGTATTAGCTTAGCATCTTGGACCTTTATAGCCCGAGTGCCAGTCTGTTTGTGCTATTAAACCAATTCCTAGTCACTGACAATGAGCAATGGTGTTGGCAAAAGCACAACATAACTGTGACCAGGCTAGAACCTTTCCATTCTGAGGTTTGTACCTTGTGCTCCATTGTTGGCATCCGCTACATCCTCAGCCCCAGCCTCGTCCTCCAGCTCCATATCCTCTGCTGGGTCCATCTGGATGTCGGGGACCTCAGCCGCTGGACCATTGTCCGCCGGGAGCTCAGCTGCAGCAGGCTGGTTTTCAGCTGCCCCCTGCCCAGGAGCAGGGGCCTGCTGATAGGGAAAGGACATGGGACATGAAGGTGGGGGCAGGTAGCTCCAAAACATCAGAATAGGTGGTTAAGAAAGAGTGTATTGAGTGCTTCAAAACACTCAACTTATGAAGTTGCACTAAATGAATGCTACGATTATTATATCATTATGTTATCTTCTTATGGCTGGGGGGCAGTATTGAGTAGCTTGGATGAATAAGGTGCCCAGAGTAAACTACCCGCTACTCAGGCCCAGAAGCTAAGATATGCATATTATTAGTAGATTTGGATAGGAAATACTCTGAAGAAGTTTCTAAAACTGTTTGAATGATATCTTTGAGTATAACAGAACTCATATGGCAGGCAAAAACCTGTCTTTGCCTATCCAATATACAGTAGAAATTTGGTCCGATTGCACTTCCTAAGGCTTCCACTAGATGTCAACAGTCTTTAGAACCTTGTTTCAGGCTTTTACTGTGAAGGGGGAGATAATAAGAGCTGTTTGACTAAGGGGTCTGGCACAATGCCATGAGCTCAGTCTCACGCGCACCCGTGAGAGTTAGCTGCGTTCCTTTTCCTTTCTAAAGACAAAGGAATTGTCCGATTGGAATATTATTGAAGATTTATGATAAAAACATCCTAAAGATTGATTCTATAGATCGTTTGACATGTTTCTACAAACTGTAATGGAACTGTCATCTGAACTTAAGTGCCTGCCCCTTGTGAATTTGGATTTGTGAACTAAATGCGAACAAAAAGGAGGTATTTGGACATAAATGGACTTTATCGAACAAAAAACATTTATTGTGGATCTGGGATTCCTGGGAGTGCATTCTGATGAAGATAAAAGGTAAGTGAATATTTATAATGCTATTTCTGACGTCTGTTGACTCCACAACATAGCTTGTTTTGGTCTCTGAGCGCTGTACTCAGATTATTGCATGGTGTGCTTTTTCCGTAAAGCTTTTTTGAAATCTGACACAGCGGTTGCATTAAGGAGAAGTATATCTTTAAAGAGTGACTTGACAGTGGCATTTTTGGCTACCTCATTAGGTTGTGGAGCTGGTGCATGTTGAGGCTGCTGCTGCTGATTCTGCTCCAGCCACTGGGGGGCGCCACCGTGAACAATCTGCTCCCGCAGCCACACCAGACTGATGAAGGCGCAGAGTGTACACGTCACCACGAAACAACCCTGCAAGCAGTCCGCCAGCAAGTTCTCTCTGTGGATGAAGGGACATGACAATTGTCTCACGATGAGTCCGAATGTTATCTGGTAAATGACAAAACAACATTTGTTCATGTTTTTACAGTGTAAAGTTTTGTACAGGTCTGGGAGAAGAAGAAAAAGGAAAAACGTACGTAGAAAGCATATCTAATGGCAGGGTGAGGAGTGAGCTCACAGAGCCGGTAAACAGACACTTGTAGATGCGACCTGCAGGAATAAGACAGTCGGGCAACAGTTACAAAGGGCTAACAATGGATAACCTACTGAACAACATGTACCACCAGTCTGTTTTAGGACGTTTGTACTTACATGCTGTGAGAGGAACCACTCCCAGCCAAGCAAAAGCCACTAGTGTGTAGTGAAACCAGTATCTAATAGCTGTGCCTACACTCGTCAGCAACCCCGCAAATATGTCCTGGACAGGCAGCCGGGAAGGCATGTCTGGAGAATAGACTGGAAAAGAACAGAGGAAAGAAAGGATCAAATAGGCTACTTCATTTTCACATCCTCAAATGCCAACACTCCTTTACTGGTCCTAATTGGGTCCATTCTGAACTAACAAAAACTTGCATTGGATCAGATTAGAGGTTATCCTGAGATTTGTCAGCTGTTGCCTGGTCAGAAAACGTACCATTTTCTATTGGTATCATGACAGACTGTTTATCCTTGTCCTTTAGACAATCTAATCATCTGAGAAAACCACACAAAAAATATTTCAAAAAACAAGATATTAATAATCTCAAAACACAAGAAGCATGCTAATCGCTTGCTAAATCACTCACTATGTGAATGAATATGGCAGACAGACTCCAGTAAGAGCAGGCTGCTGCATGCACATTAGCTTGAGCCACACTTCCAGAGAAATTGATTAGTTTAAACAGGGCTGTGTGTCTGTCCCCTAGACCTTTACTGTATGATAACGACCCGGGGCAGCTCACAGCTTGCCTGGCTACCCAGACTCATTGTTTCCGCCACAACGACACGCCTGCAAACATTTGTTTCTTCGCCACAATGAGCCTGGATTTGACTCCCTCCCAAAGCCAGAACACACATGGGTAAAGTTTTGAAAATTCTTTATTGTCTTTGATACTCGGATTGGTTAGACGATCCAATTGCTGAGAACTTTGTTTTGTACAACGCCCCTCATCACCACAAACAACTTCAACGATAGCAGATTCAGACTAGAGAACGACCGATAATCATCCGAGCCGATATATCGGACCGATATAAGCTGCTGCTATGCTAGCAACCACACCGCCTGAGCCATGAGCACGGCCCAATGCTGAGGAAAATCTATCTGAAAAAAATTATCAGCAGAGCGCTAGCTCATTCTCCAACAGAAAGGTGCAGTATTGAGAAATGGATAAATTGACAGTGACCAAAATCTAATAATTCAGTGAGAGTCTTCAGACAAGCTCGCAGCATCACTCTAACGAGAAGTATATGCTGAATTGAATAGTATGTTAAAACAGAAGGCACATAGACAGACAGAGAAAGAAATTGAATGACTTACTTGGTGTAAAAGCAAATCTGTGTTTGCATAACTCGCAGTATTCTTTTCTGCTGTGTTTTAACCATTGTACCAAGCTGTGAAACACATAGACGGATTATATAAGTGCAGTGTCACATGTGCAGCAATGCAAAAGATAAATTGACCATGCCTAAGGTCAGTACATCTAGCACGGGGAGAGATATAAACTCAGCAAAAAAAGAAACATCCCTTTTTCAGGACCGTTTTTCAAAGATCATTTGTAAAAATCCAAATAACTTCACAGATATTCATTGTAAAGGGTTTAAACACGGTTTCCCATGCTTGTTCAATGAACCATAAACAATTAATGAACATGCACCTGTGGAATGGTCGTTAAGACACTAACAGCTTACAGACAGGTAGGCAATTAAGTTCACAGTTATGAAAACTTAGGACACTAAAGAGGCCTTTCTACTGACTCTGAAAAACACCAAAAGAAAGATGCCCAGGGTCCCTACTCATCTGTTTGAACATGCCTTAGGCGTGCTGCAAGGAGGCATGAGGACTGCAGATGTGGCCAGGGCAATAAATTGCAATGTCCGTAGTGTGAGACGCCTAAGACTGAGCTACAGGGAGACAAATCGGACAGCTGATCGCCCTCGCAGTGGCAGACCACGTGTAACAACACCTGCACTGGATCGGTACATTCGAACATCACACCTGCGGGACAGGTACAGGATGGCAACAACAACTGCCCGAGTCACACCAGGAACGCACAGCACAATCCCTCCATCAGTGCTCAGATTATCCGCAATAGGATGAGAGAGGTTGGACTGAGGGCTTGTAGGCCTGTTGTAAGGCAGGTCCTCACAAGATATCACCGGCAACAAAGTCACCTATGGGCACAAACCCACCGTTGCTGGACCAGACAGGACTGGCAAAAAGTGATCTTCACTGACGAGTCACGGTTTTGTCTTACTAGGGGTGATGGTCGGATTCGCGTTTATCGTCAAAGGAATGAGCGTTACACCGAGGCCTGTACTCTGGAGTGGGATCAATTTGGAGGTGGAGGGTCCGTCATGGTCTGGGGCGGTGTGTCACAGCATCATCGGACTGAGCTTTTTGTCATTACAGGCCATCTCAATGCTGTGCGTTACAGGGAAGACATCCTCCTTCCTCATGTGGTACCCTTCCTGCAGGCTCATCCTGACATGACCCTCCAGCATGACAATGTCACCAGCCATACTGCTCATTCTGTGAGTGATTTCCTGCAAGACAGGAATGTTAGTGTTCTGCCATGGCCAGCGAAGAGCCCGGATCTCAATCACATTGAGCACGTCTGGGACCTGTTGTATCGGAGGGTGAGGGCTAAGGCCTTTCCCCCCAGAAATGTCTGGAAACTTGTAGGTGCCTTGGTGGAAGAGTGGGGTAACATCTCACAGCAAGAACGGGCAAATCTGGTGCAGTCCATGAGGAGATGCACTGCAGTACATAATGCAGCTGGTGGCCACACCAGATACTGTTACTTTTGACCTGTTACTTTTTATTTTTTTACCTTTTTGATCTTGATCAGTTTGTCTCATTTGTTGAATCTTGGTATGTTCATACAAATATTTACACATATTTAAGTTTGCTGAAAATAACAGAGTGAGAGGACATCTCTCTTTTTGCTGAGTTTAGTATCAGAGTGCATCTCTTGCTAAGTATTACTTTTCCTTAGTAATACTTGGCTCGATCCCAATCTTGAATGCATCATGCTCTGGCTAGAACACAGTCTGTCTCTAAAGAAATGCCACTGGCCCTGTGTTTGAGTATACTGCCAACACCACATACCATTCTTGGTGGATGAATTTTATACTTCCTGTGCAAACGCACGGGTGATATAGTGGCTTGTCCGGGGTTCCTTCAGACCGGCAGACCCGGCATATATCCCCTGCAGAAAACAAGGACACGAATTAGACAAAATCACAGAGAACAGGGTTCTACCAACAAAGAAAAAGGCCTGATGCTGATTCTGTATGCAGAAAATCAGACCGGCTTTGTTATGAGAAACCTGCATGATAACAACCTTGCAGATATTTCAGTGATCTCAATACTCTTTATGTAAGGGCTTTCATTTGTAAATAGTCTGGGGGTTTTGATTAACATTACATTCAGAAATTAATCGTGCACATGCTTTACTTGTCACTGACACCAATCAAGTGAGTGACAGTACTAATGTAATGGGTGGGTGGCACATACTGGGAGGGTTTGCAAACAAACATTAACATTTTATCATGTTGCTATTATTTTAGTTCGCTAGCTAGCGATGTTGATTGTAATCATTGAGCACTACGCCACTATTGTATTGAATTGACATTTAACAACAACGTGTAGCAGTGCAGTTAGCGCACCACTAATGTTAACTAGCAGTCACGAATGTTGGTTAGCTATATCTCGGACCTAGTGGTGAGTGAATGTAGCTTAAGTTAGTTAGCTTACTAGCATAGCTAACTGACGATTACGTTAGCTACTACACGCAGGTAGCAGAATCGACAGAAATAAACAGTTATTGTTAAATGTCCACAAAACAGATTCCTTGAGGGTCAATCAAATGTGTGTCACAACAGGAAGTTAACCAATACTGTAACGTAAATGTAACGATATGGGTTGACGAGCTTGCTAGCTACCTTCCTCGGCGGTGTCCATCTTGAATACTGACGCACACTGTCCTCTTTACAGTCAGCACAACACGAAACACCGTCTGACTAGTTGGTGGAATGCCCAGCTGCCAGCGAAATAAAATAAACATAACATCTCAGAATGATGTTCGATTCGAACACCAACGATCCCCGGAATACAATGTAACCTGTCTATTTGATTCCCCGTTGTGACACAATGAAGCTATTTATTGGGCACACTTCATCATGGCACTACTACTGCTGCTAGAAGGCTAGACTAGCTCCGCTAAAAACAGAAATGCACAGCAAGTATTAGTATGCTTACGGTATTGAAATACGCCAAAAGAGTATAATTTTATTCCAAAAATAAACATTCAACAAATACGTTTTAGGACAGTTTTAGTTCATATTAAGTCAAATTAAATAAATTGTGTTGGTAGTGACGAATGCACGAAGGGGAATTTGCATAGATTTTTATCACAATTATTTGTTATTATTTTAAATTTACATTTACATCCAGTGGTGTAAAGTACTTAAGTAGAAATACTTTAAAGTACTACTTAAGTCGTTTTGGGGGGTATCTGTACATTACATTACCAGTTATATATATTTTTTTACTGCTTTTACATTACTACATTCCTGAAGAAAATAATGTACTTTTTACTCGATGCATTTTCCCTGATACTCAGAAGTACTCATTACATTTCGAATGGGGTTGCAGATAGTTTAGCGTTTAAGTGCGGTGGGCCAGTAACTGAAAGGTCGCTGGTTTGAGTTTCTGAGCCAAATAGGAGAAAAATATGTTTAATGTGCCCATGAGTAAGGCACTTAACCCTAGTTGCTCTGGATAAGAGTGTCTGCTAAATGACTAAATTGTAAATTAATGCTTAGCGGGAGAGGAAAATGGTCCAATTCACACACTTATCAAGAGAACATCCCTGGTCATCCTTACTGCCTCTGATCTAGCGGACTCACTAAACACGTTTTTTTGTAAATCATGTCTGAGTGTTTTATGGTTTGATTAATATAAATAATAAGAAATTATTTATACTTTTACTTTTGAAACTTAAGTATATTTTTGCAATTACATTTACTATTAATACTTAAGTATATTTAAAACCAAATACTTTTAGATAGTGCCACCAGTGCCCGGGGTCTGCTGTGGTGTTTGTGGAATTACAATATGTCCCTGATGTGTTCCTCTTTCTGTTTTGAACGACTGCATCATATACCCACACAGTGCCTATTCCTTCTCCAGTGGTGCCATCAGGTGCCCGGTTGGGAAAGAAGAAATGGCAGGCCACCACTTTAGCTGCGCTCTGTAGTTCTGCCTGCAATTTGACCTCCAATTGATCCATCTGTGAAGTCATACAATCAAACATCCTATTGAGGGTCATATTGTTGATGCAGTGCCATGCATGGTGGCATTTACAAAATAACAAACTACCATTATTGTTATCAAGACTGGCAAAGAATTAACAGTTCAAATCTCTCCATCTGAGGTACTCCAAATATGACAACATTCTAGTAGGCCTACTGAGCAAAACTGACCTGAACTGGGAACCAGGGCATAACCATAAATGAAAGACCAAACAGTTGTTCCCTGTATTGGGTATTGGCTACATTTTCTTAAAAACAAGAAAATAGTGTTGTCTGATTTGCTTAATATAAAGAATTTGAAATTATTGATACTTTTACTTTTGATACTTAAGAATAGTTTTTCAATTACATCTACCTTTAATTCTTAAGTATATTTAAAACCAAATACTTTTAGACTTTTACTCAAGTAGCATTTTACTAGGTTATTTTCTATTAAGGTATCTTTACTTTTACTCAAGTATGACAATTGGATACTTTTTCCACCACTGGGTACATCATTTACAAAAAAAATGCATGTTAGCTAGACAGCAGATCTGACCCTCTTGCTTACAGCTAGGGTCGGACAGACTTCCTATGTAGATTGAGACACCGTGGAGCTGGCGAGAGATATGGCTCGGAAAATGTATCTCGATCCAGGGATGAGAAATGCGTTGTCCTCCGAATTGTCTCATAATCCCAACTGTTACACCAAGAAGATTGAACGACTGCTAGTTTCATCTTCTTGGTGTAACAGTTGGAATAATATGACAATTTGGAGTACAACAGAATTCTTATCCCTGGATTGAGGTACGTTTCCCGAGCCATGTATCATGCCGGCTCTGTTGTGTCTTAAAGGGATACTACGTGATTTTAGCAATGAAGCCATTTATCTACTTACCCAGAGTCAGATGAACTCATGGATAACATATTTATGGCCATGTCTAGATTTGAAAGTTCATGTAGCTTTAGTATTCTGATAATAGAATTCTAATCTTGAAATTCTGAACTCGTCATGCCTCTACACCTACATTTAAAGGTGTCTACCGTGTCCACAGCGTGTCCGGGTTCCCATTCCTGCACTATATTCAAATGCCAGTAAGTACTCTACAAACGGTGGAATAGGCAAAATATGATAACACAACAATAACTGAATGCAGTAGCTAACTAGCCAGGTAACCTCTGTAGCTAGCCACCAAACTCGCAAGCAACGCTAAAGGTATAGCAAACAGGTTAACATATTCGCTAGCTGACTAGCATTTATGAGGCCAGGAAACACATTCCTCACACGCTAGGAGCATATTTTCTCCAACGGTATAATGAGGGCTGATGACATCACCCACTGTACAGTGGGGCAAAAAAGTATTTAGTCAGCCACCAATTGTGCAAGTTCTCCCACTTAAAAAGATGAGAGAGGCCTGTAATTTTCATCATAGGTACACTTCAACTATGACAGACAAAATGAGAGAAAAAAAATCCAGAAAATCACATTGTAGGATTTTTAATGAATTTATTTGCAAATTATGGTGGAAAATAAGTATTTGGCCAATAACAAAAGTTTATCTCAATACTTTGTTATATACCCTTTGTTGGCAATGACAGAGGTCAAACGTTTTCTGTAAGTCTTCACAAGGTTTTCACACACTGTTGCTGGTATTTTGGCCCATTCCTCCATTCAGATCTCCTCTAGAGCAGTGATGTTTTGGGGCTGTTGCTGGGCAACACGGATTTTCAACTCCCTCCAAAGATTTTCTATTGGGTTGAGATCTGGAGACTGGCTAGGCCACTCCAGGACCTTGAAATGCTTCTTACGAAGTCACTCCTTCATTGCCCGGGCGGTGTGTTTGGGATCATTGTCATGCTGAAAGACCCAGCCACGTTTCATCTTCAATGCCCTTGCTGATGGAAGGAGGTTTTCACTCAAAATCTCACGATACATGGCCCCATTCATTCTTTTCTTTACACGGATCAGTCGTCCTGGTCCCTTTGCAGAAAAACAGCCCCAAAAAGCATGATGTTTCCACCCCCATGCTTCACAGTAGGTATGGTGTTCTTTGGATGCAACTCAGCATTCTTTGTCCTCCAAACACGATGAGTTGAGTTTTTACCAAAAAGTTCTATTTTGGTTTTTCTGACCATATGACATTCTCCCAATCTTCTTCTGTATCATCCAAATGCTCTCTAGCAAACTTCAGACGGGCCTGGATATGTACTGGCTTAAGCAGGGGGACACGTCTGGCACTGCAGGATTTGAGTCCCTGGTGGCGTAGTGTGTTACTGATGGTAGGCTTTGTTACTTTGGTCCCAGCTCTCTGTAGGTCACTCACTAGGTCCCCCCGTGTGGTTCTGGGATTTTTGCTCACCGTTCTTGTGATCATTTTGAACCCACGGGTTGAGATCTTGCGTGGAGCCCCAGATCGAGGGAGATTATCAGTGGTCTTGTATGTCTTCCATTTCCTAATAATTGCTCCCCCAGTTGTTTTCTTCAAACCAAGCTGCTTACCTATTGCAGATGCAGTCTTCCCAGCCTGGTGCAGGTCTGTTGTTTCTGGTGTCATTTGACAGCTCTTTGGTCTTGACCATAGTGGAGTTTGGAGTGTGACTGTTTGAGGTTGTGGACAGGTGTCTATTATACTGATAACAAGTTCAAACAGGTGCCATTAATACAGGTAACGAGTAGAGGACAGAGGAGCCTCTTAAAGACGAAGTTACAGGTCTGTGAGAGCCAGAAATCATCCCTACGGTGAAGCATCGTGGTGGCAGCATCAGGCTGTTGGGAAGTTTTTCAGTGGCAGGGACTGGGAGACTAGTCAGGATCGAGGGAAAGATGTACAGAGCGAAGTACAAAGAGATCCTTGATGAAAATCTGCTCCAGAGCGCTCAGGACCTCAGACTGGGGCGAAGGTTCACCTTCCAATAGGACAACGACTCTAAGCACACATCCAAGACAATGCAGGAGTGTCTTCGGGACAAGTCTCTGAATGTCCTTGAGTTGCCCAGCCAGAGCCCTGACTTGAACACGATCGAACATGTCTGGAGAGACCTGAAAATGGCTGTGCAGCGACACTCCTCATCTAACCTGACAGAGCTTGAGAGGATCTGCAGAGAAGAATGAGAGATACTCCCCAAATACAGGTGTGCCAAGCTTGTTGCGTCATACCCAAGAAGACTCAAGGCTGTGATCCCTGCCAAAGGCGCTTCAACAAGGTACTGAGTAAAGGGTCTGAATACTTAAATGTGTTATTTACGTTTTTATTTTCTAGATTTGCAAAAAAAAAGGCAAACTTGTTTAATCAATTTTAGAATAACGCTATAATGTAACAAAATGTGGAAAAGGTCAAGGGGTCTGAATACTTCCCGAATGCACTGTACATATTTTTTGTTCTGCTTGGATTCACACAAGTAATATCATGGCATATCATTGTGGTTTGTGAATTATTATTATTTTTTGTAAAAAGAAAATAACATTCTGATTTGATCTCTGGTGTCCCCTTGATTTGAATTAATGTATGTTGTGAATATTTAGTGTTTTAATTTATCCATATTACCTCTTGTATATGTTTCTTGTACACAGTCAATCTAAATGTGTTTGCACCTGTTATGATTTAATGTTTAGCTTTTTATTGTTGCATGGTGTTGTGTGTATTTATACAGTGTATTAATTTCAGTTATCATTTATCTGCAAATACTTCTGTTTTGTTATTAAACTAACAAATGTATTCTCTAACTTTTGACTGGTACTATAGATGTTTTGAACAGCTAATTTGTTCAATTTCATCCATAGCCAATTGTTATGCAAATGTTTTTGTTAATCATTCAAAGTGTTTCTGTGATACTCAGAGGCTGATCACTTGGTGATTGAGCTAATCTGATATACCGGTACAACCTAAAATAGCCATGAGTGCTGGTGCAGACCCCTGCATGCACAGTCTAGCCAATCCGAGACCCCTGCATGTACACTAAGTATCACATCTGTAATTACACAATATTATCTCTAAGGAGCCACATGCAATTGCAGCAAGCTTGGACTATCAGGGCAAGTGTGGTGTATCTTTCAGGAGTCCCTCCACTCTCCCCACTAAACATTATTATGGAGCTAATCCAAAACCAGAGATTGAAGTCTTGTTTTAATAGACTTCAGAGATTTGAGAAGAAACAAAATGATTGCCAGACATGCCATCTGTTTCAATATGGTAAGCAATCATTTTAAGAATAAAAGGTAGGTCATATTGAGAGTAAATGTGATATAATACAGATCAGTCTCCATTGGACATTCTATGAATGTCAGAACATTGTGTTATACCTACACACAGAGACAATGAAAGTCTGCAGACTGGATGAAGGATTCAGAGCCCGACTGGGGCCAAACTGAGGGGTAACGTTGTTTGAGAACAGACTGTTACTACCATATATTGTCAACTCCTATTATATAGACAGAAACTTGCAGGCCTACATGTTTGTTGCATTTGTCAGCCACTTGATGGTGCAAGTGCAACTCATATCACAGCATTGACACTGTGTGTATGTGTGTGTGTGTGTGTGTGTGTGTGTGTGTGTGTGTGTGTGTGTGTGTGTGTGTGTGTGTGTGTGTGTGTGTAAGGAGAGAGAGGGGTGAAGGGGGACTGATTGCCTGAAGCAGAGCAGTCGCACCCCATAAACTGTAACAGTCGATCTTGTGCCATGCTGCTATTGGTCCTTCTAGGTTTTGGCGTTGCCTTTTCGTTGGGACAGAATGACACGGGGCCTCTTGTTTTGGAGGGAAAGTGTCTGGTGGTTTGTGACGCGAACCCGTCTGCAGAGAGAGCGTCCACCTCTTCGTTCGGGATATCTGTCCGGGCAGGCGACGCTAAAGTGGCTTTCTCTGCGCTCAGAGGAACCAACCACGAACCTTCTGATATGAGCAATACGTCTCTGACCATCTACTTTGATCAGGTCAGGGATTAATTCTGTCCATTATTATTTGTGTTTACAAATTAGCATAATTTTGATAATGTACGTGTGTACTATTGTATTTTTTTCAGTTACTAGTAAACATTGGCAACCATTTTGATCTGCAAGCAAGTGTATTTCAAGCACCAAGAAGAGGCATTTACAGTTTCAGCTTCCATGTGGTGAAGGTTTACAACCGGCAGACTATACAGGTGAGTGCACAGAGAGGTCTTGATTTAGTTGAGACACCAATTGTGGACTTGTGGACTTGTTTTTTTGTATCACATATCCATGGCATTGCATTCTGCAGGTGAACTTGATGCACAACGAATACCCTATCATATCAGCTTTCGCTGGGGACCAGGATGTCACTCGAGAGGCTGCGAGCAATTCAGTTCTTCTGCAAATGGAACGGGAGGACAAACTCTACTTGAAGCTTGAGCGGGGAAATCTAATCGGTGGATGGAGGTACTCTACGTTTTCTGGATTCTTGGTTTTTCCACTCTAAGTCTCAAATCAAGTGATCCTTATTTTATTCAAGGACGTTGGCCACCCTTTGGACTTTAATTATGAAGAAATGTATAACTGAATGAGATAAAGTAGGCTGTTTTGGTCATTTATTATGAAATTATTCTGCGCTATAATGTTGTGATTTGTATTGCTGAATGTGACTGATTGTTGTTATGATATTATATAAATTAGTTCAATATTATAGTAACCTGTTCAAGCGAATGTTAGTTGCACTCATTCAGTGGCTATCCAAGGTCCTGAATCCGCAAAATCAGATCTACTCGGTAGCTGTCAGTGGTGCTGAAATCGCAAAGCGCATCGAGCCAACAGGTGGCGATTGAATGTTTGCTCTGGTATCAACATTGTTGCAGTAGTGTAATTGAAATACTGTAATAATAAAAACAATTCCTCCTCATGCTGGCAATTGGACCTATTCTGCACATTGAGATTATGTACTGAACAGTTTAACCTCTAAATAAAGACTACTGACTAGAACCTGTGTGTTAGATGAGACAGAGAACATAGTTTTCATTACACCTACAGTTGAAGTCGGAAGTTCACATACACCTTAGCCAAATACATTTAAACTCTGTTATTCACAATTCCTGACATTTAATCCTAGTAAATATTCCCTGTCTTAGGTCAGTTAGGATCACCACTTTATTTTAAGAATGTGAAATGTCAGAATAATAGTAGAGAGAATGATTTATTTAATCTTTTATTTCTTTCATCACATTCCCAGTGGGTCAGAAGTCTCCATACACTCAATTAGTATTTGGTAGCATTGCCGTTAAATTGTTGAACTTGGGTCAAACATTTCGGGTAGCCTTCCACAAGCTTCCCACAATAATTTGGGTGGATTTTGGCCCATTCCTCCTGACAGAGCTGGTGTAACTGAATCGGGTTTGTAGGCCTCCTTGCGCACACACGCTTTTTCAGTTCTGCCCACAAATTTTCTATAGGATTTATGTCAGGGCTTTGGGATGTTCACTCCAATACCTTGACTTTGTTGTCCTAAAGCCATTTTGCCACAACTTTGGAAGTATGCTTGGGGTCATTGTCCATTTGGAAGACCCATTTGCAACCAAGCTTTAACGACCTGACTGTAGTCTTGAGATGTTGCTTCAATATATCCACTTAATTTCCTACCTCATGATGCCATCTATTTTGTGAAGTGCACCAGTCCCTGCAGCAAAGCACCCCACAACATGATGCTGCCACCCCTGTGCTTCACGGTTGGGATGGTGTTCTTCAACTTGCAAGCTTCCCCCCTTTTCCTCCAAACATAATGATGGTCATTATGGCCAAACAGTTCTATTTTTGTTTCATCAGACCAGAGGACCAGATTTCTCCAAAAAGTATGATCTTTGTCCTCATGTGCAGTTGCAAACCGCAGTCTGGCTTTTTATGGCGGTTTTGGAGAAGTGGCTTCTTCCTTGCTGTGCGGCCTTTCAGGTTATGTTGATATAGGACTTGTTTTACTGTGGATATAGATACTTTTGTACCTGTTTCCTTGATGTGAATTGAGTTGAATTTCCTTGAATTGTGATACAGTGAATTCTAAGTGAATTAATCTGTCTGTTAACAATTGTTGTAAAAATTACTTGTGTCATGCACAAAGTAGACTTACCAAAACTATAGTTTGTGAAGAAATTTGGAATGGTTGAAAAACAAGTTTTAGTGACTCCCAATCTATGTAAACTTCCGACTTCAACTGTATCTATAACACCTTTTTTTTTTTTACAAGTGTGTATCTAGAACCTAAAAGGGTTCTTCAGCTGTCCCCAAAGGATAACCATTTGAAGAACCCTTTTTAGTTCCAGGTAGAACCCTTTTGGGTTTCAGGTAAAACCCTTTCCACATGGTGACAGTTGAAGAACCCTTTTGGGAACCCTTTTGTGTATTAGGATGACACATGTATCATTTACCTTGACATTATAAAATCACTCTTTCTTTCTCTCTCTCATTCATGGTGATATCCCTCTTACCCCAGCAGCAGTCACGTCTGGTGAGCGTGCACCCCTGTGCCTTCAGGATAAAGTACTCAGATTGTGAAAAGCACCAATTCAACAGCTCCTCAGCGTGTGACCATGGCTGTAGCCTTTTGATGTCTGTCCTCTGCCTCTGAGTTCACACAGAGAGCAGTAGTTTTTTTCCCTTGGTCATTCTATCTGCACTATGCTGACAACTTATGTAAAAGTCCATAATCATTCCTCTTTGAAACATCATGTGGATTTGCCCTTTCTTATTGAGATGGAAAGTATCCTTTTCCCAGAAACCCAGCCGACCTTGATCCTGGCTGTACCTAGTAAACCCTGACTTAACTCTCTTGGGAAACACTTGGCAGACAGAATGCTGGTTATTCTTTAACTGGCTTCAAAAAGGTATCATAAACTGCGTTTACACAGGCATCCCAATTCTGATCATTTGACAGATTATTGAAAAAAGGAGATTGGTCAAATGATCAGAATTAGGCTGCATGTGTAAACGCAGCCATAGACATTTACACTGAGTGTACTAAACATTAGGAACACCTTCCTAATATTGAGATGAACCCATTTTGATCTCAGAACAGCCTCAAAACTACAAGGTGTCTAAAGCTTTCCACAGGGATGCTGGCCCATGTTGAGTCCAATCCTTCCAACAGTTGTATAAAGTTGGTTGGATGTCCTTTGGGTGGTGGAACATTTTTGATACACACGAGAAACTGTTGAGCATTAAAAACCCAGCAGTGCTGCAGTTCTTGACACACTCAAACTTACTACCATACCCTGTTCAAAGGTACTTAAATTATGCCCATTCACCCTCTGAATAGCATACATACACATTCCCTGTCTAAATTGGCTCAGGGCTAAAAAGAAAATCCATATTTAACCTGTCCCCCTTTCATCTACACTGATTGAAGTGGATTTAACAAGTGACATCAATAAGGGATCATAGCTTTCACCTGGATTCACCTGGCCAGTCTCTCATGGAAAGAGCAGGTGATCATATTGTTTTGTATACACAGTGTATATGACCATTTCTTTGCCATTATTATATTCATATTCTTCATTAGATTTTACTGAATTAATCACAAGCCCATTTCCGCATGGCAACTCTAACATGTAAGTTGAATCCCAGCCCCCGTCCCCACAGAAGGCCTTTTGCCTCTTGGTAGGCCGTCATTGTAAATAAGAATTTGTTCTTAACTGACTTGCCTGGTTAAATAAAGGGGGGAAGATTATTATTTATATATATTTACAGTTGAAGTTGGAAGTTTACATGCACTTAGGTTGGAGTCATTAAAACTAGTTTTTCAACCACTCCACAAATTTCTTGTTGACAAACTATAGTTTTGGCAAGTCGGTTAGGACATCTACTTCTGTCACGCCCTGACCTTAGTTCCTTTATTCTATGTTGTTTTCTATGTTTTCTTTTCTATGTGTTTGGCCTGGTATGGTTCCCAATCAGAGGCAGCTGTCTATCGTTGTCTTCTGATTGAGAACCATACTTAGGTTGCCTTTTCCCACCTGGTGTTTGTGGGTAGTTGTTTCCTGTTTTGTGTTTTCATCTTTCAGGACTGTTTCGATTTTCATTTCTTACATTCACTTTGTTATTTTGTATTTTCGTCTTCTGTTATAAAAAAATAATCATGGACACTTACCACGCTGCGTTTTGGTCCGATCCTTCCTACTCCTCATCCGATGGAGATGAAGATCATTACAACTTCGTGCATGACACAAGTAATATTTCCAATAATTGTTTACAGACAGATTATTTCACTTTAATTCACCTTATCCCAATTCCAGTGGGTCAGAAGTTTACATACACTAATTTGACTATGCCTTTAAACAGCTTGGAAAAATCCAGAAAATGATGTCATGGCTTTAGAAGGTTCTGATAGGCTAATTGACATAATTTGAGTCAATTGGAGGTGTATCTGTGGATGTATTTCAACACCTACCTTCAAACTCAGTGCCTCTTTGCTTGACATCATGGGAAAATCAAAAGAAATCAGCGAAGACCTCAGAAAAAAATATTAGACCACAAGTCTGGTTCATCCTTGGGAGCAATTTCCACAAACCCGAAGGTACCAAACAATAGTACGGAAGTATAAACACCATAGAACCACGCAGCCGTCATACGCTCAGGAAGGAGACGTGTTCTGTCTCCTAGAGATGAACAAACTTTGGTGCGAAAAGTGCAAATCAATCCCAGAACAACATGAAAGGACCCTGTGCAGATGCTGGAGGAAACAGGTACAAAAGTATCTATATACATAGTAAAACAAGTTCTATATCGACAACCTGAAAGGCTGCTCCAAAAGGAAGAAGCCACTTCTCTAAAACCGCCATAAAAAAAGCAATACTACGGTTTGCAACTGCACATGTGGACAAAGATCATACCTTTTGGAGAAATGTCCTCTGGTCGGATGAAACAAAAATAGAACTGTTTAGCTATAATGACCATATGTTTGGAGGAAAAAGGGGGAAGCTTGCAAGTTGAAGAACACCATCCAGAACGGGAAGCACGGGGGTGGCAGCATCATGTTGTAGGGGTGCTTTGCTGCAGGAGGGACTGGTGCACTTCACAAAATAGATGGCATCATGAGGGAGGAAAAATATGTGGATATATTGAAGTAACATCTCAAGACATCAGTCAGAAAGTTAAAGCTTGGTCACAAATGGGTCTTCTAAATGGACAATGACCCCAAGCATAATTCCGAAGTTGTGGCAAAATGGCTTAAGGACAACAAAGTCAAGGTATTGGACTGGCCATCACAAAGCCCTGACATAAATCCTATAGAAAATTTGTGGGCAGATCTGAAAAAGCGTGTGCGAGCAAGGAGGCCTACAAATCTGACTCAGTTACACCATTTCTGTCAGGAGGAATGGGCTAAAATTCACCCAACTTATTGTGGGAAGCTTGTGGAAGGCTACCTGAAATGTTTGACCAAAGTTAAACAATTTAACGGCAATGCTACCAAATACTAATTGAGTGTATGTAAACTTCTGACCAACTGGGAATGTGATGAAAGAAATAAAAGCTGAAATAAATCATTCTCTCTACTATTATTGTGGCATTTCACATTCTTAAAATAAAGTGGTGATCCTAACTGACCTAAGACAGGGAATTTTTACTTGGATTAAATGTCAGGAAGTGTGAAAAACTGAGTTTAAATGTATTTGGCTATGGTGTATGTAAACTTCCGACTTCAACAGTCGTGGCCAAAAGTTTTGAGAATGACACAAATATTAATTTCCACAAAGTTTAGATATTTTTGTCAGATGTTACTATGGAATATTGAAGTATAATTACAAGCATTTCATAAGTTTCAAAGACTTTTATTGACAATTACATGAAGTTGATGCAAAGAGTCAATATTTCTGGGCCACATCCTGACTGATGGCAGCCCATTCTTGCATAATCAATGCTTGGAGTTTGTCAGAATTTGTGGGTTTATGTTTATCCACTGCCTCTTGAGGATTGACAACAAATTCTCAATGGATTAAGGTCTAGGGAGTTTCCTGGCCATGGACCCAAAATACTGATGTTTTGTTCCCTGAGCCACTTAGTTATCACTTTTGCCTTATGGCAAGGTGTTCCATCATGCTGGAAAAGGCATTGTTCGTCACCAAACTGTTCCTGGGTGGTTGGGAGAAGTTGCTCTCGGAGGACGTGTTGGTACTTCCGGCACTGACAGAGATGGCCTCCTCGCTTCACATTCCTAGGAAACTATGTCATACCCTATATTACTCATCTCATATGTATATAGTGTACTCTATACCATCTACTGCATCTTGCCTATGCCATTCGGTCATCGCTCATTTATATATTTTTATGTACATATTCTTATTCATTCCTTTACATGTGTGTGTATAAGGTAGTTGTGAAATTGTTAGGTTAGATTACTTGTTAGATATTACTGCATGGTCGGAACTAGAAGCACAGGCATTTCGCTACACTCGCATTGACATCTGCTAATCATGTGTATGTGACAAATAAAATTGGATTTGATTGCCATTCTTTATTCATGGTTCTGTTCTGCGGCAAAATTGTGAGTGAGCCCACTCCCTTGGCTGAGAAGCAACCCCACACATGAATGGTCTCAGGATGCTTTACTGTTGGCATGACACAGGACTGATGGTAGCGCTCACCTTGTCTTCTCCGGACAAGCTTTTTTCCGGATGCCCCAAACAATCGGAAAGGGGATTCATCAGAGAAAATGACTTTACCCCAGTCCTCGGCAGTTCAATCCCTGTAGCTTTTGCAGAATATCAGTCTGTCCCTGTTGTTTTTCCTGGAGAGAAGTGGCTTCTTTGCTGCCCTTCTTGACACCAGGCCATCCTCCAAAAGTCTTCGCCTCACTGTGCGTGCAGATGCACTCACACCTGCCTGCTGCCATTCCTGAGCAAGCTCTGTACTGGTGGTGCCCCGATCCCGCAGCTGAATCAACTTTAGGAGACGGTCCTGGTGCTTGCTGGATTTCTTGGGCGCCTTGAAGCCTTCTTGACAACAATTGAACCGCTCTCCTTGAAGTTCTTGATGATCAGATAAATTGTTGATTCAGGTGCAATCTTATCTCCAGCAATATCCTTGCCTGTGAAGCCCTTTTTGTGCAAAGCAATGATGACAGCACGTGTTTCCTTGCAGGTAACCATGGTTGACAGAGGAAGAACAATGATACCAATCACCACCCTCCTTTTGTTATTTGAACTCAATCAGCATGACAGAGTGATCTCCAGCCTTGTCCTCGTCAAAGCTCACACCTATGTTAACGAGAGAATAACTGACATGCTGTCAGCTGGTCCTTTTGTGGCAGGCGGAAATGTTTTTGGGGGATTCAGTTCATTTGCATGTCAAAGAGGGACTTTGCAATTAATTGCAATTCATCTGATCACTCTTCATAACATTCTGGAGTATATGCAAATTGCCATCATACAAACTTGTGTCATTCTCAAAACTATTGGCCACGACTGTACAGTTCCAGTCAAAAGTTTGGACACACCTACTCATTCAATGTTTTTTCTTTATTTGTTGTATTTCCTACATTGTAGAATAATCGTGAAAACATCAAAACTATGAAATAACACATGGAATCATGTAGTAACCAAAAAATAATCAATATATATTTTATATCTTAGATTCTTCAAAGTAGCCAATCTTTGCCTTGATGACAGCTTTACACATTCTTAGCATTCTCTAAACCAGCTTCATGAGGTAGTCACCTGGAATGCTTTTCCAACAGTCTTGAAGGATTTCCCACATATGCTGAGCATTTGTTGGCTGATTTTCCTTCACTCTGCGGTCCAACTCATCCCAAACCATCTCAATTGGGTTGAGGTCAGGTGATTGTCGAGGCCAGGTCATTTGATGCAGCAAATTTTGGTTGAGAGAATGCCAAGATTGTGCAAAGCTGTCATCAAGGCAAAGGGTGGATACTTTAAAGAAACTCAAATAGAAAATGTATTTTGATTTGTTTAACACTTTTTTGGTTACTACATGATTCCATGTGTTATTTCATACTTTTGATGTCTTCAATATTATTCTACAATGTACAAAATAGTAAAATAAAGAAAAAACAAACAAATTAGTAGTTGTGTCCAAACTTTTGACTGGTGCTGTATTTATATACATATATACACACTATCGTTCGAAAGTTTGGGGTCACTTAGAAATGTCCTTGTTTTTGAAAATGTTTGTCCATTAAAATAACCTCAAATTGATCAGAAACATAGTGTAGACATTGTTAATGTTGTTGCGGAAGGTTGCAAGTTCAAATCCCCGAGCTGACAAGGTACAAATCTGTCGTTCTGCCCCTGAACAGGCAGTTAACAAACTGTTCCTAGGCCGTCATAGAAAATAAGAATTTATTCTTAACTGACTTGCCTAGTTAAATAAAGTTAAAAAATAAAAAACACTATTGTAGCTGGAAACGGCAGAATTTTTATGGAATATCTACATAGGTGTACAGAGGCCCATTATCAGCAACCATCACTCCTGTGTTCCAATGGTACGTTGTGTTAGCTAATCCAAGTTGATCATTTTAAAAGGCTCATTAGAAAACCCTTTTGCAATTATGTTAGCACAGCTGAAAATGGTTGTGCTGTTTAAAGAAACAAAACGGGCCTTCTTTAGACTAGTTAGTCAATAGTCATTTACAACATTAACAATGTCTATCTACACTCTATTTCTGATCAATTTGATGTTATTTTAGTGGCTTCGTAAGAAGCATTTCAAGGTCCTGGAGTGGCCTAGCCAGTCTCCAGGTCTCAACCCCATAGAAAATCTTTGCAGGGAGTTGAAAGTCCGTGTTGCCCAGCAACAGCCCCAAAACATCACTGCTCTAGAGGAGATCTGCATGGAGGAATGGGCCAAAATACCAGCAACAGTGTGTGAAAACCTTGTGAAGACTTACAGAAAACATTTGACCTCTGTCATTGCCAACAAAGGGTATATAACAAAGTATTGAGATAAACTTTAGTTATTGACCAAATACTTAATTTTCCACCATAATTTGCAAATAAATTCATAAAAAATCCTACAATGTGATTTTCTGGATTTTTTTTCTCATTTTGTCTGTCATAGTTGAAGTGTATCTATGATGAAAATTACAGGCCTCTCTCGTCTTTTTAAGTGGGAGAACTTGCACAATTGGTGGCTGACTAAATACTTTTTTGCCCCACTGTATATATATATACTTAGAATTTTTTTGTCCATTAAAATAACATCAAATTGATCAGAAATACAGTGTAGACATTGTTATTTTTTATATATATATATTTATCCTTTCCATATCCACCAAGGACAGATTCAATCTTCATCCTGCTTGGCAAACATGATTATTGGTCACATCTGCATGTATAGGCAGCCAGCTCAAAGTAATCTCCTACTTGAGTGAAGCTGTCACTGGATGAGCATGCATGGCGTTTCACATTATTATTCGAAACTGTGCTGCATAAGAAGCCCTCTAATGTGAAGATACATGCAGCGCTGGATAAGAAGCCCTCTGGGGTTAGTGGTGGCAGATGGCATGATTTTCAGAACAAAGCATCAATGTGACAAACTTCTGCAGGGCCAAGAACCCGCTGTAAGTACTGAGATTACCGTTTGACTCTGTAGCCTATGGGTGGTTTGATGGAAAATAAAACATACAATTGATTATCGGTAATTACAGCCTCTACTATTAAACAATCAAAAAAACATATTTTTTATTTAACTTAGCAAGTCAGTTAAGAACAAATTCTTATTACAATGACGGCCTACCCCGGCCAACGCTGTGCACCGCACTACGGGACTCCCAATCACGGTCGGATGTGATACAGCCTGGAATCGAACCAGGGACTGTAGTGACACCTCTTGCACTGAGATGCAGTGCCTTATAGACTGCTGCGCCACTCGGGAACCCAAATCATATTAGGTTTATTCCTGCTGTTTCAGTGCCATCACCTGGGATTAAAGCCACAAGAGGGCCGACTGCCACTTCCTCTTCTGTTCTCAGAGGGCATTCATAAAAATGTAAAAATACTCAGCCTCATCTCAACATTTCACCCGTAGAATGATTTGTTGTATAATCAAAACTG
The DNA here is from genome assembly GCF_034236695.1 of Oncorhynchus nerka. NCBI lineage: Eukaryota > Metazoa > Chordata > Actinopteri > Salmoniformes > Salmonidae > Oncorhynchus > Oncorhynchus nerka. Next base: position 23,095,664 of record NC_088424.1, on the reverse strand, counting down.
TTAAACAAAAGAGCGAAGTTAGTAGTTAAAAGTTGGTTATGAAAATGCATTGTTCATAGATAAAGATAGTAGGCCACTCTGGTGATTGGGGCAGCTGGCAAGGCTGAGGCTACTTTTCAGTCGCCTGAGAGATACAGGATCCAGTGGCATGTTGAGAAGAGGAGGGAGTAGCTGGCAAAGACGGGGTGGGATTAAGTTAACACCACTTTAACTGAAGGATTCGTGATCTCTGTAGACTGAGAAGCCCGGACATTTTAAATATGTATTGCGTCATTTTAAATTCAGAGTCACATTTTCAAACGAAAACTTTCTGTATGATGATTAACAATATACAGACTTATCTGTGAATAAGTATTTTATTAACAGTAATAAACACCCCTCCTTTAACTGCATTCAAGATGTGCAATAAAAACGGTGTACAGCCGTTCATAAAAGTATGTTTAGGTGATACCAAGTATTTTACCATAGGTAGCAACTCATGATCTGGAAAGTAACAAGGTGAAGCAATTTTCCTTATACTTAGTGACAGGCAAACAGTCAAGTTAAGGCTACAAAAACAAGCCATTATCCCTATATGGTTATACACAGTCAATGCCGATTAGTTCTCCCAAATCAGCTTCAGGTGTGTGGTGATCAAATATTAGGTGTCCATATACGCAATGTAATTCACATGCAATGAGTAACCATCAATGAGGCAAAATAAAAACTTCTAACTAAAGACTCAGCAGAGGTGACTTTCAGGTATCAAAATCATACTAGCTACAGACCCCTAACAAAAACTGTTTTAATGTAGGACAACAAACCACATAGGATAATGAGGAAAAGTTGAGTGTAGTAATGATTAGATAATGTATGTGCTTTTTATAACAGTCTAGTAAAAAACACGAGTTGGCGCACACCCAAAAATGTTTGCAGAGGTGCTGACTGACACCCTGAAGAAAGCACTGAGTGCTGAAACGTTGGTTGTACCCAAATTGTTGGGAGCATATTGAGTGTACGAAATTCTTTCTTTTTACATGCTTTATATAACAAAATGGTCTATCAAAACAGAATTTACAGAAATAATTCAATGTAACAAAAAGCTGATCAAGATTCAGCTTCAATCATTGGCTTTGAGGTGGGGAGTATAACTGTATGGCTCACAAGACATGTCAGTTACTGGCATTGGCTGGTGGACACATCACTGGGTTAGGGTCATGTCCAACAGATTAAAAACTAGGCCTATTTCATTATGTTGCTGATCTAAAATGTGCAAGAAAGTCCAACTGGGTTTCATTGATCTTCTTCAGTAGTGCTTTTCCTGCAAGTAATCTTTCATCTTGTTTGGCAAAGGCAATTTCTGGATAAGGTCAATCCGTGTGTACTGACGGATGACAAACCGACAGAGGTACTGCATGGAACGCACCTGCATAAACCTTGAGATAGGGTTTGTCAGTCTGACAGGATACGTGGCCGTCCCTGGTGTACGAGATCGTGAATAGCAGAAAGCTCCACTCTCAGAATCTCTGATGGAATGTTCAATGAGTTCCACTATTGATATGTGACCCTCCACATCTGGCTGTTCGTAGAAACTGAAACTGCCATTGGAGTGTTCGATCCTGGTGTGGAGGGTCTTACCCTGTGAACGAAAGCTCAAGCTCAAAAGATAACGATCATCTGAGCTGTCTCGCACCAAGAATGACCCATCTGGTAGGCTAGCAAGTTTTTCCTCAGCTTCCCAACGCGTTATAGGACCCCAGTACCAACCCTGCTTGGCCAGTTTCTTTAGCTCTACTGTAAGGCTTGTTACAATCATGGGTCCGCTGTGCTGAACAGCATCATAAACCCTGCCAACGCCAGGGGCTGAATTGGGGTCAAAGTTGAGATGGTGCATCACTCTCTCTGCACCATGCGAATGAGAAGAACCACCATATACTTGGAAACTCCTTCGGATGTGACTGCCAGGTAGCTGAGGTAGCAAAGGGGAGAGAGGAGAATCTATTCTAGAGTCTGGAATAAAGACACCTGCAGATTCATAGAGCAGTCTATTCACTGATGGGTCCATGAATATGTCTGGTGACATCAGCTCCTCCTGGTCAATGGGGTCTTCCGCTGCATGAGGAGGGAAGCCCTCGGGCTGAGGCACCCCATCTATTGGAGAGGAATTATCCATGCCTTTTTCAAGGTCATCATCTAAAGGCATTGCATAGTGAATATAGTTCTGAGGTGATAGTCCAATAATTGCAGGCACATTTTCAACATCAATATCTAGATGCAAATCACAATTCTGAGGCTCAGTGCTCTCAGATGAATCCTGAAAAAGCCTATCCATCTGGGGGTCAGGGAATACTTTCTGAATGCCATAAAGAGATGGGCTGGGGTCTGATGAGTGTATCATAGCTTTCACTTTCCCATCCATTCTAAGGCATGTTTCCTCAGAATTCGCTGCCCTGAGGGCCCATGGCGTGGGGCTATAATGGTGACTACTAGATCTTAGATGGTGCTGTGATTTTACGTCGTTAAAGAAAATGGGTGCTGAGGAGCACGAGAATGTGTCATCTTCACAGGTTACGGATGTGGAACTTTCTTTTATTTTACTTTTCTGTTTTGCCGAAAGCCTCCTTTTCAGTGATCCCATAAGACTCTCACTTTTTGAGCCGTTCTTACGGCCTTTCTTCTCCTCGTGATCAAAATCGTTACAAACAAGTTCTTTGCTGTAACATTTTCCAAACATTGAATCTGTTGAAAAGTTGGTATCTGAATTTGGCTGTGGTACAACATCCTCTCCCTCCTCTTTGCCTTTTAGGTTGAATGACTTTCGTATTGTTTTCAGACTAATTTTCTTCATTTTGGAAGTCCCTCAGACATGTGGGGATCTCATAGATGTGTGGATGGCCACAAAGGTTGTCCTTCAAAAGCAGTCATCCCTGAAGAAGAAAAAAATCCCATTAATTTATTCCACATCAAGACAAGACAAAGAATACATATCCTCAGTAGTTGTCATAACATTTCGAATACCGCAGTCTTATCGATCATGGCTAGCTACCTTTCTACAGTAGCCTGTTTTTCCAACTGCTGGCGATATCTATGAAGAAGCCCAACACTACAGTTACATCCTGCTGCTAGTACAAGTGTTTGGATGCTAGCTAGCTAGCCAGCTAAGGTGGCCACCCAAGAAACAAAGAGGGCTAGCTGGCTAGCTTCTTTCATACTTCGATTAACTTTTGATATTACCTGTCATCCTCTGTTAAAAACGGGTTTCCCAGTAAACTGTCAAGATCGATGCATTTTGAGTTCGCTGGGAAATCAAAGCACTTGGCTTGGTTTTGACAGCTAACGTTACTGCCTAACGACGTTAGCTAGCTTCGGACAGGCTGCTAGCCAGGCATCTAGCTAGCTAACTGGCTTTAGAGATCCCACACGATTCAATGTAGAAAAAGCAGTACAAACTATGTCTAACTGGTTAGGAAGCTAGCTAAATAACGTTATATATATATTTTTGAATATTCCTTGCAGAACTGCTGTAGCTAATAAGTTGCACATTTGTAGCTATACTTAGCTAACGCTAGCTATCTAGCTAGAACTTTTCAGTCTCCCTTCCTGTCGTTGTCCTTTGTTTACATGACTATTGCATTGTGGGAAAAGAGGTAAGGAATTCCCCAGATCTGAACGCATTGATAATCACTTCAATTTACATGTTCATTTTCATATTTAGCCTACACAATAAATTTGGTTTCACATATTTGATTTAAATCAGCACAAAACCTTTCCAAAATAAAACCCTAACCTTTGTTTTATAATTAGATTCCAAGGGTGTATTCATTCTGTCAATTCTGTTGCAAAACCTGAATTTGTCAATACTCTGTTTGCTTCCATTTCCGTATTGATGGTAAACCGGTTTCCGTAATGAATACGCCCCCGAGGTTTATTCATTAGTAGGATTTGCAAAACGTTTTGTAAAGGAAACCGTTTCCCGGTAACTCTAGGAACCTAATGGAAGCAAACAGAGAAAATGGAACGAAACGAGGAGGGACCTACCTGAAACTCTCGTTTTCATTGAAAATGTTTTTCGTTTGGAGTAAACGGTTTTATTGTAAAATTATTGTAACAGTACTTAGCCTATATAGGATATTTGGGCAAAAGACCTAAACAGGCATGGTATTTAATTGTAATATTGATCCTGCATGTTAGTTTCCTACTTTATGTCCTTCCATGCCGTGGAAGTCCACTGCTTCATGTCTCATAGGCCTAGGTTTGAATGTTTGCTTAGTAATGGAGGATACATAGATTATTAATGTTCTACAGAACTGTTGCTTTTGGACAGCATGAAATAAAAAAGAAAACACAGCAATTCCACTCCCATATCCACAAGAGCTCCCAAATGAACTTCTCAGACAATGACAGCACTGTCCATAAAAAGGGCTTCAGGCACTGCTTTGTGCACTGTATGGTCCCGAAAGTAAAACATGTTTGTTTTAATTGGAAAGGATGTAAAAGATGCCCAATGCGTTGAGAAACTATGTTATGCTCTAGAAATGATCTTTACCCTTAAAATTACAGAACAGATTGAGGCAGACATTGCTTTCATGCTTTTGAGGAGAATGAGTTTTTTTTCAATATCATCTGACTTTATACTGAGTCACGAGGCAAGTGGTGGTGCAGCCAGATGGGAAACGAGCATAAGTAATTTGTGTGGTCACTGGGTCAAAACTCAAAGCCCTGACAAGTCATTCTTTAACACAGACATGCACCATGGCGGCTGTATAATGGGAGCAGACAGCATACGCGGCAATAAGGTTAATTAGACTGCAATGAAGCTCAGTATGAGAGAGCTCCCAATGACTCAAATCACAAGCTGTTCCAATCTCTCCAAATTAAATATATCCCAGCATCTCTGAGTGAGGTGAATGACAGATCACAAATTAACACTGATTGTTCATGTGAACCCTCATTCTGTTCACTTTGGGGGCAGTTTAACTAAGATCTTGATCACTGAGGAACATGGTTAACTTCTTGAACTTGTAAGAATAATAGACAAAAAGTTGTTGGATATAATGAGCTGTAAATTAATAAGAATTGGCCAGGTTCCCCCTCTCTCTCTCTCTCTCTCTCTCTCTCTCTCTCTCTCTCTCTCTCTCTCTCACTCACTCTCACTCTCACTCTCTCTCTCTCTCTCTCTCATTATTTCAATTTCTCCACCTTGATCATTTTGTGCACTTTGAGCTTGAGGGTAGGTGTTAAAAGTAACTCAAGTCAGCAGAATGAGTTTGATCTCTTCTCATCTCTTCCTCTCCCAGTCCTAGTCGGTTTGTTTGTTCTTTTGACCCCTCACGTTTCTGTATCTGCTTCCTCTCCAATATTTTTCTGCCCCCCCCAGGCCTGGCGTGCCACCCACTGGTGGGGAAAGGCATCCTGGGAAAGTGGGATGCTGCCAACAAGAGGTGCAATGGCATCTCCGCTAAAGTATAAAATATTAAAGTAATTCAAGAAATGTAACTGTGTAGAACCCCCAGAATGTAGCTGATTACATTTAGCTATTTCTTTACTTTCTTTGATTAGCTATGATTATTATAAATTGTGGTTTGATCAGAACGAGACGACACTTGAGATATTCCATAGGGACCTTTCTCTGTGCCCTGTATGTTCCCCTAATGGTACATGAGTATACATACATTACATTATCTTCAGTGCTTTGACAGAACTTTTATCCTGCAGAGGGCATCATTGTCATTGTTCGTTTGCACATACCTCTAGACATAATAAGTGTACAGTCCCACTGGGCAAAACTGGATGAATCCGTGTTGTTTCTACGTCATAAAAAAAATAAAAATCAATGTGAAAACTGATTGGATTTGAAAAAAGTCATCAACGTAAGGGAATTTCTTCAAACTTTTAACCGAAATCCAATGACATGATCAAATTCTTTGTTGATTTCACATTAAAGTTGACAACTCAACCAAATAAATAAAAACTAGATGTTGAACTGACGTCTGTGCCCAGTTAGGTGACTCTAAGTAACGGAAGTAAAGTACATAAACTCAGATCTATTTTCTAGCCTGGTTCCTTATGTAGGAGGAAATCGTAATAAAAAACAGGTGAGGGCTGGAGCTGGCAATTGGTGCTGGTTGTTGGCACCATTCTTTTATGGCTTGGCAGCTGCATGTTGATCCTGCACCCCCATTTCATCAAGACAAAAAGCTACTATTTTATACTCCTTATACTCCACGATTCTAGAATGGTTTATGTGTGAATGGTGAAAAAAAGGAGAAATCAAAACCCTCCTGTAAACAGAAAAAGGTCAGAGATGACGTGGGGAGTGAGGCCCAGCCCCTTGGTGACTATATTCTTAAGTGTGTAAATTCTATTTGTAGCCTTGCTTGTTGTTTACAGTCTGCACTCCAAACCCAAGAAACTAAATAAATATGGAGGCTTGGACGAATTCTTATGTCACTACAGAGGTTATTTTGAGTCTCTACTGTGCAGTGAAAATGCAAGTGGGTGATATATTGTGTAGATTAACTTTTATATACACTACCGTTCAAAAGTTTGGGGTCACTTAGAAATGGCCTTGCTTTTGAAAGAAAAGCACATTTTCTGGCCATTAACATAACATCAAATTGATCAGAAATACAGTGTCGACATTGTTAATGTTGTAAAAGTCACTTCGCTCCCACACACTGACTCGGTACCGGTGCCCCTGTCTCTAACCAGAATAGAAAGAGGAGTGGGAGGCCCCGTGCTCAACTGTGCAAGAGGACAAGTATAATAGTGTCTAGTTTGAGAAACAGACGCCTCACAAGTCCTCAACTGGCAGCTTCATTAAATAGTACCCACAAAACACCAGTATCACGTCAACAGCGAAGAGGCGACTCCAGGATGCTGGACCCCAAACTTTTGAACGGTTGTGTATTTCATACTGTAGGGCACAGTATCTACAATTACTTTCAATTGCATTCACAATGCAGGTCTCCAGTCAGAAAGCATATTGTGTTTGTCAAAAGAAGTAAAGAGTAAACCAGTTGCCCCATAGAGGGGCTAATTGATGCAAAGCTGAATGTTTGTAAGACGTACTGTATACTGTACTGTACTGTACACAAGTGACTAATTCATGATTATTAGTATAATGAAAGTGGAGGCTCCACAGAGGAGGAAAGGGAGGACCATCCTTCTCAGTGAATTTCATTTTTTTTTAAATTGTGAAAGATTAAAAAAGTTATTATTTTTTAGATAAAACTATACTAAATATATTCACCAAATAATTGATTGAAATACACTGTTTTGCAATGAAGTTCTACAGTAGCCTCAATAGCACTCTGTACGGTAGCACCATGGTGTTACCGGAAGACAGCTAGTTTCCGTCCTCCTCTGGGTACATTGACTTCAATACAAAACCTAGGAGGCTCATGGTTCTCACCCCCTTCCATAGATTTACACGGTAATTATGACAACTTCCGGAGGACATCCTCCAACCTATCAGAGCTCTTGCAGCATGAATAAACATGTTCACCCAATCAAAGAATCAGAGAATGAATCTAGTACTGAAAGCATGTACTATAGCTAGCTAGCACTGCAGTGCATAACATGTGATGAGTTGTTGACTTAAAGAGAGAGAAAGACAATAGTTGAACAGTTTTGAACAAATACATTTCTTTAAAAATTTAGAAGAAGCAAGAGAAAGAGAGAGAGCTAGCTATATTTCATTGTATTTCACTTTCACTTATCTAGCATATGCCGCTAACTAACTTAGCCTACTCAAACACCAGGCTCAAACAGAGAGGGTTGCTATGTTAGCTCGCTGGCTATGGCTATCCAACACTGGAACTCTTCCAAGTCAATGTAAGCTTTTGGTTTTATAGATGTAATGCCACTGAGGCTGCCGGTGTAACCGCTAAACTGCTTGCTGACTGTAGACTGTACTGTATGATTGTAGCAGGTTTTCTAACATGTTAGTTTTGGTAGCTATGTTGTCTAAGACATTAGCTAATATGGTGAAAACGATGTAGGCTTTGTGTAGCAGTTAGCGGTTATGATATAGTTTGCCTTCGAAAAGTTTTTTTGCCTGGTCACAGACAGCTGATGTGTTGTTCACAAGTGAAGGGAAAGGTGAGAGGAGGAGAGCGCATATATGCAAGAAGGAATTGATATAACAAGCAAAATTATCATGCTGTTTGTATGTGATGATGTGAAAGTGAACTGTGTTTGAGTGTGGTCAGGAGTGTATTCATTCCACAGATTCTGTTGACAAATGTTTCTTAGACAAAAGCAAACGGAGATGAACATACCAGAATTTGTCCAATAGAAACTCTCATTTGCAACTGTTAGACTAATGATTACCAACTAGAACAGCCAGATGCAGGTAGGAGTATGCAAGGTGGTATTGAATGTGTCACTGTCTGTCACCTTGATTACTCTAATTTATATCTCAACCTGTGCACCTTTCATTCATAGGCTGGGTTGTAGCAACCTCATGATGGGTAATAGGGACAATTAGAGTATCATGTAGTAGCCTAAACCTATCACTGTTACATTGAACTGGGTGAATGCAATATGAATGAGAGTCATTCAAAATGCTGTAATAGAAATAAGGGCATGCTCATAAAAATAAAAAAGTTCTCCCTCATCTTAAACGTCACGACTGCCACTGGTGAACACTTATCCTGCAGTGTGCTGCATGGGGGGTAGCCTAATAACAGATGTTACAAAAACACATTTAATGAATTTCATAAATATTAAGATGAAAATAGTCTCATCATTTATGTGTACTCTGCTCAAGGCAGCGACAGGAGGGCACCAATAAAGTGTGCCAAGACGTTAGACAACTATTCTGGGACTATTCTGGGATTTACGGAAAAAGTTTCATAGGGTTCTTTAGGGACAAACAGTAGGGGCATGAAAAGAGTCCATAAAGAGTTGACTGGTTCTACTATTGCAGTACGAGACTGTGGGGAATATTGCACGGTTGCCACACTGTCAGTGGAAGTCTGTGTGTGGGATACCAACAAATAGGGAGAGAAAGAGAGAGGCTTGCCATCATCACAACTGGGTGGGTGTGTGTGGAGGAGGAAGGGTGATGAGGTCAGAGCAGGAGGGTGCACATGTTTGATCCACTATGTAGAGATGCAGGAGAACCTTATTCTAACTCTGAAATGCTCATGTTGTGAATAAAAACGTGCGTATTAAATGGAAATTGAGAATAGTTTGTTGTTGCATTTCCTACTTCAGAATATGTACCCTATGGGTTGTAAACTCTATAGGCTACATGTTCTGAAGTGCAGTGTTGGGGTCAGAATTGAATTGAGTGGGAAATTGCTCTTTGATTCCAATTCAATTCTTGCATTTGAATTGAACACATCTCACAGGACACAGAATTTGAAATCATTTCCAGACTACTGTAATTCTTAAAAATAAATTGGGGGGGAATTCCGTGACATGTATCCTATCTATTGCATGTGAGAGTGAATTTAAATTATCGCTGTTATAAATAACACATTATCATTATAAAACCAGCAATGCAAATATAATGACTCTCTTCCAACTAAACACAGCTGGCAACTATGTTACCATAATAATGGTTAACTCTCTCATTTTTCTGGAGTTAGTGATTGTTGCCCCATATACAGTACATTATATATGTCCACCCAGAAGTCAACCTCAGGAGCAAGCTATAAAGCATGAGAATGATTGTACAAGTCATATTTAGAAACCACTCACCTCTACACACCAGCTAATGTTTCTCTAGCGGTTAGCTGCCTTGACATTTCAAACATACTTCAAAACTCATATAATTACTGACTATATTTTACATACAGTAGTTGTACTGTACAATAAACCAACATCCACAATCAAAAATATTTTAAAAGTACTCACACTCTAACTAGTAACATAAATGATGTCATTGGAGGCTCAGGAGTAAATTGGATCAAGTGAGATAATTCTATAAAGATATAAAGTATCATGATTGCACAGAACCCAATGGGCAAAAACTGGTTGAATCAATGTTGTTTCCACAACATTTCAACAAAAAAACTCAATGTGATGATGTTTAATCAACGTGCAAAAATGATTGGATTTGTTGAAAGTCATACATTTTTTCCCCACCAAATGTTTTACCTAAATCCAATGGCATGGTCAATTTTTGTTGTTGTTGATTTCACGTTGAATTCATGTTAGTTGACAACTCAACCAAATGTAAATCAAAACTAGACGTTTAACTGATGTCTGTGCCCAGTGGGAACACTGTTCACTGTACTGTACTGCACTGTACTACAGTGTGTCAAATTTAGGAGGGTTATACTATAACAACATTCATTTGATGGAGCTGATTTCTACTCACAGCAACCACAGACATTGGACAAGCATTAACAAGTACTGGAAGACATTCATCAAATACATGATAAACACATAATATTCTCCAACTTTTTTGATTGATTATTATTTTATTTAGTATCAGGTATACTATTAGCAGTCGCTACAGTTCAAATGAAAGGAAACTAATCTAATTTCACCAAACAGCACCTCTGAGATGGTGATGTATTGATCCTTGTGCGGGTCTGTGACGGTGGGGTCTTTTCATGTTGTATAACACTCCTGCAGCAGTGAACAGTTGGCGTCTTTGCCAGTGGACTCCTCTGCAACACTGCCCTGTGAATTTTGACAGTGTTCTGATGCATGCCTCTTCTCTCTGGAGAGTGGTGCGGAACTCAATGAGGCCATCAGCAGCTCTCTATCAGCCCTGGTCCTCTTCCTGGAAAAGTTCCTCTCAGTCCAGCCCCCCGGTCACTCAGCAGAATGGTGGTGATAGTGGGGGTTGTGTGTTATAATGGGTCACCACTACAGTACAGTGTATACAATGTATTAACCATAGCTTTGCATTAGCAATGGAAGCTAGTATGTAATATCTATTTCTAAAGAATGGATAAAATTTTATGGATAAAGGTCAATATGTCTGTCCTGTTGGATTCCCTTGTTTCTATTCCATATTGAAGTAAGTCTGACCCACTTACAGCTTTAATATTTAACCATCTCTTATGTTTACTGACTATATACGTAGTCTAACAAGAGCTTTTGACAAAATTAGAGAATACAGTACATTATCTTAGATATGATCTTGCCCCTTTAAAAAAGTTACAGCATTAGTTAAAATGCGTTATCCGAAGCAAACTCCTTTCAGACGAAACTATTGAGTAAAATATACTGAACTTGAATCTCAATCCTTACATAAAGCATCCCACAGAGGGTATGTGTGTGTACGGGTGACTGACAGAGACCTTTCAGCTGGGGTTGACCACATCTGTGGCAGGCGTGGGGGAAATGCATCCAGGGAAGTGAGATCGAGATCAACACACACAAAGTCACTCTTTGTCTGCTCTACCTAGCGCACAGCCAGTGGGCCCGAGTAGTTTAACATAAGGGCTTGCTCAGCTTTCATTCTTTACTGCTCCTGCCTGGAAAGGATATGGGCTTTCTACAAATTCTGTTTTTGAAATGTTGAATATGAGTGCCTGAGTTCTGTGTATAGATGAACATGTGTAATAGCTGTATAATGTATATAAAAAATATTATGAATGTTTCAACCAGATAATTGGGTTTGGGGGGGGGGGGCTGTAGAAATATGAAAAGCTACTACTGAATACACCAGGATTTAGCCCTTTATCACACAGTAATGCCCTGTGAACCTGACAAACACATGTTAGATCTAGGACAGTAAGACAGTACTCTCTCTGCCATCCAGACAGGGTACCAGTAGTTTCCAGTACATTAATGGTGCCTTTCTAACAACGTGAGGTAGTGCTTTATAAACTACATACCATACAGCTACTGTATTATGAACAGTAGCAATCAATGGAGAACTGATAAGGTTTTCATGAAACATATAATAATTGCTATACTGTATGTTCAGCTAAAAGACATGCTATGAAAATCCCAACTGTCCTTCCAGAATTGACCATTGATAACAATGATTTCTTCACAAATGTAAATAAATAATGCATATTTTGGGTGTCTCACCATGTGGTTCGTGCTATGAAATTCTCTGACGCACTCCTGGCCAGCCAGGCTTGAACTGTGAAAATCTATGAATAAGGGCTATACAATTTTGTATCATGAAATATAACATCAACATCAGTCACCAAAATGTATAAAATACTTACACATTTTTTAAAAACAATGCAAGATTTGAAATATCATAGAATTAAAACCTTTACCATGCATGCACATTACATATTTTTCTGTTCTGATACAAATATCTATGAGAGATTGCAATTTGTTAGACATTCAACTTATTTACAACATGTTATATACATCCAATATACAGTCTTAAAAGATCTACATTTGAACAGTGTATCTCTGTATATGTTGTGATCAAAGTGAATTGAACAGCCTTGAGAAGCTGAGGTGCAGCTTAGCAAGAGAAGGAAACCAGCAGTGTAATTACTGGCCGTGAAATGACAAGTGCTCATTTTCATTGCCAGTGTCCTTGCAATGTGGATTCAAATGACTGCAAATACTCTGAATGCTTTGCCACCTGAGGGATTCTGTAGGCTGGGAGGAAGAATGGACACTTGTGTAAGTTTGCATTCAGCTTAGAACAGTTCACATAGTCAAGCCAAGGTACAGTATATGACACTGATACTAGCCTATAATGTATCTTTTATTTGAGCTTTATTTAACTAGGCAAGTCAGTTAAGAACAAATTCTTATTTTCAATGAGGGCCTAGGAACAGTGGGTTAACTGCCTTGTTCAGGGGCAGAACAACAGATTTTTAACTTGTGATCTCAGGGATTTGATCTTACAACCTTTCAGTTACTAGTCCAACACTCTAACCACTAGGCTACCTGCCACCCCAAATCTGACAAGGCAAAGAGTTTTTCTGACCACATGAGCCGACCAAGAAAAAATCCTGGTCCCTAGCCATTACGCATCCAAAAGCATTTGCAACAGTCAAAACCCCACAATTGGCACGCGTTTCCCTTATTCATGTCCCTTACCTTTCTGAAGAGATTCCGTTCTGATAGCTACCGCTGTACTGTCTCCTCTTGTCCACGGGCTGCACATCCAGGTAGCCTCCTGAGTCATTCTGAATGACACCAGCATGGATGGCTGCTCGACATATACTGGATTTCTAGAAAAGAACAAGGTAGGTTAGCGTAAAACACATGCCGGTTCTATGAGAGAAATAAAATATTTGGAGGCCATTGTCAGACATACATACATACATACAGACATACATACATACATACAGACAGACAGACAGACGGACGGACAGACAGACAGACGGACGGACGGACGGACAGACAGACATACATACATACATACATACATACATACAGACAGACATATACAAGGACTTACATCTGAATACCATTGTGTTCCAATGACTCTGGCACGGGTCTCATGCAGACAATTGCGGGGGCAATACATCCTGATGGGGGGAAAATATCTATTAAACACGGTATCAACTTTACAGTAGAAGGTCAAGTTCGGTTTATTAGAAAGTGACCTCTTTCTTTACCTTGGACAGTGCCGTGCAGGTTTTTTGTAGGGACAAAACCGTGCAACGGTGGTCTCACATGTGACTGCTTTTACTGAGGAGCAAAGATGCCACAATGTCATTCAAACAATACATGCATTACTGAGACATAAAGGTGCACGACATGATAGTAGACCAGACATACCTGGTACAGTAAATACGTTGAAGGCATTTGCACTCCTGTTCATCCTGTAAATTTGAATCATTTGGTGTGAAAACGTGTCACTTGTTGGTTTGGCTTTATGACAAACATAATGGAATGAGTAAAACACACATAGTGGAATGAGTTAAACAAACATAGTGGAAAGAGTAAAACACACATAGTGGAATGAGTAAAACACACAAAGTGGAATGAGTAAAACACACATAGTGGAATGAGTAAAACAAATATAGTGGAATGAGTAAAACAAATATAATAGAGTGAGTAAAACAAACATAGTGGAATGAGTAAAACACACAGAGTGGAATGAGTAAAACACACAAAGTGGAATGAGTAAAACACACATAGTGGAATGAGTAAAACAAATATAGTGGAATGAGTAAAACACACATAGTGGAATGAGTAAAACACACATAGTGGAATAAGTAAAACAAACATAGTGGAATGAGTAAAACACACATAGTGGAATGAGTAAAACACACATAGTGGAATGAGTAAAACAAACATAGTGGAATGAGTAAAACACACATAGTGGAATGAGTAAAACACACATAGTGGAATGAGTAAAACACACAAAGTGGAATGAGTAAAACAAATATAGTGGAATGAGTAAAACAAACATAATGGAATGAGTAAAACAAACATAATGGAGTGAGTAAAACAAACATAATGGAATGAGTAAAACAAACATAGTGGAATGAGTAAAACACACATAGTGGAATGAGTAAAACAAACATAGTGGAATGAGTAAAACAAACATAGTGGAATGAGTAAAACAAACATAGTGGAATGATTAAAACAAACATAATGGAATGATTAAAACAAACATAATGGAATGAGTAAAACACACATAGTGGAATGAGTAAAACAAACATAATGGAGTGAGTAAAACAAACATAATGGAATGAGTAACACAAATATAATGGAGTGAGTAACACAAATATAATGGAGTGAGTAAAACAAACATAGTGGAATGATTAAAACAAACATAATGGAATGAGTAACACAAATATAATGGAGTGAGTAAAACAAACATAATGGAGTGAGTAAAACAAACATAATGGAATGAGTAAAACAAACATAATGGAGTGAGTAAAACAAACATAATGGAATGAGTAAAACAAACATAATGGAATGAGTAAAACAAACATAATGGAAGGAGTAAAACAAACATAACGGAGTGAGTAAAACAAATATAATGGAGTGAGTAAAACAAATATAATGGAGTGAGTAAAACAAATATAATGGAGTGAGTAAAACAAATATAATGGAAGGAGTAAAATTTTAACTCACGCAACAGACTGAACACCATTTTTGTACGACTTTGTGAAATGTGATTTTCTTCCTTGTCTTGTAACGTCCAGCCAGCCTCCACCATCGTCTATGATTCCAGCGTGCAAACCAGCTCCGCAAACACTTGATTGCTGAAAAATTAAAATATGTTTCACTACTCTTTATACCAGGGTTCCCGAACTGGCGGCCCGTGGGCCAAATCATTTTATTTGGCCCCCCAAGTTTAATGAGCATATTCATTTTTTTTGTGTGAATTTTCATTGTTGGACATAAAACACTGTAAAAACACCAGGAAATCAGCTCCAAGTGATTTTATTTGAGGAAATATGTTCCCAAGTTTTCCCACAAATAAATAGAGAGACATATGTGATCGTATCCCAATGTAATCACTATGTTTTTGTCAGGTACTATATCGGTTTGCGCTTCTTCTTATTGTGGTCAATTTGCAGTGTACAAATGATTTATAATTATGTTCCGGCCTCCTGACCATCCTCGGCCTGCAGTTGAATTTAGTTGGGGACCCCTGCTTTATGTATTATGACAGTATACTATGGCCATCCCCAACTGTTCAACTCCCGCTCTGAGGGGTGTTATCCAATACTGTTCAAGAATTAGAATATGTGAGCAAAATGACTAAAGTTGTTTTATATCATTATTTTATATCCTACAACTTGTGCACTGAGAATAGACAAAACAAATTGACATATACAAAATTGTGTTTTCCTTTCATACCATATCATAATACCCAGTCCCTATGACTTTTCCTGGGCTAGACAAGCATCCAGGAAGACACTCATACCTGCAAGAAGAAACAATAGTTATAACTCAGCTTTGACCGATTCACAGGAATGAGTAAGATCTGGTAAGTGACAGCATCGACTTTAGGAACAACTTAGGCCTACCTACAGTATTACTAGTGTTTCTTATTTTCATTGACAGCCTAGGAATAGTGGGTTAACTGCCTGTTCAGGGGCAGAACGACAGATTTGTACCTTGTCAGCTCGGGGGTTTGAACTTGCAACAACCTTCCAGTTACGAGTCCAACACTCTAACCACTAGGCTCCCTGCCGCCCCAAACATAATGGAATAAGTAAAACAAACAGGCCTACCTACAGTATTATTAGTGTTTCCTTTACAACGTAGGCCTATCTACAGTATTACTAGTGTTTCCTTTACAACGTAAGCCTACCTACAGTATTACTAGTGTTTCCTTTACAACTTAGGCCTACCTACAGTATTACTAGTGTTTCCTTTACAACGTAGGCCTACCTACAGTATGACTAGTGTTTCCTTTACAACTGTAGGCCTACCTACAGTATTACTAGTGTTTCCTTTTACCTAACAGTATTACTAGGCCTACCTACTACAGTATTACTAGTGTTTCCTTTACAACAGTATTATTAGGCCTACCTACAGTATTACTAGTGTTTCCTTTACAACTAAGGCCTACCTACAGTATTACTAGTGTTTCCTTTACAACTAAGGCCTACCTACAGTATTATTAGTGTTTACTAGTGTTTCCTACAGTATTACAACGCCTACCTACAGTATTAGGCCTACAACTAAGGCCCAGTATTACAGTTTATTACAACTAGGCCTACCTACAGTATTACTAGTGTTTCCTTTACAACGTAGGCCTACCTACAGTATTACTAGTGTTTCCTTTACAACGTAGGCCTACCTACAGTATTACTAGTGTTTCCTTTACAACTAAGGCCTACCTACAGTATTACTAGTGTTTCCTTTTCAATTTAGGCCTACCTACAGTATTACTAGTGTTTCCTTTACAATGTAAACCTACCTACAGTATTACTAGTGTTTCCTTTACAACGTAGGCCTACCTACAGTATTACTAGTGTTTCCTTTACAACTTAGGCCTACCTACCTATTACAAGTGGTTCCTTTACAACGTAGGCCTACCTACAGTATTACTAGTGGTTCCTTTACAACTTAGGCCTACCTACCTATTACAAGTGGTTCCTTTACAACGATCACGCAGCTTGGTCTCACAGTCCATCTGTTGACCTTTAAAAACAAGAAAACCAATCTCACTTAGATCTTCTGGCAGTCATTCCAAATATAAACTTATCTGTCTGGTGACAGACATGTCCTACTGTACAATGACATTGTATATGAAATACAGTGCAATCAAATGAGAGATAAATTCTTACACATTTGCACTGTGCTGACCACCTCATTCCTCTCCACGTTGTCATTGGATGATGGTGTTGGGGGCAGTGGTCTCGCCCGAGGCTCTTGGGCCCTCGGTTCTGGCTGCGTCTCCGGCTCGATGTAATTTGTCTCTTCTAGTTCAGGGGCAGGACGTCTCTGTACTCCGTTCTCTGAAGAAGAACAAGAGCCACATCACATGTTATATGCCCTGCAAAACAAAAATGTGAAAAGCAACCAATTTGTTTTGCACCAAAAAAGCAGCCTACCTTTGTAGCAGAGATTGTCCCTACAGCCTCCACCGTAGCTGGGCGGACAGGCAGAGCACGGGGTGCCATGTTTGTATGGGGCATGCCCCCACCAGTTTCCCCTGCACACAAATTACATCATAAAACACACTGAACCTTTTGAGTCAATCCCTCCCAGTTCCAATACACTACATAATATACAGCAATTTGAACTTAATAAAACATTTTTGTGGGGGGGACAAACATAAGAATATATTTTTTTAAACTGGAAAACTTACGGCGGTGAGTAGTTGCAAACCAAGTACACAGCTTTAGTCCAAATCATGCCCCACACATTCATATTGTAGCACACATTGATAGCGCATCCAATATGGCTGCTTGTTGCCCAAACCATCTGCAAAGACAGACAAAGTAGCTCCCTTCAGATAATGGTCCTCTCAGACTTCTCTGTCCTTAAATAAAGTCTTATGATATTGTCATAGGAAACTCTTACCTGTGTATAGTGAGTGCAGACGGGACCAGAGCATCTGAAAGGGCAGTGTGGGTTACATTCCTGTGGATAGGGATAACTGTAGTCTCTCACTTCATCATACCAGGCTTGGACGTGAAATGTTGGTGGTCGGTCTCTGAGGAAAGTGGAAACAAAACAATTGAGCTAACTGGACACAACCCATGGCAATATGTCAGTACTCTGTACTCCACTGTTTAATCACACATTTGTTGCCTCATGAGTTTATATGACCACACAACTGTCATTCATCCTGTTGAAGCCACCTAAAACAAAGTATCTAGGAGTAATCATGTTAGGAAATGGATATACAGTACTACTCTATAATGACATAATGCATATAATCAAACTGGTCATCTCTTCTGTTATTATACAGACCTTCCCCAGTGGGCACCCAGGTTCTGTCCAATCTGGGTTAGCATGTGTTGTGGTCCATGCTCCCACAGGCAGGTGTGTGCCCAGTGTTCAGCACTCCTCTCCAGCTCCATATCCCAAACCTTTCAAATGTGAAAGTCAGAGTTACTCTGATAAGCTAAACGCATATCTGCAGGCTCATCAGATTGGTGCTAGAGCTACTGAGACTAAAACTTAAAAATGCTTGTATTAGTGTTACTTAGACTTTAGAAATACAGCATTCTTGATAAACAAACATTGGAAATGCAAATCTTAACATTCTTCCCAGAAAGTATTGGGGGACCTGATGGCATTTTTAGTACTACTGGCCTCTTTGCAACAACTCTGCACTAAAGTGCACCAATCTGCACATGATACAGATCTTGTATTGGGTCAATTGACACTATAAACTATTTGTGCGCCACTTGTTTCTGACAAAGAGCTAAGTAGATATGATGTGAGGAATTCTAATGTTTCTGCCAAGCTGTAGTAAAATTGTCCATTAGAAGAATAGGTGTAGTGTGCTGCTGTTCTGCTGTTTAACTGCACTAACACCCATCAAGGTTCATTGAAAAAGGTGCCAGTCGGCTTCCCTGTACAGTCCTAATGTCTTCCATGTGTAGTACATTACATTAGTGATATATGCATTATGCACTGCTTAGGGTTAGTGCAGTGGGCTTGAAGGAAATGGACATACTGTAAGCCTGGATACTAATCTCTGTTTATACATGGAAATCGTCCAAATTGTCCAAATAGTGTTGGATATTTACATTAAGACATCAAAATGATGTCCTCTAAATGGCAAATCCTTTGTGTTCTTCTCAACATTTACAGTTAACCCCTCCATCTGGGAACAGTACTTTACATTGCTTCCAGGAATCCTTTGCAGAAACCTATATTTGATCAACCATACTTCAAAGGATGATGCCCAACTGTTAAAAGTTTGAGTCAACACAGACCCAGCTCTGTTGCCAAAGGCAATTAAATAAAGACTAATATTTGAAAATGTGAGTTTAAATGGTTGAGGCAGAGTGCACAATAACAGTGGAAGAGAGAGCTGGTCGGTAGCCAAGGCAGGGGCCAGAGTTCGAGGTTTGACAGGGGCAGTAACATACTGGCTTTATTGCTTGGCTGTTGGTCAGGCTTGTTTTTAGGTTTTGAAAAAGTACTCAATTTTCATACTTGAGTAAAAGTAAAGATACCTTGATAGAAAATGGCTCAGGTAAAAGTGAAAGTCACCCAGTAAAATACTACTTGAGTAAAAATATTTGTTTTTACATAAGTATAGTTGTGGAAAATTCACTCAATTGTCATACTTAAAAGTAAAAAGTAAATGCTAGATGTCAAATTCCTTATATTAATTAAGCAAACCAAACGGCACAATTTTATCATATTTTTACATTTACGGACAGCCAGGGGCAACACTCCAACACTTAGACAAAAATGTACAAATGCAGTATTTGTTAAGTTAATCTGCCCAATCAGAGGCGATTGGGATGACAACGCATTATTGGTAGGTGTGTTGTGAATTGGACCATACTGCTGTCCTGCCTGAGCATTCGAAAGTACTTTTGGGTGTCAGGGAAAATGTATGGGAGTAAAGATCTACATATTTTCTTTAGGAATGTAGTGGAGTAAAAAAATATAAATTCTCAAGTAAAGTACAGATATTTAAAAAAAAAACTACTTTAAGTAGTACGTCAAAGTATTTTGACTTAGTTACTTTACACCACTGGCTCTCAGAGCTTGGTGTGAAACCTCGGCATTGGCCCTGACTTTCCAAATGTGATCTGCTAAAACCATTCTGGTTGAATGGGTTTGAGAATGTTCCAGATTCTCAAGCCTAGATGTCTTGAGTTTATGAACAAGTATCACACGTTAGCTTAGATGAAGTATGAGTGCATAATACATAACTAACACTTGCTTCAATCTGTAGTACTGTACAATCTCCTTCTTCAGTATGAGCAAGTGTCATATTCCAATTGCCTACAGTCCAGCTTAGGAAAACCTAAACATAACATAAATATAGCAGACACAGATGGTCCTGTTTTAGCTTTCTTACCATATACTCCATATTTGAAGCTTGAGGATAAACTTGACCTCTGAGCTTGTTGTGCAAATCGAGGATGAGGTGCATATCACCGTCAGTGATGGCTCTCTTCCCTCTCTGTTTGGACACCCACCACTCATCATCTTTGTTCATATACTTCTCCAGTATAGCCTCCAGGTGAGTAGAGTTAGGGATCACCATAGAAAGTACTGTTTGGGCAAAGAATAGCAACCCGAACCCTCTCAGCCAGTCCTGAGGTACACCCTTCATGATGATGATCAGCCTCTCCAGCCTCTGTGATTCACTCCAATACAAAATCTGTATTCTGTCGGTTAAACAAAATTAAAAATGAAATAGAATATGATGGTTGGTCAAGCATTCAGAGATCTTTATTCAATTTAATATTAATGGTTATTGATTTATGCATTCCCTTGAATGTGAGAACTGATGAATTATCACATCTCTGGCACAAGGATATCATACATTAGAATTAGAACGATAATACTGTACATGGCTTTGGTGTATTTTAAGCTCTTGACAGTAGGTCAATTGCATTGTTCACACAAAAAGTACGTTTTTGCCAAGCACATGCAATATTTCATGAGCATGCGTATTGCGTGCGAAATTCTCTCACAGCCTAGGCAAGGCAAGGCAATCACCTCCGATCCTGTTGTAATACAAAGTTATAATTCAAAACAGTATTTTTCGTTATCCCAGTGTCGAATATATATATATATATTTTAATGTACCTTTTACCAAAACGTTTTGTTCAATCTGGTCAACTATCCCCGGGAAACAATGTCCATCTCCAAAAGTTGTATTGAAGCAGAATGGTGAACATGAAAGCTACTCTTTATACATCCTAAGATTTAGGACATCTATAGGAGCCTAAATATACGTAATAAGTAAGTAAGTTCGGATATCGTACATCCACCAAGGATTCTCGAGCGTACCTGTATAATCATTCAAGTATGAGCGCTCCCTGCGTTTATATGCCAAATTTAGATTTAGCGATGCGTAACGCCGCAGACCCCGCCCTTGGCCTCCTCCTGTGTTCCCAGATTGAACTATTGGAAGACTCTGGTTCTGATCCCAGCCATCCCACTCAAGTTACACCAAGGTAAACTTTGGGTAATAAGAGCCCACTCACATGTAAATTGAGTATTTCTTTAGAATAGTATTTCTGTTTATGCTTGTTGGTAAGATTTTGAGATGTTCAATTATCATATTTACTGTAATGGGATTTGAGTTGAATGGATGAATGAACTATTACTGTAATGTACACCCCAAACATCACTGTCTATGTTATTACAAGCCTCTCTAGCTTTGTGCCTGCATCCATGACACAAAGAAAAACTTCACTCTGAACTTGCTGTCCTCCTAAACTCCCTGTTAAGCAACACAACCCAACTGAGCTCTGCAGCTTAAGGATGGCCAAACCCATCAAAACTGATTAGGCTTTTTCCACTTCAGTGAGCATCAAGCCAAGTTTGAGAAACAGACTCTGTTCCTCAGGTGGGTATCATGGAGATAGCTGGTATCCTATGGGTAGAGGGCATGCTGTGCTCCCTGTTTTATGAGTGCCTTCCTGGGCATCAGACTCTCAGCACCTTAGGTCATGCTGACTTCAATCCTGCCTTCCTAGTAAGATGTCTAGAGGAATCAACCCACATGACCAAGAAAAGTCCACTCAGGTGGAAATGAAGTCAGTGCCCAGCTAAGACCTGTAATAGGTTGCTGTACAGTGCCATGGTTGCTTCCATGTGACTGCATTGATGGGATAACTTGTACAAGCAAATACATTTTGGGTGAATAAATACCACTGCCAATTCAAAGTTGCCTACTAAGGGAATTTTAATCCCATTGATAGTCCTCTTCAGTGCTTTACAGTAGAGATGCAGACATTCCATGCTAGGGGTCAATTGGGTTCTAGCACTGCAAGACTCCAAGTCAGTGGGGAACTGAACAGATCCGAGAGATAATTGGCTTATGGGCCGGGCCTAAACAAATTCTCTGTAATGATGTTGACCAGGGACATTCTTTTGATTTGATTTAGCAGTGTACAGAACGTTTCAGCAGATAGTTGACATTCTGTCTAAATAACCTTTTCCTGTGTTGTTTTTCCTATTATTCATTTCATGACTTGTCTTTGTGTGACTTATGTGCAACATTTCCATAATTATCAGTCTTCTGTCTTCAGTCACAGGGACATTGTTGAATATTCACAAGGGAATATTCCACTGCAGGCAGAGTTTTTTTCGCTGGACCTTTTATACCTGCTGTAAACTGTGTAGCCAATGTGACACATACAATTTGATTTGAGAAAAAAAAGGTTTACTTTGTCAGGCTTGCCCTCTGGTGTTCTCCTTTCCTCACTACAGCTGCTAAAACCTCTTCTGATGCAGTTGGACATTCCAAACACACTTTCTCAAGCAAGACATAAGAGTTTAGCAGTCTTTATTCTATAACAATGGTAACGGGCCATAGCAATTACATGAACACACATATAAGTGACATTCAATGGTGTAAAAATATGAAGCTTCATGCAAATAAAAACAACAACATGTAATTCATGTTCTGGAAAACACTTCAGAAGTACTTACAAAAATACAGTACATTTTTAATAAAAACAATATTTATCAATGTTGAAAATGCTACTGACATATGGTACAGTGAGCTGGAGTCGATCGATCCAATATACTCTTGTCTTTATAATTATGAGGAAGCTTATTGACCACTGCCGTAGTGGAGGTATTTGTAGGTTTGACCTCTGTACCAAATAGTCAATCAAAAGTCACCAACAAAAACAACATGATTGCTGATCAATACATTTGACCATCAATATGATGGTAAGACAACAATAAGTTGTATGCTACAACATAACAATGTATGATACTCATTTACACCTCAAAACCAAATCAAATGTAGCTTATAATTCAAAATGTGTAATTGTATAAAAAGGTACATTGTACATATTAAGTACTTGGGGGAAATACATCTGACATTTGAAGCAATGTGAAATTATGATATCTGACAGTTATTAAAACAGATGTCTAAATGGTTTACTTGAACCAGTACATGTAGTTGGACGTTATTGCAGGGAAACATAGGTTGTTACTACATGAGCCTCCGTAGCTTGGTGGGCATGCTGAACATGGGATGCCAACTCTGTAGGGAGGTTCTCCTACCCAGTTACCCCTGGAAAATAAAGAGTAATAATGTGTCATTCTTGTTGAAGTTGAAAGATGCTCCCTTGGGCATTAAACATATAATTTTCCAATTTGAATCAATGTAGTAGTCATTTCCCATTTCACAAATCTAAAGCATAATAGCAGCAATACTTTTTTATTTTGCATAAAATAGCCTTGATGCTTTCATAATGACATCAGTTTACGCGGACACCTATACATCTGTTCTCATTCGGTCTGACAATGAGTTTCTGAAATGTAAGAGAGGATATCAATCATTCAGCTGTGATAAGTGGAGCTTGTTAAGGTATTAAGCAGGACTCACTTTGGGGAATAATTACAGACCAGGTATGTTGCTTGTCTCCACATGGCTCCCCAGACAGCCATGTTATAGCACGTTTGAACTGCACAGCCAACTCTGTTCGTTGTAGCCCACACCATCTGAATATCAGTCAGATAAGTATTTTGAGGATAAAAATACTTTCCTGAAAAAGAAGAAACTCCAGCACCCTGGTTATCCTGAATACTGCACAAATGATTGAATTCATCTCGGAGAAGCAATGTTTAGGTCAATAGACCTTCATCAGGGTCTTCGTCAGGAGAAGACTACCCCAAACATTCCCAAATCTGGTGCCTAGATGGCTACTGTACCTGAGTGTAATGTGTACACATCGGTGCAGAGCACCTCATTGGACACCTGGGGTTGCAGTCACGAGGGTATGGAAACATGTAATCATTGACTTCGTCATACCAAGGTTTGACCAGCTGCAGAATGGAGCGATATCTGGAAGAAACACATCAAGTACATTCATTTTGTGCCATAGTCAACATTGCATGAGGTTGGACTCAAAGATGGCATTGCTCGGATCCCCCTCAATCAATAAAAACAAATAAAATATTGTATCAACACGTGGTCAGTTGATATATGATTGACACATGCCAGGCTTTACATACCCCCCTGTTCTGACCGACAGGTTCTGTCCCAGGTATCTCAGTAGGAATGGTGGTCCATGTTCCCAGAGACACGTGGCTGCCCAGGCTTCAGCAGATCTGGCAAGGCCTTCATCCCACACCTGTATGTGTTGCAGACATGATAATGCATTCATTGGGATTGAACCTAAAAGTGCACAAAAACCATGCATTGTGAGCTGCTCTCATAAATATCTACCTGAATTACCTTGCATGAATACAAAATGCACAAAACTGCTCATCAGTTATATGTTGATACCCAATAGAAAGAGTAAAGCTTCTTGCAATGATATCGAATAGATGCCAGAACCCCCCCAAACAAGAAAATAAAATTCTGTGACCATGAGCACACTGATTTTATGTAGTAAACTTATGTTTCCAGCAGGGTGAGCCATATACCAAGCCATAGTAGGCACATGACTCATGATGCATACCTACATTTTAATTGCCCAAAAAAGTTATACAGTAAGTTCTCGGATCAAATCACAAAGACAACATTACGCCAACAAATCTCAAATCAAAGGTAGACTACTAGTTTAGCATGTAAAACATTTTCAATTGAATCTCAATTAAAAACTTGCTCTCACCATATACTCCATATTTGCAGCAGGTGGAAAGACGTTTGCTCGGACTTTATTGTGATAGTCAAGGATGGCAAGCATGTCGCTTTGTGAAATCCAGCGTTTCCGTCTAGACTTGGGGATGAGCGCAGACACCTGCGCGTTTAACGTTGAGTTCATGTCGGTGAAATTGGCTATTGAAGTGGAATCTGTCGAGTTATGGATGAGCCATCCACTTGCTCCACTGGCTATGCAGAACAGGACCACATTGGTAAAATAGCACATGCCTTTCATTCTTCTCCAGTTTAGTCACGTACTGTAAAGAAAAACAAAGAAATAGCAGTCTCGTTTGAAATAAAACAGGTAGCCTACATTACTCTGGATAATTATGTCATGCTCTTGAATAAAAACGCAAAGGTAGAAAGAGCACATCAATTCTTAAAAAAAATGTTTTGGCAAATAACTATACTATTCAAACTATCACTTCCCTGGTTAGATTAAAAATATAACACGAACGTTTGATCCAAAATACATTGTTGAATAGCCAATGTCTCACCCGCAATTCAGAAAGTCTCAGATGCAGCCTGTTCAAAATTGTACAATTCCCTTCTCTGCGTACTCTGTTCAGTCCCTCTCACTCTACTGCGACATGCCTCTGCCCTGGCCACGGTTTTTATAATCTGTCATTGCTCAAGGAGCATATGGTTAACAGTGTCTGTGGTGTTACTGTCAACATTATATAATTTGTATGCCACTTGTAACATTGTTTATTGCATGCTTATTTATTGAAAATCAAATTGCATTACATTGAGGTCAAGTTAGGATTATATCCTTTATATTACTGTAATAGTAAGGTGTCTTCTTCATGACTTCACTCAGTTGGTTGTCAGCATCACAATGCCATGCTTGTTGTTCCCGATGATATTGTATTAGTTATCAGTCCATGGTGCAGTTCACTTTCTGCTCTTATTTGAAATTGGATCAG
Source organism: Oncorhynchus nerka (assembly GCF_034236695.1). Taxonomy (NCBI): domain Eukaryota; kingdom Metazoa; phylum Chordata; class Actinopteri; order Salmoniformes; family Salmonidae; genus Oncorhynchus; species Oncorhynchus nerka. The sequence goes on along the minus strand of NC_088424.1, from coordinate 23,069,633 downwards.
ACTCATGCCCTTGAGCAACAAAACCTTTGCCAGGAAGAGAACAAACACTGATTTAGGTTTTCCAACTACAGTATTGCAAGTCATTTTCCTGGTCTGAGGTCTCCTGTGCCTAGGGTTTCTTGTCATGTTCATTGTAATGGAAGGATTACACTTGTTCAGTGGCCAAATCTACTGCCTGGGCACTCTCCCCCCTCCCCCTAGAATAAAATAAGTGCCAAGTTGAAAAAACCTCGAGGGTCATACATTTCTTTGCCATTTGGAAATGAACTGAAGCAAAGTGCTTCAGTGATTTACCCCATCGTTTCTGTTATTTTGCTTATTTTGCTTAGTGCTTTTGAAAGTTTTATTGGAAGAATGACATACTTGTTTTCTTCCAAATAGTGCAGTGATATAAAAACTTGGCTGTAAACTCAGAGCCGTCTTTGAGTTCCATTGATTCAGTTAACTCAAGTTTTAATATTGCAACATCAAGAATGACAATTCATATACATCAAGGGAGTTGTGTCCTATTTTGTTGCCTGCAAAGAATGACATAAAAAATACGTTAGGCTACAGCTTAGAAGAAACTAAAAGTACAGTTCAAGTGATGTTCATTCATGGTCATTTAGTGGTAGCCTACCATTCAAGGCAGTGTTTTCCCTTCTAAGCCACAAGGACTTAGTTCCCTGTGTGATTGATTGTACAGTGGAGCTAGATCACTAGGCAGTAGCTTTTGGTGTGACATCATCACTCTTTACACAAGAAGAGTGTAATTAGCCGCTTGGAATAACTTCCTGTACTGGTTTAATGTTTGTTATACTATGGATTATAAAAATCTATTCATGCCTGTTAAGATTTTGACTCTCTCCCATTGCAGCTGTTCAAGGGACACAGGATTTTGACTGTTACCATTGACTTAGTTTTGTTCAAACCAAATATATTATTTTGGATAGTTTAATTTAAGATGAAAAAATATTTATTTTCATTTTATTTTTCATTTTATGGTATTGGAGAAGTGAAGAATATTCCAGTAAAGCTGACCAAATTGGAGACACATGAAACTATGTGGTGATTTAAAAGTATACTATACTCTTCAATTTGCCACTTGTGCACTCCTCCCAATTATATTCTTACCCATTGGCAGGGGTTAGTCTAGAACCGTAGACTTGACCATTTTGAAAGAATGAGATGTTAAAACTATACAAGCTCACATCAGTTTTGGTATTTTTGACCCATTTTGGGCTTTATTTCATTAGAAATCACAACTGCATTCACATCAATTACATTATATAAACAACTAAACTAGTTAAGGTATTTTTTTCCCATCTGGCTTGTGTTTTGGTATTACCCTTAAAACATTCATATAAATGTACAATTAGTACAGACCAGTTAGATGTGTAAATATACAAGCTTGATGCATAGTAAGGCTGTAAGCAACCCTAAATGATATCTCCAGCTGCCAAACAAATTACAAAGTTAGAATTGAAGGGTGACCTATATAGCTTAGTAAACCATGTAATTGAGGAATGGGGTTCTTCAGGGATACAATGCCTATTCTCAAATATTCCATTGTCTATTCTCAAATATTCTATTCCATTCCAAACCTCTCATGTGTTCTATTTTCACAATAATAAAAAAAAAGATCAGCAACTGGGGCAGAATGAGATTCCTCCAGGGACATAAAGACGAAGACTACTTCTGCAGTGCATTCAGAGTCCCATGCAGTCCCAATAGATCTGAACCGGTGGCATAGGCCCATCTCCCACCTCCAAGCGAAGGCGAACTTGATTGATCCCCTTTTCTGTCCAAGAGAAACAGTCCAGTTAAACCCACAATATTTCTCTGTGGACTTAAGCATTCATTTTTTTTTAAATATTAGAAACAGGTTTCAAGCTGTTTCAGAAGAACCAGACAGCATGGGCAAAATGCATTCTCCCAAAAGGCTGGTTTCAAGACTTACTGTAATTTGTGACTGAACTGACAAATGTAGTTTCTGTGATGACACTATCCCAATTTCATACTGAAATAAAACAATCGGAGCAAAAACTATGTTTTTGAATGACTCATATCCATTATGTTATAGCTTGACTTTCACGGTAATAAAATGGTATATTGCACATGTTCAAATTCTCAATATTATTCTATACAGAATTAGTCATATTTTGTAGTGAAATCAAGAAATCAACACACTCCTTTACGTACTGTATATTTCCCCTTTGTTGGCTTGTTCTAATTGAGATAATGGGCTTTCTATGGCTTAGTATTCTAAATTCAGGTTTGGCCTTCTCACAGATTATCGAGACTTGGCAGGCCCGTGACAGCAAACTGGCCATCAACCAAAGATGATGACCGTGAGATTGTTTTTTCAGATCCTAGGCCTGTCTTACCTCAGACCCCACACTGCTGTGGCCAGTATGTTACTCAGACGGGCAGGGCAGCTCAGCTCTATTGGCACGCACCCTCAAACCTGCTCGGCAAATTAGCAGATCCAACCCAAATGTTAATGCCAATGAAATAAGATGCATGCCAGACAGTACAAACAGATTATTATATAATTTTATTAAACTTATTCTAAGCAAAAATGTAAGGTCTTATCATCTCTGGACAATGTTCTGGTTGATTTAACATGCTTTGCATAATGTGAGTAAACAGGTGTGGATGCTGTGGGAGGAGAACTGTGAGAATATTTAAAAGGAAAGCATCGATGGTTGGCTGCCACTCACACAGAACCAAACCTCTCAGCCAAAACAAATCTGACCAGCTGGTGAAACACATCTGCTGGGTCGCATATATCTCGACTGTGTTGAAGCGAGCAGTACAAACAGGGTCCACTTTTGCTGTGTTGCTGTAGAATATCAAAATGCCCCTGACATCATAGTGGCCCTGGTTGTTTCCTAGAAGAGCAGATGTTTGCATTTACTGACTGACAAACTTTTCTGTCATTTCTGTTTTCATTAACCTCAAGCACAAGGATGCAACAATGATTATATGATGGAAGAACCAAGAAGAGTAAGAAATAATGAATCTCATTCGCATTGATTGTAAGCTAGCTGACAACTGGAAAAACACCCGATACCCACAGCCCCCTCACTCAAGTACAGTTCCAAAGCCTGTTACAGTTACAGTACATGAAAGTACTGTAAGTCTAAACTTCTTTAGTGGTTCTGAAATCACTTCCATGAGAATTAGATACACACCATTGTCCCATTTTGTGCCAGAGCCTCTCAACTTCTATAATGGGAATCAGCTGTGAATGCTGGTTGTTTATCAACCAATTGCTCCTAATAAAAACCTTTCGGATGAACAGAACAATTAACAAAGATTTTATATCTTGTTCTTTTTTTTGTTTTGAAATACAGTAGGTGATATTGGAAAACTAGTTTTTCTCTATATATTGTAATCTTGGGAGTGTTTTCGAGAGTTTGACTGTAACGCTCGTCTCAAGAAGAGGACCAAACCACAGCGTGGTACGAGTTTATGATTATTTTTTCAAACTGAACACTGAAACAAACTAACAACGTGGAACAAAACAAAACAGTTCTGTCTGGTGCAGAAAACACAAAACAGAAAACAACTACCCACAAAACACAGGTGGGAAAAAGCTGCCTAAGTATGATTCTCAATCAGAGACAACGATAGACAGCTGCCTCTGATTGAGAACCACACCCGGCCAAACACAAAGAAATAGAAAACATAGAAATAAAGAAACTTGACTGCCCATCCCAGTCACACCCTGGCCTAACCAAAATAGAGAATAAAAACCTCTCTATGGCCAGGGCGTGACATTGACAAATGTTTTGCTCTAGTTCTCATGGTTTTGTTATACAGTAACAAGTCAGAATAGTGAAAGTTTAAGCACTACATCCTCTGCACACATAAGAATAGATTTATTGCTTGTTTTATAGCACAGTAGTTACTTTGGTTTGGCCTGAAGCTGGACTGGGAATGCAGTGCTGTCCCAGCATAACCTCTGCATTGCTTTGTCAGTAAGGGTTACTGGCTGAGGAGGTACCCCTACACCTTCTATCAAGTGGGCAGTTTGAAGGTCATGCACCTACTGTATGAATTGCATTGCAATATGGGGGTTAGAAACTTTACACTAACATTATGATTCCACGCATATAATTCCTGAAGTTTTACTGAATCTTTAGACTTTTTTGGATAATTTGTCAAACATGGTTGATTTGATCTAATTATGGATAAATACTCTCTTTTCCATTTGGTCTACCAAATAGTTGCATGAAGATCCCATCAACTCATTAACACACAGAAAACTATGTGTGGGAATTGTACAACTTCTTTCCTTCGATTACATACTACTGTTTAACAAGAGCTATCACTGTTTCGGTGGCTATAAAGCATCATTCAGAGGCATGAGAATCTGGCATCCTTTCGCTTTCCAAACCAGCCTAAAAAGTCTATAAGTCTTTGGTAGGAGTTGGCATAAAAACAATTCCAACATTTCCATGTACAACAACTCCATGTGCCTCGCAGAGGCAAACTTAATGATGGCCTTGGAGTCGTACTTGGCCATGCAGTCATGGGTGAACAGGGAGTACAGGAGGGGACTGAGCATGCACCCCTGAGGGGCCCCTGTACTAAGGATAAGCATGGCAGATGTGTTGTTACCTACCCATACCACCTGAGGGCGGCCCGTCAGGAAGTCCAGGATCCGGTTGCAGAGGGAGGTGTTTAGTCCCAAGGTCCTTAGCTTAGTGATGAGCTTTGAGGGCACTATGGTGTTGGACACTGAGCTGTAGTCAATGAATAGCATTCTCACGTAGGTGTTCCTTTTGTCCAGGTGGGAAAGGGCAGTGTCCCCCCCCCCCCCCCCAAACACTGTTTTTACACTGCTGCTACTCTCTGTTTATCATATATGCATAGTCACGTTAACTATACATTCATGTACATACTAACAAACAACAACCAGTGCTCCCGCACATTGGCTAACCGGGCTATCTGCATTGTGTCCCGCCACCCGCCTTTTATGCTACTGCTGCTCTCTGTTTGTCATATATGCATAGTCACTTTAACCATATCTACATGTACATACTACCTCAATCAGCCTGACTAACCGGTGTCTGTATGTAGCCTCTACTTTTATAGCCTCGCTACTGTATATAGCCTGTCTTTTTACTGTTGTTTTATTTCTTTACTTATCTATTGTTCACCTAATACCTTTTTTGCACTATTGGTTAGAACCTGTAAGTAAGCATTTCACTGTAAGGTCTACTACACCTGTTGTATTCGGCGCACGTGACAAATAAACTTTGATTTGATTTGATAATGGTGTTGATGTGAGCCATGACCAGCCTTTCAAAGCACTTCATGGCTACAGACATGAGTGCTACGGGTCAGTAGTCATTTATGCAGGTTACCTTGGTGTTCTTGGGCACAGGGACTGTGGTGGTCTGCTTGAAACATGTAGATATTACAGAATCGGTCAGGGACAGGTTGAAAATGTCAGTGACGACACTTGACAGTTGGTCAGCGCATGCTCGGAGTACACGTCCTGGTAATCCGTCTGGCCCTGCGGCCTTGTGAATGTTGACCTGTTTAAAAGTCTTACTTACATCGGCTACAGAGAGCGTGATCACACAATTGATACTCTCAGCTGATGCTCTCATGCATACTTCAGTGTTGCTTGTCTCAAAGAGAGCATAAAAGTTATTTAGCTCATCTGGTAGGGTTGTGTCACTGGGCAGCTCGTAGCTGTGCTTCCCTTTGTAGTCCGTAATAGTTTGCAAGCCCTGCCACATCCGACAAGCGTCGGCGCCGGTGTAGTACGGTTCAATCTTAGTCCTGTATTGACGCTTTGGCTGTTTGATGGTTCGTCGGAGAGCATAGTGGGATTTCTTATAAGTGTCCGGGTTAGAGTCCCATTCCTGGAAGGCGGAAGCTCTACCCTTTAGCTCAGTGCTGTCTGTAATCCATGACTTCTGGTTGGGGTATGTACGTGTGGTCACTGTTGGGATGACGTCATCAATGCACTTATTGATGAAGCCAGTGACTGATGTGGTGTACTCCTCAATGACATCGGAAGAATCAATTCCAGTCTGTGCAAGCAAAACAGTCCTGTAGCTTAGCATCTGCGCCCTCTGACCACTTCCTTATTGAGTGAGTCACTGGTACTTCCTGCTTTAGTTACTGCTTGTACGCGTGTCTGTGTGGAGTAAAGGTGGTCTGGAGTTTTTTCCCCCTCTTGTTACACATTTAACATGCTGGTAGAAAGTAGGTAAAACAGATTTAAGTCCCTGGCCACTAGGAGCGCTGCCTCTGGATGAGCATTTGCTTATGGCCCTATACAGCTCATTGAAACAATAACAAAATGACACCCTGCCTCTGTTTTGGTAAAAAGCTGGAGGGATGTTCCTGGAGAAATGTAACCACTCTCAGATTAATATACAGAGCTATGGATGCAAGGACTGAACATCCATGATATCAATATTATTGTCTTACCATGTTATGAGGCTACACAGTATTTGTTTACATTTACAATGTTTACAAACATTATAGAAAAACAAGCCTATATTTTGGGTTCTCATGGAGTGTGACAGTTGAACTAAGCTCATGAGGCATTTCTAAGTTTAATTATTCAAGAATCAATTCAAAAAATATATATACTGTACACACACACACACACAGTACCAGTCAAAAGTTGACACTTACTCATTCCAGGGTTTTATTGAATTTGGACTATTTTCTACATTGTAGAATAATAGTGAAGACATCGAAACTATGATATAACACATATGGAATCATGTAGTAACCAAAAAAGTATTGAACAAATCAAAATATATTTTATATTTGAGATTCTTCAAAGTCTCCACCCTTTTTGCCTTGATGACAGCTTTGCACACTCTTGGTATTCTCTCAACCAGCTTCATGAGGTAGTCACGTGGAACACATTTCAATTAACAGATGTGCCTTGTTAAAAGTCCATTTGTGGAATTTCTTTACTTCTTAATATGTTTGAGACAATCAGTTGCGTTGTGACAAGGTAGGGTTGGTATACAGAAGATAGCCCTATTTGGTAAAAGACCAAGTCCATATTATGGCAAGAACAGCTCAAAGAAGCAATGAGAAATGACAGTCCATCATTACCTTAAGACAGGAAGTCAATCAATACAGAACATTTCAAGAACTTTTCAAGTTTCTTCAAGTACAGTCGCAAAAACCATCAAGTGCTATGATGAAAGTGGCTCTCATGAGGACCGCCACAGGAAAGGAAGGCCCAGAGTTACCACTGCTGCAGGGGATAAGTTAATTAGAGTTACCAGCCTCAGAAATTGCAGCCCAAATAAATGCTTCACAGAGTTCAAGTAAAAGACACATCTCAACATCAACTGTTCAGAGGAGACTGTATGAATCAGGCCTTCATTGTCGAATTGCTGCAAATTAACCACTACTAAAGGAAACCAATAATAAGAAGAGACTTGCTTGGGCCAAGAAACACAAGCAATCGACATTAGACCAGTGGAAATCTGTTCTTTGGTCTGTAGAGTCCAAATTTGAGATTGTTGGTTCCAACCGATGTGTCTTTGTGAGACGCAGAGTAGGTGAAAGGATTATCTCCGCCTGTATGGTTCCCACCATGAAGCATGGAGGAGGAGGTGTGATGGTGTGGGGGTGCTTTGCTGGTGACACTGTCGGTTATTTATTTAGAATTCAAGGCACAGTTAAACAGCATGGCTATCACAGCATTCTGCAGCAAATCGCCATCCCATCTGGTTTGCGCTTAGTGGGACTATCATTTATTTTTCAACAAGACAATGACCCAACACACCTCCAGGCTGTGTAAGGGCTATTTGACCAAGGAGAGTGATGAATCAGATGACCTGACTTCCACAATCACCTGACCTCAACATAATTGAGATGGTTTGAGAACAGTTGGACAACAGAGTGGAGGAAAAGCAGACAACAAGTGCTCAGCATATGTCGGAACTGTTGGGAAAGCATTCCAGGTAAAGCTGATTGAGAGAATGCCAAAAGTGTGCAAAGCTGTTATCAAGGCAAAGGTTGAAGAAACTAAAATATTAAATATATTTTGATTTGTTTAACACATTTTTGGTTACTACATGAGTCCATATGTGTTATTTCATAGTTTTGATGTCTTCACTATTTTTCTACAATGTTGAAAATAGTACAAATAAATAAAAACCCTTGAATGAGTAGGTGTGTCCTAACTTTTGACTGGTACAGTATATGTAGAATTTATCAATCCAAAAAGTAATGTAGCAACTACTGGTTGCCCCTTTAAGTCTATCAAAAGTGTACAAGTTTGAGCATGTGTCCATTATGCCTATGGATTTTTTTTTTATCAGCATGAATTAGATTGAGTAATAAAATCCCCACTTTTATTCCATAGGCTGGGATGCGCACTATGCAGATGCTGCAAGATTGCATTTTTCACAGGCTGTCCATTGGTTTCCAAAACTGATTGATAGGTAGCTTAAACTTCTTGAATTGAACCATTATTTGGTTCAAACACACAGTTAGATTTGTGAAGATCCATCCACAACAGCCACCATCTGTAAGACTCAAATAGCTAAATGAGAGAGCAGCACTGTGATTCACATCAATGTGCTATGTAGATATCAATAATAAGTGATATTCGTATCATAGTAGACTACACCACTTCTGTCATCCTTACCTCCAAGTGTTTATACAAATTGGATAATCTATGGATGCCGACAGCAGTTGCATCATTGGAAGACATAGCTTGGACTGTAGTCTACAAAAGCCTATTCCTGCTCTTTTCCCGCAAACCATCAAACACATTTGTGGTGTCATCATAGTGGTCTCTGACTTGGGGTCAGACTCGCTCAGGTGGAACAAACTTAAGGTTGCGGCTTTTCTCAACACTGATTTGAACGTCATTGAGAAAACAGGAGTGTCAAAGATTTTTCGCAAACATCCTTTCTGAATTTCAAAGTAATCCTCGAAGTAATCATCTAGTTTTTCAAAAGTGTGTGCTGAGATTTGGGAAGCAAGTTCAGGGAGTGAGTGTTTTAATAAATATAAGAAACAATGAACACAAACAACGCACCGACATGAAAACAGAGTCAATAACACCTGAGGAAAGAACCAAGGGGAGTGACAGATATAGGGAAGATAATCAAGGAGGTGATGGAGTCCAGGTGAGTGTCATGAGGCGCAGGTGCGTGAGAAGATGGTGACCGGTGTGCGGGATAATCAGCAGCCTGATGACCTAGAGGCCGGAGAGAGAGTATCCATGACAAAAAGTATCTGTAATCTGATTTCAATATTTTTGCTGGTAACATAACAGGTTACAGTTACTGTTTTTGTAATCCCTTACATGTACTCCCCAACCCTGCCTAGCTGTATCCATCCATGTAACTTTGAGTCGTGTTCATACAGGGCATTTTGCATTTGGTGAATGACATCATGGATTGAATAATACCCATTAGCATTCTCCAGGAAGTACTATCTTCAGACTTTTTGTAACCGAACCATTGAAAAATCTAACAAAATCAGTTGTTCAAAACCTTTAAATCGTAGTGTTTATAAATATGTTCATAACATTCATCAGGGAGTTGAGACTATAAATCTGTCATTGTGCTCAAATGTTTAAATCTCATGCCATATATCATTGCTCAAGATCTTGGAAGAACATGAGTAGTACTGTGTCTCAGAGGAGAGAAATGATTTTATCACCATATATAGAGATATGTAAAAATAGTAGTCCTCTGCACTGCAGGTGTTTCACATAGTTACACAGTATATTTGTTCAGTTGTGTTATGTTAGTAAAAGTAAGTTCAGTAGTTCTTACCCATTGGGCACACACTGGTTGACTCAATGTTGTTTGCACATCATTTCAATTCAATTATGTTGAGCCAACGTGGAATAAATGTTGAATTGACATTATGCCCTGTGGGTACTGATGTAAGGCCTGCATTGGGCAAAAATGTAGTATGCTATCTTGTTAGGCCAATACATTTTTATAGAAAATAGTACTTATGCCATTGCTTCAGCTGACAAGGGTTTAATAACAACAGTTAAATGAGTTAGCAAAGTCTTACTTCTGAATACAATCCAAATATACTTAACCTACTGTAAGTTACAGAAAATAATAGGCGATTGCTGTTGTTCTGTATGCTGGAGAAGGCACGAGATTAGAAGAAGTACACTGAGTTCAGCTTCAACAATAACAGCCCGAACAATAACATCTGACATAATAGCAAGAACTTACGTTCCCCCTGCTGAAATCATTGTTTCTATAAATGTTAATGATGTAATTCACCCATGTTTACACAAGCTGATACACCAGGGGCGATAAGAAACATAAATGTCAGAGTTACCCCTGCAACTCTCGACTGTACATAAATATGAATACAGTGACTCATTATTATTGACTTCTTTGCCATGTTAACTTATTATTATATAGTATTTTCCTATCAAATTCAGTACAGGTCCACAAAATACCACAAAGTGACTGAAAATGGTATTAGTTTCCTCAAAACATTAAAGCTGCCATATACTGCCCTGTATACAAGCTATTATCACATAAGCTACTACACACACAGTACATATAAATTGCAAATAATAATAAACCAATTTTCCCTGTAAGGATATGATGTGTTCCTTCGCACCATGTTTTGCCTGTTATCTAGAAACCAAATCCTGTTGCTGGTGGGAATTTAGGCTCCCGTTGTGGACTGTTAGGTAACTCGTGCAATATAGGGCTATAAAGTCAGCGGCAGACTTTGATAGGAGGGGTTATATGTAATAACAATGAATCACCAAAGAGAAACAGAGTGAGACGTATTACCTGCTAAGTCTGTTTTTACATTCAAACCACATACAAACCTATGTAATTTATGGTAATAATAACAGTGTCAAATGTTGACCTGGTATCAGCTGAAACTAATCTATATGATGAGTGTCAGATAACATATTGTATAGGTCACACTTTATGCTGATATAAGGAGTTCATTTGTATAGTTTCTCTGACCATTAATCCCACCACGATAGAGGTAATAATAATAACATGGTTCTGAAACAAATTGCTTGCCAAGCTCATATCAGTTACACTTAGTTTGTCATTTTCTCACAATTGCTTAGCTGGTGTTATTGTTGGCCAGCATGTCTTCACCTCCTGATGTAGAGAGCTGTACTCTGCAGTATTACAGTTTGTAGGGATCTGTAGACCCTACAAAGAAGCATGGATTCAGTTCTAGTGATGTAACTAAAGCCAAAACCTTCACTGAAAAAGGTGAAGAGGGACTGTTTTGCCAAAATGGACACCACAGTAAATGCTTTGATAATGAAATACATTTGTATGTATATTATTTGACATGGTACTGTACATCATGCCAAAGAGTCTACATTGTGATTTCTTCCACGGATTAATATTCAATCAACATACTATTGTTGTAACATGTACACACATATTAATTTTTTAACACTTTAGTCATTTAGCAGATGCTCTTATCCAGAGTGACTTACATTTTTCATACTTGTCCCCTGTGGGTATCAAACCCACAACTCTGGCATTGCAAGTGCCATGCTCTTCCAACTGAGCCACACTGATGGTATAGATTAAGCTTGGTCACATTTATTGTAGACAGTGACATGGGAAAAGAATGGAACATGGTTGACATGCAAAGCGATATTAAATGTAAGGGTTAACCTGTCAATGGGATGCTGCTAAGAAAAGTCCCCTTAGTTTCTCCCCAGTGGCATAATTAAGATCCAAAAAGGCAATAGGGGATGAGGCATTATATTGAAGATCTACTGTGTTTGCAATGCAGATTAACAATGTGCACACTGACACCCAGTGGTGAGACCTGCCTGTTGCCACGTCCTTCCTATATAGGCTACAAACTCCAAACTCCCAAAACTTTTAAAGCCAACATGATCAAAAACTATAGCAAGTTTTGTAACCTATTCATGATGTATTCTCAACAAAAAAAAATCAAAAATAATGACTTCTTCTGACCAAAAAACATTAGTCCAACACCCATCAATGTCCCGATTCATGTACAACGCTGCAGGATTAGCAGCGCTCAGTAGATGTCACTGTTGCCTTATAATCAGTCAGTAAATTAGTTTTATCTTATTTTGATCACTGTTGTCACAGAGAATTTGTAGAGAAATGCAAATTGTAGTTGATTCAAAACAGCTTCTAAATGTCAGACTTGACTTGCCCTTAACAAAAAATGTATTAACTACTACAAAAATGTTAATGAATTATAATCCACATAATTCAAATGTACTGTTTCCTGCTGTGAGAAGCAGGGTCAAATGAAGATTTAGCTACTAATTTATGTTTGCTACCACCACCACTGGCCAGTTCAATGTATTTTATCTGACTGTTGAGATTCATATAATCATCTTGTCATTTATCAACAGTAAATCAGCACTGATTTCACACGTAAACTGAATTCTTAGGGGGTCTATAACCACAGGACTAGAATGAAGGATTCTACATCTAAATCTAACAGCTACATTTTCAGAAAGGCTCAATTAAAATCAGGGGTGATTTTGCGGATTTTGACAATGAATTATAATTAATCAATCAATTAATGGATGAACTGGTTAATCTCGAATGGTTGATCTAGAACTACAGATCAACTCTCTCTGTGAAAGAGAGAGAGAGCGAGAGAGAGCGAGAGAGAGAGAGAGAGAGAGAGAGAGAGTGAGAGAGAGAGAGAGAGAGAGAGAGAGAGAGAGAGAGAGAGAGAGTGAGAGAGAGTGAGAGAGTGAGAGAGAGAGTGAGAGAGAGAGAGAGAGAGAGAGAGAGTGAGAGAGAGTGAGAGAGAGAGAGAGAGAGAGAGAGAGAGAATCATAAAATAAACCAGGAGCTATTCTGGCAGCGGTAGTGGTGCTCTCTCTCCCTCCCACGTACCGCTTTAGCCGACAACCACAAATCCACACAGTGACAATCATTCATCTGCTTGGAACAACAACACCTCAGTGCGACCACAGAATCCACCGGACTCTCACTTCAGCGCTCCTACTTTTCATAGAAAATCCGCTCTGGACTCGCAAGCGACAGCACAATATTGGGCAGCTACCGCGACTCGTTCTTCTCCCCTCATCATCTGAATGACGGGCGGACGGTTCGACTTTGACGATGGTGGCACATATTGCGGTGGCTGGGAGGATGGGAAAGCCCATGGACATGGCGTCTGTACCGGGCCCAAGGGCCAAGGAGAATACTCCGGGTCCTGGAACAATGGTTTCGAGGTAGTGGGGGTTTACACCTGGCCCAGTGGAAACGTGTATCAGGGCTACTGGGCACAGGGGAAACGACACGGACTCGGTGTGGAATCGAAGGGAAGATGGATTTATCGTGGCGAATGGACTCATGGATTGAAAGGTAGATACGGGGTCCGGCAAAGTCTCCACACGCCTGCCAGATACGACGGGACGTGGAGTAATGGTCTGCAAGATGGATATGGAGTTGAAACGTATGGTGATGGAGGTAAGAGTGCCAGTAACAGTTTGTGGTTAGTAGATGTAATGCCGTTTGAAAGAGCAGTGTCGCTTTTTACAGTGTGGCAGGGGGCACAAATGTTGTTGAGCAATTCAGTTGTATGAAAGTTTGATAAGAGTAGAGAAGCCTGCCTGAACTATGTGCCAGTGCCACACCACTGTGCTCTATTGATATAAACTGGACTGGTCAGTCAGCACTGAGCTCTCCCATAGAGGTCATGTCTAAAAATAGAAACATCACTCAGCCACACTTGAAAATCAAAGTGCTTTTTTAACCAGCACATACCTATTGTATTGATCTTTGTTCATTTGTTGAAATATGGTAATTGAGTGTACAGTAGTTTCTATAGAAAGTCGTTTTAGAGTATATAAAAAAAAAGATTCAAAGATTGTGTTTGAGACAGAAGTGGTGATGAGGTTGTAATGTCAGGGCACACAACCATAGTCATACACGCACAGTTGCATATAACTTGCAGGTTATATCTATTCCAGAGAGAAGAATCCACGTTTTGGTGACTCAGCATTAATTGATAGGCTTTTATATATTGATTAATACAGGGGAAAGCAAGAATGGATTGTAGGAAATTCAATAGATGTTAATAGATCAGTAATAAACACACCACAATATCTTATTTCACATGAAGTGTGACATCAATAGATACTGTGGCATAATAAACACATATCAAAATAATTTGATTTGCCAAAGATAATGTGGACATTGATTGCAGTCTGAGGGCTGGATTTGCAGAAGATAAAGTGAACATTTATTTCAGTCTGAGGACCAGAGCCAACAAAATCTGAGCAAACTTCATCAGCCAGTTCCCCCTGGGCAAGCTTGGCTTCTAGTGCTTTCTTTTGTGCTTGGGTCTAGTACTCTGATATGTGTCACTCACTGGTTCAATTTGTAAAGAGAAAAATTCACAGTTCCTAACAGTCTGAAGCAGCAAGAGGTACCTGCAGGGGCATCATTTCAGCTAAACCTTACTGCATTTCGACACAATTTAAAAACGTTCAAATTCAATTTGGAGAACAGCAAAAACAAGCAAAATTGTCTCCAGCCATTATCACCTTGTTGTTGTAGCTTCATTCATCTCAGTCAATGGGGGACTTAACATTCTACAAATACAACTCATACAAGAATTAGCTGCTACGCACTAGCTCAGCACCAGGATTAAAACTCTAGTTTAGTTTCATGTCAAGTCAAACCACAGTTGCCCAGCCAAAGCCGTCTACTACAGCTATCTTTACCTCTGCACCAGTGGCGGTCGGTGCCTTTTAAGATGAGGGAGGACACTTTTTTTTCATGAACATGGCCTTATTTCTATTAGAGAATTCCATTCACCCAGTTCATTGTAACAGCGACAGATTTAGGCTACTACGATACTAGAATTGTCCCTATTCCCATTATGAGGCTGCTACAACCTAGCCTATGAATAATTTTTTTCTTTCTTCTAAGGGGTGAATCAGCTTAATATTGTGGAAAGATTGTTGCTTCCATCAATGTAATTGTCTGCATAATTTCCAATCCCCTATATATTTTTTTGATAAATATATATATCCATATACAGTGGGGAGAACAACTATTTGATACACTGCCGATTTTGCAGGTTTTCCTACTTACAAAGCATGTAGAGGTCTGTTATTTTTATCATAGGTACATTTCAACTGTGAGAGACGGGAATCTAAAACAAAAATCCAGAAAATCACATTGTATGATTTTTAAGTAATTCATTTGCATTTTATTGCATGACATAAGTATTTGATCACCTACCAACCAGTAAGAATTCCGGCTCTCACAGACCAGTTAGTTTTTCTTTAAGAAGCCCTCCTGTTCTCCACTCATTACCTGTATTAACTGCACCTGTTTGAACTTGTTACCTGTATAAAAGACACCTGTCCACACACTCAATCAAACAGACTCCAACCTCTCCACAATGGCCAAGACCAGAGCGCTGTGTAAGGACATCAGGGGTAAAATTGTAGACCTGCACAAGGCTGGGATGGGCTACAGGACAATAGGCAAGCAGCTTGGTGAGAAGGCAACAACTGTTGGCGCAATTATTAGAAAATGGAAGAAGAATCACCCTCGGTCTGGGGCTCCATGCAAGATCTCACCTCGTGGGGCATCAATGATCATGAGGAAGGTGAGCGATCAGCCCAGAACTACACGGCAGGACCTGGTCAATGACCTGAAGAGAGCTGGTACCACAGTCTCAAAGAAAACCATTAGTAACACACTACGCCATCATGGATTAAAATCCTGCAGCGCACGCAAGGTCTCCCTGCTCAAGCCAGTGCATGTCCAGGCCCGTCTGAAGTTTGCCAATGACCATCTGGATGATCCAGAGGAGGAATGGGAGAAGGTCATGTGGTCTGATGAGACAAAAATAGAGCTTTTTGGTCTAAACTCCACTCGCCGTGTTTGGAGGAAGAAGAAGGATGAGTACAACCCCAAGAACACCATCCCAACCGTGAATCATGGAGGTGGAAACATCATTCTTTGGGGATGCTTTTCTGCAAATGGGACAGGATGACTGCATCGTATTGAGGGGAGGATGGGTGGGGCTATGTATCGCGAGATCTTGGCCAACAACCTCCTTCCCTCAGTAAGAGCATTGAAGATGGGTCGTGGCTGGGTCTTCCAGCATGACAACGACCTGAAACACACAGCCAGGGCAACTAAGGAGTGGCTCCGTAAGAAGCATCTCAAGGTCCTGGAGTGGCCTAGCCAGTCTCCAGACCTGAACCCAATAGAAAATCTTTGGAGGGAGCTGAAAGTCCGTATTGCCCAGCGACAGCCCCGAAACCTGAAGGATCTGGAGAAGGTCTGTATGGAGGAGTGGGCCAAAATCCCTGCTGCAGTGTGTGCAAACCTGGTCAAGAACTGCAGGAAACGTATGATCTCTGTAATTGCAAACAAAGGTTTCTGTACCAAATATTAAATTCTGCTTTTCTGATGTATCAAATACTTATGTCATGCAATAAAATGCAAATGAATTACTTAAAATCATACAATGTGATTTTCTGGATTTTTGTTTTAGATTCCGTCTCTCACAGTTGAAGTGTACCTATGATAAAATTACAGACCTCTACATGCTTTGTAAGTAGGAAAACCTGCAAAATCGACAGTGTATCAAATACTTGTTCTCCCCACTGTATATACATACACATACCTATATTGATATACATACTTTTTAAAGAATATACCTTTAATATTCCCCGCAAACCCTACCACCCTTCCCCCAATTGGAGTCTACTAATAAACACTTAGGCTTCTACCTTCAGTTTATACATCTTATACACATTTTACAGACACAACCTATTTTACAATAGTTATATTTTGTTTGTTTTTAGTCCTTCCTCTATTTCCATCCAGTTTAATTTCTATTTGTAACTGTGCTATTTCGCAACATTTCTGAACCTATATACATTTTACAGATCCCGTATGCTTTACATTGGTTATCTTGTTATTAGTCCCACCCTTCAGCTCCATTCAACCACTCCCATCTATCTCTCAACATCATCCATTTTGGATTTCTATTTGCCATATATATTTTAACTGTGCTGTGATGCTTCACAAAAGTACTGAACATTTCTATTCTCATAGCTTCTATAGATTGTAAATTAAAAATATATATTTTTGCTAAAATAATTATATTATTGATTGATTATGGCTTTTCAAATCACACCGTATTGCTATCTGCAGAGTTAGTTCTAGGCAAATTTTGCAATTCTTCAGCCATTCCTGGACCTGTGACCAAAAACGAGCTACATATGGACAATACCAAAATAAATTATCTAATGACTCTGCCTCCTCACAGCCAAATCTGCAGAGCTGGGAAGATTGTATCCCCCATATATAACATTCTATTGGTTGCTAGAATTTTGTAAAATCATTTACATTTAACATTTTGATGTTTTGAATCCAGGGTTGTTTTGCGTATCAATTCATAAACCATGTGCCATGGAATGGGTACATCGAAAATCTCTTCCCAACTATTTTGCAATTTATATGGCACAGCTGTCAGTTTTTTAGTCCTTAATTAAATTAAATTGGTATATGTTTGTATTTATCACACTTTTATTTAACCATTTATGTTCTTTAATACAGGGCAGACATACAAGTTCCTTACTTTTTTCCCCTTCGACTTGCCTCTTCCATTTTTGTGGTAATGCTGCAATTAATTGGTTGTAATTTTAGGTAGAGTAGACCCACCACAGACGGATGCTGGCACTAAGACCGCACTCAACCAACTCTTTAAGGCCAAAAGCAAACAAGAAAATGCCCATCCAGAAGTGGCGCTCCTAGTGGCCGGGGATTTTAATGCAGGCAAACTTATATTCATTTTACCTCATTTCTACCAGCATGTCATATCTGCAACCAGGGGTGGGGAAACGATAGACCACCTTTACTCCACACACAGAGATGCATACAAAGTTCTCCCCCACCCTCCATTTGGCAAATCTGACAATAATTATATCCGCCTGATTTTTGCTTACAAGCAAACACTAAAGCAGGAAGTACCCGTGACTCGCTCAATACGGGAGTTGTCAGAAGAAGGGGATGCTACGCTACAGGACTGTTTTGCTAGCACAGACTGGAATATGTTCCGGGAGTCATCCAATGGCATTGAGGAGTATACCACCTCAGTCATTGGCTTCATCAATAAGTGCATCAACGACATCGTCCCCACATTGACCGTACGTACATATCCCAACCAGAGGCCATGGATTACAGGCAACATCCGCATCCAGCTAAAAGTTAGCGCTGCCACTTTCAAGGAGCGGGACTCTAATCCAGACGCTTATAAGAAATCCTGCTATGCCCTCAGACGAACCATCAAACAAGCAAAGCGTCAATAAAGGATTGAGATTGAATCCTACTACACCGGTTGATTCTCGTCGGATGTGGCAGGGCTTGAAATCTATTACAGACTACAAAGGGAAACCCAGATGCGAGATGCCCAGTGACACGAGCCTATCAGATGAGCTAAATGCCTTTTAAGCTCGCTTAGAGGCAAGCAACACTGAAGCATGCATGAGAGCCCAAGTTGTTCTGGACGACTGTGTGATAACGCTCTCGGTAGCCTATGTGAGCAAGACCTTTAAACAGGTCAACATTCACAAAGCCGCGGAGCCAGATGGATTAGCAGGACCAGGACGTGTACTCAAAGCATGCACAGACCAACTAGCAAGTGTCTTCACTGACATGTTCAACTTCTCTCTGACCAAGTCTGTAATACTTACATGTTTCAAGCAGACCAACATAGTGCCTGTGCCCAATGAAGCAAAGGTAACCTGCTTAAATGATTACCGCCCCGTAGCACTCACGTCGGTAGCCATGAAGAGCTTTGAAAGGCTGGTCATCAACATCAACAGCATCTTCCCGGATACCCTAGACCCACTCCAATTCACATACTGCCCCAACAGATCCACAGATGATGCAATCTCAATCGCACTCCACACTAACCTTTCCCACCTGGACAAAAGGAACACCTATGTCAGAATACTGTTCATTGACTACAGCTCAGCGTTAAACACCATAGTGCCAACGAAGCTCATCACTAAGCTAAGGACCCTGGGACTAAACACCTCCCTCTGCAACTGGACCCTGGACTTCCTGATGGGCCATCCCCAGGTAGTAAGGGCACGCAACAACGCATCTGCCACGCTGATCCTCAAAACTGGAGCCCCTCAGGGGTGTGTACTTAGTCTCCTCCTATACTCCCTGTTAACCCATGACTGCGTGGCCAAACACGACTCCAACAGCAGCATTAAGTTTGCTGATGACACGACAGTGATAGGCCTGATCACCGACAACGATGAGACAGCCTATAGGGAGGAGGTCAGAGACCTGGCAGTGTAGTGCCAGGACAACAACCTCTCCCTCAACGTGAGCAAGACAAAGGAGCTGACCGTGGACTACAGGAAAAGGCGGCCTGTACAGGCCCCCATTAACGTTGGTGGGGTTGTAGTGGAGTGGGTCGAGAGTTTCAAGTTCCTTGGTGTCCATATCACCAACTATCATGTTCCAAACACACCAAGACAATCATGAAGAGGGCACGACAACAACTTGTCCCCTTCAGGAGACATGGCATGGGTCCCCAGATCCTCAAAAAGTTATACAGCTGCACTATTGAGAGCATGGTTGCATCACTGCCTGGTATGGCAACTTCTCGGCATCTGACTGTAAGGCGCTACAGAGTGTGTATGGCCCAGTACATCACTGAGGCCAAGCTTCCTGCCATCCAGGACCTATATAATAGGCGGTAGCAGAGGAAAGCCCAAAAATTAGTCAGAGACTCCAGTCACCCAAGTCATAAACTGTTCTCTCTGCTACCGCACGGCAAACGGTACCGGAGCGCAAAGTCAAGGACCAAAAGGTTCCTTACCAACTTCTATCCCCAAGCCATAAAACTGCTGAACAATTCATAAAATGACCACCGGACTATTTACATTGACACCCCCCCCTTCCATTTGTTTTGTACACTGCTGCTACTCGCTGTTTATTATCTATGCAGTCACTTCATCCCTACCTACATGTACAAATTACCTCGACTAACCTGTACCCCTGCACATTGACTCGGTACTGGTACGCCCTGTATATAGCCTCGTTATTGTTATTTTATTGTGTTACTCTTTATTATGTTTTACTTTAGTTTATTTGGTAAATATTTTCTTAACTCTTCTTGAACTACACTGTTGGTTCAGGGCTTGTTAGTAAGCATTTCACGGTAAGGTCTACACTTGTTGTATTCGGCGCATGTGACAAATAAGGTTTGATTTGATTTAACGCATTAGTTAACCCGCTACCATCATGCAGTAACATTACAGTGTACAGTCAGTAAGCACTTTAGCACTTACACTGGCGGGCCCCAGTGGCAATAAATCAAACCAAAAGCTTACCTTGACTTGGTGGAGTTCCAGTGTTGTGTTGTATAGTCATATCCAGCTAGCTAACATAGCATCCCTCTGTTTGAGCAGGGTGTTTGAGTAAGCTAAACTAGTAAGTGATACTGAAAGTGAAATGATGAAATCGCTCTCTCTCTCTTGCCTCTACTTCACCTTGGAAGAAATTAATTTGTTTTTAAACTCTTCCAACTATTTTCTTTCTCTCTGAGTCAAATCAAATTGTATTTGTCACATACACGTGTTTAGCAGATGTTATTGCGGGTGTAGGGACTACTCACCACATTTTATGCACTGCAGTCCTAGCTAGCTGTAGCTTATGCTTTCAGTACTATATTCATTCTCTGATCCTTTGATTGGGTGGACAACATGTCAGTTCATGCTGCCAGAGCTCTGATTGATTGTTGGACGTCCTCCGGAAGTTGTCTAATTACTGTGTAAGTCTATGGAAGGGGGTGAGAACCATGAGACTCATAGGTTTTGTATTTTTAGTCAATGTACCCAGAGGAGGATGGAAGCTAGCTGTCCTCCAGCTACACCATGGTGCTAGCCTACGGAGTGCTGTTGCTACCAAAGACCATTGTAAAACAGTGTGTTTTAATCAATTATTTGGTGACGTGAATAACTTTAGTATAGTTTTATCTAAAAACGATAACTTTTTAAATGTTTTACCATTTTTATGAAATTCATTGAGGAGGTTGGGCCTCCCCATCTCCACTGCTCTGCACTGTTTTAAGAAAAAGTTGCGCTGTTCACTGCAGCTGCATTGATGTGCTTTCCATAAAGATAGCCAGCTTTCCCTCCAGCTCCCAGGCATATGCATGGTCCTAAAGTCAGCTCGCTAATACTGCTAAACTGCATTAGCCTTTTAATCGTGATTGGAATGATTTTATTAGCCTATTTTAAATGGTTGGTGTTGAGCTAGAGTATGACTGCCATACCCAATTGACGCCCCTGGGTACCTCAGTCAGCTTAGGAATCTGTGGGACAGTGGGAGTGCCACTCAACGAAATATAAATACTAGTCACTGACAAAAAGCGGCATAATCTATCCTCCTAATGTGTTCAGAGTGATTTTGTTCTGTAACCTAATTGTGTTTAGACTGATTCATTTCACATAGCAAGACAGATGGAGTTAAGTTTGGCATGACCAACAAACTTCGCAAAGTCTCAAGTTACTTCCATATTTTAAAATAGTACATTATTCTCTGTGGAAGCTATGATGGACAGAGTGGCATATCGCCTTGAGTGCACACCAGAATGCAGTATGCATTTAGAAATGTAGACCCCCCTTTAGTCGCTGAAACGGTGGGAAGGCTTGGAATATCACAATTATGGTGGAAAGTCTATTTTGCACTTCCACCTTCAAACAAATATCTGAATGCCAAAAATACAGTTGTAGTGTCAACTGAGACTGTGAGGATGTCAAGTCAGTTAGTGTTATGGTGGCGGGTTCAACATTACTGTTAGTGTGACAGAGTTGTTTTACTTCCACCTGAGCGATGTTTGAAATGAGTGACTTCTGCCGAACTGCAGTTCTTCCAATGGATCCTGTGTGCAGGAGGCATAAGGAGTGCCAAATCAACCCCTAGATCCCTATGCATTTGTAGACATCCCAGAGGATTTGACAGGTGTAAGCAATATGCTAATAGCTCAAACTTGCCCTCTGATAGGCTAGGTGGAAGTTTCACTACATTGCTTCAATACCAATAAAATGGTATTAGATCTCCACAAATACATAGGGCATAGGGCCTAGTGGTTGATTTGGGATTGGGTGTAGAATAAGTAGCCTACACTTCCCAGTCCCTCCTGACCTCCATGCCACGGCCTGTTGCAGGACAGGTTGTTACCGTGGATGGGAGCTCATCTTACGAAATATTTTAAGGCTAACATATTTGGACAACTGCACTTGTTGTAACCTCAATAGGCCCTATCTAATCATGGATAAGGGCACTACATAGTAATGGCTTCATTCTTGCCAGCTTTCCCTAACCTAAACAAACAGTGCAACACACCACTGGTACATAACTTAAATGATATACCAGTGGTACCCTATGCTTGTCTAGTATGTCTACTGCCATAAAGGCCATGTCTAGACTTGACAGTTCATGCAGCTTTAGTATTCTGATCATGGAATTCCAAATATGTCATGCATCTACACCACAGTGTGTCTGGGTTCCCTTTTCCTGCTCTATATTCAAATGCCAGTATGCATTCTACAAACGGTGGAATAAGCTAAATATGATAATAACACATCAACAACCTCTGTAGCTAGCCAGCAAGCTAGCAAGCAATGCTAAAGTGATTGCAAATGGGTTAGCATAACTCTAGCCAAACATTTTTTTCTTCTAAATATTAGTTAGCTGGCTAGATGGTAGACCACTCTGGTAGACCTACATTATGATCAAATAACCACAGTAGCCTACTTTGCCACTGTTAAAAGTTGCAACTTAAAGCAGGTACAGCCTCAGTGTTCACAGTAAATGCCCACACCGGAAGATGGACAGAATCTTCACAACATTCAAGTTTGCGCTCAGCAGACCTTAAATTTGGTCAGTGCCCCCCAAAAATTGAGGGAACATTGGTCTGGACCCATCTTTTCAATGCGATCTTCGTATTTTGATAGCAGAAATCGCATGTAAATGTCAAGTGTAGAAACGACTAAAGACTGCCTGGTTTGGCATAACGCCAAGAGTATATTAATAGCAAATGATGAAGTGATAGTAAATCATGATACAAACAAATACTGAAATATGAATCTCAGCATGGACATGGTCTCTTGTATGTGGTTTGGAAACACAGCTCTGTCTGATTGACAGGAGAATCACAGTACCTGGGTAAAATTAGGTATTGTATGTGGTTTGGAAACACAGCTATGT
Organism: Oncorhynchus nerka; assembly: GCF_034236695.1. Lineage (NCBI taxonomy): Eukaryota > Metazoa > Chordata > Actinopteri > Salmoniformes > Salmonidae > Oncorhynchus > Oncorhynchus nerka. Next base: position 23,046,405 of record NC_088424.1, on the reverse strand, counting down.
CTGATTGACAGGAGAATCACAGTACCTGGGTAAAATTAGGTATTGTATGTGGTTTGGAAACACAGCTCTGTCTGATTGACAGGAGAATCACAGTACCTGGGTAAAATTAGGTATTGGATGTGATTTGGAAACACAGCTCTGTCTGATTGACAGGAGAATCACAGTACCTGGGTAAAATTAGGTATTGGATGTGATTTGGAAACACAGCTCTGTCTGATTGACAGGAGAATCACAGTACCTGGGTAAAATTAGGTATTGTATGTGGTTTGGAAACACAGCTCTGTCTGATTGACAGGAGAATCACAGTACCTGGGTAAAATTAGGTATTGGATGTGATTTGGAAACACAGCTCTGTCTGATTGACAGGAGAATCACAGTACCTGGGTAAAATTAGGTATTGGATGTGATTTGGAAACACAGCTCTGTCTGATTGACAGGAGAATCACAGTACCTGGGTAAAATTAGGTATTGGATGTGATTTGAATCCGTTCAATGGAAAGTTCCAAATGTAACAGGGATATTATGGACTTGTAGATATGTTTTCCACTTCAATTCCTTGAATTAACATTGTAAATAGATTTTGTAAATAGAATTGGCCAGTGTAAATAGATTTTGTAAATAGAATTGGCCAGTGTAAATAGATTTTCTAATCAACTCTAATATTAAAATGTTGTACGCCAAGTGATTATTCTGTGATCATGACAAAAATGTTGCTCATGATTTTCTTAACGTTTGTATTCATTCTTGAATTATTTTGTTATCCTAACAGGTACATACCAGGGGCAATGGACAGGAGGAATGCGACACGGATACGGTGTGAGACAAAGTGTGCCTTACGGGATGGCTACGGTTATTCGTTCCCCTCTCCGAACCTCGATGGCCTCGCTTCGCAGCGAACAGAGCAATGGCACCGTCCTCCATGCCAACCTTGACCTGTCAGACAGCCCAGCCGGCATTAGAGGAGGCTTTGTTCTCAACTTCCACAGTGAAGGCGAAGGTGAGAAGAAAAAGGGCCTGTTTCGTAGAGGGTCCCTGTTCGGAAGCCTCAGAAACCTCCGAAAGTCAGACTCCAGGTCGTCCATATCGAGCAAACGCAGCTCTGCCCCCAGTGATGCCGCCAGCTCCATCAGCCGAATCAGCTCCAGTGATGCCAACTCCACCATCAGCTTTGGAGATGGAGTTGATGAGTACATGCCCCTGGAGGACAATGTAGATGCCACCACCACAGAGTCCTACATGGGGGAGTGGAAGAATGACAAGCGGAACGGCTTTGGTGTCAGCGAGCGCACCAACGGGATGAAGTATGAGGGTGAGTGGATGAACAACAAACGCCATGGCTATGGATGCACAATGTTCCCAGACGGCATCAAAGAAGAGGGGAAGTATAAAAACAATGTGTTGGCGCGAGGCATCAAGAAGCAGCTCATTCCTCTCAAAAACACCAAAACTAAACAGAAAGTGGATCGGGCTGTGGAAGGAGCCATACGGGCAGCAGCTATTGCCAGAACAAAAGTAGAAATAGCCACATCAAGGTAATCAGTTTCTCAATGTGTATGGTTGCATCCTAATTGACACCATATTTCCTATACTGCTCTACCAAGCAAAAAGGCAGTAACTGCGAAAATTAGTTAGTCATTTTTGCTACATTAAATATATGCTTAATCATGTGGAAAAGTATCCTGCCTCTATTGTCTTGTGTTTTGGAGAAAATGGGGGTAATGTTAGCAGTAACTACATAAAGTTACTTTAAAACCAAGGTAAATAGAAGCCATTTTTCTCAGTTCCACGCTATGAGCAGTTACTGCCTTTTTGCTTGGTAGGGCAGTATATAGTTGACAACTTTTGACTAGAACCTTGTTGGCCCTGGTCAAAAGTAGTGCACTATATGGGGAAGGTTAGTGCTATCTGGGATTCTTGGGACATACTTACCCTAAACCATAACCCTTCCCTAACCTTAATCCTTACCTTAACCCTTTTAAATGTCAACTTCAATGGGATGAAGGCAGAGTTGGGACATCCCAAGTATCCCTTTCAGACTTTTCCATATGGGGAATTGGGTGCCATTTTGGACACCAATGTTGTGGTGTTGTTGGTGGTAAATAATCCTACTGCTGCATGGGTTTCCAGGTTAGGTCTGCTGATTGGGTTAAGTTGAATGGCTGACAGGTTGGAATTATCAATGAGGGGTCAGGTTTTTATTGGTGTCACCTCATCCTACCTCTCCCATCTCTCTCCAACATTCTCCAACTCTTTATCTCACTCACTCTCTCTCTGCCTCTCTCTCAAGCACACACACTAGAACCTTGTGTTTAGACTGATTAATTTCACATAGCAAGACAGATGGAGTTATGTTTGGCTTGACCAACAAACTTCCAGATCAGATCTGCTGATTGGGTTCAATTTAACCCGATTACGTTATGTTTGCCCAATTACGCGCTGGTGAGGATATTTAAGACAACCCGAAAGCTGTTTTTTGCGATAACGCAACATAGATTATGACAAAGGAAGCGCAGCCTATTGCAGCCGTGAGGCACAGTGCCCATATGCACATAGAACAAGAGATATGTGCTTTTTGTGATTGTAAACCTCGTATTTAGAAACATAAAAAATCTCATGTTTTTTCCCATTTCGTTTTATTTGATTAAAAACCAAGCATAGCCTATCCTAGCTGTTTTTTGTCATCCCCAATGCATTCGCCAAGTTGTCAAGAATATCGACAAATGGTTTGGTTTATGAGACCACTGAAATGAATTTTAATCACAAATGTTATAATTACCCCTTTTTATCCATGTAGACTATTACATTTTTTGGGATGTACGTAAAAAAAATCCATGTAGGCTATATGCCTATTATGGTATATTTTGGTATCTTTCTTATCATGGCCATGCGTTAGCCAAGTAGCCTATTTATAAAAGGTTACTAAATGGTCTACTCTTGAGGCTTTTGCCGATATGCTTTTGCATTATTCACATTTCACATAGACCTGCCTGCAGTGCATACTCCATTCTGCTTGTAGCCATCCCCATTTCTAAAGACGCGCTCCTCCAAACATAAGCAAATACATTTTGTCAGTCCTATAATGCCATATAAACGGTAGGCCTAGGCTAGATCTTGCTTATTGAGAATGTGCCTCACACATACAATTGAATTTACGGGAGCCTAGTATTTTTTTATTTGAGAAGTGCGATGTGTAAAGGCCCATACTGGTTGAAGCCAATTACAACAATGTTTGTTGACTGTTAACTAGGGCTGACCCCAATTAGTTGACTAGTCGATGGTTTGGTTGTTAGGCTGTTGGTTGAGTATTTTAGTTGAGCACTAACAAATATATATACACTAATCAGGTCACTTACATACATATATATATATGCTCCCATCTCAGTGAACTAATAATTTCGGAGGCCTTGACTAAAGGCAAATTTATCCTTGATTCGAAAATGTGGTCGAAGGCTTTGCATGGAGGCATGCAGAGGCCACATCGAGCCCTGTACTGCACCGCCATGCGCCTCCCAAATGTTGTAACAACGCAGAGGGCTCTGTATAGCTCCGTATTGATATGATTGGTTGAGGGTAGGTGGGGGCGCTACATCCTATATAAACACAAACTCACTTTCTTGACAACAGCTCTGCACGTTCTGCGAAGCGCAAGAAGTATGAATGCCCTGACTTTTGCTGACTCCATTCTTGCCCTGACTTCTGCTGAGGCCATATCACCGTAAATGCTGCATGGCCAATGCAGACGTCGGGTTGACCATTCGCCCAGACGCAAAATGCACTTCTCTCTCCAGAATGCGCTCTCTCTTGCCATTTTGTGCACATTCATTATTTCATAACTTCATTGTGTGAATTGCTTGCGTTTGATTGTTAGTGTATATCAATTTTCCCATTGCATATATCACCAGTAGTACATTTACCGTCAATTCCTATCATTTCTAATCTACAATGTTTGTTACTTTGGTTACGGTCATTTCTTGTAATACATTCAATATTATTATTCAAATCTTCCTGTTCTCATTGTCGAAGTGGACACATTGTTTGCAGTGCGCACAAACTATGCTACACTTGTGAGGAACAAGTTTTTGTTTATTTAATTCCATTTACGAGTTCTGTCAATTTAGTCATTGTCTTTTGTTTGGAGCGCTCCTGTCAATGTTGAGTAAGGAACCGCAAGCATCGAAGTAGGCCTATAGGCTACCTGGTCTGCGCGCAAATATAAGCATATAAATTTGCCCATTTGGATATCTGATATTATTTCCGATTGGCTTAACGCACCACCACTAGTGACCTGTGGAGCCAAAGTAATGTAATGTTTTCTTCACCTCAAATAGCAAGCAAACAAAGTCCGTTTTGTATGTATTTAAAAATCTTTCCAGCGCTATCCCTTTCGATAACCACTCAGCATGAAAGGGGAAAATGTCTTGCTCTGATCCAGTGGAAACGTCATAGAATAGGCTTCTTATCAGTGCTTGACTTGGACTAAAATAGGTTCCGGTACTCATTTTGGGTGCTGGTACTGTTTATATTTATTTAGGTGCAGGAGCTCCACAATCCTTTTGAGCTAATATTCTATCAGAGGGAAAGGCCCCCAGCCGAATTGGAGTTGATGACAACGCAAAAGTCTTCGATAACCTACATAACTTGAGGAAACCCACATGCCGTATTTAGCCATGGAACACCTTGAGTGGCCAGCCCTACACCTACAACTTGTTTATTCATCAAAACCCAGGCCTTTAGAGCTACCGCTAACTATTGCTCTCATTATAATGGCTGTGAACATAGCACACATATTTCTGACACCCCTCCGGACCTATGGCACTACTGCCAGCGCATAGATTTACCATTGCATTAGGTTTGTTAAAATAGAGCCCATGTCTAAAAAGTCATCATGACATGCCGTGGACTTGGAATTATTCCAAATTAAATTAAAGTTGAATTAGACATAAAGACTCACTTAGAGAGAAAACAATCATATTGTTAGTAGCCTATCTTGTCTATCACTTGGACAACAGTAAATTATGTTTTCTTTCAACGCTACATTAAACAACAACATTGATGTACTGTTTTATTGTCCTTTTATAGCATGGGGGTTGCATTATTTTCCTATAACGCACAGTATATCAGCACGGTATAATTCAATGGCTAAGAAGTTCATTCTTACATGTTCTATTTTTGAGCTGCTTTTGAAAGTAAAGGTCGAATTAAAAACAGTATTGGCATTGTTGAATTCGATTTTCATAATAGCAAGCTAGGATGATGCTTTGGTTAGCTAAGCTAGCAAGTCTGGTTGGTTACCAAGGCAACTACTGTAGCTATCTAGCTAGATAGTAAGCTTAATTGCTACTTCAGGGGATGTTGTCAAATTTATACTGGCAAATTAATACATTTCTAGAGGCAAATATGTTAATTCATAGCCATGGTATAAAAGGGATAATCAACTCAGGGCTCCATGTATTCTCTGGAAAATAATACAACTCCATGGCGCAGTGGAACACACCTTCCACATTGTGCATTATTTTCCTGAAAATACATAGCCCCTCGTCTCACTGAATGCAATGCACAGAGATTAAATTATATACTACCATGTAAAACACCCACCCATATCTGTTTAAAGTATCAAAATAGAGACTTTATTGTCATATCATGCCCACCCATCCCCCTTTCCTCATAATCTTCTTCTCTGATGAGAACCACTCATTAGCATGTTCTTTATCCTGATTTTCTGGCATCTGTATGAATTGTAATGAGGGCTCTCATATGTCACTACCACAACAACTCCTCCCATCATGAAATATAAATGTGTCAGAGGCAGAATGTCTAAAATTAAGGTTTCGGTCTTTGAAGACTGTGTCTGAGTTGATACCTGTGGTAAGAGCTTTGGAAAGTGCAGACTGGGTTCGGTTTGCATCACTTTTCCCATCATCTGGGTGGAAGCCCAGGGGAGCCAAGAAGGGAGGGAGTAGAGAGAGAGATGGAGAGGGGGGGGGGTGAAGGAGGGCAAGCAGTTCCTAGACCAGACCGGACGGTGTGTACTAACTGTGCCCTGCTCACATGTGAGGCCAGCAGCCACTAGTGTGTCAGTCAGCACTGAGCTCTGACTAAATAAGGCAAGGCAGGACTTGGCTTATCAACAGTTTACAGGAATACAGCAGCAGCTGAGCTGATACATTAGCCCATCTCTGTCCTACCATCGACTATCATCTGTTGGACTAGTCTATCTGGTTGGGACTAGGTGTTTGGAGAGTTTATCACTCACCTTTCCTCAGAACTCTCCTTAGACTTGCTAACAAGCTTCCAGTAAAGTTTCTTAAACTTGGTTTAAATTACCTTTTTTCAATGTGCCCTCGCTCGCTATATTTTCTCCCCAAGCCACGTGATGTAGTATAGCCTATGCTCACAGGCTTCAAAGCTTTAAAGAAGCCCACATTAAATCGTATCATGACTCCATGATGATAATGATATGAGTATGGGATAGTGGGGTAAGTTAAGCCTATTTTTACATTCAGCATCACAAAGGAAATATAGCATTCTTTCTGAAAAATATATCTACATATATTTCAGAATGTTGTGTATACCTGGAAAAAAAAATCAGAATTCATGTAAACGTTACAGTTTTGAAAACATAGTTTGTTCAAAAAAGTGATCTCTTGGCACAACTTACCCTGGGTATGGGGTTAGTTGTGCTGCGAGACAGGGTAAGTTAAGCCGCCTACACATTCATTTAACTTAACACCAGGGCCTGGCCTATCTCATGTCCCAGAGATAATCCCTTCCATTACACCTGGGAAGAAAACACTTAAATTTGCTCAACTTACCCCAAGGCAAACATTTTGACTATATTAGCCCACACAGCTACAAGGATGCACTTTGATGCTAGGTTTAGGACCTCACATTGAAGTGTATAGAGATCCCAACTAACGTATAGAACAATCTTCAAATTATTTACTTTGGTTTAGATACAAGCATCATGAAACCTCTAACACAAATTCATTTGACTGTTGTACTCCTCATTGTAACTATGTAAGTATTGGTACACTATAACAGAGTTCTACCATGATTCATTCAACAGCACAATGACTCTATATGCATATGAAGTTCTCATTATTCACAATGACTCACTGTCTGCGAGACTGTCAGCTGTTTACAGGCAGCAAAGCCAATTGCACATACAGTAATAAAGACTCCTCAATGCACACTAAGGTTCTGTAGTCATGTGCCCCCTAAATTTGGTGAAATGCACTTTCATAGTCAATAGTTGAAAAAGAGAAGATCCACAATCTTGAAGTTTGAAAAAGCAAATGTTTCGTCTTTGTGAGCTTCATCTGTGTCAAACATGTCTGAAGTAAAACTTTAAATTATATCCACCTTAATTCAAAAAGTGAACACCTCAAAGATGTTGAAAGGATACATTCAGTTCAAGAGACATAGTGTGAATCCTCCTGCGCTCTGTATTCAGAGGCCCTGAAGGACACTTATGCAAACAGATGTAAAACCAACTACCTCTTATTGAGCTGTTTATAAAGAAACACCATTGCACTAACCTTGAAGGTCTTGTATCACTGTACCATTGAAATAAATCACGATAAATATAAAGAAGTGTATTATGGTGTTCCGTATGTCATCGCATGTAAATGGTTTGTTTTGAAAAAACATTTACTTGAGAGAAAGTGAATGCAACACATACACTACATGACCAAAAGTATGTAGACACCTGCTCTCGAACATCTTATTCCAAAATCATGGGCATTAATATGGAGTTGGTCCCCCCCTTGCTGCAAAAACAGCCTCCACTCTTCTGGGAAGGCTTTCCACTAGTTGTTGGAACATTGCTGTGGGGACTTGCTTCCATTCAGCCACAAGAGCATTAGTGAGGTCGGACACTGATGTTGGGCAATTAGGCCTGTCATGCTGAAACAGGAAAGGGCCTTTCGCAAACTGTTGCAATAAAATGGAAGTATAAAATCGTCTAGAATGTTATTGTATGCTGCATCATTAAGATTTAATTTCACTGGAACTAAGGGTCCTGAACCATGAAAAACAGCCCCAGACCATTATTCCTCCTCCACCAAACTTTACAGTTGGCACTATGCATTCGGGCAGGTAGCATTCTCCTGGCATCCGCCAAACCCAGATTTGTCCGTCAGACTGCCAGATGGTGAAGCGTGATTCCACTTCACAAAAACAGCACTTGCAGTTGACCGGGGAAGCTCTAGAGGGCAGAAATTTGATGAACTGACTTGGCATCCTATGACTGTGCCACATTGAAAGTCACTTAGCTTTTCAGTACGAGCTACTCTACTGCCAATGTTTGTATAAGGAGAATGCATGGCTGTGTGCTCGATTTTATACACGTCAGCAACGGTTGTGGCTGAAATAGCCGAATCCCCTAATTTGAAGGGGTGGTCATATACTTTTGTATATATAGTGTATACAGTGCCTTCGGAAAGTATTCAACCCCCTTGACTTTTTCCACATTTTGTTATGTTACAGCCTTATTCTAAAATTGACTAAATTCTTTGTATTCCCTCATCAATATACATTGCCATGCAAATGAACTGAATCCCCCAAAAAGATTTCATCTGCATTTCAGCCCTGCCACAAAAGGACCAGCTGACATCATGTCAGTGATTCTCTCATTAACACAGGTGTGAGTGTTGACGAGGACAGGGCTGGAGATCACTCTGTCATGCCGATTGAGTTCGAATAACAGACTGGAAGCTTCAAAAGGAGGGTGGTGCTTGGAATCATTGTTTTTCCTCTGTCAACCATGGTTACCTGCAAGGAAACATGTGCAGTCATCATTGCTTTACACAAAAAGGGCTTCACAGGCATTGCTGCCAGTATGATTGCACCTAAATAATTTATTGGATCATCAAGAACTTCAAAGAGAGCGGTTCAATTGTTGTGAAGAAGGCTTCAGGGCGCCCAAGAAAGTCCAGCAAGTGCCAGGACCGTCTCCTAAAGTTTATTCAGCTGCGGGATCAGGGGCACCACCAGTAAAGAGCTTGCTCATGAATGGCAGCAGGCAGGTGTGAGTGCATCTGCACGCACAATGAGGCGAAAGACTTTTGGAGGATGGCCTGGTGTCAAGAAGGGCAGCAAAGAAGCCACTTCTCTCCAGGAAAAACATCAGGGACAGACTGATATTCTGGTACAAGGATTGGACGGCTGAGGACTGGGGTAAAGTCATTTTCTCTGATGAATCCCCTTTCCGATTGTTTGGGGTATCCGGAAAAAAGCTTGTCTGGAGACGACAAGGTGAGCGCTACCATCAGTCCTGTGTCATGCCAACACTAAAGCATCCTGAGACCATTCATGTGTGGGGTTGCTTCTCAGCCAAGGGAGTGGGCTCACTCACAATTTTGCCTAAGAACACAGCCATGAATAAAGAATGGTACCAACACATCCCCCGAGAGCAACTTACCCCAACCATCCAGGAACAGTTTGGTGACAAACAATGCCTTTTCCAGCATGATGGAGCACCATGCCATAAGGAAAAAGTGATAACTAAGTGGCTCGGGCAACAAAACATCAATATTTTGGGTCCATGGCCAGGAAACTCTCCAGACCTTAATCCCATTGAGAACTTGTGGTCAATCCTCAAGAGGCGGGTAGAAAAACAAAACCCCACAAATTCTGACAAACTCTAAGCATTGATTATGCAAGAATGGGCTGCCATCAGTCAGGATCTGGCCCAGAAGTTAATTGACAGCATGCCAGGGTGGTTTGCAGAGGTCTTGAAAAAGAAGGGTCAACACTGCAAATATTGACTCTTTGCATCAACTTCATGTAATTGTCAATAAAAGCCTTTGACACTTATGAAATGCTTGTAATTATACTTCAGTATTCCATAGTAACATCTGATAAAATATCTAAAGCCCCTCAGGCAGCAGACTTTGTGAAAATTAATATTTGTGTCTCAAAACCTTTGGCCACGACTGTACTTTGTTGAGCCACCTTTGGCAGCGATTACAGCCTAGAGCCTTTTGGGTATGACGCTACAAGCTTGGCACACCTGTACTTGGGGAGTTTCTCCTTTTCGTCTCTGCAGGCCCTCTCAAGCTCTGTCATATTGGATGGGGAGTGTTGCTGCACAGATATTTTCAGATCTCTCCAGAAATGCTCGATCGGGTTCAAGCCCGGGCTCTGTCTGGGCCACTGAAGTACATTCAGAGTCTTGTCCCGAAGCCACTCCTTGCTTTGTATTGGCTTGTTGGAAGGTGAACCTTTGCCCCAGTTTGAGGTCGTGAGCGCTCTGGAGCAGATTTTCATCAAGGATCTCTCTGTACTTTGCTCCTTTCATATTTCCCTCGATCCTGACTAGTCTCCCAGTCCCTGCCGCTGAAAAACATCCCACAGTATGATGCTGCCACCACCATGCTTCACCGTAGGGATGGTTCCCAGTTTTCACCAGACGTGACGCTTTGCATTCACGCCAAAGATAATCTTGTTTCTCATGCTTTGAGAGTCCTTTAGGTACCTTTTGGCAAACCCCAAGTGGGCTGTCATGTGCCTTTTACTGAGAAGTGGCTTCTGTCTGACCACTCTACCATAAAGGCCTGATTGGTGGAGTGCTGCAGAGACGGTTGTCCTTCTGGAAGGTTCTCCCATCTCCACAGAGAAACTCTGGAGCTCTGTCAGTGACCATTGGGTTCTGAGTCACCTCCGTGACCAAGGCCCTTCTCCCTCAATTTGTCAGTTTGGCTGGACAGACAGCTATAGGAAGAGGTGGTTCTAAACTTCTTCCATTTAAGAATGATGGAGGCCACTGTGTTCTTGGGGACCTTCAATGCTGCAGATTTTTTTTGGAACCCTTCCGCAGGTCTGTGCCTCGACACAATCCTGTCTCTGAGCTCTACGGACCTTCAACCTCATGGCTTGGTTTTTGCTCTGACATGCATCGTCAACTGTGGGACCTTATATAGACAGGTGTGTGCCTTTCCAAATCATGTCCAATCAATTGAATTTACCACAGGTGGACTCCAATAAAGTTGTAGAAACATCAAGGATGATCAATGGAAACAAGATGCACCTGAGCTCATTTTTGAGTGTCATAACAAAGGGTCTGAATACTTTTATAAATAACGTATCTGTTTTTAATTTTTAATAGATTTGCAAAAAAAAATCGAAAAACCTGTTTTCGCTTTGTCATAATGGGGTGTTGTCAATTTTAGAACATGGCTGTAATGTAACAAGATGTGGAAGTCACTGGGTCTTAATACTTTCCGAATGCACTGTATCGAAGTTGAAAATAAAAGTTTAATCAGAAATGACAAAAATAATGGTTTTGATGAATGACAATGCTTTCTATAGAATATCACACAACGGATATGGCATGTCAAACTATTATGTTTTCAATATTCGTTTTACTGCTAAGAGTGTGAGACTGTATGATAATGAAATAATTCAAGTGAATGGTTTATCTAACTACTTCTAATATTATTTAATGTTGGAAAAAGCTGTTGCTCCAACAGTATTTATTGGGAACACTGTAGGATCACTGAGCTCTCCACCCCATAAGCTACTTAAGACAGTGTCTGTCTGGACGGGCCAGAGGCATGCAGTGCTTCTTCACCCTCTTAGACCTGCCTTCAAGTAGTATTTGAAATATTTGTTATACTTTAGCTGCGTCTGATTGGGCTTGTCTGGAGCAATGAACCCAATAGAATAGTCCCAGAAGTGCAACCCCTGCAGATCTTGCACTCTCAAACAACATGCTCAAACAAACACTCAAAGTATGTAAAAGTAAACAAATACTATTTGAACCTTGGTATGTACCCTTCCCAGTCTAACCAGCTCTTATTCTGCTTTGCATTCATCCAGAACAGCTCACGCCAGGACTAAAGGCGATGCTGCTGACCAGGCCGGTCAGTCAGCCAGTCAGGACTCTGACATCGCCAGGGCAGTGGCCAGGGAACTGTCCCCCAACTTCCATCAGCCAGGTAACCCAACATGCTGTACCCAACTAGGCCCCAGCATCTATCTATCTCACAGCCCCTTGTTATAATCCCCTTTGTCCAATTTCCTTTGTGTCTGGGTTGTTGGTTTCTCTTTATTTTCTGTCTGGGGCAAATGTATATGCACATTTTAAAATGCTAATCTATTTAGGGAGGAACATATCATTAGTATAATTTACCTTGGGGTCATTTTTATCCTCAGAAAAAAATGACATTTTTTGGGGGGGACAGCAAGTGTCACAGATTTATGAGTACAATATTTTGTATTAGAGTGAACATGTTTCTGTGGCATCGATGTATACTGTACAGCATATTCTTCTACAAATGAATATCTTTTTTTCTGCAAGATAGATACGTATTTAAATATATAGATCGGTACTTTTGTCAGCCTGCTTAGTTTTATGAGAGGGTGGTTCTTCAGTGTTCGTGTTACATTTTAATGCATGTTCAGCTCCTGTATGCATGAAGGTCAGTGGTCTTATATCATTATGCTTTTTGAGCATTCCTCTTTTTACCACATGGTCTTGCTCAGGTCTGGCCCATATAGCCTTGCTAAATCTGTGACACTTGACCTGACATCAGGATAGTGTAGATCACCGACTTCTAACAACCAGGTTCAATAGCCAGCCTGCCTGCAATCTGTAATCTATTTCATTTGAATGATGCCTTATAACTTTTTCTTAATGCCCCATACATGTCTTAATTATTTACCGTTGTGCTTTTTATGAACAACTGCTGAGCTTGTAGAGATGTAGTAAGTGATCTTAGCACGTGCTATTAATAGTAGAACAAATGTAATATTATGAACGAGGATTCCATTTGATAACACTACTTGCGTCAGAAAGGTGTTAACTTTGTTGACTTGAGAGCTCGTGTCAGCTGTGTTATAGCGTTGGCCTCATCAGTGGTCAGGAGAATGTCAAGAATGCTTGGAACCTTTAATCGGTATCATAAACCAACTGGGACAGCTTTGAAACTCCATTAAGGAACAAATACTCAATATGTGAAATCATGGACGCAGAAAAGGCATCCTAACCATGAGCTAACTGACAATGAATACATGTGAATTTATCATTCACCAAAAGCAGCACAAAATAATATGTAGGTGTGTGTATCTCTGTTTCTCAAATTAGAATTCAGCACTAAATACTTGAGTGTTTGTTGATAGTGATATAAACACACAGTATTCATTCAAACGTTGTGATATTAGATCACTGTGTACATGCTACAAATTGACTAAGTATAGATAAAAGGACTGTATATCATGATAATAACGTCCTTCCATTTTCTAGGCCCTGATTATATAAAGCAGAGGTTCAACGAACCGATTGAACCTATTGTTCAAGAGGAGAAGAAAGAAAAGACCCCTTCAAGTAGCCCACATTTTTACCGTAAAGGCACAACCCCAGACAACTCTCCCACCGCGACTCCACAGTCCTCTCCCCCACCAACACCCCCGTCAACACATACCCCGGAGCCCAAGAAGAGCTTCTTCAGCAAGCTCGCCCCCAAGCCTGGGAAAGAGAACAAGACCCCTGCAGCAGAGAGCCAGCTCCCGGTCATAACAAAGGCAGTGTCTAAGACATCGTTGAAACAGGAAGTAAGACAGGAATTGCCTCAACCGAAACCGTTCAAAATGGAGGAGTCGGTCCCCGCCAGCCCTGGCAATGGACAGCTGCACACTGACACAGAGTACCACGGCTACTACGTGAAGGCAGACGTGAAGCTCCCTCAAGACGAACCTGAGGACATAGATGAGCATGTTACCCCGTCCGCCCTCACCCGGATGCCACCGCCAGCAAAACCTATGGCGCAGTACAGGACACCCACCCCAAAACCTATAGCGCCAAAGTCGGTATCCAAGGAAAGCAAACCTGAATCAAGACTTAAGAAACAAGATTCGTATAAGCCAAGAAGTCTAGCAGAAACTAGGAAACAAGCCAGCTTGGAGATCACCACGGATTTCGTAGAGGAAGAGTCAGTAAGTAACCAAATACTGTATGATGATGAAAATGGGAAAACTGAAGCAAAGAGAAATAAATGTGTAATTTCAGAACTGTGAAACATCAAAGGTAGTCTAATATTTTCAGTGATAATGCCTAGCTAACTTTACAAATGCAATTTTTGAAATGTTCTCCTGTATCTCTTTTCTACTTCACAGGGTCCAAACTCAATACTGGTTGCCCTTGTAATGCTGTTGAATATTGGTCTAGCAATTATTTTTGTCCATTTTTTAACCTGACGGAATCTGAACTGAGGTAAGGATCAGCTCAATAACATCTATTCAGATGTTATAAATTGTAGAGCATTGTGATACAGTAATTTATGTTCCATTACATTTTTAAATGTAACATAAAGTAAAAGAAAAGTTTACCTAAATAGTCAATTGCAAGTTTTACATTAAATATTAAGATACAGTAAGCCTGAATGTGATTCAACATAACTATTGACCCTCCTACTGTTTTCAATCTTCAGGGAACTCATCAAAACTAGTGGCGCAGGCCCCTATCTCTGCAGTTGCGTCAATGGCCTTTAAAAATGGCGCCGGTCAGGCACAGACACAGGCAAAGAAGGACTGGAAATAGAGTGAAACACCGGAGAAAGATGAGAACAGGACCATTCGGTCCCGACGCTGCCCCGTTTTGCTGGCGATGATTTGTGACACGCTTAGGTTCTGTGAAATCTGAAGCAAGCAATCATTGCGAAAGCAAAAAGAAATATCTGCTGATCCAAGCTGTTACCAGTCAAGTGCGTTGCCTCTCCATCTGCCCTGTCAGGAGGAATGTGGAAGGGGGTGGGAGAGGGAGGGCTTGACAGGATATGTTCGGAGATGCACTTTTAGTTGACGGAAGATAACAGCTGCCTTACTATTTTACCATCTGACGTTTTAGTGGGTAGAGGCAGTGCACAAGGCTGCCAGAGGAATGTGTTTCGGCAGGCTTTGCTGCCGTGGGAGTGTGTCTCTGTATTTGCTATAATATTCACTTGGTACATAAGATTTTTTATTTATTTTTTATGTCGCACTCACCAGTCTTATTCCATTCCCCAGCCTTATCTAACTTCTCCTTTTGGGACATGCTTGTGCGTGGGCCGTTTCAAGTGCATTTGTGTTGTGTATTTGTTAGTAACTGTTCGTTTTTTCATGTCTTCTTTCCTTTGTTTAACCTTAGGTATTACAAATTATTAAGAGAGCGTTTTATTTATTTAAGTCTAGTCCATGCATTTCTCAAACTTTTTTAAAGATCCTTCAAATCCAAAAGCAATTTCCCTAACGCCTATGCTACACAAAGCAGTTCTCATTTGAAAGACATTGAAATGTTTAATTCCAGTTATTTCTACAATGTCAAATTTGAGAGTAATGTATATGAAATTGAAGCATTTTAGCAGTATACAAACACAGATTGTGCATTAACTTTTGACTAAACAGCTTGTTTTTTACTAACCAGCTATTTATTGGCTGGCTGCATGTAACACAAATGTATGAGGTTACATAGTTAATCAACACTGATTTGTGATTGAAAAAAATGGACATTTATTTTCTGATTAAGGGCTAACTGGTGATATGGAATAACTTTCCTCCTGATTCAACTTGTATCTATCTTTAACCAGCCACTGATACGGTTTGTTAACATAGCTAGTCATTGTTCTTTCTGCACACTGACCCTATATTGCATCAAATTAGTTGTTTGTAATTTGATTGATTTTAACATAAAAAGCAAAAGGGCTGTAGTTTTGGAAGTGGGTTGCACTTCGTTAGATATTTTTATTTTTTCATTGTGCAATCAAGAATCAATGTCCCCAAAAAATTGTGGTCTAAATTGTTTTGTGAGATGAAGGCTTAATGGTTAATTTTGCAATTGTACATTGTCAAATGGAGGCATAATGACTTGACTTCTTCTTCTTTTGTTCAAATGTGTAGCAAATATGGCGTCCGACATTGATTTATTGACACATGAATATGACATATACAGTAGGTTGGCGCAGGAAGAGAATACATTAGAATAACGTGATTAGTTTGGTTTGAAAATATGCAATTGTGTCTTGTAGAATATTGTTGAGGAGTTGTTTGATTTAGTCATATATGAGTAAACTATTTGTGCATGGGTTGGTTAGTTGATGAATGTCACATTTGTTGCTTAATATTTGAGTCTTTTAATTTGGCTGAGCCAACACCCCAACAACACTGGACCTCATACTAACTAACTTGCACCGTTGTGAAAGCAGTCCAATGTTCAGAGCCCCTCTCTGCAATTACACCTTGTTATGTGTGTTGAATACATTCAGATAGAGTAAATGGTTGGCTAAATGTTGAGATGAGTATCTGTGAGGACTGTTAGAACATTAGAATGTTCCAGTTTACTTTGGGGAAGACAGAGGAAGGGTCTTAAATATGAAAGTCTAATTACTGTATTTTGTCGTCAATATATTATTAATATTATTTCGTGCCTAGTTAGCTAAGCATGAAGATTTATTTTTATTTTTGGAATAATAAATGTAATTTTTTTCTCAATTAAAGTTGAATAAATAGAATGAAATGTATTATATTTATAAAAACATACATTTTGGATAACATGTTGACAGGTGTAGGAGATGCATTTTCACTGGTTATGGTAACATTTTCATTGCAGCAATGCTAAGAGTATGGTATGAGGAGTTGAAGGATGTGTTAGTTGGATTTCAGGGCAGTAACATTGCGATGTTTTACAGAGGTTTGGTCATAGATTGCCACAGAGAGTATGTGAGATGGGAAGAAGAAAGCATCCGAAGGGAAAATGGCTCCAGATGTGTTTATTACTACTTCTCTGAATGTAAAGTCATAAAGAACATTTAGAGCACATCGTTAAAGAGAACAGGCAACGTTCAAAGTTGAAAGTACCACGATGAATGATCAATAATGTATTTATCTTGTCTAAACTGTATTTGCACACAGCTATGTATAAGGCTATTTTCTACTAATTGTACCTGATGCTCCATACATTTTTTTTGCCCAAAATGACGAGCTGTTGTTACTTTTTAAAGGCAAAGTAAGTATTTTGTAGGTGTGATTGTATTTTTCTAAAATGTGTTTTGGAAAACTAGTCTGTAAACTTTTGGAAAAATGTAACTTACCATTTGATAGATATTTTTAATTCGTGATTTTAATATCAATTCAATATTTATGAACTTTTGCCAGGCTTACAAAGAATATCACTGAATATAAAATAAACAACAAGAAGCTATATTGGACGACGAGTTTTGATATTTATGATCTTCTGACTACAATGATTTTAATGGATTTTGGGGCAATTGTTCTCCCCCATTAAAAATTAAAATAACGTTTACATCATTTTTTTGTGTCTGTCCAATTTTGTGTGGGGGCAGCTTTCCTTTGTCCATCATCAGAAGTTGGATCAGTGAAGGCAAGCAGGCTATCTGAAAAGAGACATCATTTGACCATAGATATACAGGTGTTAGTGTTCAATTAGCAACGGTGTCCAACTCAGTTTCATGTTAACGTTGTATGTTTTATAATTGTAGTCTAAATTGTTTTGAGATAAAGGCTTACATTTTGCAACTGTACATTGTCAAATGGAGGCATGACTTGCCAACTTGATTTTTTCTTTTGTTCAAATTTGTAGCAAATATGGCATCCGACATTGATTTATTGCCACGTGAATATAACATATACAGTAAATTGGCGCATGAAGAGAATACATTAGAATAACGTGATTAGTTTGGTTTGATTTGAATTTGAAAATATGCAATTGTGTCTTGTAGAATATGCAATTGTGTCTTGTAGAAAATCGTTGAGGAGCTATTTGATTTAGTCATATATGAGTAAACTATTTGTGCATGGGTTGATTGATGAATGTCACATTTGTTGCTTAATATTTGAGTCTTTTAATTTGGCTGAGCCAACACCCCAACAACACTGGACCTCATACTAACTAACTTGCACCGTTGTGAAAGCAGTCCAATGCTCAAAGCCCCTCTCTGCAATTACACCTTGTTATGTGTGTTGAATACATTCAGATAGAGTAAATGGTTGGCTAAATGTTGAGATGAGTATCTGTGAGGACTGTTAGAACATTAGAATGTTCCAGCTTACTTAGGGGAAGACAGAGGAGAGGGTCTTAAATATGAAAGTCTAATTACTGTATTTTGTCGTCAATATATTATTATTACTTTGTGCCTAGTTAGCTAAGCATGAATATTTATTTTTATTTTTGAATAATAAATATATGTTCTGTTTTCTCAGCTAAAGTTGAATAAATAGAATGAAATGTTTCATATTTATAAACGCGTACATTTTGGTTAACTGTTGGCAGGTGTAGGAGATGCATTTTCACTGGTTATGGTAACATTTTCATTGCAGCAATGCTAAGAGTATGGTATGAGGAGTTGAAGGATGTGTTAGTTGGATTTCAGGGCAGTAACATTGCGATGTTTTACAGAGGTTTGGTCATAGATTGCCACAGAGAGTATGTGAGATGGGAAGAAGAAAGCATCCGAAGGGAAAATGGCTCCAGATGTGTTTATTACTACTTCTCGGAATGTAAAGTCATAAAGAACATTTAGAGCACATCGTTAAAGAGAACAGGCAACGTTCAAAGTTGAAAGTACCACGATGAATGATCAATAATGTATTTTTCTTGTCTAAACTGTATTTGCACACAGCTATCTATAAGGCTATTTTCTACTAATTGTACCTGATGCTCCATAAAAAATGTTTTGCCCAAAATGACGAGCTGTTGTTACTTTTTAAAGGCAAAGTAAGAATTTTTAGGTGTGATTGTATTTTTCAAAAATGTGTTTTGGAAAACTAGTCTGTAAACTTTTGGAAAATGTAACTTACCATTTGATAGATATATTTTTAATTCGTGATTTTAAAATCAATTCAATATTTATGAACTTTTGCCAGGCTAAGAAAATCACTGAATACAAAAACAGTATGAAGCTATATTGGACAACAAGTTTTGATATTTATGATCTTCTGACTACAATGATTTTAATGGATTTGGGGGCAGTTGTTCCCCCCATTAAGAATTAAAAGAAAGTTTACATCATTTTTTCTGTCTGTCCAATTTTGTGTGGGGGCAGCTTTCTTTATTTCATCAGAAGTTGGATCAGTGAAGGCAAGGAGGCTTTCTGAAAAGAGACATCATTTGACCATAGATATACAGGTGTTAGTGATATCCCACTCAGTTTCATGTTAACGTTGTATGTTTTATTGTTCTCACTCCAAACCCCTGTGTAGGGTGTAGCGTTTTGAATTGCGGTCCATTGTTTTTACTCAAGCATACTGATGTACTACTTCAAATGATTTAACTTCTTATTAACGTTGGTGGCGAGAGGATAGGGGGAATTCCCCTTTGCTTAAGCTGGTACAGAAGGGGTACTATTTTATTAGGAGCAGTCTAACCCCCCCCCCCCCCCCCCCCAGAGTGAAAATTGGCCCTGGGCTCATGGATTGCTGCGGTTATCCTGAGTCTAAAATAGTGTACAACAGCTGCTGCTGGGAGAGTGTCACATTTGAAGGCAATGGAAGAGGTTGCGGATTTCTTTCTGTATGTACTCTGCTCACATCGTAGTGTGTATCAGTGAATGAAAGGAAGGCCACTGACAAACTGTTTTTGTTCCATTCTCTTTGTGTTTCCAGACAACCACTGTAAATGACAGCGGTTCAGTGGAAACAGACCTATATAATGAATGTATTGCAGCCATGGCAACTCCTTATACTGTGCCTCTAGGGGAGAAAGCCTCCTGAGAGTCCATAAGCTTTGAAGCACTATAACGTTTCACACTGAGTATTCTATTTTTCTGTCCCCACTGTCCTCAATTTTATCAACAGTCATTACTCCACGCATAAGCCTGACTGACCATACTGAAATCACAACAGGAGTACGATTGACATGTCTTTAACAAATCCTGCATGCATGTACACTCCATCCCCTTGCTACACAAGGAACATGTGATGTGAAAAGTATACATGGAAACTGGAAAGAAGCAGCAGGACTCTTGATGATTCTGGCATTGCATTTATTAACTTATGCCAGAAACATCATTGCTCTTACACAGTTGGGAGACCTGTTTCAGACAATCCTACGCAGGTGTTATTTTATTTCCAAATGCCCTCCCATCCAACAATCTCTTAACTAATCTACCCCAAGTACTGTTCTCATCTGATCTTTGGTCTCGGCTGAAGTCTCGAACAAAAAGGGTTCGTAAGCATAGTCTGTGAGCAATTTCAGAGATCTTTTTGTGGGAATAGCCAAGGTCAAACAGCGTAAGTTACAGGCGTATTTCTGGCATGTGAATGGGAGACAGTGACAAACCCCAAACATCTCCAACTATACACACACACACACACTTCATCACTTCTTGTGTGGGATACCAGACACATTTACTTTTCACCAAGTCAACAGTGTCAATTCTCATTGTGCTCAAAGTTTAAAGCATTTGTTTATTTATTCAAGGTAATAGATACATTTAAATCATATTAAAAGTATAGAAAATAACACACATTTCACATGTATTCATTAGTTGAAGGTGTTGAAAGTCACATCACATTTAAAATTCAACTTCATAAAAAACATCCTTGGAAAAAGTTGCTTCTCCGCCCTGGTCAAAAAGGCAGCCGTTACAGCTGGTAATACATTCTGGGGGCCTGAGGAGGCTCCTTAATTAACCCTGCCCACTCCAGCCCATTCACCCCCTAACTCGCATGCTTGTTCTGCTCCATTAAACTTCAACCCCCCCTTTTCTCCAATAGAGCGAGATTGATAGGCCCTGGGGGTCAAAACTCTGAGGTCGTCCCGTCTGCACGGTGGCACCTGCTCTTCCCTGTCAGGAGCGCAACATTGCACCCACCCACTGGCTGCCGGCGAGGCTGCTAGCTACCACTTCAAATCCACTGTCAAGTTCCTCACAGCCAAGGCAGGCTTCATATATAGTACCAGTCAAAAGATTGGACACACTTACTCATTCAAGGGTTTTTATTTTTTACATTGTAGAATAGTGAAGACATGAAAAACTATTAAATAACACATATGGAATCATGTAGTAATCAAAAGTGTTAAAAAGATGAGATTCTTCAAAGTAGCCACCCTTTGCCTTGATGACAGCTTTGCACACTCTTGGCATTCTCTCAACCAGCTTCACCTGGAATGCTTTTCCAACAGTCTTGAAGGAGTTCCCACATATGCTGAGCACTTGTTGGCTGCTTTTCCTTTACTCTGCAGTCCAACTCATCCCAAACCACCTCAATTGGGTTGAGTTCGGGTGATTGTGGAGGCCAGGTCATCTGACGCAGCACTCCATCACTCTCCTTATTGGTCAACTAGCCCTTACACAGCCTGGAGGTGTGGTGTTGGGTCATTGTCCTGCTGAAAAATAAATGATAGTCCTACAAAGCAAAAAAACAAACAGATGGGATGGTGTATCGCTGCAGAATGCTGTGGTAGCCATGCTGGTTAAGTGTGCCTTGAATTCTAAATTAATCACCAACTGTGTCACCAGCAAAGCACACCCACACCATCACACCTCCATGCTTCAAGGTGGGAACTACACATGTGGAGATCCTCCATTCACTTACTCTGCATCTCACAAAGACATGGCGGTTGGAACCAAAAATGTCAGATTTGGACTCATCAGACCAAAGGACAGATTTACACCGGTCTAATGTCCATTGCATGTGTTTCTTGGCCCAAGCATGTCTCTTATTAGCGGTTTCTTTGCAGCACTTCGACCACAAAGGCCTGATTCAAGCAGTCTCCTCTGAACAGTTGATGTTGAGATGTGTCTGTTTCTTGAACTCTGGAGCATTTATTTGGGATGCTATTTCTGAGGCTGGTAACTCTAGTGAACTTATCCTCTGCAGCAGAGGTAACTGTAAGTCTTCCTTTGCTGTGGCGGTCCTCATGAGAGCCAGTTTCATCATAGTGCTTGATGGTTTTAGCGACTGCACTTGAAGATACTTTCAAAGTTCTTGACATTTTCCGTAATTGAGTGACCTTCATGTCTTAAAGTAATGATGGACTGTTGTTTCTCTTTCCTTATTTGAGCTGTTCTTGCCATAATATGAATTTGGTCTCAAACGCATTAAGGAGGAAAGCAATTCCACAAATTAACTGAAATGCATCCCAGGTGACTACCTCATGAAGCTGGTTGAGAGAACACCAAGAGTGTGCATCGTTGTCAAGGCTAAGATAAGGATAAGAGCGTCTGCTAAATGACTTAAATGTAAATGTAAGGCAAAGGGTGGCTACTTTGAAAAATCGGAAAATGTAAATATATCTTTAACACTTTTTTGGTTACTACATGATTACATATGTGTTATTTCATAGTTGATGTCTTCACTGTTATTCTACAATGTTGAAAATAGTAAAATAAAGAAAAACCCTTGAATGAGTAGGTGTCCAAACTTTTGACTGGTACTGCATATATATATCACATTGTTGGATTGCCCCAACCAAGTTTAACATTCAGTTACATATGTATTCACCTGCTAGGCCAAGGCTCTAGCCCTCCAAAGGAAACTAAACACATGCTGAATATCAT
The DNA here is from genome assembly GCF_034236695.1 of Oncorhynchus nerka. Taxonomy (NCBI): domain Eukaryota; kingdom Metazoa; phylum Chordata; class Actinopteri; order Salmoniformes; family Salmonidae; genus Oncorhynchus; species Oncorhynchus nerka. Next base: position 23,023,912 of record NC_088424.1, on the reverse strand, counting down.
TATCATTTGTACTAACAAAGGAGCTGTAGCTACTGCTAGGTAAATCATGTCATAACAAGAGCAGGGATATGTTAGCTCTTAAAACGGATCTCAAAAACATTGTTGAATTAAATAAATGACTCACATTTGTGGCAAGGCTCCCTAGCAATCACACACAGTATAACATACCAAACATTGCAGCAACATATCAACATCAAATTTAACTGATTACAATTGATTAGTTTATCAAAAAGGTCACAAACAGTGAGTGCTGGAGTTTAATATCTAAGTATTGCTCCTCCTTTGTTTGGTTAGAGCAGCGCATACAGAAATCAAATCTGTATCAGATCAGTTCCTCAATGAATGACACTACTCAGCAGCTGATAATGTGCATCCCCATGAGTCACAGTGGAGGACCAAAATGGCCGGCTGATAGGCTGGGATTCAGGGAGGGGATAGTGGCTTTCCTTTCTGGCTGATCCTCACAGGCTGAAAATACTTCCACGTGTTCCTGCGAGTGCCTTCAACTGGTGTCATGAAAAGTCCCTTTTGTGGTATTTATTGATTTGTCCAAATAGCAAAGTATTTTTTATGTTTAAGAAACAAGACATTTTCTGAATGACTTACTTCTTAGCTACATACAAGATATGTTATTTGTTTCATGATTGTGGAATACCACACGGACTTGTTCCTCTTTTCACTTGACTTACAGTGCACCCTAGTGGATGTAGTCAAAAACATCCTTTATAGTACATTAGTGACTCAATATCCTGACTTGAATATAGTGTTCGTTGGCATGAAGGAGCTTTCAGAGCTTGAGTTACTTAGTTGTCTTGCATTTGTATTTATTATGGATCCCCATTAGCCAAGGCAGCAGCTACTTTTCCTGGTGTCCAGCAACATAAAACAATTACATACAGTTTATAATACTACAAGACATTACATTTCAGTGTGTTCCCTCAGGCCACTACTCCACCACCACATATTTACAATACAACATCCATGTGCACATGTGTGTCTTATCTTGTGGTCTCTGGCACATCAGGATTAGCATTGCAATAAACTAGTATTTGAACAACTTTGCTGGAAACAAACACTGCTCCAAAAAAGTAAAAGGGAACACTTAAACAACACAATGTAATTCCAGGTCAATCACACTTCTGTGAAATCAAACTGTCCACTTAGGAAGCAACACTGATTGACAATAAATTTCACATGCTGTTGTGCAAATGGAATAGACAATAGGTGGAAATTATAGGCAATTAGCAAGACACCCCCAATAAAGGAGTGGTTCTGCAGGTGGTGACCACAGACCACTTCTCAGTTCCTATGCTTCCTGGCTGATGTTTTGGTCACTTTTGAATGCTGGCGGTTCTTTCACTCTAGTGGTAGCATGAGACGGAGTCTACAACCCACACAAGTGGCTCAGGTAGTGCAGCTCATCCAGGATGGAACATCAATGCGAGCTGTGGCAAGAAGGTTTGCTGTGTCTGTCAGCGTAGTGTCCAGAGCATGGAGGCGCTACCAGGAGACAGGCCAGTACATCATGAGACGTGGAGGAGGCCGTAGGAGGGCAACAACCCAGCAGCAGCCTTTGTGCAAGGAGGAGCACTGCCATAGCCCTGCAAAATGACCTCCAGCAGGCCACAAATGTGCATGTGTCTGCTCAAACAGCCAGAAACAGACTCCATGAGGGCCCGACATCCACAGGTGGGGGTTGTGCTTACAGCCCAACACCGTGCAGGACGTTTGGCATTTGCCAGAGATTGGCAAATTCGCCACTGGCGCCCTGTGCTCTTCACAGATGAAAGCAGGTTCACACTGAGCACATGTGACAGACGTGACAGAGTCTGGAGACGCCGTGGAGAATGTTCTGCTGCCTGTAACATCCTCCAGCATGACCGGTTTGATGGTGGGTCAGTCATGGTGTGGGGTGGCATTTCTTTGGGGAGCCGCACAGCTCTCCATGTGTTCGCCAGAGGTAGCCTGACTGCCATTAGGTACCGAGATGAGATCCTCAGACCCCTTGTGAAACCATATGCTGGTGCGGTTGGCCCTCCTAACGCAAGACAATGCTAGACCTCATGTGGCTGGAGTGTGTCAGCAGTTCCTTTAAGAGGAAGGCATTGATGCTATGGACTGGCCCACCCGTTCCCCAGACCTGAATCCAATTGAGCACATCTGGGACATCATGTCTCGCTCCATCCACCAATGCCACGTTGCACCACAGACTGTCCAGGAGTTGGAGGATGCTTTAGTCCAGGTCTGGGAGGAGATCCCTCAGGAGACCATCCGCCACCTCATCAGGAGCATGCCCAGGCGTTGTAGGGAGGTCATACAGGCACGTGGAGGCCACACACACACTACTGAGCCTCATTTTGACTTGTTTTAAGGACATTACATCAACGTTGGATCAGCCTGTAGTGTGGTTTTCCAAATTAATTTTGAGTGAGACTCCAAATCCAGACCTCCATGGGTTGATAAATTTGATTTCCATTGATATTTTTTGTGTGATTTTGTTGTCAGCACATTCAACTATGTAAAGAAAAAAGTATTTAATAAGAATATTTCATTCATTCAGATCTAGGATGTGTTATTTTAGTGTTCCCTTTATTTTTTTGAGCAGTCTATACCCATTTTACATTACACTACAGTTGAACAGTAACACCAATACATGCAAATCATGAGAATGTCATGCTCCGCTCACATGCGTTTCCCCCTATTTCACTTCAGTTGTAACGTTGACTTTCAATTTTTCCACAGTTTGGCTGTCGTCTGAATTCCACAGTTTCGACAAAGACCTCATAATTCCCCTGTAATGAGGCAAATAAAATGTACAACACGTTATTAAAACTCACATATCTTAAAGCCCTTCACACGGAGGAGTACAATGTGAGGGTAAACTAACCATGGACGCAAAGCTGTGTGTCTTTAAAATATGTATATTTTTAGAAGACAAAAGAATCTGGTTTTCAACAGTAAGACTTGTACTCACTTTTGGCAACACATCATAGGCCCTGAGATAAGAGAACAGTATCATGTAGAGATTCTGCAAAGAGGATGACCATCTGTTAGTCACACCACCCACCAGAAGTGAAATTTAACAGCATATCATTTCTGACAGTTAGAATGGTGGGTGAATATGAATATTTCTGGTACATTCCTCCTTTGAGATTACATATTTTCAGATCAGGGCAAAAGCAATCTTTCTGGGATAACTTGTTCTATTTACTTCCAATTTTTATACCAGACACATACCTCGAAACCATTGTGGCTCTATTGAAACACAGTTAAAATAAAGCACAAAAAAAAGGTTGTTAGCTATGGGTTTGGTCCTAAACCGTTTTAACAGTCAAGAATGCAACACGACTAAAGAGAGGTGTTTAGCAAGAAACATTAGAGTATCAGAGGAAATATAAGTAATGACATTTCCAGACATCTAGTAGTTCTGGTACTTAATACGTAGTCACAGCGATATACTAGACAGTTATCTCAAATGTTCTGATTAAATTCAGTATATACGTTTTACATTCTTCTCTATATGATCACTAGATAAGTAAATATAAAGGTCTTACCATGCCAAGTATACCAGGTTGACACTCTCTGAAGAGCAAAGTTATCTGTTCTGTCCAGAAGCAGCCATAACACAACAAAATAGTACCCAGAATTTGAAACATCATGGTAAAGTTGATACTCTGCAATGGTTTGACTTACTCCCGGTCTCCTGTTTTCATGCAATCAACACTGTTTGATAGTGCCCAAGCTCTCAAAACATCAGAAGTAGCAACTTCTCATTTTGCCCACAGAATACTGGTAGTGTTTTTCTGAAGAGAGGCATTGTTTGAAGCAGAAGGAAGTCATGTCAGTCATGTCACAAGGTGAATTTAGTTTATATTTAGTGATGAAATTAATCCATAAGCTTTGTTTAAACAAATTTTATTCATATACTCCATGTCTATACATTACCTCTTACTAGTGAAAGGAAGAAACCAACATCTCTCAAAGGTTCTCTTTGATATCATATAATTTATAGCTTACATTAACAACTAAGACGTACATACACACACGTTCCATTCAACAGTTCAGACTGCAATTGGCATTATCTGTAGAAATCCGTTAACTCTTATTAGGTTTACCATTCAAGTCTTCCGTATCAAATGAAAAGGGCTGGTCGTAACCCATGAGGTGGTTATAGTCATGAGGAAGTGGGAACAGCATCGGATTCACAAGCATTGACTTCTTGTCGGCATAGAACGTGGTGAACATTTTGCTGACACCCGGTATCTTAACCTCATTCTGACGGAACACAGTCTTTTTCTCCATCAGAAGGATGTTGTAGGTGACAGCTGTGTACGTGTCAGTGTCATGGTTGTGGTACAGGCGAACCACATAGCCTTTGGTGATGATGTGGAGGAGGATGGGAGTCAGGAATGTGAAAAAACCAATGACACCACAGAAGGCCCCCTTCAGGACAAGACTCTGAACGCTGATGCCAGTCTTCAAAAGAATGTAGGGCATCATACACAGGCTGGCCCCGCTACTGGTGTAAGAGAACATCTTCACACCTGCAGACAAAAAATACAATTCTTGTTTAGGCCTAGTTATTCAATGATGATAAAAATGTTGATGAGGAGACGATCATGAGAGATTGTTTATGGTGATTAAAGTAATACCTCGGACAGAATTGCCGAGGTTCCCTGAATAGATGAGCGTCCCCTCCTCAGAGTGGTTTGTGGAAGATGTAGAGAAGCAGCAGACCATCCGTAGTACAGAGGCTGGCTGTACCTGGGCAGAGACAGACAAATGAGAAACTAGGCCATTTCTTTCCATACAATGCCTTTAACTGCTACAATTAGACCAGAACAAATAATATATAATTTTAAAAAGAACTCGGTCCAATTCTTAATTACCTCATCTGAAAGATCTTACAGAGGGTGATCAAATATGTCATAACGCAATTTGCCAAGGGGGTTGTAGAGATTAATTGAATCTAACGCACATTCAAAAGTTAATGCACTTGCACAACCAGGCCAGTGCAGATCATGCCTGACCACACCGCTCGCATTTTGATTTTGTCCACCCACACCAGACGCGGTCAGGACACGCTGGTTGAAATATCCAAATGAACTCTGAACCAACTATATTAATTTGGGGACAGGTTGAAAAGCATTAAACATTTAAGGCAATTTAACTAGCTAGCTTGCTGTTGCTAGCTAATTTGTCCTGGGATAGAAACATTGGGTTGTTATTTTACCTTAAATGCACATGGTCCTCTACTCCGACAATTAATCCACAACTAAAAGGGTAAACCTAGTTCATTTCTAGGAATCTCAACTCCTTCAGGATTCGTCTGGCTTTATATGGCGGTTGGCAACCAACTTTAAGGTGCATTACCACCACCAACTGGCCTGGATGTGGACTTCAGTTCGCCTTTCAATCACCCGCGTGGGTATATGCTCCTAAAAACCAATGAGGAGATGGGAGAGGCCAGACTTGCAGTGCATTACAAATAGAACCAATGATTGAATAACATGCTGACCACACCGCTAGCGTAAGATGCACGTTGTAAAAATAAATGTACACATACATGCTATTCAGTCATTGCGTGCACACGACAGCACGCATGACATGGCCAGGTGCTAAAATAAAAATAGGTCCTATTTGTGATGCTGAACTGCAAGTCCGGCCTCTCCAATCTCCTCATTGGCATTTATGAAATAAGTGTTAATTCAGTATTGTTGTAATTGTCATTATTACAAATAAAAAAATTATTTTCTAAATCGGCCGATTAATCGGTATCGGCCTTTTTGGTCCTCCAATAATCGGTATCGAAAAATCATAATAGGTCGACCTCTAGTTGTAATGCACCTTAAAGTTGGTTGCCAACCGCCAAATAAAGTCCAAAGTAAAAATAGAAGCCTGGGGAAGGAGGAGAGATGACGATAAAGGAATTCAGTTTACCGTTTAATCTGTGAAATAATTGTCAGAGTAGAGGACCTTGTGCATTTCAGATAAAATAACAACCCAATGTTTATATCCCAGGACAAATTTTCTAGCAAGCTAAATTGCCATCAAAGTTGAATGCTTTTCGACCTGTCCTCAAATTATTATAATTGGCTCAGAGTTTAGTTTGATATTTCAACATGCATGTGCTGATCGTGTCTGGTGTGGCTGTACAAAATCAACATGCGCGCGTCCGGTTTGGTCAGGAGCATGTAAATCATACATAGAACTATCGAACGCAGTGTCGAACTATCGAGTGTAGAACTATCGAGTGTAGAACTATCGAACGCAGAACTATCGAACGCAGAGCCACTAGGCTAGCTAGTTAGCTAACATAGCTTCTTTCAGCCAAAAGAAACCTACGTAACTAGCATAATAGGGCATATATCCCAGGATTGGAAGTATAACTATCTACCAGACAAGTGAGGACAAAATAAAGCCAAGTACCTTTTTAGCCGCATAATTGAGAAACGACCTTTTCGCAGCGTGATTCAAATACCCTTTGGTCTTCATTGGCAGCCTTCTACACGCGTGAGTAGCAGGTCTCCCATTTCGGAGGGCAGCAAATTGTATACTAAACGTTTGAGAAATAGCAGTACGTAATCCACGTGCAAAGTAATGCTGAAACATTATACAATCATAAATTTAAGCCACTTTGGTAGCTTCTTTGCTAACAGCATGCACAACAGCACTATTATTAACCCCCGCCCCTTTCTTCTTCTGTGGCAGTGGTACGCACAGGATTCTTCTTTGAGGTTTATTGGCAGACTGCACTAATACGGTGTTTTGCTGCCACCTACTGTACGGGTTAGAAAAATACTACAAAAACAAAATATGTTTTGGATGAACAAATTCATGCTAATTACCCCCCCCCCCCCCAAAAAAATTAAAATAAAATTAAAATAAATAAATAATAATTCACAATAGTACCCTGAATTTAAAAAAAACATTTCGCCTGTAAAGTCCTGGAGATCCAGAAATCGATTTGTTGCCTTCACAATGATGTCTAGCTTCTTTGATGTTTTCTAAGTTTAACTAGTGCAATTTATCACTAGCACTATAAACACAACAAAGTCCACCTTCTTCACTATTAGTGTGTCGGGATCCTTCTCCTGCATGGCATTCACTGCAGACTGTGGGACATCCACTACCATCTCCTCTCTACTCACTCCTTCAGCTATTTTCACTGCCTCCACATAGAAGACCTGCTGGTTGGCCTGATCCTAGCTACTGCGACCTCCTTCATCCGTACAGGGAACACCGGGAACTCGGGAATGTGATTCTCATGACAATTACAACAACATGCTTCATCTGACTCTTCAACTACTACATCTTTTTTTCCTTAGACAAACACTTTTCACGTGTCCAAACTTTTTACAATTTTAACACTGCAGCGGCTTCTGTACATACTGTCTCACCGCATAAATCAAATCAAATTGTATTTGTCACATGCGCCGAATTCAACAGGTGTAGTAGACCTTACAGTGAAATGCTTACTTACAAGCCCTTAACCAACAATGCAGCTTTAAGAAAAATACCTTTTAAAAAAAAGAAATAAAAGTAACAAATAATTGAAGAGCAGCAGTAAAATATCAACATCCTATATCAATATAGGGGTACTGGTACAGAGTCAATGTGTGGGGGCACCGGTTAGTCAAGGTAATTGAGGTAATATGCACATGTAAGTAGAGTTGTTAAAGTGACTATGCATAGATAATAACAGAGAGTAGCAGCAGCGTAAAGGGGGGGGGGGCAATGCAAATCATCTGGGTAGCTATTTTATTAGACGTTCAGGAGCCTTAAGGCTTGGGGGTAGAAGCTGTTTAGAAGCCTCTTGGACCTAGACTTGGCGCTCCGCTGCTGCTTGCCATGTGGTAGCAGAGAGAACAGTCTATGACTGGGGTGGCTGGAGTCTGACAATTATTAAGGCCTTCCTCTGACACCGCCTGGTATAGAGGTCCTGGATGGAAGGAAGCTTGGCCCCAGTGATGTACTGGGCCGTATGCACTACCCTCTGTAGTGCCTTGCGGTCGGAGGCAGACCAACTGATGTAACCCATCAGGATGCTCTCGATGTTGCAGCTGTAGAACCGTTTGAAGATCTGAGGACCCATGCCAAATCTTTTCAGTCTCCGTTGGGGGATTAGGTTTTGTTTTGCCCGCCCTATTCACGACTGTCATGGTATGCTTGGACCATGTTAGTTTGTTGGTGATGTAGACGCCAAGGAACTTGAAGCTCTCAACCTGCTCCACTACAGCCCCGTCGAAGAGAATGGGGGCGTGCTCGGTCCTCCTTTTCCCGTAGTCCACAATTATCTCCTTTGTCTTGATCACGTTGAGGGAGAGGTTGTTGTTCTTGCACCACACGGTCAGGTCTCTGACCTCCTCCCTATAGGCTGTCTCATTGTTGTCAGTGATCAGGCCTACCACTGTTGTGTCATCGGCAAACTTAATGATGGTGTTGGAATCGTGCCTGGCCATTCAGTCATGAGTGAACAGGGAGTACAGGAAGGGACTGAGCATGCACCCCTCAGGGGCCCCCGTGTTGAGGATCAGCATGGCGAATGTGTTGTTACCTACCCTTACCACCTGGGGGCGGCATGTCAGGAAGTCCAGGATCCAGTTGCAGAGGGAGGTGTTTAGTCCCAGGGTCCTTAGCTTAGTGATGAGCTTTGAAGGCACTATGGTGTTGAGCGCTGAGCTGTAGTCAATGAATAGCATTCTCACGTAGGTGTTCCTTTTGTCCAGGTGTGAAAGGGCAGTGTGGAGTGCAATAGAGCTAGCATAATCTGTGGATCTGTTGGGGCGGTATGCGAATTGGAGTGGGTCTAGGGTTTCTGGGATAATGGTGTTGATGTGAGCCATGACTAGCCTTTCAAACCATTTCATGGCCTCAGACGTGAGTGCTACGGTGTGGTAGTCATTTAGGCAGGCTACCTTCGCTTCCTTTGGCTCAGGGACAATGGTGGTCTGCTTGAAACATGTTGGTATTACAGACTCATACAGGGAGAGGTTGAAAATGTCAGTGAAGACACTTGCCAGTTGGTCAGCACATCCATTATCTTTCGTCTCTCTGTGTTTCATAAATTTCCTTCAATTCGCTAGAGGCCGTCAGCAATAAGCATCCGAGCGAGCGAAACAGCGACCATCTGTCTCTATGTGTAGGTCATCTGTCTGATGCTGTCTGGTCCAAACGAGTATGACATTGTTGCCGCATGTAGCATTGAAGGCAAGAGAAGCCAGCGAGCATCTGGCCTCCCTTGACAAAAAAATAATAATACAAATTTGCCAATCAGCGTTGACCTAAACTGAGCGAGATCAACTGTGAATGATCCTGGCGTACCAAAAAATGTGTCAAGGGAAGCCAGCTTGGATTTGGCATCACTCCTATCAAATCCCATTGAGTGCATAAGTCATTGACAGAAAAACTTTAATTGTTACATCTCATTGTGCCGTTGTCCTCCGGTGGCTAGCTAGCCAGCTTGCTAAAATTGGCCCTTTCCTTAATTAGCCATGGAAGTAGATAGGGATTGTCACTTGTGGTTTTACTTAATTCTCCGCACTGGCAAATGATTATAATGGTGATGCTGATCCAACCATTAATTCATACATTGTTGTGCCCCTGGTCTGAGAGGATGTAAGTTCAATATGTAGCTAGATGTAGAAGGCTATTATTGTTAACTAGCTAATGTTGCTCATGAATGGAGGTTAGGCTAGTGAGCAAGCATTTAGCCAGGTAGCCTAGGACCACATAAAATAAAAGCTTGTACTGTATGACAGAGTGATAGACCGTTTCAGCAACATGAAAGAGATGAGGATGGCATTGGCGTTTCTCTACAAGTAGGGTGAGTCAACATGTTTTTCAACCTGCACGCACACTCACACACAAATCAGATCCATGGACAGCCACATCATATTTATCTTACGTTGATTGGACTAAATTGTTTTGGTGATATTTTGTTACTGTATTAGACTAAGCAGAGGTGACTTGATGATGTTGAAATGTTGAAGTTGAAAGGGTTGTTGAATAGGGGAGGCAGCTCCTGTTTTCTTTGCGACTTTTGGTAACTCTCTTCTCTCTCTCTTCTAAATCAATAGTTGTTTAGTGGTCCGAAAATGTCGTAAACATTAACTTTCTTGGCCATGCTTTAGGTCATGTAACTGTCTCTTACTGTACATGCAATATGCTTTGTGAACTTCACTGGACAATGGTAGCTATCCGGTTTTGTGATAAAACAAAGGTGTGGTTGATTTTATTCTGCCACTGTGTCTTCTTATGGTCTCTGCCTTTAGGCCTCTATATCACGGTCTCAAGACATATGACTGGTTAGAGAGCAAACAACTCAATTATCACAATAAATAGGTTGTAATATGGAGGGGGGGGCTTGGCTTTATCCCTAAACCTCACAGCCTTTATGTCCAGCGAGACACCGGAGGTTACACCTTTAACTGGTGCCCAAATGTGAAAATCATAGCTTTCCACATCTTACGTCAACATCTTGTTGAGCCACAGAGCGTTCTCCTTTTGCACTTTTGACACACACAAAAGCAACCTCATACTGCTCCTGGTCACTCTAACCAATTCCACTTTACCCAATTCCTCCTTCTCCATCTTCTTTGAGACCGCAAACAAGGCACCCAAAAAAACATCCTTGTTTACGCACAGGATTTCCTGTATGAAGCAGCGATATCAGAGATACTGGATATAATGACGAGATGCTTATGACTCCGCCCTAACAATATTCTTCTTCATTGTGTGCTTTTCCGACAGACTAGATGATTTGTTGCGAAGAGCAAACTGTTCCGGTGACTCTGTACTGGCCTACTACTCACTGGGATCCTCTCAGGATCCCTCACCCTTTTCACACCATCCTCAACTTTCCTCACTGCCTCAGCATATGACACTTTGCTCACTGCTTTCACCCTGAAAACTTCAACCTGTCTCACTCACACAGGACATTTCTGATCCCGAGCAACAAGGCCACCCCCACAATTGAAACACTACACTTCTTCCACCGAAACTATACACTTCTTTGTCCCATGCCCTCCTGCACACTTCTAACACAACAGAATCTCCCACCTACATATTTCTGCAACATGACCATAAACTTGGCATCTGAAACACGGTAGTGGGTTCGGAACAAAAGCTCTCATGGGATAACTTATATACCCTAGCATGACTTTATCCTGCAAAACTCAGAAGGACAGACAGGGTCTCCTTAGTCTCCCATGCATCACAGACACCCGGGGATCCTAAACTTCAGTCGATCCACCTCAACTCAACGCCACCCCAGTTATTACTCCTTTCAGTGGCGCTTTGCTCCGGAGAGCAAAGCAAGACACCGCTCTCGGTCCGAGTCGCGAATTGCGTAGTGCTTTCTCCCTCAGGGCAGCAGACACACAAAAAATCTTGACAAGTCCACTTATGGGTACTTTGACAGAATTGACAGAATTCAACTCCTTCTTCACCCAGCCTGATACCACAGACGGAACCGACCAGAGTCATCTCAGGCATTTTCCTGATCATTGGGGTGAGGTTTGGAAGCCTTCAACTCACCTGACAACGCATGTTGGTATACAGCAGAGGTAAATCTGGGTCTTCCTTTCCTGTGGCGATCCTCATCATAGCGCTTGATGGTTTTTGCGACTGCACTTGAAGAAACTTTTAAAGTTCTTGAAATTTTCCGCATTGACTGGCCTTCATGTCTTAAAGTAATGATGGACTGTTGTTTCTCTTTGCTTATTTGAGCTGCTCTTTCCATAATATGGACTTGGTCTTTTACCAAATAGGGCTTTCTTCTGAATACCACCCCTACAGTACCTTGTCACAACACAACTGATTGGCTCAAAAGGAAGGAAAGAAATTCCACAAATTTACTTGTAACAACACCTGTTAATTGAAATGCATTCCATGTGACTACCTCATGAATCTGGTTGAGAGAATACCAAGAGTGTGCAAAGCTGTCATCAAGGCAAAGGGTGGCCACTGAAGAATCTCAAATCTCAAATATATTTTGATTTGTTGAACACTTTTTGTTTACTACATGATTCCATATATGTTATTGTATAGTTTTGATGTCTTTACTATTATTTTACAATGTAGAAAATAGTAAAAATAAAGAAAAACCCTGGAATGAGTAGGTGTAACTTTTGACTGTGTCATGATGTGGCCCTCTTTGGATATAGCAAGCACCAACTCTCTCTCACCACCTCTCTCTTCCCCCTACACCCAGGCTCTGTTATCTCAGGTTCAAATCAAATCAAATTTTATTTGTCACATACACATGGTTAGCAGATGTTAATGCGAGTGTAGCGAAATGCTTGTGCTTCTAGTTCCGACAATGCAGTAATAACCAACAAGTAATCTAACTAACAATTCCTAAACTACTGTCTTATACACAGTGTAAGGGGATAAAGAATATGTACATAAGGATATATGAATGAGTGATGGTACAGAGCAGCATAGGCAAGATACAGTAGATGGTATCGAGTACAGTATATACATATGAGATGAGTATGTAAACAAAGTGGCACAGTTAAAGTGGCTAGTGATACATGTATTACCTAAGGATGCAGTCGATGATATAGAGTACAGTGTATACGTATGCATATGAGATGAATAATGTAGGGTAAGTAACATTATATTAGGTAGCATTGTTTAAAGTGGCTAGTGATATATTTACATAATTCCCCATCAATTCCCATTATTAAAGTGGCTGGAGTTGAGTCAGTGTCAGTGTGTTGGCAGCAGCCACTCAATGTTAGTGGTGGCTGTTTAACAGTCTGATGGCCTTGAGATAGAAGCTGTTTTTCAGTCTCTCGGTCCCAGCTTTGATGCACCTGTACTAACCTCGCCTTCTGGATGATAGCGGGGTGAACAGGCAGTGGCTCGGGTGGTTGATGTCCTTGATGATCTTTATGGCCTTCCTGTAACATCGGGTGGTGTAGGTGTCCTGGAGGGCAGGTAGTTTGCCCCCGGTGATGCGTTGTGCAGACCTCACTACCCTCTGGAGAGCCTTACGGTTGAGGGCGGAGCAGTTGCCGTACCAGGCGGTGATACAGCCCGCCAGGATGCTCTCGATTGTGCATCTGTAGAAGTTTGTGAGTGCTTTTGGTGACAAGCCGAATTTCTTCAGCCTCCTGAGGTTGAAGAGGCGCTGCTGCACCTTCTTCACGATGCTGTCTGTGTGAGTGGACCAATGCAGTTTGTCTGTGATGTGTATGCCGAGGAACTTAAAACTTGCTACCCTCTCCACTACTGTTCCATCGATGTGGATAGGGGGGTGTTCCCTCTGCTGTTTCCTGAAGTCCACAATCATCTCCTTATTTTGTTGACGTTGAGTGTGAGGTTATTTTCCTGACACCACACTCCGAGGGCCCTCACCTCCTCCCTGTAGGCCGTCTCGTCGTTGTTGGTAATCAAGCCTACCACTGTTGTGTCGTCCGCAAACTTGATGATTGAGTTGGAGGCGTGCGTGGCCACGCAGTCGTGGGTGAACAGGGAGTACAGGAGAGGGCTCAGAACGCACCCTTGTGGGGCCCCAGTGTTGAGGATCAGCGGGGAGGAGATGTTGTTGCCTACCCTCACCACCTGGGGGCGGCCCGTCAGGAAGTCCAGTACCCAGTTGCACAGGGCGGGGTCGAGACCCAGGGTCTCGAGCTTGATGACGAGCTTGGAGGGTACTATGGTGTTGAATGCCGAGCTGTAGTCGATGAACAGCATTCTCACATAGGTATTCCTCTTGTCCAGATGGGTTAGGGCAGTGTGCAGTGTGGTTGAGATTGCATCGTCTGTGGACCTATTTGGGCGGTAAGCAAATTGGAGTGGGTCTAGGGTGTCAGGTAGGGTGGTGATATGGTCCTTGACTAGTCTCTCAAAGCACTTCATGATGACGGAAGTGAGTGCTACGGGGCGGTAGTCGTTTAGCTCAGTTACCTTAGCTTTCTTGGGAACAGGAACAATGGTGGCCCTCTTGAAGCATGTGGGAACAGCAGACTGGTATAGGGATTGATTGAATATGTCCGTAAACACACCGGCCAGCTGGTCTGCGCATGCTCTGAGGGCGCGGCTGGGGATGCCGTCTGGGCCTGCAGCCCTGCAAGGGTTAACACGTTTAAATGTCTTACTCACCTTGGCTGCAGTGAAGGAGAGACCGCATGTTTTCATTGCAGGCCGTGTCAGTGGCACTGTATTGTCCTCAAAGCGGGCAAAAAAGTTATTTAGTCTGCCTGGGAGCAAGACATCCTGGTCCGTGACTGGGCTGGATTTCTTCCTGTAGTCCGTGATTGACTGTAGACCCTGCCACATGCCTCTTGTGTCTGAGCCGTTGAATTGAGATTCTACTTTGTCTCTGTACTGACGCTTAGCTTGTTTGATAGCCTTGCGGAGGGAATAGCTGCACTGTTTGTATTCGGTCATGTTACCAGACACCTTGCCCTGATTAAAAGCAGTGGTTCGCGCTTTCAGTTTCACGCGAATGCTGCCATCAATCCACGGTTTCTGGTTAGGGAATGTTTTAATCGTTGCTATGGGAACGACATCTTCAACGCACGTTCTAATGAACTCGGACACCGAATCAGCGTATTCGTCAATGTTGTTATCTGACGCAATACGAAACATATCCCAGTCCACGTGATGGAAGCAGTCTTGGAGTGTGGAGTCAGCTTGGTCGGACCAGCGTTGGACAGACCTCAGCGTGGGAGCCTCTTGTTTTAGTTTCTGTCTGTAGGCAGGGATCAACAAAATGGAGTCGTGGTCAGCTTTTCCGAAAGGGGGGCGGGGCAGGGCCTTATATGCGTCGCGGAAGTTAGAGTAACAATGATCCAAGGTTTTTCCACCCCTGGTTGCGCAATCGATATGCTGATAAAATTTAGGGAGTCTTGTTTTCAGATTAGCCTTGTTAAAATCCCCAGCTACAATGAATGCAGCCTCCGGATAAATGGTTTCCAGTTTGCAAAGAGTTAAATAAAGTTTGTTCAGAGCCATCGATGTGTCTGCTTGGGGGGGGATATATACGGCTGTGATTATAATCGAAGAGAATTCTCTTGGTAGATAATGCGGATTGTGAGGAATTCTAAATCAGGTGAACAGAAGGATTTGAGTTCCTGTATGTCTCTTTCATCACACCATGTCTCGTTAACCATAAGGCATACGCCCCCGCCCCTCTTCTTACCAGAAAGGTGTTTGTTTCTGTCGGCGCGATGCGTGGAGAAACCCGTTGGCTGCACCGCTTCGGATAGCGTCTCTCCAGTGAGCCATGTTTCCGTGAAGCACAGAACGTTACAGTCTCTGATGTCCCTCTGGAATGCTACCCTTGCTCGGATTTCATCAACCTTGTTGTCAAGAGACTGGACATTGGCAAGAAGAATGCTAGGGAGTGGTGCACGGTGTGCCCGTCTCCGGAGTCTGACCAGAAGACCGCCTCGTTTCCCTCTTTTTCGGAGTTGTTTTTTTGGGTCGCTGCATGCGATCCATTCCGTTGTCCTGTTTGTAAGGCAGAACACAGGATCCGCGTCGCGAAAAACATATTCTTGGTCGTACTGATGGTGAGTTGACGTTGATCTTATATTCAGTAGTTCTTCTCGACTGTATGTAATGAAACCTAAGATGACCTGGGGTACTAATGTAAGAAATAACACGTAAAAAAACAAAAAACTGCATAGTTTCCTAGGAACGCGAAGCGAGGCGGCCATCTCTGTCGGCGCCTGGAGGAGACTCTCTCCCTCATGCAGTATAGAGAGAGAGGGTTCACAGTAGAACAAAGGAACTTCTTCTACATCACAGAACTTGAGAACTGAACATTGTCCATGTTTTGTTAGAAGGCGTAAACGGTCGGTGGAGAATCCAGCTACGACCAGTCCATTTTGTTTTATGATTGTGAACTCAGGAAAGACAATACAGCCACATTACCATAACTCTGCTTATACAGGAGCCTCCGTTCTGAGGCTTGCATCTAATTATTGTATAAAATGAATTAGTAAAGATGAAACTATTTGTGAAATTGTGCAATGTGATTTTAAACCGTTAATGTGAGAGAATTGTATTTCTGTTTAAAGTTTCACTAAGTCATTGGGCCACCCCCATGAGCACAGACATCAATCTGGCGTCATGGGACAGCCTTTTCTGCTGTTCCGAATCAAACCCCCACCTAGAGAAGCCCACTTCAGACCATGCGTACCTCGATTACCAAGAGGTCTAAGGTTTGAGTGGAGACCATGCAATCCTCGGTCATCTGAGGGAGCTAATGTTGTAACGATTGTTGAACCACGTGGAGCATTGGCTACACTGGTGGAAATGGTTCAACTCTGAGACTATCGATACCGACAGAATAAGAGCAAATCTTCGATACTAATTACAAAGAGAAGTTCAGATGAACTTTTCAACAGAAAGACTGATGATTCCAACAGAGATCACGACGACGCACTGAGCGTAAATATATATATTGATTGCAATTATTCCCGAATGAGTGAGCGTTCATGTGCAAAGGATTGGCATTTCAATTAATATAATTATCAACTGTATAGTGTCTTTTGTCTATCGCGCCCTTCAGTCCCTTTGTCTACCAAGCCGTCATACCAGTTTAACCCACTAGGGCACATCCCCTATCATCCCCTACCTTGTAACCATATCTACTTTGTTTGTTTGTTTGTTATGCATTTCTGTGATTATTTAGTTAGTTAGTAAATAAATGATTAAGAATGAGACTAACGTGAGGTAAAGAATGATTCATTAATTAGAAGACTATTTAATCAGATATCAAAACATCTGAAAAGTTATATTAGGAAAATTATAACTTTGTAATCTGAATATTTTCCTTGGTGCCCCGACTTCCTAGTTAATTACATTTACATGATTAGTTTAATCACGTAATAATAATTACAGAGAATTGATTTGATAAAATAAGTCTTCACTTTAATGATGCCAAAGACACGACAACTGGTATTGTCTAGTAGTAAAAGGCCAAATTAAATATTTTATCCCCAAAAATATGTATTTATTTTTTTATACCTAAAGGGTTGTAATATTCATCATGAAATAGCTAAATTATCCATGGTATGACAATCCATATGTAAGCTTGGTACCATTTATGCAGCAAGACAATGATCCAAAACACACAATCAAGTCTACTGTACATGAAAATGGTTCAAAATCAACACATTTGAAGTTTTGGAATAGCCTAGTCAAAGTCCAGTCCTAATCCCAATTGAAATATTGTCGCAGGATTTGAACAGTTAAAACAGTTCTGCATGCAAGAATGGTAACATTCAGTATCAAAAATATATAAAAATAGAGAAAATCTGAAAGTGGACAAATACTTTATTACGTATTTGTCACCAATTACTATTAAAAAAATATTTATTCATAAAAAAATAAACATAATCATATCTTTCACCTAATGGTGGTGCTCAAAACATGTGCAAATTCCCATAGGAACCCAGCCCTAAAAGAGCAGGGCTTGTGCAACGTGCCATGCCTTTTATTTTTTTCTTACAGGAATGATATAGATATGAGGAGAAAGCTGAAGTAACTTTTTCACTGATATAATCAGATCTCATGTCTGATTCCCAGCTTATCCATTAGGTAGTACCTCACTGTGCGAAAATGGCTAAAATGAGTTTTAATTACTGAAATCTTAACTCGAGCTCTAGGGTCATTTTATCATGTTTTTTGTTTGCGGGGGCATTCTTATGACATTGCCAGCAGTAAGATTTTAGCTCGATATGATATGTCACTTTCTATTTTCTGACTGAAATTGACGGAGTGAGTACTAGGAAAGCTCTGCGGGCCTGGGCCCAAAACAACCGATCAGAGTTTCATAGAAACATAATTACCACTTTTGGGAAGGAAAATTATTTCACTCACATTGTAATTATTTATAGGTCATATTTCATAGAAATGTGGAAATACTGGACAGTTACTTTAAAGGCTGACTTTGGTCAAAATGCTAAAATAATGGCTTTAAACTGATCAATGCAACATCATACCAGGTAGTTGGTAGTTTAACCTTGTAGTGTTTTCAGTAGTTAAACACTTTTTACCATGTAGCGGTGTAACTAACTACTAGAACTACACACTACTTTTCTTTGCGGAAATAAAATATGGGTGAAACAGGCATTTTCAGATCTGCCCAATTCTTATTTGAAACATCGATTTTGTGTTTAAAGGTGCTACATATAGAATGTCTCACCCATGTGGAAGCTAGGTGGATTGCAACAACACTTAAAGCCGATTTATGGTCATTCTGGCGTCTGCATTGGCCGTACAGCTTTTAGATGCAGCCTCTGCAGAAGTTAGGGCATTCATACTTGCACTTCGCAGAGCTGTTGTGAATGAAGTTGTCAAGGAAGTGAGTTTGTGTTTACACAGAACATACAGCCCACCATACAGCCCACCTACCATCAACCAATCATGTAGATGCGGAGCTATACGGAGCTATAAAGAGCCCCTCCGCATTGTTACAACATTTATGAGGTACACAGCAATGCGGTACAGAGTTCAATTTAGCCTCTGAAGGCTCCGCTAATTGCATTACACCCTCGGTACGGAGCCGCTGGACCTAATTTCCGGAAACACGGGTGGAGAGGTTAGTGCTATTCGACTTCCCAAGGTTTCCAGATAGCATGGACCAATGGTGGTTACATCCCAAGGTTTCCAGATAGCATGGACCAATGGTGGTTACGTCCCAAGGTTTCCAGATAGCATGGACCAATGGTGGTTACGTCCCAAGGTTTCCAGATAGCATGGACCAATGGTGGTTACGTCCCAAGGTTTCCAGATAGCATGGACCAATGGTGGTTACGTCCCAAGGTTTCCAGACGTCCCAAGGATCCCAGACTAGCATGGACCAATGGTGGTTACGTCCCAAGGATCCCAGATAGCATGGACCAATGGTGGTTACGTCCCAAGGATCCCAGATAGCATGGACCAATGGTGGTTACTTCCAGATAGCATGGACCAATGGTGGTTACTTCCCAAGGTTTCCAGATAGCATGGACCAATGGTGGTTACGTCCCAAGGATCCCAGATAGCATGGACCAATGGTGGTTACGTCCCAAGGATCCCAGATAGCATGGACCAATGGTGGTTTCCCAAGGTTTCCAGATAGCATGGACCAATGGTGGTTACGTCCCAAGGATCCCAGATAGCATGGACCAATGGTGGTTACGTCCCAAGGATCCCAGATAGCATGGACCAATGGTGGTTACGTCCCAACCAGATATCATGGACCAATGGTGGTTATGTCCCAAGGATCCCAGATAGCATGGACCAATGGTGGGTCCCAAGGATCCCAGATAGCATGGACCAATGGTGGTTACGTCCCAAGGATCCCGGAAATCATGGCGGAGACTATTTTACTTTCAGTTTCATCCACCAACTTCAAACAGCTGTAAAAATTATGTTTTTTTCCACAGTAATTTAGATAGTACAATGATACCTTACACTATACACCGGTCTGGCTGTTGTTGTCAAATAGAAAGTCTGCATTTTAGACTGCGGTTTTGTATTGGCCCAAAATATTTAAAAAAGTGAAAAATATTGTGAACCAGTATCATTCCATTATTACTGCAGATATGCTATGAACATGTTCTGCAAATACAGTGCACAATTTCTAAATGTAGCTCCTTTAATAAGCTAAATTAGACATTCTGTTAACATCATTCTGGCGTCTGCATTGGCCGTACAGCATTTAGATGCAGCCTCTACAGAAGTTAGGGCATTCATACTTGCGCTTCGCAGAGCTGTTGTGAATGAAGTTGTCAAGGAAGTGAGTTTGTGTTTACACAGAACATACAGCCCACCATACAGCCCACCTACCATCAACCAATCATGTAGATGCAGAGCTATACGGAGCTATAAAGAGCCCCTCCGCATTGTTAC
Source organism: Oncorhynchus nerka (assembly GCF_034236695.1). NCBI lineage: Eukaryota > Metazoa > Chordata > Actinopteri > Salmoniformes > Salmonidae > Oncorhynchus > Oncorhynchus nerka. The sequence goes on along the minus strand of NC_088424.1, from coordinate 23,004,052 downwards.
AACATTTATGAGGTACACAGCGATGCGGTACAGAGTTCAATTTAGCCTCTGAAGGCTCCGCTATTGCATTACACCCTCGGTACGGAGCCGCTGGACCTAATTTCCGGAAACACGGGTGGAGAGGTTAGTGCTATTCGACTTCCCAAGGTTTCCAGATAGCATGGACCAATGGTGGTTACATCCCAAGGTTTCCAGATAGCATGGACCAATGGTGGTTACGTCCCAAGGTTTACAGATAGCATGGACCAATGGTGGTTACGTCCCAAGGTTTCCAGATAGCATGGACCAATGGTGGTTACGTCCCAAGGTTTCCAGATAGCATGGACCAATGGTGGTTACTTCCCAAGGTTTCCAGATAGCATGGACCAATGGTGGTTACGTCCCAAGGTTTCCAGATAGCATGGACCAATGGTGGTTACGTCCCAAGGATCCCAGATAGCATGGACCAATGGTGGTTACGTCCCAAGGATCCCAGATAGCATGGACCAATGGTGGTTACTTCCCAAGGTTTCCAGATAGCATGGACCAATGGTGGTTACGTCCCAAGGTTTCCAGATAGCATGGACCAATGGTGGTTACGTCCCAAGGATCCCAGATAGCATGGACCAATGGTGGTTACGTCCCAAGGATCCCAGATAGCATGGACCAATGGTGGTTACTTCCCAAGGTTTCCAGATAGCATGGACCAATGGTGGTTACGTCCCAAGGATCCCAGATAGCATGGACCAATGGTGGTTACGTCCCAAGGATCCCAGATAGCATGGACCAATGGTGGTTACGTCCCAAGGATCCCAGATAGCATGGACCAATGGTGGTTACTTCCCAAGGTTTCCAGATAGCATGGACCAATGGTGGTTACGTCCCAAGGTTTCCAGATAGCATGGACCAATGGTGGTTACGTCCCAAGGATCCCAGATAGCATGGACCAATGGTGGTTACGTCCCAAGGATCCCAGATAGCATGGACCAATGGTGGTTACGTCCCAAGGATCCCGGAAATCATGGCGGAGACTATTTTACTTTCAGTTTCATCCACCAACTTCAAACAGCTGTAAAAATGATGTTTTTTTCCACAGTAATTTAGATAGTACAATGATACCTTACACTATACACCGGTCTGGCTGTTGTTGTCAAATAGAAAGTCTGCATTTTAGACTGCGGTTTTGTATTGGCCCAAAATATTTAAAAAAGTGAAAAATATTGTGAACCAGTATCATTCCATTATTACTGCAGATATGCTATGAACATGTTCTGCAAATACAGTGCACAATTTCTAAATGTAGCTCCTTTAATAAGCTAAATTAGACATTCTGTTAACATCATTCTGGCGTCTGCATTGGCCGTACAGCATTTAGATGCAGCCTCTACAGAAGTTAGGGCATTCAGACTTGCGCCGCAGAGCTGTTGTGAATGAAGTTGTCAAGGAAGTGAGTTTGTGTTTACACAGAACATACAGCCCACCATACAGCCCACCTACCATCAACCAATCATGTAGATGCAGAGCTATACGGAGCTATAAAGAGCCCCTCCGCATTGTTACAACATTTATGAGGTACACAGCGATGCGGTACAGAGTTCAATTTAGCCTCTGAAGGCTCCGCTATTGCATTACACCCTCGGTACGGAGCCGCTGGACCTAATTTCCGGAAACACGGGTGGAGAGGTTAGTGCTATTCGACTTCCCAAGGTTTCCAGATAGCATGGACCAATGGTGGTTACGTCCCAAGGTTTACAGATAGCATGGACCAATGGTGGTTACGTCCCAAGGTTTCCAGATAGCATGGACCAATGGTGGTTACGTCCCAAGGTCCCAGATAGCATGGACCAATGGTGGTTACTTCCCAAGGTTTCCAGATAGCATGGACCAATGGTGGTTACGTCCCAAGGTTTCCAGATAGCATGGACCAATGGTGGTTACGTCCCAAGGATCCCAGATAGCATGGACCAATGGTGGTTACGTCCCAAGGATCCCAGATAGCATGGACCAATGGTGGTTACTTCCCAAGGTTTCCAGATAGCATGGACCAATGGTGGTTACGTCCCAAGGTTTCCAGATAGCATGGACCAATGGTGGTTACGTCCCAAGGATCCCAGATAGCATGGACCAATGTGGTTACGTCCCAAGGATCCCAGATAGCATGGACCAATGGTGGTTACGTCCCAAGGATCCCAGATAGCATGGACCAATGGTGGTTACGTCCCAAGGTTTCCAGATAGCATGGACCAATGGTGGTTACGTCCCAAGGATCCCAGATAGCATGGACCAATGGTGGTTACGTCCCAAGGATCCCAGATAGCATGGACCAATGGTGGTTACGTCCCAAGGATCCCAGATAGCATGGACCAATGGTGGTTACTTCCCAAGGTTTCCAGATAGCATGGACCAATGGTGGTTACGTCCCAAGGATCCCAGATAGCATGGACCAATGGTGGTTACGTCCCAAGGATCCCAGATAGCATGGACCAATGGTGGTTACGTCCCAAGGATCCCAGATAGCATGGACCAATGGTGGTTACGTCCCAAGGATCCCGGAAATCATGGCGGAGACTATTTTACTTTCAGTTTCATCCACCAACTTCAAACAGCTGTAAAAATGATGTTTTTTTCCACAGTAATTTAGATAGTACAATGATACCTTACACTATACACCGGTCTGGCTGTTGTTGTCAAATAGAAAGTCTGCATTTTAGACTGCGGTTTTGTATTGGCCCAAAATATTTAAAAAAGTGAAAAATATTGTGAACCAGTATCATTCCATTATTACTGCAGATATGCTATGAACATGTTCTGCAAATACAGTGCACAATTTCTAAATGTAGCTCCTTTAATAAGCTAAATTAGACATTCTGTTAACATATGACCCCAAAGTGATCTGTTCTTGCAATTTGTAGTCTAGGACATTTCATATTTACATATGATATTTTTTCACAAAGTAGTTTGGATGTAGTAAACTACTTTTTCAAAGTAACTTTAGTCAAGTAAACTATATTTTTCTTAAGGGTAGTTCAGTTTAGCTTAACTTCTCCCAATGTGAAGTAATTGGTACCTTGGTAAACTATATTTTCTGTTCACTGTTCAATCATCACCAAAGGATCTCCCCTTAACCATATCCTTGGTTCATTGCTGTTTTATGAATTTGTGATTTTGATAACAGCCAGTGATTGATTGATTATCACTGAATTGAGCGCTCGCCATGATGAACTTGGTTATACAGTTCCTAGATAGAGCCTACTACACAGTATCATTCGATAGGGAATGTAACACATTCCCCCCCCCCCAAAAAAAATGTTATTTGTCCTCATGTATATGTCTAGTCTATTCACCGTATTATTGAAAATGTCCATGACATGTAAAGAGAGAATCTTGAGGACCACTCCGCAAGCAGACACATTACAAAGGGTCACATGAACAAATTTTATTTGTCTTGCATATGGTAATAAACCTATTGTAAAACAATAAGTTACTATTCATTCACTATCAAGTTATGTTGACTAACAATTAAGATGACTATGGTCACATACCGTTAAAACAACCAAAGTATATTGGGATGGAGGGAACATCAAAAAAAGCAGGCAGAAGAAAAATATCTGCGGAATTGACCCTAGAGTTACCTACAGTATATTGTGGTTGTAAGTATTGATTTGAGGATGTGAGTATGATCAAGCTAACTGTACAAAAGAATGTAAGATAATTACAACAAAAATACAAATCGTTTTACAGATGACTTGGTGGATAAGAGGTGGTGTCATACCAGGGTGTGTCAGTGCAGTAACTTTTCCTGTTTTCCCTGACATCTCAATTATGATCTAACATAAGCCTACTGTACTGTATTGTACTGTACTGTACATTACTGACAGCAAATGGTACTTTGAAAGGAGGAAGTAAGCCATGATATGATAAAGCTTTCAAGTTATACAAAACCCGAGAACTTGGTACAATAGCTATTTGCTCATCATCACCTCATATGTATCCCTACTAGAAATACATTATTTATAGATCTCTATGTACCAGCCAAATTATGTAGGTTTTTCGCCTTCTCATAAATGTCTATTTATGAAAAGGCACACAATTCAAAAATGTACCAGGAAATATTACAATCCTGATCTATTTTATCTTAGAAAAATAGAATCAATCATACGAGTGAACCAACAAAACATAATATGGTAGCATAATCTACTTTAAATAGAATATAAGCACAGTAGTTTATATAGTTAATACAGTAGTATCCACTGTAGTATTACTAGTGTCCGCAGTAACCCTCGTGATTCAGTTCACACTTGTCGGCATCGGTTTTTAAAAAAGCTGCAACAGTTGTCTACCATTTACTGAGTAGATCAGCCATGCAAAACTTAAAATGCACAATGAATCAATAAAGATGTTACTTTGTTCAATATTAAGAGGAATTCCAACTAGAGATATGCATGAATTCTTGGATTAGTGCCTTAAAATCCTCCGTCTGTAGAGGGCAGTGTTATACTTTCTACCTGAGTACTGTACTGTATTGGACCTAGCAATCAGCCCCATACAATATAAATTCAACTTGACACATCAAACATCACATACAAAGTATTTGTTCCAACTAGCATACATACATACCCAACACATGTTCTGCACTTCTCGAAGGCAGCATTATAACAACAGATTTCCTTTGATCAGAATGGAACTGGTACTCAGCAATAATGCATGTCCATTTTAGTGAAGAACTTGAATAACCATTCAGTTGATATGATCTGTATCTAAGTGAATGAAGTGCTGCTGTATGATACTTTTTTCCCCTTAAGTATAATGGTTGTCATTATCTAATCACTTTTGCCATAGTGTAAATCCTTGAGGTTGCCATGCAATACTTATATGGCTTGTCCATTTCCCATTGCATGGATGAAGGGTTGCACAACAACAGAGCTAAACACAGAAATTAGGGACGTAAGCTCATTCACGAACAGAATATAAAATAGTAGAATATAAAGCATTAGAAAGCAATCATAGATAGTCATGTATAGGCTATTATTAAAACTGTCTTATTGGTCTATTTCCATATAGATTTGCTATATAATATGCTGCACTTTCTTTTTGCTTCCCTGAACTAAGAGACTGTTGCTTGTTCCATATATCTCTTGGTTGACTTGATTGAGAACAATGCAAAATCTAAACAGACACAATAACATGAAAAGTAAATTAAACTTAGCAAATGAATGCAAGTCATATCAAGTAACAGAATATGATATGACATTGATACTGTTTCACAAATGATGAGCCCTTATATAAAAATCCCAAAGCCTTTCCTCATTTCTCTCTTCAGATGATGTCCTTGTCCCAACACACTAGCAAGCTAAAACAAAGAAACTTGCAATGAATAACTTGCTACGTTAAAAAGTCCTGGACCATAATGTACAATTTGTTCATAAATGTCCTCATTCATACTAGGTTGTTTCTTTGCTCACATTGGAGCCTTATAGTAAAATCCACTGTTATAAGTTCCACATCTGCAGCAAAAAGCAGTTCTCATAGGTCTTCAGAAACAGTGATGTTATCAGAAATAATACTTGTCAAGTCATGCAGACAACTTATTATTCACTACATTAGTGTGCTTCTTTTTCTTCTTCATACACAAACAGAGAGTCTGTTTCCTCTTTCCTTGACCTTCCACCTATACTAGTCACATGCTTGTTTCACAAGGTGGAGATAGACTTCCATCCAGAACTATGTGGTTTTCCTTTTGGCTGTTGCCTGTCTCTCTTTCCCCGTTGCCGGCGACGACCACTTCCTGAGTAGTGCAGTTGAGGGATTTAGGTGACAAAGGGCTGAAGACGGCGGCCCTGTCCATGTGATTCCCGCTATGGCTTAAAATGGAAGGCGGACCTTCTCCCTCTAAGCCCTGGGATCCATCCTCTCTTTGGCCTGACTGTCCTGGAGACCATGGGCTGGTCACCGGGCCCTGGCCTGGGGGTGGGGAGGGCTGGTATCCTGGTGGAGACAGAGTTGCACTGAGAGACTGAGGGGACTTAGTGCTGGGAGGTGTTAATGGCACCTCTACCTGAGATTCATTGAAATTGACTTTGAGAGATTTTGTCTTCTGTGGGTTGTTGCCTCTGAGAGAACTGCGGATGCTTTCGACGTTCATGTCAAAGCTTTGATTATCCTCCCCTTGTGAGGCCCCCTCTGGATTGCTTGAGACAAACTCATAAAGACCCTCCTTGATGATGGTGGCCGGCTGAACTTTGCCTGTGGTTTTTGGTTCCACAGAGGTGATCTGGCTGAGGTCGAGGGGATGAGGAGCTCTCCGTCCTGCTACGTTGGGGAGGAGGGAACTGCTCTCTGCCACACTGAACTCCGTAGTGCAGCTGGCAAAGCTGTCCACACTGGATGGGCTCCTGAGTTCACCCATGGCTCGTTCCTTGATTGGGGGGGGCTTTAGTCCAGAAGACACTACCTTCATTTCCATTACTTCCTCAAGCTTCTGTCCTTGTTCATGTGGAGCTCCAGAGCCAATGTTGGCAGTGGTCGTCATCTTGTTGTACATCTCCTCCAATATCTGGGCGTTCAGGTGCTGTGGGCTGGTTCTTGGTGGATTGACCCTATTTGGAGATCCCAGTTGAGCAACCTCTTTATACCTCGCCTGGGATTTTGGACTAACCTCAGAGTTGCCGTGCCTACTGCTCCACCTACTAGGCGAGAGATGGTTATCTATCGGCCTTTTCTCGTCACCTTTCTCCACCATAACATCCGTCAGCTCCATACTGCGAGCAAACGCATCCTTCAGATTCATAGAAACAATACTGCCATTCCTCTTGGCCCGCTCCAAGGCCTCTCTCCTCTTGATGGCTTTCTCCTGTCTCTTCTGCTCTCTGTAAAACTCTGAGAAGTTGTTCACAATGATGGGGATGGGCAATGCAATGACCAATACACCTGCAATACAGCAGAGCCCGCCGACTATTTTACCAAGAAGAGTTTGTGGATATATGTCCCCATAACCTACAGTTGTCATGGTAATGGTAGCCCACCAGAATGAAGCTGGAATACTAGTGAATTTTGTGGCATCTTCATCTTTTTCGGCAAAGAATACCAGGCTGGAGAAGATCATGATACCCATAGCCAGAAACAATATTAACAGACCCAATTCATTGTAACTGCGCCGAAGGGTGAACCCAAGGGACTGCAGTCCAGTGGAATGTCTGGCCAGTTTTAGAATTCTCAAGATTCTCATGATACGAAATATCTGGACCACTCGTCTGACATTCTGGAACTGCAGAACACTCTTGTTGGATTCGGTCAGGAAGAGAGTTACATAGTAGGGCAGGATAGCGAGTAAATCAATGACGTTCAGTGGGCCTTTGCTGAACTGCCACTTGTCAGGAGAAGAGAGGAAGCGGAGGAGGTACTCCATCGTGAACCAGGCGATGCACACAGCTTCAACATGCGCTAGGCTGGGATTGTCATTGAACTGTCCAAACTCATCAACGACTTGTAGCTCCGGCAAGGTATTGAGTGATAATGAGATTGTTGATAGAACGATGAAGAATACGGAGACAAAGGCCAGGAACTGAAAGACAAAGAAACAATTTAATATTAGTCATGATGAGAGAGTTGAAACAACTCCTTTTACGTGTGTGCGTGTGTGTGCGTGTGTGTGGTGCACATGTATGTGTCATGCGACTAGAAAATGCCATAGTATGTGGTTGGATTGATTTCATCATCTCTTGTGTTTCATCCACTAAACAAGGGGGTACACAAAAGGTCCACTGAACATAGAAGAGATGAATGTTAACATCTGGAATAAGAATTTGAAATAAACAAGGTTCATATCAGCATGTCACATTAGCATTGCTTGATATAAAGGATGACCAACTTTGGGAGGTAAAGCTACAATAATAATAACATTATGTCTTCTACATACATAGACAATCCACAAAGTTATATCATATTTGTCGGAGGTTAACAGTTTTGATTAAGTAAACAAATAACTTCAGCATTTTGCAAATGGTTCTTTCATGTTTCAATGTGTTCTCTTGATGAAAGAAAATATCCTCCATTCATTGAAAACAAAACATTGCGAAATGTCATGGACCATGAATCAAACTGATTAGAGATTTCCTGTCTCTAAATCTCTGAAGACTTGATTTGGTATCAACATGTATACAAATGCATAATTTCCACCTGACATCGTCTTGCAAGCCTAAAAGAACATACTGGTTACTAATTCTAGTTAACGTGTTTCTCAGAACTAAGCCTTCCTTACTGAGGTACCTAGAAAACCTTCATTATGCCTTCAAGTGAGCAGATAGTGAGTGACTTCAACATTTGTTTACATTTAGCTTTGCCAGGAGGATCAATAAGAGCAGGTATAAGCATTTAAAAATCAACCAGTAAGTTGACTGCTGACTTTGCTTAAGGTCTAATGATTTTCTATAAGTAAATCAACTACCACACCTCAGCTATCACTGTCTTCACAGGGTCTAGGATTGTTCTCCCCATGCAAACCCTTAACCCTACAGTGGGGTACTCCTATTGGTCTGGCAGAGGCAGAGCAGCCTCGTAAGGTGCCCTGACCTTAAGGGAGAGATTTGTTAGTGCATCCATCTAACTATAAAGTCATTTTTAGTTGTACTATGATATTACTGGTACGTTACTTAGTGACAGTATAGCGACCTATTTTTAATTATTTATTACACAACATCCTTTGGTTAGATGGAGCTGCCACTTAAACTTGTATATACTGTATAACCCAATGGGTATGATGATGTGAGCAATACCAGAAATGGTTGTGTAAGGCACAGATGACAGAGCAGAAGGCAATATTTCCTCCCATCCAGCTAAATGTGGCCGGTAGCAGAGGCTCGCTTATGGATTGATATTCAATGCTTAAAGCAGATATCCTGTCAACTTTCTGCAGCCCATAGGCCACTATTTGCTTACCCCAAGAAACACTTAAATCAGGGATATCTGACTGATGGAGGAAACAAACAAATCACCACATCAGTTAACGCTAATTAACAGTATATAGATTTTTGTCTGCACTTTATTGTGTCACGGTTCTAAGAAGTCTTTGTCAATGGCTATCTTTCTCAGATTAAATAAGCACTAACATAAGCACATACCAAAGGTTGACAAAGGTCAAACCTGTGAGGTGTGTGTATGTTCACTTTGTCATCAAGACAAGGGCACAGGTTTAGTGCCCTGTGGAAATAGACGCTTATTATATCCCTCTTAGCTATACCTGGTCGGTCCAGCCTCCCTCCCTCCTTCCCTCCCCCTTGGCTTGGGTTCCCAAGGCCTGTGACACTGTCATCACATGGGCTTTACCTCCCTGAAACACTCTCTTAATCATGGCTTTAGAGGAGAATTAACCCCAGGTTACAAAGGACTCCGACACCGAAATAGATCTGTATCTCCCAACGCCTCTGTAGAAAAAAAGTTAATTGTGATTAGCAGACAGAGACAAAAAAAACTATGGCATAAAAGTATAGTTAGGGCTGCAAAGGGAGCGGATATTACTTGAAACTTTCAAAGTGTACCAGTAAACTACCAGAATATTGGTATCTTTCAAGGATTTTATGTAATCTATGACAAGACATCTAGTGGCCCTTTTGGGTATTTCAGATTATCACAGGTGTCTGTAATTATCACTAGCCCTCTGGGGATTTATCAAATGTAAAATATATGAAAAAAATTTAATAAGATGATATTAAATGAAAAACGGAATGTCAAAGCTCTAAAACATTATGCTAAATATAAGCCATCAAATTAGTGAATACCAGGGTTTCAGCATGAAATATCCTTTTAACACACTTACAGTGCCCTCAGAAAGTATTTATAACCCTTGACTACACACAATACTTTTTAATGATTTGTTGAATTTTTTATTTACTGAAAATGAAACACAGAAATACCTCATTTGCATATGTATTCACATCCCTGAGTCAATACTTTGTAAAAACACCTTTGGCGGCGATTTCAGCTGTGAGTCTTTTTGGGTAAGTCTCTAAGAGTTTGCACACCTGGATTGCGCAATATTTGCCCATTATTCTTGTGGTAAAACTTTTTTCAAGCTCATTGGTTATTGACCATTACTATTCATCCATTTTCAAGTCTTGCCATAGATTTTCAGGCCGATTTAAGTAAAAAAATGTAACTAGGCCATTCAGGAGCATTCAATGTTTTCTTGGTAAGCATCTCCAGTGTAGATTTGGCCCTGTGTTTTAGGTTATTGTCCTGCTGAAAGGTGAATTCGTCTTCCAGTGTCTGTTTTAAAGCCGACTGAAGCAGGTTCTCCCCTAGGATTTTGCCTGTGCTTATAGCTGTATTCAGTTTATTTTTATCCCCCCCAAAAACTCCATAGTCCTTGCCGATGACAAGCATACCCATAACATGATGCAGCCACCAGCATGCTTGAAATATGAAGAGTGGTACTGACATTTTGTGTTGGATTTGGCCCAAACATAACGCTTTGTATTCAGGACACATTTTGTGCAGTAATACTTAAGTGCCTTCATGCAAACAGTATGCATGTTTTGGAGTATTTGTATTCTGTAGAGGCTTTCTTCTTTTCATTTAGGTTAGCATTGTGGAGTGACTGGGTGTTTTGATACACCATCCAAAGCCAAATTAATAACTTCACCATGTTCAAAGGGATATTCTGTGTCTGTTTTTTTTTTTTTTACACATCTACCAATCGCTGCCCTTCTTTGCAAGGCATTGAAAAACCTTCCTGGTCTTTGTGGTTCAATCTCTGCTTGAAATTCACTACTCGATTGAGGGACCTTAATTGTATGTGTGGGGTAAAGATATGGGGTAGTCATTCAAAAATGATTTTAACCACTATTATATAACATGGAATGAGTCCATGCAACTTATACGATTTATTAAGCACATTTTTACTCCTGAATGTATTTAGTCATGACATAACAAAGGGGTTGAATACTTATTGACTCAAGACATTTCAGCTTTTAATGTTTTATTAATTCCTTGTTCTACAAACAAAATTCTACTTTGACATTATGGAGTATTGTGTGTAGATCAGTGACACAAAATCTTAATTTAATCCATTTTAAATTCAGGCTGTAACTCAACAAAATTTGGAAAAATTCAAGAGTGTGACTACTTTTACAATGGCACTGTATATATTTCACAATGTCAATATGTATTTGTTCTCAATGTTTTGGTGTCAAACTGGTGGCAGTTGAGAAGAAAAGTCAATAGTTGCAGAGTTAATAGAAAATAATACCATTATTGATTAGATGCTATTTTCTCTTAAACCATATGGTCTATCTACTAGAAACTCATGGACACAGACATATTTTTATATACTATATATGAATACATCTTTTTACAAGTTATTCAAGTATAAATTACCAAAATTACGATAGATTGCCATAGATTTTCTGTTAATTACCAAAACTACTGAAGATTCCAGTAACTTTGGTAAATTACAGGTGCTTTGCAACCCTAAATACAGTATTGTCTGTTGGAGATTCAGTCACACAGACAGTTGCCAATTTAATTTCAACTCATCTAAAAGATGTACAGGTGTTTGAATGGGAGAACTAATGACGTAAAAAGACAGATCCCTCATTGTAGATAATGCAGTTAGGAGTTAGCAGTAACATTTCCTAGCAGAACACCCCCCCCTTTTCCCTCAAGGTGTCAAAATAATTTCTATAGGGATACTGGCCCATGTTGACTCGAATGCTTCCCACAGTTGTGTCAAGTTGGCTGAATGTCCTTTGGGTGGTGGACCATTGTTGATGCACACGGGAAACTGTTGAGCGTGAAAAACCCAGCAGCATTGCAGTTCTTGACACAAACCGGTGCACCTGTGCCTGACACCTACTACCATACCCTGTTCAAAGGCACTCTTTTGTCTTGCCCATTCACCCTCTGAATGGCACACAAACACAATCCATGTCTCAATTGTCTCAAGGCTTAAAAATGTATTTCTAACCGGTCTCCTCCCCTTCATCTACACAGATTGAAGTGGATTTAACAAGTGCCATCAATAAGGGATCATAGCTTTCACCTGGATTCACCTGGTCAGTCGATGTCATGGAAAGAGATTAATGTTCTTAATGTTTTGTATGGTCAGTGTATATTGGTATATCCCAAACAGGCCAGGCCATACTGTAGTATTTAGCACAGAAAGATTTTGTGGGGAGAGCTATTGACTGGCTTGGAGAGCTAACGATGGGACTCTTGGCCTTGTGAGAGATGGTTACACAGAAAAATCCCTTTCTGGAGGGGTTTCCCTCATCCCATGAAGAAAATGCAATTATAGACTTTATTAACTGTTATGTATTCTTTCTCATTTGAAACATGAATATTATATGTATAGGCTAATACATGCTAACTTTGAGTCTCTACTCATAGCCCATAGCCATACAACCATACTGTATGGATCACAATGAGTTTCATTAATCAATTATTATACAACAATCACCTTTCTATACACAATATACTGTCTGGCTGGCATTTTTCAATGAAAGTTTCCATGGGGGTGTTTAGAATTACAACGTTGACTGAAGAAGGAGTATCAGATTATTGGTTGATTCTTCCTGTTGAGGAAAGAATGAGTAACCATTTCTAACCTCTCTCTATCCTTACTATAGATAGCCACCAAATCCTATTATAATTATCCTGAAATGTCCTCCTCACAGAGACAAGACAACGCAAGCACATGCAGAAGCTCCTATACTTATGGCCCTCTGGAGGACAGGGGGGTGTTATATTGACTTATTATACCTGCATCTACATATAAAGTGATAAAAAATATATAATAAAAATAAAAAATGTCCAGGAGAGCACATAAGGTGATTTACAGTGGAGAGTGGCCATAGCTGTGACAGCCTGTCGATGCCACGTGAGTTGCTGACAACCGCCTGCATCTGCTGCCAGCTACTTCTGAGAAAGCCTCCTGCCAAGACGAGGCAAAAAATGAATGAGCCACAACTGGTGGTAAAACATAATATATATGTTGGTTCCACTTATAAAGTACCATGATCCATACAAGTATTGGTAATGTTTATTTTTATTTTACAGTGCTGTTTTAGATGGTATTTGACAGATTCTTACTACGAAATTATGTGGTAAGTAGAAATGGGTTGGCCTGCTGTTCTTCCAGGTGTTTACCTGTTATTTACTTAATGAAAATAATGTATAATTCAACACAATCAGTAGCTACCTACAATTACTATCAATTATATTTGTACTTGGTTTTAATATTAATAAGGTGTAAAAAGTTAATATGCCAGAACAATGTAACAACTATGTTACTACATAAGTAAATCCCAAATAACCCAAATCATTGGAAAGATATCAGATGTAAGAACATTTCAAAACGTTAAAAAAATATACAAATGTTCAACTGGGAACACGTTAAAGAAAGGTGACTTGCTATAGAGCTTTACAGAGAGAGACGTCGAGAGAGTCTGTCATTATGTGATGCAATGGTACACTCTTAGAAAAAAGGGTTCCATAACGGTTCTTCGGCTGTCCCCATAGGAAAACCCTTTTTAGTTCCAGGTAGAACCCTTTTGGGTTCCATGTAGAACCTTCTGTAGAGACGGTTCTAAATTGAACCCTGCAATCAAAACCTGTAACCAAAAAGGCTTCTTCAAGGGGTTTTCCTATGGGGACAGGCAAATAACCTTTCAATTTGACTGCAGTCGGCTAAATCAGGGTCACACAGAGTGTTTCTTGGTAGTCTTAAACAAATCTACTTTGAAACTAAAGTATACACATGGTTTTGGGTTTAAGAAAAAGAAGGCACCTGTAACATGTCAGATATAGAGTTTAAATGTATTCAATTTTGAGTTTGCATCCCAATATTACACTTTATATACATATAAATATCACAGAAGACTGAAAAATAACAAAACTGTTTGACATAGAAACATTGAATTTTCAGCGTTTATAAAAAAAGTGTATTAATTACGAATTTATGACAAATACTATATTAACCTTTTCACGCGTGAATTCCAAATATCTCTAACATGCTGACCACACCGGCAGTGTTGCGTGCGCGAGCATTGAAAAATAAATGTACACATACATGTTATTCAATCATTTCAACCAAACTGCTCATGAGCATCTGCATAGCCATGCGCTAAAATAGAACTTGGTTCTATTCTAGATGTTTGACGCGCTGGAAGTCCTGCCTCTCCCATCTCCTCATTGGTTTTTAGGAGCACATACCCACGTGGGTGATTGAAAGATGGAGGTCCACACTCCATTCCAGTTGGTTGCAGTAATGCATCTTAAAGTTGGTTGCCAACGTCATATGAAATTCACAGAAGAAGATTGAACTAGGACAGATTATTAGATTTAATTGTGGATTAATTGTCGGAGTAGAGCTAAATGTCCATGAATGTTTCATATGTCTTTCGACCTGTCCCCAAATTAATCAGTTGGCCGAGAGTTCTTTTTGATATTTCAACCTGCGTGTCCTGATCGCATCTGGTGTGGATGTACAAAATCAAGAAGCCCACGCGGATACTGGTCGCCCTAGCATGAGTTTTTTTTAATGCAGGTGATGTCAGAATCCACTCACTGTTTCAAAATGTGATCGTTAAGCAACAGGACAGTTAACCCGCGCTGCCCTCTAACCAAGGCATGCTGCTTGCTAATTATCTATAGGCTGTTTCAATTAGTCAATTTCAAATTATTTTCTAACAGGTTTTATTTTGCAACAACAGTTTGAATTGAGGTGTGTTCAGCCTCCTCATTAATTCACATAAGAATTAATGAGGAGTCACCCATGTCACTGTTGCGGACAATTTATGTTTGAGGCTTTACTGAGCCGGACAAACTTCTCTCTTCAAAGAGTGCAAAGTACTTCTCTCGTGTTTCCCGAGATCAAGTATGCAGACATTTGCGCATCTGTAGTCAGAACAGGCCTTACACAAACTTTTCCCCCCTGGTACATTTTCTGGCTGGTGCCCGCATTGCCTTCATTCTTGTTTTCCTTACAAATAATAACTTTGGACATGCGTGTGCGTTCCTATCAAAGTAAGTGCCTTATTTTCTGTAAATTGTTTTGTTGTTTCTACTGCAGCATACCACATGTATGAATGGAGCATAATGTATTTACTGTTTTACTCATGTTTTCAAGTAATGGTGACAGATCATGTATTCTAATTCTTGCATAGATTGTAATGGTGTGGGTAAAATATTTTTATGAAAGTTGTACTGATTATGATGAGCTACTGCTAAGCTATTTGCCAGCTCAAATCAAATCAAATTTTATTGGTCACATACACATGGATAGCAGATGTTATTGTGAGTGTCGCAAAATGCTTATGCTTCTAGATCTAACAGTGCAGCAGTATCTAACATGTAATATCTAACAATTCCACAACCTAACCTAATACACACAATATATATTAAAGGTATGGAATGAGAATATATAAGTATAAAATATATGGATGAGCAGTGACAGAGTGGCTAAGATGCAATAGATGGTAAAGAATAGATAGTGAAGTATACAGTATACAGTATATACATATAAGATGAGTAATGCGAGCTATGTAAACATTATTAAAGTGGCATTATTTAAAGTGACTAGTGATCCATTTTTTTAAGTGGCCAATGATTTGAGTATGTATGTTGGCAGCAGCCTCTCTGTGTTAGTGATGGCTGTTTAACAATCTGATGGCCTTGAGATTGAAGCTGTTTTTCTTTTTTGCCTTCCTGTGACATCAGGTGTTGTAGGTGTCCCGGAGGCCAGGTAGTTTGCCCCCGATGATGCGTTGTACAGACCGCACCACCCTCTGGAGAGCCCTGTGGTTGTGGGCGGTGCAGTTGCCGTACCAAGCTGTGATACAGACCGTCAGGATGCTCTCAATTGTGCACCTGTAAAAGTTAGTGAGGGTTTTCGGTGACAAGCCAACGTTTTTAGCCTCCTGAGATTGAAGAGGCGCTGTTGCACCTTATTCACTTATATATTCACTTATATAAAGTGTTGGTGCTACATAATGTGTTGGCTGATGAAATAACATTGACCGTCTTCCAGGTAACACCCTCAAAACAAAAAAGAGGCGCTGTTGCACCTTCTTCACCACACTATTTGTATGCATGGACCATTTCAGTTTGTCAGTGATATGTACATAGAGGAACTTAAAACTTTTCACATTTTCCACTGCTATCCCGTCGATGTGGATAGGGTGCAACAGCTCCCTTTGCTGTTTCCTGAAGTCTACAATCTCTTTCGTTTTGCTGACATTGAGTGAGTGGTTATTTTCCTGACACCACACTCCGAGAGCCCTCACCTCCTCCCTGTAGGCTGTCTCGTCGTTGTTGGTAATCAAGCCTACCACTGTAGTGTCATTTGCAAACTTGATGATTGAGTTGGAGGCGTGCATGAACACGTAGTCGTGTGTGAACAGGGAGTACAGGAGAGGGCTGAGAACGCACCCTTGTAGGGCCCCAGTGTTGAGGATCAGCGGAGTGGAGATGTTGTTGCCTACCACCTGGGGGCGGCCCGTCAGGAAGTCCAGGAACCATTTGCACAGGGTGCATCGTCTGTGGACCTATTGGGGCGGTAAGCAAATTGGTAGTGGGTCTAGGGTGACAGGTAGGGTGGGGGTGATATGATCCTTGACTAGTCTCTCAAAGCACTTCATGATGACAGAAGTGAGTGCTACAGGGCGATAGTCATTTACGTCAGTTACTTTAGCTTTCTTGGGAACAGGAACAATGGTGGCCATCTTGAAGCATGTGGGGACAGCAGACTGGGATAGGGATTGATTGAATATGTCCGTAAACACACTAGCTAGCTGGTCTGCGCATGCTCTGAGGACGTGGCAAGGGATGCCGTCTGGGCCATCAGCCTTGCCAGGGTTAACACGTTGAAATGTTTTACTCACGTCGGCCACGGAGAAGGAGAGCCCACAGTCTTTGGCAGTGGGCCGTGTAGATGGTATTGTAATGTCCTCAAAGAGCGCAAAGAAGTTGTTTAATTTGTCTAGGAGCAAGACGTCAGTGTCCGCAACGGGGCTGGTTTTCTTTTTGTAATCCATGTTTGTCTGTAGACCCTGCCATATATGTCTCGTGTTTGAGCCATTGAATTGCGACTCCACTTTGTCTCTATACTGACGCTTTGCTTGGTTGATTGCCATACGGAGGAAATAACTACACTGTTTGTATTTGGGCATGTTTCCAGTCGCCTTTGCATGATTAAATCGGTGGTAAGTGTTTTCAGTTTTGCGCGAATGCGGCCATCAATCCACAGTTTCTGGTTAAGGAAGGTTTTAATAGTCACAGTGGATACAACATCTCCTATACACTTCCTTATAAACTCGCTCACCGAGTCAGCGTATTTCTGTACATCAATGTTATTGTCAGAGGCTATCCGAAACGTAGCTATGTGTAGAACCATGTTTTTGACATCATACAACGTGTCTGTCAGACCAAAGATGTTATAACACAACAAGGTGAAGAGATGATTCAATTGACTGACTTATGGTGCTTTCAAGACAACTGGGAACTCTGAAGAATATGAGGTCAAATCATGACGTCAGTGATCTTCAGGTCGGAATGTCAGAGCTCTAGAAAGAGGCCAGAGTTCCCGAATTGGAATTCTGAGTTGGATGACCGTTCAAAAAGTGGCCAAACTAAGTTCCTATATTTCGGGCAATGGGTGAAGCCATCTTTGACTTTGACTTAGTTTATTTCTGGGATTAGGGAGTTTTCTCTTGTCAAACATGGCTGCCATCATAAAGAATTTAGCTGCTGTTAGCTTCGCTGATACGTGTCTCTTTTCTAAACAATATTACATTTCTCCCTTGTGCTCACCAGATATGTGGTACATTGTTAACAAGACTAACTGTTAGGTCGCTAACTTAAGTTTTGTATTTTTGTCAACGCAACCTGTTATTTAGATTGGTTTATGGAATGAGTTTGGCTGTGGATGTGTTCCGTATGATGCTTGGATGATGTTTGCATTTATCTTTTACAATAAATGGTGAAATTGAGGAATAGAGTTGTGAAGACACAAATATGTGACCATACGCATCCAAGGGTTAATAACATTCCACCCATGAGGCCACTAGAGGGAGATTTGGTCATTTGACTGCAGGAAAGGGCACGGTTCTATATAGCACCTTTTATTCTAAGAGTGTAGGGAGGGATAAGACAAAGCCTCTGAAAAGCCTTGGCTGTAGGAATTGCGTGACGCAGGGATTGTCTCGGGCATGTCAGGATGAACAACCCATCAGGCTACAGTCATGGTTGCTGAGGTCAAGTCAATGGTCATCCTGCATTATGCCTATTGGGTGTGATGGCAGAGCTTCTTGAGGTCTCATTGGTCAACTGTGACCTGAATTATCACCCACCAGGTGGATCAAAGTGCAAGTGCAACATCCACTAAAGTGGCGTAATAGTTACCAAATGGTTTGACCTTTGCATCTTTCCACTTTAGTCTAATCTAAATTCATGCTGCTTCACGTAGAAATTTCACAGGGAAATTAGTGATGGCTTTGAGTGACTTGAGTTGCTCTGTACATAAAGAAACAACACAATGGCAAAGACTACGCTGAAAAGTTGGACTTTTTCACAGGCAGGACACTGAAGTCAGTATTCAACATTATACACTTACACAACTTTTCTGTGAAAACCACACTAGTGGGCCACTACCATGTGTCTTTATCTTGTCTATGACACCACATGGCATTTACACCATTCATTGAGACCACTTTGCCTTGTTCAGCAAACGCTCTATAGATTCTACCCTCACATTGCTGTGTGATATACTACCCAAGCACTTAATACAGAGTAATTCACTCACGGGCCTTGTGCGCGTGTGGTGCATATAGATATAGTCCAGGTAGACAGACATCACTGGTGAGGGTGAGGGTGTGGGGGTGGAATGAGCAGGATTAGCTTCCTCCTGACCTTATCTTTAGATCTGCACCAACTTAATTACATGAACAGTGATCTGGATACAGAGAAATAGCTAGCCTACGTCTTGAGATCATTCCAGGGCAGGGCATGCGTGTGTACACACAGGGAGGGAAAGCCAACGGATCATCAGATACTCAGCCACAAGAATGCACCTTCATGGCTAAGGTGTAAGAGTCTTTTTTGATACGCTGTGTAATAGTCATAAAACACCCGTATTGTTTCTTCTCCTGCAAAACATTCTGGGTGGTTTTATCCCCCAACAGTCCTGACAGACAATCTTTACCCACTAAAAGAGCACAGTCTGACAAAGCTCTCATTAATTAAATAAATGCAAATGACAGAGCTTTCTCTTTGGCCATGGAGCTCTCAGTGGAGTGGAGCAATTACCATTGAGGCACATATGTTGTATTTGTATTGAATATGTAAAAAGGAAATAATAAGGTGAATCAATAGACAATGTACAGTATGTCACCTTCATTACTTTCTCAAGACGGATATCGCTATGGGTATCTACAAGAGTTATTGTAGAGTATTTCAGTATTCATCTGTAGTCTACAGGAAATATATTTTTCACAGCAATAACAATTGACTATTTTCCATATAGATCACATATATTTTCATATAAACTACAGATTTAAAAAAATAAGTTCCCTCTAGACCTATTTGGTAAAAGACAAAGTCCATATTATGGCAAGAACAGCTCAAATAAGCAAAGAGAAAGGATAGTCCATCCTTACTTTAAGACATGATGGTCAGTCAATGTGGAAAATGTCAAGAACTTTGACCATTTCTTCCTGTGCAGTCTGATGAGTCCAAATTTGAGATTTTTGGTTCCAACCACTGTCTTTGTGAGACACAGAGTGAACAGATTATCTCTGTATATGTGGTTCCCACCGTGAAGCATGGAGGAGGTGTGATGGTGTGGGGGTGCTTTGCTGGTGACACTGTCTGATTTATTTAGAATTCAAGGCACACTTAACCAGCATGGCTCCACAGCATTTTGCAGCGATACACCATCCCATCTGGTTTGCACTTAGTGGGACTATAATTTATGTTTCAACAGGAAAATGACCCAACACTCCTCCAGGATATTTGACCAAGAAGGAGAGTGATGGAGGGCTGCATCAGATGACCTGGCCTCCACAATCACCTGACCTCAACCCAATTGAGCTAGTTTGGGATGAGTTGGACCGTGGAGTGAAGGAAAAGCAGCCAAAAAGTGCTCAGCATATGTGGGAACTACTTCAAGACTGTTGGAAAAGCATTCCAGGTGAAGCTGGTTCGGAGAATGCCAAGAGTGTGCAAAGTTGTCATCAAGGCAAAGGGTGGCTACTTTGAAGAATCAAACATATTTTTGGGATTTGTTTAACACTTTTTTGGTTACTAAATGATTCCATATGTGTTATTTCATAGTTTTGATGTCTTCACTATTATTCTACAATGTCGAAAATAGTACAAATAAAGAAAAACCCTTGAATGAGTAGGTGTGTACAAACTTTTGACTGGTATTGTAGATATAGGTATGTTCTGTATTTAGAAAATGCCCTTTGGCGATTTTAAAATCCAACAAGGGAATCCATTCGGGAGACCCAGTCTAAGAGCTTTGAGTATTATACCCTGCTAATTCACATTTTCATTATAATATGCTTTTACAATAAAGCCCTTTATTCATACACAGAAATCCCTCAAAACATAACCCTGAGCATGATGCTCTATAGTTATGAGTGGCGGAGATATCCAATACAGTACGTGAGAGGTGGGACCGCTGGACAATGGGGCTAGTACGCTGGCTGAGCTGCCTCAGCGGTGTTTCTCTCTGTCCCCACCAGGCTGCATGCATGTGTGACCTGGACCGGCATGGTGCAGTCCTTGAGAACATCTGGCTACTGAGAGGTAAGCAGATTAATTGAAAGATCTGGATTTCCCTCATTAAGCCCTGGCCAGTGCCTTCCTCCCACTCAGTTACGTTTAGCTCTTGGGTTGCTGCTAAACTTAAAACAAAGGCTCCCAGGAAATGCACAAAACATTGTCCCGGGAAGATTGTTTGTAGAGGTTCAATCTGGCAGAACACAGGGATTTGTTCCAGCTATAATCTGCGACAGGAGTTTGGATTTACAGCGACATCGGAGAGGAAATGAAGACGTGTGGAAGGCAGAGAACTGTGGCTTAACACAGCTGTTAGAGGGGAATCTTCATCAAAATAATGACTGTATCACAAGTGTTATGGTTATGACATAAAAGAGAAATACCACTTGTAAAATTTCATGTAAAAATGATGTGCAAATAACAGTAAATCCATCAGTCAAACAGTATTACAGTTCCACATTCACCTCAAACCGACTTCACCTCAAGTCCAGTAGCAATATTGTGATCATAACTGCCAAAGGCAAAATGTAATTTACTAAAATAATTAATTGATATGAAAGTATGCCTGTAAAATGTATGCCAGTATACAGCCAGCAAAAATGAATCCTACAGTATATAAAATATATATTCTGAGCCAATAACAAAATGGCTGACATACAGAGCCTACTTCCTCTGGGGTATACTTGTCATACAGCAAAGAGCTCACAGTTTATAAATCTGATGGACAACAAGACAAAAAGCAGCAAGACAAACAACATGCTTTAAACCCCCCCCCCCATACCATCTCAATGCATAGGATCTAAGGACTGAAGGTTAGATTTCCTCTGACAAATGTCTCGGAGGGGAAACAAACTGAGCACGGAAACTCAAGAACATATTGATCAATGTCAGGGGGTATTTATGGGAAAGTGATGTAGGATATATTGGATTAGCAGTGTTTTTATAGGTGAGATGTAGCTGGAGCCAACCCACCACATTTGTCACGTAGATTCTGCTGAGTAAGGGGCACAGCGGAGGAGTGGCATTTCAGGACATAGTACAACAATAGCAACTGGAAAATGGTTATATAGCCTACATAAGACCATAACTTAACCAATATCAAGCCTTGTGTGTTTGTGTATATATGTGTGTGTACATATTCACTATTGATGAGGGATGTACCACTGGATTGGAAACCAAATATATCAGTGTTTCTTAGCAATGCAATGACTCAATTATCAATATACAGTGAAAATGCATATAGACTCTCAAAAATGTATCAATATAACATTGCAGTATGAAGGGAATTTGCATAGATTTCACAGTTCATTACTATGGTCAAAGACACCATGCTATTACCCCACAAAATAGGTTTTATTTAGACCATGTTGGCTCAGGCGATGGTCCCTGGCTGTGATCTATGTAGACCAGAACCCACTGGATTGAGTTCAGTTTGTTGGTGAGGGTGTGATGGTGTCTCTTTGTGTAAGGGGAGAAGGGAGAAGGCCACGATTATAGTAATTAGTCAAATACGTGTGCCTGATTGGTCATCACGATATACAGGCCAACCAAAAGCTTGGTTATTTAGGTGACATGAACATGTGACATAGATTCAGACGACGTGATGAGTGGCAACCTGTACTTCAACACAGCATGTAAACTGAACTGATATTTATGTCCAAGGTATTCTGTTTTAGGGGCAAACATTGGATGTTGCAATGGCCACGTGCTCACCGCACAGTATTGCATTGAATGGAGAAGAGCAGACTGCCACAGCATACTTATACCTCACAACAAAAAAACAACATGCGTATGTCATCTGCTAATGCAGAACTAATTTGCATATTACTCCGTATTCGATTGCCACCCACTCCATAAATAGACTACTCAACTCAGAGCAATGATTTCCAACTATAGTAGAGTGCCCAGTTCCTTTCATGTGCCATTGTGATGTAGGCCTACAAGCCTGCCAACTGCAGTCAAATAAATCATATCACACTCACCACCCTCAAGCCACGCAATCAATTGTATGATTTCTCAAATAAGAATGACAAATAAGCAAAAAAGATTACATTTAAAGTACGTTTATCGATCGCATGATCTTGACTTTCAAGTGTTTATTGAAGAGGATCAACAGACTCATTCAATCTGTACACCTACAAAAATGAGGAAAAACAAAACTATAAACATTTCACCTTTAAGACTAACCTGAGAGAGAAGACACTGTTTGGCAACTGAGTAATATTGAACAGCGTCAGTGTCACTGATGATTAAGTCTAGCTCTAAAAAAGGTCCAGATGGACCCTCTGCCATAATGGAATGAAATTCTCTCAAAATTGATATAAATCTAAGATAAAAATGGGAGTAATTATTTGACAGGTTTAACCAGCGGTTTCTAAAAAGTAAAAGGACGGCTCATGCTTTGAATTTTAACAACTGGCTACTATAGTGGAATGTGAAGGCCATTTTAAATGAAATGACTTAGCAACACAATGCATATATGAAGTCAGGGCCGGGGAAAGATCTTTTGGGGGGCAGGTGCAACATTTGTTTAATAATGTTTAAGGCTTGTTGAGCAGTTATGACTTTCATCATTAAGTTACATAAAAGCAATAGATGGCCATATCTTAATGGCTAATTAAATGTCATATATTTAACACACATATTTACGACAACTTGCAGTTAGTGGGATCAGAACAACAGCAACAAAATGACACTTCAGAGACAGGAAGGGAAAAGGTGCTGTGCTCTGCACAGGTAGAGCCCGATCTGTGCATGTGCCTGTATAAAGTGACACAGGATGAGAATTGATGGGTTTATTTTTTCCTGTTTATAGCTTTTAATATTGAGGTAGTTGCAGATAGAGGAGAGGGGAGGAGGGATGAGACAAGTAGTTATATAAAAGGTGGCACATTACCACACAGATGCAATTGACATTTTCCTGCGCCTCGCACTGCCATGCTTATACAAACTGAACTGCCAAGCTTATACGAACTGAACTGCCATGCTTATATGAACTGAACTGCCATGCTTATACGAACTGAACTGCCATGCTTATACGAACTGAACTGCCATGCTTATACGAACTGAACTGCCATGTTTATACGAACTGAACTGCCAAGCTTATACGAACTGAACTGCCATGCTTATACAAACTGAACTGCCATGCTTATACGAACTGAACTGCCATGCTTATACGAACTGAACTGCCAAGCTTATACGAACTGAACTGCCATGCTTATACGAACTGAACTGCCATGTTTATACGAACTGAACTGCCAAGCTTATACGAACTGAACTGCCATGCTTATACGAACTGAACTGCCATGCTTATACGAACTGAACTGCCATGCTTATACAAACTGAACTGCCATGCTTATACGAACTGAACTGCCATGCTTATACGAACTGAACTGCCAAGCTTATACGAACTGAACTGCCATGCTTATACGAACTGAACTGCCATGCTTATACAAACTGAACTGCCATGCTTATACGAACTGAACTGCCATGTTTATATGAACTGAAGGCAAAATGGATTATGCTGAGAGGTGCAGTTTACTTGCCAAGACTCAAAATCCCTCATCCCATATATCAATAATAGGTCAACATCCTTTGTAAAATAATGATTCAACTTTGCCTGTGTGAATATACTCCCATGGCTGCTGAATATATAAAGAGCGCTTAATTAAATGCTCTGAGTTGATCAGGTCCCCATGTCAAAATTGTGACTTTTCTATCCAGTGGGTAAATTGAGGTGGATTGAAAGACATCTCTCAAAAAAGCTAAAACGTTGGAATACAGTTTTACCATGCACAAAATTCCAATCTAGCCCAGACTAAGATATCCCTGTACTACTATAGTGCATGTTCCAGACCACAGCAATTGAGCCACATGGGCTAGTGAAAAACCTGTACTTTTCTTTGAGAACAATGCCCTATGACCCATATGACATTATCAGCTCCAATTGAAGGTCAATCGATGTAAATGGGTGAAAGAATTTTTAAAATGATACGTATTCAACAACACAATTGGGAAAAACAATTCTGCTATCCAAGCATTCTGTCTAACCTGCCAAATGGACAAATTTAACTAACTCAAGCTTTTTAAGCATTCTTCAAGAGTAAATTGAGTGTGCTAAGGAAACAGGCTTCTGCCATCTGCACAATCTCACAGTCATTAACTCAAATTCACCAGGGGACCCTCAACCTGTATCTACTCAACAAGTACTGAAGGAACTCATCATGAAGCGAGAAGGAGACTACCTGTACTTCATTTGTTAATCTTATAGCAGCAGCAAACCCAACTCCAGTAATTGATTAACAGCTCTACCGCACACGTGACCCCTGCCCGGGCCGACCGGCATATTGCAAACCTAGCTCACTGTGAGCCAGACGGTGTGCAGCCTTCGCAACAGTCTATTTGCAGAAGCAGCCAGGGTAAAACCCCCAAAGAAGATTAAGTCTCACTTCCATCACTCCCTACAGTACTGAGCCGTACAACCAGGCCTCAGCAAAACTAGGGACACATACCATTATGTAGTAGGCCTACCTGTATGATTTCCTGATGGCTTTTATAGCATATAAAAGTATGTTAAAACTGACAGATATTTAAGAACGGTGTGTAGAATGAAGGAGTTGATGACCAGTATGCCCAGGACACAGCAAGCTGTAAGCACTCACATGGAAGTTTCACATGTTCTGTGTCAAGAAGTTACTCATATTCACAAAAGTTTCGAATGTTTGGTTGTATCATTGAAAATCACACAATACATTTTTGACACCCGTGGTAAAGTTGTTTCCAATAATTTTATAATACAAATGTAGATTTGATAAATATACCAAATCAAATACTGTACTATAAGTCATAAACTGGAATAACATTTTACACTAATGAACATCCATTGAAGCCTCACAAAATGATGACTTCTAGAGTAGTCCGTGAGGTAATTTGATATGGTCAATGCAAGGCCCCTTTCCATTCCTGTCAGCAGTTGTGGGTGATGTAATGACAAGCGCTTGAGTGGATACTGTGTCATTGTGCTGACTCACAAAATATGATTGACTGGGAGCCAAACATAACATACTGCACTGTTGTGACAGGCCAGGTACAACCCATTACCGCTCCTCCAGTATATCACACCTAGAAGGAGTTGGCGGTGCACACAGCCACTGTCCTTCCCTGTGCCTTTTGCTTTTCCATGTCTTTCTCAGGTCAAAGGGGGCAGCACACCCTGGGATCACCTCTGTGCTTTTAAGCACTCCCTAATCCCCATGTGCTAGCTAATGCTACCCCCATGCTTCCTTCTGCAAGCCAAGTGCCCATCAAAGGGGGGGGGGTGCCCTTTCTTACTTCACTGTTCACTCTATCATTACAAATCACCAAGCTAATTAACAAACACATTTGGTTTGGTGCTACTATACCCACCTCTGGATAGTCAGGTTTCAATGTAAATATAGTACAGGTATGTGAAGGTGGACATGTTTCAGGGTTTGGAGCCCATCAGCTTGAATTACATGATGTTCATAGTGGCTCAAATATTGCACAGGGACAAAGTGAAATCAAAAGGATTGCCCAATTGGCAGTCTGTTGAGTGTCCTGCCAGTTTAGTGAGGCAGGATAATGGGGACTGACCAGTACTTGTGTGAGCCAACAGTGGGTTCCCCTGACCATCTGTCCTCTTATCTTCACTACCTCCTCCTAAAACGCTTTCCTATCAGGCCTACTCCTATAAGACACTCTCTGCACCTCCTCCAGAATTAGGTGACTAAATGTTATTGAATAAATTAAAAACTTGCACACTGCGCTTGACGGTATCACTTGTGTTTTTTAGCAAAACTAAATGTTCTGCTTATCCCTCCCAACTACTCTCCATAAAACTCCAGCATGGTCCTTCAGAAAACCTCCTGTACTGTATATACCATTTGAGGTTAGCATCTGTGTGAACCATTAGATGTTTTAGATTCTGCCCATAGAGAGGACAAATGTGCAATTGTGGGAATACAATGCATTACACTTCCCCACTCGAGAAAAAAAAAAGATAAAAGCATGCACATTAAAGCTGTTACTAATGGGTTGACTACTTTCCTTGGCCTGAATTCTGGGAAGCCCAGTACACATGGTATACCATTGGGAGTGTGTACGTAAGACAAGGAATTAAGTTGCTGTCTGCAAAATAATATTTCACATTAGACAGATTCATATAAGAGCCTAGTCCTGGAGACATAGTTATTTGATTTAACTTGAACATGAATACCAAACCATAATACCTAACCTAACACTAGGCATTTAGTGCCCTAGTTCATATTCACCCCTTATTAAGCAACTGATCACCCTATACTGAAATGAACTAAATGTATTTAAGGATGAAAAATACTGTGTATCAATATGTGTGATATTATTAATATATATTTTTAAGTGTATCATATCATCTGTACAATACACAGAGCAGTATGCACTAATCACACATGCACCATAATCTTCTGGGTTCTTTCTTATCTGATTACTTCATAGGTTAAAGGAGGATTAAGCTGCTGGGGGCCCAATACTCTCCTCCTGAGTTGGAAGGAAGGAGGTATCTAAAGAAAAACTCAATGTGGAACACAATATCTGTGAATAAAACTAACTGATCAAATTCCATATATATTCCAAATCCCAGATATATTGAGATCTACTTCATTCAGAGTTTTCCCAGCAGCTGAGCTGGAGTTGAAAAGGGGTTAAGAGCATAGGCTCTATAGTACTCAACTACTTCACAGTAGCCACTTTAGGATGTTTGCCATGAGGCAAATCCAAGATCATAAATTATGTTTAAATCGATAAATTAGAGAAATTCCTGCATCAGCTATGACACCATGGGATGGGATGGATTTGGACTGACCCACAGTCAGTAGGCCTAAACTTAACCCAGGTCAATGCTTTGGTCTTACCTTAGCAGCAAGAGAAGAGCTAGGCTTCTCAAGGAGGTCCCACAGCTTCTGTCTCTTGTCTGGACAGCAGCCTTCTTCCGGCTCCTCCCCATCCTTTTCTCTGAGCGACTCAGCCTCCCTCCTCAACTCCTCGTTCATTTGCTCCTTCTTCTGGTGGTACCTGGCCTGGCAGCAGGACTCCAGGTAGATCTCATCTATACCCCAGTAGTCAAGCTCCTGGCCGAAGGACAGGGCGCACATCTCCTCCATCATGTGCAGCTTCCCTGTTCTGTAAAAGTTCAGAATGGAGGAGAACGCTCCTGGGTGCCTATCGAAGAAGTACTCGTTGTCAGTCAAGCTGTAATCATCGCAGATCTCCATTAAGGTTTCGTGGGTATTGCAGTCTCTGAGTTTACCCAGCCTGGTCCTGGGGAGACGGTCCAGTGTCCTCCATAGGACCTCGTGGACAAGACCCCCAACATTGATGCGGACTCTTCTGGATCGGGCCTTGGTACGGATGATATCGATAGGCTCTGGTGGGAGTGAGCCTACAGGACGTAAGTTGCTTTTGGGGATCCCAAAGCCAGCTCTCTCCGCCATGATGGTCACAGTTCAGGTGTTCTGATAGGTCAGGAGGAGGTCAGGTCAAATCCACTGACCCCTCAGTTAGGAATGGGCACACCAACTTTGAATGTGAGATCAACTTCAAACCGGTTGCCCCATGGCTTCAACTGAAGAAAAAAAAACAGAAACACTCATTTACCCATTAGTTGATGACAAATGTGCACCTGGATGCATTATCCTGATCGTGGGGACCCACAGGGTGTGCAGGCTTGTTTCAGCCCAGTTGGCCTCAACTAATCATCACGCCCTTGACTATTTCTATCAGGTCTCTTAGTATAGCAAGAAAATCCAGACTGAATTCAACTCCTTAGCGGGCTACTGGAACAAAATCCTACACACCCTGAGGTCCAAGACCAGGATTGAATAACAGTATAGCCAATCCAATTAAATAAATGGGATGTGAGCTCAAGGTATTGCAGAACTACCCTAAAAAGTTATTCTTTATCAAATAAAAAACGATTCAGTTGCACTACAGCATTGAAGGCAATAGGCCTACACTTTAACGTGATTGTGTAGGCTAAAGTCAACCACAAATCCCACTGCAAGTATGCTAGCCTATTACACTTAGCTAGGCTACTGTACATGACTTGATAATAGCCTCCAGGCTATTTATACAGGAAGCTCTAGGGCACTCAGTTGCACAAACTTACAGTAGATGTATCACATGGAGGGCAAATGGTACCCAACCTCATCGTGATACTGTAGGTCTTGATAAGGCTGTGGTTGTGATTGATGATCATAGCCTAGGGTAAATCCTGATAGAGGTCACATAATTGTACTTTATCACCCCAAGGTTACTTATGTAATACACTGCTTTGAAGATCAAATGGAACCAATATATGATTGGTTATATTACACAATATACCATATTAATTCAGTAAGCTTAACTTTTCAAGCATCTTATCAATAATCACATCCTGACTGATTCTGTATTTCACTGTAATCAAGCAATCTATTTCACATTTAGGCTATTGTTAACATGTTTTCTTTTGATTTTACACAACCTATCATTAAATAATAGATCTGTAGATATGTTTAAAAATAATATATCATATTTTAGCCTTTCAGAAAAACGTGAAAGGTGAACATTTCAGATTTTTTTCAAACAGTATAATATAGGCTAATAACAATCCGTCTCCTACCTTTTTGTATCACTTTACCTTTCAAACCAAACTCCTCTCCCCCGAAAATAATTGAAGAGGCAGGTTATTCGTGATTAGGCTACCCTCCCATCAGACTAGTACCGCAAGCCGTCTGTAACTGGAGTCTTCCACATATCTTGATCAATTTTTGAAATAAACAGAGAAATATCGTCCTCGAGGAGAGGAAATACTACTACCAGTAGTAAAACTACAGATCACACACTCCATGGGGATATGGTAAAAGAGGCAACCTATCCTCGGATATCGAACATGTAGAAATAAACGGATGAGCGCACCATGGGGCTATCTGCATAGCAAGACACACATGATCGACTAAAAGGGTTGAGCGTTCTTTCCACCCGCTGGCTGCAACACAGCCCAGAGGTGAAAGCTAATTGGATTGAGTTGTACATCACCAAGGACAGCTCCAGATCAACGAGAACAAGCCCTCTACGAACTCTACTCAGTGCGAGACATTTGTCAACGAGGTAGACTGCATGTTGTAATGCTCTAATCTAGTGTCAAGTCACATCTGCTAGTCAAGCATGCAACGTTTTTCTGAAAAGACTTCGATAAGAAAAAATAAAAGAACACTTGTGATTGAATGAAAATGTGTGTCTGTGTTAGAAATGTCGACTTTTTGAATAGAATGCAACAGAAAATAATATATTTCCGTTCCCCATGTAGTTAATTAAGCAATAAGGGTCGATGTCTGGTATAAGGCCAATAATACAATACCAATGCTAACTGCTGTTCTTATGCACGACGACGACGCAATTTGGGAGTGCCTGGTGTTTCGTGCCTAGATTACAGCCCTTAGCCTTGGTATATTGGCAATATACCACAAACCCCCGAGGTGCCTTATAGCTATTTTAAAACAGTGGTGGAAAAAGTACCCAATTGCCATACTTCAGTAAAAGTATAGATACTTAAATAGAAGGTTACAAAAGTAAAAGTTACCCAGTAAAATACTTGAGTAAAAGTAGTTGGTTTTACATATACTTAAAAGTATCAAAAGTAAAAGTATAAATCATTTCAAAGTTCTTATATTAAGCAAAGCAGACCGCACAATTTTCTTGTTTTCAAAATATATGGATAGCATGGGTGTAATGATTCTCGTCTTCCTCTTCTGAGGAGGAGGAGTAGTAAGAAGGATCGGAGGACCAATGCGCAGCGTGGTAAATGTTCATATCTTTTAATTAAGTAATAGAACACTTGAACGAAACAATAAACGACCAACGAACAGTCCCGTAAGGTGAATGACAAAAAAACACTAAACAGGAAAATAAACACCCACGAAACACAGGTGGAAAAAGGCGACCTAAGTATGATTCTCAATCAGACAACTAATGACACCTGCCTCTGATTGAGAACCATACCAGGCCAAACTCAAAACACAACATAGAAAAACGAACATAGACAACCCACCCAACTCACGCCATGACCATACTAAAACAAAGACATAAATAAAAGAACTAAGGTCAGAACGTGACAATGGGGCACACTCCAACACTTAGATCTAATTTTAAAAACGATGCATTTGTGTTTAGTGAGTCCGACCATTTTCCTGTCCTGCAAAGCCTTCAAAATGTAATGAGCGAGTACTTTTGGGTGTCAAGGAAAATGTAGGGAGTAAAAAGTACATCAATTTTTTTGAAAATTTAGTGAAGTAAAAGTTGTCAAAAATATAAATAGTATAGTAAAGTACAGATACCCCAAAAAACGACTTAAGTAGTACTTTAAAGTATATCTACTTAAGTACATTACGCCATTGTTTTAAACTATTTACCTAGCAGTGTACATGCTGACTCCACCAGGGGTCAAGACACAAATAAAGTATCAAGTATTAGGCTATTGATAAATCAGAAAAAATATACAGTACCCGTCAAAAGTTTGGACACACCTACTCATTCCAGGGTGTTTCTTTATTTTTACTATTTTTTACATTGTAGGATAATAGTGAAGACATCAAAACTATGAAATAACACATATGGAATCATGTAGTAAGCAAAAAAAGTGGTAAACACCCTTTGCCTTGACAGCTTTTCACACTCTTGGCATTCTCTCAACCAGCTTCATGAGGTAGTCACCTGGAATGCATTTCAATTAACAGGTGTGCCATGTTAAAAGTTAATATGTGGAATGTCTTTCCTTAATGTGTTTGAGCCAATCAGTTATGCTGTGACAAGGTAGGGGTGGTATACAAGAGATAGCGCTATTTGGTAAAAGACCAAATCCATATTATGGCAAGAACAGCTCAAATAAGCAAAGAGAAACAACAGTCCATCATTACTTTAAGACATGAAGATCAGTCAATCCGGAAAATGTCCAGAACTTGAAAGTTTCTTCAAGTGCAGTCGCAAAAACCATCAAGCGCTATGATGAAACTGGATCTCATGAGGACCACCACAGGAAAGGAAGACCCAGAGTTACCTCTGCAGCAGAGGATAAGTTCATTAGAGTTACCAGCCTCAGATTGCAGCCCAAATAAATGCTTTACAGAGTTCAAATAACAGACACATCTCAACATCAACTGTTCAGAGGAGACTGCGTGAATCAGGTATTCATGCTCAAATTGCTGCAAATAAATCACTACTAAAGGACAGCAACAAGAAGAAGATTCTTGTTTGGGCCAAGAAACATGAGCAATGGACATTAGACAGGTGGACATCTGTCCTTTGGTCTGATGAGTCCAAATTAGAGATTTTTGGTTCCAACCGCAGTGTCTTTGTGAGATGCAGAGTAGGTGAACGGATGATCTCCGCCTGTGTAATTCCCACCGTGAAGCATGGAGAAGGAGGTGTGATGTGTGGGGGTGGTGTGGGGTGCTTTGCTGGTTACACTGTCTATTTCATATTCAAGGCACACTTAACCAGCATGGATACCACAGCATTCTGCAGCGATACACCATCCCATCTAGTTTGTGCTTAGTGGGACAATTATCTCTCTCATCGTCACTCTATGCCTAGGTTTACCTCCGCTGTAGTCACATCCTACCATAACTTTGTCTGTACATTATGCCTTGAATCTATTCTATCGTGCCCAGAAACCTGCTCCTTCTACTCTCTGTTCTGAACGTACTAGACGACCAGTTCTTATAGCCTTTAGCCATACCCTTATCCTACTCCTCTTCTGTTCCTCTGGTGATGTAGAGGTTAATCCAGGCCTTGCAGTGCCTAGCTCCACTCCCATTCCCCAGGCGCTTTCATTTGTTGACTTCTGTAACCTAAAACGCCTTGGTTTCATGCATATTAACATTAGAAGCCTCCTCCCCAAGTTTGTTTTATTTACTGCTTTAGCACACTCTGCCAACCCGGATGTCCTAGCCGTGTCTGAATCCTGGCTTAGGAAGACCACCAAAACCCCTGAAATTTCCATCCCTAACTATGAACATTTTCGACAAGATAGAACTGCCAAAGGGGGCGGAGTGGCAATCTACCGCAGAGATAGCCTACAGAGATAACCTGCAAACAATTTGAGCTTCTACTTCTAAAAATCCTCCTTTCCAGAAACAAGTCTCTCACCGTTGTCACTTGCTATGGACCACCCTCTGCCCCCAGCTGTGCCATGGACACCATATGTGAATTGATTGCCCCATCTATCTTCAGAGCTCATGCTGCTAGGTGACCTAAACGGGGACATGCGTAACACGCCGGCCATCAATCTAAACTTGATGCCCTCAATCCCACACAAATGATCAATTAACCTACCAGGTACAACCCCAAATCCGTAAACACGGGCACCCTCGTAGATATCATCTGAACCAAATTGCCCTCCAAATACACTGTCTTCTTTCCGATCACTGCCTCATTGCCTGCATCCGTAATGGGTCTGCGGTCAAACGACCACCCCTCATCACTCTCAAACGCTCCCTAAAACACTTCAGCGAGCAGGCCTTTCCAATCGACCTTGCCCGGGTATCCTGGAAGGATATTGACCTCATCCTGTCAGTAGAGAATACCTGGTTATTCTTTAAAAGTGCCTTCCCCACCATCTTAAATAAGGATGCCCCATTCAACAAATTTAGAACCAGGAACAGATATAGCCTTTCGTTCACTCCAGACCTGACTGCCCTTGACCAGCACCAAAACATCCTGTGGCATACTGCATTAGCATCAAATAGCCCCCGTGATATACAACTGTTCAGGGAAGTTAGGAACCAATATACACAGGCAGTTAGGAAAGCTAAGGCCAGCTTTTTCAAACAGAAATTTGCATCCTGTAGCACAAAAAAAAAAATTCTGGGACACTGTAACGGTTGTCGTAGGTGGAAGAAGGTGAAGAGGACCGAGGTGCAGCGTGGTACGTGTTCATGGTAAATTTAATAAAGAAACTGAACACTAGAACAAAAAAACAACAAAGCGGAACAAACGAAACAGTTCTGTCTGGTGCAGACACAAAGACCGAAAACAACTACCCACAAACACCAGGTGGGAACAGGCTACCTAAGTATGATTCTCAATCAGAGACAACGATTGACAGCTGCCTCTGATTGGGAACCATACCAGGCCAAACACATAGAAATACAAACATAGAACAAAACGTAGAATACCCACCCACATCACACCCTGACCAACCTAAAAAATAGAAACATACAAAGCAATCTACGGTCAGGGCGTGACAGTACCCCCGCAAAACCTAAACCCATAGGGGAGGGTCTGGGTGGGCATCTGTCCGCGATGGCGGCTCTGGCGCGGGACGTGGACCTCACTCCACCATAGTCTTGGCCCACTTAAGTGGCGCCTTTGGAGTGGCGACCCTCGCCGCCGACCTCGGACTGGGGACCCTTGCAGCGGGCCCCAAATAGACAGGAGACTCTGGCAGCGCCGGACAGGCGGGAGACTCCGGCAGTGCCGGCGTGAAGGGCGTCTCTGACTGCTCCTGACTGACGGGTGGCTCTGGCAGCTCCTGACTGACGGATGGCTCTGGCAGCTCCTGACTGACGGGCGGCTCTGGCAGCGCCGGACAGGAGGAAGACTCTGGCAGCATCGGACAGGAGGGAGACTCTGGCAGCGTCGGACAGGAGGGAGACTCTGGCAGCGCCGGACAGGAGGGAGACTCTGGCAGCGCCGGACAGGAGGGAGACTCTGGCAGCGCCGGACAGGAGGAAGACTCTGGAAGCGCCGGACAGGAGGAAGACTCTGGAAGCAATGGACAGGCGGGAGCACCTGGAGTGAGGAGACGGAGAGACAGCCTGGTGCGTGGGGCTGCCACAGGAGGCCTGGTGCGTGGAGGAGGCACCGGATGGACCGGACCGTGGAGGCGCACTGGAGGTCTCGAGCAACGAGCCTGCACAACCTGTCCTGGCTGGATACTCCCCGTAGCCCGGCAAGTGCGGCGGGGTGGAACAAACCACACTGGGCTGTGCTGGCGAACCGGGGACACCGTGCGTAGGGCTGGTGCCATATAACCCGGGCCGAGGAGACGCACTGGAGACCAGATGCGCTGAGCCGGCTTCATTGCTCCTGGCTCAATGCCCACTCTAGCCCGGCCGATACCAGGAGCTGCGATGTAGCGCACCGGGCTATGCCTGCTTACTGGGGACACCGTGCGCCTCACGGCATAACACGGTGCCTGCCCGGTCAACCTTTCTCCACTGTAAGCACGGGGAGTTGGCTCAGGTCTCCTACCTGACTTAGCAATACTCCCCGTGTGCCTCCCCCCCAATACTTTTTGGGGGCTGCATCTCGGGCTTCCTTGCCAGCCGTGTTCCCTCAAAGCGCTGGCTCCCTTAACCTGCTGCCTCCGCTCTCCTGGCTGCCTCCACCTGTTCCCATGGGAGGCGATCCCTTCCAGCCAGGATCTCCTCCCATGTGTAGGAACCCTTCCCGTCCAGAATGTCCTCCCATGTCCATGAGTCCATTCCACGCTGCTCCTGGTTACCACGCTGTTTGGTCCTTTTTTGGTGGGTAGTTCTCGGTTGTCGTAGGTGGAAGAAGGTGAAGAGGACCAAGGTTAAGCGTGGTACGTGTTCATGGTAAATTTAATAAAGAAACTGAACACTAGAACCAAAAAACAACATACAGGAACAAACGAAACAGTTCTGTCTGGTGCAGACACAAAGACCGAAAACAACTACCCACAAACACCAGGTGAGAACAGGCTACCTAAGTATGGTTCTCAATCAGAGACAACGATTGACAGCTGCCTCTGATTGGGAACCATACCAGGTCAAACACATAGAAATTTCAAACATAGAACAAAACATAGAATACCCACCCACATCACACCCTGACCAACCTAAAAAAATAGAAACATACAAAGCAATCTAAGGTCAGGGCGTGACAGACACTGTAAAGTCCATGGAGAGAATGAGCACCACCTCCCAGCTGCCCACTGCACTGAGGCTAGGAAACACTGTCACCACCGATAAATCCACAATAATTGAGAATTTCAAAAAGCATTTTTCTACGGCTGGCCATGCTTTCCACCTGGCTACCCCAACCCTGGTCAACTGCCCTGCACCTCCCACAGCAATTCGCCCAAGCCTCCCCATTTCTCCTTCACCCAAATCCAGATAGCCGATGTTCTGAAAGAGCTACGACATCTGGACCCCTACAAATCAGCCGGGCTAGACAATCTGGACCATCTCTATCTAAAATGATCTGCCGAAATTTTTGCAACCCCTATTACTAGCTTGTTCAACCTCTCTTTCATATCATCTGAGATCCTCAAAGATTGGAAAGCTGCCGTGGTCATCCCCCTCTTCAAACACTCTTCAAACACTCAGTAGAAGTAAACTATATCTATCCTACCCTGCCTTTCTAAGTTATTCGAAAGCCAAGTTAACAAACAGATCACCAACCATTTCGAATCCCACCGCACCATCTCCGCTATGCAATCTGGTTTCCGAGCTGGTCATGGGTGCACCTCAGCCACGCTCAAGGTCCTAAATGATATCATAACTCCCATTACGAATAATTTCATATTCAAACATTTAAATTGAACAACAATTCCATGTGAATCCGACTCTGATGTGTAGACTTTTCACTGTATTGTTTATGTCATCTTATCATTGATGAGAATGTCTCAGATGACAACCGAACTGACATCATATTCATTAAGTACCACCGGATATGTTCAATTGGTCGGATTACCAGAATATAGTTCATTTCCCCCCACCTCCTGATGTTCCCAGAATCTCTATGTTAACCAAATGGGTTTGCAAATGTAACATCAGTAGGGTAGAGAGAGGAAAAAGGGGGGAAGAGGTATTTATGACGGTCATAAACCTACCCCCAGGCAAACATCATGACACAGCCATCAATAAAACAGAGAGGCTGCTGCCTACATACAGACTTTAATCATTGGCCACTTTTAAAAAATGGATCACTAGTCACTTTAAATAATGCCACTTTAATAATGTTTACATATCTTACATTACTCATCTCATACTGTATATATACACTGTATTTCATACCATCTATTGCATCTTGCCTATGCCGCTGGGTCATCGCTCATCAATATATTTATATATGCATATTCTTATTCCATCCCTTTAGATTTGTGTGTATTAGGTAGTTGTGGAATTGTTAGATTAACTTGCCAGCAACCTGCTACAGAGTCAAGATAACACTGGATGCCTATATCCAATTTGGTAATTTAAGAAAACATAAAACAAATTAAAACAACACAAAGAAAAAATCCACACCTCGAACCCTCCCTGAAGACAAGGGCCCTGCCAGGTGGCAAAGCGTACATCATGGGGGCTCCTGAACTGTAGGAATAAGCACAGCAAGGACCCTCTCCCCTTGGCTGGAGTTGGCAGAAGCAGATAGCATCTGGCTGCTCACCAAGAAATAGCCTACAGAATAAACCTCTAGCATGAGATGTTTAGCTGCCACTGCTGATAATGGTCATCTCTGGCAGAGAAAGTAGTTATTTATGCTGTATTATTATTCACTACACATTCCAAGCTACAAAGGGAAAGCCTGTTTTTGGGAACAAACTGGGGATTTACACTTGTACATTTTAGTCATTTAGCAGATGCTCTTATCCAGAGCAACTTACAGGAGCAATTAAGGTTAGGTGCCTTGCTCAAGGATACATCAGTAGATTTTTCACTTAGTTGGCTCAGGGATTTGAACCAGCTACCTTTCGGTTACTTGCCATACGCTCTGGGGACATTGTAATTTTGTATTATTTGCCAAATACTTTTGTTGAGGTTCTACCATTTAAAGCACAGATGCCATGATCCCATGCTTTCCGAATGCACTGTATGTGTTCTTTTTAAAGATCTTGTTTGCCCGAGATGGGGACATACAGTATATGACTTCATCATGGGTAAAATACATTTCTGAATCAAAAGTGACCACAAGAGGGGGTAGGTTGCTCATTCATAGTATAAAAGGTGTTCCACAAAAGCATACAGTATAAAATAATACTGCTTTCTGTAAGAACATTATTTTGCAATGACAAAGTTTGACATTGAATCCAGTGGACTACTTACATTACTACTAAAGAAATCAGTCAGTTATCCATTGAAACAGCATTGACTCTTGCATTGCACCAGTAAAATATTAAATGAGAGAGGAAAATTCCTCTCAATTAAAAAGGCCCTAACATTATTATTTATACTGTATGTTATTATTTCATAAATTTAAAAGCAATATTTCATGACAGTTATTACTAATATCTCTATATGTGTTGGGACATTTTATAGCTTAACTGCAGTACATTTGGAAAGTATTCAGACCACTTGACTTTTTCCACATTTAGTTATGTAACAGCCTTTTCTAAAATGTATTAAATTGTTTTCTTCCTCATCAATCTACACACAATACGTCATAATGACAGAGCAAAAACTGATTTTCATAAATTTTTGCAAATGTATTACAAAAAAATGTATATGGATATTACATTTACAGAAGTATTCAGACCCTTTACTCAGTACGTTGCTGAAGCACCTTCGGCACCGATTACAGCCTTGAGTCTTCTTGGGTATAACTCTACCAGCTTGGGACACCTGTATTTGCGGAGTTTCTCCCATTCTTCTCTGCAGATCTTCTCAAGCTCTGTTGGATGGAGTGTCGCTGCACAACTATTTTCAGGTCTCTCCAGAGATGTTAGATTGGGTTCAAGTCCGGGGCTCTGGCTGGGCCACTCAAGGACATTCAGAGACTTACATTTACATTTA
Source organism: Oncorhynchus nerka (assembly GCF_034236695.1). Classification (NCBI taxonomy): domain Eukaryota; kingdom Metazoa; phylum Chordata; class Actinopteri; order Salmoniformes; family Salmonidae; genus Oncorhynchus; species Oncorhynchus nerka. The sequence continues at coordinate 22,965,509 of NC_088424.1, read as the reverse complement.
CATTTAAGTCATTTAGCAGACGCTCTTATCCAGAGCGACTTACAAATTGGTGCATTCACCTTATGACATCCAGTGGAACAGTAGTGCATCTAAATCATCTTGCATCTTGTCCTGAAGCCACTCCTACGTTGTCTTGGCTGTGTGTTTAGGGTTGTAGTCCTGTTGGAAGGTGAACCTTTGCCCCAATTTGAGGTCCTCAGCTGTTTTCATCAAGGATTTCTCTGTATTTTGCTCTGTTAATCTTTCCCTCAATCCTGACTAGTCTCCCAGTCCCTGCAGCTGAAAAACTTCCCCACAGCAAGATGCTGCCACCACCATGCTCCACCGTAGGGATGGTGCCAGGTTTCCTCCAGACGTGAAGCTTTGCATTCAGGCCAAAGAGTAGTTCAATCTTGGTTTCATCAGACAAGATAATCTTGTTTCTCATGGTCTGAGAGTTCTTTATGTGCCTTTTGGCAAACTCCAAACGGGCTGCATTGTGCCTTTTACTGAGGAGTGGCTTCCGTCTGGCCACTCTACAATAAAGGTCTGATTGGTGGAGTGCTGCAGAGATGGTTGTCCTTCTGGAAGGTTCTCCCATCTCCACAGAGGAACTCTGGAGCTCTGTCACAGTGACCATTGGGTTGTTAGTCACCTCCCTGATAAGGACCCGTCTCCCCTGATTGCTCAATTTGGCCTGGCAGCCAGCTCTAGGAAGAGTCTTGGTGGTTCAAATCTTCTTCCATTTAAGAATGATGGAGGCCACTGTGTTCTTGTGGACCTTCAATGCTGCAGAAATGTTTTGGTACCCTTCCCCAGATCTGTGCCTCGACACAATCCTGGTCTCTGAGCTCTACGGACAATTCCTTCGATCTCATGGCTTGGTTTTTGCTCTGACATGCACTGTCAACAACACCTTACAGGTGTGTGCCTTTCCAAATCATGTCCAATCATTTGAATATACCACAGGCGGACTCCAATCAAGTTGTAGAAACATCTCAAGGATGATCAATGGAAACAAGATGCACCTGAGCTCAATTTCTAGTCTCATAGCAAAGGGTCTGAATACTTATGTAAATAAGTTATTTCTCTTTTTTATTTTTTATAAATTTGCCAATAAAACCTTTTTTTGCTTTGTCATTATGTGGTATTGTTTGTAGATTGATGACGAAAATTGTTTATTTAATCCATTTTAGAATAAGGCTGTAACGTAACAAAATGTGGAAAAAGTCAAGGTGTCTGAATACTTTCCGAATGCACTGTATATTGGAAATCAATCAAACATATTAACATACAGGGCCTTCAGAAGGTATTCACACCACTTTACTTTTCTCACATTTTGTTGTGTTACAGCCTTAATAAAAAAAAAAACATTAAATTGATATTTAGTGCCTACACACAGTACCCCATAATGTCCATGTGGAATTTTGTTTGTAGACCATTTTTGTTAATTAATAAAAAATGTAAAAGCTGAAATAAGTCAATAATTATTCAACCCCTTTGTAAAGACAAGCCTAAATAAGTTCAAATGTGCTTAACAAAAATCAAATGATAATTTGCATGGACTCATTCCGTGTTCAATAATAGTGGTTAACAAGATTTTTGAATGACTACCCCATCTTTGTACCCCATAAGTATAATTATCTGTAAGGTCCCTCAATCTAGAAGGGAATTTCAACGACAGAGACCAGGGAGGTTTTTCAATGCCTCGCAAAGAAGGGCACCGATTTGTAAAAATACAAAAATCAGATACTGAATATCCCTTTGAGCATGGTGAAGTTATTAATTACATTTTAGATGGTGTATCAACACACCCAGTCACTTCAAAGACACAGTCTTTCTTCCTAACTCAGTTGCTGGAGAGGAAGGAAACCGCTCAGGGATTTCATCATGATTTTAAAACAGTTGCAGAGTTTAATGGTTGTAATATGAGAAAGCTGAGGATGGACCAACAACATTGTAGTTACAGTTATTGTAGTTATATTGTAGTTACTTCCCCAATACTAACCCAAATGACAGTGAAAGAAGGAAGCCTATACAGAATATAAATATTCCAAAACATGCAGCCTGTTTGCAACAATACAACAAGACATTTATGTAATACTGCAAAAAATGTCACAAAGAAATACACTTTTTGTCCTGAATACAAAACCTTATGTTTGGGGCAAATCCAACACAACACATCACTGAGTACCACTCTTCATATTTTCAAGCATGGTGATGGCTGCATGATGTTATGGGTATGCTTGTCATCGGCAAGGACTAGGGAATTTTTTTCTGATAAAAAGAAATGGAATACAGCTATAAGCACAGGCAAAATCCTAGTGGAAAACCTGGTTCAGTCTGCTTTCAAACCGACACTGGGAGACTAATTCTCCTTTTAGCAGGACAATAACCCAAAACTCTGGAGTTTCTTACCAAGATGACATTGAATGCTCCTGAGTGGCCAAGTTACAGTTTTTACTTAAATCGGGCTTAAAAATCTATGGCAAAACTTGAAAATGGATGCCTAGCAATGATCAACAATCAACTTGACAGAGCTTGAAGAATTGTAAAAAAATTTTTTTAAAAGATAGCCAAATATTGTTCAATCCCGATGTAAAGCGCTTAGAGACTTACCCAAAAAGACTCACAGCTGTAATCACTGCCAAAGGTGCTTTTACAAAGTATTGACTCAGGGGTGTGACTACTTATGTAAATGATATATTCTGTATTTAATTTTCAATAAATTAGCAGAACATTCTAAAAACATGTTTTCACTTTGTCGTTATGGGGCTTTGTGTGTAGACGGGTGAGAAAATAAATCTATGTAATCCATGTTTTATTCAGGCTTTTGCACAACGAAATGTGTAATAAGTCAAGGGGTATGAACACTATACTTTAATTCAAAATACAACAATAAACCAGATGCTTATCAGATGATGGCAAAGGAGCATTATGAAATATAATACCATGTTTGCCCCTCTAATGCTAACCAAACAAATATTGGCTCTGGTTCGACTCAACAATGGAGGTCCCTATCTTTATTGAAAATATTCTTGAACATATAAAGGGTTCATTGCTCAGGCTCCCACAGAGCATTGTTATCAACAGAAAACCTGAATGCCTCGTGAAAGTCGACTCATAAAATAATAGAATAAAAGGGTTGAACGCTTTAGTCAATAAATGACAAAAGATTTGTGCATAAAGGAGGTGTATTTTTTTAACAGAGGAGAGTGAGCATTGTGAATGTGGTATTTTACTCTAAATGTAAAGATTTGGAACAACTACGATCACAGAGTTTAATTGGCAAATTTAAGACAAAGCATGTAAATTGAATATCAGCCATGACAGAAATAATGTCATTTCCTGGTTTTAATAATTGTTTATTGTAATGGGATGTTTTATAAGATGATTGGAAATGATCCTCAGCTGTATGTTACATACGACACATAAGTGAATAGGTCCATTCCGTTGTGGTTATTACATAATTCAGAACAAAGAGAGAATTATTGATTTTAGTTTACTACTGGAAAATCATAGAACCATAGTGCAGTAATGAGCCTGTGATTCTCATAGGTTTACTCTAAACCACAAAGTTACCCCTCAGTTTCAGCTAATGTTGTTTTTCAGGAAGGACTGTTTGTCCAATTAACTTTTCTGGTCTTTGGCAATGGACCCGATGCATTTACATTAGGATATTAAGCCTCTCCACTGTCAGTCCAAAGTCTGACCAACCAAGATGCAATGTAATTCGATCTGTTTGGCAAATGGCAAATCTCTATATAACCCCCTTCTCTCGCTAACACCAGAAGACACTAGAAAGCTCATCTCACACCCAGAAAACATTAAGGTAAGATGATGTATTACATCTTACTGGTTAGACTCATTGGTTGACATTATAATAATTTACAGCCAGTTATGCAGCCTACTGGATGTCTTTGTTTTCAATACTGTATGTTTTTTATGCACACTTAGTGATTATACATTGACAGCTGTTTAATATAGATACGAATGTATGTTGAAATGTAACTTCTCTGCTCTTACCTATTGTAGAACATACTACTAATCTACACATTCGGTCACAAACCAAACCACATGAAACTTTTAAGTCCTTGTGGAAATGTCGACATGAACAGAAAAGCGTGATGAGCTCTTCAAAGACCGACCTGATGCAGAACAAGACATACCACCTGTCTATGATTCATGGAGATCATGCTACAGAGATTTCTGCCCAAATATTTGAGGTAAGTCATGTGGAAAACAGATCTTGCAGATATTCAATTCCTTTTTTAAGGTTATTATTGCATGTACAGTTTTTTACTTCTCAATCCTTACTTAATTATTAGCAAATATGATCAACTATTTTAATATGATTTTGTGATTAAGTAAAAAATACATTGGTCACAAGCGCCGAATACAACCGTGAAATTCTTGCTCACGAGTCCTTCCCAATGATGGAGAGTTTCAAAAGAATAATACACATAAAAATAGCAACACAAGAGGAATAAAATCAAATACACAAAAATGGAGCTACAGTGTCTTCAGGAAGTATTCATACCCCTTGACTTATTCCTCAATTGTTGTGTTACAGCCTGAATTCAAAATGGTTCAAATATATTTTCTCTCTCACTCATCTACACACAATACCCCTTAATGACAAAATGAAAACATGTTTTTAGAAATTATTGCAAATTTATTGAATGTGAAATACAGAAATGTTGCATTTACATAAGTATTGACACCCCTGAGTCAATACTTTGTAGAAGCACCTTTGGCAGCAATTACAGCTGTGAGTCTTTCTGGGTAAGTCTTTAAGAGCTTTCCACACTGGGATTGTGCAAGATTTGCCCATTATTCTTTCTAAAATTCTTCAAGCTCTGTCAAGTTGTTTGTTGATCATTGCTAGACAACCATTTTCAGGTGTTGCCATAGATTTTCAAGCCGATTTAAGTCAAAACTGTAACTTGGCCACTCAGGCAAGATACTAGTGTAGATTTGGCCTTGTGTTTTAGGTTATTGTCCTGCTGAAAGGTGAATTCATTAAAAGAAATGTATGTCTTGTCTTATCATCAGGTGAATGATAATAGCAAGTAGAAGTAATCAACATTTGAAAATGAATAGATTTTGTAGACAGTTTTATTATATTGACCTCCCCAGAGTTCATTGGAAGAGGAAATCTTAACTCTAACATAGTCTATTAGCTAGAAAGATATCTTGGCAGTTGTAAAGCTAATTTTCTTAAATTCTACACATTTTCCCATTGAGTTGAGAGAATTTTGCAGTTTTGAAGCCAATTTCCAGCAATTGTACATGTTTTGGCATGGAGCTAAGAGACAATTTGGCAGTATTAAAGCTAATTTCCTGCAATTATATTAATTTTGCCATGGCTAATGTTGTCTTCCTCTGCTCAAACATTACAATAAAATGAATGGGCATGTGCCCTGGATGCCCATACATTGTTTTGTTTTTAATGTAACTGTAACTTGGCCACTCAGGAACAGTCACTGTCTTCTTGGTAAGCAACTCCAGTGTAGATTTGACCTTGTGTTTTTGGTTATTGTCCTGCTCAAAGGTGAATTAACCTCCCAGTGTCTGGTGGAAAGCAGACTGAACCAGGTTTTCCTCTAGGATTTTGCCTGTGATTAGCTCCATCCTGTTTCTTTTCATCTTGAAAAACTCCCCAGTCCTTAACAATTAGAAGCATACACATAACATGATGCAGCCACCACTACGCTTGAAAATCTAGAGAGTGGTACTCAATAATGTGTTGTATTGCATTTGCACCAAACATAACACTGTATTCAGGACAAAAAGTCAATTGCTTTGACACATTATTTGCAGTATTACTTTAGTGCCTTGTTGCAAACAGGATTCATGTTTGGCAAATTTTTACTCATGAACTTATTTAGGCTTGCCATAACAGAGTGGTTGAATACATTTCAGCTTTTCATTTTGAATTCATTTGTAAAAAAATTGGAAAACATAAGTCCGCTTTGACATTATGGGGTATTGTGTGTAGGCCAGTGACAACAAAACAATCTCAATGAAGGCAGGTAAAGTGACTAGGCATCAGAATAGATAATAATAAGTCAAATAAAGAACTGAGTATCAGCAGCAATTGATGAGTGTAAAAGTGTGTGTGTATGTGTGCTTGTGTGTGTAATGGGTATGTATGTGTGTTAGTGTGGTGTCGATATCCGTGTGTGTGTTATGTGTGTGTGTGCCTATGTAGTGTATGTGAATGTGTGAGCGTCATGTGTTGGAGTGTCAATGTAGGGTGTGTATGGTGTGTATACATGTTTATAGTCTAGTAAGGGTGCGTAGGATCCGTGCAAATAGTTTGAGTACCATTCATTTACTATTTAGCAGTCTGGCTATTTAACAGTCTTATGGCTTGGGGGTAGAAGCTGTCTAGGAGCCTGTTGGTCTGAGAGCCGATGCTCCAGTAGTGTTTGCCGGACGGTAGCAGAGTGAACAGTCTTTGGCTTGGGTGGCTGGAGTCTTTGGCCATTTTTCTGTTTAGTTAAGATGTTTTACTTAACTGTCAACTGAACAGTAACAGAATCCAGTATGTATAATAATAGTCTTTTGAACAGATGTGTTACTGTAAACCAGAACATAATGCAGGATTGACATGGTCTTTCCACACTATGATAATAGTGGGCTCTGCAAGGTGACTCTGTAGCGTTGGGAGAGCACTCAGCCCTGCTGGGAGTCCGTGACCAAGCCAATGCCAGCCCTCTGCATTACGCCACCTCACACGGGCACATCAGCACCATACAGCTCATTGTGCAGTTGACTGGTCCAGATGGTAAGACGTGTATACTTAGGTATTTATTTACTGTATGCTGTGGTATATATCTTCCTTGAAACATCGTTATTGTTTGCCATTTTATATTGTCGCCAAAATCATATATATATATTTTTTTATCAGTCATGTGATATTGATGTATGTATTTAAATGTATTGAGAAAACAAAAATCTCTATCTGTGACCTTTGTGAAGAACTGAATGCCTGTGATGAGGAGGGCAACACTCCATTGCACTGGGCTGTGCAGAGGACCCAGAGAGAGAGCTGTGCTTGCCTGCTGGACCTGGGGGCAGACTCGAACATCCTCAACCTCCGCCTCATGTCTCCCCTACACCTGGCTGTCAGCCTCGGACACAACCCTCTCGTTGAGGTCCGTCCCCTACCTGACCCCCCATTCAGCTCTACTCTAGTACAGGGGTTTTCACATGTTTCTTGCCCAAGGACCCCTGCCCCATCATAGGTTAACAAACAAAAAAAGTAATGTCTTGTCTTATCATCAGGTGAATGATAATAGCACGTACAGTAATCAACATTTGAAATGTAATAGATTTGGTGGACAGTTTCATTATATAAACCTCCCAACAGTTCATTGGAAGAGGAAGTGTACACTCTAACATAGTCAATTAGCTAGAAAGGAATCTTGGTGTCATAGAGAAAACGTTACTGTTGTAAAGCAAATATTCTGCCATTTTTCCATTGAGCTGAGAGAATTCTAAAGTTTTGAAGCTAATTTCCAGCAATTGTACATATTTTGGCATGGAGCTGAGAGACAATTTTGCCGTTTTCAAGCTAATTTCCTGCATTTCTATGCATTTTGCAGAGGTAATGCTCTGTTTCTCTGCTCAAACATTTTAATAATATTAATGGGCATGTGCCCTGAATGTCCATATTCTAGAATTTACCACAATAATTTTCTATTCAGAAAAAAAATGTAATTAGCTCCAATGACTTGAATTTCCTCTATCTAAGTTAAGACATTTTAGCAATGAAGCTATTTATCTACTTTCCCAGAGTCTGATGAACAGGAACAGCTAGCATGGTAATTGTTCTTGTAGACTTCGAGTCATTGTACTAACGCCAGCGAGCTTTGGCTCGTGAAACTACCTCTAACTTCATACTGGATGCAGACATAAAAATGGTATCCATGATGGTATTCTGTTGCAACTAGAGGTTTTCACTGATCCTGTAGACTGGCAGGGCCTTAAGTCCTATGGGGCTCCACTCCACTCATAGAACTGGAGTTACAACTCTGGTAACTATATTGTGGAGCTCCGCCCCATAGGGGAGCTCTGCTCCTAGTGGTTTAAGGCAGAGCCTAACACATCCCACTTAATGAAAAGGCCGGGCTCAGCCATGGCTGCGACCAAATCCTGCAGTACTGTAACACACTGTGTCACAATATACTAGGTCCTCGGTCCAATCCACCCTACTCAGTCTAGATGCATCGCCAATGACTATTGGGCAGATAAAACAGAATATGAGCCATACTAATCTGTACAACCAGATAGATTATACTTCAATATTCTGTCAGTATTAAAATATTAGTCTGATAGTACTGTAATACCAGTTACAGAAGCTATATCCCTCATCCTTCCACCCAAACACAGTCATAGACTTGTGGGCAGGTTAGAATACATGACTCTAATGTATTCTAATGTACCCTCATGTCATATAGTCATTCTAATAGGAAAAAGCAGACCTGATGGGACCCCGTCCATTGGTCCTGCATTTATCCCCTTAGCAATTCTGAGTGCAGGCTGAACTGATTTGGAAGACATACTCACTGATTCCTCAGCGTATCTCGCAACACTCAATCCATAGGCCAAAGCCAATGTTTTGTGGGCAGATAACAGAATATCGGCCATACTAATCTGTCTCAGCAGATAGATGATACCTCAATATTCTATCAAAATTTGTGACCAGTCCAATAGTAAAGTAAGACTAGTTACAGTACTATTTCCCTCTGTACAGTACTATTTCCCCTTTGCAAGGGGGGGGGAACAGTGGGCGTCATGGCACAAGGCGCTGCGCTCTCTCCCGTCCTCTCCCCCTCGTTCCATCATGGTCGCCGTCTCTTCTGGCCACCCCTAGGGTGTCGCCAGGGTGACGTCACGACCACCTCTCTCGTCGGTGGAGTGGACCCAGGTCTACTAGAGAAGGTGAAGCTGGGAGGCTCTCTGGAAGATGCTCTAGCCCCTCCTGCTAAAGGCAGTTGCCTAGATAGCTGCTTTCTCTCCTCCTCTAGCTTCCCAAAACGCTCAGTCGCATTTTTGACGGCGGCTCCAAAGAGACCACTGTCAGAGATGGGGGCGTTTAACAGTGCTGCTTTATAGGTCTCCTTTTTGGCCATCAAAGACAGCCAGAGGTGTCGATCCGCGACCACTGAAGTGGCCATGGACATGGCCTACGCCTGTGTGAGATGGAGTATGGCGCTGGAAATCCTCCACGCCTCCTCTATCTCCTCTCCTGACAGCTCAGTCCTATCCGTGGTGAGACGGGAAAGAGAGGCTGCTAAAAGGGCAATATTATTTGCTGCTGCTACAGCCTGGACACCCAGAGCAAAGGACTTCTCTATCAGCTGAGCTGTGAGCCTGTTATTGGTCGTAGGTAGAGTGGGTTTTCTGGACAACGGCCAGGAGCTCAAACCCGGGACGAGGTATGCAACCAAGGCGTCCGCGAGCCTGGGGATTTCCTGGGGCCTTCTGTCGTCCACTCTGCTGAATGGGGTGTACGCCCTTGCCGGCTCTATGGCCGTTAAAGGCGACCCCCATTCACCCTCCACAAACTTACCGAGCGAGGGCATGGCTGGTGCCAACGACAGAGCCGTCTTTCTTGGTTTAGAGTATGGGTCGTCCACCATCATATCCACTTCCGGGTTGGAGGGAGTGGGGGGCAGCGTGATATACAGCCGGCTCGCAGCTCAATGAGCCCTGGAAAATCAGAGGGCAGAGAGGCCGTTGCGTAGGAGGGGACTGCAGAGAACTCAGTGCCTGGGGGGGTTCAACCTCAGTCTATGGAGTGGATCGTTGCGGAGAAAAATTCACAAACTTCCCAATATCCTCGTCTTCTCTAGAGGTGGCATCATCATATGACGCCTCAGAACCTGAGGCTAGCACAGACATGGCGTCTGCTAGAGGGATCTCCTCCCTGAAAAATGCCCACCGCTGCTTCCTCGCCTTTAATGAAAAGAGGGCGCAGCTATGTCATTCCGGGGATCTGTGAGGCCTCCCCTAGTGTGCTGTGATCCTAAGCACACGAAACATAGGTTATGTGAGTCCACGCCATGGTGGAGCAGCGACACTGAGCTCTTAAAAGAGCTTTTGGATTGGGTGGAAAAAACGTGCTCATTTTATAAGGACAACGTCGAGACTTGGAGATCGACAGCTGGTTCGTCCTGAGACTTATCTTCTCTCTTCTCTACTTGGCCAGTCAGTCCAGTCCAGTCGCTGAAGATAATGGGAGACTGATTGAGGGGAAGAATCCCCTTCTTTAGGGACACCTGTACTCCCATTGGCTGCAGGTGTGTGCATATTTTTCTCTCAGGCTATTCGCTGCCTAGGTAGCGGGGTAAACCACTAGGAGCAGAGCTCCCCTATGGGGCAGAGCTCCATGATAAAGAACCTAGCTATGGCAGCTATTAGTTTGCTATAGTGCGAGATGGCTTGGTTGGTTGCGGTCTCTCGTCTCTCTCGCAAAACATGCACCCAGGACTAAGTTTGAGAAACCCTGGTCTAATACACCTATATTATACTTCTACACTTCTAGCTAGTGCACCTCCATGTATTATTATTCATTCAGTCTAATTACATAAACTCAGCAAAAAAAGAAACGTGCTCTCACTGTCAACTGCGTTTATTTTCAGTAAACTTAACATGCGTAAATATTTGTATGAACATAAGATTCAACAACTGAGACATAAACTGAACAAGTTCCAAATGCGTGTGACTAACAGAAATGGAATAATGTGTCCCTGACCAAAGGGGGGGGGGGGGGGGGTCAAAATCCAAAGTAATCCAAAGTCAGTATCTGGAACTGCAGTGCATCTCCTCCTCATTGACTGCACCAGTTCTTGCTGTGAGATGTCACCCCACTCTTCCACCAAGGCACCTGCAAGTTCCCGGACATTTCTGGGGGGAATGGCCCTAGTCCTCACCCTCTTATCCAACAGGTCCCAGACGTGCTCAATGGGATTGAGATCCGGGCTCTTCGCTGGCCATGGCAGAACACTGGCATTCCTGTCTTGCAGGAAATTACACACAGAATGAGCAGTATGGCTGGTGGCATTGTCATGCTGGAGGGTCATGTCAGGGTGAGCCTGCAGGATGGGTACCACATGAGGGAGGAGGATGTCTTCCCTATAACGCACAGTGTTGAGATTGCCTGCAATGACAACAAGCTCAGTCCGATGATGCTATGACACACTGCCCCAGACAATGGCGGACCCTCCACCTCCAAATCGATCCCGCTCCAGAGTACAGGCCTCGGTGTAATGCTCATTCCTTAGACGATAAACTGGTCCAGCACTGGTTTGTGCCCATAGACGACGTTGTTGCCGGTGATATCTGGTGAGGAACTGCCTTATAACAGGCTTACAAGCCCTCAGCCCAGCCTCTCTCAGCCTATTGCGGACAGTCTGAGCACTGATGGAGGGATTGTGCGTTCCTGGTGTAACTCGGGCAGTTGTTGTTGCCATCCTGTACCTGTCCCGCAGGTGTGATGTTCGGATGTGCCAATCCTGTGCATGTGTTGTTACACGTGGTCTGCCACTGCGAGGACGATCAGCTGTCCGCCCTGTCTACCTGTAGCGCTGTCTTAGGCATCTCACAGTAAGGACATTGCCATTTATTTCCCTGGCACATCTGCCGTCCTCATTCCTCCTTGCAGCATGCCTGAGGCACATTCACGCAGATGTGCAGGAACCCTGGGCATCTTTTTTTTGTGTGTTTTCAGAGTCAGTAAAAAGGCCTCTGTAGTGTCCTAAGTTTTCATAACTGTGACCTTAATTGCATACCATCTTTAAGCTGTTAGTGTCTTAACGACCGTTCCACGGGTATATGTTCATTCATTGTTTAAGGTTCATTGAACACGCATGGAAAACGGTGTTTAAACCCTTTACAATGAAGATCTGTGAAGTTATTTGGCTTTTTACAAATTATCTTTGAAAGACAGGGTCCTGAAAAAGGGACGTTTATTTTTTTTGCTGAGTTTATATTATATGATATACTACGACATTATATGATGATATATGATATAATAAGATATGATATCATTCAGTATGATATTATAAATAATTATGTTTTTCCACAGCTGTTACTGTCTCACAGCAACACGGATGCCAACCTGATGGGAGGGCAGGGGAACACACCTCTAATGTTGGCCTGCTCGGTTGATAACCATGAAGCTGTTCGTCTACTTGTGTGTGAATATTAATTATATGGCCACTGTATAATTGTCAAATTGTGTGTTCTTGATGTTTGAACAAGGAGACGTGTGTGATTCATTAATCGTTAGTGATGTCCTATGAGGTTTTTGTAATGTAACTACACTAATTTCACCTGCTGTTCTCAGTTTAAATACAGAGCCAGACTATGTCAACAGAACAAGCTGGGGCATTATCCAATTCACGCAGCAGCGTTTGCGGGGGCTAAAAAATCAATGCTGGTGGTTCTTCAGAAAGGTAAGTAAATAAGAAACGTTTGCTTTCCTATTACAGTAATCAAATACTCATTTTGGTACTCAAACAATTCTTACTCACTGATTTTCTCTGCTGAAGGTGAGGAGATGGGTTTCTCAACTGAAACGCACATCAACTACGTGGACAAATCATTCAGCACTCCTCTTCATCTGGCCGTCCATGGAGGAAACCTGGAGGCGATCAAACTCTGCATAGAACAGGGAGCAAAAATTGACCAAAAACAGGTATGTCAGCTGGTGATGATGACGCTAAGAAGCTTTTTCTGTGCATATGTAAATAATCATTCAAACTGCACCTACAAATATCATATACCGTATATTCACGTATATGGATTTCAAAATCTAACACAAAAATAACTTTGATTCTTTCTCAGAACCATAGACAAAAGCACATATATTTAGAAGGCTTCTGAGTAATAGGAAAGACCAATTATGAACCTTAATGATCCTTTTCTTCTAATATAAAACAGTTCCCGGTACAGGCATTCATCTGAAAGGTTCATAGAACTGAGGTTTTTACAATGTGTTACAGTAAGCAACAATGAGTTACTATGCATCCACTCATAATGGGTACATTGTCAGTTCATGTTACACCCAAGAGACATCGGAAGACATCGGAAGAACCAAATCCACTCTAAATCTAATCAAGGGGAACGGACCAGTGTCTGTAATATCCTGACATCATTTCAAACAGGTCTGTCATTGTGACCTCTTGTCATGTCTTTGTGCTTCTCTTTACAGTGTGACAAATCCACAGCCCTCCACTTTGCCTGCACCCAGGGAGCATCCGAGGCCGTCGAACTCATGCTATCGGCATATGATAGAGTCTGTGATGTCATCAATATCCCAGATGGAGCTAGCCAAACTCCACTGCATAAGTAGTACACTGTTTACTGTATGCATTTTCATTGGACAAGACATTTAGGTAAAAATGATATCCTACTCTCTTACTCTTTTATCATATTTTTCACCAACAGGGCAACAATGTTTGACCATGTTGGATTGGCTGAGTACCTCATTTCAAAGGTGAACACAAACCCTAACCCTAACCCTAACCCTAAGGTGAACACAAAACAAGAAAAGTACCAAGAGAAAAATATGAATATTTCCAGTGTTTCATGATCTTATCATATTCATATTTATTCTTTGACAGGGTGCAGACATTAATTCCATTGACTGTAAGGGTCATACGCCACTGCTTCTGGCAACAAGCTGTAGTGCATGGAAAACAGTGGGCCTTCTTCTTACACATGGTAAGTTTCTCAAAGAGAAGCATATGTCTCACATGTAGTATACACTATTGTATGGTTTGTCATGATCCTGTTCATCCTCTCCTATTTTAGGGGCTAATTTGAAAATAAAAGACAAATATGACTGCAATTTCCTTCACCTTGCCATCTTGCAGCCTAAAGGTCTGAAAAACCTTCCTCCAGAAGTCTTACAGGTAATATTGTATAATGAACGTACCTGCTAGAAGTTTCAATAGCAATGATGAAGCTTCCAAAATTACGCTGAGATCCATGTTCAAATTTTAAGGCAACGTCATAAGTTCTAAATATTGCAATGAGCTCATACAGTATGTTTTAATGAGCTCTAGTGGGGGGATCTTGTAAGAACGAACACGTAGTGCATTACTGCCACCTAGCGTTGAGAACTTGAAGCAAATCCAACACGCGAAGAAGAAGTAGGATCACAGGATCATAAGTGTTGTTGTATTAAACAAGGTTCATTATTAAACCCATATATCTTCTTGTGACTGTCTCAGTAGGATTGACATGTGCAATCATTTTGAATAAAGTTTGCAGTAAACACTTAGTTTGACTCTTGAGACCCCAATGTTATCATGTTGTCTCTTGCCACACAGTGCAGCAATGTGAGAGAGCTCCTGGGTGCGGAGGACAATGAGGGTTGTACTCCCCTGCATTACGCCTGCAGACTGGGAATCCCAGAGTCAGTGACGGACATGCTCGGACTCAACGTCTCACTAGATCAGAAGTCTAAGCAGAAGAAATCTGCACTGCATTTCGCAGCCGAGTGAGTAACTTAAGGAGTAAGACGTGGTATATGGCCAATATACCATGGCTAAGGGCTGTTCTTAGGCATGACGCAATGCGGACACAGCCCGTAGCCGTGGTATATTGGCCATATATCACTTACCCCCGAGGTGCCTTATTGCTATTATAAACTGCTTACCAACATAATTAGTGCAGTAAAAGTTGTGTCATACCCAGTGTATAAGGTCTGATATACCACGGCTGTCAGCCAATCAGCATTCAGGGCTCGACCCACCCAGTTTATAATTCTGAATAAATCTCTACATTATTGACTCATTGAGTTGTCAGTAGACTCATTATACCCCATAAACATGAACAATTTCACTGTTTGCTATTTTGGCTAGTTTTCAGTTTAGCATTAGTTGTATTTGATAACTTACTTTTTATGATCAATCTTTTCTATTCCAGGTATGGGAGGATAAACACCTGCCACAGACTCCTGGAGTGGATGACCTGCACCAGGCTGCTGAACGAGGGAGATGAGAGTGGGATGACTCCCCTCCACCTGGCATCCCGAGGCGGCCATATTAAAGTGCTGGAGCTACTGCTGCGGAAAGGAGCTCTGTTCCACAGGTACAGTACTCAGTGGTGGAAAAAGTACCCACATTTTCATACTTGAGTAAAAGTAAAGATACCTTAATAGATAATGACTCAAGTAAAAGTGAAAGTCACCCAGTAAAATACTTGTAAAGGTGTCTGTGTGTAGCTGGTGAGATGAGTCAGGCGCAGGACAGCAGATATGAGTAATAAAATACTTTACTCAAAAATTCAAACATAACACGTAATATACACACACAATACAACAAACAATCACTCACAAATACAACATGTAGAACAGGGGGTTAAATAACAAGCAAATAATTGATGAAGTAAAGCCAGGTGTGATAAGACAAAGACAGAACAAATGGAAAATGAAAAGTGGATCGGTGGTGGCTAGAAAGCCGGTGACTTAGACCGCCGAACGCCGCCCGAACAAGGAGAGGGACAAGGAGAGGGACCGACTTCGGCGGAAGTCGTGACAATACTACTTGAGTAAAAGTCCAAAAGTATTTGGTTTTAAATAACATTAAGTATTAAGCGGTAGCTCACAGATTACTGCACCTGTACAAAGCCCACCTAAAATTTAGCCCAAACAACTACCTCTTTCCCTACTGTATTTTATTTATTTATTTAGCTCCTTTGCACCCCATTATTTTTATTTCTACTTTGCACATTCTTCCACTGCAAATCTACCATTCCAGTGTTTTACTTGCTATATTGTATTTACTTTGCCACCATGGCCTTTTTTTGCCTTTACCTCCCTTATCTCACCTCATTTGCTCACATCGTATATAGACTTGTTTATACTGTATTATTGACTGTATGTTTGTTTTACTCCATGTGTAACTCTGTGTCGTTGTATGTGTCGAACTGCTTTGCTTTATCTTGGCCAGGTCGCAATTGTAAAGGAGAACTTGTTCTCAACTTGCCTACCTGGTTAAATAAAGGTGAAATAAATAAATAAAAATAAAAAATTAAAGGAAAATGTAATTGCTAAAATATACTTAATTATAACAAGTAAAAGTATAAATAATTTTTATTCCTTATATAAAGCAAACCAGATGGCATCATTTTTTTTCTTTCTTTTTTTACGGATAGACAGAGGCATGCTCCAACACTCAGACATAATTTACATTCAAAGCATGTGTTTAGTGAGTCTGCCAGATCAGAGGCAGTAGTGATGTTCTCTTGATAAGTGTGTGAATTAGACACATTTCCTGTCTTGCTAAGTATTCAAAATGTAACGAGTACTTTTGGGTGTCAGGGAAAATGTATGGAGTAAAAAGTACATGATTTTCTTTAGGAATGTACTGAAGCAAAAGTAAAAGTACAGATACCCAAAAACACTACTTAAGTAGTACTTTCAAGTATTTTTACTTAATTACTTTACACCACTGACAGTATTTCAGACCTACTACGCACACACTCACTCAAACTCGATGTTAACCCAAGTGAGGTGAACCATTATTGCCCAAACCAGTGGAAAACAATGTCTATATTTTTACTAGATTTTCCATTTTGAATCAGCTGCAGTACTAATGAATGTTTACTATATGCCATTGCAGTGATTCTAAAGGTTGGACCTGTCTACATCACGCTGCAGCAGAGGGATATACCCAGACCATGATCATACTCCTGCAATCAAATATCAAACTGCTGGACAAAACAGATGAAGACATGGTTTGGGTCCTCTCTTTTTCCACATTCCCTTACCCTGAGGTGAGCTCATCTTCACATTCCCTTACCCTGAGGTGAGCTCATCTTCACATTCCCTTACCCTGATGTGAGCTCATCTTCACATTCCCTTACCCTGAGGTGAGCTCATCTTCACATTCCCTTACCCTGAGGTGAGCTCATCTTCACATTCCCTTACCCTGAGGTGGGCTCATCTTCACATTCCTTACCCTGAGGTGGGCTCATCTTCACATTCCCTTACCCTGAGGTGAGCTCATCTTCACATTCCTTACCCTGAGGTGGGCTCATCTTCACATTCCCTTACCCTGAGGTGGGCTCATCTTCACATTCCCTTACCCTGAGGTGGGCTCATCTTATCTGTTTCCTTTCTGTTTAGCTTGAGGGAGTAAGATGACTATGTTGAAATACTGAGAAAGTCTTCCACAAATAGATATCATTCCTCTTTCTGAAAAAGGAAATCCAAAGGTTATTGTTGCCGTTATATACAATCCTCTGTTCTAATTTCGAAGAGCTATGTTTTACTTTTGGTCCAGAACACAGCGTTACATCTGGCTGCCAGGGAGGGCCATGCGGCTGCAGTGACACTGCTCCTGGGCAGAGGGGCCCAGATGACGCTCAACAAGAGTGATGCCTCCTTCCTCCACGAAGCTGTTCTCAACGGCAGGAAAGACGTTGCCTTCGCTGTCATCCACAATGAGAGGTTGGGCCACTGTTGCAAGATACAGTGGATACTTTATCTATGTGCTGTTACGATGCTTTGACAGTACAGTGATGTGTTTGATTATTGGTATTCAGTTGGATTGCATGACAATGCCATATTGACATGTACAATATAACCTGTTTGTTTCAGATGTGCTGAGGCTATGCTATTGTTCGAAGTGAAGTCAACTAAGGGATGTGTTGTCATGGACATGATAGAGTTCCTGCCTGAGTCATTCAAAGTTTGTTTAAAAAAAATGTTTTTAACTATGCATAAAGGAAACTATAATAAAGGAAATGGATACAAATCTCCCATTTCTCAGTCAGCATATTAGAAAACATTAATTGTGCAGTGTTTCTCCACAGCATCTTTTGGACACTTGTGTGAAGGAGTCAGATGATGACGTAAATAGTTACAACTACTCTGTACGTCTGTTCTCTCTATTCTGTATTTGGTATTACCTTCTTAAAACTCTGATTCATTATTGCTTAATCAAATTCACAAAAGCATTCCAGTTAGGGTGTGTTGTAAACTAATATGTATTTTATCAACAGATCGAGTACACTTTCAAATGGCTCCAAGCTCCCATTCATATCATTAAGCTTGCAAAAACAGACAAAAGCTACTACTTCCAGCCTCTCACTGCTCTAAACGTTAGTACCCACTGCAATACTGTAGAGCAGTGTTTCCCAACTCTGGTCCTCCATTACCCCCAACAGTACATCTTTTTATTGTAACCCTGGACAAGCACACCTGATTCAACTTGTCAACTAATCATCAAGCCCTCTATGAGTTGAATGAGGTGTGTTTGTCCAGGGCTACAAAGAAAATGTGTACTGTTGAGGGTACTGGAGGACCAGGGTTGTGAAACACTACTGTAAACTGAACTGCACTGTTTTCAAACATGGGATTTTTCTCTAGGGTGAAGGGCCATGAAGTTTCCCCAACTGACACTTTAAAGCAAAACAGTGCAATATCAGAAACAGGTCATATACAGTGACTTCGGAATGTAATTTGACCCCTTGACTTTTCCCACATTTTGTTACATTACAATATTATTCTTAAATAGATTTTTTTTTTCCAGCAATCTACACACAATATCCCATAATGACAAATTGAAAACAGGTTTTTAGACATTTCTGCAAATGTATTAAATATAAAAACAGAAACACCAAATTTACATAAGTATTCAGACCCTTTGCTATGAGAATTGTGAGCAGTTGATGTTATTCTTTAATAACACAGACCCCAAAGCAAATCAGGGGGAGAAAAATATATTTATACAAAGAGAACAAATCATAGTTGTTATGCTGGAAATTAGATGACAGATGTTCATTCTACCCTGTCCTCAATGATTTCTCCACTGAACAAAGAGACAGGATGTAGTTTATACCCCAACCCTAGCCTGCGGTTGACCAATTAGAATTCCTTGCAGCAAAATTGGACCAATGGCCAAATAACAAGTATCCCGTTTCAGGCTCAATGTATAGACAATTTGGACCAATGAGAACTTGCCACATGTAGCTATGAGTCCTGGACTAAAATTCCTCCCGTGTCCCTAAACCATTAATCTTCAGTTCCCCTCTTGACCTTTAGTCCTCTGCGTTGTGTATTTACCTTTGAATATTCTTACATAATCAAAATTGAGCTCAGGTGCATCCTGTTTCCATTGATAATCCTTGAGATGTTTCTACAACTTGATTGGAGTCCACCTGTGGTAAATTCAATTGATTGGACATGATTGGAAAGGCACACGCCTGTATAGATAAGGTCCCACAGTTGACAGTGTATGTCAGAGTAAAAACCAAGCCATGAGGTCGAAGGAATTGTCCGTAGAGCTCCGAGACAAGATTGTGTCGAGGCACAGATCTGGGGAAGGGTACCAAACAATGTCTGCAGCATTGAAGTTCCCCAAAAACACAGTGGCCTCCATCATTCTTAAATGGAAGAAGTTTGGAACCACCAAGACCACCAAACTGAGCAATCTGAGCAATCACTCTGACAGAGCTCCAGAGTTCCTCTGTGGAGATGGGAGAACCTTCCAAAAGAACAACCATCTCTGCAGCACTCCACCAATAAGGCCCTTATGGTAGAGTGGCCAGACGGAAGCTACTCCTCAGTAAAAGGCACATGACGGCCTACTTGGAGTTTGGCAAAAGGCACCTAAAGACTCTCAGACTATGAGAAACAAGATTCTCTGGTCTGATGAAACCAAGATTGAACTCTTTGGCCTGAATGCCAAGTGTCACGTCTGGAGAAAACCTGGCACCATTCCTACGGTGAAGCATGGTGGTGGCAGCTTCATGCTGTGGGGATGTTTTTCAGAGGCAGGGACTGGTAGACTAGTCAGGATTGAGGGTAAGATGAACGGAGCAAAGTATAGAGAGATCCTTGATGAAAACCTGCTCCAGAGAGCTCAGGACCTCAGACTGGGGTGAAATTTCACCTTCCAACAGGAAGGTGAACCTAAACAGACAGCCAAGACAACACAGGAGTGGCTCCCGGACAAGTCTCTGAATGTCCTTGAGTGGCCCAGCCAGAGCCCGGACTTGAACCCGATCGAACATCTCTGGAGAGACCTGAAAATAGCTGTGCATCGACGCTCCCCATCAAACTTGACAGAGCTTGAGAGGATCTGCAGAGAAGAATGGGAGAAACTCCCCAAATACAGGTGTGCCAAGCTTGTAGCATTATACCCAAGAAGACTTAAGGCTGTAATCGCTGCCAAAGGTGCTTCAACAATGTATTGCTTAAAGGGTCTGAATATTTATAATTTCATTTTTTTCATTTTTTTGTAAATTAGCAAACATTTCTAAAAACCTGTTTTTGCTTTGTAATTATGGAGTATTTTGGGTACATTGACGAGGGAAAAAAATATTTAATTCATTTTAGAATGAAGCTGTAACGTAACAAAATGTGGAAAAAATCAAGAGGTCGGAATACTTTCTGAAGGCATTGCATGTATTTGTCATTCCCACAACACAACATTGTTGGATAGTGAAAAGGAAAACATAATTATCTGATATGTATTCAAAGAGTTTATATTGTTATTTTTTTACTAGTGCATGGTGCAATTTAATTGCATAGAGCTTCTGACCCATCCTGTCTGCAAGAAGTATCTAGAAATGAAATGGTGAGTGACACTACATGACCGTTATCATAATACGTTATCGTCATACTACTGTCTTCAACACTGTAAATATTAACATCATACTACTGTCTCCAACCCTGTAAATATTAACATGATACTACTGTCTCCAACCCTGTAAATATTAACATGATACTACTGTCTCCAACCCTGTAAATATTAACATCATACTACTGTCTCCAACCCTGTAAATATTAACATGATACTACTGTCTCCAACCCTGTAAATATTAACATGATACTACTGTCTCCAACACTGTAAATATTAACATGATACTACTGTCTCCAACCCTGTAAATATTAACATCATACTACTGTCTCCAACCCTGTAAATATTAACATGATACTACTGTCTCCAACACTGTAAATATTAACATGATACTACTGTCTCCAACCCTGTAAATATTAACATGATACTACTGTCTCCAACCCTGTAAATATTAACATGATACTACCGTCTCCAACCCTGTAAATATTAACATGATACTACTGTCTCCAACCCTGTAAATATTAACATGATATTACTGTCTCCAAACCCGTAAATATTAACATGATACTACTGTCTCCAACCCTGTAAATATTAACATGATACTACTGTCTCCAACCCTGTAAATATTAACATGATACTACTGTCTCCAACCCTGTAAATATTAACATGATACTACTGTCTCCAACCCTGTAAATATTAACATGATACTACTGTCTCCAACACTGTAAATATTAACATGATACTACTGTCTCCAACCCTGTAAATATTAACATGATACTACTGTCTCCAACCCTGTAAATATTAACATGATACTACTGTCTCCAACCCTGTAAATATTAACATGATACTACTGTCTCCAACCCTGTAAATATTAACATAATACTACTGTCTCCAACCCTGTAAATATTAACATGATACTACTGTCTCCAACCCTGTAAATATTAACATGATACTACTGTCTCCAACACTGTAAATATTAACATGATACTACTGTCTCCAACACTGTAAATATTAACATGATACTACTGTCTCCAACCCTGTAAATATGAACATGATACTACTGTCTCCAACCCTGTAAATATTAACATGATACTATTGTCTCCAACCCTGTAAATATTAACATGATACTACTGTCTCCAACCCTGTAAATATTAACATGATACTACTGTCTCCAACCCTGTAAATATTAACATGATACTACTGTCTCCAACCCTGTAAATATTAACATGATACTACTGTCTCCAACCCTGTAAATATTAACATGATACTACCGTCTCCAACCCTGTAAATATTAACATGATACTACCGTCTCCAACCCTGTAAATATTAACATGATACTACCGTCTCCAACCCTGTAAATATTAACATGATACTACTGTCTCCAACACTGTAAATATTAACATGATACTACTGTCTCCAACACTGTAAATATTAACATGATACTACTGTCTCCAACCCTGTAAATATTAACATGATACTACTGTCTCCAACCCTGTAAATATTAACATGATACTACTGTCTCCAACCCTGTAAATATCAACATGATACTACCGTCTCCAACACTGTAAATATTAACATGATACTACTGTCTCCAACACTGTAAATATTAACATGATACTACTGTCTCCAACCCTGTAAATATTAACATGATACTACTGTCTCCAACCCTGTAAATATCAACATGATACTACCGTCTCCAACCCTGTAAATATTAACATGATACTACTGTCTCCAACCCTGTAAATATTAACATGATACTACTGTCTCCAACACTGTAAATATTAACATGATACTACTGTCTCCAACACTGTAAATATTAACATGATACTACTGTCTCCAACCCTGTAAATATTAACATCATACTACCGTCTCCAACCCTGTAAATATTAACATCATACTACTGTCTCCAACACTGTAAATATTAACATCATACTACTGTCTCCAACACTGTAAATATTAACATGATACTACCGTCTCCAACCCTGTAAATATTAACATCATACTACCGTCTCCAACACTGTAAATATTAACATGATACTACTGTCTCCAACCCTGTAAATATTAACATGATACTACTGTCTCCAACCCTGTAAATATCAACATGATACTACTGTCTCCAACACTGTAAATATCAACATGATACTACCGTCTCCAACCCTGTAAATATTAACATGATACTACTGTCTCCAACCCTGTAAATATTAACATGATACTACTGTCTCCAACACTGTAAATATTAACATGATACTACTGTCTCCAACACTGTAAATATTAACATGATACTACTGTCTCCAACCCTGTAAATATTAACATCATACTACCGTCTCCAACCCTGTAAATATTAACATCATACTACTGTCTCCAACACTGTAAATATTAACATGATACTACCGTCTCCAACCCTGTAAATATTAACATCATACTACTGTCTCCAACACTGTAAATATTAACATGATACTACCGTCTCCAACCCTGTAAATATTAACATCATACTACCGTCTCCAACCCTGTAAATATTAACATGATACTACTGTCTCCAACCCTGTAAATATTAACATGATACTACTGTCTCCAACACTGTAAATATTAACATGACACTACTGTCTCCAACCCTGTAAATATTAACATGATACTACTGTCTCCAACCCTGTAAATATTAACATGACACTACTGCCTCCAACCCTGTAAATATTAACATGATACTACTGTCTCCAACCCTGTAAATATTAACATGATACTACTGTCTCCAACCCTGTAAATATTAACATGATACTACTGTCTCCAACACTGTAAATATTAACATGATACTACCGTCTCCAACCCTGTAAATATTAACATGATACTACTGTCTCCAACCCTGTAAATATTAACATGATACTACTGTCTCCAACACTGTAAATATTAACATGATACTACTGTCTCCAACCCTGTAAATATTAACATGATACTACTGTCTCCAACCCTGTAAATATTAACATGATACTACTGTCTCCAACACTGTAAATATTAACATGATACTACCGTCTCCAACACTGTAAATATTAACATGACACTACTGTCTCCAACCCTGTAAATATTAACATGATACTACTGTCTCCAACCCTGTAAATATTAACATGACACTACTGTCTCCAACACTGTAAATATTGACCACATCAAATTAAAAGTCATGCCAAACTACAGTATATAGTAAGCTACATACAAAATATATTAGTGAACAGTCACCTGCGAATACTCACCAAATGGTTTCTTATATCTATTTAGGAACGCCTATGGTATCAAAGTGCATCTGCTCAATCTGGCTGTCTACTCACTTGGTCTGGGGCCTCTGACACACATTATTCATACTCTGAAGCCCATCCTCAACACCAATGTCACCCATCCTACATCACCATCATCATCAGTAAGCATGGTGACCACCTCCCTTGACAAGGTGCCGTATGAGATCCGATTACATCCACAGCAAGACATTAGACTTCTTTCCTAGCGTATTTGTTTGTCTCAGAAACCCAATTCAATAACAACTCCTCCATCTTCACAGCAATGCTATCTTATCACCACCTGCATGTTCCTGATTCTTGCCATGAATCTGTACACAGTTGGCAAGGAGCTGGTGCAGATAGTTCAGCAGGTAATCATGGAAATATACATCTGTTCTAAATACTGTAGTCTCAATCCATGGTATGTGATTTATCTGGTAGTGTGATTTGATCATTTTAAATATATTGTAGCGAAGTTAACCCATCACCTAGCAACCTTGTCAAAGAGTTTGGATAACTTGGTATAAAGTTTAAGGTGGTTGGTTGACAGTCGCTGAACCCGGGTTCGAGACCCATTCGGGGCTACCTCCCGAATTCGTTACAATTTTGAAATAGACGTTAATTTGATGTGTTTCTATTCAAGGGTTCAAAGTACTTCCGTGATGTGACCAACGCATTGGACTGGGGTGCTGCCGGCAGTTCTCTGTTGTTTGTGATCCCTTTACTGATGGACTTCAAGGAGACATGGCATTGGGAGGCTGGGGTAGTGGCAGTTCTTCTATCCTGGATCAACTTTCTCCTCTATTTCCAACGGTATGGAGACTGAATGTGTTTTTTACATAAAATAGTGTAGGTTTACTGAGATTCCTCTTTGAAGAAACGTTTATTTATATTAACTGATCAAATGTATTTGTATCAACAAAAGCCATTTTAAGAAATGAAATCACTATTGGTCCACAGGTTTGAACGTGTTGGGATCTACGTGGTGATGTTTTTAGAGATTGCAAAAACTCTTTTAAGCATCATTGTACTGTTCTTCTTCTTGCTGCTTGCATTTGCATTGGCTTTCTATGCCCTGATACAAGACCAGGTATGTTTACAGGACCATAGAGATTTAACAATGTTTTATCTCTATGTGAAGAACCTTGTATTGTGTAATGTATGTAGCTGAATGTTTTGTCTGTGAACATCTGTTAGAAATGACCAATAACTTGTACCTGTATTTGTATAATGCATTTCCACAGTTACAGTGAGCTCCGAAAGCATTGGTGAGAGGGACACATTTGTTGTTGTTTTGGCTTTGTACTCCAGCGCTTTGGATTTTAAATGATGCAATGACTATGAGGTTAAAGTGCAGACTGTCAGCTTTAATCTGAGGGTATTTTCATTCATATGGGGTGAACCGTTTAGAAATTACAGCACTTTTTGTACATACTGTAGTCCTCCCATTTTAGGGGACCAAAAATACTGGGACAAATGAACTAATGTATTTTAAAGTAGTCAAAAGTGAAGTATTTGGTCCCATATTCATAGCACGCAATGACTACAGCAAGTGTGTGACTCTACAAATGTGTTGGATGCATTTTTGGTGGTTTCAGATTATTTTGTGCTCAGTAGAAAATAATGGTGAAAAATGTATTGTGTCATTTTGGAGTCTCTTTTATTGTAAATAAGAATATAATATCTTTCTAACACTACTACATTAATGAGGATGCTATCATGATTACGGATAATCCTGAATGAATCGTGAATAATGAAGAGTGAGAAAGTTACAAAACGCACAAATGTCATACCCCCAAGACATGCTAACCTTTCACCATTACAATAATAGGAGAGGATAGCATTTTTTTGGGGGGGTGATATTTGTGTGTCTAACTTTCTCACTCACCATAATTCACAATTTATTCAGGGTTATCCATAATCATGGTAGAAACAGTGACTCCAAAATGACACAACACATTATTTACCATTCATTTCTATTGGGTACAAAATAATCTGAAACGTAACCAAAACAACCAACAAATGTGTAGAGTCGCAAACTGGATGTAATCATTGCGTGCTAGGAATATGGAACCAAATACTTAACTTTTGACTTCTTTAATACACATATACAGTTGAAGTCAGAAGTTTACATACACTTAGGTTGGAGTCATTCAAACTCGTTTTTCAACCCCTCCACAAATTTCTTGTAAACAAACTAAAGTTTTGGCAAGACGGTTAGGACATCTACTTTGTGCATGACACAAGTCCTTTTTCCAACAATTGTTTACAGACAGATTATTTCACTCACTTATAATTCACTGTATCACAATTCCAGTGGGGCAGAAGTTTACATTCACTAAATTGACTGTAACTTTAAACAGCTTAGAAAATTCCAGAAAATGATGTCATGGCTTTAGAAGCTTCTGATAGGCAAATTTACATCATTTAAATCAATTGGAGGTGTACCCGTGGATGTATTTCAATGCCTACCTTCGAACTCAGTGTCTCTTTGCTTGACATCATGGGAAAATCTCAATAAAACAGACAAGACCTCAGAAAAAATATTGTAGACCTCCACAAATCTGGTTCATCCTTGGGAGCAATTTCCAAACACCTGAAGGTACCACATTCATCTGTACAAACAATAGTATGCAAGAATAAACACCATGGGACCACGCAGCCGTCATACCGCTCAGGAAGGAGACGCGTTCTGTCTCCTAGAGATGAACGTACTTTGGTGCGAAAAGTGCAAATCAATCCCAGAACAACAGCAAAGGACCTTGTGAAGATACTGGAGGAAACAGGTACAAAAGTATCTATATTCACAGTAAAACGAGTCCTATATCGACATAACCTGCAAGGAAGAAGCCACTGCTCCAAAACCGCCGTTTTGCAACTGCACATGGGGACAAAGATCGTACTTTTTGGAGAAATGTCCTCTGGTCTGATGAACAAAAATAGAACTGTTTGACCATTGTGACCATCGTTATGTTTGGAGGAAAAAGGGGGAGGCTTGCAAGCCGAAGAACACCATCCCAACCATGAAGCCCGGGGGTGGCAGCATCATGTTGTGGGGATGCTTTGCTGCAGGGGGGACTGGTGCTCTTCACCAAATAGATGGCATCATGAGGCAGGAAAATTATGTGGATATATTGAAGCAACATCTCAAGACATCACTCAGGAAGTTAAAGCTTGGTCGCAAATTGGTCTTCCAAATGGACAATGACCCCAAGCATACTTCCAAAGTTGCTACAAAATGGCTTAAGGACAACAAAGTCAATGTGTTGGAGTGACCATCACAAAGCCCTGACCTCAATCCCATAGAAAATGTGTGGGTAGAACTGAAAAAGAGTGTGTGAGCAAAGAGAGCTTCAAACCTGACTCAGTTACACCAGCTCTGTCAGGAGGAATGGGCCAAAACCACTCAACTTATTGTGGGAAGCTTGTGGAAGGCTTCCTGAAACGTTTGACCCAAGTTAAATCATTTAAAGGCAATGCTACCAAATACTAATTGAGTGTATGTAAACTTCTGACTCACTGGAAATGTGATGAAATTAATAAAAGCTGAAATAAATCATTCTCTCTACTATTATTCTGACATTTCACATTCTTTAAATAAAGTGGTGATTCTAACTGACCTAAGACAGGGAATTTTTACAAGGATTAAATGTCAGGATTTGTGAAAAACTGAGTTGAAATGTATTTTGCTAAGTTGTATGTAAACTTCCGACTTCAACTGTAAGTGAATTTGTTCCAATACTGTTGGTTCCCTAAAATGGGGGGATTATGCGCATAAAGTGCTGTAATTTCTTAATGGTTCACCCGATATGGATGAAAATACCCTCAAATGAAAGCTGACCGTCTGCACGTCAAATCCAAAGTGCTGGAGTACAGAGCCAAAGCAACAACAAACTAATGTGTCACTGTCCCAACACGTTTGGAGTTCACTGTATATGACTTCATGCATCGTTGTTCCCAGAACGTTGTTGACAGTGGATCAAGCATGCTGCTAGCAATCATGCAAGTATTTTTCATGATGGTTGGAGAACTCAACTACCAAGAAAATATCCTGAAGCCATTTCTGAACGGGATTCTGCCATTCCCTTCTTTGACCTATGCCATTTTTGTTATGTTCACCTTCGCTGTGCCCATTCTCCTCATGAACCTAATGGTAAGTCCTAAAATCCTACAGGAAGCAATTTTCTTATACTCCCATTATCAACTACGGATGCTTCATTGCATCTACATGACTACCTTTTGTGTGACATAGATTGGCTTGGCTGTTGGTGACATAGCAGAAGTACAGGCGAATGCTGTGCTGAAGCAAATGGGAATGCAGGTGTGTTTTGATTTCTTTGTCATGCTTTTTCAAACTCTTTACTAGTGTTTGATGGCCAGGATAAAAACAAAATCTGCATGTATTATAAACCATTATTCTACAGATTGAGCTTCACACTAGTCTAGAGGAGAAGATGCCGTACTGGTTAATGAAGAGGGTTGACCAGGCCTCTCTCACTGAGTACCCTAACAGAGCCTACAGCAGAAAGGTGTGTCCTTTCTACAAGTGGTCGTATTTAAAATAATATGTTAACAGCCCTCTGAATGTTTGCGTAAAATGGAAGGGCTTTCAAATTGAAAAACAGAACAGATATTTTGAGATCCTTTGGAAGGCGTTTAATAAAGTACTTTCTTCAGTTTATCTATTGATCTATACAAATTGAGAATCAGTTAGTTTAAAGGATTGTTTAATCAACTAATACTCTGCATGGAAATAATTATGGAGAGACATGGAGGTTGTCCAAGCCCACCACAGGACACTGTTAGTTTTTGGTATAGATGTTTGGTAAACAACAGTAATAATGAATAGTCTGAATCTCCTTTAACAGAGAGAAATGTTCTATGCAATGCTGGGTATGGGGCATGAGAGAACCCGTCTCAGCCCCACTTCCCCTCCATCTACACCTATGGAACAGGAAATCCGTAAACAGAAGTACAGGTGAGGACTTAGTTCCCACCAGTGGTTTCTTTGACCTTATTCAAATACAACAGCAGAGCAATGCACAAGTATTAACATGATATTGTTTATCAGTATTTAGTTTATCAGTATTTAAAGTGCATTCTATCAATTTTGTTTTAAGCGCTTCAATACTACACACACTTTTAGACTATTAAAATAGATTATCTATTATTTACCCAGGCTGAAGGAGATGTCTAATGTTATCGAGAAGCAGCACAACCTGCTGAAGCTGATCGTTCAGAAGATGGAGATCAGTTCGGAGGTGGAGGAGGAGCATGATGGTCCTCAGCTGTTCCAGGGCTACAGGGACAAGTCCCTCCCCTCCCAGAGCAAATGGAACCCTCTGCTGAGGGCACTGGGAGCTAGGAAGTAACATCCACCACATATATTATAATGGACTGACAAGACAACCCCTGCACATCACCCATTCAATATTTCAGCTAAACTAATCGACAGTGTTCCTTTAGTAATGTATATTACTAGATGTAAGGGAAGACAAGTGTCATGATTTAAACTCATTTCAATTGTAATTTTGCATGGTTTTCTGAATCATTTAGTCGGATGCACCCCACATTTTCCTATGGGCGTAAAATAGGATATATAATAGAAAACGAGTCAGGATTATACATTTACAGTATCTGTGCATTCTTGCTAAAGCGCTTTGAGGACCCCATATTTAAGTGTCCTTTAAAACAATATTCATTGTTAGAGGTGTATCAATAACATATTGTTTCCGTAGCTGACTAGGAGGACAAGGATCTGTGTGTACTGGATCATATTTTTCTCTTTTTGGCATCCTCTGTGGGCTCAGGCATGGGTTTCTTCCTCTTGTTTTCACTGTGTACTAGAGAGAGATGCATAAGAAAAAGACAGCTTATTTGATTGTGGATCCAATGAGTCCAGGGCCCATATTCACATTGCGTCTCAGAGCAGGAAACCTGATCTAGGATGAGATCTCTCCTTGTCTTATTCATTATGATTTAAAAGGCTAAATTGATACTAGATCACAACTCCTACTCTTTTGATAGGCCCAAAACTACAGTATGAAAACAAAAAACGCATTATTCCACTTTGATTGAGAATTGAATCCCTGCACACCTTCTCCATGATGTTTCCAAGTACCTTATAAAAATGTTTAAAAAATATTGCCCATTGTACTATTATGGGAATGTTAGGGATCATGTATTGAAAGTGGTTCTAACCTGAAGCCGGGCTCCTTCCCTCCTCTCTGTCTGGAGTGGGCCTGTGGGGGGAAGTCTTTACATGATGACAAGGAGGACGGGGAACAGAGGACCGGGAGGCATGTGCACTGGAAGAGTGTGCAGTAACAGTTTGCCTGCACTCCTCCTGTTGGACTGCTTGAACTGTGGCAATAGGCTTTACCCCTGGGGAGAGGAATGCGGTGTTGTAAGAAGAGAGGGGTGACACCAGTTACCCCTTACAATACATACGGTCTTCAATAGGAAACGCTCCATTGGATTTCCATGCATGGATCACAACAGACGTACAGTAGGTAAATGACTGAACCTAAACAGGTGCAACCATCAGATGGATCATGTTGAACTGAACAGTTAATTGCTAAATACATAAAAGGGACAAAGGAAAAATGCTGTGAAATCTCAAAAATGCCATATTATGAGTGAAAGTTGATGCTTTTTCAATAGGGTGTATTATTTTGGGTGATATAAACAAAGGAGTGAGACAGTGTGCGTGTGAGAGAGAGAACAGTCTGTTCTATATCGCATTTTTAAATGATTTTCTTCCCTCATCCATCAGAAATACCATATTTACATTAGTATTCAGACCCATTGCTATGAGACTTCGAAATTGAGCTCAGGTGCATCCTGTTTCCATTGATCATCCTTGAGATGTTTCTATAAGATTCTCTGGTCTGATGAAACCAAGATTCTTTGACCTGAATGCCAAGCGTAACGTCTGGAGGAAACCTGGCACCATCCCTACGGTGATGGATTGTGGTGGCAGCATCATACTGTAGGGATTTTTTTCAGGGACTGGGAGACTAGTTAGGATTAAGGGAAAGAGGAACGGAGCAAAGTACAGAGAGAACCTTGATGAAAACCTGCTCGAGCACTCAGGACCTCAGACTGGGGCGAAGGTTAAACTTCCAACAGGACAATGACCTTAAACAGACAGTTGCTTCGGGAGAAGTCTCTGAATGTCCTAGAGTGGCCAAGCCAGAGGCCGGACTAGAACCCAATCGAATATGTCTGCAGCGGTGCTCCCCATCCAACCTGACAGAGCTTGAGAAGATGTGCATAGAAGAATGGGAGAAACTCCCCAAATACAGGTGTGCCAAGCTTGTAGCGTCGTGCCCAAGAAGACTCAAGGCTATAATCGCTGCCAAAGGTGCTTTAACAATGTACTGAGTAAAATGGTCTGAATACCTATGTAAATGATATGTTTAAAAAATATATATATTAATACACCCATAAATAAATTCTAATAACAATTTGGGGTTTGTCATTATGGGGTATTGTGTGTAGATTGATGGGAGTGGGAAAAATGTAATACATTTTTAAACAAGGCTGTAACGTAACAAAATGTAGGGGGAAAATCAAGTGGTCTGAATACTTTTCAAATACACTGTAGATGAGCAGAGATAAATGTGAATGAGGCTAATCAAGATGCATGCAACTTTGTCAAGTCAACTATACCTAACACTACAATAAAGTGATTCTTATGGTAAAAGTAGCTCCCATGCTACTTTATTATGGACTCAGCTGACCAGTTGACATCATGTACATGGAAAGAATATCCTCCATTGATTATGCTTTCACACCATGAAAACATAGTCAATGACAAGACAGAAATGTCATGCAAAATAGGACAATAGAATGCACATAGAAAGATATCTAGGAGATAGAAAGCCTGTTCGTGCAGTTAGTACAGTAGCATGCACTCACACAAAGGGATCAATCCTCTGTAAGCAAAGCAGCAGTTTAGAACGATGAACTGCTTGTTCTGCTAGAAGAAACAGCACACCACGCCACTCAAGACTGTCCGTCCAATCCCCAAAAAAGGATGAAATTCATATTTATTGATTTTAAATTGTTTTACAAAGTACACAAAATTCCTTGTATATTCATGTATCATTTATATAATGAATCGTTAATTTGTGCATGGTTATGCAATCATAACATTAAGACTGAA
This sequence comes from Oncorhynchus nerka, assembly GCF_034236695.1. Lineage (NCBI taxonomy): Eukaryota > Metazoa > Chordata > Actinopteri > Salmoniformes > Salmonidae > Oncorhynchus > Oncorhynchus nerka. Next base: position 22,933,488 of record NC_088424.1, on the reverse strand, counting down.
CAACATTTATTGGCATACATGCTGAAATGAACAAAACAACTAAAAACACTTGTATTAGAACAAATAAAATAGCATATTAACACTTTCTACCAGCATTTATAAAAGAAATGTTACTAACAAAGGTTAGATAAGCAATCAGGTCGTAAACAGGGTTTTAAAGCCAGGGTTACGTTTTCCAGTTAACACTCATATTAATATCCAGATGAAAAAGCAAAGTCATGCTTTATCCAAATGCACAAAGTGTTCCTTGTCCAAAACACTATCAGAGAGAGACTGCAATAGAGCGAAGAAGTGCATACAGAAAGACAGTACAAACAGAAGTTCTCTGATCCTAACTTACTTACACCATGGTCCCAAACGCAAGTATAACACTCCATCCTGAGCCAAATTGTTGACAGCTCGAATTCATAAATACATTAACAAAATGCATAGAAAATTGAATTTACTCAATGGACACTGACCTACAAACTCTAACAAGGGAAAACCAAACATAAGTACAAACATCCAAACAATGACATAACATTGTTTTTTTGAGCTCAAGTTTGTGCTGGTAATGCTCCAGGAGATTACTTGTTATCCAGTCGCAGTAGTTGTTCCTTACCATTGACGGTTAGTGATCTTAACTGTCCGTCTTCTTCCACCTCTACGCGTTCCTGTCCATTCTCCACAATTCTAAAGTATGGAGGGGGATTCAAATCATTTTCTAAATCAATGCACTTCAATAAGAACCAATGTTAAAGGATACACTATCATCAGAGGCTATCTGGACTAATAGAAAAGTAGTTAACTAGTTGCATATTCTGCTTGACAGCATAACAATGAAAGACTAAAGAAAACGATATCAACTTCACTGTGTGGTTAGAGAGCTACTACTAATCTACCTTTTTGTTGTGATTTTCCTGCCGTTGATGAATTTCGTGGAGGTTGATACGGAGCGGAAGTTGCCCATCCCGCCTCCTCCACCTCCACCCCCGCCGCCAAAAGAGGTGGAGGAGAAGGCAGTGAAGCCACCATGGCCTCCTCCTCCTCCTCCTCCTCCCAGATGACCCATGTGACTCATATGGCCCATAGGACTCATATGGCCCATGTGACCCATGTGTCCGAAAGAGGTAAAGCCTGTCAGGGAACAGAGAGATGACATTTACTTATAGATCCATAACAATCCCATCTCTAAACGCATCAACAAATACATCCTCAAACTGCTTTAAGGAAAAGTGATTCTGGATTGATAGCTTTACACTTTATTTGACAGTACAGACAGGACCAGGTGTTTCCTAAGAAATTAGAAGGTGAACTGATAAATAACATACATGTTTGTTTCTTTGGGATAATGTTTTGATTAAACATGAACAGTACCAGTCAAATGTTTGGACGCACCTACTCAATCAAGGGTTTTCTTTATTTTTACATTGTACATTACTTTAAGACACGAAGGTCAGTCAATGCGGAACATTTCAAAAACTTTTAAAGTTTATTCAAGTGCCGTTGCAAAAACCATCAAGCGCTATGATGAAAATGTCTCTCACGAGGACCACCACAGGAAATGAAGACCCATAGTTGCCTATGCTGCAGAGGATAAGGTCATTAAGGTTAACTGCACCTCAGAAATTGCAGCCCAAATGAATGCTTCACAGAGTTCAAGTAACAGACACATCTCAACATCAACTGTTCAGAGGAGACCACGTAAATCAGGCATTCATGGTTGAATTGCTGCAAAGAAACCACTACTAAAAGGACACCAGTAAGAAGAAGAGACTTGCTTGGGCCAAGAAACACATGAAATGGACATTATACTGGTGGAAATCTGTTCTTTGGTCTGATGAGTCCAAATTTGAGATTTTTGGTTCCAACCGCCGTGTCTTTGTGAGACACAGATTAGGTGAATGGATGATCTCTGTGGTTCTCACCGTGAAGCATGGAGGAGGAGGGGTGGTGCTTTGCTGGTGACACTGTAGGTGGTTTATCTAGAATTCAAGGCACACTTAAACAGAATGGCTACCACAGCAATATGCAGCGATACACCATCCCATCTGGTATGCGCTTAGTGGGACTATCACTTGTTTTTCAACAGGACAATTACCCAAAACACACCTACAGGCCATGTAAGGGCTATTTGACCAAGGAGAGTGATGGAGTGCTGCATCAGATTACCTGGTCTCCACAATCACCAGACAACCCAATTGAGATGGTTTGGGATGAGTTGGACCGCAGAGTGAAGGAAAAGCAGACAATATGCTCAGCATATGTGGGAACTCCTTCAAGACTGTTGGAAAAGCATTCCAGGTGAAGATGGTTGAGAGAATGCCAAGAGTGTGCAAATCTGCCATTAAGGCAAAGGGTGGCTATTTTGAAGAACCTGAAATATAAAATCTATTTTAATTTGTTTAACACTTTTTTGGTGACATGATTCCATATGTGTTATTTCATTGTTTTGATGTATTCCCTATAATTCTACAATGTAGAAAATAGTAAAAATAAAGAAAAAGCCTTAAATGAGTAGGTGTGTCCTAACTTTTGACTGGTACTGTATATCTGGGACCTGTGTTTCCTGACCTGGGTCAAACGCTGTGAAGCCTGCACCAAACGGTGGGAAGCCACCAAATCCCCCGAAGAAGGGTCCCCCCGTTCGACTCCTGCTCACTCCCCTGTGGTGCCTCCTCCCTCCACCGAAGAACTCATCCCCAAACGGATCCCCTCCTGCAGGAGAATAGAAGAAACAGTGTGAAGAGAAGAGAGACTGTGTTCAGTTTCTGGGTGACAGCTAAAGTTATAAACAACAAGAAATAGCCTGCATGCTTTCAGATAAATAGACCTACGCCACCTACGCACAGAAAGTGAATGTAATGCAATTTACTGACTGTAAATCTCCAATCTAGTAGATGCTATGAACTAAATGATTTATATTATTAGTTTCTGGGATAAGCATACTGAGTCTATTGTAACCAACCCAACATGATCCTCATAAAGGACGACTGGGCCCCCTCATTCATCACTGACTTTCCTTCTCTGGTTGCCCATTTCATCTCTGCCTGCCTCTCATTTCTGTGCTCTCCTATCTCCTACTGATTGTCCCCCTCTTCAGTCTGCAGCGCTCTCTGTAAAAGCTTTAAAATATATATAATTGTTGACAATGTATTACTAATAGTCAAAAACCAATGCTCGTAGAAAGAGGAGGAAAGGAAGTGCTACTAAGGTACACAATAGTACATTTTCGTAGACAGAAGGTGCTCTTTGGTAAACGGGGTGAATTGGTCATCAAAAAGAAAGGAGAACCAAGGCACTCTTCATATAATTAATTAAAATGCCTTTATTTCTATTTCTATGTTCATTAGAAACAACATTTTTTTTTAACTGACGCATTTCGGCTGCATGGCCTTCGTCAGGGAGTACAAAGAAATAATACAATGTCCTCTTTTAAAACAGCTTTTCCAATTAGCCCTAATTTAAAGAGGGAGTGGTTACAAAATTGATTGAACACACCTAGTAAGCAATACTATACACACAAAGTGAAATACTGTAGCTATGTTATCAAAAATGTAAACTCCAAGCTAGAAGTATCAGAATGCCTAGAACTGTAGTTCTAACCTTAAATATGACTGGGAGAAGTGTCAAGAACAAGAAAGCAATATATTCCATAGTACACTAGAACACAGCAAACATGAACATCAACAGTCTAAACATAGCTGAGGGCAATTGAGCTAAAAAATGCTCACCAAAGAAATCCGCAAAAGGATCTCGACCGCCAAAGAACTCTCTGAAGACATCTTCAGGATTGCGGAACGTGAACCCTTCGTTGAAGTGATCACCATTGTGGTAATGTCCAACTAAATGAAAACAAAAATGATGAATATGGTCAGTGGAAATAATAATAAGTGTTATGATTGTTAATTACAGATGAATAGAGTAACTAACAATTAAACCGTCCACAAAATAATTGTATACATTTCTGACATCCGCCAAGAGCCTAATAAAGACTTACCACCTCCTCCACTGTTTGTTGTTAGGCCTGCTTTACCATAGCGATCATACATGTTCCTCTTGTTGGCTACAACAGAATATAAAAACGTAAACTTGCATCAAAACAAACAGTAAAATGATAAACAGGATGATAACAAGTGAGATACACTGGATGCTTGTCAAGGGTTCAGAGGGACATGACACTGGGTAAGTACATACAGATCAGCATATACAGCCTTTATGGGATTATTAAGGCGAATTTCAGAAGGAATCAAATATAATCTTTCGCAACCTCAACTACTCACATCGCATTAACACACCATTTAACAATTGCATAACAGTTGTGGATGCTGCTATTGTATGTGAACAAACAGCTTCCTTGAAAATAACTTATTTTGGTTAGATGTATTTTACGTGTCATGGATGCAGATATCAGTGCATTATTTATTGTTCATCTATTATAAATACTGTGTTCTCTTGGCTTCAAACGCCTTTCAAAATGTATGACTTACCATCTGACAGAACCTCATAGGCCTCAGAAAGTTCTTTGAACTTTTTCTCTGCTTCTTCCTTATTTTCTGGGTTTTTGTCAGGATGCCATTTTAGTGCCAATTTTCTGTACCTGAAAGCAGAGAAATGCATTAAACAGCAACTCAAGGGGACTTGAAATGTAAGCCTAGCTTATTATCTCAGTATATCAACCATTTAAAACTTCTGAAAATCCATTCATCTACATCTAGTGTCTATCTATTGGAATACATATGCTAAACTTGACAAGACTACTTACGCTTTTTTTATGTCTTCTTGAGATGCATTTCTTAGGACTCCTAAAATGTGATAATATTCCACCATGGTTTTGTATAAACTTTTTCCAACCTGTGTGAATAGGAAACAGTAATGTAAAATTTGCAGGAGTGCACATCTTATACAAACTATTGTGTAAATGAACAATTATTTCCCAGGCCTCAGGGAACAAAAAATGCAAGTACAGCAGTACCTTGAATATGGGATAATCTATGTCTTAAATTACTTTATCCTCCCCAGACTGGACTGGCAGTTGCCTGGTAACTAATTGGCATGCATGAGTGACATCTGGAGGATGGGGGCTTACGTCCCATAAAGGTCAACGCTTTATCGTCCAAAGAGGTCACATTCTGGCTCAGTGTAGAACATACCCCCTGGTGCAATTTCACAATAACCAGGCCTGATTGACAACCCTGGGTCAACCACAGGGGCAATGCCACAATTGTCCGTATGTTGAAGCTCCTGATCTAGGTAACTAACATGTACTAGTGGGGACATTAATCCTTGTGCTGCGGCTGCGTTAGTCAGGTATACAACGTTAGCTAGCTACTGTTTAACTATCGATTTTATCAGTTGGAAATAATTGTATACAATTTCGCAGAGTCTCATCTTTTTCTCTTTCCGCCATATCTTTGAAATGTCACTCTGCATTCTACTAGCTAATGCGTGTATAATGCTCACTATGTTAACGTTAGCTGGAAGATTGCTAACTCAATAGCATATCCAGTTTTGTTCGCCGTCCTGTTCCTCCTAGCATTACACATCACCTAGCAACTCAAAACGAATCATACCAAAGCTAAAGACCATACTGAGTGTTCTAGCCAACATCAACATTTTGCAGTAACTTGCGTTGCTGTCAAAATTATCATTCTGGCTAGCTAACTAATGCCAACCAACAGGCTAGCAAGCTAACTAGCTAGCTAATGTTTTTGTGATTGAAGCCCAGCATCAAAGGAATGTGTCACTGGTAAAACAAAGACTTGGTCAAATTACCTAGCTCTTCAGCCGTCCCAGTTTTCTTCTATAGCCTGATAAGTTTCCAGTAGTGATTTATTATCGATTTCCAGTTATGGTTATTCAAGAAAATGCTGCTTTGCCCCAGACAATTCAACAGCCTTGGGTTGTTTGTAGTTTTACGTAACATCCGGTTAGCTAATTTTATTTTTCTTTGGTGTTTTTGGACGACGACCAGACTATCAGCGCAACATCGCCCCCTATTTGTTTAAGTAAACTGGGGGTATAACCAATGTAAAAACGGCAAATTCTGTGAAATAACTGTGTAAAATAACAGAAGATGAAAGCGTATTTGTTCATTCTTAACTTCAATATAAATTATTTGCACAACCTTAATTTGTCTAATTTTTATTTACATGTATTTATTTGTCTACCATGTCTGATTAACAGAAGTGAACAGGAAGGGGGGGGGGATTTTGCCACGAGAAAACCGTTCAGCCCAAATACATCCTTGCCCTCTGGCAAATGATCATTGCTTCTCACCAATATTTACTGTCTCTATAACTCTCCTTGTTACCCACACTCAGCAAAATTTTCTTCTTGAAGACCAATTACAGATGAACCAAGCAAATTATAACCCTCTCCAACCTTCAAAAGTGTATCCCTTCCTTCCTTCCCTCCCTCAGCTCCTCAAGTAAGGTTCTATCTCTATTTATATCTCTAGTCATTAAATAACAGCTCACAAGTATGTAGAGTCAGAGTCAGTCTGAATAATTGTTTCTGCCATCCTCAGTCGCTCGCAGTCCTATAAATAGAGCCAGGCCTGGTGCTGCATTAGTAGGAGAGGGACTGATTAGAATGAATTTGCTGTGTGAATAAGGTTCTTAGACCTTCTGTAAAAATAACTACTCCTGATTACCTTGGTTTGCTAAAACACTGGGCTGCATGCAACTAAACAAAGACTTACACATTACCTGTCTGATGATTACACCTTAGAAATAGTTCACAGGAAAGAACCCCTCTATGACTCTAAAGAGATATAAGTAACTCAGCAACACACTTATCTGAAAATATTGTCTAGGCCTGTATCTCACATAGACCAAGTGAAAATGGTAGGTTTATTATAAAACAAATGATTTGTCAGTGTTTTTCCCATTCAACAATTTGTGAATGAAGGTTTGTGTTAACTAATTCATAATTCCTTATTCATTCAGTGGTTTGGGAAGAGAGAGAGAGGGCATGAAGGAGAAGATGAGACTGGAGTGAGAGTCATAGGCTTTTTAAAGACAATGCCTTGAATTAATTGCATCCAATGAGCAATGGAGTCAGATTAGAGTCTTGTGACAGTACTTCCAATTAAGCCTGACAGACTGCACTGGGGAAAGCAAATGTGATTAAACTGAATTTCACATTGTGACACTGCATTGTATTACACTGCAGGCCATGTAGAAAGAGTTTAGCCCACTAGCACACATAGTTATATTCCAGATATAGGATGGTGAAGCATGGTGATCATAAGCGTGAACATTGTATCAGCGACTTCATGAATAACCCGAACCAAATTGATGCACATTGTCATTCTCTCAAGCTAGTGCTGGCACCAGAACTAGGTGATTCGCTTTCAACTTATTTGGGAGAGGTGAGGAGCTGCTGCTAATGCTGTTGGTGGTGGCATGGCGCTTTAGGCCTAGCTAGTATTGATTGACTTCCTTCATATTGTACCTTTGGGAGATTGCGAGAGGTACAGAGGCACTTAGGATATTAAACAAGATGCAAACTTTAGTGGGCTAAAACCTTTTAGTGATGCCATTAATTAAACTGGCATTGTGTACATGGGCACTGTCTGGCAGCTGAGGCAGACAGCGTGGGCATGCAGGGTAGCCTGGCAGGTTCACTTTCAGAGAAAAACTAGTGCCAATGAATGATGCAATGGCATTAACATTATATTCCCATAGGAGCAAACTTGTCATGAGAGTTTTTCTCAAAATACTCCATTACTGTTGACCTTGACAGTATTTTCAATAGCATGAGGTCCAATTACTGAGGTCCAGCCGTATTCATCGACCTGACCAAGGCTTTCGACTCTGTCAATCACTGCATTCTTAACGACAGACTCAAAAGCTATGGTTTCTCAAATGACTGCCTCGCCTGGTTCACCAACTACTTCTCAGATGGATTTCAGTGTGTCAAATCGGAGGGCCTGTTGTCCGGACCTCTGGCAGTCTCTATGGGGGTGCCACAGTGTTCAGTTCTTGGGCCAACTCTTTTCTCTGTATACATCAATGATGTTGCTCTTGCTGCTGGTGATTCTCTGATCCACCTCTACGCAGATGACACCATTCTGTATACTTCTAGCCCTTCTTTGGACTCTGTGTTAACAAACCTCCAGACGGGCTTCAATGCCATACAACACACCTTCCATGGCCTCCAACTGCTCTTAAACGCAAGCAAAACTAAATGCATGCTCTTCAACCGATCGCTACCAGCACCTGCACGCCCATCCAGCATCACTACTCTGGACGGTTCTGACTTAGAATATGTGGATATCTACAAATACTTAGGTGTCTGGTTAGACTGTAAACTCTCCTTCCAGACTCACAATAAGCATCTTCAATCCAAAATTAAATCTAGAATCGGCTTCCTATTTTGCAACAAAGCATCCTTCACTCATGCTGCCAAACATACCCTCGTAAAACTGACTATCCTACCGATCCTTGATGTCATTTACAAAATCGCCTCCAACACTCTACTCAGCAAATTGGATGCAGTCTATCACAGTGTCATCCGTTTTGTCAACAAAGCCCCATATACTACTCACCACTGCAAACTGTATACTCTCCTTGGCTGGCCCTCGCTTCATATTCGTCGCCAAACCCACTGGCTCCAGGTCATCTATAAGTATTTTCTAGGTAAAGCCCCACCTTATCTCAGCTCACTGGTTACCATAGCAGCACCCACCCGAAAGCACGCGCTCCAGCAGGTATATTTCACTGGTCACCCCCAAAGCCAACTCCTCTGGCCACATTTCCTTCCAGTTCTCTGCTGCCAATGACTGGAACGAATTGCAAAAATCACTGAAGCTGGAGTCTTATATCTCCCTCACTAACTTTAAGCATCAGCTGTCAGAGCAGCATACCGATCTTTGCACCAACATAACTATTAACATCTGTTAATAGCCCATCTAACTACCTCATCCCCATATTGTTATTTATTTTTTGCTCCTTTGCACCCCAGTATCTCTACTTGCATATTAATCTTCTGCACATCTATCACTCCAGTGTTTATTTGCTAAATTGTAATTATTTTCCCACTTATTGCCTTACCTCCCTAATCTTACTACATTTGCACACACTTTATATAGATTTTTCTATTGTGTTAGTGACTGTACATTTGTTTATCCCATGTGTAACTCTGTGTTGTTTGCGTCGCACTGCTTTGTTCTATCTTGGCCAGGTCGCAGTTGTAAGTGAGAACTTGTTCTCAACTGGCCTACCTGGTTAAATAAAGGTGAAATGAAAAATAAATAAATAAATTTTTTGAGAATTGAGTATTCATTCTACTGGAGTACACAAACAAAGTTTTCACATTTGGCCATAAACTTTCACCAGCTCATGAATACGCTGGGAAATCTATACATCACTTCCTTCCCAAAGACTTTTCCTGCCTTTGAGCTCCATTGCAAAAGCCACTCCGGAATCACACTAACATACTGTATTTTACATCAAATGTAGGCATGGATATTGCCTGGGGGTATCATGTTAAAATGATAATTATCCCTATTCGGCTTGAAGGACATGAAAAAGAATGTGTTGTGTGGCATACCAACCAGAATTTTTACCAACATTTTTACTGAGTGTAGTAATATAAATAAAATGTTCAATATATGATAATTTCCCTCAAAGCAATAGAAACTGAAACCTGTTCCTTCTCCAAGACAATGAACAATCAATATAGCTCCAAGGAACATGGTATCTGAGACATTCAATCATAGTTTCTGCCATTACAGCAGCCAATAGCTACCGTATTTGTCTAATCCTATGAAAAAATAAATATAGTTTCTGCCATTGAAAAAAGAAAGAATTTATTTGAAAACACGAAATGCTTATAACCAAACATGTTTTATGTGCTATTAATGGCTGTTTCAAAATCTATTAACACCCATCCACGGGAGGTTAACTTGTCATAAAACCTAGATCAATATTTTACAATTAAATAAGGTTGTTTGTCACTGTATCATTTTATAATGGATTTTCCATATATTTTCCTCCATGTTAGCGAAATATATTTCTGACATTGGAGAATGTGAGGTACTATATTCCTGATGTATGACGAATGACTAAAATCCCTGTATGAACCTGAAGCATTTGTTTTTAATTCTGTACAGTGGACTCAATTACTCGGTTTACTCCAATGGCTTCATGGGCACACTTGCACACTTCCTTACGACGTATCTTCTTACCTTGTGCCTACATTATCTTCTCACGTTGTGCCTACATGATCTTCTCACGTTGTGCCTACATTATCTTCTCACGTTGTGCCTACATGATCTTCTCACGTTGTGCCTACATGATCTTCTCACGTTGTGCCTACGTGATCTTCTCATGTTGTGCCTACATTATCTTCTCACGTTGTGTCTACATGATCTTCTCGCGTTGTGCCTACATTATCTTCTCACGTTGTGTCTACAGTACCACCCGGTCAGGCTTTCACACTTCACACACTTGTTGTTTGCCAGTGTGTTTCAGCTCATTGTCAATAGTAAATCAAGCAAGGTAATCTGGAAAAACCTGAAATGCTGAAAAACTCCAATTGTCAAGATAAGGATTATAGCATCTCCTTTTCAACATGTCTCAATTGAATAGTACAAGTATCTTGGTGCAGTACTGGGAACATAGTCTACTGGCACATGTCAGATTTATAGTCACTCTTAAAACGACTATTTTTCCTACGAGTTCATTTGGATTACCTGTCATATAGCAAGGTGACTGTTGAGCGACCCTCTGTCTCAGACCAGCTAATTGCAGAGAGACATACACAGTTGTGCGAGTTTGATGGTCGACTATGGGTAACGTTATGAGGTACTTCACATGAAAGATAGATCACGTCAGTTGTCTGTGATGTCCTTGAGCTGCTTATGGTGGGTAATCATTACCACCCATAAAAAGGAAATACGATGTCTTAATGGACATTCTACGTCTGGTTCTCTCTTGCAATTAAAATGGAAAAAATATCAAGAAAAACCATAGGTCCATTCATACTTTAAGGTGTAGCTTGCTGATCTCTATTCCAAGTGGTCTTTTTTTGTTGTAAAAAATGTCACGGTATGTATATTTAAATAATTGCTGACCTTAGCTTCTTAGTCTACCAAGGACACCAAGGGCTCCTAAGAGAAAGAGTTTTACAATTGAGGAAAAGTGATTCACAAAACGTTATCACAATATTGTAAGATTTTGTTGTAATACCCATGTATCCTAAAAGGAAACCATATCAAAACATACATGATTATTTACCTGTAGTTGTAATAGATGTCTATTGTCTGTAGGAAAATCAATGTCATATAAGAGCCCTCAGTTCTACGCTGTATTCCCCTATAGGCTGTATGTAGTTATTGCTTATCACAATTTCTGTACACCTCAGCAGATTTATCATTAGTGCAGTCAGTGTATTCTAACAGAGAGACTTGGGCCTTCAGTGCCAATCACTTATTTGATTATAAAGCAGTCAAGTTGAGTCAGCTGCTTTGTTCCATTCGATGGGGTCTTATACTGTAATGGATATAACATTAAAGTATTATCCTTTGCTTTTTGTTTCACCAGTAATAAGAAGGTATATGTTTTCATACTTCTCAGATTTTTCAATATTATTGCGCTCTTATGTTTTATCACACACAAGTCACAGCCTCCCGTGGTGCCACATTCAGTCTGCAAAGTAAACAAACAAAGCAAAAGTGATTACCAGTAATAGATTGGATCTCGATCTTAATGTTAAACTGAATTAGATCATTTGGTTCAGTGAGAAGATCTCAAGTGCCCTTCATTAATTCTTGGAGATGATGTTGCCATGTTTTTTTTGTTTGTTTTTTATCTCAAGAGGAACATAGCTGGAGAAAAAAAACAGAATTAAATACAAATCCTACATTTAGGTTTTACTTAATTTACTAAGTGCTACGTTATGTCAAACTCTCGTCTTAAAGATGGATTTTCAATAAATCTGTATGTGGTTAAGATGACAGAAAGCTCCACATATCACAATATGTGGCAGAGCTTATTACAGCCTGAGGAGTTATCGATCTGCCATTTTGTTTGATATTTCACAGTTCCTTATGGCACTCATGCCCTGAAAGATGCCCAATACAAGCCTGGCTGATGCGGCCCATGTGATCACAGCGCAGGGATAGCTGTGACAAACTGGTCTGGAAAGGAGGCCTTTTGTTAACGCAGAATTCGCTCAGAAATTGTGCAAGAGGTTTGATTGGTTCTCTCAAATGTTCATTTTTTTCCTCCTCGGGGGTTGAGATTTTAAAATCCAACCTTTGTAAAGGAAGGGGGCGGTGCTCGGGTGCTGTGTGTGGCTGTGGGTGTTTGAGTGAGAAAGATACAGAGGATAACCAAAAGCAAAAACCCCATCATTATCAACGCATTGTGCCGACAACATCACAGAGCCATTCCAGACTAGTTAGGTGTTAGCCAGACTAGCCAAATACTACTTTCAAACCAAACAATCATTATGCACATGTCTAGTGAGGCATGTTTGCTGCTGAAGTGTAGCAAAGGCACCTCACACCACATATCCTTACTTATAACAAACACAAGAATCCACTTACGATTGACAAAAGCATGTCAATCTATACAAATATGATTGAATTGTCAATTTGTTGGTAGAACTGATCGATTTAACACTGGTTGATGAATGTTTGATGATGTCAACGTGAAAGGTTATGAGGTTCATAAGCTGATCCTTTGAGTGGTGGCTGGGAAAAAGATTAGTGGCAAGAATTATTGCTAATTCCTGTACACATTTCCCATAAAATCCTCTTTTGTTAGTTGTTCAGTGCTGACACTCCATATTGTTCTCTCTAATGGGCCATTTAAAGGGCCCTAAATTCCCCTGATGAGAGAGTGGTTTTGACCGAAACAGGATTACATAATTGATTTGAATGTTTGTAAAATTGCGTTATTTTTGTTTTTTTGTAATGACATTGTCTAGTAGTTGCTTGCATTGTAAAAGAGGATGAGAGTCATTTTATCCTGCAGCTCCATGTTAGAAAACTCCACACAAACACAATTTCAACCACATTTCTAGTGATATCCAATTTCAAACAGTTAACTCAGATGTTTCCTTAACGTTAGCATCTAGACTAAATAGATCAACAACTTATGTGGTTGTTGGGCTGGGTTATCACATTTACCAGTGAAGACAAATATTTTTTTCAAATGTAAATACACTGAATATCCAACAAACCTTGTTGTGGATTTGCAAAATTATTGTCTCGGGTTGCCTTGTAACTGTTGCAAAAGGCTTATCGAGAACAATCTGGAACCTATGGTGACCTTTTTTCCCCTTCAGCACTAGAGAATGTGACTGACTCAACTAGATATCTACAGTAAAGGGGAAATAAAAATTACCCCATGAATGAGCCTTGTGTGGAGGATTTATTTATTATAACAATCTTCACTTTCCTCCTATTTCTATTCTTCCTAAAATACAAGGATCCGAGCATAATACATCTCTTGTTAAAGAGAACCGCAACAGTAAAGTCGTTAGCACAATATGTTTTCTCATACAATACATATACCATTACATCATGGAAGGGCCATGACCACAGGTGTCAGTCAGAAAGGAGAAAAGGTTTGCTGAAAGGTTTTTTCTGTCTAAATTGTTTTACTTTGGTGGAAGCGTTATATTTCCTGCTCTAGAACATGAGACAAGACTCAACAGAGGAATGAGGTGTGGAATACTTGCTATACTATAGCTGAGTAAAAATCCTGTGGTTGTGAGTTTTGGGTGTGTGAGTGTGAGGAACTTGTGTCAACGTTGACACATTTGAATAGGTTGCTCATCATTATGGTTCTTGTCAAGCTTACTAGCGTCATTTCAATGATTTTGTATACTTTTGGATGGGGGTGGAAGTAGGTCTAAGTGGTGGTAAATCTGAACTATTGATATTTTTGTGTTGACAGTGAAAACACTGAACACATTTCATACATTTGTATAGCGTGATTGCACGAGAAGTCGATATAACATCGAACAAGCTCAATATGCATCACATCAAAATCAATGAACACAAATGTTATTTATATAGCACTTTTAACAACAACGATTGTCACAATGTGCTTTACAACAACTCGGCCCAGACCCCAACGAGCAAGCAGCAGTTATGTGGCAAGGTGAAGATGGAAGGAGCCTTCTTTAGGTGTACAGAGTAGGAGGTTGGAGTGACAAACTGAGTATAAAGTTGATATCGGAAGTTTACATACACTTAGGTTGGAGTCATTAAAACTAGTTTTTCAACTACTCCCCAAATTTCTTGTTAACAAACTATAGTTTTGGCAAGTCGGTTAGGACATCTACTATGTGCTTGACACAAATCATTTTCCCAAAAACTGCTTACAGATAGATTGTTTCACTTATAATTCATTGTATCATAATTCCAGTGGGTCAGAAGTGTACATACACTACGTTGACTGTGCCTTTAAACAGCTTGGAAAGTTCCAGAAAATGATGTCATGGTTTTAGAAGCTTCTGATAGGCAAATTGACATCATTTGACTCAATTTGAGGTGTACCTGTGGATGTATTTCAAGGCTCATCTTCTATCTCAGTGCCTCTTTGCTTGACATCATGGGAAAATCAAAAGAAATCAGCCAAGATTGTAGACCTCCGCAAGTCTGGTACATCCTTGGGAGCAATTTCCAAACGCCTGAAGGTACCATGTTCATCTGTACAAACAATAGTACGCAAGTATAAACACCATGGGACCACGCAGCCGTCATACCGCTCAGGAAGGAGACGCATTCTGTCCCCTAGAGATGAATGTACTTTGGTGCGAAAAGTGCAAATCAATCCCAGAACAACAACAAAGGACCTTGTGAAGATGCTGAAGGAAACAGGTACCAAAGTATCTATTTTCACAGTAAAACGAGTCCTATATCGACATAACCTGACAGGCCGCTCAGCAAAGAAGAAGCCACTTCTCCAAAACCCACATAAAAAGCCAGACTACGGTTTACAACTCCACATGGGGACAAAGATCATACTTTTTGGAGAAATGTCCTCTGTTCTGATGAAACAAAAATAGACTGTTTGGCTATAATGACCATCGTTATGTTTGGAGGAAAAGGGGGGAGTCTTGTAAGCCGAGGAATACCATCCCAACCGTGAAGCACGGTGTGGCAGCATCATGTTGTGGGGTTGCTTTGCTGCAGGAAGGACTGGTGCACTTCACAAAATAGATGGCATAATGAGGGAGGAAAAGTATATGGATATATTGAAGCAAGATCTCAAGACATCATTCAGGAAGTTAAATATTGGTCGCAAATGGGTTGTCCATTTACATTTACATTTAAGTCATTTAGCAGACGCTCTTATCCAGAGCGACTTACAAATTGGTGCTTTCACCTTATGACATCCAGTGGAACAGCCACTTTACAATAGTGCATCTAGGTCTTTTAAGGGGGGGGGGGGGGAGGGGGGGGGAGAAGGATTACTTTATCCTATCCTAGGTATTCCTTAAAGAGGTGGGGTTTCAAATGGACAAATGGACAATGACCCCAAGCATACTTCCAAAGTTGTGGCAAAATGGCTTCAGGACAACAAAGTCAAGGTATTGGAGAGGCCATCACAAAGCCCTGACCTCAATCCCATAGAAAATGTGTGGGCAGAACTGAAAAAGCATGTGCGAGCAAGGAGGCCTACAAACCTGACTTAGTTACATCAGCTCTGTCAGGAGGAATGGGCCAAAATTCACCCAACTTATTGTGGGAAGCTTGTGGAAGGCTCCCCGAAACGTTTGACCCAAGTTAAACAATTTAAAGGCAATGCTACTAAATGTTAATTGAGAGTATGTAAACTTCTGACCCACTGGGAATGTGATGAAATAAATAAAAGCTGAAATAAATTGTTCTCTCTACTAGACCCTGCTAGGTAAAGTCCCCACTTATCTCAGCTCGCTGGTCACCATAGCAGCACCCACCTGTAGCACGCGCTCCATCAGGTACAGTATATCTCTCTGGTCACCCCCAAAACCAATTCTTCCTTTGGCCGCCTCTCCTTACAGTTCTCTGCTGCCAATGACTGGAACGAACTACAAAAATCTCTGAAACTGGAAACACTTATCTCCCTCACTAGCTTTAAGCACCAGCTGTCAGAGTAGCTCACAGATTACTGCACCTGTACATAGCCCATCTGTAATTTAGCCCAAATAACTACCTCTTCCCCTACTGTATTTATTTATTTATTTTGCTCCTTTGCACCCCATTATTTTTATTTCTACTTTGCACATTCTTCCACTGCAAATCTACCATTCCAGTGTTTTACTTACTATATTGTATTTACTTTGCCACCATGTTCTTTTTTTTGCCTTTACCTCCCTTATCTCACCTCATTTGCTCACATTGTATATAGACTTATTTTTCTACTGTATTATTGACTGTATGTTTGTTTTACTCCATGTGTAACTCTGTGTTGTTGTATGTGTCAAACTGCTTTGCTTTATCTTGGCCAGGTCGCAATTGTATATGAGAATTTGCCTACCTGGTTAAATAAAGGTGAAATAAAAATAAATTAAATAAAATTATTCTGACATTTCACATTCTTAAAATAAAGTGCTGATCCTAACTGAATTTTTACTAGGATTAAATGTCAGGAAATGTGAAAAAACTGAGTTTAAATGTATTTGGCTAAGGTGTATGTAAACTTCCGACTTCAACTGTATTCAATCGGATCTCAAGATCTTCAAGAGAGTGTCACCATGTATACTACCAAAAGCCTTGAAGTCTATGAAGTGAGATTTGGGAAGTTCAGAATCCTGCTTGCTCCTTCTTCTTTAGTTTGGTGTCAATGGCTGACTCCGTACATTTTTGGTGATGTAGAATAAAACATGGTTTATTCAAAAATGGTTGATGGCATTACCCCCAAATTGAGATTCACTTTCCAGCATTAGATTCACTTTCCAACAATATAATATTTAAAAAACATTATATTGTGTACATTGTCAGAAACAACGATTGAATTGTATTTCTTAATCTATGGCTTACCCTCGTTCACCATTATACAATAATTTGAACTTTATGATGTTGTGCTTGGCACCATTGTAATCCTTGACCATCAAAACATAGCCATAGACATGACCTTTTCTGTGTTATCGTGTTTGGTTCAGCAGATATGAACACAAGAACATGTGTTGTCTGGCTTTGGGCAGGGGGCGTTTTGGAGATTCTTCACTAGTTACCACAGCCACAAAGTCATAAACTATGCTTATTTCTTAAATTATTCATCATATAATGTGATTTTAAACCGAACCCTAACCTTAACCCTAACCCTAACCACTCTGCTAACCTTATACCTAACCTGAACCTTTGATTGAGACCAAAAATGAAGATTGTTGGTGCACAGGCAAGAAGTGAGGCTGGAGGTGAGGTCTTTGCCAGAGCTCCATTGATGGGCACAGCAGCGTAGATCAGCTCCTGGCCCCTCATCAAAAATACTTGTCAGTCACACACACGCACAGACACACAGACACACACGCACACACGCACACACACACACACACACACACACACACACACACACACACACACACACACACACACACACACACACACACACACACACACACACACACACACACACACACACACACACACACACAGAGCACTGATTACATATTATCAATGGTGGCTATGATTAGCCTGGGGGAACCAACCTGATCACTGCGTTAGTTTGATACGTTTGATAACCCAATTGTGAAACATCATTTTTGTAAACCAACCTTATGTGCTGGTTATTTTCTACTTCTTAGATGCATATACTGTCCAAGACATAACCTAGCCTGGTAGAACCAGCCTGATGGCTGTGTTCACCATTCTATTTCACTTCAGATATCCTTAAATGTGAAGTCTCAAGGTTTTGCTCGCCTGTGGTAGAGTATCTCATGATAAGCTGTAGACCACACTATTACCAAGAGAGTTTTCATCTATATTTTTCGTAACTGTCTATTTACCACCACAAACCAATGCAGGCACTAAGTCAGCACTCAATGAGCTGTATAAGGCCATAAGCAAACAGGAAAAAACTCATCCAGAGGTTGCGCTCCTAGTGGCCTGGGACTTTAATGCAGGGAAATTTAAATCTGTCTTACCTCATTTCTACCAGCATGTTAAATGTGCAACCAAGAGGGAACAATCTCTAGACCACCTTTACTCAACACACAGAGAAATTTAAAAAGCTCTCCCTCGCCTTCCATTTGGCAAATCTGACCACAATTCTATCCTCCTGATTCCTGCTTACAAGCAAACACTAAAGCAGGAAGCACCCGTGAGTCTATTAATAAAGAAGTGGTCAGATGACGTAGATACTAAGCTACAGGACTGTTTTGCTAGCACAGACTGGAATATGCTCTGGGATTCTTCCGATGGCATTGAGGAGTACATCACATCAGTCTCTGGCTTCATCAATAAGTGCATCGATGACGTCATGCCCACAGTGAACGTATGTACATACCCCAACCAGAAGCCATGGATTACACGCAACATCCGCACTGAGCTAAAGGGTAGAGCTGCCGCTTTCAAGGAGTAGGACTCTAACCTGGCCGCTTAAAAGAAATCTCATTATGCCCTCAGACGAACCATCAAACAGGCAAAGCCTCATTACAGGACTAAGATTGAATCGTATTACACCGGCTCAGATGCTAGTTGGATGTGGCAGGGCTTGCAAACTATTACAGACTACAAAGGCAAGCATAGCCGCAAGCTGCCCAGTGACACGAGCCTACCAGACGAGCTAAATTACTTCAAGCAACACTGAAGCATGCATGAGAGCATCAGCTGTTCTGGATGACTGTGTAATCACGCTCTCCGTAGCCGATGTGAGTAAGACCTTTAAACAGGTCAACATTCACAAGGTTGCAGGGCCAGACGGATTACCAGGGCGTGCACTCCGAGCATGCGCTGACCAACTTTACTGAATTTTTTTTTTTTTTACATTTCTACAGGAAAAGGAGGACCGAGCACGCCCTCATTCTGATCGACGGGTCTGTAGTGGAGCAGGTTGAGAGCTTCAAGTTCCGACCGCAAGGCATTACAGAGGGCAGTGGGTACGGCCCAGTACATCACTGGGGCCAAGCTTCCTGGCATCCTGGACCTCTATACCAGGCGATGTCAAGGAAGGTCCTAAAAATTGTCAAAGACTCCAGCCACCCTAGTCATAGACTGTTCTCTCTGCTACTTCACAGCAAGCGGTACAGGAGAGCCAAGTCTAGGTCCAGAAGGCTTCTTAACAGCTTCTAACCCCAAGGCATAAGACTCCTGAACAGCTAATCAATTGGCTATCCAGACTATTTGCATTGTCCCCCCCTCACCCTCATCTCACCCCCTCTTTTATGCTGCTGCTACTCTCTGGCTATTATCTATGCATAGTCACTTTAACTCTACCTACATGTACATATTACCTCAATTACCTCGACTAACCTGTGCCCCCACACATTGACTCTGTACCGGTACCCCCTGTATGTAGCCTCGCTACTGTTATTTTACTGCTGCTCTTTAACTATTTGTTACATGGAACTCTATTCCACATCAAGTAACTGATGCAAGTAATAAATTAGATGATTAAACAAATAAAAATACACCTTATGGAACTGCGGGGACCTTAAAGCAACACAAACATAAGCACAGACACATGCATACACACACACGATAATGGGTTTTGTATTGTATGAGTTAGTGGTGGTGTAGGGGCCTGAGAGCACACAATGTGTTGTGAAATCTGTGAATGTATTATAATGTTTTTAAAATTGTATAACTGCCTTAATGTTTCTAGACCCAGGAAGAGTAGCTGCTGCCTTAGCTAATGTGGATCCATAATAAATACAAATACAAAACTGCAGCAGGCCATCTTATGAGGTGGTGTTTTCTAGGAGGGCCTTTGACAGGGTGAAATTATAAACAACCAAATGGTAAATTCCATTTGGTTCAAAAGGAAGCACAAAGCTTTTAGCTAATGCACTTCACAACCAAAATGACCCTACTAGATGTATCTGCTTGGAACATTTCACATAACATACATTACCTGCCGTTGTTGATTAACCTGTCTGTGTCATCAGGGCAGTAACTCGGGTAAAGATCAGAGGTGTCATGATTTTATTGTAATTTCTAATTTTATTTCACCTTTATTTAACCAGGTAGGCCAGTTGAGAAGTTCTCATTTACAATTGCGACCTGGCCAAGATAAAGCAAAGCAGTGCGACAAAAGCAACAACACAGAGTTACACATGGGATAAACAAACATACAGTCACTAACACAATAGAAAAATCTATATACATTGTGTGCAAATGTAGTAAGATTAGGGAGGTAAGGCAATAAATAAGCCATAGTGGTGAAATAATTACAATTTAGCAATTAAACACTGGAGTGATAGATGTGCAGAGGACGATGTGCAAGTAGAGACACTGGGGTGCAAAAGAGCAAAAATAAATGACAATATGGGGATGAGGTAGTTAGGTGGGCTATTAACAGATGGGCTGTGTACAGGTGCAGTGATCGGTAAGCTGCTCTGACAGCTAGTTAGTGAGGGAGATATAAGTCTCCAGCATCAGTGATTTTTGCAATTCGTTCCAGTCATTGGCAGCAGACAACTGGAAGGAAAGGCAGCAAAAGAAGGAGTGTGCTCCTGCTGGAGCACATGCTACGGGTGGGTGTTGCTATGGTGACCAGTGAGCTAAGATAATGCGGGGCTTTACCTAGCAAAGACTTATAGATGACCTGGAGTCAGTGGGATTGGCGATGAATATGAAGCGAGGGCCAGCCAACGAAAGCATACAGTTTGCAGTGGTGAGTAGGATATGGGGCTTTGGTGACAAAACGGATGGCACTGTGATAGACTACATCCAATTTGCTGAGTAGAGTGTTGGAGGCTATTTTGTAAATGACATCACCGAAGTCAAGGATCGGTAAGATAGTCAGTTTTACAGGGGTAGGTTTGGCAGCGTGAGTAAAAAAGGCTTTGTTGCAAAATAGGAAGCCGATTCTAGATTTAATTTTGGATTGGAGATGCTTATTGCGAGTCTGGAAGGAGAGTTTACAGTCTAACCAGACACCTAGGTATTTGTATTTGTCCTCATATTTTTTTGGGGGGTCACTAAACCATTGCAATCACATTTCTGGACATGTTATGTTGCCCATCTTTGCTCCTTCTGGTAGTTCCCGGCATGATCAGGGGATCAGTCTGGCACCCAACTGTGCACTTGGTCGAACAGAAAAACAGGGTCAACAATTGTCATCGTCCCTCAATTATTAACATAGCTCGAGAAATAAGGTCATCTCATTTGGATGTTAATTCTAGGCTTTACAGATGTAGACTGACTGGCTCCAGATTGGATTATATTCAGGCCAATGACACCGTTACACTATGCAACCAACTGTGACCTGTTTCTCTGTGACCCTGGGTTGGTTTGTACGGAGGTCCAGACGGACATATGAATAAATAAATCAATTCCCTTGTTATGTTGAGATCACAACTTATTTATCTCATGATCACTGCATAACAAAAGTTATTTTGTCGAGATCCCAAGATCATTTTCTCGTGATCATGACATTATAAAAGTTGTTTTATCGAGATCACAAGATAATCAAAAGTACCACACATTTCATTAATTTGTTCAGCTGCACAATAACCACCTCATTAAGGAGCCCTGTGGCTGCGTTGATTGCAATGTACTATTGGGCATATAAGCCCTGAACGAAGCCCGAGAGGCAACCCTGTCTCCCAGGCTGCCCCCAAGACCACAGCCAATCACATGCAAGGAACAACGCAGCTAACTTGGCTAGTCTTGTGAGCTAGCTAGGTAGCTCGGTAGTCTTGTTAGCTTGCATAACTTAAATGTGTATAATTATAAGGGACACCATGTTTTGTAGATAATATTTACATTTACTGTGGGTGAGCTCCATTACTGACAGGCTGATCAGATTCAATTTCAGCCTCAGTTGCTGATAAGTCAGGGTGCTGCCTTGTAGGCTGTTTTATAGGTAAGGCTCCTTGTAGGCAGATTAGCTGTCAACGTGCTTTATAGGCAGATGCATATCTGATCCTTTATTCCTGGCAGGCTGATCAGGATTATGCCTTGTACAGTAGGCTGTCTGCAAGGAGCCTTACATATGAAACAGCCTACATGTCAGCATCCTAATATTTCAGAAAGTATTCACACCCCTTGACTTTTTCCACATTTTGTTGTGTTACAGCCTGAATTTAAAATTGATTAAATTTAGATTTTGTGTATATACAATACCCTATAATGTCAAAGTGGAATTATGTTTTTAGGAATGGTTACAAATTAATAAAAAATTAAAAGCAATTAGTATTCAGCCCTTTTGTTACGGCAAGCCTAAATAAGTTCAGAGTAAAAATGTGCTTAACAAGTCACATAATAAATTGCATGGACTCACTATGTGTGCAATAACAGTGTTTAACATGATTTTTAAATGACTACCTCATCTCTGTTCCCCACACATACAATTTTCTGTAAGGTCAGCTTAGTCAGCAGTGAATTTCAAGCACAGCTTCAACCACAAAGACCAGGGAGGTTTTCCAATGGTTGGCAAAGAAAGGCATGTTGGTAGAAAAAAGCAGACATTGAATATCCCTTTGAGCATGGTGCAGTTATTAATTACACTTTGGATGATGTATCAATACACCCAGTCACCACAAAGATACAGGCGCCCTTTTCTTCCTAACTCACTTTGCCTGAAGAGAAAGAAAACCACGCAGGGATTCCACCATGAGAACAATGGTGATTTTAAAACCATTACAGAGTTTAATGGCTGTAATAGGAGATAACTGAGGATGGATCAACAACATTTTAGTTACTCCACAATACTAATGTAAATGACAGAGTGAAAATACAGAAGCCTGTACAGAACAAAAATATTCCAAAACGTCCATCCTGTTTGCAATAAGCCAATAAAATAAAACTGAAAAAAATGTGACAAAGAAATTAACTTTTCGTCCTGAATACAAGGCATTTTGTTTGGGGCAAATCCAACACAACACATCACTGAGTACCACTCAGTACCACATATTTTCAAGCATGGTGGTGGCTGCATCACGTTATGGGTATTCTTGTTAAGGACCAGGGAGTTTTTTGGGATAAAAAGGAATAAAGCTAAGCACAGGCAAAATCAGTCTGCTTTCCAACAGACACTGGGAGACAAATTCACCTTTCAGCAGGACAATAACCTAAAACACATGGTAGAATATAGACTGGAGTGGCTTACCAAGACGACAATGAATGTTCCTAAGTGCCCTAGTTACAGTTTTGACTTATATCGGTTTGAAAATCTATGGCATGACTTGAAAATGACTGTCTAGCAATGATCAATAACCAACTTGACAGAGATTTAATATTTTTTTAAGAATAATGGCCAAAAATTGTACAATACCGGTGTGCAAAGCTCTTAGAGACTCGGTGCCAAAGATGATTCTAACATGTATTGACTCAAGGAGTTGAATACTTATCTAATCAAGATATATTAGTGTTTTATTTTCCCTTTTTAAATATTTATATTTTTGTCCCACTTTGACATTACACTCTGACTACTTTGTGTCAATTTTGACATTAAAATAAGTGTTTCTGACTCTTATCGAGGTCACATAGGCCGTTTTCAAGGGGATTCGTTGTTTTAATAGGCTCTTTGGCATAATTTTCACATATCACCTAGATCAGTAGTTCCCAACCTTTTCGGTTACTGTACCACCAACTGAATTTCGCTCTTCCCGGAGCACCCTTGAAGCACCCCATCATGTGCATTTTACCAGTAGGTCTATTGTCTCATGAGTCTTCTGAAGTACCCCCTATGAATAGGTCAAGTACCCCTAGGTGTCCTAGTACCCCTGTTGGGAACAACTTACCTAGACTAAAGGCCAACTGAACATACACTTTCTATTTGCCTTATCTGTGGTTCAGGTGGAGACATCTCTCAGAGGAAGGCTGAAGTCACAGTTAATCTTCATTATCCTTTGCCTTATTGATTCTGTCTATCCTACCCACCTCACAATGGTCTTTTCCTTCACCTTGCGGAATTGCCTGCCACTTTCCTCCATGGCAAAGAGTGGTTGCTATAGCAATAGACTGTTCGATCTAACCACAGACCCAAGTTCTGATTGATGAAAATAGTACTTCAATGTCTCCTCTCTTAATTGCAGTTGGCTTGGATGAATGGTTCTGAACATTAATTTGCTTGGAAAAGGACAACATGAGGATGAAATGAGAAAGGAACAGCCAGAAAGGGTATCGAAGCATTTGATATGCATCCAGAACAACTCAGGACTATTGCCACTGGGCACACACTGGTTGAACTAACATTGTTTCCACGTAATTTCAATGAAATTAAGTTGAACCAACGTGGAATAGATGTTGAATCTGTGCCCAGTGGGTTGAGACCTGAGTGAGAAGGATTTCTTTACAAATACTACAATACAAAGAAATGTTCAAATGACCCACCTGTAAGTCAAAAAGGCCTAAAAAAAAACACAATGCTGTGTCACTCAAAGAGGTTACCATTAATTTGGAATAATTCTTATTATCCTGCTAATGAGATTGTAAAATAATGGACAAGAGAAGGATGTTTTTCCACCAAGGGCCACATCACATGTGACCCGGGTTACATCCCAAATGGCACCCTATTCCCTTTATAGTGCACTACTGGGGAATAAGGTGCCATTTTGGACTCACCCCCAGGACAGATGTAGACTGACCTCAGGAAGACCATTCACTCACATGTTGTTCTGCTAATTGAAAAGAACGACTCGGATTTCCTGGTGACACAAATGGTCTCTAAGCCTTTTTTATTGCCTAACAAAAAGACTACATGTTTGCAGCAGCTTAACCTTTCTATCTGCCAGTGGGCAATTTAGCACTGAAGTGAAAATTAGAGATATTAGTCAACTAGATAGGGAGAAATTGTTAATTAGATGTTCGAAGCTGGAGATGCTAGTGTCAATCTACCAATGCAGAAGAATGTATTTTGGTCTTTGAGCATATTCAAGCCCTTGCACTTTCATTTGGATACAGGATTATGGTGAAGGAAGGAAAAAACAACATGGAAACAGCTTAACATTTTTGACCTGTTAATAAGGGTTACAGACACTGTGGAATTCTACACTTAACTAAAAGAAAGGATGAAGTAGTTTCAAAACATGATCGGTTGATTACTGATAAATTGCCAGGATCTTTTAAGGATACTTTTGTAATTTCACAGTTTGCTGTGGCTGTTAAACATCATTGTTCTGTTGGTGGTGTTGCATGGTGTGCACTCATTCTGTTAAAATGGATGTGTTCATTTTCATCCTGGTCCATGATGGATACATGTGACCAGTAGCAATGGAAAGGAGCTCTGCATATTCCGCATTGATGCTTTTTAAAGGACTGGACTATTATATAAGGTTGTAGGATCTTAATTTGATCACCTTGTTGCAGGAGAACTTTATTGCAATGCAGTAACTTATTTGAGTTTTAAAAAGCATTCTGATGTTGTACTTTTCACTTTGATATTTCAGACTTGATTTTCCCTTACGAAAAATGTATCAACCCTACAAAATGACCATGAATTATTATCCACATCATATTTCACATTTTGTGTTGCTGCAGGATTATTTTCCTGCTGTATCAAACTGGCTCAATTTAAAATCCGACATCTGTAGTAGTTCCATTTGGGTTGTAGTCTGTTCCTAAATTGTATTTTCAGCCAGTTGGAGCAGCTTTGGAGAACCCACATCTAAGTGGGTCTTGTATGTCTCATCTGCCAACAAACCAACTACGATACAGACCAACCTACTGTAGTAGACCTACAGTATGACAATCCCAGTCTTTCATATTTCAATTTTTGGGCCCATGGTTACATTTAAATGCAATCCAGTCTTTAGAGCAATGTACATAAGGGATTATACACTGAGGGAACAAAACATTATGAACACCTGCTCTCTCCATGACATAAACTCCAGGTGAATCCAGGTGAAAGCTATGATCCCTTATTGATGTCACTTGTTAAATCCACTTCAATCAGTTTGGATTATGGGGAGGAGATGGGTTAAAGAAGGATTTTTAAGTCTTGAGACATTTGAGACATGGATTGTGTATGTGTGCCCTTTAGAGGGTGAATGGGTTAGACAAAATATTGAAGTGCCTTTGACCAGGATATGGTACAGTTTCCTGTGTGTGTCAAGAATGGTCCACCACCCAAAGGACATCCAGCCAATTTGACACAACCATGGGAATCATTGGAGTCAACATGGGCCAGTATCCCTGTGGACTGCTTTCGACACCGTGTAGAGTCCATGCTCCGACAAATTGAGGCGGCCCTCTTTAATCTTTTATCGAGATTGATTTCATCTGTTTTTTTAGTGCCAACAGTGGCGACAAGAATGTAGTATGACTTACCTCATGCTAAAAGACTTTTATAAGGTAGACTTGAGTTTGAATGACCAAGGAACTGTATGTGTCTGTAGGATGTCATGGTATAAGGGAAATGTTCCCAACCATTCTATTGATTCCATAGGCAGAATCCAACCTAGAATGCTTGAGATCCTTGCACTCAATTCTTACATGTATTTGATTTGACCTTCTTCCCATGTGTTTTTATGTACCACCACCAGTATACCAAAGAGTGTCCCCATTTGAAAATATTACGGTTTGAGTATTTTGAGTCCTTCTAAGACTCTTAACATAGTTTGAGGATCAGGATTAGCATCTCAATGTTAATTCTAATCCAAACATTTTAACAATTCATTCCGGAGTTCTGACTCTTAATTGCCTCAAATGATGTCCTTGCCACTTGAATAAAAACATAAACACCATGTAATTGAGAAATACTGAGATATTACAGTGTGTTATATATTGTGTGTTTCAGTAATACAATGCCTTGCTGCTATTGGATAGTTTTTTTTATTAATAGAAGTATGTAGGCCTGCTGGTACTACTCTATGGCCTTAACATGCAGCCAAATGTATTCACCTTGTAGCCATTTCCTGATTTGCACTGCTAAACCACATTTTGCACTACTCATGAACACATTTCTGTATATTGAGTGCAGTTCCTGTGAGGGTCTTGCTCTGTAATGTGACAAGTGGGTGAGTTTTTACTCACTTTCATGCCATTTTTCTGCAATCAATGCAAACCACGACCAAGCAAATGTCAGCAATGGGACAAGGGGCAAAAAGTACACTGTTCAACAAATCCACTACATATGAGAAAATGATGTGGGGCTTATTATTTCACACACTTCAACTTGGGGGGCAAGAACACTTCTGAAATGTCAACCACATAGAGATGATCATAGAAATCCCATTCACTTATTCTACTGTCACACTGCAATTAGCAGATATCATTAGTGGAAGGGCAGTTTCTGACCCATAGAGTTCAGCTGGCCCTAGACTACAGATGCTTGCCATGTGAAGACTGGTGGTGATAGGCACAGTAGTCCAGCAGCAGGGGAAAAAACTTTCTCTCTGACGAGAGAATAGGAGATAGAAATAAACTCTCCTACATGTTAATCCCCATTGAGGAACATTCTGTCCACGTCCCAAATGCCATCCTATTCCCTATATAATGCACTACTTTAGACCAGGACTCTGGTCAAAAGCTGTACCCTATTCCTTATATAATGTACTACTTTTGACCAGGTCAAAAGTAGTGTACCATATAGGGAATATGGTGCCATTTTGGGACGCATTCTCTTACTGTCTCCCTCACTTCACACCCTCCTTAGCTTAACGTATTGAGACTTGCATACCATCTTGGTGCAACTAACCTGCATAGACATTTCTATCCAGACCATTATGTCTACAGTTCATGTGTTTTAAATTGTATGGTCATCAACCTTGGTCCTGCAGAGTGTATGCAAACATTTATTCCAGACCAGCACTAAAACAAATGTTTTCTTTGACTAGCCTGCATGCCACTTCTTATGATTACAAGAAAATACAGACACATGTGAAATATTGAAATATACATTTCTCAAAAAGAAAGTAAGTAAACGTTTCAGGAATTACTGTTAATAAGTGGCTGATTGACACTGTCAAACCTGCTATTTTAATAGCCTGGAGAAAAAATGGTTTGTCAAGTGGAGCCAATCACGTTCTTTATTTGATATACATTGATGAGCTATCATTAATATAGAGCACTAGTATAGAACAGAATGGAGGAAACCCATTCATATGCATCTGGACTGGTTTTCTGAAGCAGCAGCAGTAACACAGCTCCAATGTGCTCTGAGGGCAGCGACATCAAACTGTCATTACGGCACCTGCTTTGGTAGCGGTCGTTTGATAGCCTCCTAGAGTAGAGAGAGAGAAACGAGGACACTGATACAGGGCAGAGTGTGAGAGACTGCGAGTTAAGTGAGAGGATATAGCCAGCCTACACAACAGGGACCTCAATACAATTAATCCAATGGACGTGATGCTTATACTGATAAGAATTGCGCTCGTGGGCTTCATCTGCCTGTTTCTAGCATCCGCTGGGTTGGCCTGTGGTCCAGGCAAGGGATATGGAAAACAAAGACATCCGAAAAAACTAAAGCCTTTGGCTTACAAGCAGTTCATTCCCAACGTGGCGGAGAAAACCCTTGGGGCCAGTGGCAAATACGAAGGGAAGATCACAAGGAACTCTGAAAGATTTAAAGACCTGACACCAAACTACAATCCTGACATTATTTTCAAAGATGAGGAAAACACTAATGCTGACAGACTTATGACACAGGTAGGCTATAGTGAGAAAGCGCATGAAGATGTATATTGTGGGTCCTGAATGATCATTTGGCACAAGCACAATGAATGACGCTCAATTTGAAGTGACAGTTGTTCAATATTTATGATTTGCCTTTATGGTTACTATGCATACCTATGTATAATATAGATTTTAAACAATTTCAAACAAACTGTGCACCATATCGGACTCTTTTTGTCTATGGACAGCTCTACCCTGTGTCTCCAGTTGGGCTTATCAGAGCATGAAAATTAAGACAAGTCGTTATGGATGCCATGCGCACGACTGCTACCACTTATTAAAGGGGCTGGTTCTAGACAGTTAATGTTAGGCTATGATAAACTTGTATTATGGACTACCCCCCCTCCCATCCCTCTCTATCTCTCTCTTTCACACACACAAGCGCAGAGTGAGAGAGAGATCGACTAGGGATAATTAATTCATTTAGATTAGCAGCGTCACTCGATAATCCATAACCATCTATACCATTTCTAAAATGTTTATTCGTTTCTTTTCAAATCGAAAAATGTACATAAATAAAAACATATATTGGAACAGATGCGTCTATATACAATCAATAAAGCCATGTCTTTAGTTGCATGCTATATACGTGTGTGTGTGTGTGTGTGTGTGTGTGTGTGTGTGTGTGTGTGTGTGTGTGTGTGTGTGTGTGTGTGTGTGTGTGTGTGTGTGTGTGTGTGTGTGTGTAACCCTCCAATTTAACCCCGTGTGTTTCCTGACATCTCAATGATCTATTTATGCTTTTCAGAGATGTAAGGACAAACTGAACTCTTTGGCTATTTCAGTCATGAATCAATGGCCGGGAGTGAAGCTGCGCGTGACAGAAGGCTGGGACGAGGATGGACACCATTTCGAAGAATCTTTACACTATGAAGGAAGGGCTGTGGATATCACCACCTCTGACAGAGATAAGAGCAAATATGGAATGTTATCCCGGCTCGCGGTGGAGGCAGGATTCGACTGGGTCAATTATGAATCCAAAGCCCATATTCATTGTTCTGTGAAAGCAGGTAAACACAACGAACGAACAATTAATAGTAATAACAATAATAATAATATATTTTTATGTAAATTTCAAATGTAGAAAAAAGAGTATAAATGACTTCCTCAACCGTTCATGCACTGTTTATTACGCACGTTGCTACGTCAAGAAAACAATGATTTGTTAGGGTTTGTTCGATAGGCCTAGTGCAGTCCCTTGTTATTACACAGTTATAAGACAATACTTGTGACTCATGTTGCAATGTCAACTGTCCTATCCCATTTGTTAGATCAGTAAGCCCTATATTTGTCCAGGTCATTCAGTTTACATTTAGAATTGTATGGCAATAGTGACTTGGTCCAAAGTATTTATTTATTTACTTTTTATTGTCTGCTCTTCTCCAGAAAATTCAGTTGCTGCAAAGTCGGGTGGCTGCTTCCCTGGATCTGCCTCAGTTCTCCTCGAGGATGGTCGAAGCAAGCTGGTAAAAGAACTGGAGGTGGGCGACAAGGTGCTAGCAGCAGACATAGAAGGAAATATTGTGTCCAGCGATTTCCTCATGTTCTTGGACAAAGATCCAGTGTCAAAACGCGAATTTTATGTTTTTGAAACAGAGAAGCCCAACCGAAAGTTAAGACTGACCCCGGCTCACCTGGTCTTCATCACCAGTAACGTTACGGATGACGATATGACTGCAGTGTTTGCCAGTAATGTAAAACCTGGGCAACAGGTGTTTGTTGTGGATGAGGCCGTAGACCACCTGAAGGCAGTCACTGTGGAAAGGATTTACGTGGAAGAATACGAGGGATCTTATGCCCCAGTAACCTCACAAGGGACCATCATAGTTGACCATGTTTTGGCGAGCTGTTACGCGGTAATCGAGGACCACAAATCGGCGCACTGGGCCTTTGCGCCAGTCCGGTTGGGGCACGCGTTGATGTCCTTCACAGATCTAGTCAAAAAGCGCGAGGACATACGTCAGAGAGATGGAATTCACTGGTACTCAGACATTCTATACCACATAGGGACATTGCTGCTGGACATAAACTCCTTTCATCCTCTAGGAATGTCCCAAAGCTGAGACTTGAGTCGTTTTTATTTGTCCATTTCAAAGACACAAATGAATGCTCTTAAAGATGGAAATACTTTTGGGCACTGGAGCCATACATGTATATTCTTATTTATTCTCTTGTTTTCCTCCTATCAAGAACCAGTCAAATTTAGTCGTCTAGGATAGTGTGAACAATCTGTGAATAATTTATTTCTAAACATTTGAGAAAAAAACTGTTGATGATCGTTATGTGCAAATGTGAATTGACTGTTATATTTTCTT
The DNA here is from genome assembly GCF_034236695.1 of Oncorhynchus nerka. Lineage (NCBI taxonomy): Eukaryota > Metazoa > Chordata > Actinopteri > Salmoniformes > Salmonidae > Oncorhynchus > Oncorhynchus nerka. The sequence goes on along the minus strand of NC_088424.1, from coordinate 22,902,465 downwards.
GGATGAACATAGTGTTGCTTCAATAAATTATGTTTTTATACACTGAAACATGTAGCCTGCATGTCAACCTGAACAAATAGCCAACATTCTCACATTTCGTTTTCTAAAATGGACATGGTTCAGCAACAGAGAAATGAGTAATCATATGAAAGAAGTGCCTTTATGGTTGTGAACCCATAAATGCCATAGCGGACTAAAAACGATTAGACTTATTCAGAAACAAACTTTGTAAGTCTTTAATATAATAGCCTACATTAGGCTTATTTTGCCAAATACGTTTCAGATTAAGAATGATTTAGAATTCAATATCACTATATTCATCTTAACTTCTGTCCACTCAGAATTGGGCACTGTCAGAAATATGTCTGTGCCTGCTTCTTCTCAATCAAACCATGGAGCAACTGGAGCCTCTGGTGGCCATGAACCACCTATATCATCTGATCTGGTCAAAGCTACCACTTTGACCCTGCAAGAAAGCACCTGTTCTATATAAGAGTAGGCCTTCAGATATTAGTTCTATTTTACATTTAGTCAATCATATTCTCACTTCATTTCTTGGTCTTTCATAATGGCTCTGAAATAATGAATGAATAAAGCCGAGAGAATGAATCAGAGAGCCCTTAGCCCAACTTTAAGACTGTTTTCTTCAACCCCTGGCCCCACGTGCAGGCCTAGGTTACATTCCCTAAGCAACCATGGTAATTTAGGCTACTCACAATAACACTGCTCCACTTTGACACACTTGGCAGTTGGTCAAACAGATGTCATGTCAAGAACTGAATCACACAACTTAATCAATAACTGCTTAGTCTATTCTCATCAACCCCCACCTCCAACATGCTTCACAAAAACAGGGGCAAACACAATACCTTAACCGACAGAAATCACTAAAAACTGAATATGCGTGATTATCCATGTTTATCGTCTCAACACAGACTTGTCAAATATGCTACACATAACTCTACACTGTATCATTATTCAAGATCATCTTGACTTACAGTGCATTCGGAAAGTATTCAGACCCCTTGACTTTTTTCACATTTTGTTACGTTACAGCCTTATTCTGAAATTTATTACATTGTTTTCTTCCCCCCTCATCAATCTACACAAAACAGCCCATAATGACAAAGCAAAAACTGTTTTTTATTTTTATTTTTGCAAATGTATTAAAAATTAAAAACTGAAATAATACATTTACATAAGTTTTCAGACTCGTTACTCAGTACTTTATTGAAGCATCTTTGGCAGTTATTACAGCCTCAAGGCTTCTTGGGTATGACGCTGCAAGCTTGGCACACCTGTATTTGGGGAGTTTCTCCCAGATCCTTTCAAGCTCTGTCAGATTGGATGGGGAGCGTTGCTGCACAGATATTGTCGTGTCTCTCCAGAGATGTTCGATTGGGTTCAAGTCCAGGCTCTGGCTGGGCCACTCAAGGACATTCAGAGACTTGCCCCGAAGCCACTCCTGCATTGTCTTGGCTGTGGGTCTAGGGTCGTTGTCCTGATTGAAAGTGAACCTTCGGCCCAGTCTGAGGTCCTGAACGCTCTGGAGCAGGTTTTCATCAAGGATCTCTCTGTACTTTGCTCTGTTCATTTTTCCCTCAATCCTGAATAGTCTCCTAGTCCCTGCCTCTGAAAAACATCCCTACAGCATGATGCTGCCACCACCATGCTTCACCGGTGGGATGGTGAAAGGTTTCCTCCAGACGTGACACTTGGCATTCAGGCGAAAGTGTTCAATCTTGGTTTCATCAGACCAGAGAATCTTGTTTCTCACGGTCTGAGAGTGCCTTTTGGCAAATTCCAAGCGGGCTGTCATGTGCCTTTTACTGAGGAGTGACTTGCATATGGCCACTGTACAATTAAGGCCTGATTAGTGGATTGCTGCAGAGATGGTTGTCCTTCTGGAAGGTCCTCCCATCTTCACAGAGGACCTCTGGAGCTCTGTCAGAGTGACCATCAGACCGGGTTCTGTTCTTGGTCACCTCCCTGACCAAAGCCCTTCCACCCCAATTGCTCAGTTTGGCAAGGCGGCCAGCTATAGGAAGAGTCTTGGTGGTTCTAAACTTCTTCCATTTAAGAATGATGGAGGCCACTGTATTCTTGGGGACCTTCAATGCTGCAGAACTGTTTGGTAACCTTCCCTAGATCTGTGCCTCAACACAATTCTGTTTCTGAGCTCTCCTTCAACCTCATGGCTTGGTTTTTGCTCTGACATGCACTGTCAACTGTGGGACCTTATATAGACAGGTGTGTGACTTTCCAAATCATGTCCAATCAATTGAATTGACCACAAGTGGACTCCAATCTCAAGGCTGATCAATGGAAACAGGATGCACTTGAGCTCAATTTCGAGTCTCATAGCAAAGGGTCTGAATACTTATGTAAATAAGGTATTTCTGATTTATAAAAAACTGTTTTCACTTTGTCATTATGGGGTTTTGTGTGTGGGGTTTTGTGTGTAAATTGATGACGGAAAAAAACTATTTGAATTCATTTTAGAACAAGGCTGTAATGTAACAAAATCTTGAAAAAGTCAAGGGGTCTGAATACTTTACGAATGCACTGTATGTTACTGTGACTATGACAGAACAAAAGTCACTACAGTCACTATATTTGTCATTTGTCATTTTATAGAGCAAAGCATAGATTTTTGAGCAGCGTAATGGCCTTTTCAGAGTAGAAAGTTGTTATTCTGGGAACTGAGAAAACAAGCGTCACCTTAATCCTCTCTTGGGTCCAGAGTTTGACAGATTAGAAATAATCTGAATGCCCTAAAATGCCTTCAGTGGATGACTGGGCAAAGGTAGTATGCCTATTAAATATCATATTTGCAGAAATGTGTAATTTTTCATAAAACTTTTTCTCTGTTCAGAATGTGAACCAGCAGGGTCGGAGTTTACCTTTATTTTCTGTTTCATTCAGTACCATGCAGCCTTGCCCACAAGGTGGTGCTATGCACTAAACATAAACTTGTCCAGGGAGAAATGTTGGCGTCTGTGTAATTGACACCTACATGGCATGGAAGTGTTGAGCCACCTTACACGAGGACATTGGACATTGTCACTGAAAAATAAAGGCACTGAATGTAGGCCTATTATCTTATCAAAAGCAAGCACCATAAAAACACCCCCAGTAGCTGCATTTCTCACCACCTGTCCACCTGCTCTATTCAGGAGCCGTTCTATCTTGAGATGTTTATGTTTTACCAGTCTAGTGATTAGAAGTTCCTTGTGGCATGACGGAAGGCCCCTTTGGCTCCTGAATTCCCTATGTATCTCCACTGGCACAGGACGAGAGCAATTCATGACGCTTTCCAGACGTAAAATCTTTACTGAAGATATTAAAAGCAAGTAACATGAAGCAACTTTGCATATAACAAGAACCATATGCTCTCTCCTCTCACCTGTGCTAACATTTCCTGGAGACCTCCCTCTGGACACAAACTGGTTGAATCTACCTTGTTTCAATGTCATTTGTCAACGTATTGTGACGTGGAATCTACACATAAAATACATCAGATTTGCAAAAAGTCATCGATTTAGGCAGTTGTTTGAGTGTGAAATTTCAAAAACAGGATTATGTCATCATGGTAACCAATTTTAAACATAGACAAACCTTGTATAAATAGGTTGAATTTGTGCCTTTGAAATAGCGTCAGACCTTCAAAGTTATATCCACTATCAGAAAAAAACTATAGGCTGACCAGCACCTCCTACTGGAGAACTGATTTCTCTACAGCTATCTCTTCAGTGTCCCATGCAGGGACCATTCTTGATACACACGAGAAACTATTGAGTGTGAAAACCCCAGCAGCGTTGCAGTTCTTGACACACTCAAACTGGTGCGCTTGGCACCTACTACCATACCCCATTCACAGGCACTTAAACATTTAGTCTCTGAATATTCACCCTCTGAACGGCACACAGACACAATTAATGTCTCTTTCATCTCAAGCATTAAAAATCCTTCTTTAACCTGTCTCCACCCCATCATCTACACTGATTGAAGTGGATTAAACAGGTGACATCAATAAGGGATCATATCTTTAACCTGGATTCACCTGGTCAGTCTATGTCATGGAAAGTGTTCCTAATGTTTTGTGCACTCAGTGTATAAAGTATGGTTACGTTCCATTTGCTCTGTTAAACCGACGCTTTGGAATGACTTCAATAGCAACAGTGAATATATTTAGTTATTAAAACATCTCTCAATAATCGTTCTCACAATAGCACATTGGTAGTAGTCAGTGACAAATATCCAAGCTGGGCTTGGTTAAAACTGTGGATGGGAGACCAAATGAATAGCTGTAGAGAAATCAATAAAAAGTATATATTTTTTAATGGATAAAAGGTTGAATACCTGACATTGTTTCAGAGCTGCAAATTCAACATATTTCATACAACGCTTGTCTTTGTTGAAATATTGGTAAATAGGACCTTTTCAAATCAAATCAAGTTTTATTTGTCACCTTATCGTGAAATGCTTTCTTACAAGCCCTTTCCCAACAATGCAGAGTTAAAAAGTAAGACAAAGGATAAATACAAATAAATAAAAGGAAATAGTAATACAGTGCAAATAGTCAGGGTAGCCATTTGGTTAAGTGTTTAGCAGTCTTTTGGCCTGGGGGTAGACGCTGTTCAGGAGCCACACCATTGTGGGTGAACAGGGAGTACAGGAGGAGACTGAGCACGCACCCCTGACGGGTCCCCATGTTGAGGATCAGCGTGGCGGATGTGTTGTTACCTACCCTTTCCACCTGGGGGCGACCTGTCAGGAAGTCCAGGGACCAGTTGCGAGGGAGGTGTTTAGTCCCAGGGTCCATAGCTTAGTGATGAGCTTTGAGGGCATTATGGTGTTGAACTCTGAGCTGTAGTCAATGAAAAGCATTCTCACATAGGTGTTCCTTTTGTCCAGGTGCGAAAAAGCAGTGCAGAGTGCAATAGAGATTGCATCATCTGTGGATCTGTTGGGGCGGTATGTAAATAGGCGTAGGTCTAGGGTTTCTGGGATAATTGTGTTGATGTGAGCCATGACCAGTCTTTCCAAGTCTACAGATGTGAGTGCTATGGGTCGGAAGTCATTTAGACAGGTTACCTTCATGTTCTTGGGCACTGGGACTATGGTTGTCTGCTTGAAACATGTTGGTATTACAGACTCAAACAGGGAGAGGTTGAAAATGTCAGTGAAGACAGTTGCCAGTTGGTCAGCACATGCACGGAGTACATGTTCTGGTAATCCGTCTGGCCCTGCGGCCTTGTGAATGTTGACCTGTTTAAAGGTCTTACTCACATCGGCTATGGAGAGCGTGATCACACAGTTGTCCGGAACAGCTGGTGCTTTCATGCATGTTTCAGTGTTACTCACCTCGAAGCGAGCATAGAAGTAATTTAGCTCTTCTGGTAGGGTCGTGTCGCTGGGCAGCTCGCGGCTGTGCTTCCCTTTGTAGTCTGTAATAGTTTGCAAGCCCTGTCACATCCGATGAGCGTCGGAGCCGGTGTAGTACGATTCGATCTTAGTCCTGTATTGCTCCTTGAAAGCAGCAGCTCTACCCTTCTACCCAAAATACCGTAGATCCTATGTGAAAGCAGTAACACTATACTGTACTAAATACCAGTGTGACTGTTAATCTGATCCAAGATGGCGTTGCAGTAAGACGTGTGTGTTTGTCTTTGTCTTATCCCGTGTCTTATCCCGTGTAAATAGCCGGCCTTTCTCGTATTATCTTAATCTCACTTTCTATCTACGAACTAAATATACTTTCCTGCAACCCACCTCACCCAATGTGGAATGGATCTGCTATTTTATTTCCTTATAACTGGAACTTCCATCAGGAGCTAGCCAGCTAACTAGCTTCCAGTCTTTGTTTGCAACGGCTAGCGATCTTCACCTTTCTCTCAGTCACCATCCAGCCTTAGCTTGGACAACACCTGCCAGTCTACACAGCGCGATATCAACCCATAACATGTCGGACTGCTTCTCTCTACCACATCACCGGATTCCTGCCGCTCTGGATCATTACACCAGATCATCGCAGCTTGCTAGCTGCAAATGAGTGGCTACTGTTAGCTAACACCTGTGTCCCGAAACAAGCACCAGCTAGCCTTGAGCTAGCCTCGGGTTAGGCCCATATAACAGCTCATTCTAGGGATACAATTCCTCCTTTGCCAATTGAACTGGACCCTTTATTGTTGACACAGAGCCCCGCTGATCCATCATGCCTGCACTGCCGACGTGACCGCCCGATGTGGTATCAAAAGGTTATTCTGTTACGATGTCACCGAAGAACCATCTACTAGCCCCGGACCGCTAGCTTTTTGGAACGCTGTGTCCCCTGCTCACCTAGTGTAGTAGTGACTACTGAACGGCACCCTGACTCACCTATAGCTGCTCTTTTGACCTTATGATCACTTGGCTACACAGCTGATGTCTCCTGGACTGTTTCAATAACACAGTACCTAATTTTGTTTAAGTATCAGCCCAAGCCTCGAACTCAGGTCCTGTATCTAACTGACCCGCTCTGCCCATTCATCGCCATTTACCCGTTGTTGTCTTAGCTCTCCTGATCAACACCTGTGATTGCATTATGCCTCTCTCTAATGTCAATATGCCTTGTCTACCTACTGTCTTGTCTAGTTCTTATTGTTTTATTTCACTGTAGAGCCCTCAGTCCCGTTCAAAATGCCTTAGCTCTTCTGTCCCACCCCCACAAGACCTCACCTGACTTAACTGGTGCCTCCAGAGACGAAACCTCTCTCATCATCACTCAACGCCTAGGGTTAGGCGTTGTCTTAGCCTCCAGTATTTATGCTGCAGTAGTTTATGTGTCGGGGGGGGGCTAGGGTCAGTCTGTTATATCTGGAGTATTTCTCCTGTCTTATCCGGTGTCCAGTGTGAGTTTAAGTATGCTCTCTCTAATTCTCTCTTTCCTTCTTTCTTTTTTTCTTTCTTTCTTTCTCTCTCTCGGAGGACCTGAGCCCTAGGACCATGCCTCATGACTACCTGGCCTGATGACTCTTTGTTGTCCCCAGTCCACCTGGCCATGCTGCTGCTCCAGTTTCAACTGTTTTGCCTGCGGCTATGGAACCCTGACCTGTTCACTGGTCGTGCTACCTGTCCCAGACCTGCTGTTTTCAACTCTCTAGAGACAGCAGGAACGGTAGAGATACTCTGAATGATCGGCTATGAAAAACCAACTGACATTTACTCCTGAGCTGCTGACCTGTTGCACCCTCGACAACCACTGTGATTATTATTATTTGACCCTGCTAGTCATTTATGAACATTTAAACATCTCGGCCATGTTCTGTTATAATCTCCACCTGGCACAGCCAGAAGAGGACTGGCCACCCCTCATAGCCTGGTTCCTCTGAAGGTTTCTTCCTAGGTTCTGGCCTTTCTAGGGAGTTTTTCCTTGCCACCGTCCTTCTACACCTGCATTGCTTGCTGTGTGGGATTTTAGGCTGGGTTTCTGTACAGTACTTTGAGATATCAGCTGATGTAAGAAGGTTTTCATAAATGAATTTGACTTGAAATTGGATTTGATTACCTCCACTGTACTCACATCCTACCATACCATTGTCTGTACATTATGCCCTGAATCTATTCTACCACGCCCAGAAATATGCAACTTTTTTGCTCTGTCCCCAACGCACTAGACGACCAGTTCTTATAGCCTTTAGCCATACCCTTATCCTACTCCTCCTCTGTTCCTCTGATGATGTAGAGTTTAACCCAGGCCCTGTAGACCCCAGTTCCACTCCTATTCCCCAGGCGGTATCATTTGTTGACTTCTGTAACCATAAAAGCCTTGGTTTCATGCATGTTAACATCAGAGGCCTCCTCCCTAAGTTAGTTTTATTCACTGCTTTAGCACACTCCGCCAACCCTGATGTTCCAGCCGTGTCTGAATCCTGGCTTAGGAAGGCCACCAAGAATTCTGAAATTTCCATCCCCAACTAGAACATTCCATCCCCAACTAGCCAAAGGGGGTGGAGTTGCAATCTACTGCAGAGATAGTGTGCAGAGTTCTGTCATGCTATCCAGGTCTGTGCCCAAACAGTTCGAGCTTCTACTTCTAAAAATCCATCTTTCCAGAAATAAGTCTCTTACTGTTGCCGCTTGCTATCGTCCCCCCTCAGCCCCCAGTTGTTCCCTGGACTCCATATGCAAATTGATTGCCCCCCATTTATCTTCAGAGTTTGTACTGTTAGGTGACCTCTACTGGGATATGCTTAACACCCTGACTATCCTACAATCTAAGCTAGATGCCCTCAATCTCACACAAATTATCAAGGAACCTACCAGGTACAACCCTAAATCCGTAAACACGGGCAACCTCATAGATACCATCCTGACCAACCTGCCCTCTAAATACACCTCTGCTGTCTTCAACCAGGATCTCAGCGATCACTGGCTCATTGCCTGCGTCCGTCAAATGACCACCCCTCAACACTGTCATACGCTCCCTAAAACGCTTCAGCGAGCAGGCCTTTTTAATCGACCTGGCCCGGGTATCCTGGAAGGATATGGACCTCATTTTGTCAGGAGAGGATGCCTGGTTATTTTTTTTAAGTACTTTCCTCACCATCTTAAATGACAATGCCGCAAATAAAAAAATGTAGAACTAAGAACAGATATAGCCCTTGGTTCACTCCAGACTTGACTGCCCTTGACCAGCACAAAAACATTCTGTGGTGTACTGCATTAGCATCGAATAGCCCCCGTGATATGCAACCTTTCGGGGAAGTTAGGAACCAATATACACAGGCAGTTAGGAAAGCAAAGGCTAGCTTTTTCAAACAGAAATTTGCTTCCTGTAGCACAAACTCCAAAATGTTCTGGGACACTGGAGTCCATGGAGAATAGGAGCACCTCCTCCCAGCTGCCCACTGCACTGAGGCTAGGAAACCTCCAGACGAGCTTCAATGCCATACAACACTCCTTCCAATTCAAATAAAACTAAATGCATGCTCTTCAACCGATCGCTGCCCGCACCAGCCTGCCTGTCTGTCTAGCATCACTACCCTGGATGGTTCTGACTTAGAATATGTGGACAACTACAAATACTTAGGTGTCTGGTTAGACTGTAAACTCTCCTTCCAAACTCACATTAAGCATCTCCAATCCAAAATTAAATCTAGAATCGGCTTCCTATTTCGCAACAAAGCATCCTTCACTCATGCTGCCAAACATACCCCCAAACATACCCATCGCCGATCGGCGATGTCATTTACAAAATAGCCTCCAACACTCTACTCAGCTAATTGGATGTTGTCTATCACAGTGCCATCCGTCACAGTGCCATCAGTGCCATCCGTCACCAAAGCCCCATATACTTCCCACCACTGCGACCCATATGCTCTCCTTGGCTGGCCCTCGCTTCCTATTCGTTACCAAACCCACTGGCTCCAGGTTATCTATAAGTCATTGTTAGGTAAAGCCCCGCCTTATCTCAGCTCACTGGTCACCATAGCAACACCCACCCGTAGCACGTGCTCCCGCAGGTATATTTCACTGTTCATCCCCAAAGCCAACTCCTCCATTGGCCGCCTATCATTTCAGTTCTCTGCTGCCAATGACTGGAACAAATTTCAAAAATCACTGAAGCTGGAGTCTTAAATCTCCTTCACTAACTTTAAGCATCAGCTGTCAGAGCAGCTTAACAATCATTGCACCTGTACACAGCCCATCTGTAAATAGCCCACCCAACTATCTCATCTCCATATTGTTATTTCTTTTTTTGCTCCTTTGCACCCCAGTATCTCTACTTGCACATTTATCTTCTGCACATCTATCACTCCAGTGTTTAGTTGCTAAATTGTAATTATTTCGCCACAATGGCCTATTTATTGCCTTACCTCCCTAATCTTACTACATTTGCACACACTGTATATACATATTTTTATTGCGTTATTGACTGTACATTTGTTCATCCCATGTGTAACTCTGTGTTGTTTGTGTCACAGTGCTTTGCTTTATCTTGGCCAGGTCGCAGTTGTTAATGAGAACTTGTTCTCAACTGGCCTTCCTGGTTAAATAAAGGTGAAATAAAAATTAAATAAATGTAGAAGTTTTCAATTAAACAAACTTTTTCTACTCTTTCTCTGCTACTGTAAGATTAATTTCCTAGTATTTCTCTCACTTTCCCTGTCAGGTTGTTACTACTGCTGCTCTACATAATGTATGGCTTGAAACTTAACATAATATTTTCAACGTATAGTACAGTTATTGTACTGTAATAATAACTAGCAACATGCACAGTTAAAAGCTGTTTTTTAAATTATTTTTTTAAGTTAACACATGCAATACACCCTATAGACTTAAGCTGCTTGTCATGTATACTCCCTCTCCGGCCTCCAGGTCATCAGGCTGCTGATTATCCCGCACACCTGTCACCATCATCAAGCGCTCTAGCGCCTCATGACACTCACCTGGTCTTCATCACCTCCTTGATTACCTCCTTGATTACCTCCTTGATTACCTATAGACAGAAGCGTGCTACACGGCAGACCAATCCGAACTCATCTTTCGGCATGTCCACCCCCAGCCAATCATGGCTAGCAGGAAGGTTACTTTACTTTTTCTGTGGCTAAACCAATTAGGCTCATAATTTAACAATTTTATTCATATTTACAAATGGCATACAAGTTTGTTATTAAGGCACATGAAAGTTTACATGCTCCAACAGGCATTTCTGCCAAAAAGCACATTTTTTATTTATTTTTTAAGTTCACGTTCAAATGGCTCTCCTGTGTAGTAGTGATGCGTGACATACGCCTAGTTTCCTGAAACATATAATCATTCAGATTGATTCACTCTATGACAGATAATCAGTCTATTAACTCTATGAGCTTAGAGAGGCTTGTGATTGTGCAAGTACTTCTGTAGCTAGCCTGTATTCTTGGCTTCAAAACATTCACTATCTGTTTTTCACACATCCAGAACTAGGGATGAGCATTTTACATAATTTCACTATTCAAATAATATCATACATTTTGGGGGATATCTGGACAGTCAAAGTAGATGTGTTTAAAAAAATGTTTTGTTTAAACTTGGACAATTGCTTACTGCGCTGCCTGCGTGACTCAGAAGAGACGGTGCACATTGCTGCAGGGGATGGCCAGGGTCTGGTGTGTGTGACACAGGAGGGAGGGAGAGAAAAAGTAGCCATTGACTTACGCAAACTTGCAAACGCCATAGGTTATCTATCATCCCACCTGGCATGTCTTTACTGCATCAAAACAATGTAAAGAAGCTAGCTAAGATAGCCAGTTAGCTATGTTAGCTGGCCAGGTAGTTAGCTAGCTAGACAAGCTGAGGCTATGTTGCTGTGCTCTCTGTCCTTATCTAGAACCACTCCATTCAGATTAAACAACATCCTGCCTGTCGATTGCTCGTTGTAACCTATTCCTTCTCATTTAGCTAACTTAATTACATAATTTTAATTCCGTTTATTAGAGATCTCCCACTTCACTTTGCTACTCATGGAGCCACTTTTATTGGCAGATAATAACAACAAATTACACACATAAAACGTGTGTAGGCTATACGGTATGTCTTTTTATGGGGCACACGTCATACAAACTACATTAAAAAGGGAATATCACATTTACATAAGTATTCAGATCCTTTACTCAGTACTTTGTTGAAGAACCTTTGGCAGCGATTACAGCCTCAGGTCTTCTTGGTTACTACGCTACAAGCTTGGCACACCTGTATTTGGGGAGTTTCTCCCATTCTTCTCTGCAGATCCTCTCGAGCTCTGTCAGGTTGGATGGGGAGCGTTGCTGCACAGCTATTTTCAGGTCCTCCAGAAATGTTCTATCGGGTTCAAGTCCAGGCTCTGGCTGGGCCACTCAAGGACATTCAGGGACTTGTCCCGAAGCCACTCCTGCATTGTCATGGCTATGTGCTTAGGGTCGAATTCCTGTTGGAAGGTCTTGTTTCTCATGGTCTGAGAGTCTTGAGGTGCCTTTTGGCAAACTCCAAGCGGGCTGTCATGTACCTTTTACTGTGGAGTGGCTTCCGTCTTGGTGGAGTGCTGATCTCCTTCTGGAAGGTTCTCCCATCTCCACAGAAGAACTCCGGGGCTCTGTCAGAGTGACCATCGGGTTCTTGGTCAACTCCATGACCAAGGCCCTTCTCCCCCGATTGCTCAGTTTGGCTGGGCAGCCAGCTCTAGAAAGAGTCTTGGTGGTCCCAAACATCATCCATTTAAGAATGATGGAGGCCACTGTGTTCTTGGGAACCTTCAATGCTGCAGAAATGTTTTGGTAGCCTTCTCCAGATCTGTGCCTTGACAGAATCTTATCTCGGAGCTCTGCGGACAATTCCTCCGACATCATGGCTTAGTTTTTGCTCTGACATGCACTGTAAACTGTGGGACCTTATATAGACAGGTGTGTGCTTTTCCATATCATGTCCAATCAATTAAATTTACCACAGGTGGACTCCAATCAAGTTGTAGAAATGGGATCAATGAAAACAGGATGCACCTGAGCTCAATTTCGAGTCTCATAGCAAAAGGACTGTAAATAAGCTATTTCAGTTTTTTCGAACATTTTTGGAAAACCTGTTTTTGCTTAGTCATTATGAAGTATTGTATGTAGATTGATGAGGATACACTTTATTTAATCAATTTTAAAATAAGGCTGTAACATAACAAAATGAGGAAAAAGTCAAGGGATCTGAATACTTTCCGAATGCACTGTACAGTATATTCAACACATTACATGAGCAGGCCGAAATAGCACCTAAAAACACACACACACGCACGCACGCACGCACGCACGCACGCACACACACGAACACACACGCACGCACGCACACACACACACACACACACACACACACACACACACACACACACACACACACACACACACACACACACACACACACACACAGCTTTCATGGTGGCTGTAGATAGGCTGTGTTTCAGGTGTCAGGGGAACCTCTTTCTATTCCCAAACATGAGATCCTTCCTCAGAAGGGTTAACCTGTTTCACAGTAAATTTCACTGATCGTATCAACCTTCTCGAGTAAAAAGACAGGCTGACAGCATGACGCTCAGAGCAGGTTTGACCTACCTGAGTGGGTCCGACTGACATCAGCAGGTTTTTCAGTTGGACATCAGCTGCTGACGAAGAAAGCCCTTCAATTGACATGGCGGACAGGTGAATGTCCGCTGCTTCCTCCCTTTGCTCTCACTCTGTTTGTTTGGCACCAGGCGGCAACGGCCCATCTGGTCCGCTCCGGCACTGCCGCGCCCCTGAACAAAGACCTGCCGCGAGAGCCAGGAGTATGCTGAGCCAACCAATTTAGCTTGCCCTTCTGGTGTCTCGTGATGTTTCAATACATGGGAGATAAGAAACCGGCAACAACAAAAAAATCCACATTCTTGTAGGTCATTTTCAAATGACTTTTTATTGAGACACTCATTGAGAGAGGTGAGATGAACAATTCAAATTGCATTTGCTCCTGTAAGTTTTACAATACATGTTAATGTAGGGGGTTCTGGGGTTCTCACTGTTTGGCATTCCAGCTCCTGTGGTTGTGGTGTTTTCTGCCCTCAGGTGGTCACTGTAGGCAGGTACAGAAAGCGCAGAGATGAGACAACCCAAATAGCACCCCATTCCCTTTATAGTACACTACTTTTAACCAAGACCCATAGGGCTCTGGTCAAAAGTAGTACACTACAGTATATAGGGAATAGAGTGCAATTAAGGACACATCTGTACAAGTAGCCTTATGTGTGATGCCACACATAAATGCAATAGATGCATTGCATTCATGTGCAGTGTCCTATGTAGAGCTACCGTACAACCAGTAATCTGAATATACTGTTGTCCTTGTGACCTTCCTTAGCTGCACGGCCTCTCCTCCTCTCACTGTGAGCCCTCCCACCACAGATCCTTAATGAGAACCCTTGGAGCAGAAACAAATTAGAGAGGACTCCATGTAAAGCATCTACCCACCACACCACGCTGTGCCACACTGTACCACTGAACAGGTTAGTGACTCCATTTGAAAACATCAAGGGAGATATTAAGGTAATGAATTTGAGAAAGAGCAAAGGTGAGACTGGTTACTGGCACTGCAGGGGCAGTAGGCTTACAGTAAACTACAGCAACAGGAATCTTAACAAAAAAGATGGACTATAAAGTAATTGGAATAGATTGATCATTTCCTTTCATAGTAGACTACCCTAGAGGACATTTGTCAGCCTCTATACGGGTTATCATCTTAAATCATACAATGAAAAGGCATAGATGCATATGTTATGTTCAACATTATAGTTCAAACCATCAAGATAAACTGACAATTCCATCTGTTGGAAATACTTCAACATGTCCAGAGACATAACTAAAAGCAGACTGATCAAAATTCCTGTGAAACACCAATATTCAACCGGTTCCCAATCAGCCCAATGAAAACTGGTTTAATCCCCCAGCCTTAGACATCACACCTCTTGATTACACCAATCAAACGCTAAGCAGTATTATCCTGGATGGACAATACTTGACAAATTCCCCGTCCACTTCCACCTACGCTTTGTGCCTTCTGTAAGCTTCATATTATTCCTGATGAAAAATTAATTTCCCTTATCTGCAGCTTTAAGCCTTTCAATCCAAAGCCTCCATAATGGCAGCTGTTTTCTTGAGTATGTACACACACACACACACACACACACACACACACACACACACACACACACACACACACACACACACACACACACAGACAGAGAGAAACACACACATACACACACACACAAAGACAGACAGACATACATACAGACAGACAGACAGACAGGCAGGCAGGCAGGCAGGCAGGCAGAGAGAAACACACACATACACACACACAAAGACAGACAGACAGACACAAAGACAGACAGACAGACAGACAGACAGACAGACAGACAGACAGACAGACAGACAGACAGACAGACAGACAGACAGACAGACAGACAGACAGCAGGCAGGCAGGCAGGCAGGCAGGCAGGCAGAGAGACACACACACACAGAGAGACACACACACAAACACACAGAGACACACAGACACACACGCACATAAAATATTAATTGCACATCTTCAGGGGGTGACATGTATTTCCGTTTACCTGAAGGATATTTGCTCCTCAGGAGAGAGGAGAAGAAGAGAGGAGAGGAGGAGAGAGAGATTACATTGTTAGGCTGCCGAGACTGACAGGAGAACAATGTCCCAAGGTAGCAGCATCTCACAGATCTGCCTTTCAGCAAGCCTACACCATCATGTCAAAAGAAACCCCATTGATTTGGCTGTCTGCAGATATTTCCCTGTGCACAGACATCCACCTCCATCAATCTGAAGACCGACTCTGTGTTATCTTCATTGCCAGTCAAAAGCACGCAGCCCGTCGCTGCCTTTATTCTTCGTTCTATTTGGCAAGAGTGGCGGTTAATTTGAGAATGATTGCATTGAGCCGAGGAATGAATTCAACATGCATATGATAATCAACATATTTTCTCCCACCTATGAGAGAGAATTGTTCCATTCATTAGGAATGGGAAGGGCAGGGCAGGGGCAAAATTCCCAGATTACATACCTAAAATGTTTGCATTAAATGCAATGCCCATCCATTTCCTGTTTCTCCCACTCTGATACACTACCCTAAAGGCATCTATACCTCATTTAATCTATAACTTAGTATATTCTGCATTATAAAAGACTCGAATAGAAGGACCACTTTGAATATTGTTGAAATGCATTAATCAAGATACTCTATGGGTAGGGAGAGGGGCCCCCTCAGCCAGCCTTAGGGTTGGGTTGAGATATAATAACCGTGATGATGCCAGAGGGCATTGTCATGCTGGCCTGGGACATACTGCCGTGCCAGGGCTCTTCTAGGGTGTGCCCACTCCTCCACACTCGGTGGGACTGGCTTTAATGCTAATATAGGTAACACTCCACAATAACTTTTCTTCTAAAACCTTCTCCCTACAAACAGACTGGAAACATACATATATTTATACAGATTACTATGGTCTAGAAGGGTTGCATCAATTTCCAACATCAAAAGGGAGAAAGGTGTATCTGGCAGTGAGACAGATTGATTGGAAGATCCTCCCTTTGACCAGGGCTATTGATCTGTTTCCAACACATTGTCAGACCTAATAATTGTCTCTAATGAAAAGCTCTCATTGAATCCTCTTGACCTTGAGCAATAAGTCTATGTGCTGAGAATACATGTCTCTCTCATTGGCTTGCTTTGTAGGAAGAAGATCTCTTCTTCACACCTTCGAATGAGAGGTACAGGGTCTACCCTGCTATTAGCTGACAAAGATATTTTGAGAAAAACAAATGTTGTTTCTTATGTCTAAATACTTGTTACTTTACACTGTTCTTTGGTAAGAGAATGTGTTGGGAAAAGGGCTATTATGAGTGACCTATCACTGCATTACAATTCACAGTTTCATGCTATACATAAACAAATGTATTCTCACGGAACACGGAGGATGGCATAGATGGTTAGTCTCGCTTGAGGTTGTTAAGAGGACAGGCACTCCTCTTCCTTGACTTTTTGAACCCAATTCCACTCTGGCACTTTGGGCACTGACAGCTAGCGCCTTGGCAGAGGGCTACGGCGTGGGTGGAGGGCTTCTGTCCAGTAATGGGCATTCCCCTGGCAACGACCGTGTTCTGGCCTGGCAACGGGCCTGGCCTGCCAGGCAGGAGGGTAGGAGGGAGTCTGCATAGTGGAGCCTAAGTGTAACTGGCTCTCACCTTCGCCAGAGCCAAGGCAAACTCTTGCTGCTGCTGTTGTTGTTGTGTTGAGCTCAACCCTTCAGGATACAATACGAACACTTGTTCAGAGATAGCAGGGTTTAAAAAGGAGATAGCTAAACTTTCGGTGATGGGCAGGATGAGACACTGTAATATATCTACGGCTCTTTTAAAAAGTTACTACTGTAATACCTTTCTCTCATTAAAATAGCATAGACATTTGTTTCAAGGAAGCACTAGAGGGCAGTATAGCTCTTAGCCAGCTATGAGGCATTTATTATGTTTGTGATACAAAGACACAATTACATTTTAAACATACTGTTTCATTTGATTAGATTGTGGTTTATCTGAACAGAGCAATACACTGAAAACAAGTATAAAGATGTAAACATGGATCATGTTTAGAAAATGGATCACAATATCCTGAAGGTAACAATTTTAAATAGTTTGAAACTCAATTGAGTACCTCAATATGGTATTCCCTATGCCCTACATATCTGTCACACTTGCGCCATTTGTGTCAACTACTCCTACATCAACATGTATTGTAAGCAACATAGAGTACTGATACATGAGAATAACACAGAGTTACTGGTCATTCACTACCTCTGCCTGTGATCCTGTGCTGTGAGAAATAAAGGTAAGGCCTGGCTGGGGGTGCATACTACTGTGTCTAGGTGGAGTCAGTGGCTGGGGTTGGCCACACCAGTCCCACTCAGACTGGGGCTCCATGCAGCAGACAGTGGGCTTGATGTTGATGGGCCTCCTCGGCAGGAAACTGGGGCCTCCCAGTGTCCCTACGGAGCATGGGGGCTGGCCCTGTGGGTAAAACCCTAGTCCCAGGCTGGCTAAAAGCTATATGGGACCATGGCCAGAGAGCGGACATTACTATTCATGAGTGGAGCTGGGGTCTGCTGATCAAACATA
Source organism: Oncorhynchus nerka (assembly GCF_034236695.1). Taxonomy (NCBI): domain Eukaryota; kingdom Metazoa; phylum Chordata; class Actinopteri; order Salmoniformes; family Salmonidae; genus Oncorhynchus; species Oncorhynchus nerka. The sequence continues at coordinate 22,884,771 of NC_088424.1, read as the reverse complement.
TGCTGTCCTGGGAACCTTGGCTCTCTGAATGCCGGAAAAGATAAAAAGAGGGGAAGTGAACATGAGGCGCCATATTGATACACTTCCGCTGAGCTAATGTGACATTTCTACTTCTGTTGCACCTTGGGTGCAGGACAACACTCAGCAGGAGATCAATATATGCATGGCTCCACAAAGCCAAACAACACTAGAATACAGTGATCCAGTGACCAGTTGTTTGTGACGGATAAAAAAAATCATATTTAACGGATTGAGGAAAACAACCAGTTTTGTTAAACAACAGGAAAGGCAAAGGTGATCATCTGACATGCTATAAAACACCAAAACGAACTGGCCTTATTCGTCTTAAGGAACCTACAGTCCAGCAGGCAGGTTCGGAATGTGATCTGCGCTGGTGATTGAAGAAAACACCTCCACTGAACAAATCTAAGCTTCCAATGTCAAGCCTCGTCCCCATTAACAGACTCAGTTAATCATCCATACTAAGCACCAGACAGAACCGAGGAGCACCTCACCATTATGGGCTTAATCATCCCCTCTAAAAAGGTCCGCTCCAACCCTCAGTAGGATTTAATTAAAATAACCACAACCATACAGGAAGGAGCTGCTTGTGAAAATATGATAACCGAGCATGCTCTCCTGATGGCTAATCCTCCATTTACAAAAAGATCAATTGTTCAATGGGACTCTATGGAATGAGGTGTGGGATGGGCAGTGGAAACACAAGCAATTTGTATGGAGAGGACGGTTTCTATGTAGCAGTGCTCTCAAATCTCTCGCATCTTGAAATGGGCTTGCATTTGGAGAGAAATTAACAGCAATTGAGCTTGATGCTGTGTGCATAATTCATTTCACAATCTGATCAGACAGCAATAAATGGCTGTCATGCCTTCCTTTCACTACCCAAGAATCAACATACAGTCACTGTACCAGCTTCACTTACATACAGTTGAAGTCGGAAGTTAACATAGACCTTAGTCAAATACATTTAAACTCAGTTATTCACAATTCCTGACATGTAATACTTAGTTAAAATTCCCTGTCAGTTAGGATCACCACTTTATTTTAAGAATGTGAAATGTCAGCATAATAGTAGAGAGAATGACTTATTTCAGTTTTTAATTCTTTCATCACATTCCCAGTGGGTCAGAAGTTTACATACACTCAATTAATATTTGGTAGCATTGCCTTTAAATTGTTTAACTTGGGTCAAACATTTCGGGAAGCCTTCCACAAGCCTCCCACAATAAGTTTGGTGAAATTTGGCCCATTCCTCCTGACAGAGCTGGTGTAACTGAATCAGGTTTGTAGGCCTCCTTGCTCGCACACCCTTTTTCAGTTCTGCCCACACATTTCTATGGGATTGAGGTCAGGGCTTTGTGATGGGCACTCCAATACCTTGACTTTGTTGTCCTTAAGCCATTTTGCCACAACTTTGGAAGTATGCTTGGGGTCATTGTCCATTTGGAAGACCCATTTGCGACCAAGCTTTAACTACCTGACTGATGTCTTGAGATGTTGCTTCAATATATCCACATAATTTTTCTTTACTTTACTGTGGATATAGATACTTTTGTACCTGTTTCCTCCAGCATCTTCACAAGGTCCTTTCCTGTTGTTCTGGGATTGATTTGCACTTTTTGCACCAAACGTACGTTAATCTCTAGGAGACAGAACGCGTCTCCTTCCTGAGCGGTATGACGGCTGCGTGGTCCCATGGTGTTTATACTTGCGTACTATTGTTTGTACAGATGAACGTGGTACCTTCAGGTGTTTGGAAATTTCTCCCGAGGATGAACCAGACTTGTGGAGGTCTACAATTTTTTTTCTGAGGTCTTGGCTGATTTGTTTTTATTTTCCCATGATGTCAAGCAAAGAGACACTGAGTTTGAAGGTAGGCCTTGAAATACATCCACAGGTTTTTACATTTTTTAAAATTTATTTCACCTTTATTTAACCAGGTAGTCCAGTTGAGAACAAGTTCTCATTCTCAACTGCGACCTGGCCAAGATAAAGAAAAGCAGTGCGACAAAAACAACAACACAGAGTTACACATGGGATAAACAAACGTACAGTCACTAACACAATAGAAAAGTCTATACACAGAGTGTGCAAATGAAGTAAGATTAGGGAGGTAAGGCAATAAATAGGCCGTAAATAGGTACACCTGCAATTGACTTAAATTATGTCAATTAGCCTATCAGAAGCTTCTAAAGCCATGACATAATTTTCTGGAATTTTCCTCGCTGTTTAAAGGCACAGTCAACTTAGTGTATGTAAACTTCTGACCTACTGGAATTGTGATACAGTAAAATAATCTGTCTGTAAATAATTGTTGGAAAAATGACTTGTGTCATGCACAAAGTAGATGTCCTAACCGACTTGCCAAAACTATAGCTTGTGAACAAGAAATTAGTGGAGTGATTGAAAAACGAGTTTTAATGACTCCAACCAAAGTGTATGTAAACTTCCGACTTCAACTGTACATATGGGAAATAAAATGCTCAAAGTGAGGGAGCATCCCCTTATCCCTGAGATGTGTGAATGCCTTGGCTTGGCATACATAGCCTGGCTGTGACCCAAACTGGAACCTCATTTTCTCCAGCTACCTTTAGCATTAATAAGCTTGCCCCGCAATGTGTCAATCAGAGCCACCTGATACCAAGAGAGATGCCGCCTAGCCTACTGCACGCTGGAGGGGGCTAGATGCCAGATCTCCACAGCCTGTTTAGACTCTTTATAACGTTGTAATGAATCACTTTACTGAACCAGGGATAGCTCAAGAATGTATATATTTTTAAACTTTGATGACAATTTCACCAATCCAAAGTTTATGTCCACACCACTTTTTAGACATTTATGTTAAAGCTCATAGACAGACAGCCAAAACAGAGTGATACATGAAAACAACACTTTTTTAGAACCTCTTTTTCGTTTCCATCATTGGGGTACAGCTTGATATGCTAAAACCATGACTGCATCCTTCATCCTTCACAGCAAAACTAAGCCCCCACCCTTCGCCCTCTAAATTAAATAAATAATAAAATCCCTGAAACTCATATCAAACATTTCCAGTTGTGCAAGGATGCCTATCAATGTTTACCGATTCTCCAACCGTGTTTAGCCATGGCGGAGCATTAAATAGTACCCCCTCATCCACCGCCCCCACCTCATCACCCTGTGTGTGTGCTGCCCATGTTGTTGTGGAGAAAGAGCGAGCAGCTGCTACTCTCTGGGTGTCTCTGGGGACCCACAGCAGGCTCGTGTTTGGTTTGTGAGCACATCAAGGGCACACCAATGAGAGGAAGGAGACCATTCGATACAACGACAATGAACAGAACTCTTTCTCTCTGGAAAGCATAGGGGCTGTAGTAGCTATAGGCCTACATAGACATCTTCCATTTCACCTGAGAGGCAGCGAGGTAAGCCCAGGATGTACAGTCCTCTGAGGCAGAGGTTAACATTAAAATATTGATTGTATAAATGTGTTTTTTGTGAATGTAACACTGTTTAGTAACAGAGCAGTGTCAACTAGGTCCTGGGGAGAAAGCACTTTGTTTTGTACACTTAATTCTATTCATTCAATATCTCAACATTATAATCCAATATTGTCCCATTCCATCCTTCCCTTTCCGTCCATTTTTAGGTGTTTCATATTCTTTGTTCACATTTCAACTTTATCCCACGCAACCTCTTCCCAAAACACATTTCACATAGTTTATGCCTGTGTGCTGTGTTGTGTGGTGAAATAACAGCACAACCGTTATTCCTCATCGTTACGACCACACTCAGATCATACATATTTAGTTGAGGAGCACATAGGACATCAAATCTGTGAAATACCCCGGGGCAGGTAGGAGGAGAACACAACCCCATGCTTAAATTGAGCCTGTCGAGGGGTGAGGGAGCGGGGGCACATTTTGGCCTGACGTGCGGAACAAGCCCCTCGGCTGTCTGTGTATATTAAATCTGTGATTGGAGACGAGGCCTGAACTGAAACCAGGAGCAGGACAATACTCAGGAGGAACGCCGGATAATAATGACTCATCAGTGGACCATCCGTGTAGAACACAACCTAGACGGAGGGACAGATATTACACATCCAACTATTTCGAATGCGCGACTAGCTAAATACATCGGCAAAGCTTCATTTAGGAAACAAAACACAAGGATGAATGGACCAGCATATTCATCGTTTGTGAAACGGTATACTATACTGTATGTTTGTATTGTGCTTGTTTTTGGCCAACACTAGAATGAACATGTAACTGTCTGTGGAAGTTATACGTTGTACAGCAGTGGTGTAAAGATCAATTACTGTAGGCCTACAGTTGAATCCCTTGTGACATCCTTTTAGTGAACATCAGCTGGAGCACTGAAAAAAGCCAACAGCCCTGACATGCTCCATATACTGTACATGAATACTTCACATACAAGTACCCGTCAACAGACTGAGAAATTCCACAGTAGATGAGGAGTGTACAGTATTATTCAACAGTGAATAAAGATGTTGACTGTTCATCCATGCTGTTACTCCTCCAGTTGACTCTGCTTTCGCAAGACTACCTCCCTTACACACCACCTGAAAACTCAGAGTATGACTAAAGGGACTATGAAATGGACAGTTATGGTAGACAACTGTATTATTCATTTAAATGCTTTTAGATTCTTAGCTCTAACAAATATTTAATTAAAATCCTAAAAACAAGGAACAATATGCTGAATCTCCGGGAAAGCACACATTTAATTGAATGTCATGTGCTCACACAATGGATGACTGCCAAGTCATCTAACATAATCCATGTATCAACATGGATAAGAGAAGCAAATTACTTGGTTTTAATTGTCATTTTCTAAAGCAAACTCATACTACACCCACAAGGACATGTCAAAAGAAGGGTAGAAGCTACCTGAAAATCATAAACAGCTTCAGTGAAGATGGCAAACATAGCCACTACATAAACATGGTGAGGCTGGTGAGGCTGAGATACAAATGTAAGGGCATCCATAGGGGTTCCATAGGGGTTCCTGCAGCTTCACACACCAATAGACTAAAATAGTGTAGGAAAAACATGATGGAGAAAGAGAAGTGCTTATATATTTCAGAAATCAGCTTCTGATGAGAAGATATTTCCTAGAAGTATTAGTAATACTATTGAAATCCAGGGATGTACATAACCTACAACAAAAAAGCTGTTATTAAAAGCCAAATAAAAAATACAATGATCTAAAGAAAAAATGTAATTATTTTTTGTTATCTAATGTTTTTTTCTAAAACATTCTGGTGGTTCTTCAGACAAGTGGACCGTCCAATACTCACGGTTCACTTGCCTGTCATGTCACATATTGATTTGTAGAGCTCCTGTATACTGCCTCTGTCTGGTTTTAACTTGAATTATAGTTGACGTTCTACTCTTCGAACCCTCCAAATGGCGCACTAAATTATTCCAACTTGGAAAATTGTTTGAGGTGCAATATAGTGTTCATTTGTCAGGTTGTTTTTGCTAGCTAGCTAGTTTCGAGTTCGTTCATTTCAAGGGATGCAAACGGCAAATGATGTAGACACGTCCCAAATGTGCAGCGCTTACCCCAGGTTATACCCACACAACATGTGTAGGCAATATGTATGCGCAAAATATGAGAGCATTTCGCTACACCTGCTATAACATCTGCTAAACTGTGTACGCAACCAATAAACTTTTATTTGATTTGCAACAAATTACACTACTTATCAGCCTATGCTGATGCTGTCTATTATTAGTGACTGTAGTAAGGAATGGCCAGGAATTCAACGATTGGAATGGATTTGAATGGCTGGAAAAAAGGCATAATAACGTGCCACCTCCTGAGGTTTGAAAGACACATTTTGAACACTTGAGCATAATGTCTGAAACGTCATGTCATTAGCAATTAAAATACTTTTTACCCATACTTTTATTTATATTGGACATTTACTTTTGCTTTGTGGACATTAATGGGAATGGGAAGTACTGTTTGTGCTACTGTGAAAATGGAACGCCTTGGGGATGCGCCTCCCATATGACTAGCCCTGCTATGTGCATGCAGAACAAAATAATGGACATGGGGTTATGCTGACTTCTACAACGTGGACACAAAGAGGCTCACCCTGAAGGACAGACCAATGGACTTCATTTACAAGTAAAGGTAGACCTAAATGCTTTTTCCTTTGCAAATGTGTAGGTTAGGCTACATTTTGAAATGCATGTTTCAGTCATTCTGATTCTTGATATGGACATTTCGTTAGAATCGTATTTATTATACACTGTGTGTACAAAACATTAGCAACACCTGCTCTTTCCCTGACATAGACTAGCCAAGTGAATCCAGGTGAAATCTATGATCGCTTATTGATGCCCCAATCAGTGTAGATGAAGGGGAGGAGACAGGTTAAAGAAGGATTTTTAAGCCTTGAGACAATTGAGACATAGATTGTGTAAGTGTCCCACTCAGAAGGTGAATGGCCAAGACAAAATATTTGAGTGCCTTTGAACGTGGTATGGTAGTAAGTGCCAGGTGCACTGGTTTGAGTGTGTCAAGAACCTAGAATGTTGCTGGGTTTTTCACACTCAACAGTTTCCTGTGTGTTTCAAGAATGGTCCAACACACCCAAAGGAAAGCCAGCCAATTTGACACAACTGTGGAAAGCATTGGAGTCAACATGGGCCAGCATCCCTGTGGAACGCTTTCAACACCTTGTAGAGTACATGCCGAATGAAATTGAGGCTGTTCTGAGGGCAAAAGGGGTGCAACTCAATATTAGGAAAGTGTTCCTAATGTTTTGTACACTCAGTGTATCGCTTGTGTATCTTGGCTACATTGGTATTTACATTAGATTTTGTTTTTGTCAATTTAGGTTAATAGCCTATGTCACTCCGGTTTGTAGGAGTTATCTGTCGTATGTGAACTTGGGCTTCATCAAGGTTTATTTGTGAGTAAATCTAGATTTGAGAATAGCCCATGCTTACCCAGCCACGACGCCACCGCACATCACTGTTCAAATCAATAACACAGACCATTTGTGAAAATAACCTGGTTCAATAGGAATAGGCCTTGAATTGTAGATGGAAGCTTTAATACATAGTAAAAACATACCATATTATTAAACCTGACAGGCAATCTCCTTTAATACTGTGAATCATCAATTATTTCTCTGGTACTTAATGTCAAGATTAATTCCACCACCCCTCCGTAATAAGATGATTTCAGATGACATCTCCAATCAGTGGGCTTGGAGTGCTTCCAACCGATAAAAAACCTGTCACATAAAGTCAAAAGTGATGACAAAATAGAAATAACATTTGCATTTGGCTCCTCTGAAGACATACTATGAGTTAACACAATATTTCATCTGCCTACATCCAGAGAGGTGATCCTGTGTTTCATCATAGTGCATTTTCAGACAAAAATGTCACATCTGGGTTTCATTCTCACAGATCAGTGAATGATAAAACAGTCAGCCCAATTTATTTAAATAGTTATCAACATAAGTGTAAACATTAAAAGTAAAGATGACAGAGTGCGTCAACAACAGCAATGTGCCTGTCACATTTGTATAGCGACCTATCTCCCTCTGTGACCCATCCCTACTACCCCCCTCTTTCCATGCATCACCACCCACCCCAAAATCCCCCTCTCCCTGCCCTTTTGTTCCCCACTCCAGACACAAACAATGTGGCTCCCTGCTATAGATGATGGCAAACTAGCTTGGCATAGAGCCTGCAGCATGACCATACTGTGGATCTCACAGAGGAAGCCATCTGTACTTGTTTATCAGGACTCTTGAGTCCGTCACTAAAAGAGGTCCGTCAGTGAGTAACAAAAGGTCATTTTTAAAGATGGACTGGTGACAATGAGTCGTCAGTTTCATTTAAAAAAAACGGTGATTAATCAAAGTAGGGGTAACGTCATAGACACGGTATATGATTAAATTCTACAGTATGTCAAGACACAGTCTATGGTTAGGACTGTTAGCTAAATATAAAGTCATAAAACAAGTCAGAACTTATTATCTGGTTCCATACCGGGATTCAAAAAGCATTACAAAACTTTGCTGCAGTGTCCTGCGACGTTACAGGAAGCAACATCTTTATCTGTGTTTATTTACTTGCACACCGTATCCTGTGCAAGTAACAGAAAATCAACCACACTGGAGAGGTATCACTCCAACAGCAGCAAGGTAATCCAGTGTCTCATGAGAATGTAAAAAACAAAGTGAGAGGAGCAACAATTATCCTATCACATCCAAGACCTCATTATATTCAACTAAAGAGGTCAACACTCTTTTATCCAGAGAAGAACTTTATCAGATCTAGTCTTAGTGTAGACAGAGGCCGTTGTATTACCTGTCACTGGTAATTGGCAATGGATCTCTGCAGCACAATGCATCTCTCTCCAAAGGGCTTCGGCTCCCAAGGTCAGTGCAGAACGCACCAAGAAGGATGACAGAGGAACGTCAGTTTCTGCCAAACAAGCTGTCAGCACAAACTTTGTCAGTCAGGCCACAGATGGACAAATAAACTGTTAGAGAATGATAATAGATGTGATCGTCTCCAACTCCAGCCCTCCCTCCATGCATCCGCCGGGACTAGAATAGATCTGAAATTGTACCTTTTGTAAAATGTCAATGTCATTTTATCTTTGGAGATTCAAAAGAAAAGAAGACTCACTTAAAATGCATTACCTTGAGAGTCATTGATTTTGATGTCATCTATGTGGGCTTCACTCTGGCCTGGACGTTTTGTCCTTCAGTGTGTAGTTTGGTCTCCATCCACCTCTGCCTCCTCGTTCTCACATCTCAATATTCTTCTGCACTTTCTGGAATCCCCCATCTTCAGTCCCCACTTCACATAGACATCTAGTATGTGGATCCTATGAAGACCTAATGTTGGCTATGGCATCAATACTTAGGCCTACTGTTAGGCCATGGCTAGAAGAGGGAGAACACCACTGAGCACTTTTCATTATGCTGTAATTCAACTCCAGTGATGTACACTAACTTCCCCCCCAAAATACTATTAATCCATGTGAAAACTGTTCAGGCATGCTCTTGTGGTGCCAAGCGTGTTCTAAATTTTCCAAAAGGATTTTGGTCTACGCAGTTACATAATCCCTGTTTGCTGATTTGTCAGGAGTAGATAAGACATTGTGTTTACTCTGACCTTGTTCTCATCCAGAAGCTCTCTGGGTCATAAAAAAGCTAACTTTCAACTAACCACTCACCTTTACCACTGACAGTAGATGGGGAAAAATGGGCCTCCTGCTTACTGTGCTAAAGGTCATCATTCAGCTCTTTATCTGACATACCAGCACAAGATTTACTATCAGTACATCACTATCAGTCATCACTATCAGTACATCACCATCAGTCATCACTATCAGTCATCACTATCAGTACATCACTATCGGTCATCACTATCATTACATCACCATCATTACATCATTATCAGTACATCACTATCAGCCATCACTATCAGTACATCACTATCATTACATCACTATCATTACATCACTATCAGTCATCACTATCAGTCATCACTGTCAGTACATCACTATCAGTACATCACTGTCAGTCATCACTATCAGTCATCACTATCAGCCATCACCATCAGTACATCACTATCATTACATCACTATCAGTACATCACTCTCAATCATCACTATCAGTACTTCACTATCAGTATATCACTATCATTATATCACTATCAGTACATTACTATCAGTCATCACTATCAGTACATCACTATCACCATCAGTCATCACTATCAGTACATCACTATCATTACGTCACTATCAGTCATCACTATCAGTCATTACTGGAGACCAAGTAGACAATAATATACTATTGGAATTGTATCACTAACAGACAATTTTACAGGATATACAGTACATGCCGAATGGTTTTAAAAACGTACTGTCCAATTGCATTTCAAGATCTATTCTATGGGGGCTCTGTAGAAAGCTTCACATTGATCAATATAAATATACTGTATCAAAATCATGTTTATTTTAACTAATAATTGACTGATCAAACCATTTTCTTTCAGCACAAAGAACCAGCTCTATCATATCTATCACATTGTCTCATCTATATTGAGAATTCTCAATGTAAACACACTCCCCCTTTATAAGAGAAGGTGATCTGTGGTTAATATGCAGTTACTGGTGAGGAAACCAGGTCAAATTTCCCTCTCAAAGGGACCACCTGTCACTAGCTGGAGGCACAATGTGAAACCAACAGTCATTGTAGCGCACCTCTAGTTTGCTAGTAGTGCTTGGCTACTTTGAATTACTAACCACCAAAATGAAGAGACTAAAATTGTTCATGTATAGAAAATGAGCACCATGATCTCATCACTGCCCATGAATGCAAAACAATTATGTATAAATCAACACAAGCAATTAAATCTCCTTAAGCACAGGACCACAATTAAGCTAAGCTAACATGACTAATTGTTCATTTCTAATAGAATGGACTGGGGTGAAAGGGTAATCCTAAAAGCCTGCAAGAAAAATTATACCAGCACGCCAATGGTTACTATACAATAAAGTAGGGATACAGTATTGACCATTACCTGTTTTATGAATGTTAAAGGGTTTATAAGAAGTTTACAAACGATTAATTGTTCATTTATATAGTTTAAGGATATGTAATCTACCGTTATAACACATTGTATAAATTGTGTGTGTTATTGTGGTGCTTGGCAAATTGGCTTACACTTCTGTCCACATTTCTGCAGCAATGCGCCCACATGATGTGGGTCATTTAACAAAGAGATCAGCATAGCCTTCATATTGCACTATTAGGCAATTGGGCTTATTCACAAGGGTCGACTGCGAAGGGTATTACAGGATAGGAACTACTTGGAAAGATGGAGAAAATTTGCGCAGCGTCTATATAGTCGACTCACTCATTAACAAGCATAATCAAGTTACTGTTAGCTCAAAAGCAGGTGATTGTTGTCGATCTGTAAAGCAACTCAGAGCAACTCGACGCCCGGTGTTCTCAGTATGTTCATTCCCGTGAGGCAGCGTTCAGTCATTGGATATCTGTGCTGAGTTTACAATATCATTGGCTCACACAGCTGTCATTGTTCTGCTTCCTGGCTGAACGTGGCAACGCCTGGAACAAGCACGTAAGTAGACACTGTCCACTGACAGTAAGGTAGATATGATCATGGTTCATTCAAAACAGGCGAACATTAAAAAACGAACTTCACTTTAGCCGTTTGTTTTATGTACAGTCAGCATTCACAACGTTGTCCCTCGCGTCTGAATCCGACTTCACTGCTGTAACCTACCGTGCTGAAAAGTTCCTAATTCTTACTCACCTGACTGTTGAATCAGGTAAGTTCCAAGGGTCTATTGTAATCCACTATTATGCTACAGGTGTAATTATTAGAAAATGGTAGGGTAGCATATTTGGCCTTTCTTTATAATGTTTTTGACAAGGGGTAGGCTACATGAAAATAGGCTGCCCCACAACTTTATCTATGCTGAATGCTGCATTCAACCTAGCTTCGTTTTTGCCGCTTTTAACGCGCCGCCAGTGATGCATCCAGAACGCAGTCAATGAGAGCAAGGCGTCTAAAGGCACATTTACAGTGCTGTGGTCAATTTACAGTGCTTTGCATCCAAGATTTTTTATCAAAAAAGAATTATTTGTTGAACTTTTTCTTTGCAATGCATTTTAACGAGGGTATAATTTTAACTAATATGTCTGTGTAGGTCAGTCAACCTATAGTAGGCTATTATAGCATTTCTCCTGCCAAAATCCCTTCTTTCCACCACTACCTTGCTTTCTTCATACCGCACGCCTTTGCCTATTTCAACAGTGATCTACCGGAAGTAGATTTTAAAGATAGAGTCAGTTATATGACTAGATGCACAAAGTAAACAGCAACGACTAAGAGTGTTGGAGCACAGCAAGGCTAAACTTCTCTAATGTTTTGGTCATGGGCAGTAACGCCTCAAACCTTTTGGGGGCCCTAAGCGAGATTTGGTTGGGGGGCCCGCCTCACAGGCATAACATTTTAGCATAAGTATAATACAGGAAGGCACAATTTATAGTCCAATATTTACACATGTTTTGTGAAGGGGGTATTGGGGGGCAAGCGTTTAAATTGTGCACTGTGTGTGTGTATGTATGTGTGTGTGTGTCTGTGTGGATGTCTGTGTGGATGTCTGTGTTTGTGCGTGTGCGTGAGTGAATGCATGTGTGCTAAGGTGTGGAGAATCAGAGCAGGTGGTCAGTTCAGTTCAAGTGTTCAGAAGTCTGATTGGTTTGTAGATAGAAACTGTTTCTGAGCCTGTTGGTATTAGACCTCATGTTCCAATAACGTCTCCCCGACGTTAAGGTAGTGAACAGCTTGTAGCTGGGGTGTGTTGTAAGGTCTTTGATGATGCTGCGTGACTTCCTCAGGCACCATTTCAAGTAGTCCTGGATGGGTGGGACCACGGTCCCAGTGATGTACTGTGCGGCCTTCACCACCCGCTGGAGGGCCTTGCATCTGTGGATGGAGCAATTTCCATAACAGGCCATGATGCAACCGGTACGCTCTCGATGGTGCAGCGATAGTATTTGGAGAGGACCCGAGGTGGCATGCCAAATTTCTTCAGCCGCCTTAGGAAGTACAGACGCTGTTGAGGCGTCTTGACAGGAGTGGTGGTGTTGTTGGTCCATGTCAAGTCCTCTGTGATGTGGACGCTGAGGTTCTTAAAACTGCTGGCTCTCTCTACTGCTGTACCGTTGATGTGGATCGGAACATGTTTCCTCCTCTGCTTTCTGAAGTCAACAATCAACTCCTTTGTTTTTCTGACGTTGAGGGAGAGGTTGTCCTAGCACCACAATACCAGTTCACTTACCTCCTCTCTATAGGCTGACTCATCTTTGTTTCTTATCAGGCCTACCACCGTGGTGTTGTCAGCAAACTTGATGATGGAGTTGGTGTCGTGCAGAGCTACGCAGTCGTGGGTGAACAGGAAGTACAGTGGACTCACCCCTGGGTGGCCCATGTGTTAAGAGTCAGTGTTGAGGAGGTGGTGTTGCCAATCTTCACAGCTTGTGGTCTGCCAGTCAGGAAGTTCAGGATCCATTTGCGAAGGGTGGTGTCCAGACCCAGGGCTCTGAGCTTGCAGTCGACCTTGGAGGGAACAATGGTGTTGAATGCAGAACTGTAGTCAATGAATAGCATGTAGGGTGTTCCTCTGGTCCAGATGAGTTACGGCCATGTGAATACCGATGGAAAGATATCTTCCGTGGATCTGTTGGAGCGGTAGGCAAATTGTAGTGGCAATCAAAATTTTTAGCTGACATGGGCAAATTGAGTGACTGTCAGTAAGTACGTTTACATGCCCAGTAATAATTCGATATTAAACTGATTATGGCTGTAGGCGGCTTATGCAATAGTCATGTAAACACATTACTCTGCTTATCTTAATCAGCGTAAGGTCAAAATCGAAGTAAGCATACGCAGATTAAAACACCTGGTTTTCAGAGAAATCTTTTGAAATATTAGAACATGTAAACGCCTTAATCGGTGTTCCAGTGGTGTATTTGATCTGTGTATGTGCTAAGCTCGCATCCGCTACAAGACCATGGTGCTTGCCTACGGAGCTGTGAGGGAAACGGCACCTCAGTACCTCCAGGCTCTGATCAGGCCCTACACCCAAACAAGGGCACTGCGTTCATCCACCTCTGGCCTGCTCGCCTCCCTACCACTGAGGAAGTACAGTTCCCGCGCAGCCCAGTCAAAACTGTTCGCTGCTCTGGCCCCCCAATGGTGGAGCAAACTCCCTCACGACGCCAGGACAGCGGAGTCAATCACCACCTTCCGGAGACACCTGAAACCCCACCTCTTTCAGGAATACCTAGGATAGGATAAAGTAATCCTTCTCACCCCCCCCCTTACTAGATTTAGATGCACTATTGTAAAGTGGCTGTTCCACTGGATGTCTTAAGGTGAACGCACCAATTTGTAAGTCGCTCTGGATAAGAGCGTCTGCTAAATGACTTAAATGTAAATGTAATGTAAATGTAACACCAGTCGAGAGCCTCCCTCTTTAGACCGAATGAAGTGAGTTCGGAAACAACTGAATGTGTGCGTCTTAGAAGTAGTTTTCACATACACATTTTATATGTCCGAACTCAGAATCAAATATGCTTCCCAAAGATAACATGGACGCTGTGGTAGAACGTTTATTTTGATTGGTGATTTTCTGCATTTATCAGATTGCATTCAGTATCCTGATTTCAGATCTGTCCATGGAAACAGGATTATTAAGGAAATTATTCTTCTTACAAAGCATGTATAAACGTTTCAATAGAACTATTATGTTAATCTGACTATCCATAATAATCATATTATTTTGTGAAGGTAACCGTGCTCAGCGACTGACATAACAAGTGGATAACTGCTGATGCACTACCACATTTCTAAATTGCACCTTGTGTATTTTTACTTTTATCACTCTTAACAGTAAGTTCCGACCCCGACTGAGTTCCAACATTTTATTTTGGTTTAAAAAAAAATGGGGTCTGGGGCCCCCTAGCGGTTGCAGGGCCCTACTCACAGTGCGTAGTCGGTGTATAGACAGAGAAGGCACTGGTCCCATAGCTACCACATTGTAAGTGCACATGCACCGATACTTTGTGTGGCTGTGTGCGAGCGAATTCTTGCTTCCTGCTCATCGCAATATCTGCTGTGCTGCTCCTGCAACGTCATTTTGTTAATTCCACCGTTAAATATACATTTTAACAGTATCAAGCCTATCAACCCCATAACAACACAATAATGTTTTCTCTCATTCAAACTGTGTTCAGCTTCAGCATCCAATCAAAATATATCACCAAAGACATAAACATATATATTTTTGCTGGACTAAAGGACTCTTGTTTATTTACACTCCACTATTCTAGACTACACAGACTCTGCAAAGATTCATCATTCACTACACTCTTAACTTTTTGCTAGACCAAGGGGCACCTCAAGGACCACTAACCTTAAGGACCTCTAACACCGGTTTGTGTTCCACCTCCTTTCACTATTTATCAATACTTCTCACCGCCATGAAGTTGTAGACTAAGTTCTGTTTGAATATTTGATCTAAAGATAACACGACTTGTGGCCAATCCCCCCATACGCTTGTGGAGAGGCACTAAGTTTTATGGCCCATGTTAAACCCAGTTTCACTCTAGCTCTGTACAGATGCTGTAACTTCTTGGAGCTCAACACATTCTGTTATGTCTAGACAGTTTGTGGAAATCAGTTTTCTTGTTGTTTTGTGTTAAATTAAGGCTACTTCTATAGTAATTTGCCTCACAACCGGATTTCAGAATATGACTCTTGCTAGATAGACTGTGGGTGGCGCTCTTTAAAAAAAAAAAATTGAATAATGAATTGGCTTTGCTTGCCTGCTTTATACATATCTCTTTCCCTCAGGGTACGAATATGGCACCATGGATTATTCAAATTGCCTTGGTGGCAATGAGTATCTTAACCGAAACTACTGAAGGGAAAAAAGACACGGTGCTGTATTGTTCAGGTAAATTGGGATGTTTATTTGTCAACTTTGTCCTTTTCTACCTATGCAATATGCTTTTTTTTCAGGATTTAGGCCTACATGTAATGCAGCCCCTGTTGATAGTCAATACAGACTATAGATTTGCAAAGGGTTGTGAAGTATTGTGATAAAATATATTATTTTGTGAAAGTTAACTCAAGCAAACTAATGTATGGTACGCTTGTTTCCTATCATTTCACCTGCCACCTGCATTTCCTATTCTACATCTGATTGTTTTCTTGATTATCAAGAGTTCTTTTGTTACTGTGCAATTTCGGACAATCATTATATTCGTAAAACTATTTTGAGGTCTTATTGTTTGTGCATGCAGTTTAAAAAATATATATTTCTGTAACGTCTGCTTCCAATTCCAACTCAAACACGTAGATCCCCTGAACATAGCTCACTTTCCAGCTCACACTCTCAAACACGTGGATCACCTGAATGCAGATCCCAATCACCTGAATTCTAATCACCTGTTCACACACCTGTAGGTCATTATAACACACTATTTAGTTCAGTTCTTTGCCCCCCCACTGTGAGGTATTGTTTGTTTTGCGACACAGCTTTCAGAGCTGTTTTTACTGCGATTTACGCCTCCCGTGAATGAAAGTTTTTGCCTGCCTCACTAACGAAGCCTTTTGCCTGCCTCACTAACGAAGCCTTTTGCCTGCCTCACTAACGAAGCCTTTTGCCTGCCTCACTAACGAAGCCTTTTGCCTGCCTCACTAACGAAGCCTTTTGCCTGCCTCACCAACGAAGCCTTTTGCCTGCCTCACTAACGACGCCTTTTGCCTATTCCCTGCCTGGATTTCCTGTTATCAACCTATTGCCTGATCTCCTGGACGACGTTACTAGCCTTTTCCCTGCCTGTACTGTTGCCTATCGGATTTCCTGTTATCAACCTATTGCCTGATCTCCCGGACAACGTTACTAGCCTTTTCCCTGCCTGTACTGTTGCCTTTTTGGACCCCCTGTGTACGACCTTCTGCCTGCCCCTGGACCCAGCTACCTGCCTCCTCCTGTGGTCCTTTACAATAAACACCTGCTGCACCCTGCGCTTGAAACCAACTCTCTGTCTCCCATTGTGTTCATTAACAATTTCTGTTGAATTTCAAACGTGTAGAAGGACAGAGACAATTTACAATATTCTTTATCTAAAAATAAAAAAAGGTTCACTATTGAAAACTTTGTCATCATGATAATTAACATTTTCCAGCTATTACATAGTTTTAGCAATTATGTTTTAAAAAGGCAAGTTAAACTTGGTAAAAGGCAGCTCATCACATTTAATTGGAGCACCATTTTCTTTCTTTGAACCCAACACTGCAGTCTTACCAAACCTTGGAGTCATCCTTGCATGACTATGTAACACTTCTCAAGCTACTAATACATTAAAGAATCAAAGCTGTGACCGAGGTACTGATAAACAGCCTCTATCTCTAGGCCATCAGACTGTTAAACAGTCACCACCCTGCCCTGCCCTGAAACTTAGTCACTGTTACTAGCCGGCTATCACCTGGTACTCTACCCTGCCCCTTAGAGACTGCTGCCCTATGTACATAGAGTCATTGAACACTGGTCACTTGAGTAATGTTTACATACTGTTTTACCCACTTTATATGTACAGCCTGAATTTAAAATGGATTCTATTGAGAATTTTTGTCACTGACCTACACACAATACCCTATACTTTCTAAATGGAATTATGTATTTTATGTTTTTAAAAGTTAATTAAAAATGAAAAGCTGAAATGTCTTGAGTCAATAAATATTCAACCCCTTTGTTATGGCAAATCTAAGTTCAGGAGTAAAAATGTGCTTAGCAAGTCACACAGTAAGTTGCACATATTCCCTCTTTGTGCAATAATAGTGTTTAACATTATTTTTTAATGACAACCTCATCTCTGTACCCCACACATACAATTATCTGTAAGGTCCCTCAATCGAGCAGTTAATTTCAAACACAGATTCAACCAAAAAGACAATTGCGCCGAAGGGGATAGCTGCCGTTTTACGGGATCCTAAACAACTATGCTATTTTGTTAGTTTTTTTGCATTGTTTGTAACCTATATTGTACATAATGTTGCTGCTACCGGGTCTTATGACCGAAAAGAGCTTCTGGACATCAGAACAGCAATTACTCACCTCGGACATGGCCAAAGATTTTTTCTTGAATGATGCAAAGGATATACTGCTTCCCCAAGACCAGGCTCAAATCCCCATCATTAACGTGAAGAAAAGACGGAAATACAGGGGGTGGAGGTCGGGTGCCTTGTGAGAATTCGTCGGCAAGTGGGTAAACCGCCTTTACCATCCATTCTATTGGCCAACGTGCAATCACTGGAAAATAAACTGGATGATCTATGATCGAGAATATCCTACCAACAGGACATTAAAAACTGTAATATCTTATGTTTCACCGAGTCGTGGCTGAACGACCACACAGAGAATATAGAGCTGGCTGGGTTTTCCGTGCATCGGCAGGACAGAGCAGCTACTTCTGGTAAGACAAAGGGTGGGGGTGTGTCTATTTGTCAATGACAACTGGTGTGCGATGTTTAATATTAAAGAAGTCTCGAGATATTGCTCACCTGAGATAGAGTACCTCATGATAAGCTGTAGACCACACTATCTACCAAGAGAGTTTTCATCTATATTATTTGTAGCCATTTCTTTTACCACCACAAACCGATGCTGACACTAAGACCGCACTCAACGAGCTGTATAAGGCCATAAACAAACAAGAAAATGCACATCCAGAAGAATTGCTCCTAGTGGCCGGGGACTTTAATGCAGGCAAACTTAAATCTGTTTTACCTCATTTCCACCAGCATGTCACATGTGCAACCAGAGGAAAAAAACTCTAGACCACCGTTACTCCACACACAGAGGCGCATACAAAGCTCTCCCCCGCCCTCCATTTGGCAAATCGGACCATAATTCTATCCTCCTGATTCCTGCTAACATTCAAAAACTAAAGCAGGCAGTACCAGTGACTTGCTCAATACAGAAGTGGTCAGATGACGTGGATGCTATGCTACAGGACTGTTTTTCTAGTCCATACTGGGATATGTTCTGGGATTTATCCAATGGCTTTGAGGAGTATACCACCTCAATCACCGGCTTCATCAGTAAGTGCATCGGCAACATCATCCCAACAGTGATCATACGTACATATCCCAACCAGAAGCCATGGATTACAGGAAACATCCGTACCGAGCTAAAGGCTAGAGCTGGCGGCTGCAAGGAGCGGGACACTAATCCATACGCTTATAAGAAATTCCGCTATGCCCTCAGATGAACCATCAAACAGGCAAAGCGTCAATATAGGACTATTGACTATTGATTGAATCTTACTACACTGGCTCTGACGCTCGTTAGATGTGGCAGGGCTTGCAAACTATTACGAACTACAAAGGGAAACCCAGCGGTGAGCTGCCCAGTAAGGAGAGCCTACCAGATGAGCTAAATGCCTTTTAAGCTTGCTTCAAGGCAAGCTCACTGAAGCATGCATGAGAGCACAAGCTGTTCCAGACAACTGTGTGATCACGCTCTCCGTAGCCGATGTGAGCAAGACCTTTAAACAGGTCATCATTCACAAGTCTGCGAGGCCAGACGGATTACTAGGACGTGTACTCAGAGCATGCGTGGACCAACTGGCAAGTGTCTTCACTGACATTTTCAACCTAACCCTGACCGAGTCTGTAATACCTACATGTTTCAAACAGACCACCATAGTCCTTGTGTCCAAGAAAGGGAATGTAACCTGCCAGTTCAAGGCTCAAATCAACACCATCATCCCGGAAACCCTAGACCCACTCCAATTCGCATACTGTCCCAACAGATCCACAGATGACGCAATTTCAATTGCACTCCACACTGCCCTATGTGAGAATGCTGTTCCCATGCCATAGTGCCCACAAGCTCATCACTAAGCTAAGGACCCTGGGACTAAACACCTCCCTCTGCAACTGGATCCTGGACTTCCTGAAGGGCCGCCCCCCCCCAGGTGGTAAGGGTAGACAACAACACATCTACCACGCTGATCCTCAACACTGGGGCCCCTCAGGGGTGTGTGCTTAGTCCCATCCTGTACTCCCTGTTCACCCACAACTGTGTGGCCAAGCTCAACTTCAACACCAACATTAAGTTTGCTGATGACACAACAGTGGTAGGCCTGATCACGACAACGATGAGACAGCCTATAGGGAGGAGGTCAGAGACATGGCAGTGTGGTGCCGATACAACAACCTCTCCCTCAATGTGAGAAAGACAAAGGAGCTGATCGTGGACTACAGTAAAAGGAGGGCCGCACAGGCCCCCATTAACATCGATGGGGCTGCAGTGGAGCGGGTCGAGAGTTTCAAGTTCCTTGGTGTCCACATCACCAACAAACTATCATGGTCCAAACAAACCAAGACAGTCGTGATGAGGGCATGACAACACCATTTCCCCCTCAGGAGACGGAAAAAATTTGGCATGGGTCCACAGATCCACAAAAGGTTCTACAGCTGAACCATCAAGAGCATCTTGACCGGTTCCATCACCGCCTGGTTTGGCAACTGCTCAGCATCCAACCGTAAGGCGCTACAG
This sequence comes from Oncorhynchus nerka, assembly GCF_034236695.1. Lineage (NCBI taxonomy): Eukaryota > Metazoa > Chordata > Actinopteri > Salmoniformes > Salmonidae > Oncorhynchus > Oncorhynchus nerka. Next base: position 22,864,596 of record NC_088424.1, on the reverse strand, counting down.
AGGGTAGTGCGTACAGTCCAGTACATCACTGGGGCCAAGCTCCTGCCATCCAGGACACCACGTCAGAGGAAGACCCAAAAATATTTCAGACTCCAGTCACCCAAGTCATAGACTGTTCTCTCTGCTACCGCACGGCACATGGTACTGCAGCTCCAAGTCTAGGTCCAAAGGGCTCCTTAACAGCTTCTACCCCCAAGCCATAAGACTGCTGAACAATTCATGAAATTGCCACCCGGGCTATTTAGATTGACACCCCCCTCCACCATCCACTGCCTCTACTCACTGTTTATTATCTATGCATAGTCACTTTATCCCTACCTACATGTACAAATTACCTCGACTAACCTGTACCCCTTGTATATAGCCTTGTTATTGTTATTTTTTAGGTTAGTTTATTTAGTAAATATTTTCTTAACTCTATTTCTTGAACTGCATTGTTGGTTAAGGGCTTGTAAGTAAGCATTTCACGGTAAGGTCTGCACATGTTGTATTCGGCGCATGTGACAAATTAAAAATGCACTTAATTAGATCTGAAAGACCAGGGACGTTTTCCAAGTCTTGGCAAAGAAGGGCAGCCATTGGTGGATGTGTTAAAGAAAAAAAGCAGATATTGAATATCTCTTTGAGCTTGGTGAAGTTATTAATTACCTTTTGGATGGTGTATCAGTACATCCAGTCACTACAAAGATAAAGGCGTCCTTCCTAACTCAGTTGCCGGAGAGGAAGGGAACCGCTTAGGGATTTCACCATGAAGCCAATGCTGACTTTAAAACAGTTACAGAGTTGAATGGCTGTGATAGGAGAAAACAGAGTATGGATCAACAACATTGTAGTTACTCCACAATACTAACCTAGGGAAGGATGCCTGTACAGAATACAAATATTCCAAAACATGCATCCTGTTTGCAACCAAGGCACAAAAGTAATACTGGAATAAATGTGGCAAAGCAATTAACTTTTTGTCCTGAATACAAAGTGGTATGTTTGGGGCAAATTCAATACAACAGATTACTGAGTACCACTCTCCATATTTTTAAGCATAGGGGTGGCTGCATCATGTTATGGGTATGCTTGTAATAGTTAAGGACTGGGGAGTTTTTAAGGATAAAAAGAAAAACCTGGTTCAGTCTGCTTTCCATCAGACACTGGGAGATGAATTGACCTTTCAGCAGGACAATAATCTAAAACACACTGCCAAATCTACACTTGAGTTCTTTACCAAGACAGGGGCAGAGTTACAGTTTTGACTTAAATATGTTTAAAAATCTACGGCAAGACTTGACAATGGTTGTCTAGCAATGACCAACAACCAATTTGAAAGAGCTTGAAAAGAATAATGGCCAAATATTATACAATCGTGTTGTGGAAAGCTCTTAGAGACTTACCCAGAAAGACTCACAGCTGTAATTCTAACATGTATTGAGTCATGGGTGTGAATACTTATGTAAATTAAATATTTCTGTATTTCATTTTCAAAAGCATTTTCCATTTGTCGTTATGGAGTATTGTGTGTAGATGGATGAAAAATAAATATTTGATCTATTTTGAATTCAGGCTGCAACACAACAAAATGTGGAATACTTTCTGAAGGCACTGTATATACTGTGTTCTAGTCATGGCTCATCCTATATAACTACTGCTCTTCACACCTTTTCTATTCATATACTGTCCATACTGTCTATACACACCGTTATATATATATATATATATATATATATATATACAGTACTAGTCTGGACATACATCTACTCATTCAAGGGTTTTTCTTTATTTTATTTATTTATTTTTTACTATTTTCTACATTGTAGAATAATAGTGAAGACATTTAAATGATGAAATAACACATATGGAATCATGTAGTAACTAAAAAAAAGTGTTAAACAAATGAAAATATCAAGGCAAAGGGTGGCTACTTTGAAGAATCTAAAATCTAAAATAGATTTTCATTTCTTTAACACTTTTTTGGTTACTACATGATTCCATATGTGTTATTTCATACTTTTGATGTCTTCACTATTATTCTACAGTGTATAAAATCAATAAAATAAAGAAAAACCTTTGAATGAGTAGGTGTGTCTAAACTTTTGACTAGTACTGTATATACAGTGCATTCAGAAAGTATTCAGACCCCTTCACTTTTTCAGATTTTGTTACGTTACAGCCTTATTCTAAAATGGATTAAATATTTTTTATTTATTTTTTAAATCAAATCTATATAAAAAATTAAAACTGAAATATCACATTTCATAAGTATTCTGACCCTTTACTCAGTACTTTGGTGAAACACCTTTGGCAGCGATTACAACCTCGAGTCTTCTTGGGTATGACGCTACAAGCTTGGCGCACCTTTATTTTGGGAGTTCCTCCCATTCTTCTCTGCATATCCTCTCAAGCTCTGTCAGGTTGGATAGGGTGCGTCGCTGCAAAGCTATTTTCAGGTCTCTCCAGAGATGTTCGGATTCAAGTCCGAGCTTTGGCTGGGTCACTCAAGGACATTCAGAGACTTGTCCTGAAGACACTCCTGCGTTGTCTTGGCTGTGTGCTTAGAGTTGTTGTCCTGTTGGAAGGTGAACCTTCGCCCCAGTCTGAGGTCCTGAGCGCTCTGAGCAGGTTTTCATCAAGGATCTCTCTGTACTTTGCTCCGTTCATCTTTCCCTCGATCCTGACTTGTCTCCCAGTCCCTGCCGCTGAAAAACATCCCCACAGCAAGATGTTGCCATCACCATGCTTCACCGTAGGGATTGAGCCAGGATTCCTTCAGATGTGCCGCTTGGCATTCAGGCCAAAGAGTTCAATCTTGGATTCATCAGACCAGAGAATCTTGTTTCTCATGGTCTGAGAGTCCTTTAGGTGCCTTTTGGCATGTGCCTTTTACGGAGGGGTGGCTTCTGTCTTTGCCACTGTACCATAAAGGCCTGATTGGTGGAGTGCTGCAGAAATGGTTGTCCTCCTGGAGGAACTCTGGAGCTCTGTCAGAGTGACCATCGGGTTCTTGGTCACCTCCCTGTTGGCCTGGCAGCCAGCTCTAGGAAGAGTCATGGTGGTTCCAAACTTCTTCCATTTAAGAATGATGGAGGCCACTGTCTTCTTGGAGACCTTTAATGCTGCAGAAATATGTTGTTACCCTTCCCCAGATCTGTGCCTCGACACAATCCTGTCTTGGATCTCTACGGACAATTGCTTCGACCTCATGGCTTGGTTTTTGCTCTGACGTGCACTGTCAACTGTGGGACCTTTATATAGACAGGTGTGTGCCTTTCCAAATAATGTCTAGTCAATTGAATTTACCACAGGTGGACTCCAATCAAGTTGGAGAAACATCTCAAGGATGATCAATGTAAACAAGATGCACCTGAGCTCAATTTCAAGTCTCAAAGCAAAGGGTCTGAATACTGAATGTAAATAAGATATTTCTAAAAACCTGTTTTCACTTTGTCATTATGGGGTGTTGTGTGTAGATTGATGATGGAAAGATTTCTGTAACATAAGGCTGTAACGTAACAAAAAGTGGAAAAACTCAAGGGGTCTGAATACTTTCCAAATGCACTGTATATTTATATATATATATATATATATATATATATATATACAGTGCCTTGCGAAAGTATTTGGCCCCCTTGAACTTTGCGACCTTTTGCCACATTTCAGGCTTCAAACATAAAGATATAAAACTACAAGTGGGACACAATCATGAAGTGGAACAACATTTATTGGATATTTCAAACTTTTTTAACAAATAAAAAACTGAAAAATTGGGAGTGCAAAATTATTCAGCCCCTTTACTTTCAGTGCAGCAAACTCTCTCCAGAAGTTCAGTGAGGATCTCTGAATGATCCAAAACATAAAGCAAAATCTACAATGGAATGGTTCAAAAATAAACATATCCAGGTGTTAGAATGGCCAAGTTAAAGTCCAGACCTGAATCCAATCGAGAATCTGTGGAAAGAACTGAAAACTGCTGTTCACAAATGCTCTCCATCCAACCTCACTGAGTTCAAGCTGTTTTGCAAGGAGGAATGGGAAAACATTTCAGTCTCTCGATGTGCAAAACTGATAGAGACATACCCCAAGCGACTTACAGCTGTAATCGCAGCAAAAGGTGGCGCTACAAAGTATTAACTTAAGGGGGCTGAATAATTTTGCACGCCCAATTTTTCATTTTTTGATTTGTTAAAAAAGTTTGAAATATCCAATAAATGTCGTTCCACTTCATGATTGTGTCCCACTTGTTGTTGATTCTTCACAAAAAAATACAGTTTTATATCTTTATGTTTGAAGCCTGAAATGTGGCAAAAGGTCGCAAAGTTCAAGGGGGCTGAATACTTTCGCAAGGCACTGTATATATAGGGGTTTGCTGGAGGAGGAACAAGCAGGTGTCCACATACTTTTAATCATGTTGTGTATATATATATATATATATATATATATATATATATATATATACACGACATGATTAAAAGTATATATATATATATATATATGGAACATCTCATTCCAAAATCATGGGCATTCACATGAAGTTGGTCCCCCCTTTGCTGCTATAACAGCCTTCACTCTTCTGGGAAGCCTTTCCACTATATGTTGGAACATTGCTGTGGGGACTTGCTTCCATTCAGCCACAAGAGCATTAGTGAGGTCAGGCACTGATGTTGGACAATTAGGCCTGGCTTCATCCCAAAGGTGTTCTATGGGGTTGAGGTCAGGGCTCTGTGCAGGCCAGACAAGTTTTTCCACACCAATCTCGACAAACAATTTCTGTATGGATCTCGCTTTGTGCATGGGGGATTGTCATGCTGGAACAGGAAAGGGTCTTCCCCAGACTGTTGCCACAAAGAATAATCTAGAATGTAATTTTATGCTGTAGATTTCCCTTCACTAAAACTAAGGGTTCTAGCCCGAACCATGAAAAACAGCCCCAGACCATTTTTCCTCCTCCAGCAAACTTTACAGTTGGCACTATGCATTGGGGCAGGTAGCGTTCTCCTGGCATTTGCCAAATACAGATTAGTCTGTCGGACTGCCAGATGGTGAAGCGTGATTCATCCCTCCAGAGAACCCGTTTCCACTGCTCCAAAGTCCAATGGTGACGAGCTTTACACCACTCCAGCCAAAGATTGGCATTTTGCATGGTGATCTTAGGCTTGTGTGCGGCTGCTCGACCATGGAAACCCATTTCATGAAGCTCCCGTCTTAACAGTTTTGAGCTGACGTTGTCTTTCAGAGGAAGTTTGGAACTCAATAGTGAGTGTTGCAACCGAGGACTGATGATTTCTATACACTACCCACTTCAGCACTCGGCGGCCCTGTTCTGTGAGCTTGTGAGGCCTCCCACTTCATGGCTGAGCTGTTGTTGCTCCTAGACTTCTCCACTTCACAATAACAGCACAGTTGACAGGAGCATCTCTAGCAGGGCAGAAATTTGATGAACTGACTTGTTGAAAGTCATCCTATGACTGTGCCACGTCGAAAGTCACTGAGCGCTTCAGTAAGGCCATTCTACTGACAATGTTTGTCTTCAGAGTTTGCATGGCTGTGTGATCGATTTCATACACCTGTCAGCAATGGGTGTGGCTGAAATAGCCGATTCCACTCATTTGAAAGGATGTCCACATACTTTTGTATATATAGTGTATTATGAGTTGTATATGTTTTCTTATCAATAGTTCTGCATACATAATGACTTATTTACTTTTGTTTCTAGTGTGCACCCTGTATTATGAAAACATTTCTATCAAGCTTATTTCATGAGAAATAATTGTATTGTAGTTTTACTTTTGCTTTTCGCTAGCTATGGGCATAATATGGATCTCTAAATACTTATTTTATAGTAAATGAGTGCTGTGGATTGTTCTAATCTATGTCTGTTTCTTTTAGCATGCAGGGCTATTGTTGATGAGCTCAATTATTCAATCAGTCAGATTGATCCGAAGAAGACAATCCATGTGGGAGGCTTCAGACTCAACCCTGATGGGAGCCTGACTGATAAAAAGGTACCGACCTCAGTAAAAGCATGTTGCAAAAGTAGGAAATTATTCCAAAGTGCGCTCCACTAGATCAAAACATCTCATAGTACACATAAAGCTATCAATTGAACTTTCTTGAACAAAAAATATTTGATGATTTATGGATTAAGAGATCGATGCATCATTCATACATTGAAGAATGCATATTCATACTTAAAATACTTGATAAAGCATAGGTCTAGTGGTTTCATAGTAGTTCCTGGTTTCCTGGATCTCATACCTTGAGAAATGGAATTTAGTGTCTTGTGAAACATCCCGGCAGAAGAAAAGAAAGATCAGTATGTAACTTCATTTCAGTTTGGATGGTTGTAAGCATTGGTACCCCCTTTAATACTGTTCCACCTGTATTTCCCTCTGGAATATTCAAACCACTGTGTTTCCCCCTGGAATATTCAAACCACTGTATTTCCCCCTGGAATATTCAAACCACTGTGTTTCCCCCTTTAATACTGTTCCACCTGTATTTCCCTCTGGAATATTCAAACCACTGTATTTCCCTCTGGAATATTCAAACCACTGTATTTCCCCCTGGAATATTCAAACCACTGTGTTTCCCCCTTTAATACTGTTCCACCTGTATTTCCCTCTGGAATATTCAAACCACTGTATTTCCCTCTGGAATATTCAAACCACTGTATTTCCCCCTGGAATATTCAAACCACTGTGTTTCCCTCTGGAATATTCAAACCACTGTATTTCCCCCTGGAATATTCAAACCACTGTGTTTCCCCTGGAATATTCAAACCACTGTATTTCCCCCTGGAATATTCAAACCACTGTGTTTCCCCCTGGAATATTCAAACCACTGTATTTCCCCCTGGAATATTCAAACCACTGTATTTCCCTCTGGAATATTCAAACCACTGTATTTCCCCCTGGAATATTCAAACCACTGTATTTCCCCCTGGAATATTCAAACCACTGTATTTCCCTCTGGAATGTTCAAACCACTGTATTTCCCTCTGGAATATTCAAACCACTGTATTTCCCCCTGGAATATTCAAACCACTGTATTTCCACCCTGGAATATTCAAACCACTGTATTTCCCTCTGGAATATTCAAACCACTGTATTTCCCCCTGGAATATTCAAACCACTGTATTTCCCCCTGGAATATTCAAACCACTGTGTTTCCCCCTGGAATATTCAAACCACTGTATTTCCCTCTGGAATATTCAAACCACTGTATTTCCCCCTGGAATATTCAAACCACTGTATTTCCCCCTGGAATATTCAAACCACTGTATTTCCCTCTGGAATATTCAAACCACTGTATTTCCCCCTGGAATATTCAAACCACTGTATTTCCACCCTGGAATATTCAAACCACTGTATTTCCCTCTGGAATATTCAAACCACTGTATTTCCCCCTGGAATAGTCAAACCACTGTATTTCCCCCTGGAATATTCAAACCACTGTATTTCCCTCTGGAATATTCAAACCACTGTATTTCCCCCTTTTTCGAACCAAGCATTGTTGTGGTGTGAAGAGGTCAGACCTGGTAGTGTTCCAGTGTCCTATCACTAGTGTCCAGGGACCGTCATTAGCTGGTCAGCTCCCCTATTGATCTCAGGGGTTAATCCCCTTTTGATGGTAATTGATAGCTAGTAACGTGCTGTTCATTTAGCTAGGCTGTTTGTGGTTTTTCCTCTCCCCTGTGGCCATTTCAAGTTCACTTTCAAGTAAAAGGGATTCTGATATTATATCTCCTAATATGACAACCTGAATTATCTCTCATTCATATAGATTTGAGTTAAATCAAACATTCCATAGGCATAGTATAACAAACATAGAGTTGGATTCATTTTTTCTTGAAGTATCGTCTTTACCTTCTCTTTTCAAATCAAATCAAATTGCATTGGTCACCTACACATGGTTAGCAGATGTTATTGCGAGTACCTGCAAAATGCTTGTGCTTCTAGATCCGACAGTGCAGCAATATCTAACAATTCCACAACAACTAGCTAATACACACAAATATAAGTAAAGGGATGGAATAAGAATATATACATATAAATATATGGATGAGCGATGGCACAGCGGCATAGGCAAGATGCAATAGATGGTATAAAATACAGTATATACATATGAGATGAGTAATACAAGATATGTAAACATTATTAAAGTGACTAGTGATCCATTTATGAAAGTGGCCAATGATTTCAAGTCTGTATGGCAGGCAGCAGCCTCTCTGTGTTAGTGATTGCTGTTTAATAACAGTCTGATGGCCTTGAGTCAGAAGCTGTTTTTCAATCTCTCGGTCCCAGCTTTGATGCACCTGTACTGACCTCGCCTTCTGGATGATAGCGGGGTGAACAGGCAGCGGCTCGGGTGGTTGTTGTCCTTGATGATCTTTTTGGCCTGCCTGTGACATCGGGTGGTGTAGGTTTCCTGGAGGGTGCTCTTGCTACATGAGAATAGTTTTATTTGCCCTCAGTCTCCGTCCTTCCTGATTATTATGCTGTCTATGGATCAGGTGTGTATGTCATATTCACAGACTCTCATTAAGTGTTTCCTAAAATAGGGTTAATTTGAAAATAAATGCTAATTACAGTTTCTATACCCCTGTGAGTCTTGTTCATATTCCATTTTGTTTGCCCTCAAGCTGTGGGGGTGTGCCTCTGCAATACCCCTGTTGTTGTCAGTAGAGAGAGTGTATGAATGCAATGATATAGCTCCACTATAATTACTAAATCAAAATGAATACTAGTACGAGAAGAGTTAAGTATTGAATTACGTACCTGGTTTTTACAGTGCTCTGAACGGTAAGCACACAGACTTTTAAGTGAAACGACCAACAGACCCTGATGGCTGATCAACTCTTTTGATCAACTTCTGTACTTACTGCCATATGGAAGTGTACCTTTACCACTAATCACTGGCTTGTTTTGACTTCTGAGCATAAATCCAAGAAACCCTGCCCCCACCCCACCCCACTGGCTTTTGACCCTGTCTGAATCAAGGAGGGAGGGGTGTTCAAGCTTAGATGCCATCATAGGAGATTTGCTGGTCTTAAGTCTCCTTTGCTCTCCTCAGAAAGCAGCAGGGCTCCATGAAGGAAGGTTGACACCAGTCACACCACAAAGTTAAACCTACAACAATGAATCATTAAGCCAAAGACATTGAACTTAGATGAATAAGTTGATGGAAGTTGTTCATGTCTTCTGTTTTTATATTCGTATATAGATTGTATTTCAAAAATGTATTAATTTTCAACGAATGGCTTTCAATGTTCCTGGTTGGACCATGACATTTTTTTTTGTCACTCTTCATTAAATTACATTTCTGTCTTGTCACGATAAAGGTAAATACTGAGGCAATCATTTGTCTGTGTGTTTATGCAAATATTTCCTTTTCTGAAGACTATAACAATATTACACATTGTTGTAAATGGTGGCATTAATAGGTTCTAGTTTTTATGAATTGTGTGTTTTCATTGGTCCATATTATTCACACCAGAAATTGAAAGCCCCTTTCCAATAATGGCTGGTTTTCCAATGGGAATTCAATGGAGGACAGCATCCCTGAGAAGCCTTTTCTCTGCAAGGTCTGCCTAGTCCCCTCCTCATTCTTCAGGAAATGTGTGATTGACAGGTCCCTTTCAAACCCCTCAGACTGGTAAGGAAGGAATTTAATTCCACACCATTTTTAGGATTGCATGATAAGGATTTGGCTTGACGTTGGACTTTTTCATGCTGGACATTTTGGTGTGTTTAAAAAACTAAAAAACATTTTAGGCAGATTTTTCTGACCAATCAAGTAAAGTTCTCATCATACATATTCATAGAAATACACCTATGGTGTAATAAAATGTAATAATAATCAGAACAGCTCCATTTTTGGTTTACAATTTTTGCAAAAAATTGCTGTTATGGTTGATATTCCAAAGTTTATTTTGAAGTGACCTATTAGTTAAAAGTTAAACATTAATGTTGAAGTAGTCAAACCATTTTTTTGTTGATAGACCATCCTCAATGTTAACCACTTAGCTATCTGTACATTAAAAAAGGAGAGAAATGTGTACCAAGGTTCAGGCAGTTTCCTGAAACCTTTTTATATTATTTGTGAGCAGATGGCAGTGAGCCACGGAAGCCCCTTTGTGTCACTACGAGTCAGATATAAAAAAAAGAGGAGGGGGAAAATGCTTCTATAATGTAATCAGTGGGTCCGGAAGGGTCCATACTGAGGCTGAAAGGGGACAATAGGGTCAGGGATATATCTACATTGCACAAAATCCAGTTCATCTGCAATATGCCCCCCCTTCCCCTCACCCAGCACCTTTTGACCGGGATTGACAAGGAAAACTTCCTGCTTTGATCATTGGAGGGTGGAGGAGATGAACCGCCAAAAGGGACCAAAGGATGAGACTGAACTGTTTACCCTGCACTTGGCTGCTGTTTAGGCCTCCCCCTGCTCCTTAACTTAGCCCCCCTCCCTGGCCCTTTCACTGCCCCTGCCCCCCGTCACCCTTTCCCCTCTCTCCTTCCGGGGAGGCCACGGGGGCGGGAGCATAGTGCACCTTGACCTGTCTAGACACCATTGCATGTGTTGTCCTGTTTCCAAGGGGAAGGGGTATACTTCTACAGGTTAAATGTCATAGTTCCAGCATAGGGGAAGTAGGGGTTGTTTGTGTGATGGGAATGGAAGTTAGGGGTCACCGACATGACCCGGCCGGATCCCAAGCAACTTCATAGAACTGGAATCAAACTCGGTTAAGTTTAATTTATATTATTTTTTTATTTTTTTATCCACCAGGTCCCTCTTGCTAGGTCTGAGGCCAACTTGAGTGAGCTTCTGGATGGAGTTTGTGGTAGCATGAGTGACTATGCTCTTCATGTGGACCCAGACACCAAGATAAAGCAATACAAAAGATTTGCTCCAAGAAGTTCTGATGCTGGGGATTTTCCTGATTTTAACAATTTCAAGTTTGACGGCCCAGAGGGATCCAATGCCCTAAAATTTGTGGTAAGTGTGGCAATAATTGATTAATTGGTAGTTTAGGGAAACTGATTATTATGTTTTGTTAAACAGGATGAAACTTTGATGTCATTTAAAGTACAGAACTCAATGTTATACCTTGGCCTTCGATATCACAGCTTGATATTATCTGAAAATCCATTTACATTATTGATAATTGTGCCCGTCACATTAAAACGTACATTGATATTGTTTTTCCACTTTACTTATGACCTTTCTAATTAAGATATATTGCATGCACCTTAGTCTGTAATATAGAAAGCCATTAATTGAAATTATAACAAGAAATCTGAAAACATGTGTATTAAAGCTTGCATTTGTATTTTTCATTATTATTGTATTTTTATTTTTTTTACAGTTATTACAATGTAACATTGAAGTTGAAGTTTGTCATTTTGGTGCCAGGGGTGTACTGTATTCTAACCCAAAATGCAGGCAATAACGCCTTTTCCTTTGTTAATTTACAATTATATTGCGGTCTTACACTTAAGTTGAGCATATTTAAGATCAAGTTAGGCATCACAAGTAAGAAATCGTATAATGCGCAAAGATGTCTGTGTGTGTGTGTGTGTGTGTGTGTGTGTGTGTGTGTGTGTGTGTGTGTGGATTCGCCAACAATCGTGTTGCCTATCTAGGTTACATGAGTCATCCAAGATGGCTGAACAGCAAGGCGAGAGGAAAAATGGCAGTCTGCCTCACGGCCATGCCCACTATTGTGTGAAACTACATGCTTGTGAATCTCTCATGTGCGGAGGACCTGTTTTTGCTGTCTGTCGAGTGGCAACCGATCCCCTTTCTTCTGTTACAGTGTGAAAGCATTGTGGAGGAGTTTGAAGATGATATCATCTCTCTCTTTGCCAAAGAGACAGACCATGTGGTCGACAAGTTATGCAATGAAGTATCAGGTACGGTTTCAGACATGTTGTGGTTTCTCTCTGACCAGGCCTCCTGTTTGCCCCTTAATGCATAGATACTACCTAGAACTATATTATTATTCACATCATTACCCAAATGATACTACCTAGAACTATATTATCACTCACATCATTACCCAAATGATACTACCTAGAACTATATTATCACTCACATCATTACCCAAATGATACTACCTAGATCTATGTTATTACTCACATCATTACCCAAATGATACTACCTAGAACTATGTTATCACTCACATCATTACCCAAATGGAGTATAGATGACAGCTTTGGGTTTTGATTTGCTTTTAGAGTTTATTAAAATGACTAATCACTCTTTTTTTGTATGAACAAATAATCACTGTATCTGGGTGTTTGGGCTTTGAAGAGCTTTGATTTGTAAAGAATAGCGGACAGATGACCTACAAAATACAGAATTTGGTGATGTTAAACATGTTTAGAAGAGTACCGTGTTGCTTCCAGGGAATAGAAACATGACCACTCTTGTTTATTATGCATCTGAAAACAGAATATGAAAATGTATACATCCAGTCACTAACTACCTTTATTACAGCTCTATTTGTAGTGTCATGATTTCCCCCTTACGTAACTGACGTCTTTGATCCACCATTTTGTTTCAACCCTGTTAAGTGAGGGTTCTGAAACAGCAGCTCAACCGGCCAAGTACTATATCTAAGCTGAAACAGTTTATTTAACAATTTAACATCTCAAAGGATGATGTTGTGAACCTATATGAAACTAGTACTCCATTAGAGAAGCTAAAGGGCAATTCTTGTTCAACAAGATCGCGGTCGTAGGCCGATAGTTTGAATGTGCTATGTGAAGAAAGTCAGGACGGATTAGGTCTCTTCGCTGCTATTTGAGTATCAAGGTTATATGGAATTCATCATCTGAAAGAAACCACAGCTCCTATCTCTCCTATGTTTTCAATATGATGTCATTCATTTTTCGGCATGTGTCATTGCAGTAAATGGTGTGTCTTCTACTGGATGTCTGCAATTATCGATAGTTCTTCTCAATAGGCCATCTGAGAAGATGGCGGACTCATTTTTGTCTATATTTCATTTCCAGATCACTGTAAAGGCACCAAATTCCAGAGTGACGAACTATAGTTTTACATGCATCTCTGCTGCCGATGACCGGACCAGTTTAGATATATATTTCAAATGAAGAAATCATTCTTGAAGGATACTGTATCAATCAACTTGAATACTTATAAATAAAGTTTTCTATTTTGAATTGAGATACTACTAATGTTGTCAAATCCACTGAATTGTATTATGATATAGAAAGTCAGGTGTTTCTTTAGATGTAGTCCTAGTAACTTCCAGCTGGGAGCTGTTGTCAAAAAGTAATAAATTATACATTTCTTAAATATGCAGGAGGAAGAAGTAGCACTCAAAATAAGGATATGATGGGTGTAAAAACAAATAACCAAGACTAAATGTGCTATACTCAGCCTAGAGGGACTGTGGGGAAGCAGCCATGTCAAAAAAAGATGGCGTGGCATCCTACAGGCAATGTCAAGATGAGCTGGATCAGCATTTTTTTCTACTTTTGTGCTTTCACTTTCATCAGCTGATCAGTTTTAGAATTTTTTGTAATGTCACAGAATTCCAAATCTGTTGATTGTACAGGCCATTTCTTGTCCAGAATTCAACTGTTGGAGATAGTGGATTTCCGCATTTGATTTGCACTGTGTGTCCTGGGTGGAGGAGGGAGTTGATTCTTGATTTTGAAATGGGCAGTCCCCTTACGTTCCATCATCTGCTGTCTCCAACAATTGAATTCCAGTCGTGGTATCATTTTAAACAGTAGTATGTGCTCTGACATATGGGGAAGTATGCCAAATGTTATGACTATTGATCCAACAATTTTTCTAAAATAGCCCTTTTCGACGATAGGCAGCATTTTCAGTGTTACAAAAAAACTGTGCAAGGTGGGGGAAAATTACCTACAGGAGAGCCTTGGTAGATATACACAGCCTGATATGCTTATCTCCCTATAAAAACATGTGTAAATCCCTAAATCAGGTCAATTATCAACAAAATTGTGATAACACATATCTCAGAAAACAGAGGTTGTAAATTCACCATCTACAGATTGAACACACTGCTATATGCCAGGGAACTGCAAAACCTCATGGACAATGTTGTTCCTTTTTCATATAATGACCCTCACAGCTTCATCCAATAATGATAAACAGTCACGTGTATTTTGGGGCTTTATGGTCTAAATATTATTGAGAATTTTTGGAAAGTTTTACCCAACATGTATCTACACTTATTTGTGGAAAGATTTAGGTCAGTTTTGGAGGAAAACATGTCAACCTCCTTTGCTAAGGAACGAAGAACAAATGCATGGGTCAAGCTTTGTATGGGTCAAACTTCCACTGACTACATGTGACTGAAAATAAACCCTATGAAGCAGGCAAGTTGAATACTAACCGGATATATAATTTCGATAATCATCAGGAATTACAGCATTTTCCCCCACTGCACATCCAGTTCTTTCAAAACAAAAGTTTTCAACTTGTTGTATATTCCTAGAAGTTGTGTGTTGGGAGTTTATTCTGGCTTTAAAAAAAAGTGTCAGCTTTGCTTTGTGTGCATAGCTGTCTCTGGATGTCTAGGGCTTGAGCTTAACTTCATGACAGATCAAGGGTTACCAAGGTGCTGTTGGCAAGGGGCTCAAAGTGGCGGGGCAAACTGGACCACTAAATGCTCATTTCCTACGCATGTTAGTGCCTTTGCAGTATGCTGAGTGGACTCCTGGAGAGTTTTTTTTTCAGATGAAATGCAACCTTCACACAGGTAATGAGGACTATATGATAAACCATTTGTACAATTTCTTAAATGCAATTTCAATGGTCCAGGAATACCATCTCATTCAGAAATGTTGGGAAAGTGAATATTTCCCTTACTCTCTATAAAGTTTAGTCACTGATCTGCAGCATTAACTTGTATTCTAACAAGATTAAAATATATTTGTCCTGGAGATTAGCATACTTAAGTCCTCCTTTGCCTTTTTGGTAGTAGTAGTGTGCTTTGATCTGTGTTGCGTGGCAAGAGCCTAGCTTGGGCCCAGCCATCCGAGTGCCAAGTGTGAAATTGGCCTGATGTCATCCCTATTCTTCACCTTATACATCTTTCACCAGCTTAATTATATTTCCGCCACAAAGCCCTAGCGCTTCATTCCATATTCAAGTTTGACTAGGAAGCATTTAAGAACTGTGGATAAATAACTCAGTGGGGGGAAGGGACAGGATGGGTCTTTTGTTTGAGAGACACACAAGAGACATCAATACTTTTCTGATATGTATGTTCTTTTTGAGTCAGACTGCCCTTTGCCTCTGCCAATTGGAGAGGTTAAATTTTATGACACGGGATATGTGAACTTATGATAACTAAGATGTAGGGCAGGCTATTTATTTCTTCATTGTCTGTGGGCATTTGCATTTGGACCTTCTTAAAGTCTCGTGACTAAAGTGGTGGCTGGAATGTTGTGGATGAAATCATGTTCATTTTCATGTCCAGAGGCAGGGAATGAAATTGTGGCAGAACTTTCTATCCAAACTTTAACTTTCATCAACATGAAGAGTTATGCAGGAACTTTTTGTGTATTTGATGCTCAAAAGATATCATGCATCACTGTTATGGAGAGTTGGAGGAGAGAACGTACAAGCTTTTTGACGATGGAATTTTTGTAGAAATGTACATAATTCCTTTTTAGGGACATTTTGAATTCTAAGGTGTAGAAGAAGTGATGCGTTAAAGGAAATGAGCCACCTGCAGCTGTGACCGAGGGCTTTGACCTTCATCGGGGGATCCCGGCCACAGACTCCATTGAGGAACTAACCGAGTTGCTCAGCTCAGCGTCTAAGGCACCAGCTTTTCTAACCCAGAGAGCTCATCAAGTCAGTGACCGTTGGGCGTTACTTCCACATACACAAGCTGGGCAAGAATAGAAATGCAGATGAGGTTCTGGGGCATTGAGGAGCAGGTCAATGCTGAGAATGGTCCGCACAGATAGCTCTCCCTTTTGTGTTTGGATCCTTTTTCTGTTTTTTGGGGCCTTTCTATACATGTTTGAGAGCATCAGGTAATACTGAGACTGCAGAACGTTGTGACCTGTATTGGCGACTGAAGTTTGATGTGTTTGTTTATGCAGGGCAGTGTTGAAATCCACATGAGTATACTGTATTAGGATCATATTCAAAAGGTGTCCTTATTTTTCTGGATTTGATCGATGCATGTTGATGCATGTGAGGGGAAATTGACTTAGATGATGAGAGACTCTGTTACAGTCAGAAACTGGTACTGGGAAAGCTTTCAGCATTCTGGATTACTAAGCTCCTCTGTAACCAAACAACACGAGTCTCAAAAGGCTCATTTATGAGGATATGTATTCTATTGAACCTCCTAGTTTCAATGTTTCCATAAGCTTTTCATTCCCTGTTTGTTATTCTGCTGTGGATATGTTTGACAGAGCAAATTACTTGAAGGTGAATGTTATAGCAACTGAGTGGAATACGGAGTAAAACTGCTGTCGTGGGATTCTTAGACCACTTTTGAGATCATTGCAGAGTTATTGCACATCTAATCACTTTTCGGGAAGAGAAATGAGTACTTTACCTTTTTGAGATGCTGGGCTTTCTCTTTAAACTCTATTCAAGACTCCTAAGTATAGGCGGCCTGCATTCAGCATTGTGCACCAATGACTTTAGAGATGTAAACCTGTATTTTGACTTTGGTAGGAGTTGTTGCGGTCACCACGACCACTACTTAATTGTAAAACTAAAATGAGGTATACTCCGCTGCATATAACTTAGACATCATGGTGCACCTTGGTGCAAGTTATGTGTAACTTTTCTTTGTGGTCAACATTTCTTTTTAGTATTTTGCATTTAGTAAATACATTGTAGACGATGTTTGCCTGGCGAAACCAACAGTCGTCCTTTCCATTGTCATTTAAAAAAAAATGCCATTCCTGGTGCAGGGACAAGATGCTTTCTCTGCATACCAAGTTTGATTGAATTCTGTTCATACTTAAACTTGAAGAGTGCAACTTTTTTAAGTAATTTGAACTCTGTAGTGATTTAACTAATACTTTTCAGTCCTGTTACTTTACTGTATGGTTACTTTAATTTACTGTTTCACTTGCGTTTTCCCTGGTATTTACAAGGACATTATACAGTAACTAGGGATACTTCTGTTGCCACTTTCAAGAAATCAACACAACTATATCTACCTGGTATTTTGTGCAATTTCTGCTTGTTTGAATAAAACCCAAAGAAACCAGAATGCAAGTAGGCCTATTAGGTCATTACCAGCATGTAATTTATGTAAACACCACTTAAATTGCAGACTGTAAAACAAGTCTAATACATTATTTCCATGCATGAAATAATGTATTCTTCTTTATAGGTTGATTTAGCTGATGACCACCTGCAAATAGCAAATCACACAATGCAGTCTACTCTGTATGAGAAAACACGTCCACAAATATGTGTATTGAGAGCTAGCCCATCCAGAAAGAGGCATGGGGCAGGCCTTGTATCAAGGAAATGATCATGCATCATACATAAACCCACCAATTGCCTATCAGAGGACAATATTTTTAAGTGGCATTATTTGTTCTGTACTTCGATTAAATTATCCTTGCTGTCTCATTTACCTTCAAGACAGGCCAGTAATTGTTAATCAAATTGATATTCAGTTATTTCAACATAAATGCGGCTTGGCCATATCACATTTATGCCTCAGATATGATTCCCAGAGTGGCAGTTTGTGAATTAACAGTAGACGATTGGTCAGCCTGTACTTTTAGAGCCCTCTGATTATTGACATGTTGTTTATATCACTATAAAAAAAATAAAGGATTTAAACTTGTCTTAGTATTCTTGTGGTTTATTTACTTATTGGTTAATTTCACAGTATGATACAAATTATTTACATTTGTCTCATATCAAAGAATACTGACAGAAAAATACAACCAAAACTTTGTCCTTCTTTATACATATGCTTAAATATTCTGTTGTAAATTCACGTTGTATACCATCTCTAATGGCAATTGCCCATTCTTGTTATAAACATTTAATGTGTTATTTATTTGTAGCACAGTTCTCATAGAAAAGTTCATTTACAGAATTTTTAAGGCAAAGTGTGTTTTCAATTTGGATTTTAATTTACACACACTTAAGATTGACAATAAAAGATCATTCACATCATAAGACCACAATTTGGTAGATACAGCAACTTTTGTCTCGTGATATACAGGTGACAGATTGCAGGTTTCATGCAAAGGCCTCTAAATGTTTCATTCACAAAAAGAAGTTATTGCAAGATAAATAAGTTATGTAAACATTATCTTAGAGAAACAATATGGGCGCTGAGTATTGTTTATAAATATGAACATTATGTTATTTGCAAATAACAATAAATTGTATTTCAAACTATGGAAGGCATGGACAATTTGAGATACATTATTTGTACAGTAGACTTATATATGATGCCCATTGACGTTACTTCAGCGGTGAAGTGTTTCATAAGAGTATAATGATTGAAGTGAAGATGTTCCATATAGGCCTATGGTACAAAGTTAAAGGTCCTTGCATGGCACTGAAATCCTGATTTGAGTCGGGGTTAAATTGGATTTTGTTGGTGGTGGAAGTGACCCAAAACGGATGCATTTCCATTATAATTCCAAATGGTTATCTGTTCAATTCCCATTGTTGTCATCCACCCCCACCATTCCTCCCTATTTAACCATTGGATATGAGCTACGCGCGCATAACTTGAACTTTGGGGTGAATCATAGCATTGTTAACCAATGGTAGACTTGCAAGAAAGTTCGTTTTACGCGCTTGCATACCAGACAAATATTTCGGTTTATAAAATACTGTTTTGTTTTTCTTACTATATGCTATGGGTATTTCAAGATAGGTCCTTTCGTGAAAGTGAAGTTAGGCTACATTCCTTTTATGACTCAACTCATTTCTATAGTTTGGGTCAAGTTTAAACTAATTTATGGGCCTATTGAATATATTATGTATTTATTTTTCATCAAATCTCAGTTTCATATCAATACATGTACCCAAAGCTGAATTATTTTACTGAATTTATTCATTTTTAATGCTCACGAGATAGCTATAGTTAATGCAGCACTTGAATATAAAAATGCATTGTTATCAGATAATACGCATCATTTAATGCGTATGGTTCCCTCCATATCAACTCAGACAGGCTGTATTTTTACACAAAACAAAGGAGCCTCAGAAAACATATTTTCAACATGAACATCAAAGTACAAGGAAACAGTGTGATAAAAAAACGTAAAAACATAGATAAACACTATTTAGGCTATTTAAAATTCACAGTTTCCAAAATGCAGCAGAACAAATCTTTGGACATCAGCATGTTTCCATTATTTCGGTCAAATGTGATAAAAACAAAACTTGTTAAAAACAAAACAAACTTTGATGCTGAAGCAATTCTAAAGTTCCAGGGAGAACATGGCAAACGTTTTATAACACAAAATGGTTTAAACCAAATCAAAGTGTATTGGTCGCATACACTGATTTGCAGATGCTATCGCATGTGCAGCGAAATGCTGGTGTTTCTAGCTCCAACAGTGCAGTAATAATACCTAGCAAAGTTTAAAAAACAATAAAAAAACAACTATACCTACAGAATATTGCAAAATCCTGTTTCATTCATGTTTTAAATATTTGCTGGTGTTTTTGTACACTGGCCCTTTAAAGTTATTTATTGCTTTTGTATCTTTTCTTCAATCGCTGTCTGATTTTTCATCCTTAGATGATGTGGCATGATTGTATAGTCCCTGTGCCATCAGGTGCAAGGCTAAAGAGTTTTTATTCCCGGTTGCCTTCTTTATTTTAGCCCTCTTGTTTTGAAACCAGATTTTAATTTGAGATTCGTTGAGGCCGAGTTCTTGTGCCAGACTCTGTCTTCTCTGTTCGGTCAGGTACCGACTAGTCTGAAACTCCGTTTTTAGTCTCTGGAGTTGTTCTGCTGTGAAGGCCGTTCTTGGACGCTTGTCATCCTTGCTTGGGGTCGTCGTCGTTGTCGTGGTAGTGGTCGACTTCTTTGGTTTACGAGATCTTGGCCCTGTAGATTAGAATACATTCAATGATCAGACATTGAAACAGACAAAAATGATGCCTTCAACATCCTCAATAACATCACTAATGCCTGACTCATTCGTATGATTATCATGTCGATCAAAACAGATTCGTAGTACTCTAACATGCTAGAATAGACCTAGTAGGATATCAGTAGTAACCAACTATTAGGCCCAATGCGCCTTTAGTAGCAGAATAAGTATTGTGGTGGTATAAATATTAGCTAAATTGCCAGTATAGGCACAATAAGCTGTAGACCTAAAATTGTTTTCGAATGTAAAGTATTCTAAAAGGGTGCAGGGTTTTGTGTGCATAGGAGAGGATGATGGGTGGGTGTTGATGGGGGTGGGGTTAGAGGGAGGGGGTATAGGCGCCCCTTTCTCGCTGTTACCATAGGAACTAAATTTATAAGCTTCATAAATATGTAATGAATATCGTGAACATTTCATAAAACTGTTTTTGAGTTGGCTGGTTCTACACCAAATAAGAGATCGATTCGCAGCTACACGTTTATTGGATTCACAATAGCATTTGAATGTTATTATGATCAATAGGCCCTTTTCTTCCATCGAAGTATATTGTTCCGTACTCCTGCAATTAAGTTTCTTATACCGTTTATTTCGTTACATGCAGACCTATGCTACGAGACCAACATAAAACACAGTGGTAACTTGTTTTGTTTGGTAATGGAACTTTCTTTTGTTACTATTTTCGAGTTGTTCAGAGAAGTTAATGTATTCATTTCAATATGCATAATATAGGGCATATATGTTATACGACGATGGCATATTATCGATATTAACTTCATGTTAGTGCTTCTAAATAGCTGAATGGATAATCCAATATAGTTTAACAATGTACTAATTTTAGCTAGAAACGATGTTAGCTAGAAATTAAATAGCCTAGAAATGAAAACAGACAGTATCTATAATTGTTACTTTGATACACTTTTGAAGTGTATTTACTTCGACATTATATGAAAAAGCTCAAAATATAACAAACATTCGGCTATAGGCCATAATGGAAGATCTGATAATCACATCCTACAGCAGTAGATAAACACTTTTGCTAGGCCTAATATCCTAATATGAGAATAGTTTAAGAATAAGATAAACTACAGGCTGAATATAGCATGAGGAGGGAAGTAAAAAGTAACTATAAAACGACGTCTTTATTCTTAATATCTGTCAAATTTTTCTCTCGAAACGTTGCACTCTAAAAGTCTGATTGCACGCATCTCAGTCATTTCGCATATAGATGGAATACTTTTTGCCTTGCTCCATTGTCAAAACAATATGCTAATTAAATATTAACAAAGACGAGTGAGGAACAATGGCGTTAAACTGCGTTTCAATACTGATTTAAAAGTTGCTTTACAAGTGAACTACTTCAATATGTTTAATACTTCGATACTTTCAATCCTTTTTTTTCCTCCAAAAAGTATTGAATTTTCTCTTTTTTTCATCCTTTTCATTGTTTTCTTTATTAGGGCTACTCAAACGGAATTGTCAGCTTGATAATAATTGCATGACTTGACAAATATTTTTAAGGAGATACTTATAATAACAGTAACAATACGATGACATTGCCTCTAGTAGGCCCTATGCCTAATATTTGGTTTGTAACCGCCATTATCATCCAATCAGAATTCTAGGTCAATCGAAATCTTCCTTATCGTTATGGATAAAAAAATAAATAATAATAACATTACTTGGCAACCAAAAAATAATTAGAAAATAATTAGATTCATTTCCTAAAAGTTTCGGACAAATAGTTGAAAATGGGCTACACAAAGGGATAGTTTTTATGTTTGTATAATGCGGCTGCAGGAGATCGTTTCAGGTTTATGTTTTGACTTATTTAGTTCACTGAGTCAGTTTATATTGCACAAGTGATCCAGTGGTTCATGGTATTCATATTCTTACTTTATACTAAGGCAAGGAAAATACTATACTTTACCTGAGGATGGCCGGTCTGAATATCTTGTACAATACACCCAGGCTGGCCAGAGCATAGGTTTCGACGAAGGTGCAGAATTGGCTTGAGAACTATCCGAGTCGGAGCTTAGGCACTGATCTCCAATTTCTCCTCGGGACTTGAGAGGCGCATCTCCAACAATATCTTTTTTTGGCTCACCGACTGAACGAGAATTCGATGTTCCTTCCCCTGCCACGGTCCCACCTAACTGCCCAGATTTTGGGGGAAGACGAGGACTATTCTCTCGTCTATTGAGGTGATTCTCATCATAATTAAAAGTCCCGTCTTTCCGCCGTCCAAAGTCTGGTCTCAAAATATTATCAATGTAAAAGTTCGTGATTCGGTGCGGTTGCTGGTTCCCAGGTGCTTGAAGAAGAGGAAGAATAGCTCTGTTGAATTCTTCGCCCGAATCTTGACGCTCTCCATTGCGATTATCATCTTCTTCCATGGTGAAATACTCAATGTCCAATTCTGGTAGCCTACCTTTCTCGCTCTCCCACACAAAATTATGAATTCCAATGAATGAATGTTTTAGCTTTCCTTGTCCACTGCGTTTTTTAAATACAATGTAATTGGAAATAAAAACGAAATCCGTTTTTTTTTCAGTATCTAGTTTTGGTAGTAATAAAACCACGCCTCTTGCCTTTTTCACAAAGAAAAAACATACTTCAAATGTATTTTTCCGGCTTGCTGCGATCAATCTATTTGTTGAGAAAGTAGACTACCATTTAAAATACTGAGTAGTAGTAGTCCCCTTTCAGAACCAATCCAATCTTGATGCTTCAACTACTAAACTACGAGTAGATAAAGAGGCGCTAACTGCTCCTGAAATACTTTCACTATGGATTTTCGTTCTTATTTTTAATAGGCTACGAGTCCCCCCAGTGACGTTGCAGTCCGGTATCTAAGACACGTGCCTTGAACCAATAGAGTTCGTGAAATGTTACCACATGACCAATGACTCCAGAATACTAGAAGGCCGATGACAGCACCCCTACACCTCACCCAATCCTCAAAGCTGTAGTATTCAAAAAACATAAACAAGTTGGCCACCATTTCTGATTCAGTCAGCCTTTCCAGTTTGTTTTTTATAATAAAAAACAAACTATTTTCTGCTGAGAGTTTAAAAAAAAGTTTTTTGTTATAGACATATCTCCACATTTCGTTGGTTCTTCGGTTCAAAGCGCACACAAGACTTGCCCATGAAAATGGGGTATCCTCGAATGGGGGAGGGGTGTGAAACCTCAAATATGTTTCTCAATCTTCCCCGCAAAATTCTGGATGATTGAGGAATATTTCCAAATAGGGATGAGCCATCACTCCGCAAATGCTTTAGCAGTCCCCAACATTACTGAATAAGTTTCCAACGGTGTTTCCCAGAGTAGCGCATAGTTGGCTAGGGGGACACGATGGGTGGTGCACTTGCTAGGCTACTCGTTTCTTCGTCTATTGCACGTGAAGTAGCCCTATGTCAAATTGTATGCGAATGCAACTTAATATTCCCCTATGTTGTCAAGGTAGCCTAATCAAATATGGTGCGTAATAGTCATCCATTGGTCTCTGGTTATCCAATATTATCTATAACCACTATAGGGCATGGGTAATGTAGTCTATAGTTTTTATCATACGATTGTTGCTCGAGTGGACGCGGACAATCTGTTTGGTCTTTAGTCCAGTCAATAGCCGAAATCGGTTTGCGCGTAAAAAGGACCGTGGCGCTTTAAAAATTGGCGATGCCATCAAACAGCTGTGATATCAGATGTTGCGGTGAAGAATTGAAGACTATTCTTCTCTCGGTGGCCTATGCATATGGGTGATGTCCTCAGTCAAGTCTTTCGGTAAAATGTAGACTTTCTGACTGTCGTATACAATCAAACTGGGATATATTTTGACATATTGATGAGCGAAATTAGCTCAGGTCAACAAGCGCGCATCTTGCTCTCTAAACATGGTGAACTAGGTGTGCATTATATATAGTGCAGGCGTATTGAACAAATTGTTATTTTCTATTTGATAGCCTATGTGTCATGCAGTGCCCATGGCATCACCAAAAACATGATGTTGCCTAGTTGTTGGGATTGGCCATAACATGTCTGAATCCATTATTTTGTGTTATTACACAGCGTTTGAACATTATTGTTGGCCTATAGCCTAGTTGGGAATGTAGAAGGCAGAAGTTATTCCAGATGTTATCAACGATCCGCAAAATATTACTGTAAACAAATAATGCACACGAATAGCCTATTAATTAATGTTTTGGACTGCTCCTTAGAAAATATTAAATTACCAAGACTGGCTTTTGTTTGAGAATATTGAGTTGGATTGATCTGATCTAGTATTCATTATACTTTTCCCTTTTTCATTTTCCTAATAGTTGGATGTAGAGGTTTACAGATTTATAGACAACATCACGGAGAGATTAAAAAAACCTTTGCATATAGCAAAAACTGAAAAAAGACATGTGTTCATGAAATACTGACTTATAATGGTCAAATCATTCGTTATATGGCTGTATTAAATCATACACGTGTTAATCATTTATATTCCAGAAATACAATTGTTCAGCTAAATGTGTGTTTTTTATAGTCCCAGTGTCTTCTTAATTCATCTTTGTGATTAGTTTTGTTTAGGTGTGACTATTTTTGTCCTGATACAGGATATTAGGCTGCCTATTTTAGCATTTAATTGTTACATTGATTGTTAATGTTTAATTGTTACATTGATTGTTAATATTTGGTGCACCTGCATCAAACATTAAATGTGACATATAGACTATTCATACGGTATGCCTATAGCATTTAAAAGGACAGCTTTGCATGTAGACTAGGTGTGCCTTGCCTACATGCGACGAAGGAAACAATGAAATTCCAATTCCATATTGCTGAAAAACACGTGCAGACTTGTTGACTTTATTTTAAATGAATTACGCTGTTCTGCAATGCTTATTTGAAAACGTACCCGGACTCGTTGGTGAAGTTGGACCCTGTAATCGAAAATACACGCAGCTTGAAGTTGTCAGAGGGCCAAGCAATGTCAGATGAGTTTTGTTAAGCTTATATTTTTTTAGACGCTGTATTTCGCCTACCCCCCCCCCCCCCTCCCTGCACACTTATTCGAAATGTATTTTAACCTGCTTTGAACTTCTCAGGCAAAACAAGGATCCTAGAATGACATTCTATAGGCCTAGGCAACTTTTCCACAATTTAATCAGGGCAGGTGAGAGAAAGTAGATCCACTCTCCAATGACCTTTTATTTAACCTCATTCCAGGGGATTTACACCATTAAAAGTCCAAATACTCACTTCACCTTTGAACAGTAACTGTAACTAATTGATAAACCACCACAAAGTTGTAAAATGTTAAATCCAAGCTCATGCAGATTCGATAGCCTACTGAAATGGTGACTATTCCTTTCTTGTGTAATTTAGTTGGCTTATAATAATATTATTGCATTTATGAATTGCATTCATAACCTTGTCCTATGAAATATTGAAATTCGTGTGGAACGATTAACAAATGTGCAGATATGTGAATATTAGCCATTTAAAATAGTTTGACGGAAGTTTCTGTCCTTCATGTTGACATCCCCAACTCTCACAATCTGCAACACTGTCTGCCAAACATAAATATAATTTGGCATATTGTTTGCAAATGTTCAATCGTTCTTTTACGGAGTTAATCTTAGGCCAAATCATATTTTCTAAATTATTCTTAATTGCTCATATTTAAAAACATCGCAGTTCAACCTATATACAACTTTTCCTAAAACACATTTCTGTATAGCCAATTATTGGCAGTTGAAAAAGTATTTCCTTATGAGTCCAATAATTCCAGTCTAGCCTATTCTAACAGTCATCCACCGACAATTTTAATAGGCCTAGGCAATCTGATGCCCATTTTCGTAACTTTCATCCTAGCTCTCCTAACTCAGTCAAAACTTTCTATTTCGGTAAATGTCTCTTTCTATTTGGTTTACTTTCCCTCAGAAAGGGTTATGCTACAGGGGCAGAGGGATTTGTGAATGAACGCCATAGCGTTGGCTGCAGCTCACAGATCATAGCCCCAGATCACCAGCACACAGATGTGCTCCATTGAATGGCTGTGATATCTGCTCTGTAACAATGCAGGGGTCATGTTGGATCCTGACGCTTCCTGTTGGCCTTTGAAAAACAAACGGAGAGAGAAAACACTAAGGGGGTCCCCGAGGATGAGGATAAAGGTTAGGCCTACTGACCACTTCCTATAGTCTGGAAAGCTTTTGGTGAAAACTGTGCGGCACACTGGTCTCAACCCTGATAAGGTTTTTCTGGCCAGGACATAGCCTATCCAACTTTCATAGTGGTTTCCTTTTGGTTCGATTATGTAGATTATCTATTGGCATGACTTAATCTCCCGACACATTTTAAATTGTTCTTATGCGAATGTATTTATACTCATACCACGTTAATTATGTTTACCCCGTTTACCCTCACATAATGTCATATTCCAGGGAAATGAATCCTGAACTCAACTGATTGCTGTCAGTATTTTCATTTTAATGTATAGCCTACGTGTCATTTAAATGTATAATCTTCTATAAACATGTAATTTATTGGAAAAATGACATTTGAAATACTTTAGGATGTGCTTGCTATTTACTTATAGATCATTGATCTATACTGTCCCTCCCTCTGTCCGCACTTTCCTTTATGTGCAAAGTGACCAAGTCTCCTTCAACAAGACGTTGAAAAGGCCAATGGGACGATTGTTTATGGGGTTTAATTACTGGTTAATCCCCCCGATCGCCCTGGCGTGGATAAATCCCAGCTGAATAGGCGTTTGAAAACTGAGCCCGTTTGGATTTCTCCAGTCAACTCAACCCCAGCCGTTTCCTCTACTTTTTGGTGACCATGGTTGCAGCAACTATAGCCTATATCAGGCTACAGCGGGCAAAAAAGAGTTTTGGTCCATTGTGTTTTAATTTCGGTCAGTTCAGGAAATAAATAATAGCGTGTTTCAGTGAAATAGCTTGATACATGATTATAGGCCTATAGAAATATAAAGAATTGCATCTTTAATTACATTTACTGGAATTTAACTGACACCAGCAGTGCAATTTAGGACCAATTGAAAATGATAAGCAAAGTTGTCTTAATCCTGATGGCATTTTCCCCATCATAGTTTATGTCACCATTTAAAGAGATAATGATTCCAGCCATGTGTTTTTGCATGTGCATAATAGGAATTTAGTTGACTTTTGCTTGTCTTCAGTAATCAATGATGTATTAAGTTCATTGATCATCATATAGAAAATGTATCAATCATCCATTATAATATATGATTTTACACTAATGTACACTAATTTAGCCCTGTACAAATATGTCTATTAAAAAGTATAAAAGGTGGACTTTATTCAATAGTGAGTGTATAATACATTATGGTATGCTGTTGTATGACATCTTTTGATGGCATATATGTGACATTGGATTTGACAGAATAGATACTTCTCATTATAATGCATTTCGTCATATTCATGTAGCATAGATTTGAAGAATACTTCATTAAGATCTTCACTCTTTCTCAGAGCTAGAGAGACAAGGGAAGATGGAACAGGGTGGAAAGCAGAAATGTGAGAACTTTTGTGCAAAACTTTATTCAGTCAAAGTGCAGTAAATGCTTTTGCTTTATGTTAAATATTATTTGACAATCTCTGTCAGCATGACTGGTAAACATAGCCGATACTGGTGAACAATAGCCTATACTGTACTCAGTTCAAAAAAGGAAATCACAAAAGGCACTGGCTTAGTTAGACATATTGATATTTTCAAAGACTCAAACCACTAGTGTGTTGTGCTAGGTGTATCTGGCTTGGTTATTCAGCATCATAATTGACCATTAAATAACATGTAATAACTCATATGAGTGTTTTCAATAACGTCTCGTAAACGAATATGCATTGATAACCTTATGACCTTGACCTAATATAAAATAACATTGAGAAGCCATCTCGTTTACAGTACTTTAGTGGTGTTATTTCATCAACCAAATAGTAGTTCTGATAGAATATCGGGGAACAATGCCCTAATTAAAAATGTGTTGCTCCCTTTTTTAATCTGAGCTTGCTGATTGAATCTCTGTGTAAGTACTACTGTATATGGACCCCAGGGATATTTTATTAGACATGTTGGCTCTTTCCCTTTTGCTCCAGCAGGTCATTTTCAGGTTTTCAATTAACAGAATGTTATTAAAATGTAATAGCCCTGATGATCTGCTCACTATTACTTTAGAGAATATGTTCATAATTGAATTGATGTTACCCCCATATTGAACTTTCAACAGTACAGTAGGTATACTGCACCATAAAAGTTGGTGGTTTGACCTATTTGCGCTACAAACTGTTTGAAAGTGCATTGAAGTGTGTGCACAATGCACATGTTTGTGTGAGTGATTTTATGTGATTTCATTCACAGCTCTCACTTAGAAAGAAGCTCTTAAATTTCTGGTCAGAGGCAAAACAATTCATAGTGAATGTTGTATCTTTCCAGCAGGGGTCTCTTCTTTGCATTGTCCTGAGTGGTTGTAAATTACTAGCGTATTAGAGAAAGTGTAAACAGTGCCATCTAGTGGTATATTTGGGTTAGGATATTTTGGATGCACATGGGATTTTATTAAATACTTTTAAAATCATTTATTTCAGTTGATTTTCCAACTGTAATCTAAGAAAACTAAGACTTATCAGATTTGTTTAAACATGTAAACATGATAAACACAAAAACTGGTTTATGGTAATTGCCCTAACAATCTGTTATGTAAATATATCAATATAAGTAATAATTGTCATTACAAAATTATCAACATAGGCTACATGTGATCCACGATTCTTGGATGGAACACAATCATCTTCACAACCTGAGGCACAGCTGGGGATAAGAAACAAAATGGTTACCATGGAATCTATCCAGGGAGGAAAAGTTGGCCCTGCTCCCAGAAATCTCTGGGCGGAAGGCTGACTGTCAGTCCCCCACCAGGACTATGTAGGACGCTGCCTCAGAAGGGAAGGGACTGATACAGGATGGTTGCTGCTGGTGAGCCTGGTGGCAGTCCTGTTAGTGAGAAGATGAATGTCTCAGTGTAATTCAAATTAATAACTAAAATAAAAAAAAATAGACTACAAGGTCTACTTGTGATGCTGTGTGTCATTTTGAGTCCTGGTAAAAACATTCAGTGGATTCAGAATAAGGTGTATTATTAAATGGAAAGTTCACCCAAATGTACCTCATAGAGAGTAGCCTATGGAACCAGAGAATCAGTAACCCAACATTGTTTTAAATTTATGTGCTCTATGAAGGATCAGATGTTTCTAATGTTCAAAATTTGAATCATTTTCTCTGTCCAAAATGTTTCCAAGGACCTCGGCACAGTTTGTTAGCTGTGGCTTCATGATGGACTCCCTGTCATGAAATCATATAGCCATAATGGTCACAATTCTTAATTTATTAAATGGCATTACACCAATGTGCTCGCGGGTGACCTTGATAGTCATGCTGGATTAATATAATCCTCTTGAGCATGCTATACCTGTAAAGGAGAAAGACAATATGCTCATATGGGTCAAATTGACTTAAATCAAACTGCTTCACCTTGTCAAAAGCTCCAGATCAAGGATGTCAAATTGTAACTCTGAGGTCACAAGGCCACATTCTCATACGTAATGTAGCTGTCAGTGAAGTGATCCAATTATGGCTTTAATTGGATGCATTTCAGAGTTTGTCAAGGTCTTTTCACACTGATGTCCATAATTCACTATGGATATATCATACGCACCCCTGCTATGGTCGGTTTGATAGCACTTCAATTTGACACCTTCTAATTAATGAAGCAATTAGGCCAATTAACTAAGAACCGTGGAGGAATGAATTCCATAGTAGATGAGATCTTCGAAAAGGTGAATTACATGTGCCTGTAACATAAGGGGAAAACATGCTACAATCTCAAGATGATAGAAAATGAATCTTTATCAGTCCTATAGTAGATGTTAGCAGTCACAATCCTTAATCTAACATACACGTTATCACCCATAAACATGAATATAGTACCATTTCTATACATTTTCATGAGGAGGAGAGGCCGTTTAAAAAGTCTGCATGGCCACACTTACAGTATGATCTGTCTTTGTTTGCATGACTTGCCTCATTAAATAATAAATTGTGTCTGCTACAGTCTGATAATATGGCGCTTTCCCTGCTCTTCCACTGCTAGGCTAAATTAAAGGCCATTATCACTAGGCCAACATCTGCTTCAAGCCCTGTCTACACTCTTAGAAAAAGGGTGCTATCTTGAACCTAAAAGGGTTTGTTGGCTGTCCCCATAGGAGAAGCCTTTGAAGAACCATTTCAGGTTCCATGTAGAACCCTTTACATGGAACCCAAAAGAGTTCTCTTCTGGGGACAGCCAAATAACCATTTGGAACCATTTTTTCTAAGAACATAGGAGCTGCCTGACATGAGGACAGTTTTGCTTTTGGGGGCCACTGGCCCAGACCCCTGGGGCATCTCCAGCTTTTAACAGAGTTCATTAATGACCTCAAGCTTCTCCCATTACCTGCATTATTATATCTGTCTGCATTATACCTATTTTCTGTAGCTGGTAAAGAGATCCCTGTTTAACGTTCAATAAAGTTAGTTAAGAAAATACCCCCCTCCCGTTTGTACCTGCCCTTTGCACTGATCAGTATTTTGGCACTTCAGCATGGCTTTTCCACCTTGCGTCATTACTTAACTCCTCCCATAGACGTCCCATGTTTCAAATTGTTGTGGGGTAGCATTTCTATTTGATAAATGTTTGTAGAGGTCTGTTGAATGTAAGGCGATGCATTTAGTACTGAATATAATAAATATGTATAACACAATACATCACTATATCTGAGAAACAATACATAAAGGAAACAATGTTATTCAGTTCCACCCCCTTTGTCGTCACGCTCTGGTACAGGCGCGCTCATTGAGATTTGGCGCTAGTGTGTTGCCTTGAGGGGAATAACTTTTTAATGTCTTTTGACTTTTTAGTGATTTTGTTTTAAATATATTGATTAGCATTTTATGGATAATAATGTCGGATGAAGAACCGAAGGTCCCGGAGGATCTCTTTAAAGATGTTAAATTTTACGTGGTCGGGGACATTGACCAAAAGGTAAAGCTATCACTGTTGACATACAGCTAGCTAGCTAACCTAGCGAAGCAATGACGTTTACCGCACTAGCCGGTTAGCATAGCGAAACGCTAACGGACAGTGTTTCCATTTCCCTTTTGTAACCCGTATTGTTTGCAGATTTGGTGTATAAACTAATACATGCATTGCGTTTTACAAATATATATGAAGTTGTCATTGATCCAGATGAGGTTAGTTTGTTGACGTTAGCGACCGTAGCCAGTTGGATGCTTAGCTAGCTAGCCAGTTTTCTACGAGTGCAGGTTAGCCAACCAGTATTCTGGCATTCCTATGACTTGGTTATCCAATTTTGCAATGCAACTAGTAATACAGTAAATATACATTTGGCATGTTTTGCATTGTATATGTATGGATTACCATAGCTAGAACGAGATGGATTGATAAACCCAGGGTCGTAACAATAATATTGAGGTGAAAGCCCTTCGTCGGTTTGCAGAATTGTGCGCCTGTCATTGCGCATATGTGAGGACAAATCCGCCATTGTAGAGATGCAAGTGGCAACTTCCTGCCAAATAATGCCTTTAATTTACGCGCCTGTGTTTATAAACTGATTTATCGTGTACATACGATGAATATGCCTAGTTAAATACATCACGAACATTTTCAAATTGTTCCTTCAAACTATGTTTCAAATAATCAATCCCACTGAGATTGATTTGGCCTATACCGTGCATATTTTTGTCACTTACTAGCTAGCTAATAATCAACAGTATCTTCTACTGCTCATTGATAACGTCAATTTCTTAAGTATACAGGCCACCCCATGATTGATGAATAACGTCTTTGATGCCTACTGCATTTTCTTATCACACTTTGGTTGGAATTGTACACATTTATCATATAATTTATCATATTTATTTTTTACAAAAGTTGATTTTATTAAATACTTTCTTAACACTTTTTTTGTTGTAAAACTGCATTGTTGGTTAAGTGCTTGTAAGTAAGCATTTCACTGTTGTATTATGCAAATACGATTTGATTTGATCATGTGCATATAACTGGTTCATTCGACCCCCAGGTGTTCTGTTTTATTTAATTGATGTGATTTCATGTTCACTTTAGGTTGTCCAGCTGCTGAAAGCAGGGAAAGGCAAGGAGGTCTCATACAATGCCTTGGCTACACACATTATAGCAGAGGATGGAGATAACCCAGAGGTTGGGGAGTCACGAGAGGTCTTTGACCTTCCAGTTGTCAAGGTAAGGTTGTGAATTATACATGGATAACTGCCAAAATAAAGGAAACACCAACATAACATGTTTTAATCGTGCGTTGGACCACCACAACCTGCCAGAACAGCTTCAATGAGCCTTGGCATAGATTCTACAAGTGTCTGGAAGTATATTGGAGGGACACAACATCATTTTCCCACAAGAAATTCCATAATTTGGGGCGTATTTATTATGCAGATTCGGTTGCAAAACGTTTCTTTAACGGAAGTCAATGGAATGAAACGGGGAGGGACCGACCTGAATTTGTCCAATAGAAACTCTCGTTTTAGGAATGTTTTGCAACTGTTTGGCTAATGATTACACCCCAGGTGTTTTTGTTGATGGTGGTGGGAAAGCTGTCTCAGGCGCCACTCCAGAATCTCCCATAAGTGTTCTATTGGGTTGAGATCTGGTTAAATACGGAATACATATTTCAGTTGAATGCATTGTTGTACAACTATGTATCTCCCTTCACCCTTTAAACCCTCTATGCTCCTTTGAGACCCCTCTTTCAAAGTCACTAAGCAGTGGTGGAAGAAGAACTCAATTGTCATACTTGAGTAAAAGTAAAGATACCTTAATAGAAAATGACTCAAGTGAATGTCACCCAGTAAAATACTACTTGAGAAAAAGTCTTAAAAGTATTTGGTTTAAAATATACTTAAGTATCTAAAGTAAATGGGATTGTTAAAATGTACTTTAGTATCAAAAGTAAAAGTATAAACAATTTCAAATTCCTTATATTAAGCCAATCAGATGGCACAATTGTATTTTACATTTTTATTGACGGATAGCCAGGGGCACACTAATTTACAAACAAAGCATTTGTGTTTAGTGGGTCCGCCAGATCTGAGGCAGTAGGGATGACCAAGGATGTTATCTTGATAAGAGTGTGAATTGGACCATTTTCTTGTCAAAATGTAACGAGTACTTTTGGGTGTCAGGAAAAATGAATGGAGTATAAAGTACATCATTTTCTTTAGGAATGTAGTGAAGTAAAAGTTGTCAAAAATATGAAAAGTAATGTACAGATACCCCCAAAACCTACTTAAGTAATACTTTAAAGTATTTTTACTGAAGTACTTTACACCATGTCACTGTGATCTCTTCTAGCTATGGCATCCAAAATAATGGGCAACTGGGCATTTTTATACATTACCCTACCCTAAGCATGATAGGCTGTTAATGGCTTATTTCTCAGGAACCACACCTGTGTGGAAGCACCTGCTTTCAATCTACTTTATCCCTCATTTACTCAAGTGTTTCCTTTATTTTGGCAGGTACCTGTATATCCCTTTATGTAGACAATTCACAAAAAAACCTGGAGCCTTGGTGGTGTGAAGGGAAAAAGTTCAACCGTTTTAAACTCTGTTTTCCTTGTTTTTCAGCCGTCTTGGGTGACTTTGTCTGTCAGATGTGGAGACCTGCTACCGTATCTTTTCATAGAAATGAATTTCATGAACAATTGATTGATGTTTGTGAATTATATTTTAACGGTAACACTTTAGCTGAACGAGTAGCTGAACATTTGAGTTGAATGACTTTCTTAACATAAGATAATTCAGAGTTACCGGTTTCTCCCCAGAGTCAGGACAAATATTCTTCGGTGTCACGGCATGTCTACCTAAAGTATGTACTTTTACGTATATATTGTTTTATGGATTTATTACGATAAGTATTTTATATCATGTTAAGATCTTTCTCATGCATTTCTTTGTTTAGCTACCAGAAGATCTGAACACTCTTTGGGCCTTGATCACTTTTTATGGTGGTGACTGTCAACTCAACCTAAACAAGAAATGTACTCACCTGATTGTTCCAGAGCCAAAAGGGGTAATTATTTTTCAGTACCATTCTTGCCATATTAAGTTTTGTCATTCTTGTGTGGTGTTTGTGTTTTTCTAATGTAAAATTATTCCAATGTTCTTCCGATTCACAAGAAAATATGGGGGGAAAAACACGATTTAAAGTGTTCACCCATTGCGGAGAAAATGGACAAATTGGTGAATTGGAACAGTCTTTTGAAAAATAATGTCGGCATGTTACTATTTTTAGGATCTATTGAGGTGCCTGCTGAGGCCTTGCTTGTGTTGGACATTTTATAAGTCTTGCTTTGGCACTGGTCTGTCTGATGGTTATTGCAGGAAGGGGATGTCTTGTTTTACTGCTGTCTTTATGCTCAGGCTCCAGGAGGTAGAGCCTGCCCATAGGCTGTCTAGTGTCTAGTCTTTGCTTGGCCACTGAGAAATGCCTGAACACAACATGTCTTTGTGTTACTTCAGGTTGTATTCTAATGAAACAATTCATCTCAAGATCTTGATAGCTGTACTATGTTGGTCAGATGATACCAAAACACACATTTTTGCAGTACACAGAAAGAACATCATACACCTGAAACGTATTATGTCTGTACATTCACGCCGTGAATTGTGTTTTCCAGGAAAAGTATGAGGTTGCCCTGAAGCACAGCAGCATCAAAATCGTCACGCCGGAATGGATCACACACTCCGCATTGGACAAGAGCAGGAAGGATGAGGCTCTGTACCACCCCCGGCTGACCTACCAGGAGGAGGATGAGGAGAGCGAGTACGAGTCGCGCTCTGAGGGCAGCTACAGCCCTCCAGGCCGCAGGCGCCCAGGCCCCAGGTCCCGGAGATCCAGCCCCTCATCAAGAGATGACTCCCCTGCTAGTGGCCGAGGAGGGACCTCGCCCAAAGCCGAGCGACGAGACGAACTCATGTTTGATGACTCGGATGACTCTTCCACGGAGAAGGAGGAGCGGAACCTGAACTGGACCCCAGCGGAGATGACCGGGCCGCCCCTGGGTCCCAAACGCAGACTGCAGCCAGTGAAGGACTCTGGCCTGATCAACCTCTGTGCCAGTGTTCCCCCTGTGCCAGGCAGTGCAGGGCCATCAGAAGCCCGGGCTGCCCTAGTACCCAGTGCTGCCCAGCCGGGGGCAGAGAGGACAGAGGGCATGGCAGGCTGGAGCCCAGCGGCCAGGACACTACGGAACATCACCAACAACTCTGACATCCAGCAGACCACAAGGCCCCCCAACGTTGCACACGTAAGAACATCGTTCTTTGGCGTTCTCTCAGGCTTTCTTTCTTGCTTGGTTTCTTTTGCAGTAGTGGTGTGAAATCAGGGTTCGAAACGGCGACCAGAACTCTCGCATTTGCAACCAGTTTACTTGGCAATTTTTTTATGGAGTTGGTCACATCATTTTTTGGTTAACAACTTGCTTAAAAAAAATGCTGTTATCATGATTTATTCAAACCATTATGTGCATTTGACCAAATATAAACCATATGAAAGTATCTGCCTGCCCCTGTTTCGCTGTCGTCTGCTGTGTGAGCGAGCCACTCTCACTCCCTCTCCCTCTATGCTCATGGAGGAGAGAGGGATGGAGTCTAATAAGCATAGAAGCATATGACCGTTGCTCAAAATGCATTTGTGGGAAAAATATAGTTTTCAAAGCAACTACTGTTGTTCTAGTTACAGAGAGGGTGGCAGGTAGCCTAGTGGTTAGAGCGTAGGGCCAGTAACCGAAAGGTTTCTGTATCGAATCCCCGAGCTGACAAGGTAAAAATCTGTTGTTCTGCCCCTGAACAAGGCAGTTACAAGGCAGTAACCCACTCGTCATTGTAAATAAGAATTTATTCTTAACTGACTTGCCTAGTTAAATAAAGGTCAAAAAGAATGTAAATACCCAGTAGAATTTTATGTTCGGGCCAGTAGTTTTTTAAAACTCTGAGTAAATCTATCCAAATCAATCAAAGAACACAAGGGCATGCTAATTTAAAATATGGCGAGTCATTATTAGCCTGGTTCTGTATGGAATGCAGGTACATATGGGACACAGGTCAGGTCATTAAGGTCATATAGCGGCAAAGTATTGGTGCAATGCCATCAACTGAAAAAGTTGATGTCATTGATAAAATGTCAACATTTGTTTGGTTTCTTACCACAGATCCTACAGAGTCTTTCTGCCTCAACGAAGACATTAGAGCAGCAGCAGCAAACGAACCAGGGCCAGCCCAACGCCCAACCCAACCCACTCCTGTTCAACCAAGCGAAGCCCCAAGGTCAGCAGCAGCTCACAGCCGAAGCACAGCAGCAGTTACTGCAGCAGCAGTCTCATCAGGTCCCCCAACAACAACAGCCACAACAACAACAGCCACAACAACAGCCACAACAACAACACCCACCTCAGCAGCTGCCACAGCAGCACCCCATGCTGCAGCATCTCCCACCACAGCAACTCATGCAGTTGCACCACCAGCAGCAACAACAACAACAACAACAACAGCAGCAGCAGCAGCCGCAGGTTCCTCAGCCAGGTTTCTCTCCTCAGTTGCCACAACAACAAGCACATCAGTTCATCCAGCAGCAGCCACAGCAACAGCAGATCCACCAACAACAGATCTTCACCCAGCAACAACAACAACCACAACATGCATTCTCGCAGCAACAACTGCGACCACAGCAGCTCCTGCGACCACCAATGCAGCAGCAGCAGCAGCTCCAGCAGCAGCAGCATGCTTTACAACAGCAGCTACAGCAGTTCCAGCAGCACAGGCTCCAGCAACAGCTGCAGCAGCAACAGCAGCAGCAGCAACAGCAGCAGAACCAGCAGCAACAGCAACTCCATCAACAACACCTCCAACAGCAGCAGCAGCAGCATTTCCTGCAGCAACAGATGCAGCAGCAGCACATGCAGCAACTCCAGCAACAACAGCAGCAGCAGCAGCATCTGAAGAGCCAGCAGCAGTCGCTGCAGCAGCATCCAAGCCAGCAGCCACTCCAGCAGCCGCAGCAGCAGCAAGGGTCACTACAGCCTCAGCTCCAGCCGCCTCAAGTGCACCAGCTGTTTGGCCACGAGCCAGGACAGGAGAGTAAGTTCTCTAAGACACAATTGAGGTTTCAATTTCAGTTTCAGGTCATTACAAAAAGTCATCAAAATACATTAAGAAAACAATCGTGATCAGATGATATACATCCAATGATCATCATGCTGTTTTTAATGGTTATAGTTCTGATTTGTTTGACTAACCAAACATTGTTCTGTTTGCTGCTGTAGTTCCTGAAGATGGCTTCTTGGTGGGCTGTGTGTTTGCTGTTGCTGACTACCCAGAGCAGATGGCAGACAAGCAGCTCCTTGCCACGTGGAAGAGAGTAAGAAAAAAAAAAGTTCATTATTTTCTTGGACTTATCTTTATCTTGTGTCTTAGCAAACAGCATTTATTATAACTGCATTTTTTCAACTACTGTTTTTCCCCTTGCATTGCTGAGTTGTATTTTGTGAATCGCAGATTATCCAGGCCTATGGTGGAATTGTGGACTCCTCTCTCAACAACCGTTGCACTCACCTGCTCTGTGAAACTCAAGTTAGCAGCATGTATGTCCAGGTAAGCATCACTGAAGAGTTTTTCATCTCAGCTAAAGGCTTGTTTGAAGGACAAGTGTGTGTGTGTGTTAGAGTCCTGCATCGGGTCGGATACCCGTGGTTGACCCGCAAAAAAAACAGCTGGCGGGTGGAATGAAAGTAGAGATCGACCGATTATGATTTTTCAAAGCCGATACCGATTTATTGGAGGACCCAAAAAAGCCGATACCAATTAATCGGACGATTATAATTTTTTTATGTATATATATTTAAAAAATAATTAGAATTTAATTTATTAATTTATTTTTTAAATATTTTTATTTTAATTAATTAATTAATTTAAAAAATTTTTATTATTATTTATTAATGTATTTATTTGTAATAATGACAATTACAACAATACTGAATGAACACTTTTATTTTAACTTAATATAATTCATCAATAAAATCAATTTAGCCTCAAATAAATAATGAAACATGTTCAATTTGGTTTAAATAATGCAAAAACAAAGTGTTGGAGGAGAAAGTAAAAGTGCAATATGTGCCATGTAAAAAAAGCTAAAGTTTAAGTTCCTTGCTCAGAACATGAGAACATTTGAAAGCTGGTGGTTCCTTTTAACATGAGTCTTCAATATTCCTAATACACAAGTATATATTTTTAAACCTGCATATTTAGTTAATATTGCCTGCTAACATTAATTTCTTTTAACTAGGGAAATTGTCACTTCTCTTGCGTTCTGTGCAACAGAGTCAGGGTATATACAGCAGTTTGGGCTGCCTGGCTCAATGCTAACTGTGAAGACGGGGGACGGGGGATGATTTAACAAAAGCGCATTTGTATAAGTATAATCGTTGCATGAATGTACCTAACCATAAACATCAATGCCTTTCTTAAAATCAATGCACAGAAGTATATATTTTAAAACTTCATATTTAGTTAAAATAAATTCATATTACCAGGCAATATTAAACTAGGGAAATTGTGTCAATTCTCTTGCGTTCATTGCACGCGAGTCAGGGTACATGCAACAGTTTGGGCCGCCTGGCTCGTTGCGAACTAATTTGCCAGAATTTTGCATAATTATGACATAACATTGAAGGTTGTGCAATGTAACAGGAATATTTAGACTTATGGATGCCACCCGTTAGATAAAATACGGAACGGTTTCGTATTTCTCTGAAAGAATAAACCTTTTATTTTTGAAATGACAGTTTCTGGATTTGACCATATTAATGAGCTAAGGCTCGTATTTCTGTGTGTTATTATGTTATAATTAAGTCTATGATTTGATATTTGATAGAGCAGTCTGACTGAGCTGTGGTAGGCAGCAGCAGGCTCGTAAGCATTCATTCAAACAGCACTTTCGGGCATTTGCCAGCAGCTCTTCGCTGTGCTTCAAGCATTGCACTGTTTCTAACTTCAAGCCTATCAACTCCCGAGATTAGGCTCGTGTAACCGATGTGAAATGGCTAGCTAGTTAGCGGGGTGCGCGCTAATAGCGTTTCAAACGTCACTCACTCTGAGACTTGGAGTAGTTGTTCTCCTTGCTCTGCAAGGGCCGCGGCTTTTGTGGAGCGATGGGTAACGATGCTTTGAGGGAGGTTGTTGTCGATGTGTTCCTGGTTCGAGCCCAGGTAGGGGCGAGGAGAAGGGCGGAAGCTATACTGTTACACTGGCAGTACTATAGTGCCTATAAGAACATCCAATAGTCAAAGGTATATGAAATACAAATGGTATAGAGAGAAATAGTCCTATAATAACCTCAACCTAAAACTTCTTACCTGGGAATAAGAAAGGCGTTGATGTTTATGGTTAGGTACACATTGGTGCAACAACAGTGCTTTTTTTGCGAATGCCCATTTGGCGAAGTAGGCTATGATTCAATGATAAATTAACAGGCACCACAACGATTATATGCAACGCAGGATACGCTAGATAAACTAGTAATATCATCAACCATGTGTAGTTAACTAGTGATTATGTTTGATTGTTTTTTATAAGATACGTTTAATGCTAGCTAGCACCTTACCTTGGCTCCTTGCTGCACTCGCATAACAGGTAGTCAGCCTGCCACGCAGTCTCCTCGTGGAGTGCAACGTAATCGGCCATGATCGGTGTCCAAAAATGCTGATTACCGATTGTTATGAAAACTTTAAATCGGCCCTAATTAATCGGCCATACCGATTAATCGGTCGACCTCTAAATGAAAGCATTATTTCAACCCGCGTGTCGGCTCGTGGTTCAGAACAATTATTCTGCGGGTCAGAAACATTTTAAATCAAGATTCTATTTTTTTTTACAAACCCAGGAGCTTGTTGTGTTGCATTGGGTTGTGAGTTCCATTCTGTGAGTGGTGAGACAGACCTATAGGCTACTAGCCATGCATGCAGTGGAACTGTCCATTATTTGTGTGGTGTTGAAACTTATGTTTCACCCCCCCCATGTGAGAATACATTGCCAAGTTTAGGCCTACTTTCTATGGATAGTCTAGCTCGCATGAAAAGGGCAAACGTAACCAGAGAATAAAAAGGTTATGAAATTCAGAATTGGGAAAATAGGTGCTGTGCGGGTGAAATCCCTGGTTTGGTTTGGAAGGATCATTGTGGACAAGAACAACAATCTGGTAGATGGATACACCGCCTGCAAGAAGTGCAAGCAGGTATTTCTTTACAATAGGCTAATTCAGTTTATTAGCACATTAATTCAGGCTTTTGTTAATTTAGACCAGGGGTTCCCAAACTTTTTCAGACCTTCCAGCATTAGGGAACATTCTGTGCTTATTTCCTGCAATTCTACACATTTTGTCATGTGGTGCAAAGATAATTTGCTTTAAAACTGCAAAGGTATTTTGCAATTCTTTACATTTTGCCATGTCTAATGTGTGTCCATTTGATATTTGAGTGAGAACAAAATTACAACAATATCTATGGGCAAAGAAAGAGAAAAAAAACCATTAGCTGACATGAGCTAGTTGATATGTACATTTCTGACAAGTTATACATGGCTCTCTAAGGTAAGTAATGACTGACATGACAAGAGGAACTGATGATGCACTACCCAATTTCGAAATTGCTCCTTGTGCTTTCTACTATGACAACTTTCAAGAGTAAGTTTAATGCCGGACTGAGTAAAATAAATTGTGGTGGGGGGAACCCCACAGTTTGGGAATCACTGATTTACACAGGCCATATCAAGTTGTGAGTATAACCTACTAAATATATATCTTTTTGCATCCTATATTCGATTCTGGGAATTGTTTAAGTTTCAATTAAACTATTTTATTATTTAAACAATGTTGAATGTAAAGGTTTCGTTATGTCAGCTAAGAAGGCTAATTAGAAGGCCTTTTTTTCAGAGGGATTTGAG
Source organism: Oncorhynchus nerka (assembly GCF_034236695.1). Lineage (NCBI taxonomy): Eukaryota > Metazoa > Chordata > Actinopteri > Salmoniformes > Salmonidae > Oncorhynchus > Oncorhynchus nerka. The sequence continues at coordinate 22,823,365 of NC_088424.1, read as the reverse complement.
TCGTCTATGTGCCGCATCTCATTGTGAAAATAAAAATATATTGTTCTTAATTCATGGCATGGTTTCCTTTTATCCAAATGTTGAATAGACATGCAGACAAATGAATTCATACAGGCCAGGGAAGGGGAATAACAGCCTTCTATTCAATTAATGAACCATTTTTATTATGTTATTTGGCGGGTCACGGATCGGCTCTCAGAACTATTCTATGCGGGTGTGTCGGGTTACGAGAAAATCAGTCCTGATGTAGGGTATATTGGGTGGGGCTCGGAATTGATGTGGCCGGGGCGGATGTGTCTCCAAAAAACGGACCCGTGCAGGACTCTAGTGTGTGTGTGTCCCCGTTATATTAGGTTTTAAAGGTCATCTCTCTTGTTGCTGTACCTCAGGCCCTACGGGAGGGGAGACGCTGTGTCACTGCCCACTGGCTGAACACAATCCTGAAAAAAAAGAAGATGGTTCCTCCCCACAGAACCCTACACCTCCCCTTCGCCTTCCCACCTGGAGCGAAGCCCTGCTCACAACACGTACGCATCACTTCCTCTTTATCTCGCCACATTCAAAACATCTAACATGGTTTGGGAACTGCTTTCATTTGTTTTTATTTTGAACAACGGTTCCATTTTTAATACCCTCAAACACCAAATCAGGCCTACCAAAACCAAAAAATAAAGGGCACCATCTCTGTCAATCGTGGATGACAATTCTTCACGTTTTACGGATGAAACGTCCAAGCTGTATGCCAACCATTTGAATCTAAATCAGGTTCATGGGTACATGCTTTCAGATCTTCTTGATTGATGTACATAACCTACTGTTTGAGTGCATTTTAGAGCAGATGGAGTTCACAAGCTACAGCCTCCCTGTGTTTTGTTTGTCAAAGCACATATTTTGCCCAGTGGCACGTTCTGTTGAGTCTTGGCCTCATGATATAAAAAAAATGCAACAATTCAGCACAATCATCCTGACGTCTTATACGAAATTATGTGTTTTTTGGTCTAACAGTAACATTGTACTAGCTATTATATTTGGTTTGTTATGTCGAATACTGGTTAATCATTAAATGATCTTGCGTGAACTTGATTCCACTTCAACTTTATTAAATGAGCACCATTGCATTCTTAGAAGTGGCAGAGCGTTGCTCCGGCAGCACTACACCCATGGGTACAATCATACATTTTGCATTGGTGTATGATGAGGTAATGACTAGAATTCCAAGGAGAACTAGGCCTATGTAATGAATAGCTCAGAAGTAGCTTCAATAGTAAGTCCATTGACGTTCCTAACATTCGTTCCTCCTCAGATCATCTCTGTGACTGGCTTTGTGGACTCAGACCGTGATGACCTGAAGCTAATGGCCTATCTGGCAGGAGCCAGATACACAGGCTACCTCTGTCGTAGCAACACCGTGCTCATCTGTAAAGAGTACGAGAAGATATTGATATGCTTTCACCTATTTAGAATGGCATGTACATGTTGTAGACACAGTCAAGTTATTGGTGTAATCATGTTCAGAATGTGTGGATGGGTTTCAGGTTTTATATATACAGTGGGGCAAAAAAATATTTAGTCAGCCACTAATTGTGCAAGTTCTCCCACTTAAAAAGATGAGAGAGGCCTGTAATTTTCATCATAGGTACACTTCAACTATGACAGACAAAATGAGAGAAAAACATCCAGAAAATCACATTGTAGGATTTTTAAGAATTTATTTGCAAATTATGGTGGAAAATAAGTATTTGGTCACCTACAAACAAGCAAGATTTCTGGCTCTCACGGACCTGTAACTTCTTCTTTATTAAGAGGCTCCTCTGTCCTACACTCGTTACCTGTATTAATGGCACCTGTTTGAACTTGTTATCAGTATAAAAGACACCTGTCCACAACCTCAAACAGTCACACTCCAAACTCCACTATGGCCAAGACCAAAGAGCTGTCAAAGGACACCAGAAACAAAATTGTATACCTGCACCAGGCTGGGAAGACTGAATCTGCAATAGGTAAGCAGCTTGGTTTGAAGAAATCAACTGGGGGAGCAATTATTAGGAAATAAAAGACATACAAGACCACTGATAACCTCGATCTGGGGCTCCACGCAAGATCTCCCCCCGTGGGGTCAAAATGATCTCAAGAACGGTGAGCAAAAATCCCAGAACCACACGGGGGGACCTAGTGAATGACCTGCAGAGAGCTGGGACCAAAGTAACAAAGCCTACCATCAGTAACACACTACGCCGCCAGGGACTCAAATCCTGCAGTGCCAGACGTGTCCCCCTGCTTAAGCCAGTACATGTCTAGGCCTGTCTGAAGTTTGCTAGAGAGCATTTGGATGATCCAGAAGAAGATTGGGAGAATGTCATATGGTCAGTTGAAACCAAAATATACCTTTGGTAAAAACTCAACTCGTCATGTTTGGAGGACAAAGAATGCTGAGTTGCATCCAAAGAACACCATACCTACTGTGAAGCATGGGGGTGGAAACATCATGCTTTGGGGCTGTTTTTCTGCAAAGGGACCAGGACAACTGATCCGTGTAAAGGAAAGAATGAATGGGACCATGTATCGTGAGATTTTGAGTGAAAACCTCCTTCCATCAGCAAGAACATTGAAGATGAAACGTGGCTGGGTCTTTCAGCATGACAATGATCCCAAACACCCTGCCCGGGCAACGAAGGAGTGGCTTCGTAAGAAGCATTTCAAGGTCCTGGAGTGGCCTAGCCAGTCTCCAGATCTCAACCCCATATAAAATCTTTGGAGGGAGTTGAAAGTCCGTGTTGACCAGCAACAGCCCCAAAACATCACTGCTCTACAGATCTGCATGGAGGAATGGGCCAAAATACCAGCAACAGTGTGTGAAAACCTTGTGAAGACATACAGAAAACGTAGTGACCTCTGTTATTGCCAACAAAGGGTATATAACAGTATTGAGAAACTTTTGTTATTGAACAAATACTTATTTTCCACCATAATTTGCAAATAAATTCATTAAAAATCCTACAATGTGATTTTCTGGATTTATTTTCCTTCTCATTTTGTCTGTCATAGTTGAAGTGTACCTATGATGAAAATTACAGGCCTCTCATCTTTTTAAGTGGGAGAACATGCACAATTGGTGGCTGACTAAATATGTTTTTGCCCCACTGTATGTGTGTGTGTGTGTGTTTTATACCTGCATCATGTCTGTTTTACTTGACTGTTAGAATCCCCTGTGTTAACCCTCTCCCTCCCTGTCTCCTCAGGCCCAGTGGTCTGAAGTATGAGAAGGCCAAGGAGTGGAGGATCCCCTGCGTCAATGCCCAGTGGCTCTGTGACATCCTCCTAGGGAACTTTGAGGCTCTCCGGCAGATCCAGCACAGCAGATACTCCAACTTCAACCTGCAGGAACCACTCATCCCCAACCAGCATCTGGTTCAGAACCTACTGGGTACAGGGTTCAGAAGTCTTACAGTGGGGGCAAGGGGACTTTACAGCGCATTCGGAAAGTATTCAGAACCCTAACCTTTTTCCACATTTTGTTACGTTATAGCCTAAACGATTAAATAAAATAAAAAATCCTCATCAATCTACACACAATACCCCATAATGACAAAGCAAAAACAGCTTTTTAGACATTTTTGCAAATTTATTTAAATAACAGATACATTTTATTACATAAGTATTCAGAACCTTCGTTATGGGACTCATAATTGAGCTCAGGTGCATCCTAGTTCCATTGATCATCCTTGAGCTGTTTCTATAACTTGGTTGGAGTCTACTTGTGGAAAATTCAATTGATTGGACATGATTTGGAAAGGCACACAACTGTCTATATAAGGTCCCACAGTTGACAGTGCATTTCAGAGCAAAAACCAAGCCATGAGGTCAAAGGAATTGTCCGTAGAGCTCCGAGACAGGATTGTGTTTATCTGGGGAAGGGTACCAAAACATTTCTGCAGCATTGAAGGTCCCCAAGAACACAGTGGCCTTAAATCATTCTTAAATGGAAGAAGTTTAGGACCATCAACTATTTTCCTAGAGCTGTGACCAAGAACCCAATGGTCACTCTCATAGAGCTCTGGAGTTCCTCTGTGGAGATGGGAGAACCTTCCAAAAGGACAACCACATATGCAGCACTCTACCAAAGGCCTTTATAGTAGAGTTGCCAGACGGAAGCCACTACTCAGTAAAAGGCACATGGCAGCCTACTTGGCATTTGCCAAAAGGCACCTAAAGGACTCTGACCATAAGAAACAAGATTTTCTGGTCTGATGAAGATAGAACTCTTTGATGTGAATGCCAAGAGTCCCGTCTGGAGGAAACCTGGCACCACCCCTACAGTGAAGCATGGTGGTGGCAGCATCATGCTGTGGGGATGTTTTCCAATGACAGAGACTGAAAGCCTAGTCAGGCTCGAGGGAAAGATTAACAGAGCAAAGTATAGCGAAATCCTTGATGAAAACCTGCTCCAGACCTCAGAGTGGGGTGAAGGTTCACCTTCCAATGAGGACAATGAGCCTGAGCACACAGCCAAGACAACGCAGGAATGGCTTCAGCACAAGTCTCAATGTCCTTGAGTAGCCCGGACTTGAACCCAATCGAACATCTCTGGAGAGGCCTGAAAACAGCTGTGCAGCGACGCTCCTCATCTAACTTGACAGAGCTTGAGAGGATCTGCAGATAAGAATGGGAGAAACTCCCCAAATACAGGTATGCCAAGCTTGTAGCATCATACCCAAGAAGGCTCAAGGATGTGATCACAAAAAGGTGCTTCAACAAAGTACAGAGTAAATGATCTGAATACTTATGTAAATGTGATATTTCAGTTGTTTTTTAAAATATAAATTTGCAACAATTTCTAAAAACCTATTTTTTTTCTTGATGATAATTGGGTATTGAGTGTAGATTTTTTTGTTAATATAATCAATTTTTGAATAAGACTATTGTAACAAAATATGGGGGGGGGGAATCAAGGGCTCTGAATACTTTCCGAATGCACTGTATATGGGTAATAATCGTTTAAAAAAATTGAGGGTGATGGACAAAATTCTTACACACAGGTGTGGATTATATACATTTTTCTCCGTTTGATTTTAGGTGCCTGGCGGGCTCCTGTGAAGGTTTCACCTGATGCGTTGGCAGCATTGCAGCTGCAACAGAAGCAGAGACAGTCTGAGTCAAACTCCCTGCCTCCAAATAAGAAGCCACGGTGAGTCTCCATCACTCTACATTTCACAGTGTTGTGTAGCACAGTATGTTGAATTAGTCAATCTGCAAAATTTGTGTTAGGAAAAATATTTGTTTCTAAAAAATGTTTTTAAATGTATTTATTTATTTGTATGTATATATCGATACAACGCAATTACCTAAAGTTTCTCACCCAATAATCCAAATGTTCTCTCAATTGTAGACTTGAGGAGATTCAATCCCCAACCAAGAAGCTTCCACCAGAGTCGACACCGTACATTTTCTTTACTGGCTTTGAGCCAACACAGGTCCAACAATTCATGAAGGTAATTGCCTTTTTATGCCTCTGCACAGCTGAGTCTGCAGGAAACAGTCATTGTCTATAATAATTGTTATCAATCACCAATATTTCTCAAAAGGTATCACAGGATGACTTCTGATTCTCAGCACTCACAGACCAGCCTCTAACAATGCATCCGATGTCTCCTTTTGTCTATCCAGAGGCTGCACAACCTTGGAGGGGAGATTGCAGAGAGCGCTCAGAAGTGTACCCATCTGGTGGCCAACAAGGTGACGAGGACGGTGAAGTTTCTCACAGCCATGTCAATCGTCAAGCACATCGTCACCCCTGAGTGGTTAGAAGAGAGCTGGAAGAGCCAGAAGTTTGTCGGTACGTTAAATATGCATTCAGTTATTAGAGAATAGATCTGTGTGAGGGAGTTTCATGTTGCGAGACACTGTTGTGATCACTTACTTTTTGTGTGTAGCTTTGTAGAGTGTATGTGGGTTCTTAGAGTGAGTGTGTTTGGTTTTAGAGTTTTTGTACATTCTTCAGAGTAGGGTCCCCCAACTGGTGGCCCGCTGACTGAATTTGGCCCGCGGGTGATTTTATTTCAAAAGTAAAAAAATAAAGGTTTTTATTGTTGAACATAAGACTGTGAAAACACCAGCAAATCACTGATATTAATTTAGGAAATCTGTTCCAAAGTATTCCCATGCATAATAGATAGATACAGTATGTGTGATCGTATACAAATCTAAGCAAGGTATAAAACTATTATGTTTTAGTCAAATATGATCTGTTTTGACTTCTTGCTGTCAATTTGCAGAATACAAACTACTTGGAATTATGTTCTGGCTCCCTGACCATCTGCTTAAGAAAATCATCCCTTGGCTGAATCTAGTTGATGATCCCTGCTTTAGACCACAGTATGTGTTTATTCGTTAGAGTATGTGTATTCTTATAGTACGTGTTTGTTTATTCAGATGAGCAGAACTACATGCTGAGAGATGCAGAGGCAGAGGTGCTGTTTGGCTTCAGTCTGGAAGAGTCACTGAAGAGGGCCCACACTGCACCACTCTTCAAGGTTAGTGAAACAATGCACTTATGGAATCTATCCCCAATGTCTATCTGCCTGGACAGTGGACACCAATGTCTATCTGCCTGGACAGTGGACACCAATGTCTATCTGCCTGGACAGTGGACACCAATGTCTATCTGCCTGGACAGTGGACACCAATGTCTATCTGCCTGGACAGTGGACACCAATGTCTATCTGCCTGGACAGTGGACACCAATGTGTATATACTTGTTCTGTCGAGTCATCAGATTGTTATCGAGTCAATTTGTCTGATTGGATGCATTAGATTAGGGCTGCACAATGAATCAAATTCACATCGAAATCGCAATGTTGACATGTGCAATATCCATATTGCATGCAATATTTTGAAACGCCAGTCAGCCGCATGTAAGGTCCATTTGTAGTTTACTATGTTTGTCGTCCCTCTCCCTCTCTTGCGGCTGCTTCCCACACACTTCCCACACACCAAGCCCCAACCCGTCACTCAAGCAACGCAGTTCCACCTCCCCGCTGTTAGCCCGGTTGTTGGTCACTATAAGTTTGCATGCTGTTCTGTCATGTGCAGTCAACAGATTGTTCCAAACAAGCACGATGGTGCTTTCCATTTTGCTTCTTAATATGAATCACTCTATTTCCATGATTCACCCAAGTGTTTTGAGCTACTCTGTACTAAACATTAGGAACAACTTTCCATGACACAGACTGACCAGGTGAATCCAGCTGAAAGATATGATCCCTTATTGATGGCTCTTGTTAAATCCACTACAATCAGTGTAGATGAAGGGGAGGAGACCGGTTAAAGAAGGATTTTTAAGCCTTGATACAATTGTGTCTGTGTGCCATTTAGAGCGTGAATTGGCAAGACAAAATATTTAAGTGCCTTTGAATGGGGTATGGTAGTAGGTGCCAGGCACACCAGTTTGAGTGTGTCAAGAACTGCAACACTGCTGGGTTTTTTCCACGCTCAACAGTTTCTCGTGTGTATCAAGAATGGTCCACCACCCAAAGGACATCCAGCCAACTTGACACAATTGTGGGAAGCATTGAAGTCAACATGAGCCAGCATCCCTGTGGAACACTTTTGACACCCTGTAGTCCATGCCCTGATGAATTGAGTCTGTTCTGAGGGCAAACGGGGGGATGCAACTCAATATTATGAAAGTATTCCTAATGTTTTGTACACTCCGTGTAAGTCAAATCGCAATCGCAATATTTGGTTAAAAAAAAAACACAATTACATTTTTTGCCCATATCTTGCAGCCCTACATTAAGATACCCAACTGGCTCATAAACATGTCTTTCTGTTTTTCTCTCCCTCTCTAGGGCAAGTATTTCTACATTACCCCTGGGATCTGTCCAAGCCTTATCACTATGAAAGCCATTGTAGAGAGCGCAGGAGGCAAGGTGCTCCCCAAGCAGCCCTCCTTCCGCAAAATAATGGAGCACAAGCAGAACAAGGTACTGGTCCTCTCCATGTCGTCACAGCATTGTGTTATAAATGTGTACTTGGAAGAATGTGACCGAGGTGATGTTCTATTACTGAACTCGTGGAATGTTTTCTGTTCTTTTCAGAACCTTGCTGAGATCATCCTGATATCCTGTGAGAATGATCTTCATCTCTGTAGAGAGTACTTCTTGAAGAACATTGGTAAGAGAAACCTATAAATGTACACATGTGCATGTGCTTTGGATGTGGCTGATTGTTTTGACATCCTGTTTTGACTCTACCCTAAACCTACTTCTTGTCTCCCCTGTTTCTTCCTAACAGACACTCACAATGCTGAGTTTATATTGACTGGTGTATTGACACAGAACATGGATTATGAATCATATCCTTTTAAATAAAACATGGGTTTTAAAATCGTGGCAATTGATTGTAGTGATTCTGATTGTGATATCCACTTTGTTTTTCTGTTAAAGCCCAGCTCACCACTTTCCTTAACAATCTCACATATAAATTCACATGATGGCGAAGACAAGAAGGTGAAGATGAGGAGGCAGCAAGGAAGGATAAAAACAAGTTGCAATGTACAGTCACACTACCCTTGATATTTTGCAAGATTTTGTACACTGTGGATAGATAATCGGTCGTTTTGTAGCTTTTTGTAACAACCGTTAATAATACATACATACATTTATGTTATTTTTGTGGACTGAATGTTTAAATTATGGATTTTAACATGTTTTATTGTATTGTCAAAATGTTCCAGCAATTATTCAACACTTTTGGAATAAAATCAGAACTTTGTTGTCAAAATGAATCTGAGAATTTCTTTGCATTCTCACAAATTTCACTATTTAGATATTCATGGTACAGTGCCAAAACTCTGATGCCGAGAGGCATTTTACAATCACAACATAAGAAGCAGTTTGTTTCATGTATTGAACCAAACTGCACTAAGCAACATAATTTAATGATCAAATTCTACTGTCATACCAGACTTTTCCAAACTACCAAATTGAACATGGTCTCTACTCTTGATCTTACTTTTAAGACATAATTCCACAAAGACTTGATTTAATTAATTGTTAATGAAGTATTAAAGTAGTTACTGGTGATCGAAAATTGCTTGCTGTCAGACAAGTGCCTGGAGTTATCTCTTGGCCCCTCTGGTGGGTGAATAGCCTGAGGTGATGCCCTCAAAAACACAATTGAATTAGTGCCTCATCCAAGGTCGTGTGCCAGATACGCTTTGGGGAGCTGATCACGTTACCGAAGATGTTGAAGTTTGGAAAACTGGAACCAAGTCATTGTTGGTGCATTGTGGATAACATGTTGGGTTTCTAAATATGCTTTGTGTCATTAAATATTATGTACTGTGCACAATGCTGTTATCTTCTACTGACGTTATAGAACTATATTTTGAATAACCTTCATTTCCCATACAGGTATTACTAATAACCTTGATAGGCCTACTGTAGTGGATCCATAGGTAACTATGAACAGGAGATCCTCTTTCTTGAGACCCTTGGGTTTTAAGAAATCTAGTGCTGTACAGTGATTCATAGTCATCTGAAAATAAACCTAGCTCTATAATCAAACAGGATGTACCAAATCAGGATTAGCAGAAATATAGGTTACATTTGCTGACAGAGGTGGGCAAGAGGAGAGATCCATAGTCCATTGCATCAAAAAAATTAAGATTTTCAGTACCTACAGTATGATGAATAGGTTTTAGCTAAAATGAATGTCTATATATGCCAGAGCTTTCCATTAGTTCTCTCTTAAAATGTATTTCATAAAGCCACTGTACGTGAACAAAGACTATATTGCACCCACTTTCATTAATTAAATAGAAAAAAATGTAATGTACAATTCAGTAATGAAGCATTGCAGCAGTTCCAAAACATATTTTTTACCATGACCCTTGAAGAGGGGTGGCAGGTAGCCTAGTGGTTAGAGTGTTGGACTAGCAACCGAAAGGTTGCAAGATCAAATCCCTGAGCTGACAAGGTAAAAATCTGTCGTTCTGAACAAGCCAGTTAACCCACTGTTCCTAGGCCGTCATTGAAAATAAGAATTTGTTCTTAACTGACTTGTCTAGATAAGTAAAGGTAATGAAATAGAGCCTTTTGAATGTTCTTGTGACCCCCCCCTCCCCCAGAACAAACACTGACGGCTATTTTCCACTGTCCAGACTGCCTGCAACTCCATAATAAAGATACATTTTAGTCACATGCACCAAATACAACTGGTGTAGACTTTAATGTGAAATGCGTGCTTACGAGCCCTTCCCAACGATGCAAAGTTAAAAATAATAATACAATTGTAACACGAGAAATGAATAATAAAGTTACCAATGATTCTTTGTTTGCTCTGCAGTGCTGCTGCTAAACGTTGCTATGATGACCTATCTAAATACCAACAAAGGACAGCACTCACATGATGCACTTTCATTGATTTAGGGCAACAGTTAAAAATGAAGACAATAGATTTGACCACATTCCCCCCTAATCTATTTTTAGCCAGGACTGTAGATGGTGGCCATAGAGTGTGACCCACCATATGGGAAATATTGCTTTTACCCACAGTGGTCACCAACACTGGTCATGGAGAGCTACAGGGTCATGGGGAGCTACAGGGTTTGTAGACTTCTGTTCCGGCCAAATACCAACACTTTAACACTTGCTTTTGTTCCACTAATAATCTATGGTGTAATTTGTTCATTGTAAATCTTGTCGGTACTGGATATGTTGGCATGTTGATCTGTAGATATTTATTATCCTTACTGGGTTAACATCTTCACCTCACCTCGTTCATGCTTTGTGCTGTTGCCAAAGATCTAACAACATGGCAAATTTATTCACATTTCTAGTATTACTTACAGAAAACTACTTGGCTAATTTGGCAACCATACTGATTGACACCCTCATTACAGTAATTCCAATTAGAAATGCAAATTAGGGAGCCACATCTTTGATTAACTGACAGAAAGTTCCTTGTTGGTTTGTGGATGTCCTCCTAGACTTGTGCTGTTGATGTGACACTACTATAAAGCATTGGGAGAGATCATAATTAACCCTATGATGCTAAAGTGAGTTATTTTTAATTACCAGCCATCCGTCCCTCTGTGTTGCATCTCACAATCTGGACTCTCTTCAACTTTCCTGTGTTAAATATGATGCAGAATGATGATATGCTAATTACCGTAGATGGGCATTGGGATTCATTATGTCTGGAATTTACATGAGCTAATTATCGTTTAATGAAACTAATTACTAATAATTTTACTAATTAAAAGGATGAGATATCTCATTATGTTTTTTTTCCCTCTTAGTGTGATTCCACAATGGACTGTGTGCATATACAGTATGGACAAATTGTTTCAGGAAATGTGTTAATGACATTCACTAACACATATTATTTGTAATGTCTAAATGTGTTTTCATGTAGTTGTCTTTGTAATAGCAATATCCTTTCATGACCCTAATCATATGACCATTTCAATCGGTTTTAGAATTTCAGATTTTATTTTGGATTTTTGGACAAATGATTGCTTCAATATCATGGGGAGCTGTTTGAAATGTGTTTGATAAAGACACAAATAATATTACATTTAGGTATAGCTATTTTAGGTAAATTATACAGAACATTTGAAAAGTACTGGTATGCAAACCTGAGTTTTGCTGTCTGGCTGCTCTCTTTCCTGTACAATTGCATGTGTATATTGACCTCTGTTGGGCAATAATAGGAAGCGCAAACTGACTTTGCATTGATTCCCACAATATGTCAGTGAACCGATTTTCATACAATCACACAGATTAATATAACCTGAACACATAAAGCATACAGCAAATCAGTAACAGAAAGCCCTTTATTAGTTTCTCAACCTCACAAGCATTAAATTCTACAATACCTTTTTACAACATGGTTTACAGCTTTACAAAATCAGAGAACACTAAATATTTACAGAGTTGTGCAAACAATAGTTCTCTAACATGACAGATAAATCTCTAAAAGGGCATGCATAGGAGTGAAGTTTGGCAAGTTCAAATACTTTTCTGAAGACAAAACCCTCTTAAATACATACACTTGCATGTAAACTTCTGTCACTAATTATGAATGTAAACACCAGTTACTAATATGAATATAAGTCAGTTGCCATCCCAAAGGTAAACATTACAATGTCCACATAGTGCATGTCTTAGATACATGATCTGTAAAACCAAACACTTTAGTACAAGCATGTTAGTACATCTACTGCCTTAAAAGGCCTCTAAACATTATTTTGCATGTACAGTAGCTATCTTGTTAGCTCAAAGGATTTGGCAGTGCATCTGAAGCTTGAGAAATCACCAAGCATTTTGTTCTTCAAAGTTCCACTCGCACAACTCCACACATCTACGATCATTGCATAAGAGAGATGACATCTGAATGACTGATGCTAGATGAAAGTCTGCATCTATGCCTTCATCCACCATAAAAATGTAAATAAATGATTTGATTTCTTTATATAAATTGTTATTTTAGATCAAATCTTTATATTATTAAGTGTCACTCTAATTCGTATAAAATATAACACCATCCGTTAAAATCACAGATTTCTCACATCAATAAAAATGTAACTAGATTTCCAACACCACTAAACTACATTAGTATAAACTCTAGAATGTTTGCACCTTTTTGTGTTGATCATTTGTAAAGCTAGTTGTTCTTGTGAATATGGTTATCATCATACAACAGGGTCATTTCACCAATTCGGTGCCTTTTGAGAAGTGTAACTTGGAAGAAAAAAAAACCTTTTGATTTCACTTAATTTGTACATTCGGTCATAAAATGCACATTTAACTTCATAAAAACATGTTCACGTTAAACAAAACGACCCTATTAAGTGCCAAATAAAGTAACATTTCATCTTAAATCAGCCACGTTTGTTGTGTGCAACAGGGTGTGGCAATTAAATGCAAGCTTCACAAAAACAATGAAATAGCTTAAACATTTCTAGCCTGTCTTATCTATGTGTTTTGCTCGACCCATTCAGTTTTCCACCACAAAACACCAGAAAATGGCCAAAAAGAGTAGAAACGGCTCACCTGCTTTTACACGATGATTTGACTATGTTACATTCTTATTACGATTTTTTTTTAAAGGAATAGTTTCACCATATTAAAAACAGATTTCAGTTAATGTAACAGGATTGACCTTAAAATGTAAATGTTTTGTCTTTTAGAAGAACCTCTTATCCAGAGCGACTTACAGGAGCAATTAGGGTTAAGTGGCTCCTCAAGGGCACAGGCAGAATTTACACCTAATCAGCTCGGGGATTCGAAACAGCGACCTTTCGGTTATTGGCCCATAGCTCTTAACTGCTAAACTTCTTGCCTCCAAAATGAGAGATAGATTTAAATGAATCACTAATCACATGAAATAAAAAATACTTTTCAGAAATGACTGTCAAAGCAATAACTAGGCTTTACAATGACGGTGAAGTTATGGAGGAATCTTTGGATTAAGTGGGTTGAAATCTTCCTAGAAGTGACAGGGTTGATGGAGGAACATGTCAAAATGCTGAATTGGCACTTTAGCAAACCTTTATTCATATTTTTTTAAATACATTGAATTCTCCATGGAGTCTATATTAAAGGGCACTTCATTTAATATAACAGGCTTTTACAATACAATACTGGTGCACAATGTCTATTTAAATATCAAAGGGATGCAAAAGGCGCTATTTTCATGGAACAACCCATAAACTGAGGCAGAAATGAAAAAAGGTCCCCTTTCTGAAAGGGAGCATGGAATGAAAACCAGCTCACGCTATTCTCTGTTTTTGTATGTGAACTCAAATTGATCATGATCAAAAACTTATCAAAGCTAGAGAGAAACGAGAGAATGCCCTGCAATTGTATTAGGTTGCCTTGAAAACAGCACTTCCCTCCACTATACTTTATACTGTTATGTAACAGGGGTCTGTGTGCTGCTAAAAGCTTAGCTTCCTCCACTGTCCGACTGCCCCATACTGGGTTCGAACCAGTGATCCTCTGCTTCGCAACACACGTAACTGTCCTCCTTGACAATGTTCCAACGTGTTGAGCCACCCAAAATGTACAAATTGGATGGCTCCATCTGCAACATTTCAAGCAAGCTGTGGCATGAGTTTACGGTATGTTTTTAACTTTGTTACATATAGATATAAAAAGATAATCATATGTCCTTTGACAAAGAAGCTGCTGGTGTATGTGTGGTTTTGCTGCTGTATCCACCTTGCATCTTTTGTCCGGTGAAGCTGGGTATATGAGCAATGCGGTGGATACTCCTCGCACCTTGACTCATGGCAGTCGGGGAGAGGAGGGAAGGAGAGGGAGGGGAGGAGGACGTGGAGGACGTGGATGTGGGGGACAAAGAGGAGGAGTTGGAAGAGGGGGAGGTGGAGGAGGAAGAGGAAGATGAGCAGTGAGAGAAAGGGCTGGGTCGGCCATTTTGGGTTTGTGATGAGAGGGAAAGATTTTGACGTCTGTCATTGAAAGAAGGGCTAGGAGGGACGAGACGACTCAGATTAAGAGACGGGATGAAAGATTTGTGTGAGGAGGATGGGGAGGAGGAAGGTGATTTAATAGGGTTAGACACAGTGTTTGGACCGGGCAATGACATATTTTTTCCAGAGTTATGACAAAAGGCTGGGATCTTAGAAGCAGGTAAAGCAAGGAAATAATGGTTACTATCCCCACCAGCTTTCTCAGCACTTCTGTTAGCCTGCGAAACAAAGATGGCGGGAGATATGGAATGTCAAGAAAGGCAAAAGAAGGGTTATTATACAAAGATAAATAAGCATCATGTTAGAAAGCAAAGAGGTGGCACTAAAATACACTAATTATAGATCATTCATAGAAAATATGAAGTCAGGAAATTATCTACAGGGTTAATGATGCCCACTACTTCACTAATTCAATGCACCAACTCATAACACACATGCAGTGTTTATGACATAAATATCATGCTTCTCAGGGTGAGATAAAGAGGGTTAAATAATATTTGGACAGTTGACAGAGGGCGAGTTTAGTTTGAAAATAGGTTTAGTTTAGTTGATTTAGTTTAAGGTTGAAGACGTTGAAAAAGCGAAGTGAATATATCCTTGCCAATCTATCCTTGCCTCCACCTCCAAGTGAATTACAGTTACATGGTGAGCATGCTCAAGGAGCATATAGAGGGGAAGAAGAGGGTACAGATGGTAACAGTCAAAAGGTCTTGAAGACATACAGTAGGAGAACAAGACAGAGAGTGAGTGGATTCAACAAACATATCCTATAATTGTACAGTATCCAAGGCTTCATGTAAACTTCTGTAAATCATGAAAGTAGTTTCTCCAATACTTCCTAACGTTAACAGGCCATCTTACAGTAAAACTACCTGTGGAAACTGCTTCTGAGTTTTTCCTCCTGGTTTGTCAGCTGACCCGGCTGGTTGCTGCCAGGACTTTGCAGACACAGAAAGTGACATCTGACTTGAAGAAGGAGAGCCACTGGTATTCTGTAAGTATTCAAAAACAGACAAAAACCATATATTAGGAACAGATTGTGAAAACACCTAAGAGCCAAAGCAACAACAACAGAAAAGACATGTATCCAGAGATAAGATGGCAGTATGCTTACAGTAGATCTGTGCTTCCCAAACTGAGCTACTAGTAGAGTTACCAGCTCCAGGGGGAAGTCTGAGACTGTAATGGGGGATTTTGTGTTGAGCTGTATTCTTTTTTTAGTTTGCACTTATAGTTTCACATGCTGTTTGGACATTATTAGTAAAAGCTAATTAAGTTATTTTACTATCAGCTGAGAATAAATTAGCACCCTTGTAATCGATGGTTAAAAACAAAGAATATTTATTTATGGTGTTAGTGTATGCCAGAGATGTTCTCATAAAGTAATAACGTTATATTGCCTGTGATTACAGGCTTTGGGTATATCTAGAAAGCTGCCGAGTCAAGTTAGGGGTCCTCGTTTTTTTTCTAAAGTTCAGGAGCCACTGACCCGCCTGCATCAAAACTGAGAGCAAAGCATGCACAGTGGAACCATGGCCACAATATAAAGCCAGTCATTTTAAAGCCAGTCACTGTTCAAAGTCCACAATTAGAAAACAAACACACATCATAGCAACCCAGGTACCCTGGGACAACAATCATGTCAACTGACACCACAAAGACAGCTTATAAGCAGAGGTAGATCCCAGCTGTATCCCCAGCAGCGCCTGAAAAACATGTTAATCTTTAGTGGTTAGAGGGAGAGAAGGTGGGAATCTACCAGGGACCCAGCCACTAGCCCTCATAGGGACCCAGCCACCAGCCCTCACAGGGACCCAGCCACCAGTGCAGCGTTAGGGGGAAGGAGCTCTAAGAGAGACCTGTTTCTTGGAGCTGCTTGTGATGGATGGCCTGGGAAGCTCTGGTTTGGACTTCTTACTC
The DNA here is from genome assembly GCF_034236695.1 of Oncorhynchus nerka. Lineage (NCBI taxonomy): Eukaryota > Metazoa > Chordata > Actinopteri > Salmoniformes > Salmonidae > Oncorhynchus > Oncorhynchus nerka. The sequence continues at coordinate 22,806,945 of NC_088424.1, read as the reverse complement.
TGAGGATGCTTCAGGAACTTTGAGACCTGAGGAGGGGCAGGCCTCTTGGAGGGACTTCTCTCTCGTTGGGATTTCACTGTGGCTGGAGACTCTTCACAGGAGTCGGTGTTAGGCGCTGCTGGGCTTATATTGTCCACAGTGATCTCCAGCTGTTTAATGGTCTCCTCTAGACTGGTTATGGAGTCGTAGGCATTCTTACAGATCTCCTCTGTCCTGCGTTTAGAGTTTGACCTGGTGAGAGTGCTTGGTGACGTGATGTTATTCACAGAGGTGAGGTGACTAAAGTCAGTTTGTGGTATGCTACTGCTGTTGATCTCAAACCTTTCGGTCTCATTCATGTGTCCGTCCCACTCCTCCTCGTCCTCATAGACCACCACCTGAAGTGTCTTCTTCCCTGTTTTGGTCCCAGTGCGAATCGCCTGGCTGATGGCCGCCAGCTTATTTTTGGGGAACTTGAATTTGAACTTCTTTTTGGTCTCTGGTTTGCTGGTGTTTGAGGGCTCTGTTTTAGACTGTTCTGGTAATGAGCACTCTGCTGTACTCTTCTGTTGCGCAACCACAGCAGGAGTATTATGGTGACTGGTTGCAGTGTTTCCTGTCACTGCTGTCTTGTTTGCCTGATGTAGATAAGTGTTAGACTTTACCTGAGGTACACTCTTCTCTGATCCTGCCTCCTCTGCCTCCTCCTTGATGCTCTCCTGGTGCAGCAGCCTATCCAGCTCCTCCTCACACTCAAAGATGGTGGACATACGCTTGTAGGCCGACCGGATGTCCATGGGCTCGTCGAATATGATGATCACAGGCTTCCTGTCGAAGCCACTGTGCTCCTGGCTGATACTGGTGGTGTCGTTCCCCACACTGACGGTCTGAACCTCGGACATGCTGGTACCATTCACTATCTCCTGGTACTCCCCAGTGGACAGAGCCTGCACTCTGTTGCTGGTGATCATCATGAAGGAGATGTTCTCAGGGGGAGGAGGGCCCTCCTCGTCTGGGAGGTCAGGGCTCAGGCTGCTGCCCTCCTCTACATACCGTGGTGCTCTGCTTCTGAAGGACCTCAACACTACCTGCTGGCCCTGGCTGTCACCCAGGCCCCTGCTCTCTGGTGGAGACCCTGGACTACCTGAAACCTCTTGGCCTGTACTACTAACAAACTGGATTACTGGTACTGGTAAAGATGATGATAGTGGAAGTGGTGGTGATGCTGGTGAAGATGGTGGTGGTGATGATGACGAAGGTGATGATGGTTTACTGTTAGTAAGATAACAGTCTTGCTGAGAAGGTTCAGATATGTCCTGCTTCTCTGCAGGTATTGGAGGAGACACAGGTTCAACTACCCCCACTTTCTGACACTGAACAGGATCCTTCTGGACATTCTCATCAACGACGCTCTCCTTCCCACTATCTTCTCCAACTGCTATCTTCTGTATATTAGGAGGACAATCTTGGCTTTCCAGCACTGAGTTACATGATACCAGAGGTGTTGTGTCTGCTATTAGTAACTCTGTCTGCTGGGAGTCAAATTTATTTGAGTTTGCCACCTGTGAGGGGGACAATGTTCCCTCCCTGCCTTCCGATTGGTCTGTTTTTCCCGATGGAGGCTTCTCATTGGATAACTGCCCTGTGACATAATACATGACCTGGAAAAAAAAAATCAGGGAAATATCAACATCAAAAATATACAATATACTGTATTCTGACTGAGGAACATGGTTATTTGGGGAAGTTAAGACTTACCCTGGGACTCTTTGGAACAATGACAAATCTGTTTTCGTCAGTGTTGCACACACTTTTCTCTTTACCCTTGTTCTCCTGACTCTCCTATGACAGTTTAGGAGATAACATCATTGCACAACAGCTCCGAGTTCAGTTTACATTTCAAATTACATTGAGGAGACCAACCTTGGCAGCCAAGAGGGCATGCTTAGAAAACTAAGGGAAATAGAGTCAAGCACAATGTCATAAGAGATATGCTACAAATGATCAGATGCAGATTCATTCACGGAGCCAGGCAAGAACACTGCACAGTGTGAATGACAAGTCTAATCTCAGAGTGGAAGGAAATGGAAATTAATTGAAGATAATATCACATTTGGAAATCAAGAGCAAACATTTTCCAACACCAAGAGACACCATACACTTTTTATATGAGATCAGCCAATTCTCTGAAAGGCATTGATAACATGACAGACAGGAAACACCAAAAGAAACACCAAACCTCCGGCCCCCCAGGCCATTCCAATAGCAATAGCTGCAATAGCTGAACACAGCAATGAGTGGCAGTCAGACCAGTGTTCAGAAGCATATTCAATCAAAAGCAAGCTTTAGATCCAAGCTCAGACCAGATTCAGAGGCTGATTAAGCTGTAAGCACAGACAGTACTGACAGGCAGGCCCCAGATCAGATTAGTGTTAGAGGCCAGACAAGCAGTGAGTGAGTTACAAGCAGTGCATGCCTAAGGGGGCCGGAACGGGTTAGAAAAAGGGCACCACATCTGTTACCTTTGGGTCTTTGGGTGAGAGAGAGAGTTCTGGCTCTATCTGTCTGACTTGAGATGCAGTGCTTGTAAGGTCTATGACACACTTTGTGCTTACATCTCTAAGAGTGTACTTCTGAAACACCTGAGGAGGTCAAATTGCACCGATTAGATCACAGATCATATATCATGACAAGGCCTCTGTGGCTGTACAACAAAGGCTGAGTTAAATATCACAGTAACTGATGTATTAGGCAGGGCATATTCTTGTTCACAGACAAAACCCTTTCCTCCATTGAACAGCAGAGGGAGACATGAACACATTTCCATGAGGTTTTCGTAGTAAGGCAGGTAAGATAAGACCACATACAATAGAGCTACTGTTTATATTAAAAAAGGCACAAAAAAATAGACAAAGGCTTTGTACATATTTGTGGTTTACATGTGACTTGTGTATTTTTACCTGTAGTTCCTTCATGAATTTATCCTCCTCCTCATCATCATCCTCTTCTTCTTCGTCCTCCTTTTCCCCTGGCTCAGCTGAGGCTATAAAAACAGGAGTGGTTTGGGGCTTGGGCTTGACCTCTGGGGGCTGTCTGGTGGGTTTGGGACTGGGTTGAGGGACCACCGCCTCTTCATCATCCTGAAGGGGATAGTAACACACTGACTTGGACACTGGAATACTTGCCAGAGCAAAACTGGCTTAGATAAATTGCCACTGTATCCCCCACTAGGTCATGTGTGCATACACTACTAAAGACAACTATTTGACTGGCAGTGTTATGAGGTTATCCTGGGAGGGAATGCTGCTTGACTAGTGAAATTGCCAACAAATGAGTCGCACACCTGGGCGGTGGTGGCTTCCTTCCTGGTAGTAAAGATGACTTCTCCAGACCTCCCTGTGGTCAGCCCTGGGCCGGACAGTGAAGGGAAGAACCTCCGTGGTGGGGGTGGTGGAAGAGACTTCCCTGACTTCTCTGGGCTGTTCTTCATCTCTCTCTCCACACTGGGCCTGCGAGGCTTTTCAACCATAGACTTATGTGGTCGCTCAGTGCTGACCTGAACAGTCACCTCAGCAGCCACATCAGCTGCCTGAGTGGGTTCTGTCAGATGACGGCACACAGACACAGACAATTTATACTGTATGTAGAGCATAAATAATACATACACATCTTGACAAAAGTTTTATTAAACCATGTTTTCCACCCCTTAGCACCCCGCCTGGCAATACAGGTTGGTTGTCAGTCCCCACCCCCCCATATCTCTATCTACCTGCCCCCTACCCCATAACCTAGGATGCTTTTGCGTCCCCCCCAAAAAATATGAAAATAGGTACTGTATCTTAGGATGATTCTTAGATTGATGACACTGGACACATAAGTATGTTTTAGTATTTAAATGGTAACTTTGAATAACATTACCGGAATGCACCTGGTGTAAAACTACCTGAGGCTTTCTCGAGCACGATATATATGGCAGACATTTAAACGTGACGGATAGCAGAAAGCGAACCCCGTTTTGAATCAATACTGCCATCTATTGGTAAACATAATACTCAACATAAATATTTCAGGTTCCTACAGTGTGTATATATATATATACTGTAGTAACTGTAGTAACCTGAAATATTTATGTTGAGTATTATGTTTACCATATATATATATATATATATATATATATATATATATATATATATATATATGTGTGTGTGTGTGTGTGTGTTGAGCTCAGATTATTCTTCACAGAGTCTTCTTCACAAAGCAAATTTGTCCAGGCCTCAATTGTTTCTTGAATAGCACCTTTCATTCTCGCTGTCGATAATTCTAATGTTATAACTTCTACTAGTGACTGTATCCACTGGTGAATTGTGAGAGAGTGGGGTGTTTGCCACTTAAGAGCCAGCATCTTTTTTTTTGCGGAAGTGCTGCCTGTCCGCAGTAATCGTCTGTGATTGACTGAGAGATTGAAGGAGCTATCATCGTTAAGTAACATAGTAGATGCAACGCATTGAATGTTTACATTCATGCACTTCAAAATAAATGTTGTAACTTTGTCCCAGAAGCATTTAACTGCAGGGCACTCCAACATCACATGAAGGAATGTGCCTACCTGTTTTAGGGGACACAGTGAACAGTGTGATAAAACTTTTCTTTGGTGTTAAATACAGTCTGTGAACAAATTTAGAATGTATAAATTGATGGTTCAGATTACGGGATGACAAGGTCATATTTTTCCATATTCTTTTCCAGTTAAAGGGTTATTCAGATTCACTTACTGTAGATCTGTGTACCATACTTTTTTAATGTCTAGCCTAGAATATGAGCTTTCCAAAAGTGCTTAATTTTCAGATATAACAACAAAAACAGTACAACCCCAACCCCTCATCCCTCCCTCCAAACCACCCACCCACAAAGGCATCTATAAATATAAGTTAAATAGGAAAGAAAAATAGAAACAAACATTAATAGAAACTGAAACATTGGAAAAATCAGCACAAATGGCCACTAGAACTGACATGACTGCTCACCAAACTATGCAAGTTACACTAAGTAAAAGACAGGCTCTAACTTCTGTCGGGACCCAAGCACAGTGTATCTAACCCTCTCCAGAGGCAGGGATGACATCACTTCCTTAACCCACTGCATAAAGGAGGGCGGCTTTGCAGACTTCCAGTGAAAGAGGACAAGGTGGCAAGCTAGCAGTGATGCTGTTGCATTCGCCTGATGTGTGGTAGCATTCTGGTCTAGGGGAAGTACCCCAAAAATGGCAGTGACTGGGTTGGGGCAAACAGTTGTATTACACATATGTGAGAACGTATCAAAAATGGGTCCCAGAGGCCACTCAACGATTTGCATGAGCAAAACATGTGTTCCACAGTTGCTGGACTCTGGGGTCAACATTTGGGTATATTTTTGCCAATCTGTCATTTGAGTAATGGAGACGGTGCAGAACCTTAAACTGAATAAGCCATTGCCTTATGCAAAATGAGGTGTGGATACGCTCAATACTTTATTGCCATATACTGTATCATCGGGTAGCTCGCCACCTGTGTCTTGCTCCATTGCAGATTTTGTATTTGCAAAGGAAGGCGGATTAATGTCCTGTATTATGTCGTATAATCTTGAGATTGTGCCCTTCAGATAAGGGTTAAGATCTAAGCACCTCACGACTGGACACTTAGTAGGCTCGAGTGGAAATGAGTATTTTGGCAAAGCTGCAAGTATCTAAAAAAGTGGGTTTTGGGAATATTATGGTCAACCCTCAGAGTATCAAATGAGACGAATGTGTTATCAACAAATAGGTCACAAAAAAACATTTGTGGATTTCGTGGATTCGTCATTTGTGGACCACCTTATGAAATCCTGCTTACTGCGCTCCGGGAGTGTTTTGAAGTTATGTTTAAACAGAGTGTGTGACCTTTATCCCCAAATAAGAAAAAACCTGATGCTCCACCTTAAATGGGAAATTGGCATACCCAATTCCTTCTGCTAACTGATGCATGGGGAGGAGCATGCTTTTTGTTAGGTTTAACTTCTAACCAAAGAATGTCCCAAAACCTTGTAGCATGTCCAAGAGATGGGGTATAGACTCCACAGGGTTAGAGATGTATATGAGAAGATCGTCTGCATAGAAGGACACCTTGTGAGTCATGTTGCCCCTCAATATCCCCTTAATCCTCTCCTCCGCCCGCAGAGCGACAGCAAGAGGCTCAGTAACCATATTAAATAGGAAAGGGGATAAACAGCAACCCTGCCTGGTCCCCCTGTGGAGAGGGAAGTAGCTGGAGGTAACATTGTTGGTGCGAACAGAAGCCACTGGGGACGAGTACAAAATCTTCATCCAGTAAAGGAATGGCGGCCAAACACAAATCACTCTAGTACTGTAAATAATTATTCCCACTCAACCCGGTCGAAAGCCTATTCAGCATCAAGAGATGACAACCTCTGGCTGTAGAGTTGACTGGGCAGAATAAAGAACATTAAATAGCCGGCGAATATTGTAGAAATATTGCTTACCTGAGATAAATCCGGTTTGGTCAGAGTTCATTATATTAGGCATCACTGTCTCTAAACGGCACAAAAGGCTTATAGGGCGGTACGAGCCACAGTCTAGGGGATTGTCTTTTTGAAGAAAAAACGAAATAGTCGCCTGGGTAAGTGTCTGTGGCAGTTTCTGACTAGAAAGGATTTCATTGTACATTGAGCTGAGGAAAGGAGATCATTTAGAGGAGAATGTTTTATAAAATTCAATAGGGAAGCCATCAGGCCCAGGGGCTTTACCGCTCTGCATGGACTGGATTGCCAGAGTAGCGTCATCATCACTTATTGAGGCATCCATGTTGGTTTGTTCATCTGAATTGAGACAGGGGATGTCCAGATTGTCTAGAAATGCATGCATACAAGATGTGTCAGGAAGAGCCTCTGGTGAGTAAAGAGCCGAATAGAATTGATTAAATTGATTGTTGATTTCTTTGGGATTGGTAGACGTTAAATCAGCTGCAACACAGATTTAAGGTATTGTGCTGCTAGCAGCGGATTGTCAAAGCTGGTGAGATAACAACTTGCCAGCTTTCTCTCAGTGTACATAGAATTTTTGACTGGACTTAAAACAGAAGCTGCGCAGTTTGTTTGGTGAAAAGATTGTCAAATTTCGATTGGTGTAGCAGTCTGTCTTTGTAGAGTTCAGGAGTCGGAGAAGAAGCATATCTGTTGTCCACATTTAGATTGAGTTGAGAGAGCTCCGATAAGCATTTGGTGCGCTGTGTGTTGTCAGGGTAGCCTAGTGGTTTGAGCGTTGGACTAGTAACCGGAAGGTTGCAAGTTCAAACCCCTGAGCTGACAAGGTACAAATCTGTCATTCTGCCCCTGAACAGGTAGTTAACCCACTGTTCCTAGGCCGTCATTGAAAATAAGAATTTGTTCTTAACTGACTTGCCTGGTAAAATGAAATAATTTGTCCCCTTAGATATGCTTTTAACGACTCCCACACAGTAGAGTGAGACACATCAGGGGTGCAGATGACACAGTACTGTCCGGAAAGCGGATATCTAGCTGAACAGGGCTATGGTCTGATATAATGATGCTGTGATATTGGGGCGGCAGGTAGCCTAGCATTGGACTAGTAACCGAAAGGTTGCAAGATCGAATCCCCAAGCAGGTAAAAATCTGTCGTTCTGCCCCTGAACTAGGCAGTGTTCCTAGGCCGTCATTGAAAATAAGAATTTTCTCTTAACTGACTTGCCTAGTTAAATAAAGGTAAATATATATATATTGCCTATTACAAAAGGAAGAATTCTATTGTCCAGCAGGAAAAATTAGTTGATTACTGCGCCTGATTTTGAAAGAAAATGTAAAAAATATTGTCTATTAGTTACAAAAGGGAGAATTTTATTGTCAAAATCAGGGACAGTAATCAATTCATTTTGAGAATCATATAAAAAAAAATGTTTTGCCCATTTTTCTCCCCAATTTCGTGGTATCCAATTGTTAATAGTTACTGTCTTTTCTCATCGCTACAACTCCCGTACGGGCTCGGGAGAGACGAAGGTCGAGACACAACCCGAAACACAACCCAACCAAGCTGCACTGCTTCTTAACACAGCGCGCATCCAATCCGGAAGCCAGCCGCACCAATGTGTCGGAGGAAACACCGTACACCTAGCGACCTGGTCAGCGTGCACTGCGCCCGGCCCGCCACAGGAGTCGCTAGTGCGCGATGAGACAAGGATATCCCTACCGGCCAAACCCTCCCTAACCCGGACGACGCTAGGCCAATTGTGCGTCGCCCCATGGACCTCCCGGTCGCGGCCGGCTGCGACAGAGCCTGGGCTCGAACCCAGAGTCTCTGGTGGCACAGCTAGCACTGCGATGCAGTGTAGAATCCTATCATTTGTCTGATCCATGGAGGAGCAATCCCACAGAAAACAAGTAAAACCTAGAGTATGATTCGTGGACTGGAGGGAAAAAAAGCAGTACTGTTTAGCAGTGGGATTTGCTCCCACATTGTTGGGCTTCGATCGGGATCTGTCTAGACTTGGATACAATACACATTTGAAATCTCCGCCCAATATCAAATGATGAGGGTTAAGGTCGGGAACTATTGCGATAAGGTCAGAGAAATTGAGCGTCATCCCAATTAGGATCATAGAGGTTAGCCAGAATAAACCATTTCCCCATCACTATAATATATCTGCCATTAGTATCTGGAATTACTTTGGAGGAGACAAGCGGGGTACCTTTTCTGATAAGGATGGCTTTGGTCTACTCATTTTCTCTTTAGTTTATCATGGTCGCTGGACCGGAGATGGGTCTCTTGGAGAGAAACCATGTCCGGACTTAAGGACTTAAGATGAGCATACACAGCAAAATACCCTGAAGAAAACCTTGGACCCCTATGCTGGCCTTCCCCCTGTTGGAAGGCTGCATCTACCTCTCCTAGACTAGAGCAAAATGCTACTGTGTTAAACTGAACCTCAGTAAAGCTCTATCCAGGGCAAACATAATCACATTTACACCTACGGAAGGGGATTCTGGAGGGAACCTGTCACACCCTGATCTGGTTCACCTGTCCTTGTGATTGTCTTCATCTCCTCCAGGTGTCGCTTATAATCCCCGGTGTATATATCCCTGTGCTTCCTGTCTCTCTGTGCCAGTTCATATTGTTTGCCAAGTCAACCAGCGGTATTCCTTGCTCCTATTTTTTCCCAGTCTCTGTTTGTTTCTAGTCCTCCTGGTTTCGATCCTTGCCTGTCCTGACTCCAAACCCGCCTGCCTGACCACCAGCCTGCATATCCCCTTGTACTGTTTTGGACTCGGATCTGATTTCTGACCCCTGCCTGGCCCGACCTCGAGACTTCATATCGTCTGGTACCATTTGTACTCTGACCTGATTTATGAACTCTCGCCTGGCCCCGACATGCCTTTGACCACTCCCTTTGTTATCATAAATATCGGAGCGCTACCATCTGGCTCCTGTGTCTGCATTTGGGTCTCGCCATGTGCCCTGATAGATGGCTGAGGTGGTTGTAAGGTATCTTATGCTATATGCATATTTGAAGGATAGTAAAACAATATATAAAAAAAGGAGGTATAGGAATATGTCCGCCCCCCGACCAACCCCATCTACTTGGGATGACTTAAAAACAGATATACAGTTGAAGTCAGAAGTTTACATACACTTAGGTTGGAGTCATTAAAACTTGTTTTTCAACCACTCCACACATTTCTTGTAAACAAACTATAGTTTTGGCAAGTTGGTTAGGACATATACTTTGTGCATGACAAGTAATTTTTCCAACAACTGTTTACAGACAATTCAAGTTGGTCAGAAGTTTACATACACTAAGTTGACTGTTCCTTTTAAACAGCTTGGAAAATTCCAGAAAATTATATCATGGCTTTAGAAGCTTCTGATAGGCTAATTGACATCATTTGAGTCAATTGGAAGTGTACCTGCGGATGCTGGAGGAAACAGGTACAAAAGTATCTATTCAAACTATTATGTCCTTGTGAGAACATGTCACCCTATATATACCATCATTGTTCATAACGTTAAATTACTGAATGAATAATTGTCATTTTTTTGGCAGCAGGGTGGAGGCATGTTTCTAATCAAGATATGAATTCACTAGTTGGTCCTTGGTTGCGTTAGCAAGGCTAGTGCAGGGTCACAGTATCAGCCCACAATGGCTAGTTAGTATTATGTCTCCTGTCCTCCTGTGGATGTAGGTGCACGACAACGTATTCTTTGGCCTTGGTTGGGTCTAAGAATGCCTTCTACTCGCCGGAGGGAGTAGTTATCTTTAGTACAGTTGGGTAACGAATGCCGAACCTGGTGTCCAGACAGCGAAGTAGGAGCCCCCTCACCTCGTTGAAGGCTGACCTCTTCTTCATGACTGCCGCCGTGTAGTCCGGGTAAATGCAAATATTCCGGCCATCGTGGGTGATGGGAGCCACTCGCGCTGGCTTACGGAAGACATCCTCCTTCTCCTGAATGTAGTGGAATTTAACTAACTTTTTGGTGAGGACTGTATGCTTCTGTGCGAGTGGGGGCGTAATCGAGGCCTAGAATTTCCTGTAGCAGTTTAGCTATGGACAGGGTAGGCTGCATTCCGCCTACGGTCTCGAGTCCCTCTCTCACGCCGAAAATTAGACTGTTCCCCCAGCGCTGTCTGTTCTCGAGGTCCTCAACCTTGGAAGTGAGTTTGACAACATCTGATGATAGCCGGGTGACTTGCTCTTTGTGTCACCACTTTGTTGGGGTAAATATTTGCACCATCTTCCAGGCTATTCAGACGGGTGTCATGTCTCACCAAGTCTAGATTAACGGAGTCGATCTTTATGTTGACCTCGGTGGCGAGAATAGCTATTTGTGAGGTTGGGTCAGTGGATAATGACTCCACCTTAGCCAGCAGAGTCTGTTCAGGTTTAATGATAGCCGCCATTACCATGTCTAGGTTGGGGGGGATCAGAGTCCGTGTCAGGTGAGCCCGAGGTTTCAGCAGAGGCCTGCTCCTTTGTGGGTCGCGGCCCGTTGTCTCAACATTTTACGATAAAAGTGCCAACATTTTCAGAAAATAAGACAGATTAGTAAATTGGGTTTGATTCCAAATTAAATGTTACAAAATTAACACGTGGGGGAGGTGTTGGTCAAATATTAATAGTAAATTGTTCGCCCTGGATCGGAGCACTGAGAAAACGTGACTTCACCAGCGCCCCCCTTTTCCACATTTTCTTATGTTAAAGTGTTACTCTAAAATGGATGAAAACATTTTTTTAATCCTCAATCTTTGTTTTGTGTTCCACAAAACCACTGAAATATCACATTTACATAAGAATTCAGGCCCTTTACTAAGTACTTTGTTGTAGCACCTTTGGCAGCGATTACAGCCTTGAGTATGATGCTACAAGCTTGGCACACCTGTATTTGGGAGGTTTCTCCCATTCTTCTCTGCAGATCCTCTCAAGCTCTGTCAGGTTGGATGGGGAGCATCGCTGAAAAGCTATTTTCAGGTCTCTCCAGAGAAGTTTGGTCGGGTTCAAGTCCGGGCTCTGCGTTGTCTTGCCTGTGTGCTTGAGGTCATTGTGCTGTTGGAAGGTGAATTTTCGCCCCAGTCTGAGGTCCTGAGCACTCTGGAGCAGGCTTTCATCAAAGATCTCTCTGTACTTTGCTCAGTTCATCTTTCCCTCGATCCTGACTAGTCTCCCAGTCCCTGCCGCTGAAAAACATCCTCACAGCATGATGCTGCCACTACCATGCGTGACGCTTGGCATTCAGACCAACGAGTTCAATCTTGGTTTCATCAGACCAGAGAATCTTGTTTCTCATGGTCAGAGTCCTTTAGGTGCCTTTTAGCAAACTCCAAGCGGGTTGTCATGCACCTTTTACTGAAGAGTGGCTTCTGTCTGGCCACTCTACCATAAAGGCCTGATTTGTGGAGTGCTGCTGTGATGGTTGTCCTACTGGAAGGTTTTCCAATCTCCACAGAGGAATTCTGGATCTCTGTCCGAATGACCATCAGGTTTTTGGTCACCTCCCTGACCAAATCCCTTTCCCCACGATTGCTCAGTTTGGCTGGGTGGCCAGTTCTAGGAAGAGTCTTGGTGGTTCCAAACTTCTTCCATTTAAGAATGATTGAGGGCACTGTATTCTTGAGGACCTTCAATGCTGCAGAAATGTTTTGGCTACCCTTCCCCAGATCTGTGCCTGACCTTATATATGTGTGTGTGTGTGTGTGTGTGTGTGTGCGCGTGTGTCTCCAAATCATGTCCAATCAATTGAATTTACCACAGGTGGACTCCAATCAAGTTGTAGAAACATCTCAAAGATGATCAATGGAAACAGGATTTATCTGAGCTCAATTTTGAGTCTCAAAGCAAAAGGTCTGAATACTTATGTAAATAAGATATTTCTGTTTTTTAAATTATTTAATGTATAAATGTCTAAAAACCTGTTTTCGTGTTGTCATTTTGGGGTATTGTGTGTGGATTGATGCAGATTTTTTTAATTTTTTAAAATCAAATTTTAGAATAAGGCAGTAAGTTAACAAAATGTGTAAAAATTCAAGGGGTCTGAATACTTTCTGAATGCATTATATATGGTTCAATCATCAGCATACGGGGACACAAAGGCTTTGTTTAGTGCCAGGTCATTGGTAAAAATATAAAAGAATAGATGGCCTAGAGAGCTGCCCTGCGGTACACCACACCCTACACGTTTCACATTAGAAAGGCTTCCATTAAAGAAAGCTCTCTGAGTTTAATTAGCTAGCTCAGAATCCACGATATGGCAATCTATTTTTACTATATTGTAGAATAATAGTGAAGACATCAAAACTATTAAATAAAACACATGGAATCATGTAGTAACCAAAAAAGTGATGTTTTAATGTTTTATATTTGAGATTCTTCAAACTAGCCACCCTTTGCTTTGTGTAGGTGTGTCCAAACTTTTGACTTCTACTGTAAGTTAACAGGTTATGGTCAATAATATCAAAGGCTCCACTGAAATCTAACAGTACAGCTCCCACAATCTTTTTATTATAAAAAATGTTCAACCAATCATGAGTCATTTGTGTCAGTGCAGTACATGTTGAGTGCCCTTCTCTATAAGAACGATGAAAGTCTGTTGTCAATGTATTTGGTCAAGGCAAAACAGTTTGCTAAGATCTGGCAACAAGCTGATAGGTCTGCCGTTAGAACCAGTAAAGTCCGCTTTACCACTCTTGGGTAGTGTAATGACTTTGGCTTCCCTCCAGGCCTAAGGACAAACACCTTCCTCTAGACCGGCTATTCCCAAACTGGGGTACGCGCAATGTCGTCGGGGGTACGCCAAATAAAAAATGTGATTCACATTTTCAAATAGTCCATTTAGATTTTTCAACGGGGCTATACATTTGGGTGATGTTTTTTCTCGCCCGTGTAGCCTCGTTTCACTGCCTAAAATAAAATTAAACCATCTAGTGTTCAGCGAAATAACAACATAATGTCAAATACAGGTAGCCAAGTCAAATAATTAACATCCAATCACATTAACCGTTACTCTCTCGCGGGAATTCCACTAACGGTCCACATGTAGCCAAACGTAGCTGCTGCTCATTCCCTTTGATCGAAAATTGTTCAATGGTTAAAAAAAAGTAAGGCCTGCGTCCGTAGACACAAATACCAGCCTCTACTGGTAGTACTGCTACTACCACCAGTACTACACCTGCACCTGTCAACGACACAAGTTGTTCTGCTTTCATGAGCACATCCAATGCTAGCATCAGTAATTCTACATTTGTTGCTAGGCCAGCTAGCACGTACACTGCCTGTTGTGAATCTGATGCAGCCAAAGAGCTACTGCCCCAGTTCCCCGGGAAAGCACAGAACAACAGACAGGGACGTTGGACCATCGAAGAGTCGCAAATATGATGAGAACTACATTGATTTGCGGTTCACTTATATTGGGAGTAGTGCCTTTCCTCAGCCACAGTGTGTTTTTCGTGCAAAATTACTAATCTCACAACTTGATGACACCTTTACTCCTGCGCAGACATTTGGAAACGAAACATGCCAATTTGAAAAATAAGCCACAGGAGTTTTTTGAGCGAGAATTAAGATTACATTTGAGCAGTAAGACATGTATAAAAGCAACAGATACCATTAATAAGAAGGGGCTAGAAGCGTCTTATGTGGAGAGCTACCGAGTGGAGAGCTACCTAGAACAGGCAAGCCCCATACTATTGTGGAGGACTTAATTCTTCCTGCTGCCGCAGATATGTCTGGGACAATGCTTGGGGAAAAGGCTAAAAAAAACTATACAGACAATGCCTTCATCAAACAACACTGTTTCACGATGCATCAGTGATATGGCAGGCGATGTATTAAAACAATTACTGCTTCGCATACAAGCCAGTGAATTCTATGCGTTACAGCTGGAGGAGTCAACAGACGTGGCAGGCCTGGCACAGCTCCTGGTATATGTCTGTTACGTTTATTTAGGGGCAATTAAGGAAGATATCCTCTTCTACAAACCACTGGAAACCAGGACAACAGGAGAGGATATTTTTAAAGTACTGGACAGCTTTGTGACATCAAATGGACTTTGGTGGTGAAGATGTGTTTGTATCCGTACTGATGGTGCAAAAGCCATGACAGGTAGACATAGTGGCGTGTTAATGCGAGTGCAAGCAGTTGCCCCGACGCCACTTGGTTACACTGCAGCATCCACCGAGAGGTTCTTGCTGCCAAGGGAATGCCTGACAGCTTGAAATACATTTTGGACACTACAGTGAAAATGGTTAACTTTGTTAAAACAAGGCCCCCCTTAATTCTTGTGCATTTCCTGCATTATGCAATGATATGGGCAGCAACCATGTAGCACGTTTACAACACACAGGTCTTTCCATCATTGTATGATTTTGTGTGTGTAAATGACCTCAAGTTTACAGACAATGTTAAATGTGATATAGCAAAGCACCTGAGTGAGCTGGTTGCGCAATTACGCAGGTACTTTCCCAAAATGGACGACACAAACAACTGGATTCGTTATCCCTTTCATGCCCTGCCTCCAGTCCACTTACCAATATCTGAACAAGAGATCCTCATCGAAATCGCAACAAGCGGTTCTGTGAAAATGTAACTTAATCAGAAGCCACTGCCAGATTTCTGGATAGGGCTGCGCTCAGAGTATCCTGCCTTGGCAAATCACGCTGTTAAGACACTGATGCCCTTTGTAACCACGTAGCTATGTGAGTGTATTCTCAGCCCTCACTAGCTTGAAAACTAAATACAGGCACAGACTGTGTGTGGAAAATGATTTAAGACAGACTCTCTCCAATACAACCCAACATTGCATCCTTATGTGCATCCTTACAAGCACACCATTCTATTTAACCTGTGGTGAGTTTTTGATGAACAAATAAGGTTTTATATGTAAGATGGCTAAAAAATACCAAAATTATTGATTATTATTATATTATTGCCCTGGTCCTATAACAGCTCTTTGTCACATCCCACGAGCCAGGTTGTGACAAACTCACACTCATTCTTATGTTTAATAAATGTCTCGTATAGTGTGTGTGTGGCAGGCTTACAATGATGGAAGTAAAAAAACATTTGAGAGTACGCTGACCCTGGTGGTAGAGGGGGTACGCAGCTGGAGGTTGAATGTTTGAAGGGGTACGGGACTATAAAAAGTTTGGGAACCACTGCTCTGGACTCAAATTAAAGAAGTGACACATAGCAGTGGTCATAGAGTCATCTACAATCCTCAGTAGCTTTCCTTCGAAGTTGTCAATGCCAGGAGGTTTGCCATTATTGATTGATAACAATTTCCCCACCTCTCCCATACAAACGTGCCAAAATTCAAACTGCCAATGCTTTTCCTTCATTATTTGGTTAGATTAATTTTATAACTTGAAATTAGGCTGAATTTATCTGTGATCTTCAATGCGATTGATATACATTGTCTAGATATAGTAACATATTGTCCGCGTATAATGAGATTAATTGATCAGTAGATTTTAGGGAAATTGGTGTTATTTCCTTTAATTGACGAATTGCCTGTGCCAGGGATTCAAAGGATAATAAAAATAGCAAAGGAGAAATTGAATCACCCTGTCTAATGCTTCTAGTGATTCTGAACGGAGCAGAGCAGATATAGCCTGTTATAACTATGGCTGAGGGATTGAGTTTCTTACAAAAATAGGAAAAATTACAGCAAACTGATAACTTTGATGCTTCCAACAATTGAATTGGTCTATTAACTTCCATAGTTTCTTACCTGGAAGAGATGCCTCAGTAGGTTGAGGGGCATCTACTTCGTCTGGCAGTGGAGGGTTGAGGGGAAGCTCTGGGCCTGGGAGAGATGGCTGGTCTGGAGCTAGGGGTGGAGGGGAGGACTGAGCCTCCCTTCTCCCGGTCTCAGTCACCTCCAGGTCGGGTATGGCCTTCATCAGGCTGGCCTGGGCCTCCTGGAGAATCTGCTCAAACTCACTCCCAGAAGAGGTGGCTGCTGAGTTCTGTGGCGACCTCCCCTCCTCCAGGTCCTGCTCTCTCTCTGCCGTCTGTGGGGTGGAAGAGATTTTTAAAATGTATTTCACCTTTATTTAACCAGGTAGGCAAGTTGAGAACAAGTTTCTCATTTACAATTGCGACCTAGCCAAGATAAAGCAAAGCAGTTCGACACATACAACGACACAGAGTTACACATGGAGTAAAACAAAAATAGTCAATAATACAGTAGAAAAACAGGTCTATATACAAAGTGAGCAAATGAGGTGAGATAAGGGAGGTAAAGGCAAAAAAAAATGGCCATGGTGGCATAGTAAATACAATATAGCAAGTAAAACACTGGAATGGTAGATTTGCAGTGGAAGAATGTGCAAAGTAGAAATAGAAATAATGGGGTGCAAAGGAGCAAAATAAAATAAAAAATACAATAGGGGAAGAGGTAGTTGTTTGGGCTAAATTATAGATAGGCTATGTACAGGTGCAGTAATCTGTGAGCTGCTCTGACAGCTGTTGCTTAAAGCTAGTGAGGGAGATAAGTGTTTCCAGTTTCAGAGAATGTTGTAGTTCGTTCCAGTCATTGGCAGCAGAGAACTGGAAGGAGAGGTGGCCAAAGGAGGAATTGGTTTTGGGGGTGACCAGAGAGGTATACTAATGATATATAATGGCCCAGACGTCTCAATGCATACCGATCAGAAATGTAGATGCACTTTACTGAGATTGGTTTATGTTAGAGAACTGGCAGAGGGCTCTGTTTAATCATCTTGAGTGATAGTGTGGTCTATATTACATTACACAGTAAGTAACAGTCATCTCAGTTTTAAAGACTTTCTTCATCTCAACCCAGCTACCTTGAGCAAGTTTCCTAGACCCAGATTAAGTCCAGTCTTAGACTAAGAATAATCTCAATTGAATATTTTTAGTATCGGTTTAAGCTTAAACAGGAAACCGACTCATGTGTTTTACAGACACTAAAATAATTACTAGGATTATCAGACCGACTATGACTACCTCAACATTCATGACGATGTGTTTGATGCTGCCCCTGTTGGTGTGGATCTCCTCTGAACCAGGTGGTTGTGAGGTGGTCTCAGTGCTGCTGGCCGTGGGTGCCGGTCCATCGCCACACCAAGGGACTATTCTCTTCTGCAGGGCCGGACTGTTCTCTCGGCTGCGGGGACTGACCTTGGCCACGGTGGGGGAGTCTCGGCCGTGGGTGGAGGTCAGTGGGGGGCTGGGGTGGTGTGGCAGAGCCGCTGAGTGCTGACAAGAATGCATGTTGACGGGAGAGCTCTTCACACGGTGGACAATGTCAGGTGAGGTGGGGACTGTGTCTGGCCTGCCTGCAGGGTTCTTGACCTGTGGCTGGGGAGGTCTGACAGAGGGCCTGGGCTGAGGTTTGGGGGATTCCATGGTGGGGAGATTCTTCCGGGGGGGTTCAGACTGGGCAATCGCAGGCTCTACACCCCCTCTGCTGTGGCTGCTCCAGGCTCGGGATTGTGAGGATGATTCTCTGTGACACATCTGAAGGGAACACAGCACAACTTTATTTGACTACTCAGATCATCAATCATCCTCTTACATGTCCTGGATGATATATAGGGGCAGCATGTACCTTCTGAGACCACTGAGAGCCTCTGTCAGGGCTTTGACCCTCTTAAGCATGCTGTCCATCTTATGAGGCTCCTCCTTCAGGAATCGCACTGCCTCCACCTCCACACGCAGCACCGTCCGCATCTTCCCATGCAGGCTTGGGAACTCACCTGACAGAGGGGAGGGAGGGACCATAAATCCTAAAGTTGTCACACATTGACCAGGTGTCAGCTATCCACGGTGTCCTTTCTTACCCTTCACATATTTTAAAACATTACAGAACTGACTGGTTGTTTATGATTAATGCTGCTATGGCGTATCTCCTGCTATTGGTAACTTAATCACTTGAACATCTTCTACCTGTGGTCAATGATGTGCTAACCTCTAGCAGCAGCCCCAGACAGTGCTCACCTTTAAGTCCAGCCAAGGCCTCTCCCACCCTCCTGAGGTTGACAGCTCCCTCCTCCACGTCCCTGAGGGTGATTGACAGCTGACCTTTGCCGGAGGACGAGTCTCTCCTCAGACGGTCCACATACTCCTCCAGCTCCCTGAGAGACACAGGTTCCACATCTGGTCATAACATTACAGTAAAACCAATGTTCATGTTTGGCATGACAAGGAAAGACATTGGTGATTGGCCTATATTATGATGGTGCTCACTGCTCAACTAATAAATGGTTCCATTTTTGCATCTTCTCCCAGGCACTGTAGTTTTTGCATGGTGATTTCTCCTAATGTAATAACGAGCAATAAACATCAGATGGCAGCGAAGTAAATGTTGAGTTCATGCAAGAGTGTGCAAAGCTGTCATCAAGGCAAACGGTGGCTTCTTTGAAGAATCTCAAATATAAAATATATTTAGATTTTTTAAAACTCTTTTGGTTACTACATGATTCCATATGTGTTATTTCATAGTTTTGAGGTCTTCACTATTATTTTATAATGTAGAAAATAGTCTAAATAAATAAAAACCCTTGAATGAGTAGGTGTGTCCAAACTTTTGACCGGCACTGTATATACACATTTTGGGGGGACACGTTGTATATTGTAAAATTCGACTGCACGACAGACCACACATCATTTAACATGCAATTGTTTACCTAAATTATTCATACTCATTTATATATGTTAGTATTAAACTGTTATCTACTTTCTCAAAACACAAGATTAATCTGAAAAACAAATAGAGACATTATTTGGTTCCAACACTGAGGAAGATGTTGGTACAGAACCCTTTTTAAGAGTCTACAGGAGGGTGTACCAGACTTCATAAAAAATTATTACTACCTTACTATTCTGCACAGGCTGACACAGACCAATTAGGCTATTTCAAACACTTCAAGCTACAAGGAGTCAAAAGCCACTAACTGGGCCAAAAAAATCTGAGGTGTACACAGATTATTTGGACAATAATATTTTGTGGAGTTGTTTTCATTAGCGGGAAGAAGTTTAGCTAATGTCTTATTATGGGGCCCTAGGTAAACAAGTGTCACAATGCATAAATCAGGGCATTTGAAGACAAGCAGAGCTCTTCATGCCTTCTGCTAAACCTGGCCTGATATCACAAATAAGATTTGTCCTGTCCCAGGTGGAATGAATGTAGATGGAGCCCTAAACATACTTTTCATGGGGACAGATGGGTTACAATCTCTAAAGAACAGTTTCAGATGCAATGTGCGTATGAATTAGTATTCTAAACACGTTGCAGTTGTGCGTCCTGATATTCAGGATGTTTTGCTCCTAAATGTGTTGTTTTGTATACATTTTCTGGAAATGGTTCACTAAAGTCTGTTGCACTGTACTTGCAGCCTACTTGTTTTGTTTTTTCCAATCAAAGCTAAAATAAATTGAAAAATAGAATCCACACGGGGATGTATTTCTCAATTTTAGGCTTTTCAAATATATTCCATTCTCTTGTTTATATTATGGTTATATTCCCACTAATATTCCTTTGTGTAATTAAACTTTGACGTGTATTTTTCTGTCTTTATAATACCAATATTTCACTTGTAAAGAGCATTTCTCACGCTCAATGCAAATTAAGTTGGTTGAAGCTTGCTTTTGTGCGCAAATCATTTGACTGCTACAGGTTGAGATTATTTATTCTCTTTTATTTATGAAAAGGAGCTGATACTGGCCTTCATTACTTATGATTTATTTCTGATATTTTAGCTTAATTAAAATGGCAATTTGTAACTTTTTGGGTGACCCGAACAAATTTAGATAGTATAGCATAGAGAATCATTGTACCATCTTATTTTGTCACATATACTGAAAATAGGTGAACTATTAGAGTTTTAGCAACCAGGAAATGGCAGAGAGATTTCTGCATAGTGCAAGCTAAAGTTTATATTATGGTGTTTCTATTCCAAGAAAAACTAAAATACATGAAATGTTATATATATTGCCTACCTAAAACATCTGTTAATACATTTTAAGTCATACATACAGTTGAAGTCGGAAGTTTACATACAAATACATTTAAACTCAGTTTTTAACTTGGGACAAACGTTTCGGGTAGCCTTCCACAAGCTTCCCACAGTAAGTTGGGTGAATTTTGGCCCATTCCCCCTGACAGAGCTGGTGTAACTTGCTCGCACACGCATTTTCAGTTCTGCCCACACATTTTCTATAGGATTGAGGTCAGGGCTTTGTGATGGCCACTCCAATAATTTTGAATTTGTTGTCCTTAACTTCTTGTGACTCCCCATCCCGGGTCCGGGAGCGTAATCATCGCCTGACACTAATTAGCATAACGCAAAGGACATAAATATCCCTAGAAAATATTCCTATTCATGAAAATCACAAATGAAATATATTGAGACACAGCTTAGCCTTTTGTTAATCACCCTGTCATCTCAGATTTTCAAAATATGCTTTACAGCCAAAGCTAGACAAGCATTTGTGTAAGTTTATCGATAGCCTAGCATAGCATTATGCCTTGCTAGCAGCAGGCAACCTTGTCACAAATCAGAAAAGCAATCAAATGAAATCGTTTACCTTTGATGAACTTCGGATGTTTTCACTCACGAGACTCCCAGGTAGATACCCAAAGTTCATTTTTTCTCAAAAGATTATTTTTGTAGGCGAAATAGCTCCGTTTGTTCTTCATGTTTGGCTGAGAAATTGCCCGGAAATTGTAGTCACGAAAACGGCAAAAAATATTCCACATTAGCTCCATAATATCGACAGAAACATAGCAAACGTTGTTTATAATCAATCCTCATGGTGTTTTTCAAATATCTATTCGATAATATATCCGTCGGGACAATTCGTTTTTCATTAGGACCGATTGGAGTAATGGTAATGGCTACCTCTGTATTTTACGTGAGAGTCACCCTGGGAGCCATCAGGTGACCACTTACGCAATGTAGCCACCTACGGCTATTCTTCAACATAAATGCATAAAACTACGCCACAATGCTGTAGACACCTTGGGGAATACGTAGAAAGCGTAAGCTGGTTGATAGCACATTCACAGCTCAATAGGGACTCATGGGAACGCAGCACTTTCAAAATATGGGGCACTTCCGGATTGAATTTTTCTCAGGCTTTCGCCTGCAACATCAGTTCTGTTATACTCACAGACAATATCTTTGCAGTTTTGGAAACGTTAGTGTTTTCTATCTAAAGCTGTCAATTATATGCATATTCTAGCATCTTGTCCTGACTAAATATCCCGTTTGAAACGGGAACGTTTTTTTCCCCAAAAATGAATATACTGCCCCTGTTCTGCAACAACTTTGGAAGTATGCTTGGGGTCATTGTCCATTTGGAAGACCCATTTGCAACCAAGCTTTAACCTCATGACTGATGTCTTGAGATGTTGCTTTAATATATCCACATAATCTTCCCTTCCTCGTGATGCCATCTATTTTGTGAAGTGCACCAGTCCCTCCTGCAGCAAAGCACCCCCACAACACGATGCTGCCACCCCGTGCTTCGGCTTGCAAGCCCCCCCCTTTTCCTCCAAACTTAACGATGGTCATTATGGCCAAACAGTTCTACTTTTGTTTAATCAGACCAGAGGACATTTCTCCAGTAAGTATGATCTTTGTCCCCATGTGCAGTTGCAAACTGTAGTCTGGCTTTTTTATGGCGTTACACCCTTTTATCTAAAGGGTGGCATCCCAGTTAAGAACAAATTCTTATTTTCAATGAGGCCTAGGAATAGTCGGTTAACTGCCTGTTCAGGGGCAGAACGACAGATTTGTACCTTGTCAGCTCGGGGGTTTGAACTTGCAACCTTCCGGTTACTAGTCCAACGCTCTAACCACTAGGCTACCCTGCCGCCACATAACTAAATATGCAGGTTTAACAGTATATACTTGTGTATTGATTTTAAAGAAAGGCATTGATGTTTATGGTTAGGTACACGTTGGAGCAACGACAGTGCTAAATCACCACCCGTTTGGCGAAGTAGGCTGTGATTCGATAAGAAATTAACAGGCACCGCATCGATTATATGCAACGCAGGACATGCTAGATAAACTAGTAATATCATCAACCATGTGAAGTTAACTAGTGATTATGTTAAGATTGATTCTTTTTTATAAGATAAGTTTAATGCTAGCTAGCAACTTACCTTGACTTCTTGCTGCCCTCATGTAACAGGTAGTCAGCCTGCCATGCAGGCTCCTCGTGGAGTGCAATGTAAGGCAGGTGGTTAGAGCGTTGGACTAGTAACTAGAAGGTTGCAAAAACGAATCCCCGAGCTGACAAGGTACAAATCTGTCATTCTGCCCCTGAACAAGGCAGTTAACCCACCGTTCCTAGGCCATCATTGAAAATAAGAATTTGTTCTTAACTGACTTGCATAGTTAAATAAAGGTTAAATTTTAAAAATAAAAACGTCTACACTAAATGACCAAAAGTATGTGGACAACTGCTTGTTGAACGTCATTCCAAAATAATAGGCATTAATATGATGCTGGTCCCCCCTTTTCTGCCAAAACAGCCTCCACTCTTCTAGGAAGGCTTTCCATCAAATGTTGGAACATTGCTGCTGGCAACTTGCTTCCATTCAGCCACAAGAGCATTAGGGAGGTTGGGCAATTAGGCCTGGTTCGCAGTCGTCGTTCCAATTAATCTCAAACGTGTTTGAGGGGGTTGAGGTCAAGGTTCTGTGCAGGCCAGTCAAGTTCTTCCACACGATCTCGACAAACCATTTATGTATGGACCTCGCTTTGTGCACGGGGGCATTGTCATGCTGAAACAGGAAAGAGCCTTCCCCAAACTGTTGCCACAACGTTGGAAGCACATAATAGCCTAGAATGTCATTGTATGCTGTAGCGTTAAGATTTCCCTTCACTGGAACTAAGGGGCCTAGCAAGAACCATGAAAAACAGCCACAGACCATTATTCCTCCTCCACCAAACTTTACAGTTTGCACTATGCATTGGGGCATGTAGCATTCTCCTGGCATCCACCAAACCCAAACTTGTCAATCGGACTGCCAGATGGTGAAGCGTGATTCATCACTCCAGAGAAAGCGTTTCCACTGCTCCAGAGTTGAATGGCAGCGAGCTTTACACCACTATAGCCAACGCTTGGCATTGCGCATGGTGACCTTAGGCTTGTGTGCGGCTGCTCGGCCATGGAAACCCATTTCATTAAATTCCCGACGAACAGTTATTGTGCTGAAGTTACTTCCAGAGGCAGTTTGGAACTCGGTAGTGAGTATTGCAACACTCGGCGGTTCTGTGAGCTTGTGTGGCCTACCACTTTGCGGCTGAGCCGGTGTTGCTCCCAGACATTTCCACTTCACAATATCAGCACTAAGAGTAGGGCAGAAATTTGATTAAATTTGTTGGAAAGGTGACATCCTACGAAGGTGCCAAATTGAAAGTCACTGAGCTCTTCAGTAAGGCCATTCTACTGTCAATGTTTGTCTACGGAGATTGCATGGCTGTGTGCTCAACTGTATACCTGTCAGCAACAGGTGTGGCTGAAATAACCAAATCCAGTCATTTGAAGGTGTGTCCACATACACTATATATTCAAAAGTATGTTACGCGTGAATAAGTGTGAGCAATAGCTGTTTCCCAATATCCGTTTTCCCACCCAAATTGTGCTCTCAACATTACATAACAGCTACATACAGTATACAGTAACACAGGTGTTTAACACATACAGTACTGTCTAACCCCCCTAGTCCCCAAGATGAATTTGGCCCAGTGATCTGACATAGTAAAGTAAGACATTGGCTTTGACTCCATTACTAATCTCTCCTATCACAGTCAGTACCACAGTCCCCCCCAGATCACATACTTAACCTCATTAGCACTCATTTAAACATTGTGAAACATTACTAGCAATTTTTGGCTGAATACCAATGACTCATTCCATAGCCGAGTTAGTGTACTGGTAGATAGACTGGTAGATAGACTGTGCTCTGATTCACTGGAATCTGTTCTGATTACATAATCAGAGTAGATGAACTAATCCCACTTTAGCTGCAATGAATTACTTCACATTGCAACATAAGATCACGCTCACAATGTTAGCTTCAGCAGTTTAGCCAAATAAAAAAAACGAATAAGGCATCTGGAGCAATTACGTATTACTATCGTCTGATCACTGTTTATTGTAGGAAGTAGATGATTTCTCTTTTTGTTGCCATAGGATATAATCTGTACTCTTGTTATTAACAGTAGCTGTGTAAAAGTAAGATGGGCTCAACAAAGTCAATGCCTTCAATAAATGACATATCCTGTCAGTCAGTGTGTGGGGTTCCAACCCTTTACCTGAGCTGGGCCAAAACTCTCTCCTCCATGGCCTGGTACTTGCGTCTCTCTTCGTCCACCGTCGTCCTCTGTCTCTGGCCAGGCTCGGTCTCCTGCTGTTGTCTCTGTAGGGTCTCAGACATCACCTCAGCTAGCTCCTCCTCTGCTCTCTTCAGCATCCCCTTCACACTGTCCTGGTTCTGCATCTAGTAATGGACCATACACAGTGGCATTACAACACTCACTCAATGAATGAGATGCACTATATGTGATGGAGGAATATAACGGAGTACATAATATGAACACACCATATAAAGGTATACTGTATATATTGGATCTAAATATATGCAGATTCTCTCAGATACCACTATTGTGAATATTGTACATCTGTCTTTTACGTTTGTGTTTTCACTTATGGTGCTTGGATGACAAGAGGTATCACATAAAGCTGCAATAGGAAACTTTTTGGGCAACCCAACCAAATTCACATAGAAATGTGTGTTATATATAGAAGTGTCATTCTCATTGAAAGCAAGTCCAAGAAGTGGCTTCCCGTTCTTAAGTTTCGTTTTTTGCATCTTTGACTTTCGGTTTTGTACACCAGCTTCAAACAGCTGAAAATACAATATTTTTGGTTATGGAAAATATATTTCACAGTGGTTTAGATGGTACAATGATTCTCTACACTATACTTGCTATTTTGTGACAAACTGAAATTAGGCTAACTATTAGAATGTTTGCAACCAGGAAAGGGCGGAGCAATTTCTGCATAGTGCATCTTTAAACAATTCTGATAATGGATTCATGTAATGTGCAGGTGTCTTATTAAGTACCTGTAGCTGTCGGAGTTGGTGAAGCTGCTGTCGGAGGTCAGTGACGTTCCTCCTGACCGTGGTCAGTGTGACCTGCAGGGTGGAGTCAGGGGAAGGGGCCTGAGGGACTAGAGCATTGAAGCCATCTGCAAGGAGGGCAGGGGTTCTGGATGCAGGAACTGGTGACACTCCTACACATCAGATCAGTGAGACAACTCTATGAGTTACTGTAATACGAGATTAAAATAGGGCAGATTCAAAATAACTTTAATTATCCATGCATGAAACCACAAAAAACTCATCCTAATTTGACTTTGTAACACTAATAGTTGTGTAATAAGAGCACCTGCACTGTTGTTGACATGGAAAGGAGAAGCAGTCATCCTATCTATCTCAGCTGGCCCAATAGCAAGTGCATGCTGAACAAGGCCAGCCAGACTGGCAATCTGTTGTTCCATGGCCTTCATTCGCTCACTGCAAAACACAATACATGTTCAGCCAAAAACAATCCTGTGCTATGTACAGGTAACTGCCAAAATAAAGCAAACACCAACATAAAGTGTCTTAATAGGGCGTTGGGCCACCACGAGCCAGAACAGCTTGGCACAGATTCTACAAGTGTCTGGAAATCTATTGGTGGGATGCAACTCCATTCTTTCACAAGAAATTCACATTTCTCAGGCGCCACTCCCGAATCTCTCATATGGTTTACATCGTTTTCATGCTTATCAAACCATTCAGTGACCACTTGTGTGCTGTGGATGGGGGCATAGCCATGGTAACCAAAATAATGGCCTGCCCAGGATTTTCTATACATAACCCTAAGCATTATGGAATGTTAATTGCTTAATTAACTAAGGAACCACACCTGTGTATAAGCACCTGCTTTCAATATACTTTGTATCCCTCATTTACTCAAGATATTCCATTATTTTGGCAGTTACCTATAATACATAATATTAACAACAACAACAACGCATTGAATTTCTATCGTGCTTTATCAAAAACCCAAAGTTGAGGTGGTAGTTAGTCACCCAGGACTCCCTGGAAAACAGAGGCAATCGTTACTGAGTGGACTATAAACAAATAAATGAGCTCTCTGTAAACAAATTAAATGAGCCCTCTGTTACGTGAGTATCAACATAGTTATAGAATGAGTAATTCTATGTCTGTGAGTCTCACCTGGTCTGGGGGTCATTGGGGGTGAAGTGTCCCTGAAACAGCCTGTCCCCATAGTGCCCTGAGGGGAGCTCCACGAACACAGGAGAGGAGGACACAGAGGACACACTACCCCTGGTCCTGTTCACCACCTCCACTGTATTACCATTACTCTCCTTCCGCAGAGACCGGCGAAAAGGAGAGCCCCTCTCTGAGGCCACAGGGCCGTGGTTGTCGTTCAATCTATGAGGGGAAGGGGGCGGGGTTTTGGTGCCGAGTGGCGGTAGTCCCTGGCTTTCCCCGTACCTCCGGGACTTCTGCCTGTAGAGGGAGTGCTGCTGCTCCGGGTTCTCTGTATAGGAGGCTGGGGACTTGACCAAGGCTCGGTGGAGGCTACCACCACCTATGTCGACCATGTCTCCCATGTGGCCGCCCCCCTGGGAGGAGGCGATACTCAGCCGGCCCTCCTGGACAGCGTAGGGGTCAATGACGTTGACATACAACCCGTCGGCACGCACCAGCGCCATACTTGTACTGCTCAGGTCCTCGTCAGGTTTGACGTCTCTTCTCTCCAGGATGGCACTGGGGGAGGGTGTGACGGACCTGCTGGGGGGCCCACTGGACATGCTGGCCCTGGGGAGGGTGGCACTGCCTGGCACCCCTCCCCCTGATCGGTGGCCATAGGGGATCCTGGAGGGGGAGGAGGGCATGGAGCGGACTGTGGGGGGAGACATGGACCCCTGTATGGAGTGGACAGGACTGCAGGTGGATTGTAAAGTGTGCACAGGGCTATGACTTCCATACAGTATCTCCCTTGGTATCTGTAGACAGGAGTAAAATCAGAGAAAAGATCCTCAAAGTCAATGAAAAGAGACTTGATGTGCTATGCAGAGAGACTCTCAGCCATTAGGTTAACGGTATATCTGTCCCCCCAAAAATAAATCTATGAATCAAAATGTTGCTTTTCTTAATGACAAATTGTAGACATAATGTGCATCTGTTTTGATAAAGGCCATACACAGAGTGTGGGAGAAAAAGAGAGGAAAACCACATCCACAAAGGTGGAATTGTACCACAGGTAAACACCACTATCTGTTTAGACATGTCGTTGTTGCACAGTCATGCGTCACTGTGCAGAGTGAAGACACAGAGCGTTTGTCGTGTATGCTGTGCGTGCAGGACTAGTTCAATACGCAGTATGAGTAATTCCCAACATTACCATTGACACATAATTCTCCCTGATCTGCATCTTTGTCTGTATTCATTTCAGAGTCTTTTCACAACAACAATCTAAAGACAACTTGTTCAGATCATAAGGTCATGTAAAATGGACTCTTGACACGATTCCCGTGAAAAGGTCCATTAATCAAGCATTGTCAGTTGATGTGTAAACATGCCAATCACTGAACTGGAGCAAATCTAAGCTAAATTACATTAGCCAGTAATAGTTGACTACAGACTCAAGAAAATACTTGTTATGGTACTCACAATCTTCCTAGTGCTCGTGCTGCAGGTACATGCTTTACCTTCAGCAGTTCAGCAGATTTGAACAGTGATCAGAAAGTTATAGAACCGTTGCATGATGCAAGAGGGGTGTTGGCTAACTTTGCGTTCTGCTTTTTCATAGGGATTATCTATTCACCTTTCATAAAGTGGCTTGTCATAACAGATAAAACTGCATTTGGAATATTCTAGAATAACCCTAGAGTCAAACAGGTGACATTATTCACAACGACTGGGAATAATGTGAAAACCAGTTGTATTGTTTTATGACAATAAGAGCAGCTCATTCATACACAACAAGTCATTGACATGTACGTTGAAGTATTATTATTTATTTTTTTACCCCATTTTCCTCCCCAATTTCATAGTATCCAATTATTAGCAGTTCCTATCTTGCCTCATCGCTACAACTCCCGTACGGGCTTGGGACAGACGAAGTTCGAAAGTCATGCGTCCTAAAAAACACAACCCAACCAAGCCGTACTGCTTATTAACACAGCGCGCATCCAACCCGGAAGCCAGCTGCACCAATGTGTCAGAGGAAACACCGTGCGACCTTGGTTAGCACGCATTGCGCCCGGCCCGCAGAGACAAGGACATCCCTACCGGCCAAACCCTCCCTAACCCGGACGACACTAGCCCAATTGTG
The DNA here is from genome assembly GCF_034236695.1 of Oncorhynchus nerka. Classification (NCBI taxonomy): domain Eukaryota; kingdom Metazoa; phylum Chordata; class Actinopteri; order Salmoniformes; family Salmonidae; genus Oncorhynchus; species Oncorhynchus nerka. Next base: position 22,778,038 of record NC_088424.1, on the reverse strand, counting down.
CATCACCCCACGGACCTCCCAGTCGCGGCCGGCTACGACAGAGCCTGGGCGCGAACCCAGAGTCTCTGGTGGCACAGCTAGCGCTGCGATGCAGTGCCCTAGACCCCTGCGCCACCTGGGAGGCCTGTTGTAGTATTTTAAACTCAGTTTGTGCATAATTCTAGCAAAATTCCCTTCATGATCTTTTGCGCATAACATTGATACCCAAATATTTCCACAACAAAGCAGACAGACATTTAACATAGGCCTGCTACAATGAAAATATTCTTATCTTGTTTTCCCACATTTCACCTTTTCTCAACCTGTGCAAAAACAACAGGAGTGCCTCAAACAGGAAATATTTTTAGAGTATGGCATTATCAATCTTATCTGGTCAGAAATACCCTAAAACACATGGGGCTATTCCATCTATGGAAAAATATGCTGGGTTGACCACCAGTGGGTACAGTAATAAACTTAAACAAAAGACACATTTTCATGCCGACATGCATTCCAGACCAGGGTAAAAGTGTTATCATCTTTCATCCACAAGCCTAAATGTCTCTGTGCCTACACTCTTAGGAAAAAAAGATTCCAAAAGAGTTACGCGGCTGTCCACACAGGATAACCCTTTTTGGTTCCAGGTAGAATCCTTTTGGGTTCCACGTAAAACCCTCTGTGGAAAAGGTTCTACATGGGACTCAAAAAGGTTCTACCTAAAACCGAAAGTGTTTTACAAGGAGCCTAAAGGGGTTCTTCAAAGGGTGTTCTTATGGGGACAACCGAATAACCCTTTCAGGTTCTAGAGAGCACATTTTTTTCTTTCTGTGAAGAGGAAGATCTGCACTACCACAGACATCACATGCATTTATGGGCAGCAGGTAGCCTAGCGGTTACAGTGTTGGGCCAGTAACCAAAAGGTTGCTGGTTCGAATACCAGAGCAAAACACTTAATCCAGGGGCAACTTACTACTATGGCTGACCCTGTAAAACAATACATTTCACTGCACCCATCAGGTGTATGTAAAACAATATATATAGTCTGATCTTGTGAGGTATGAGTTAAATCAAGGTGTCTAAAGTGTGAGTTAAATCAAGTGGATTTGAGAATAAAGAATGTCCAGGATGGTCGGGCACTTCCTTTGGTGTTGCAACACAAGGTTGTACACAGTACGTCAATCTAACAGAACACTCTACTTTCTGAGCAACAAGGCCTCTGATCACTAGGCACTACTTCTCCTAACACCACAACACAATGTGCTGAGAACAACACCCACCAAAGGAATTTGAGCTCTTTCCCAGCAGGGTTACATGGGTTGCAAAATTCTTGGAACTTTCAACGAAGTGCCTCGTTTTCTGGAAATCCTGGTTGGAGGATTCCCGGAATCAGGAGGGAAAACCAGGGAATTTATTGAAAGTTCCTGGAATTTTGAAACCCTACTCCCAATCCCTGGGCCACTCAAAAGCCCACCTGACCAACTGAGCTAATTGATCAAATCAAATCAAATTTATTTATATAGCCCTTCGTACATCAGCTGATATCTCAAAGTGCTGTACAGAAACCCAGCCTAAAACCCCAAACAGCAAACAATGCAGGTGTAAAAGCACGGTTCAGTGATTGCCTAAATTCAACACACCTGTCCTTCCAGGTCGGTTAAATAAAAAACATGTGCCTGCAGCACTCCAGGACCAGGTTTGCCTACCCCTGCACTATGATGTCAATATGGTGCAGACCAGTGGCGGTCGGAGCCGTTTAAGAGGGAGGACATTTTTTTACTTTTTATGAGAGTGGCCTTATTTCTATTACAGCATATTGGATAACTGTCATTCATATTCTATTCACCCAGTCCAATGTAACAGCGATAGATTTAGGCTACTACATGATAGTCAAATTCAATACCGCCTTGCACATTCTTGCCTACATCTAGTGGATCTAGGGGTGAAATCATTGGTCCAACAGTTGTAAATTAGTTTCTATTAGACAAATTCAGGTATGTTTATCCCTGTTTGGTTCCATGTGAGAAACGTTTTTCAACAGAATCGGTGGAAAGAATACACACCTGATTACAAGTAAACACAGTTCACGTTCTTAGCAGCCACGTTGTATTCCTTCAGGCATCTACTCGCTCTCCTCCTCTCACCTTTTCCCTTCGCTTGTGGACTTCAATGCACAACACAACAGCTGTCTGTGGTCAAGTGATAAAACCTTTCCAAGCCATACCATATCATAAGCACAACACACAGCCTACATCGTTGTCAACATATTAGCTAAAGTTATGTCATAGTCAACATAGCAAATATAACTAATGTGCTAGCAAACCTGCTACAATCATGCAGTACAGTAAGTCAATAAGCAGTTTAACAGCTACACCAGCGGGCCCCGGTGGCAATAAATTAGTAAGACCAAAAGCTTGCTTAGACTTGGAAGAGTTCCAGTGTTGGATAGTCATAGCCAGCTAGATAACATAGCATCCCTCTCTGTTTGAGCTGGGTGTTTGAGTAGGCTAAACTAGCTAGCTGCATTTGCTAGCTAGGTCAGTAAAAGTGAATAAAAATGACTAAATATAGCTCTCCCTCTCTTGCTTGCTTCTCCTTCATTTTTGAAGACATTTTGTCAAAACTGTTCAACTATTGTCTTTCTCGCTCTCTGTTTCAAATACTCACCACATTTTATGCAGCGCTAGCTAGCTGTAGCTTATGCTTTTACTACTAGAAGCATTCTCTAAACCTTTGATTCGTGGACAACATGTCACAGTTCATGCTGCAAAAGCTCTGATTGGAGGACGTCCTCCAACCTGTCATAATTACTGTGTAAGTCTATGGAATGTACCCAGAAGAGAACGAAAGCTAGCTGTCCTCCGGCTACACCATGGGGCTACCCTAGAGTGCTTCATTGCAAAGCAGTATGTTTTCATCAATTATTTGGTGACATGTCAATATATTTAGTATAGTTAAATCTAAAAAGGATAACTTTATGTTTCACGAAATAAAAAAAATTCACTGAGGAGGATGGTCCTCCCCTTCCTCCCCTTCCCCCTCCACTATCCAAAATGACAAGATACAATATAAAATAACTTTCAACAGTTTGTTGAAACATAGCTCTGCCCTACTAAGCAAAAAAGCAGTCGATGCACATTTGGTCAAAAAAGTGTTATTATTTTATACATTAAATACATGCTTTATCATGTGGACAAAATATCCTGCCTCCATTGTTGTTATGGAGGGGGGGTCATGTTTGCTGTAACTGCAGAACGTTCCATTGAAACCAAGGAAAAAGGCAGTAACTGCCATCACTCACATCAGTTACTGCCTTTTTACCTTGGTTTCACTGATCTTTGGGCTGCAGTGTCTACGGTTTACCTTGGCATTATTTATTGTCCTTTGCTAATACAAGTATCAAACTATATGACACTGACAACCACATACAAATAAATATATGAAAACAAGTTTGTGTTAAAAAAAATGTTTGTCTTGGAAGCGTATTCCAGTGGGTGTACCAAACAAGAAGGCAGTAACTGCAGTCTAGGGTCACAGGTCATGTCAGAGGTCAGGGTCAATATGAATAAAAAATAACATAGTAAAACAACCACATCTCCAACGATCTGCCTACAATTCATTTGGCTGGACAATAAAAAAAATCTAATTTTCACTCTATGAGCAGTTACTGCTCTTTGCTTGGTAGGGTAGAGCCTTCAGGAAGCATTCACACCACTTGACGTTTTCCAACATTTTGTTGTGCTACAGATTACATTTAAAATGGATTAAATTGAGATTGTGTGTAGGCCAGTGACACACAATGACTATAATGTCAAAGTGGAATGAAACATTTTTTTCAAGCTGAAATGTTTTGAGTCAATAAGTATTAAACCCATTTGTTATGGCAAGCCTAAATAAGTTCAGGAGTAAAAATGTGCTTAACAAGTCACGTAATAAGTTGCATGGACTCGCTCTGTGTTTAATAATGGTGTTTAACATGATTTTTGAATGACTACATCTATGCACCCCACAAATACAGTAATATGTAAGGTCCCTCAGTCGAGCAGTGCATTTTTCAAACACAGGGCAAATCCAACACAGAGTACCACTTTTCATATTTACAAGCATGGTGGTGGCTACATCATGTTAAGGGTATGCTTGTGATCGGCAAGGACTATGGATTTTTTTTTTATAAAAATAAACGGAATAGAGCTAAGCACAGGCAAAATCCTAGAGGAGAACCTGGTTCAGTCTGCTTTCCAACAGACACTGGGAGACAAATTCACCTTTCAACAGGACAATAACCTAAAACACAAGGCCAAATATACACTGGAGTTGCTTACCAAGATGACACTGACTGTTTTGAGTGGCCTGGTTACAATTTTGCTTGAAAATCTATGGCAAGATTTGAAAATGTTGAATAATTTAAGAATAATGTGCAAATATTGACAATCCAGCTGTACAAAGCTCTTAGAGACTTACCCAGAAAGACTCACAGCTGTAATTGCTGCCAAAGGTGATTCTAAATGGAATATTTCCAATTTCTATTCATTTGCAAACATTTCTAAAAACATGTTTTCAATTTGTCATTATGGGATATTGTGTAGATGGAGGCTAAAAATATATATTTAATCCATTTTGAATCCAGGCTGTAACACAAAATGTGGAATAAGTCAAGGGGTATGAATATTTTCTGAAGGCTACAGTGGCTACAGTATTACTTTCCTCTGGTTTTATTTCTATATGACATGAACTAACTCCGTGATGGTCAATAATATCCTAGTGTAACTATTTCGGAGACAGATTGTAACTGTAAAAGACGTTCAGAAAATTCTACAGTAAATACTTGTAATTTCTAATCCAGAATGGGAGCTTGCCTTGAAAGCATCAACATACTGTCAGTAGTACATTAGTGGCATGTAGCATGCTTTCAATTCAGTCCAATAAAGTGATCCTATCCCATTGGGAACAGACGTAATTTCAACGTCTAGTTTTTATTTACATTTTGTTGAGCTATCAACTAATGTGAATTCAACGTGAAATCAAGGATTTAGGTTCAACGTTGGGTTAAAAAAAATGTTGATGGCTTTTTGCAAATCCGATCAGTTTTCCACATTGAATCAAAGTCAACACATTGAATTTTGTTGTTGTTGAAATAACGTGGAAACCACCGTTTTTGCCTAGTGGGAAGACATGGCTAATGTGATTATTGGAAAAAAGACAGTTACGAGATGAGTTGTTCATACTATCAGGGTCATACTATACTGACTGACAGAAGAGCTCCTGAAAACAGACTTTTTTGGCCCGCGACCCTATTTTGATATAAAATCAAATTTGCGACCCCACCAAGTTAGCTAGTTGGCCGTTGATTACCTATGAAAGTCTATTACAAATCAGTCTGACAGTACTTTAGACTGTATTTCAATCTGAAGGAAGTATGGTTTGAATGCATAAGAAAGGTATTGGAAAGTTCAGAAGATCATCAGGCAATAATTTTGTATGATATTCTTCAAGATTTAATGTCACATGCACATACAGTGAAATGCCTTTCTTGCAAACTCAAAACGCAACAATGCAAAAATCAATAACAATGTATTACTAGAAAACAACACAGCATAAATAAGAATAGGATTTATGAAATACACAATAAAGTAATATATACATGAAATATTTAAAAAGTCAGATCCAATACCATATTTACATGTGCAGAGATACTGGAGTGAGGGAGGTAGATATATAAATAGGGGTAAGGGGACTAGGCAACAGGATACAAGATAAACAGAGTAGCAGCAGCTTGCATGTGAGTGGGTGTGCAGGTGTGTAGAGTCAGTATGAATGTACATGAATATTATGTGTCAGTGACCAAATGATGAGTGACAGTGTGTGTGTGTGTGTGTGCAGCGCCCTGTGAGTGAGTGTGTGTGTGTGTGTGTGTGTGTGTGTGTGTGTGTTGGAGTAACAGTGTGTGTGTGTGCAGCGCCCTGTGAGTGTGCATAGCGACAGTGCAAATATTGAAATAAAAGGTTTATAAAGATACAAGGTAAACTCAGTCTGTGTAGTCGTTTTGTTTGCTATTTATTAGAAGTTGTTCAAGAGCCTATTGGTGTCAGACTTGATGCACACGTACCTCTTCACATGTGGCAGCAGAGAAAATAGTCTATGGCTTGGGTGGTTAGTGTCTTTTCACACCGCCTGATACAGAGATTCTGGATGGCAGAGAGCTCGGCCCCAGTGATCTACTGGGCTATCCACACCACCCTCTGTAGCGCCATGTGATCGACAGCGGTGCGTTTTCCATACCAAGCAGTGACGCAGCCAGTCAATATGCTCTCAGTGGTACAGCTGTAGAACCTTTTCAGGATTTAAGGGCCCATGCCAAACTTTTTCAACCTCCTGAGGGGAAAGAGGCACTGTTGCGCCTTCTTCACAAATGTACATGTGTGTTTGGAACATTTTAAATCTTCAGTGATTTGGAAACTGAGGAACTTGAAGCGGTCTACCTGATCCACTGCTGCCCCGTCGATGTGGACGAGGGCGGGCTTTCCCCCGTTTCCTGTAGTCCATGATCAGCTCCTTGGTCTTGCTGATGTTGAGGGAGAGGTTGTTGCTCCGGCACCACACTGCCAGGTCACTGACCTCCTCCCTGTAGGCTGACTCATCATCGCCGGTGATCAGGCCTAACCCCGTTGTGTCGTCAGCGAACTTGATAATGGTGTTGGAGTCATGCGTGTCCATACAGTCATGGGTGAACAGTTAGTACAGGAGGGGACTAAGGACACACCTCTGTGGGGCCCCTGTGTTAAGGGTCAGCGTGGTGGAAGTGATGTTGCCTACCCTAACCCCATGGGGTCGGCCCATCAGGAAGTCCAGGATCCAGTTGCAGAGGGAGGTGTTCAGACCCAGAGTCCAAAGCTTGGTGATGAGCTTGGAGGGGACAATGGTGTTGAATGCTGAGCTGAAGTCAATGAACAGCATTCTCACATACGTATTCCTTTTATCTAGGTGGGTGAGGGGAGTGTGGAGAGCAATTGAGATTGCGTTGTCTATGGATCTGTTGGGGCGGTATGCAAATTGGAGTGGGTCTAGGGTGGCTGGGATGGTAGAGTTATTGTGTGCCATAACCAGCCTCACAATGCACTTCATGATTACAGAAGTGAGTGCTACAGGGCGGTGGTCATTGTGGCATGAGGCTCAAGGTTGTTGTTGTCAAAGGGTGCATAAAATACATTGAGTTCGTCTAGTAGAGAGGCATCGTTGGGCAGATAACGGTTGGGTCTTCCCTTGTAATCCATAACGGACTGTAGCCCCTGCCACTTGCGGCAGGCGGCAGAGCCTGTGTAATATGATTCCAATTTATTCCTATATTGTCCTTTAGCTCATTTGATGACTCTGCGGAGGTCATAGCAGGCCTTCTTGTACTTATTCCTATCTTTGCTCGTAGCATCAGGTTTGTCTACGATAGCGCTGTGTGCGGAAGCCCTGCTCTTTAGTTTAGTGCCAACCTTGGTGTTAATCCAAGGCTTTTGATTGGGGAAGCAGCGAACCCTCACTGTGGGTACAACGTCGCCGATGCATTTGCCAATGTAACAGGTGACAGAGGTGGATAGCTCATCAATGTTATAGGTGGAGTCTCGAAACATATTCCAATCAACGCTAGCAAAGCAGTCCTATAGCATAAACTCTGATTCTGGTGACCATTTCTCAACAGAGAGAATCATGGGTACTTCCTGTTTCAGCTTCTGCTTGTAAACAGGAAGCAAGAGTACAGAGTTAATTGGCAAACCCCTCCCCCCCTCGATTTCCCCGACTCCACTGTCCTGTCGGTGAATGGAGAAGCCATCGAGTTGGATAGCCATGGCGGTTATCCTGTCCGAGAGCCATGTTTCTGAAAAGCAAAGAATATTGAGAGTCCCGTTGGTAGCAAATCCACGATTGGAGGTCATCCATCTTATTATCAAGTGACTGTACATTAGCTAGTAGAATGGAGGGAAGAGGTGACCGATCCACCCTCTCTTGCCTCTGTAACGCCGGTGTTTCCTCTTGGGTTGCCCGAAAATTGGGTTGGAACTAAAGCGAGAGGAACCATCAAACAGGCAAAGCGTCAATACAGGACTAAGATCGAATCGTACTACACCGGCGCCGACGCTCGTCGGATATGGCAGGGCTTGCATACCATTACAGACTACAAAGGGAACCACAGCGGAGAGCTGCTCAGTGACACAAGCTAAACTACCTCTATGCTCGTTTCAAGGCAAATAACATTGAAACATGCATGAGAGCACCAGCCAAAATGACTACTGACCCGTAGCACTCACGTCTGTAGCCATGAAGTGCTTTGAAAGGCTGGTCATGGCTCACATCAACACCATTATCTCAAAACCCTAGACCCACTTCAATTTGCATACCGCCCTAATAGATCCACAGATGATGCAATCTCTATTGAACTCCACACTGCCCTTTCCCACCTGGACAAAAGGAACACCTATGTGAGAATGCTATTCATTGACTACAGCTCAGCGTTCAACACCATAGCGCCCTCAAAGCTCATCACTAAGCTAAGGACCCCAGGACTAAACATCTCCCTCTGCAACTGGATCCTGGACTTCCTGACGGGCTGCCCCCAGGTGGTAAGGGTAGGTAACAACACATCCACAATGCTGATCCTCAACACAGGGGCCCCTCGGGGGTGCGTGCTCAGTCCCCTCCTGTACTCCCTGTTCATTCATGACTGCACGGCCAGGCACGACTCCAACACCATCATTAAGTTTGCAGATGACATAACAGTGGTAGGCCTAATCACAGACAACGACGAGACAGCCTATAGGGAGGAGGTCAGAGACCTGGCCGTGTGGTGCCAGGACAACAACCTCTCCCTCAACGTGTTCAAGACAAAGGAGATGGTTGTGGACTACAGGAAAAGGAGGACTGAGCACATCGACAGGGTTGTAATGGAGCAGGTTGAGAGCTTCAAGTTCCTTGGTGTCCACATCACCAACAAACTAACATGGTCCAAGCACACCAAGATAGTTGTGAAGAGGGCACGACAAAACCTATTCCCCCTCAGGAGACTGAAAAGATTTGGCTCGGCCTCCGACCGCAAGGCACTACAGAGGGTAGTGCATACGATCCAGTACATCACAGGGGCCAAGCTACCTGCCATCCCGGACGTCCAACCCAGCCGGTGTCAGAGAAAGGCCCTAAAAATTGTCAAAGATTCCAGCCACCCTAGTCATAGACTGTTCTCTCTAATACCGCACAGCAAGCGCTACCGGAGCGCTAAGTCTAGGTCCAAGAGGCTTCAAAACCGCTTCTACCCCCAAGCCATAAGACTACTGAACATCTAATCAAATGGCTACCCAGACAATTTGCATTGCCCCCCCCCCCCCCCCTTTTAATGCCGCTGCTACTCTCTGTTATTATCTATGCATAGTCACTTTAATAACGCTACCTACATGTACATATTACCTCAATTACATCGACTAACCCTGCACATTGACTCTGTTCCGGTACCCCTGTATATATTCTCACTATTGTTATTTTACTGCTGCTTTAATTACTTGTTTCTTTTATTTCTTATTCACATTTTTTAAACTGCATCGTTGGTTAGGGGCTTGTAAGGTCTACACCTGTTGTATTCGGCGCATGTGACTAAAAATATTTGATTTTGATAACTGCTTAGCAGGGTATACCCAAACATAGAGAAGAATAACCCTGCCTCTGATCCTACTTCTATTACAATCAAGAATACACAAGGTTGCTTTTATCCCTGTGTGTGTCTCAGAATGATGAGCTAAAGGCCCGTGGTTAGGGATTTAGGACCGGAAGCTTCCTTGATGTCAAAGGTAGCGCACTAGACAGATGGATTTAGGGGACTTAGGGGAGTTTGTGTGCTTGGCTGTGTTATCATTTGGGCTTCACTCACCCTGCCCTCAGCATTGTTAGGCCTTGCGTTGCTGCGATTGAAGGCATGTGCAGGGTCTTTGTGGTACACCTTCAGACAGCATCGAGATGTAATATTTCTGGAAAAAAGAAAAACGTCCAAATTTACACTGCTTGTGTGGACCCCTATTCCATTTTGTAAACACACACCATTTTGTAAAACACAGGTTTTATTTTTACATTTTTTTATTTATTTAACTAGGCAAGTCAGTTAAGAACAAATTCTTATTTACAATGACGGCCTAGGAACAGTGGGTTAACTGTGTTGTTCAGGTGCAGAACGACAGGTTTTTACCTTGTCAGCTCAGGGATTCGTTCAAGCAACCTTTCAGTTACTGGCCCAATGCTCTAACCACTAGGCTAGGTTGTTGACATCTAACAGCGAACTACACTCCACTGTTTAATTGCCAGCCCTCACGGCACTATATTTCTCAGTCTACTGTAGCGCAGTGGTTCTCAAACCTCTCCTTGGGGGACCCCCAAACATTTCACAATTTTGTTGTAGCCCTGAACTAGCTCACCTGATTTACCTAGTCAAGGGCTTGATGGTTAGTTAACAAGTTGAATAAGGTGTGCTAGCTCTGAAATATATCAAATACATGGAACCACGGCCGTAGAGGAGTGTCTGTGCAGATTAGGGTGTGGTAAAGACAGACATCCTGTCATCAACAGACATGGGCCTCCTCTCTTGTTGCCTCAACAATACCCCAATTAATGCCTCCCTGCCTACACTGAAAAATAAGGAGGTGGAGGAGTATTCATGTTACTCTTAGAATGCTGAAATGCCGAAGTAGAGACTAAATTACTTGCAAGGCTTCCCCTGTAATTTGAAGATCTATACCAAAAGATGGATGTTTTAACAGCAGTGTTATAGATACTTGTACTACTATACAGCACACAAAGCTTGACAATCCCTTTTTTACCCGACCACACAACATACCGCATTAGGTAGTACCATACTGTACCAACCTCCGTTGTTAAGTAAAAGTGTGCCAATTTGTGTCTTTCAAGTGTTTAACTAACCCTATGAAAGTCACGCCAACTTCCTGTTGCAAGTCCTAAACAGTTTTTGAATGGGCTTCAAGCTTATATCACAAAATTCCTGAAAAAGTGGTAAATTAAGATACATGTAAAATTATATTCGTATTCGTGGATTAATTTACTTCTACTTGATGCTTTTCATGAAGGTTTTTGATTATGAAGAAAAATAATAATAATCACAATCAAAAACCGTTATGAAAAGCGTCAGGTTGAAGTAAATTAATCCACAAATATGAATACACAGTACCAGTCAAAAGTTTGGACACACTTACTCATTCCAGGGTTTTTCTTTATTTTTTAATTATTTTCTACAAAATAACACATATGGAATCATGTAGTAACCAAAAAGTGTTAAACAAATCAAATTATATTTGAGATTTTAGATTCTTCAAAGTAGCCACCCTTTGCCTTGATGACAGCCTTGCACACTCTTGACATTCTCTCAACTAGCTTCATGAGGTAGTCACCTGGAATGCATTTAAAGCATGCTATGCTTTATCTTGGCCAGGTCGCAGTTAAAAATGAGAACTTGTTCTCAACTAGCCTACCTGGTTAAATAAAGGTGAAAAAAAAAACATTTCAATTAACAGGTGTGCCTTGTTAAAAGTGAATTTGTGGAATTTCTTTCCTTCTTAATGTGTTTGAGCCAATCAGTTGTGTTGTGACATGGTAGGGTTGGCATACAGAAGAAAGCCCTATTTGGTAAAAGACCAAGTAAAGGTTATGGCAAGAAGCTCAAATAAGCAAAGAGAAATGACGGTCATTACTTTAAGACATCAAGGTCAGTCATTCCGGAAAATGTAAAGAACTTTGAAAGTTTCTTCAAGTGCAATCGGAAAAACCATCAAGCACTGCGATGAAACTGGCTCTCATGAGGAAAACTAAAGGAAAGGAAGACCCAGAGTTACCTCTGCTGCAGACGACAAGTTCATTAGTTACCAGCCTCAGATTGCAGCCCAAATGAATGCTTCACAGAGTTCAAGTAACAGACACATCTCAACATCAACTGTTCAGAGGAGACTGTGTGAATCAGGCCTTCATAGTCGAATTGCTGCAAGAAACCATTTGTAAGGATCAAAGCTGGAGATGAGAAGCAGGTACTGGGAGTGAACATTTAATGAAACAACGGACAGGAACAGAATTACGGACAGCGTCTAGACAGGGGAAACTTAAACGACATTAATACAGACACAGGGATGAAACAGAAGAAGCAGATATAGGGGAGACAATCAAAACGTGAAGGAGTCCTGGTGAGTCCAATGAGCGCTGATGCGCGTAATGATGGTGACAGGTATGCGTAATGAAAAGCAACCTGGCGCCCTCGAGTACCAGAGAGGGAGAGCGGGAGCAGGTGTGACACCATTACTAAAGGACACCTGGATGAAGAGACTTGCTTGGGCCTAGAAACACGAGCAACGGACATTAGACAGGTGGAAATCTGTCCTTTGGTCTGATGAGTCCAAATTTGAGATTTTTGTTTCCAACCGCGTGTCTTTGTTAGATGCAGAGTAGGAGAACGGATGATCTCCGCATGTGTGGTTCCCACTGTGAAGCATGGAGGAGGTGTGATGGTGCTTGGCTGGTGACATTGTTGGTGATCTATTTAGAGTTCAAGGCACACTTAACCAGCACGGCTATCACAGCATTCTGCAGCGATATGCCATCCCATCATTTGTTTTTCAATAGGACAATTAACCAAAACTCACCTCCAGGCTGTGTAAGGGCTATTTGACCAAGGAGAGTGATGGAGTGCTGCATCAGATGACCTGGTCTCCACAATTACCAGACCTCAACCCAATTGAGATGGTTTGAGATGAGTTGGACAGCAGAGTGGAGGAAAAGTGGCCAACAAGTACTCAGCATATGTAGGAACTCCCTCAAGACTGTTGGAAAAGCATTCCTCATGAAGCTGATTGAGAGAATGCCAAGAATGGGCAAAGCTGTCATCAAGGCAAAGGGAGGCTACTTTGAAGAAACTAAAATATATTTTTTATTTGTTTAACACTTTTTTGGTTAATAAACGATTTCATGTGTTATTTCATAGTTTTGATGTCTTCACTATTATTCTACAATGCAGAAAATAGTAAAAATAAAGAAAACCCCTTGAATGAGTGTCCAAACTTTTGACTGGTACTGTACATTTACATTAATTTTTATGATATAAGCTTGAAGCCCATTCAAAACCAGTATGGGCCTTGCAACATAACATGCTCAATGGAGGGGAAATGTCATCTGAAGAAATAAATCACAACAGAAGGTAGAGTCACTAATGTACAGTAGATAGATGAACACACCTGACATCAGTTAGCTCGTGGTACATGTTCCTGGTCTCATCTTTGATGTACACAGCTACACTGGGAGACTCCAGCATCTTTATGGTGAGCTGCTGGGGGAAAGCACTAACAAACAGAGCCCTGATTGTGTCTATGCTGGTAATCTCATTGGGCATCCGGATCTGCTTGGTTTCCTCTGCGTACTGCAGGTACAGCACACCTGAAGAGGGAGGGTGAGGAAACACTTTGTAACATCAAAATTAGAGCGAGAGAGAGAGAGAGAGAGAGAGAGAGAGAGCGAGAGAGAGAGAAAGAGAGAGACAAAGACGGAGATAGAGAGAAACCGTGAGACCTCAAGGAGTGAGAGCGTAAAAGATTGGGAGAGAGAGATAACGTGTCAGAGTACAAGGACGTGTGTGACATAGAGCATGCGAAAGAGAGAGCTCCATAGTACCTACCTAATGATCTGTCCCTGGTCTGGTTGGCAGAGCGGACCACCGGCAGGCTGGCCCGTGCCTGGCAGCCACGGGTGAAGACCGCTGGACCGTCTCCCTCTGACATGGTCTCCAGAGACTCCAACGAGAGGTGCTCGAGCTGCTCCCCTATACTGGGCGGGGGGCTGGCAGAGTGCTGGGGGCTCCTGACCTGTAGAAGCAGAAGGAGAGATGGAAGATGGAGAAACAGTCACCAACACACAATCACAAAAGTTATATAGTCAGGGATGTGATGTATTCAACCTGAAGTTACATCTACTTCCACTAAATTACTGTCAAACATGCATGCTTGCACACAGAAATATGCTAAAGTAGGACCAGTCTGCTTAAGGGCACCTTGTTCACTTTTGAAAACATCAACTGTCAACACGTCTTTAAGTTAATTTGTAGTTAGCTGTCATACTTGCAAAAAAGCAGATTTAATGGACTTGTTCTGTGTATTTGGCAAACACATAATTTGATGTGAATGTGTCCCTGATGCATGCTGCCTCTGTAAGGGTTACTTCTGGGGACATCTGCAACCTGACACACAAACACGCACACTGAGTCACTCACTGCATTTACATTTTAAGCTTGGCACTGACTGGGCTACGCTGACACACTCTGGTGAATAACCACCTCAGGCAGCTCTGGATCAGAGTGCCCTCTCCTCTTCACTTTGACTCACATAATTACCACTACATTATTTGATGCACAGGAAATAAGTTGAATTCATGAAATGTACATAAATACAGTATAGCTAGTAGTAGTGGTACACATGCTTTGTTTCAGTTTTAACTCTGCATCTCATTACAACAGACCTATTCTATTTCTATGCCAACATATATTTGTTTGAACATGTATTTCTAGACTCATAAATATATCCAATGACGCTATCCAAATTCCCATAACAACAATGAACACGGAATAACAATACTCCAATTTTGGCTGATGTTTATTCTCTATCAACATAGTTTTGGTCTCTCCTTTCATTCCCATAATGGTAATGCTTTACCGATAATACTAAAACTTCAGAGCAAATTTGAGCTCAGAGCAAATAATTTGTTTAGTTAATCAAAAGGTACCCTTAAAGGCCTCCAATAACTTGAGCTGTGGCTACTGGCGAGAAAACATACTGGTTACATCCAATCATTCTTTCCCAATAGATTGACTTTATCTTTCATAAAATATATGTTCAGTATTTCCTACCTAAAAGAACACAAGATTTGGAGTTGACAACGAGCATGATCATTATGGGTGTTAACTGTCATCCACTTCAGGTTGATCCTATGGGTTTCAGATACTGTGTTAATAATGCATTAGAAGATTTGACTAGCTAGAGAAGCTACCTGTGCTGGAGTTGAAGGCACCTACAAGTCAAACTCCTACACTGGGGTTTTAACTTGGCTATGGAACAAAAATAACTGTCCAATTGTTTAGTAAGTGGGAGTAAAACCATGTATTACATACAATAATTACAGACGGGTACAGTGAAACTACAGGTTCACACTGTGATAGTGATTAGAACTGTGATACCGGTTTGAAGCTGGCACAATAATACAACAAGGGAAATGTAGTACATTGTAGCTACTAAATGCAGCTAGTTCATGTTTAAACCAGCGTCACTTAAGCGGGACTCAGCGATCTGGTTAGCTAAATCTTGTAAAGGTCCCCTCTAGAAGGACCTCGCCATCTGGGACACTGTAAAGTCCATGGAGAATAAGGGCACCTCCTCCCAGCTGCCCACTGCACTGAGGCTAGGAAACACTGTTACCATCAATAAATCCACGATAATTGAGAATTTCAATAAGCATTTTTCTAAGGCTGGCCATGCTTTCCACCTGGCCAACCCTAACCTGGTCAACATCCCTGCACCCCCACATCAACTTGCCCAAGCCTCCCCCATTTCTCCTTCACCCAAATCCAGATAGCTGATGTTCTGAAAGAGCTGCAAAATCTGGACCCCTACAAATCAGCAGGGCTAGACAATCTGGACCCTCTCTTTCTAAAATGATCAGCCGAAATTGTTGCAACCCCTATTACTAGCCTGTTCAACCTCTTTCGTATCGTCTGAGATCCCCAAATATTGGAAAGCCGCCGCAGTAATCCCCCTCTTCAAAGGGGGGACACTCTAATATTGGAAAGCCGCCGCAGTCATCCCCCTCTTCAAAGGGAGGACACTCTAGACCCAAACTGCTACAGACCTATATCTATCCTACCCTGCCTTTCAAAGGTCTTCAAAAGACAAGTTAACAAACAGATCATCAAACATTTAGAATCCCACCACACCACCTCTGCTATGCAATCTGGTTTCCGAGCTGGTCATGGGTTCACCTCAGCCACGCTCAAGGTCCTAAACGATATTATATCCTCCATCGATAAGAGACAATACTGTGCAGCTGTATTCATAGACCTGGCCAAGGCTTTCGACTCTGTCAATCACCACATTCTTATCGGCAGACTCAACAGCCTTGATTTCTCAAATGACTGCCTTGCCTGGTTTACCAACTAATTCTCTGACAGAGTTCAGTGTGTCAAATCGGAGGGCCTGTTGTCCAGACCTCTGGCAGTCTCTATGGGGGTGCCGCAGGGTTCAATTCTCGGGCCGACTCTTTTCTCTGTATACATCAACGACGTCGCTCTTGCTGCTGGTGATTCTCTGATCCACCTCTACACAGACAATACCAACCTGTATACTTCTGGCCCTTCATTGGACACTGTGTTATCTAACCTCCAGACGAGCTTCAACGTCATACAACTCTCCTTCCGTGGCCTCCAACTGCTCTTAAACGCAAGCAAAACTAAATGCATGCTCTTCAACCGATCACTACCAGCACCTGCCCGCCCATCCAGCATCACTACTCTGGACGGTTCTGACTTAGAATATGTGGACATCTACAAATACCTAGGTGTCTGGTTAGACTGTAAACTCTCCTTCCAGACTCACAATAAGCATCTCCAATCCAAAATTAAATGTAGAATCGGCTTCCTATTTTGCAACAAAGCATCCTTCACTCATGCTGCCAAACATACACTTGTAAAACTGACTATCCTACCGATCCTTGACTTCTGCGATGTCATTTACAAAATAGCCTCGAACACTCTACTCAGCGAATTGGATGCAGTCTATCACAGTGCCATCCGTTTTATCACCAAAGCGACATATACTACCCACCACTGCGACTTGTATGCTTATGTTGGCTGGCCCTCGCTTCATATTCGTTGCCAAACCCACTGGCTCCAGGACATCTTTAAGTCTGCTAGATAAAGCCCTGCCTTATCTCAGCTCATTGGTCACCATAGCAGCACCCACCCGTAGCACGCGCTCCAGCAGGTATATTTAACTGGTCACTCCCAAAGCAAATTCCCCCTTTGGCCGCCTATCCATCCAGTTCTCTGCTGCCAATGACTGGAACGAATTGCAGAAATCACTGAAGCTGTAGACTCATATCTCCCTCACTAACTTTAAGCACCAGCTGCCAGAGCAGCTCACAGATCACTACACCTGTACATAGCCCATCTGTAAATAGCCCATCCAACTACCTCATCCCCATACTGTTATTTATTTTTGCTCCATTGCATCCCAGTATCTCTACTTGCACATTCATCTTCTGCACATCTATCACTCCAGTGTTTAATTGCTAAATTGTCATTATTTCGCCACCATGGCCTATTTATTGCCTTACCTCCCTTATCTTACCTCATTTGCACACACTGTATATATACCTCTTTCTATTGTGTTATTGACTGGATGTTTGTTTATTCCATGTGTAACTCTGTTGTTGTTTGTCACACTGCTTTGCTTTATCATCTTGGCCAGGTCGCAGTTGTTCTCAACTAGCCTACCTGGTAAAAATACATTCTGAGGGGTGAAAACAAAAGTGCCACCTTGTTCAGCTACAAGCCTCTCAGACCAAGATGGGCCGAGCCTGTCAAGAGTGCAATAGAACAAAAACACTTCCAGCTGTGCCCCCGAAACCACTGAATCTATATATCCATCCAATATGGACCCCATGTGTAGAGCTACAATTGCATACCTCTCCACCATAAGGTAGCACTCCGTCACTGTTCAAGGTGTTACTTGTAGTGAAGGGAGGGAAGAGCACAGCACAGTGAGCCAGCTAGGGATGAAAGCAGGGCCAAGCATCAAATGGCCCACTTTGATCTCTAATCACTGACAGATGCATGGGCAGAGACCAGACCATGGTTCATCTGCTTTGGTGGGATGCCAGGTCTTTGAAAGCATTGGCAAATGTTTCATCCTCAACTCCTCCCTTGCTGCAGACCATTAGAATGATCACACTGGGTAACAGGTAGATGGATGAGCATTTAACTAACACAGCAACATGGACTTCACCACATAAGAAGAGTAGACTATGGTTTCACTGCTACTAAAGTCATTGAAATCATTCCATTACAAAACAGTGAAGCATTTTATATAACAATTGTACACATTTTATAGCAACTCTATACATATGTACAGTTGAAGTCAGAAATGTACATACACCTTAGCCAAATACATTTAAACTCAGTGTCTCACAAATCCTGACATTTAATCCTATTAAGAATTCCCTGAGCTAGGTCAGTTAGGATCACCACTTTATTTTAAGAACATGAAATGTCAGAATAATAGTAGAGAGAATTCATTATTTCAGCTTTTATTTCATTCCTCACATTCCCAGTGGTTCAGAAGTTTACATACACTGAATTAGTATTTGGTAGCATTGCCTTTAAATTGTTTAACTTGGGTCAAATGTTTCAGTTAGCATTCCACTAGCTTCCCACAACAAGTTGGGTGAATTGTGGCCCATTCCTCCTGACAGGGCTGGTGTAACTGAATCAGGTTTTTAGGCCTCCTTGCTCGCAAATGCTTTTCAGTTCTGACCACAAATTTTCTATGGGATCGAGGTCAGGGCTTTGTGATGGCCACTCCAATACCTTGACTTTGTTGTCCTTAAGCCATTTTGCCACAACTTGAGGTATGCTTGGAGTCATTGTCCATTTGGAAGACCCATTTACGACCAAGCTTTAACTTCCTGACTGTCTTGAAATGTTGCTTCAATATATCCACATAATCTTCCCTGCCTCATGATGCCATCTATTTTGCAAAGTGCACCAGTCGCAACTGCAGCAAAACACCCCCACAACATGATGCTGCCACCCCTGTGCTTCACGGTTGGGACGGTGTTCTGCGGCTTGCAAGACCCCCCCTTTTCCTCCAAACTTAACAATGGTCATTATGGCCAAACAGTTCTACTTTTGTTTCATCTGACCAGAGGACATTTCTCCAAAAACTACGATCTTTGTCCTCATGTGCAGTTGCAAACCGTAGTCTGGCTTTTTATGGCAGTTTTGGAGCAGTGGCTTCTTCCTTGCTGAGCGAACTTTCAGGTTATGTCAATATAGGACTCGTTTTACTGTGGAAATAGATACATTTGTACCGTTTCCTCCAGCATCTTCACAAGGTCCTTTGCTGTTGTCCTGGGATTGATTTGCACTTTTCGCACCAAAGTACGTTCATCTCTAGGAGACAGAACGCGTCTCCTTCCTGAGCGGTATGACGGCTGCGTGGTCCCATGGAGTTTATACTTGCGTAATGTTGTTTGTACAGATGAACGTTGTACCTTCAGGTGTTTTGAAATTGCTCCCAAGGATGAACCAGACTTGTGGAGGTCTACAATTATTTTCTGAGGTTTTGGCTGATTTCTTTTGATTTTCCCATGATGTCAAGCAAAGAGGCACTGAGTTTGAAGGTAGGCCTTGAAATACATCCACAGTAGAGGTCGACCGATTAATCGGAATGGCCGATTAATTAGGCCCGATTTCAAGCTTTCATAACAATCGGTAATCTGCATTTGTCACCGATTACATTGCACTCCACGAGGAGACTGCGTGGCAGACTGACTACCTGTTACATGAGTGCATCAAGAAGCCAAGGTAAGTTGCTAGCTAGCATTAAACTTATCTTGTAAAAAACAATCATTCTTAACATAATCACTCGTTAACTACACATTGTTGACGATATTACTAGTTTATCTAGCTTGTCCTGCGTTGCATATAATCAATGCGGTGCCTGTTATTTTCTCATCGAATCACAGCCTACTTTGCCAAACGGGTGATGATTTAACAAGCACATTCGCGAAAAAAAGCACTGTCGTTGCACCAACGTGTACCTAACCATAAACATCAATGCCTTTCTTTAAAATCAATACACAAGTATATATTTTTAAAACTGTATATTTAGTTAATATTACCTGCTAACATGAATTTATTTTAACTTGGGAAATTGTGTCACTTCTCTTACCGTGCAAGCAGAGTCAAGGTATATGCAGCAGTTTGGGCCGCCTGGCTCGTTGCGAACTGTATGAAGACCATTTCTTCCTAACAAAGACCGTAATTATTTTGCCAGAATTGTACATAATTATGACATAACATTGAAGGTTGTGCAATGTAACAGCAATATTTAGACTTAGGGATGACATCCATTAAATAAAATACGGAACGGTTCCATATTTCAAATAAACGTTTTGTTTTCGAAATGATAGTTTCCGGATTTGACCATATTAATGACCTAAGGCTCGTATTTCTGTGTGTTATCATGTTATAATTAAGTCTATGATTTGATATTTGATAGAACAGTCTGACTGAGCGGTGGTAAGCAGCAGCAGGCTCGTAAGCATGAATTCAAACAGCACTTTCGTGCATTTGCCAGCAGCTCTTTGCTGTGCTTCAAGCATTGAGCTGTTCATGACTTCAAGCCTATCAACTCCCGAGATTAGGCTGGTGTAACCGATGTGAAATGACTAGCTAGTTAGCGGGGAGCGCGCTAATAGCGTTTCAAACGTTACTCACTCTGAGACTTGGAGTAGTTGTTCTACTTGCACTGCAAGGGCCGTGGCTTTTGTGGAGCGATGGGTAACGATGCTTCGAGGTTGGCTGTTGTCGATGTGTTCCTGGTTCAAGCCCAGGTAGGGGCGAGGAGAGGGACGGAAGCTATACTGTTACACTGGCAATACTAAAGTGCCTATAAGAACATCCAATAGTGAAAGGTATATGAAATACAAATGGTATAGAGAGAAAGTCCTATAATTCCTATAATAACTACAACCTAAAACCTCTTACCTGGGAATATTGAAGACTCATGTTAAAAGGAACCATCAGCTTTCAAATGTTCTCATGTTCTGAGAAAGGAACTTAAACGTTAGCTTTTTTACATGGCACATATTGCACTTTTACTTTCTTCTCCAACCCTTGGTTTTTGCATTATTTAAACCAAATTGAACATGTTTCATTATTTATTTGAGGCTAAATTGATTTTATTGATGCATTATATTAATTTAAAATAAGTGTTCATTCAGTATTGTTGTAATTGTCATTATTACAAATAAATAAAAATCGGAAGATTAATTGGTATCGGCTCTTTTTGGTCCTCCAGTAATCGGTATCGCCGTTGATAAATCATAATCGGTCAACCTCTAATCCACAGGTACACCTCCAATGGACTCAAATGATGTCAATTAGCCTATCAGAAGCTTCTAAAGCCATGACATAATTTTCTGGAATTTCCCAAGCTGTTTAAAGGCAGTCATCTTAGTGTATGTAAACTTCTGACCCACTGGAATTGTGATACAGTGAATTATAAGTGAAATAATGTGTCATGCACAAAGTAGATGTCCTAACCGACTTGCCAAAACTATAGTTTGTTAACAAGAAATTTGTGGAGTGGTTGAAAAACAAGTTTTAATGACTCCAACCTAAGTGTATGTAAACTTCTGACTTCAACTATATATATAAACCTATTCATCTATAAATACCAATAGGAAAGTGGTTTAAAATAGTATTTTTTTCAAGACATAACTGTAGACCTAGACTATTCCCCTCATTTAAAGGGATAGTTAACCCAAATGACAAAATTATACATTGGATTCCCTACCCTGTAAGCAGTCTATGGACAAGGTATGACAACAATACATGCGTTGGTTTCGTTTCCCTGGAACTGTTCCCAAATGCTAATGTTTTAGCTTTGTGGGCTTTGTGGCACAAATACCCAAGTCACGGTAGGTAACATTTTTGATACTTTCGGTTTATTTGGACATGAGGATGTAGAAAATGTCTAATATCTTACCATAACTTGAATGTAAGTTGTGCCACAAATGCTAAAACGTTGGCATTTTGAAACAGTGACTGGGAAATAAAACCAAAGCATAGATTGCTATCATACATACCTGGTCCATAGACAGCTAACATGGTCATTTGGTTGAACTATCCCTTTAAGAAAAATACAAAATGAACGCAAATAGACATTGATGTGCTTGGAGTGTAGGCGGCAGACTAAATTGAAATGAGAAAAAAAACATACGTAAAAATAAATGTATATGCATAGGTTACATAGGTTACACTGACTGGAAAGTATGCAGGGCAGGTTATTGCGTATATCTGCTATCCTTATATCGAACAAGTTTATCTGCAAACTACCAACAAGTTATCACTACTGTACAAGCATCTGCGCTATACCAATACCAATAGAATACTGTAATTGCACAACTGGAGGTAAACTAGGTAAAGTAGTCTAATGTAGGCCTACTTTCAACGATAGTTTACCTGAACGTAGCCTAAATATCAAAGCCTCAATCCGAGGGTAAGCGCGCTTTGCATGAGTCCTGCTCAATTCGGAGTCAACGGGTTTCTTTCGCAATGACTGCAACAAGACGAAGTTCGCTTGTAAAAATGAGCTTTCCTCGAAGTGACAGGTGTGGCCATGGAAACGATCTCCACCTAGCCCAAATGCGGGTCTGGATTTACCTGTCTAACTTGTAGAACAGTCACAGTTTATTTTACCACATGGCCACTTCTAGCATCAGCCCGCGCACGGCACCACCCCCCTGGCGAGGCGGCACCGCTATTTCAGGTAGGCTGGCCTAAACAGTAAGCGTATACTGAAATTGTTCCATACTTTATTCTGTTTTACTGGAAATTCTTATTGACATCTCTATTTCCATCATTTACGTTAGGCTACACTCCAGGCCAGGCACACCTGACACCACACAATAGTGTTGAATTAACGTATTGCATGTATTGATGAAACACCATGTATTGAATTTTAAAAAAAAGAAAGAATATGTTCTACATTCATTATTAAATTCTTCAATTCAAGGCATAGTGAGACAAATGTGTCATATGTGCTTTGAAATCCTTATACAGTAGCTGATATACTCACACCAATACAATAACAACACAAGCCTACAGTGTATATCATGCCATTATGCAGGGAATCACAACCAACCAAATAAAAAAGGGTTCTCGCTTACATGGTCTCTGAGGTGGTCCTGATGGCCCATGATGACAGCAGCATGGTGAGGATACCTCTGCTTCAGGTGCTCCAGGAACACCTCTTTCTTCCTCTCTACGTCAGCGTGCTGCATGGTCAGGGGGTCTCTGGCACTGCGGGGCCCTTGCCCTCCGATGGTGTACCTCCTGGGGACTGTGCTGGGGGAACGTGGCTCAGAGTGGTGGTTCTGGTTCTCTACAGTCTGCTGCCTGTGGAAACGCTCTACGTCCTCAGGTGATGAGTCTCTCTGGTTGTTGTTTCCTAACTCTATTAGTAAAACAGATATAAAAAGAGGTAATAATACAACAGATATGAAATATAATTAAATATTACGTTATAATAATACAACAGATATAAAAGAATCATATATTACATTAGAATAATACAACAGATATGAAAGATAATCATATATTACATTATAATAATACAATAGATGTGAAAGAGAATCATATATTACATTAGAATAATACAACAGATATAAAAGATCATCATATATTACATTATAATAATACAACAGATATGAAAGAGAATCATATATTACGTTATCGGGATTTAAACACACCAAAGAAATTATGTTGTTATGAAGTAAAACACAACCACAACTCTTACATGAGGGTGTTAACTGTTTATCAGTTGAAGGCATTCAGTTGTACAACTGACTAGGTATCCCCCTTTCCTTTCCTTGTTTATCATGACACGCAAACATCCAAAGACAAGACCGTGCATGATGTGTACAACAGTATTTCATGTGATGAGTAATCATAGCTGTCTGTTTCATGAACCTTCAGAAAGTTGTTTGGCCTTTAAGAGTTCCATGGATGACAATCTGTGCTGCACTCATATTCCTAGCACACAATGACTACATCAAGCTTGTGACTATACAAAGTTGTTGGATAATACTTTTTTGGACTATTATTTTTTTTTTAAATTTATTTAACTAGGCAAGTCAGTTAAGAACAAATTATTATTTTACAATGACGGCCTACCCCAGTCAATCCATCCTCTAACCCGGATGACGCTGGGCCAATTGTGCACCGTCCTATGGGACTCCCAATCACGGCCGGTTGTTATACAGCCCGGGATAGAGCCAGGGTCTGTAGAGACGCCTCGGGCACTGAACTGCAGTGCCTTAGACCGCTATGCCACTCGGGAGCAAATGGATGCAATTGCAGTTTGTTTTGGTTGTGTTTCAGATTATTTTGTGCCCAATAGAAATGAATGGTAAATAATTTGTCACTATTATTGTAAATAAGAATAGAATATGTTTCTAAACACTTCTATATTAATGTGGATGCTACCATGATAACGGATAGTCCTGAATGAATCATGAATAATGATGAGTGAGAAAGTTATAGAGGGCCAAAGATCATACCCACAAGACATGCTATCCTCTCACCATCACCAATAACAGGGGAGGTTAGCATGTCTTGGGGGTATGATCTCTCACTCATTATTCACGATTAATTCAGGATTATCTGTAATCCTTGTCAATCATGTTGACCCCTACCCTTTTGATAGAGAAAAATATTACTTGTTAAACAACATTTCTTTCTCTGAGCAATTGTATTAGTATAAAAAAACATTTGAAAAAGCTCAGTATTTTAATGATTCTTTTTATACAGTAATTATTGCTAGTGTTTATTAAGGGTGCCAATCATTTTAGGACCCCTCTGTATGTTACCTAAATTAACACCTACAACATGAATCCAGAGGGTGAACAACACACAACTCAAAAGATTTAAACAAACTGAAACAGGCATGTGCCTTACTTTTACTATGCTATAGATACAGCATAGAAATGTGGACCAAAAATCAAGAATCCGACCTTGTATGGCTTAAGAATGATAAGGCCACCATGGAGTTTGCTTTTGAAAAGGGTGGTATCACCTAAGCATCTTGAATATGAAGGCTTAGACCCTCAAAGCAGGCAGACCAAATGAGAGAGAAGTTCTAATCCTCTGTATTCATTATATCTATCACACAGTGCTGATTTAGTCTGGAGTCAGACTGTCTGTAGTCTTGTTGGGGGAGATGTAGGCCTACTTTATCTCTTGGACTTTCATCACACGATTGTGTGGTGATATACGTGCATACTGTATGAATACACAGTACAGAGCTTCATATTAGAACAAATGTGTAGATTTTCAAACACGTAGACAAAATTATTATGATATTTAAAATGCTTTAAATGCTTTACTCAGAGCATGCACAAGCCGTGTTTACTTCATCTTGACTAATGACTCATGTCTACATTGTTGAGTAGCATTTTGCATAACTTCAGGCAAAGAATGATGCGACACATCTTGTTGACATTTTAAGTGGACCTAAAGTTATGCCTTTTTGGTTAAGCAGAAAATGACTTTTAGAATTATGCTGGAAGGGCGGTGTGTGTGGGGGGGTTGTGTCACGGGAAACAAATGGCATCAACACAAAGCTGCAGTTTTGTAAGGACGCATCTGTTGTAGTATAATTACAAATCCTGTATAGGAAAGAATTCAATGCTGGGACAATGCGTCATCAAGAGAAGTCTCTTATAGGTTATGTTCAACATAGATGTGCTTCCTGCTCAGAACAATGCCTATCCCACGAGGAAGCCATCCCACGTTGGTTAAGGGTCTGCTGGAAAAAGGGACTCCCATCTGCATGTGTTGTTTGTCTGGAAGATGATTGCTATCTCTTCAATCTAACAGGGGCAGGCCTAAAGCAGTAATCAGCCAAAGACTTGAGCAAGTCCCCTCACCTATTAAGCTTTTAAACAGAGTGGATACAAGCAGGACACCTCAGAGGATATCCTCAACCCCACACCTTGAATATACCAGGGAACTGCAATGAGATGTTTTCCACTTACGGTATGGAGGACAAATCCACTGAAAAAAATATAAACACAACATGTAAAGTGTTGGTCCCATGTTTCTTGAGCTGAAATAAAAGATCCCATAAATGTTCCATATGCACAAAAAGCTTTTTTCTCTCAAATTTTGAGCACAAATTTGTTTACACCCCTGTTAGTGAGCATTTCTCCTTTGCTAAAATAATCCAGCCACCTGACAGGTGTGGCATATCAAGAAGCTGATCATTACACAGGTGCACCTTGTGCTGAGGACAATAAAATACCACTCTAAAATGTGCATTTTTGTCACACAACACAATGCCACAGATGTCTCAAGTTTTGAGGGAGCGAACAATTGGCATGCTGACTGCAGGAATGTCCACCAGAGCTGTTGGCAGAGAATGTAATGTTAATTTCTCTACCAGAAACCACCTCCAATGTCATTTTAGAGAATTTGCTAGTACGTGCAACCAGCCTCACATCCGCAGACCATGTGTACGGCGTTGTGTGGGGGCGAGCGGTTTGCTGATGTCAACGTTGTGAACAGAGTGCCCCATGGTGGCAGTGGGGTTATGGTATGGGCAGGCATAAGCTATGGACAACAAACACAATTGCATTATATTGATGACAATTTGAATGCATAGAGTGACCGTGACAAGATCCTGAGGCCCATTGTTGTGCCATTCATCCACCTCCATCACCTCATGTTTCAGCATGATAATGCACGGCTCCATGTCACAAGGATCTGTACACAATTCCTGGAAGCTGAAAATGTCCCAGTTCTTCCATGGCCTGCATACTCACCAGACATGTCACCCATTAAGCATGTTTGGGATGCTCTGGATAAACGTGTATTCCAGTTCACACCAATACCCAGCAACTTAGCACAGCCATTGAAGAGGAGTGGGACAACATTCCACAGGCCACGATCAATAGCCTGATCAACTCTATGTGAAGGAAATGTGTCGCACTGCATGAGACAAATGGTGGTCACACCAGATACTGACTGATTTTCTGATCCACACCGCTACTTTTTTTTAAAGGTATTTGTGACCAACAGATACATATCTGTATTCCCAGTCATGTAAAATCCATAGATGAAGGCCTAATGAATTCATTTAAATTGACAAATTTCCTTATATGAAATGTAACTCAGTAAAATCTTGTTGTTGCATGTTGTGTTTATATTTTTGTTCAGTGTACATCAACAAAGGGTGTGACACACACTGAGGTCAAAGGTCCTACTACAGTCCAGAGGAAAACTGGGCTTGTAACCAGAATATAGCAAATTCAGGTCCTCTGTATCATATCCCAACCCATCCAGTTGGATATAAAATGAAGCAAATGTGTGAGTTTAAATCAGCAAGACGACCTCTGCTTTTATACTCCGGTTATAAAGGAAGAGAGCATGAGGCATGCTACCAGGAAACAAAGACAGAAAGCAGAGATTGTAGGCAGGTCAGAGGCCCATGTATGAGTCTCAGTTGTAGTCAAGCTGGACTATTTATCTTCCTGGAATTAGGCAAGAGGAGCCGAGGGAGAGAAGGAACTCATTCTGGCATGTGCAATGTGCTGTGAAGCCTCCTCGGGAGGGGGGTGGGGATGGGCAGGCAGGGATGTACACAGCTGTTGAGAATTTCCCCAGTGCTTCAGTCTTGGCTATGAAAGATGTTTTTGTTGATTTATCTGAACCAGTTAAAGAGACAGGACTATTTTGTTTTCTGTTGTATCATTTGAGTGCACAGTAGTTCCTTAACCTGAAATAGACTCTGGGTCAGGAGCTTATGATGAACTGTAGGTCTGGGTTACAAAGCAGAATTACATATGCCTAACTGTAGTGTCCGATTATATTCCGCTATGTGTAGACTTTCTGTATCATATTTTGTTTCTTCAACCAGCTGCACATCGAAGTAACATACAGTAAAACACCATGTGAGCGAGACCTACAGTTCATCATAAGCTCCTATGTAGGCATACTTGTCAGTACATCTGCTTAGTGTTGTAAGACTTCTCTGCATGTCAAAGTTTCAGACTAATTGATGAGCTTCCAAGGAATGGGCTTAATCCATCTATGTAATAGAGTTTCTAAATACAGTAATACCGCTCGGGAACCTTGTCCTCCCTCTTGTCTTTTATCCTGCTTTAAATATTTAAGCTTAGCGTTCCCCACTTGACTTGAGTGTTTAATTAAGCTAAAACTGGGTATTAGTTGGCTAATACAAGGAATATTATTAAAGTGTCTCTCATACTACAACCTCTGACTGCTGCTTTAGTCCAGGTTCAGTTTACTGGTGATTCCTCAATGACACCTTGGATCATTATTCACTAACATGACAGTCACAGTATCCAAACGCATCCACCAGAGGAATACTGCAAAGATAAACATTTAGTCTTTACTTAGATTACATTATTCCTTACCTCTTCTCCCTCTCCAGTGAGTATGCCGTATGTACTGATATTCCATTACTTTGCACGCTATTCCCTTAAACACTATGAATTCTGCATTGACAGTGCAGACAGTGTTCAGGTCTTTCTGTAGTGCAAGGTTATACGTGGAAAGTTATGGTCAAAACCAACGTGTGTGTGTGTGTGTGTGTGTGTGTGTGTGTGTGTGTGTGTGTGTGTGTTCCTGAGGAAGCTCCATTGTAAAGCTGTCCTCACTTTTTCCAAACACCCTGTTTTCCAGCCTATGAGTGCATGTTGGGAATACATGGCATAACAAATTAATGAACAAATACATACAGTATCTTTACAACATAAGTTGCAGATGGTCAAAGATTTAACATATGTACCTTTATAATACAAATGTAATGTCTAATTCTCGTTTTCATAATAATACAAAAAAGTTTGACATCATTAGTCTGTCCTCTGTGGGGATTTTAGCCTTCATTTCCTCAACCTCTCCCACTGTTCCCTCTTCACACAGCTGGACTCTGAGGTCAAGGTCACAGTCATGGTCAAACTGGAAACCCCACCAATAGTTTCCTTCATGAAAACTTTGAAAATAACTACTATTTGGGTCTATTGTACAAATCAGCATTCATTTTCTATCAGAAGTGAACCTGCAAACCAAGGCCATGCAAACAAGCATAGGAAAATAGACTAATTCCACAGCGAAGAGTAAAGTTTTGTTGTTGTACTTAAATTCCTCAGGCTTTGATGTTAGTAAGTGGACTAAAATGTGTCACATTTAGTATTTGAGCTTTCATAAGAACAGAACAAAATTATACAGAACAAAAATATAATTTCCTCTCAATACAGTTTGAACTCCATGCATTCAATTTTCACTGTTGGGTAAACCTAAGACACTCATGGTGGGCTGTATCAACACTCATTTTAAATGTTCCGTTGGGCATTGTTGATATTGTACATGGAGAAAAGCCCTGAAACTGTAGTTTCACATAATTTCATACAAGTAATGCTCTTGCATAGTGCAGTGGTGTATATAAAGTGCTTTCGAAAAGTATTCAGACCCCTTGACTCGTTCCACATTGTGTTACGTTACAGCCTTATTCTAAAACTGATTACATTGTTTTTTCCCCACATCAATCTACACACAATACCTCATAATGACAAAGCAAAAAAAACTACGTTTTTTAGACATTTTTCCAAATGTATTAAAAATTCAAAACAGAAATATCACATTTACATAGATATTCAGACCCTTTACTCAGTACTTTGTTAAAGCACCTTTGGCAGCGATTACAGCGTGGAGTCTTCTTGGGTATGATGCTTCAAGCTTGGCATACCTGTATTTGGGGAGTGTCTCTCATTCTTTTCTGCAGATCCTCTCAAGCTCATCTCAGGTCTCTCCAGAGATGTTCGATCGGGTTCAAGTCTGGGCTCTGGCTGGGCCACTCAAGGACATTCAGAGACTTGTTCCGAAGCCACCCCTGCATTGTCTTGGCTATGTGCTTAGGGTCGTTGTCCTGTTGGAAGGTGAAGCTTCGCCCCAGTCTTAGGTCCTGAGTGCTCTGGAGCAGGTTTTCATCAAGGATCTCTCTGTACTTTGATCCTCGATCCCGACTAGTCTCCCAGTCCCTGCCACTGAAAAACATCCTCACAGCATGATGCTTCCACCACCATGCTTCACCGTAGGGATGGCGCCAGGGTTCCTCCAGACGTGACACTTGGCATTCAGGCCAAAGAGTTCAATATTGGTTTCAACAGACCAGAGAATCTTTTTTCTCATGGTCTGAGAGACCTTTAGGTGCCTTTTGTCAAACTCCAAGTGGCTGTCATGTGCCTTTTACTGAAGAGTGTCTTCGGTCTGGCCACTCTACCATAAAGGCCTGGTTGGTGGAGTGCTGCATAGATGGTTGTCCTACTGGAAGGTTCTCCCATCTCCACAGAAGAACTTTGGAGCTCTGTCAGAGTGACCATCGGGTTCCTGGTCACCTCCCTGACCAAGACCCTTCTCCCCCGATTGCTCAGTTTGGCCGGATGGCCAGCTCTAGGAAGAGTCTTGGTGGTTCTAAATGTCTTCCATTTAAGAATGATGGAGGCCACTGTGTTTTTTGCGACCTTCAATGGTACCTTTCCTCAGATCTGTGCCACAACACAATCCTGTCTCAGAGCTCTATGGACAATTCCTTCGGCCTCATGGCTTGGTTTTTGCACTGACCTTATATAGACAGGTGTGTGCCTTTCCAAATCATGTCCAATCAATTGCATTTACCACAGGTAGACTCCAGTCAAGTTGGAGAAATATCTCAAGGATAATCAATGGAAACCGGATGCACCTGAGCTCAATTTCGAGTCTCATAGCAAAGGACCTGAATACTTACAGTGGGGCAAAAAAGTATTTAGTCAGCCACCAATTGTGCAAGTTCTCCCACTTAAAAAGATGAGAGAGGCCTGTAATTTTCATCATAGGTACACTGCAACTATGACAGACAAAATGAGAAGAAAAAAAATCCAGAATATCACATTGTAGGATTTTTTAATGAATTTTTTTGCAAATTATACACTGTATGTAAATAAGGTATTTGGTTTTTTATTTGTCATAATGGGGGCTTGTGTAGATTGTTGAGGGAAAAAAATATTTAGACAATTTTAGAATAAGGCTGTAACGTAACAAAATCTTGAAAAGGTCAACGGGTCTGAATATTTTCCGAATGCACTGTAAGGGTATACTGTATTAGGCTATTAAATAGCTCAAATTAATATTATCACATCATTATGATGATTGGAAATGTAGCCTACATGTTCATAAAGAATATTTCATTTTCCTTTAGCAGAACATTTGACATTTAGTCTAATATGGCAGCTATACAGTTTTGTTTTTTGTCCCCCCCAAAAAACTGCCAATTTTTGTTCAGCAGTTGAATTAATTCAACATGAAAAGCCTGCCAAGTGGATGTGACACTTAAGGTCCACTGTGTGACAGTCCGCACAAGTGGATTGAAGAGTGGTGAGAGAGAGAGAGACAGAGAGAGTGAGAGAGAAAGAGAGACGCAAGGGAAGCAGTAGATAGAGTCGAGGAGAGGAAAGGAAGCCTAGTCTCGCTCTCTCCTTTTGACAAAGCTGAGCTGATTGATCTAGTTCACTTCTGCCCCGAAGGTGGATCTCTGATCTGCCATGCTGCATTGGTTCACTGACTACACTACACAGCCAGCCATCGAATGCTTCAGCTTCAACTACATATCGGTTTGCACAATGCTGGAAAATGTCATTATGGTTATGAGGAAGATGTTTTTCCGGATGGGTTTTTCTGTCCTTATCGCAGAGCAGAGATAACGAGAGAAGAACAACCATGACAATTCGAGGAAATTGCATCTCAATGCTGAGAATAAAAAAGTTCAGGGGGATGGCACCCTCTATTGGTGGGTCAGATCTTTACTGATTTTGTAAAAGTAACTCTCAATGTCTTTATCATTGACTAGCATGTCATATTCCAGGACAGAAACGCAATGAACACTTCACTCACAAAAAATATGGACTTCCAAACCAAATACAATACCCCATAATGTCAAAGTGAAATTGTGTTTTTAGACATTTTTACAAATTAATTAAAAATGAAAAGCTGAAATGTCTTGAGTCAATAAGTATTCAACCACTTTGTTATGGCAAGCCTAAATAAGTTCAGGAGTAACAATTTGCTTAACAAGTCACATAATAAGTTGCACGGACTCACTCTGTGTGCAATTATAGTGTTTAACAGGATTTTTGAATGACTACCTCATCTCTGTACCCTACACATACAATTATCTCTAAGGTCGAGCAATGAATTTCAAACACAGATTCAACCACAAAGACCAGGGAGGTATCCAATGCCTTGCAAAGAAGGGCACCCATTGGTAGATGGGTAAAAATGCAAAAGAGCAGAGGTTGAATATCCATCCCTTTGAGCATGGTGAAGTTGTTCATTACACTTTGGATGGTGTATCAATACACCCAGTCACTACAAGGATATAGGTGTCCTTCCTAACTTAGTTGCTGGAAAGGAAAGAAACCGCTCAGGGATTTCACCATGAGGCCAATGCTGACTTTAAAACAGAGTTTAATGGCTGTGAAAGGAGAAAACTAAGGATGGATCCACAACATTGTAGTTACTCCACATTACTAACCTAAATGGCAGAATGAAAATAAGGAATCCTGTACAGAGTAAAAATATTCCAAAACATACATTAACTTTATGTCCTGAATACAAAGCATTATGTTTGGGGCAAATCCAACACAACGCATTACTGAGTGCCACTCTCCATATTTTCAAGCATGGTGGTGGTTGCATCATATTATGGGTATGCTTGTCATCAGCAAAGACGAGGTTTTTAGGATTAAAAGAAACGGAATAGAGCTAAGCACAGGCAAAATCCTAGAGGAAAACCAAGTCCAAGTCTGCTTGCCAAAAGACCCTTGGTGTAACGATGTACGCTGAAAGTCATATAAAGGGCAGGTAAGCAAGGAGGTGATGGAGTCCAGGTGAGTGTCATTATGTGCCTAACGCTGGTGACAGATGTGCGACCTAATGAGCAGCCTGGTGACCTAGAGGCCGGAGAGGGAGCACACATGACACTGGGAGACAAATTCACCTTTCAGCAGGACAAACAAACCTAAAATACAAGGCCAAATATACACTGCCGTTGCTTACCAAGACAACATTGAATGTTCCTGAGAGGCCTAGTTACAGTTTTGACTTAAACAGCTTTAAAATCTATGGCAAGACTTGAAAATGTCTGTCTAGCAATGAATATAACCAATTCACAGCTGTAGTCAGTTCATGCTGCAAGAGCTCTGATTGGTTGGAGGAAGTCCTCCGGAAGTCATAATTACTGTGTATGTCTATGGAAGGGGGTGAGAACCATGAGCCTCCTAGATTTTGAATTGAAGTCAATGTATCCAGAGGAGGACGGATGCTAACTGTCCTCCGGCTACACCATGGTGCTACCCTACAGAGTGCTGTTGAGGCTACTGTAGGACTTCATTATAAAACAGTGTATTTTAATAAATTATTTGGTCATGTGAATATATTTAGTATAGTTTTATCTAAAAATTATAACTTTAATATTTCACTATTTGTATTTTTATGAAATTTCCTGAGGAGGATGGTCCTCCCCTTCCTCCTCTGAGGAGCCGCCACTGATGTATGTGTGTGTGGATGTGTGGATGTCTGTGTGGGTATGTGCATGAGTGAGTGCATGTGTACTAAGGTGCGGAGAGTCAGTGCAGGTGGTCAGTTCAGTTCAAGTGTTCAGAAGTCTGATTGGTTTGTAGATAGAAACAGTCTCTGAGCCTGTTGGTATTAGACCTCATGTTCCAATACCATCTCTCCAACGCTAAGGGAGTGAACAGCTTGTAGCTGAGGTGTGTAAGGTCTTTGATGATGCTGCTGGGACTTCCTCAGGCACCGTTTCTAGTTGGAGCGGCAGCGTAGCCTAGTGGTTAGAGTGTTGGACTAGTAACCAAAAGGTTGCAAGTTCAAATCCCCGAGCTGACAAGGTACAAATCTGTCGTTCTGCCCCTGAACAGGCAGAAAATAAGAATTTGTTCTTAACTGACTTGCCTAGTTAGATAAAGGTAAAATATTTAAAAATTAAGTAGATGTCCTCAATTGGTGTTAACACGGGCCGTCTTCACCACCGGCTTTAGGGCCTTGCGTTCGTGGACACAGCAGGTCCCATACCAGGCTGTGATGCAACCGGTCAGGACGCTCTCGATGGTGCAGCGGTAGTATTGAGAGGACATATTTCTTCAGCTGCCTTAGGAAGCAGAGGCGCTGTTGTTGTTGGTCCGTGTCAAGGCCTTGTGGATGCGGAGGAACTTAAAACTGCTGACTCTCACTTCTGCAGTACTGTTGATGTGGACATGTTGACTTCTGCTTCCTGAAGTCAACAATCAATTCCTTTGTTTTGCTGACATTGTCCTGGCACTACAATGCCAGTTCACCTCCTTCTTCTGCAGTCGTGGATGAACAGGGAGTACAGCAGAGGGCTGAGAACACACCCCTGGGGTGCTTCTGTGTTAAGAGACAGTGTGGATGAGGTGTTGTTGCCAATCCTTTCAGCCTGTGGTATGCTCGTCAGGAAGTCCAGTATCCAGTTGCAGAGGGTAGTGTCTAGACCCAGGGCACTGAGCTTGGTGGCGAACTTGGAGGGAATAATGGATAATGGTGTTGAATACTGAACTGTAGCCAATCAACAGCATTTTCATGTAGGTGTTCCTCCTGTCCAGATGGGTTAGGGCCATGTAAATAGTGATAGCCTCTCCCATGGATCTGTTTGAGCGGTAGGGAAATTGTAGTCGGTCCAGTGTGCCTGGCATGCTGGCCTTGATGTGGGATGTGACCAGCCTCTCGAAGCACTTCTTGATGACAGGGGTGAGTATTGGGTGCCAATAGTCATTTGGGCATGTCACCTTGCTTTTCTTGGACACTGGGACAATGGTGGTCTCCTTGAATCAAGTGGGGATTACAGCCTGGGACAGGGACAGGTTGAAGATGTCCAATTAGACGCCCGCCAGCTGGTCAGTGCACACTCTGATGACGTGGTCAAGGATGCCATCTGGGCCGGCGGCTTTGTGAGTATTCACTCTTTTGAGATTTCAGCCTCGGAGAGCGAAAGCACCTGGTAGTCCGGAGCACCGAGAGATATCCTGGATGGCTCAGTAGTCGGTCTCGAAGCGAGCATAGAATATGTTAAGTTCATCTGGTAGGGAGGCTTTGGTGGGTAACACATCGAGTTGTCTTTTTGCGTCCCTAATGGATTTGTGGAGCTCGTACCTGCTTGCCTTGTACACGTCGCGTGCTACTGAGTCATCTAGGCTCATTCTGCTGACATTGAAAGCTGCAGTACAGGCTCTGGGGTTGGGTTAAATGCGGAAGACAGATTCTGGTTGAATGCATTCAGTTGTGTAACTGACTAGGTATCCCTTTTCCCGTTTCTCAGCATGGTACGGATTTCTCCATTCATCCAGGGTTTTTGGTTGGGGTATATCCGAATTGTTATTGTGGGTACAACATCATCGACACATTTCCTAATGAAGCCTATGAATGGCGATGTACAGTACATTCAGTGTCCAGTTCATTAGGTACACCACCCCGTTCACGAAAATGGTTCGCTCCTACTGATAGTGGGTCATGTGGCTGTGGTTTGCTATTTAAAAAAAACAGGTAGACAGGCATTAAGGCATTCAGGAACTGTTTGACTGAAAGTTAGAATGGGCAAAACGAGTGACCTAAATAGCTTTGAGCGTGGTATGATTGTCGGTGCCAGGCACGCCAGTTCCAGTATATCAGATACGGCGGGCCTCCTGGTATTTTCACGCACGACAGTATCTAGGATTTACAGAGAAATGTGCAACAAACAAAAAACCTCCAGTCAATGGCAGTCCTGTAGCCGAAAACAGCATGTTGATGAGAGATCGAAGGAGAATGGCAAGAATCATGCAAGCTAACAGGCGGAACACAAACAGGCAAATACTGGTGCAGTACAACAGTGGTGTGTAGAACAGCACAAATTGTCGGCTCCACTCCTATCAGCTAAAAACAAGAAGAGGAGGCTCCAGTGGGCACGCGATCGCCAACACTGGACAATTGATTGAGGAGTGGAAAAACATTGCCTGGTCCGACGAATCCCGGTTCCTGTTGCGTCATGCTGATAGAAGAGTCAGGATTTGGCATAAGCAGCATCAGTCCATGGCCTCATCCTGCCTGGTGTCAACGGTACAGGCGGGTGGTGGTGTAATGGTGTGGTGAATGTTTTTCTGGCACACGTTAGGTCCCTTGTTTCCATCCCCCGAATAATTCAGGCTGTTCTGGAGGCAAAGGGGATCTGACCTGGTACTAGATGGGTGTACCTAATAAACTGTCCACTGTTTTGTATATTCCTTAATGTAGGAACTATCTTCCTTTATATGCAATCAGTGAAAGTATTACATGTTTTTCTCTCAATACCAGAAGGATGACACAAGTTAAGTTTAGTCTAGTGCTGTAGGTTGGCTATCTTTGAATGCAGCAGGTTATCATTCTTAAAGTCATTACTTAATATACACTTAATAAAAATATATTTAAATACCAATAATGGGGTCAATATTACTAATGGTTTATGTTCAGATTTGTGAAATATTTTCAGCTTTATTTTCATGATATTTCACATTGTTCGTCTGCATAATTTAAATCTAACATTTGCATGAGTCAAAGTCCACTTGATCAATAGTTTTTGCTCTAATATCCTATGGTGTGACTGGTGCCAATGACATCTATAGTGCCAAACAATGGTCTGGTGCAGCCATCTAATGTTGCATTTACTTTATATTCTCACAGCTTCTAAGGACATATACAATATCTTCACATACTAAATTTCATGGCCCCATGTCCATCGATTCAGTTCTTATAGCCCTGGTGAGATATGGTGTAGTGTGCCCAACTTAGCATATGCGCTAACATGCATCGAAAGGTACAGTGCGTGCATCTATAGGTACTTTTTTCTTAAAACCATTAAATACTGATGTAATGAGTCTAAATACAACATCTTCAGTGAATCTGATGTGTGGTTCATGAGGAGAAGATGATTGCAGATGATTTTGAGCATTAAAGTTACATATGTAAAAAAAATGTTTTTAATAGTTTCCTTGGTTTTTGAGATATCAACTCCAAATTCAGTGTGGTTCATCTTAGGCACATTCATGATATTAATGACAGGTTTGATAGGCCACTGTGGAGTCGATTTACAATGGCTTAAATGGACATGTTAAATCAGACATGTACCATGGGCCTACATTCCCCCAAAATTGTAATTTGGTCTTGTGTTTCATGATAAGAAGATGGAAGTATTTCTTAGCATATTAGATTACAGTGCCTTCAGAAAGTTGACTTATTTATTGAAAATGAAATACAGGAATATCTCATTTACATACACTATATATACAAAACTATGTGGACACCCCTTGAAATGAGTGGATTCCGTTATTTCAGACACACTCATTGCTGACAGGTGTATAAAATCGACCACACAGCCATGCAATCTCCATAGGAAAACATTGGCAGTAGAATGGCCTGACTGAAGAGCTCAGTGATTTACAATGTGTCACCGTCATAGGATTCCACCTTCCCAACATGTCAGTTTGTTAAATGTCTGCCGTGCTAGAGCTGTCCTGGTCAACTGTAAGTGCTGTAATTGTGAAGTGGAACATCTAGGAGCAACTACGGCTCAGCCACGAAGTGGTAGGCCACACAAGCTCACAGAACGGGACTGCCGAGTGCTGAAGTGCGTAAAAATAGTCTGTCCTCGGTTGCAACACTCACTACTGGGTTCCAAACTGCCTCTGGAAGCAACGTCAGCAAAATAACTGTTCGTCGGGAGCTTCATGAAATGCGTTTCCATGGCTGAGCAGCCGCACATAAGCCTAAGATCACCATGCACAATGACAAGCATCGGCTGGAGTGGTGTAAAGCTCGCCACCATTGGACTCTGGAGCAGTGGAAACACGTTCTCTGGAATAATGAAACCCGCTTCACCATCTGGTAGTGCAACGGACGCATCTGGGTTTGGCAGATGCCAGGTGAACGCTACCTGCCTGAATGGATGTTTTTCATGGTTCAAGCTAGGCCCCTTACATGCTGACCAGACCGGACACGTCGCGTGCGCGAGCATTGAAAAATAAATGTAGAAATCCATGTTATTCAATTATTCCACCCACATTGCTCGCACACGCCAATGACCATCTGCGTTGCCAAGGACTAAAATAGAAGTCATTCCTATTTCTGACGCAGATAGCACTGCAAGTCCTGCCTCTCCCATCTCGTCATTGGTTTATAGAAGCAGGTACCAACGTGCCATCTCCACATTGGTTATACCCACGTGGGTGATTGAAAGACAAAATGTTTTGCCGGTCGTCGTGGTAATACTATGAAAGTTTAGATGCTAATCACCATATAAGTTCAAAGATGAAAAAGCCCGGAAGGAGGAGAGATGACTAGAAACGATTCGGTTTGCCGTTTTATGTGTGGATTAATTGTCGGAGTAGAGGACCTTGTGCATTTCAGGTAAAATAACAACTCAATGTTTATATCCCAGGACAAATTAACTAGCAACAGCAAGCTAGCTAAATAGGACAAATTAGCTAGCAAGTGCTAGCTAACTAGTTAAATTACCATACATGTTTAATGCTTTTCGACCTGTCCCCAAATTAATGTCATTGGTTCAGAGTTTGTTTTGATATTTTAACCTGCGTGTCGTGATCGCGTTTGGTGTAGGGGGACAAAATAAATGTATGCACGATAGCGCACGCTGGTGCACTCGCGCAGCCGGTTTGGGTTCCGTGTTAGAATGTTAAAGTCCTTGAGTGGCACAGCCAAAGCCCAGATTTGAATTCCATTGAAAATCTGTGGAAAGTCTTGAAGATTGCTGTTCACCTCAGCTAACTACCTAACATACGTATATACTGTACTCTACATCATCGACTGCATCCTTATGTAATACATGTATCACTAGCCACTTTAACTATGCCACTTTGTTTACTTTGTCTACATACTCATCTCATATGTATATACTGTACTCGATACCATCTACTGTATGCTGCTCTGTACCATCACTCATTCATATATCCTTATGTACATATTCTTTATCCCCTTACACTGTGTATAAGAGAGTAGTTTTGGAATTGTTAGTTAGATTACTTGTTGGTTATCACTGCATTGCCGGAACTAGAAGCACAAGCATTTCGCTACACTCGCATTAACATCTGCTAACCATGTGTATGTGACAAATAAAATTTGATTTGATTTGAACTTAATAGAGCTAGAGAAAATCTGCAAGAAAGAATGGGAGAAAATCCCCAAATCCAGATGTGCAAAGCTGACAGACATACCCAAGATGACTCAAAGCTGTAATTGCCGCCAAAGGTGCTTCTACAAAGTATTGACTCAGGGGTGTGAATACTTATGTAAATGAGACATTTCTGTATTTAATTTTCAATAAATTTGCAAACATTTCTAAAAACATGTTTTCACTTTGTCATTATGGGGTGTTGTGTGTAGATGGGTATGAAACCTATTTAATCCATTTTGAATTCAGGCTGTAACTCAACAAAATGTGGAATAAGTCAAGGGGTATGAATACTTCCTGAAGACACTGTGTGGGCTAATATGCATCTACTGGTATATTGTGGCCATCTTTGAATGCATCATCTTTATTTTCTCAAACTCTTTAATGACTATTGTGATGAGTGCAAAGAGCAAATTTGGAGTGAATCTGACTTTTAGTCTATGAGAAGATTTTTATGATTATTTTAAGCATTAGCGTTCCATAGTCAAAATAGTTTGTTTACTTTTTTATATCAATGCCAAACTTAACATGATTAATCATGGTAATGTCTTTGATGACGCCAAAAAGTTTCAGTGGAGAGGATTTACAAAGGATTTAAATAAACACGTAAAATCTGATTTCCTGATTTAACAATAACTCAGGCATCTCTTAATCAATCCCTTAGCTTTTCTCAAACTGCACTGAACAAAAATATAAACTCAACATCAAACAATTACAAAGATTTTACTGAGTTACAGTCAGTCAATTGAAATAAATTCATTATTCCCTAATCTATGTATTTCACATGACTGGGCAGGAGCGCAGCCATAGGCCTAACCACTTGGGAG
Organism: Oncorhynchus nerka; assembly: GCF_034236695.1. Classification (NCBI taxonomy): domain Eukaryota; kingdom Metazoa; phylum Chordata; class Actinopteri; order Salmoniformes; family Salmonidae; genus Oncorhynchus; species Oncorhynchus nerka. The sequence goes on along the minus strand of NC_088424.1, from coordinate 22,738,107 downwards.
CCAGTCCCAGCCAATCGGAATTAGTTTTTCCCTTTATAACAGACAGAACATGTATGCGGTTGTGAGGACGGTTGGATGCACTGCCAAATTCTCTAAAACAACATTGGAAGTGGCTTATGGTAGAGAAATTAACATTCAATTATCTGGCAACATCTCTGGTGGACATTTTGCAGTCAGCATGTCAATTGAACACTCCCTCATAACTTGAGACATCTGTGGCTTTGTATTGTGTGACAAAACTCCACATTTTAGAGTGGTATTTTATTGTCCCCAGCCCAAGGTACACCTGTGTAATGGTCATGCTGTTTAATCAGCTTCTTGATATGCCACACCTGTCAGGTGGATGGATTATCTTGGCAAAGGAGAAATGCTCACTAACAGGAATGTAAACACATTTGTGCACAACATTTTTGCGAAATAAGCTTTTTGTGTGTATGGAACATTTCTGTGATTTTTTATTTTAGCTCATGAGACATGGGACCAACACTTTACATGTAGCGTTTATATTTTTGTTCAGTATAAGTTAGGAGGTAACATGGGTCTGCATACCCAAATTTGGTGTTATTTGGACTTAAGGTTCATGAGAAGCTTTCCAAAATGTCCAGGTTGGAGGAAAATCTGTCCTAACAAAACTTATGGGTCCTTGAGGCAAATTTGTTCAGCATGAAGAAATACACCTACATACAGTACAAAGTTTCAAGCCTCTAGGTCAAACGGGTTGACAGATATTTGGGTTTAAGTGAGACCGCATATAGGCCAATCGATGCCATTCTTTTTGACCAAGTTACTCATGGCCTGTACATACAAAGTCAAATAACTCAAGTATAGATTGGTAATTAGAAAGAAAGTGACCAAGCTACAGTATACTTGAGTTATTTGATCAATGAAAAAAAAAACATCTGAGAAGAACAACAGCTTCGCTGTGAACCCCTAATTATAGGGTATAAAGACAGTCTGGTCTAGAGGAGGCAGACTACATATTGTTGATATTGTGAGACTTGAGTTGTTTTTTATCTGATGCACTTCACTGAGTCTGAAGGCTGGGACATTCAGCCTTGAAAATATGCTATGAAATAGTATGTGACAAGGTTTTATAAAGCCGCATGAGCTAGAAAATTTTTGTCTTATGAGACCGTTTTGAAAGATGAGTCCTGGGAGAGCAAAGCAATACCGTAGTAATATTTTACTCTTCCTTTCTGTCTGCTCACAAGGCTACTTACCCATCCTTTTAAGACCCCTCGTTCACTAGGAATGCATCCCAAATGGATCCCTTTTTCTTGTAGTGCACCAAGGGATCTGGTCAAAAGTATTGCTCTGTGTAGGGAATAGGGTGCCACTTGGAAAGAGCCTAGCTCTATCAACTCATACAGATCTACTGATCATTGACTTTAACACAAGTTATCCCAAGGATTTCCCCTCCCCCTTTTTACACTCCTGAAGGATGTTGGCGTGTCTGTTAAGTGAAAATTCACTTATCTTTCAATGATCTAGATTGCCCAACAATTGAATCAAAAACCTATTCCCGTATCCATCTCATGTAAAGACATGGGGAGGTACGCCACACCCACTTTAAATCAAAACCTGTGTTCAATGTAATTGACCCTTCAGTCAGTTTTCAAAGATGTTGAGAGGGTGGAATTGATGTGTTGCCTGAAATAGCCTATAGCCTACTATATACAGTATAACACTGTTGGCATACTGTAGCAATAAAACACCTAATAAACACAGACTTTCACAATAATCAATGCCTCACATGACATCAACCTGTTGCTTGGTTCAGGGTAGCATTTTATAAATAGCATAGAAGTCTGAACTGATCCTTTAGTGTTTAATACATGCCCTATTATGCTCATTATCAGCTGTTATTAACTTTGCCAACCACAGTTTCCAAATACATTTTCTTTATTGGTAATTTGGCATGCTATCACTAAGACTATGTAAATAAATGTGAATTACAATAGTTTCAGTAACCTCGTGTGAACTTGACCAAACATGGCTTTAGGGTACGCTCTAATCAGTTTATACAGAATGTGCGTACTTCTTCTCTCCCTAGCTTGTTCATCCTTGTTGCATGACTTAGATCTCACATTATGCCCCCAGCACTAGTATGCGGGGGAGTGTTTTTAATAACTGTCTTGGTGGGGGCTGTCAAGCATGTGCTGTGCAACAACACGTTACAACAATAAAAGCATGGAACATGAATGTCCTTACATACTAACTGTAACAGGTTATGGACACCAAGAGAGAGGGACATCCAGAATTTGTAGTACTTTTTTTTTTGTTGCCTGGGTGGCTCTATTAGCTATAATAACATACTGTATGTACGAACCTCTTTTGGCCTGTGAATCTACCAGAGGGAAGAAAAACAAACGCCAATGAAAACTTTCATTTTAAAGGGTTCTTTTAAAGTAAATATCTGCAGGTTAGCTAGGTAGTTACTGTAAGTCAATCTGAGTTAATCATAAACTTGGATGAGAAGGGGTCCAGTTCTAGTTATAAGGAGTCATTTGGAGAATTAGGGATGGTTTTCCGAATGGGAGAGCAGGAATTTCTATTGTTTATGAGAACACTGGCCTCGATGATGTCATCTGTATGCATCTCATCCCGAGACTAAACCAAAGCCACAGAAATAGCCATGTCACGCCAGTATCACCTAAATCATTATTAACAAGGGAACGAAATGAAGTCTAAATCAATTGAGCAGCTGTTTCAGATGTGTTGAGTTCATGAAAGCATGCATCGCTGTTGTGGCTATAAAAAAAAAGACATGTCATTAGGGCTGTAGTGTAGAGGCTGTAGAGGTGGGAGGTGGGGGTTGGGACGGACAGGGCCGGGCCGGGCAGACTTCCGTCTGATCTGAAATCACGCAGCTGTCAGAGCGAATCAGAATCAGGGTCTGTGAGCTAGGCTGCTGCCTGAGATGACACAAGGATTGCCATAATTAACAGATCACATGGGTTACGTAACTGAAAATGAAGTGACTTGGTCAAAATGAAAAAGGTCTGTTAGATCCAATAATACACAGATAAGGGTTTTTAGGTAATAAAGGATACAATGTAATGAAAAAAGTATCATTCACATCCTAAATCCATTTCTACTCCACATCATGACAAACAGTCTTCACGTTGCAATTGACAGAGCACTTAGATTAAATTTCACATGAGGATTGTACATTTCAGTGGATAATTATTCTGATAATAATACCATCAGATTTGCCCATTAGTTTAATCTAGTGGATATTGATGTTTAAAAGTATAAACTTTAAATCCTGTCAACACTTGCTCAGAAACCAGTCTCTATCTTTGGAAACAAGGTGTTGATAAAGACACCAGTATCTTTATCTAAAAAACAGGCATCCACTTTGAAGCTGAAACCTGAGAAAGCCTGTTGAGAACTGTCTTTGCTTTAACCCTATCAGCCCCAAGACTCCAGCAACAAATTGGCTTTTCATTTATCTGCGTCCCCCCCTTATATTTAGCCTCTCAATGAAGTGTTTTACAGTTATTTTCAGGACAACCAGGGCTACAAGTAGAACAGATAACAATTTGACATAAACAGTTACATTCGTGGTTTTATTGACAAATGTCAATTAAAAACTAAGGTCCGTCAAAGAAAAAACCTGATAACAATTAATTTATATGAATACTGTAAGTACAGAAATTGTTTGCTCAATGGGAAATGAATATCTAATTACTCAGTGACAACTGTGTGGAGTTTGGAGTTTGTGACAGCAACTATGTGAGCTTATTACAGTATCATAGACACTACAGTATGTCCTGTGATTTCCTATGATCTTCTATGTAGAAGAACCCCTTACCTTCTAACGACTCTTGTGTAGCTTGTGAGAGTCATAGAGAAAAACATGTGCGTGTTCGTGGGAGTCTCAGCTTTTCATAGATTGCTTTCAATAGTTTGTAGCTCAAATCATTTGGACTCTACAGACGATTTTGTAAAAAAGACCTGGCCCTGCGGCTCCTTCGGGATCTGTCGTTGTCTCACAAACACCGCTGTTGCTCAGCCACCATTAATCACACAGGCTAATGGTTGGTATCTACGGATGCAGAAAATAATATACGAATCCAATGGTACAACCCAGTCTGTAGCTTAAACAGACAATGTATAAAAGGGGTTAGAATGCACAAAAGTCATCAGGTTAATACTACAGTTTTGGGTGATCTTGCAGCTTAGATATTGACATATGCACTGATAATTACCACCAGACTGTGTCCAGTGGCAGGCATTGTGATGCGCCAAAAGATTTAGATCAAAGGAAAACAGTATAATTATTATTTGACAAAAAATATATAGAGCAACTGGCAGCAACATGCTGAATTGTGAGTAGCTACAACTTACATTTGAATACTAGAATTGACAATACTAACTAAAACACAATTAACAACAGATGTAGACAATGAAAGATGAGATCATCATCAACTGTTAAGCAGGCGAACCATGGCTGGGATGGCCCTCATGATGAATCATTCACACACTAAAACTCAACAGGTTATTTACTCCCAACTAAATTGCAAAACTACTATCACTCACGATAGAAGACCAAGTTCAGTACTATTCTATTCTATTTTAAGTCTACTCTATGTCACTTGCATGTGACAGCAAGTGTGAGAGGATTTTAAGCCGAGGGCTCAGTGTGAGAAGTGCAGTTTGTCACAATGTATGGAGAAAGGGAAGACATTTCAAAAATAGGCTGGTTAAAGGGTAGTTTAGCAGAACAGTCTTGTATCATGTCCTGAGAGGAGAGCAGAGGCTTAGTGTTCAGATCTTTCTCTGAATTCATGGTGTTAAGCCTGCCACTGGCAGCAACTGACGATAGATAGACAGCCACAGGAAATGTCATCTGTTAGTTATAGGCCATGTATCGCAGCCATTGTTCGTCAGCTCAAATGATATATTAAACCTAGAGGGAACCTGAGTTCACTCACAGGCTCATTTGTACCCTGGATAGTGTGAGAAATTGTTTTTCTCTATGCGACTGATTCCAGCTGCAGAGTTGGCAAGGTTCAATTCAAAACGGTACAATTTGCAATCAGAGGGTCTGCAGCAGCAGTTACTTTTGAACCGGGGCCGGAGATTAACCCAACTTTACTGAAAGAGAATGTGATGATAAGAGGGGAAATGTAACTAATCAGCACAATGATAGCTAAAAGGGTTGACCCCAGGGCTTAATCCACTGGCCGCTGAGGGGGCCTAGGCAGAACAATGTGGCCAGACTCATGTGCTTCACCCAGGAATGCATGACAATACAAAATAGCCCTCTGACAGGGTGATCTAAGCCCTCCACATACTGTACAGTAATTGTGTGTGTGTGTGTGTGTGTGTGTGTGTGTCAGCGTGTAGGTGAGGGCAATAGAGAGAGAGAGTGTGAGAGTGTTGGTGGGGTGATCATGACTGATGCACAGAAGCATGTACTGTTGTCTACAGTAGCACTGTAACACTGTACATAATCAGATTTAATTTGTGGTGTATTGACTTTGACACAATGCCATTGTCAATACAATATCCTATGGCTCATACAGTACATCATCAGAAAACAATGAGTTAGTAAATTACTACAAAGTCTTGCAGTACAGTAGTAAGTGCCTTAGACTATAAACTTAAAGACTTTTGAGAGTTCCTACCTTTGGGTGTGATGGAGCTGGACTGTTGGTGTCCTTCCTCCAGGGGTGTCTGCTGGACAGGTTTGGGTCTCACTACATGTAGGTTCCCCTCACTCCCAGCCCTCATCAGCCTCTCCCCGACCCGCAGCATACAGGATCGGTTACCCACCGGGCAATCCTTCCTCTGAGAGGGCTGCTTGGACCCTGCCGATGAGGGTCTGCCCAGCCTGGACGACTTGGATGTCATCTTTCCACCGTCAACAAGAATTCCGGTCAGATAGTCCAGGACGTCTTGTATATCCCTCTAGCTGGCTCCTCTCTCTCACACACTTCTGCCAGTCTGTCTGTCCAGTTGGTAATCAAACTCTCAGTAGTCTGAGTGCCAAGCCTTGACCGGACACAGAGGATTAGCTGTCTAACAAGAAAAAAGTATCTTTAGACAAAGCCCAGCTCCTTAGTTAGATAGGACGTAGTTCATCAGCATGATTCCACATGTGCACTCCGCTGTGCCTTGCAGTACAACAGTCTGTGAGTCTGCATTTGGAGAGTCAGAAGCCTCACAAGCTCTCTCTCTCTCTCTCTCTCTCTCTCTCTCTCTCTCTCTCTCTCTCTCTCTCTCTCTCTCTCTCTCTCTCTCTCTCTCTCTCTCTCTCTCTCTCTCTCTCTCTCTCTCTCTCTCTCTCTCTCTCTCTCTCTCTCTCTCTCTCTCTCTCTGCTTATAGTAAATGATGCTTACATGATCCCACACTGGTGACAAATTACCTCTAATCTAGTCGAGCGGATGCCAGGGTAAAGGTAAAACCCTTCCTTAATATGAAGGTAATCTCAGCACGGAATGTTTAGCCTACACAGTATTAATGGCATAAGGTTGCAGAGAGCACAGATGATTACAGTTTAACGGTTGTCCTGCTACTGCTGAGTAGGCATGGATGTCAGCGCATGCAGGCAGCTACAACCTCACTAAGTAGTGTGTAGTGCTCTCTGATAGGCTGCCTCAGGGAAATCTGCTTGCTGGTTAGTAGAGTTCACATCATTAGAGACGACAGATATAGAGGTAAACTAACAGATAAATTGTCATTTAAGATAATGGTAGGCTACATAGAGACAATAGGGAATTGGTTCATTGTTAGAATATCTCGGAATAATAAGTGTTTTTTTGGGACAAAATCCAAACAGTTGATGTGGGTTTAGATGACAGGGGAGATTGGATGTGTTAGAACATGCCATGACAGAAAACAGTAACAACTAAAATACAAAATACAAATAAATATAATATATTACAAGTAAATAAAAAGCTGGTTATATATCAAATATAACATCTTATTGGACAATAAAAGGTCAGATAAAACACCTTACTGTAGCATAGCGTGCACATGTCAAAATCCACCTGAATAACATGACATGAAAGCCTTTATAGAAAATCAAACCCCAGTAGAACCAACCCAGACAAATCTGAAACGGGTAAAAAAGAAAAAAACACCACGGGCAAGTGTCACGCCCTGACCTGTTTCACCTGTCTTTGTGATTGTCTCCACCCACCACCAGGTGTCATCTGTTTTCCCCATTAGTTCCCAGTGTTTTTATCCCTGTGTTTCCTGTCTCTCTGTGCCAGTTCGTCTTGTTTTGCCAAGTCAACCAGCGGTTTTTCCTAGCTCCTATTTCTGCCCGTCTCTGTTTTTTCCTATCCCTCCTGGTTTTGACCCTTGCCTGTCCTGACACCGAATCCGCCTGCCTGACCACTCTGCCTGTTCTGACTTCGAGCCTGCATATCGCCTTGTACTGTTTGGACTCAGACCTGATCACTGAACCCCTGCCTGGCCTGACCTAGAGCCTGCCTATCGCCTGGTACTGTTTGGACTCTGACCTGGTTTATAAACTCTCGCCTGTCCCCAACCTGCTTTTTTGCCTGCCCCTTTTGTTATAATAAATATCAGAGCTCAACCATCTGCCCCCTGTGTCTGCATTTGGGTCTCGCCTTGTGCCCTTATAGCAAGAGACATAATGCAGATGTGCTGCCATGCGAGCCAGTCCCCGGTCCTTCCCTCGTTGGAAGGATCGGGACCATTCAGGAAGTATAACTGACCCAATTGTGCTCCCAGCCTCCATAGCCTAAAGAAAATTAGGATGTGACAGTCAGATAAACAGAGCCAGGAAATCACAAATGAAAGGCATCATGTCAACTGAATACAATCTCTAAGCCTTCTCTGTGGGCACATTTACAAAACATACATATGTAACAACTTATCCTAAATGTTTGGTTGGGGTTAGTTTAAACATAATAATAGATGATCTTTAAATACTCCCTTCTATTAAAAGAGTATCTGTAGGTTATTGTGGTGAAATTCATCTGTCTGTGTTGCTGGTTGGAACTATCCTTATAGCCACATGAACCAACAGTACAGGACCTAAATGTGGGGTAATGGACTGTGGTTCAGCCCTGTGGCTCAGCTTCTCACTAAACCAGTGATCTCCACTCTCCCTATCCTACTGGACCTCCTGGAGTTAAACTAAATGATCTGTATTAAAATCCTCTATAAAGTCCTGGCCACTTCACAGTTAAGTGACCCAGTTCAATCATATAGTATAAGGGACCAATTAGTGGTGGTGGAAGAGAATCTTCCATTGGACTGTTCCCTCATCATGATACTGACACGGGATGGTCAAACTTCATCATCACAAGAACAGCCCTGGGTGGCTCCATGGCATTTGGTCATGAGAAAGCATTGCATTGGTAACCGTCCCTAAATACTGGTGACTAAATATTGAAACATTGAAGACAACTACTGCCGTAACCATTTCTATTGGTGAAAATGAGTTTCTGAAATTCTTACCTTCAAATTGTACGCTAAACATGTCTTGAAGAATATTATTGTCTTCAATAAGAGTAGACAGACCCCCAGACTATCTGAAACACAGCCAAATAATTCCTCAATCTTATATTCATAAACAGGACAGTCACAACTAAGTATATTATTTATTGACAAAACATTTCAGATGTAGACTGTTTATTTTTAAAATCACTGAACTCAAAATGACCCATTGTGCAATTTTACCAAGACCAATTTAAATGTCATAGGCTACTACGTGCTAAAACACTCACTTGGTGTAAAGTACTTAAGTCGTTTTTTGGGGGTATCTTTACTATACAATTTTTTTGACAACTTTTACTTCACTACATTTAAAAAAAAAAATGATGTACTTTTTACTCCATACATTTTCGCTGACACCCAAAAAGTTCTTGTTACATTTTGAATGCTTAGCAGGACAGGGAAATGGTCTAATTCCCACTTATCAAGAGAACATCCCTGGTCATCCCTACTACTTCTGATCTGGCGGACTCACTAAACACACATGCGTCATTTGTAAATGTCTGAGTGTTGGTGTGTACCCCTGGCTAACCGTCAATTTACAAAATAGGAAAACGGTGCCGTATGGTTTGCTTAATATATAAGAATATAAGAATTTAAGAATGTGAAATGATTTATACTTTTACTTCTGATACTTAAGCATATTTGAGCAATTCTACTGGGTGACTTTCACTTTTACTTGAGTCATTTTCTATTAAGGTATCTTTACTTTTACTCAAGTATGACAATTGGGTACTTTTTCCACCACTGAAAACACTATGTTCTAAAGTGTACACGCAGTATATGCAATACAGAAGCATAGGACCATATACTGTACATAAGATGCATCATTAATTGTCATCCTAATAATTAAGATCACTGTCCTGGCTCTCTGTGTCATGTATAGGTTTGTGGTCTATTTGCAGGCTAATGTCCCAAAATATCTCCCACCACATGTTACAGAGGGAGACAGTTTCTGCTGTCATGATTCTCTGAAGCAAGAATAAAATGGCTTTAATAGGGGTTTATTTTCAGCAGTCCAACACTCTCCCTTCATGTCTTGAGGAAGGGCCAAGGGGGTTTCCCTAGTCCTGAGAAAGGGTATACACACACAGGCAAGGAAGCACACAGAGGTCCCTAGCTATCCTCTTAGGGTTATAGGAATATAACCTGTCACAAGTAGTATAACCAGTATGTGGTGGGCACTTGAGTAGGCACTGTTTTACAATGGGGCAATTTGATCAATTCAAAACTAAATAAAGCCTTGTATAGAAAAGTCAGAAACATTATAGGGAATGCTTAAACATTTATACCACTGAGGGTTAAACATCACCTTTATGTAGCTAATAGTCAATGACAGGTGTTGATAGCGTGACACATTCTGTGCTTTTCGCAGCACATTGCTCACACAGGCTAGAGGGTGATTTTTTCAATGTAAGTGAATGTTAGTATGTACTGTATTCTTAAATATCCCAAATCTATTGAGAACCAGATAATTGTAGCTCTACTCTGGTTTTGTTATTGATACTGAATTACTTATTTAAGGTGGGGTCCTGGAACCAGCATTTTTTTTTAAAGAACTGTCTTCTCAGAGCTCTCTCTGGGGCCCCCCTGTGGTCATACATGTATCATATTTGGTACATTTTTCAGACCCTTGGCTGTTGGAAGAAGCCTCACCTCTGATTACACCAGTTTTACCTTACAGTAGTCATATACTATGCTTCATCAGTCAATGTAAAATCACATTTTAAGTACCAAAACATTACATTATATGCAACATTAACTTGTTGGTTTCTGAATGAAACCAACAAACCATGCAGCTCTTTTCAGGACTCAGAGAAACAGAGGGCCCTTTATTCCTGCTTGCTAAGTGACTTATGGTTTAATGATTTTATTCCTTTTATTCCAACTCTTGGCCACAGAAACTGATGGATGCGTCCAGGAGAGTTTACTATCACAGAGAAATGACAGAGGAGAGGATGAGAGGAAATGTATTAAAACAAAGTGTTTCCTCTCCACTAGGCCCTGATGTAAAAGTGTCGCCAATTCAGTCAATTTCTCCACAGACTGGGCATAAAATGGTCGTGTGTCATAATCATTAAGGAACCGTTATAGTTTTTTTAATGTAATTGAAGCACATTGTAATGGTCTCAACTAAGAAGGGATATAATATGGCTGAGGCTCCTCTTCTCAAAAGGCTTGTGACCATTTGAGATCCTATTGCTATGCCTGTGATGTCATCACATAAAACATCAGAGATGATGTTGGGGGGAACAGATTATATAATATTATGGAACTAAAATATTTGTAATCTGAATCATATACAATTAGTATTCTACCCCCTAAAATCAGTTTTAAACCTTCTGTATGACAACACTCCTCTGCTCCCACAAACAAACCATATGTCAGATTAAAACCTCAAAGTGTCAGATGCTCCTAAACCTCTGACTAAGTAATTACTTTTTTTTTATTTGCATATGGAGGCTTCGCAGTTCGGATTATTTTAGTATGGGACGCCATTTGTTCCAAATATTCACATTTCCTCTGTTGTGATGTTATTGTCGCTGGCTATTGTGGGTGGGCTGGCCTAAAAGAGCTTTGTTTTGATTTATTTTCCATCCAATCTGGCCCTCTGTGTGTGGACCATGTTGTGATCCCATGGGGTTAATTTGCTGACTCTGTCCCCTTAACACATCGCCTGCTGTGGGCTCTGTCTGCCTCTGAATGATTGGGTCATGAGCTGCTAGGCTTAATCTACTTTGTGCCTGGGGTATTTAGTGATTTCATCATGCCTTGGCTTTCTCCACTTGAGCTATGATGTCAATGTTTTACTTTCTAGTCTATTTTATAGGCTGCAGCCATGTGAGGTGATATTTTGGATGTTTCAGATTTTTTGTCTCAAAGCAGATGGCACTTGATTTTGATTAAATCACACAGTAATAAATGGAAAATATGGATGTTGATCATTTTACATTTCTTATCATTTGTAACTGTTTTATGATTCAATACTGCTAACATGCTATGCTGCTTGGAAATTAAAACGTTTACAACAGCGCTGTTGGATGATTGGCTGAGTGCCCAACTCTGCCTTGGTTGGTTGATTAAAAAACAACAGCTTTGCTGACTTGAATAGAACAGAGAATTAATAATATCAAATACTGGGGTACTGCTTAACAAATGCCATGCAAGCTGTTGTGGTTATTATCATTAAAACATTTTTTTTTATTGTATCTTTATTTAACTAGGCAAGTCAGTTAAGAGCAAATTATTATTTTCAATGACGGCCTAGGAACAGTGGGTTAACTGCCTTGTTCAGGGGCAGAACAACAGATTTGTACCTTGTCAGCTCGGGGATTTGAACTTGCAACCTTGTCCACCACTCTAACCACTAGGCTACGCTGCCACCCAAATGTTTTACTTAAGCCTACAGATTACATATTTAACTTTACCACAATTCGCATCAACAGATTGACTCATGCAGCCTTTGCCTAAACGACAAATGTGATAAACGTGCAGTTTATCGCTGCAAGATTTAATTCCTCAATGAGGTACTATCCTATCACCACTAAAGGGCAACATGTATTCTAAAAGTCTGCACCGTGAAATCACTGTTACAAAGGGAGAATCTAAATTGGAATTCTGTCCTCTCCTCGCCTCCTCTTGAAAAAGGTCAAAGGTAATCAGATGTGCAGAGAAAACGTGGATACTAATGTGCTTGTATGAAATGAAACTCTCCTTTAACTCTCTAGAGGGCTCCCGAGTGGCGCAGTGGTCTAAGGCACTGCATCTCAGTGCTAAGAGGCATCACTACAGACACCCTGCTTCAATTCCAGGCTGTATCACAACCAGCTGTGAGTGCGCACAATTGGCCCAGAATCGTCTGGGTTTCGCCAGGGTAGGCTGTCACTGTAAATAAGAATTAATAATAATACAACATAAAAAAGAATACAAAAAATCTCTAGTGTATCATCAAGAAAATTTAATCACAGAGGGGGAAACCCAACATACATGTGTAAAAAGAAATGTAGATAGTTGTGCTATACATTTTATAGATAAAAGCATAAGTAGCGTATTGTTTTTAAATGTGTGTATTCTTTTCTCATCTGAGAAAAACAACAGCTGTTTCAAAGTGTGTGTGGTGGATTTCAAAACTCTACCGCAGTAGGATACACAAATTGACACTCTCCTACACACTCTCCTAAAGCTTAACAGTTTTTGGTGGAGGAGAGGACAAAATATCAGTCATTCATAGGCCGAACCATTTAAATTCTATGAAAATGGAACGGTAAATCACAACAGAACAGAAAGACCGGACTAGCCTACCGACAATGTTGTTTAATTTGTTTAGAATGTATTATGTTGCTGACACAACATCTAAACTCAGCAAAAAAAGAAACGTTCCTTTTTCAGGACCCTGTCTTTCAAAGGTAAAACGTAAAAATCAAAATAACTTCACAGATCTTCATTGTAAAGGGTTTAAACACGGTTTCCCATGCTTTTGTTCAATGAACCATAAACAGTTAATGAACATGCACCTGTGGAACGGTTGTTAAGACAATAACAGCTTACAGATGGTAGGCAATTATGAAAACCTAGGACACTAAAGAGGCCTTTCTACTGACTGAAAAACTCCAAAAGAAAGATGCACAGGGTCCCTGCTCATCTGCGTGAACGTGCCTAAGGCATGCTGCAAGGAGGCATGAGGACTGCAGATGTGGCCAGGGCAATAAATTGCAATGTCCGTACTGTGAGACACCTAAGACAGCGCTACAAGGAGACAGGACTGACAGCTGATCATCCTCGCAGTGGCAGACCACGTGTAACAACACCTGCACAGGATCGGTACATCCGAACATCACACCTGCGGGACAGGTACAGGATGGCAACAACAACTGCCCGAGTTACAACAGGAATGCACAATCCCTCCATCAGTGCTACGACTGTCCCCAATTGGCTGAGAGAGGCTGGACTGAGGGCTTGTAGGCAGGTCCTCACCAGACATCACCGGCAACAACGTCGCCTATGGGCACAAACCCAACGTCGCGGGACCAGACAGGACTGGCAAAAAGTGCTCTTCACTGACGAGTCACAGTTTTGTCTGACTAGGGGTGATGGTCGGATTCGCGTTTATCGTCGAAGGAATGAGCGTTACACCGAGGCCTTTACTCTGGAGCGGGATTGATTTGGAGGTGGAGGGTGCGTCATGGTCTGGGGCGGTGTGTCACAGCATCATCGGACTGAGCTTGTTGTCATTGTTGTCATCAACAACGCTGTGCATTACAGGGAAGACATTTTCTTCCCTCATGTGGTACTCTTCCTGCAAGCTCATCCTGACATGACCCTCTAGCATGACAATGCCACCAGCCATACTGCTCGTTCTGTGCGTGATTTCCTGCAAAACAGGAATGTCAGTGTTCTGCCGTGGCCAGCAAAGAGCCCAGATCTCAATCCCATTGAGCCCGTCTGGGACCTGTTGGATCGGAGGGTGAGGGCTAGGGCCATTCCCCCCAGAAATGTCAGGGAACTTGCAGGTGCCTTGGTGGAAGAATGGGGTAACATCTCACAGCAAGAACTGGCAAATCTGGTGCAATCCATGAGGAGGAGATGCACTGCAGTACTTAATGCAGCTGGTGGCCACACCAGATACTGACTGTTACTTTTTATTTTGACCCCCCCCTTTGTTCAGGGACACATTATTCCATTTCTGTTTGTCACATGCATGTGGAACTTGTTCAGTTTATGTCTCAATTGTTGAATATTGTTATGTTCATACAAATATTTACGCATGTTAAGTTTGCTGAAAATAAACGCAGTTGAAAGTGAGAAGACGTTTCTTTTTTTGCTGAGTTTATAATGAATGCTGACTAACACATAAACAAAGTCAACTCATAGCATTGCAAGAGTAAGGTCCTATGCAAAGAGAAAAACAAAATCTTGACGTCTTTAAATTGTCAATTACAATTACAGTGTTTCATATGCAGTGAACATGCTTTCCTTACATGCCTCTGAATTACATCAGGAAAAAAGTATATAAATTCATGTCATAGGGGTCACAATGTCTTATGTTTTCTCTATTGAAGAAACACTTACCAAACACTTCACAAGGGCCCTTCAACTCCAGCCCTGTTACACTGATGCACTACGCCATCACAATTAGCAAATCAAATGACTTGGACAGCCCATTAATGCACTATGGGTAACCTATGTGCTTCATTAATAGAAATCACCAGCATCACTGGAGCTGATGGGGTGAAGTCTGCTTTCCAATATGTATTTGATAGAGCAATTATGCATGCACAATCTAACTTGTGAAGATTAGATCGTCTTTTTTGAATCCATTATTTTCAAACATTAGCAAATGTGTCCCAAAATTCATCCTTTGTTCAAAACAAAAGTATTGGTTGAATAAATGATAAATGTTTTAATCTCCAATGCATGGGGACATTTATTTTTTTAATAAGACACACTTATATTTCCTGTAGTAGTCGTTAACCAGTTACTGAATGGAGACCCCCGTGTCGTTCTTCCTTAAAAATTCGACATTGTTCTGGGCTGCAGATGGCCTATTGTTCTCACCCAGTATGGTCAGGAAAAATATGGACTCTGACAAGTTTCCCCTCAAAACCAACAGTTTGGAAAAAAAATAACAATAGATTTCAATTCTGTTTAAGTTAGTTACAAATACTGTATGTGAACAACCATGAACACATAATACAATCTCTATGTATGTTGTGAGGTGTTGCTAAATAAGATGTTTGAAACAATTGCTTCAGTGGTGGTCAACCCCCCCCACACACACACACACACATCCCTCCCCTGAGTCTCCACGGCGGTTAGGCTATATCCCTATTGACGTGTATGGTATTGATCTTCAGTGTGATTCCATTCCAAAACCACACAGCTGTGAGACTCTGAATCTTAAAACAGAATATCTCAAACAAAGACTTCACATTCCAGAAAATAGGATTATATTCACTAGTAAAAACAGAAAAACAAATAATAATACCATCACCTCCTATTCATTGGACTAAACTGTTTTTGATTAATTAAAGCGCCATACTGCCTGGCCCTCAGGGCAGACTCAGATGTACTGTAAGCAACGCTGTGTGAAAGGGGGAGGGGAGGAGGCATACCTAGTCTGCTGCCTCTGTGACTATGGATGGGGCTTTACCAGGGGAATAGATTTCAGATTTAGGGATTATGTTGCTCAATCAGACTCTAAGAGATTATGCTATTTAGACAGACTAGGATATTACAACTATTTTAATGTTTTTATATTGTGTGAAAACAATTAAATTTTGTGATTAGAGTTTTTCACTAATCTCAGATCCATTCAATTTTAAAATGTGTACAATTTAATTGGCCCTATTTTGCCCTATTTGGCTCAATTTCAATAACCAACAAAAATATGATGAACTGAAATTCACAAGAGTGGTAACAGTGAAGCCTGTCTGGATACAAATTGTTATGTTCACAGGAACAGAATGTTACACATTTGGAAAGGATAAGAGCGTCTGCTAAATGACTTAAATGTAAATGTAAATGTAATCTGAATCAACGAATGCACTCATCATACATTTGCACAAAAACAAGTGTCATCATCTGAAAGTTGCAGTTTCAAAGATTCATATTTTGATTATGCTGTTAATATCAGTTGGTTGTTACGAAGAAGAAGAAAAAACATATTTCATTGGGGTCCCTCTGGTGCCCAAAACCTCTTAAATGAGGGTCAACCATAACCTGCAGCCTAGACTGAACAAGCACTTGCGGTGGCGGTTTACACTAGTTACCATAGCAACAAAGTCAAAATTGGCTCAATATGGTAAAAATTCATGAAAACTAAAAAGTACTTTCTGGTCTAAATTTAAGGTTAGGCGTAAAGTTAGTAGTGTGGTTAAGGTTAGGGTTACGGTTAAGTAAGGTTTAAAATCACATTTTAAGAAGATACATTGTAGAAATAGGCGGGGTTTATGACTTTGTGTTTGTGGTAACGACCCTTCATGACAGTGCGCAGATATAACAAAAAATAAAATAAGAATTGTTCGATAATCGTGGCTGGAGAGATTTGACACGTCTACCATTCAAATAACTAGCTCAATGACCATTTAAAGTAAATAAGATAGAAACAAGTAGAAAATCATACCTGCTCCTGATGAGAGCTAGTTTCCCAGTTGTCCAAGTAGCTATAGCAACACCATAATCTGGAGTGGCAAAGACAAGCTAGCAAATCAACTAGCTAGCAAGCAAGTGATTTTGAAACACAAAATCTGTCTGACATTCACGGTCATGAACCTCGTGTGTAAACAAAAAAAGATGTGTATGAATGAGGACGAAGAGGAGCTATTTTCTAAAGAAATAGAGGAAATTCGCAAGTAAGTAGTTAGCTAATTAGCTAACGTTAGCCAAACAAGCTAGCTAGCTGTAACTTTTTTCTGTCACATGCACATTCTAACGGTACCCAGCTATCTCTCGACTCTCAATATTGGTAACGTTAGCTATCTTGGTTATCATATTGGGCAAGCACCTGTTCCATTTTTCTAAATATATATTTTTTAATAATGATTGACATTGTTTTCTCCTCTGTTTGTTTTTTTTGTCTGTCTAATTTACCTGTTTGTCTGCTGCGGCGCCTAATGTGGAGGTTTTCACTGGGGAATCAATTGAGGGTGGGATTCTTTGGTCCAGATGCTTCTGTCCAAACCGATGTCTCAGAGTTACCCACTGTCAAGTTACTATCTGACCACACTGCTGAACTTATAAAGGTAGGTTACTTTAGTTTGTACATTGCTTGCTTATATAATAACTGTGTTTCTCCATACAATAAATGCACATGTTTATTACAAAATAAAGATTCAATTTATACAATCGAAAAGTTTATATTTTCAAACAACTCCAATTATTAGTATTATCCTTTTTGATTTGGCTACGTACAAAAAAACACTGCAATCAGAAGAGCAACATAGAAAGTGAAACGCCACGCCTGAGTGACAGTGACTTGTGCATTCCTCTAGATTTGCTCAGTGTTTCAATTCACTCTGCATCCCCTTTCATCTCAAAATTCCTATAACTTTAGGCCTAAATGCATGGCTCTTATATCTCCCCAGTCCCCCGCTGAGAGGGCATATGGAGGCTTTGTTCTGGGGAAGAAAATGTTAGCAAGGGCGCAGCAATGACTGCCCTTGCCTGCAGAGTTAAACAAATTGATTGGCAGGCTAGTAGATTTGTGGGGTATTCATCCTCCAAAGATTGAAAGTGATACCAATTCAACAAAGAAGGAACCAAAACAGAGTACAGTAGCTACTTCCTACTGATTCAAGCTGATTATGCTAGCTGCTGAGTTATACTTATGTCCCTTGTGCTTTAAAAGAGCACAGTCTTGATGTGTTTGCACCTTGTGTATTTGTCAAATTAAAGGCTATAATACATAAGAACATTAAATTCATTGGGGAGGCCTATTCAATTTATTTGAACGATGTAGACTAAACAACATCTAGCTTACAGTATAAGAAGAAGATGCATTTCAGTTGCTGAATTGTGCTGGAATGTGCTTTGGCTCAACATGCCTACATACAGAAATGTTGACTAATCTCCCCCTTTGTTTGTTAGAATATGGATACCCTGAAAAAAGACATTTTTTTGAAAATAAAGTTCATACAGGCACACTATGAGTCCAAACTTCAGCAAGAGGCAGAGTCCTTGTATACCAGCATGAATGACAAAGTGAAGAGTTTGGAGAATCATCATAAGGAGGTGACAGATATTTAATTTGTACAATTTATTTTGTTACATAAATAATTACCATGTTCTCAGTCAAATTGCATTATGCTTATAAACTAAACTAAACATTGTTTCATACAGAAAGTAAAAGTTATACGGCAAAGTTATCAACAACAATTCAATGATGCAATCCATGTGATCAGAGGCAGCTACCAGGTATGGACACATTAAGCCTAGTGTGTTACAACAATAACATGTTTCACTGTATATTGTCATAACTCTTATTGTATCCCAAATACTAAAGAGCATTGCATGTCTCTATCACCAAGTTTTTATATACTTTCAAAATATATTGACTGTGTATTTCAAGCATTTCGCTACACCCACAATAACATCTGCTAAACATGTGTATGTGAACAATAACATTTGATTTGACTGTGTTGTTTTATTTCAGAATTACTACCTTAAAAAAGGAGAAAATGTAGCTGCTGTTGCTAGTGAGACAGGGAGACTGAAAGATCTGATGAATGAGATCCAAGAGAAGAACTTGAAGATCACGTGTATGAGTGAACAGCTGAGGGAATATGAGGAGAGAGTCTTCACACAGGTAGGCTGGGATCAGTGTGTTCTTCACTTTGCCCACTTACTCTAGTGATGTGAGTCACATGTTGTATTTTGTCTTATCCTAATTATAATCCAAATTAAGAAGTTAAAGAATTAAGAATATTCAAAGGTTCTGCTAGAGCTGCCAGTGGTGAACAATACGATTGTAGTTAATCATGGTTAGATAAAAATGCATTCAAGGGAGGGGTGGTGATATACACACCTTTTGTTTGACCAAAAGGTATTCATTTCTCATCAGTCATACCTTTTATGTGGTGAGTGACACCCCCCCAGAAATCAACATTAATTAGATATTTAGTATTACAAGGTGAGGTGTATTCCCCTAATTGCCTTGTTTTAATGAGGCCGGGCAGCCCCTCACTCTATCTCTCGATTCCTCTCTCGCCCCTCAGTATTTTAGTTTTGTCCAACACAAGTGGGACTCTACTGTAGGCAGATGGCAGGGAGCGTAGTCACACAAAACCAG
The DNA here is from genome assembly GCF_034236695.1 of Oncorhynchus nerka. NCBI lineage: Eukaryota > Metazoa > Chordata > Actinopteri > Salmoniformes > Salmonidae > Oncorhynchus > Oncorhynchus nerka. Next base: position 22,718,839 of record NC_088424.1, on the reverse strand, counting down.
CCTCTCAAAGTGAAACAGATGACTGCAGCTCTGGAGAATCGCTCCTTTGTTCTTTGTGCTAATGAGAGTGGTCACGGCCATGGGAGAACCGCATGGCTAATCACTCGTAGTTACCACTCTACGGCAGATGGTGGAGCCAGAGGTAAAGGAAGTAGCGTTTCTTCTTCAATCGCAGTGGAAACAGTCCCAGTCAGCCATGCAGTGTTTTGGGTTTTAGATACAGCTGTGTAGAGAGAACCAGAGACAGAGGGAACCCCCATAAAACAAGAAAAACGTGTGTTTATTGCTGTCACTCATAGTTAGTTAACTTTATCTTGGATGGGGAGAGAGACGAGGGGATGGATGGTGTTTGGTGGTGCATGAAGAGGTGATCATTTGTTGATGCCGATCGGGTCGGGGCTGTGCCAAGGTAGATGGAACGGTGCCCAGGCTGATTACAGAGAGGACCAACTGGGTAATCCTCTGTAGCATGACATGTAGCTTAGCCTAACGCGGCGTCAAAACTGCAGTGTCACACGCAACGCAAGCACTCCTAACCTTATAATCCCTCTAAATAGTTTTTTCATTATTTGATTAACGCTGATACAGCATAATAGTTTAGTCCATAGAGTGCATACAGTTCCTGATAATGTCAAGCTTATGAAGCATGGCTAACTGTGTGTTTCCTTTTTAATTCAAATGTGTCTTTTGGCAAACCTGGATGTATTGGGTGGCTCTCTGTTAAAAAAATCTATTGAATTCACACAGTTTTGGCATCATTCCAACTGAAACAAAAAGGCATTCATATTATTTTAAAAAGTTAGATTTCTTTACTCAAATATGACCCCTGCTCACAAAAGTACTGTCTTCTTTCATTATAAAACAAGAGGAGGAAACAAAACAAGGGAAAAGCAGGGTGGGGGGACCTTGAAGCATTGAAAGCCTTTGAACGCCTGCACACTGCACAGTCCTAAGTGTGACAGGCATGCAAAAGCCCTGTTAATGTCCAGGGCATGAATGGTGGCTGCAGCACAAAGTGGAGAGGGCCAACTGCGTGGATATCACAGGAACCTGATGGGCTCCATGCGGCTCCCAGTCTGCAAACTTCACTGCTCTGACATGTGATGTGATCCTGGTGACACTGGCAGCGCTGCCACTGAGGGAAGACACAAAGGCAACAAGCCCCCCCCTGGAAGCTGTGCACTCTTCAAACCCCCTGGTGTTGCCCAACCATACTCCCCCAGTCTCCCCCCTCAGCCCTGCCTAGTTACAGGCAGCGGTTGTTAGAGACCAGGGCCCAGACCGTGGGTGGAAAGGCCCAGCTGCCGCTTTGGACTTCCAGAATAAATTGACCTGAATGACAGGGGCACGCAAACAGTATGATATGTATTATCCCTGTCAATAAAAATGTCCCCATGAATTATGGTCTTTGTATATAATGTACTGCCTTCTTTCTTCTGGGCAAAGAGGGGTGAAAAAAAACTCATGGCCGGAGTTCTTTTTTGTGTGTCTCGGCTTTTTATTATTCAGGGGGAAATCGAAGGAGGCAGAAAGTTGTACGATTGCTTTGTTTCTGAAAAGGACTCATACTTGCCACGCTGCTTGAGCTGTGTGCCTTTTGTTTTGCGGATTAAAGCAAAAAGGTTAAAAAGGAGTTGTCATTTTTTTTTTTCAGATTAGCTGTGAGGCTGTGGATGACCTGGATAAAGAATGGCTGAGACAAGAGAATCAAAAGCTACAAGATGACATTGACTCCATGCACATTGTCATGGACCAGGTCCGCAATTCCTTGGAGGCTAAAGAGCAGCAGTTGGAAGATCTAGGTATTGTGGGGATTCTTTTCATTTTTGTAACAAATCCTATTCCCTGCAGTTTTTTAAGATCTGCTTATTGAAATGTTATAGGATTTAAGATGTTAAGTCATAGAATCTGGACCATAAAATCCATATTGATGTCATTCTGTGACTCAATAACTATGTTAAACTGTTTAGTGTAATTGATAAATCTTTACTTTTTAACCCCATATGTAAACTTCCTACATCAATTTCCGTTTCAACTAGGCTAATCATGTGCCCCCTGCAGCAGATATTGTCTGGAAACATGAGCTAATAACTCACAGTTTGGCAGCCATTGGTCAGATTGTAATGTTTGGCCATCTAGTCCACAGTGTGGGAGTCCTTCAAGAGAAAGTAAACAGTGCACAGGTGTATTTTCAAGGATCAGCGTTTTATCTCTCTAAATGTTTGATGTTCATTAATCGCTTATGTAACTTAGGTAACCATCTGAATATGTTCCCCCGGATGTATAGATACAAACGAAGCACAAACATATCTCACCTGATAAAATGTGATAGCGCCAAGGCCTCCGTTGACTGCTACATGTTACATTTCATATCGGATGGGGTTTTGAAGAGGGCACATCTCATTAATATGACCTTAACCATATTCTTAAAATGTGGTGTGTGGTGTCTGGCCAAAGAGCATTTCCTCTTTTATATGTTGTTCATTCAAATCAAGTAAGTATTTTGTATGTGCTGTGACTAACTACAAGAGCTTTATCTGAAGAAGTTGGGTGCAAAGTTTGCAAACCCACACTTGGTCCTTGAACTTAGTGTTTTAAGTCACCAGAGGAACAGTTGGTGGCAGGCCAAGCTCATCAAGGGTGGAATGCCAGGTCAGAACCCTGTCAGGACCCAGGCCACACTGGATTCAAGTGTACTTTCTCAGGCCACCGCCGTAACTCAATGGGACGTGGATGGACGTCATGTCACACTACTCTCTCAAACTCCAACAACCCTGTCTCTTAGGCCTACCCTCCCCTTCCACCCTATTCCTCTGATAGCCTGAAACCAGATGAAAGTGGGAGTGTTTCCTGTCTCTTGCTATCCATCTCAGATAACCAAAGTGCTCTTTTTACTTTTTTTCAGCACATAATCTAAACGATGTGAAAGCAAAGTTAGAGGATGAGAAAAAAGCTCTGCAAAAGGTACACGCAACAATGGTTATTTTGCAACTATGCATAAAGCAAAACATGTATGTACATGTAAAGCAAAAAGGATTACCGTGCATTGTTTTGTATAAAGTGGAGCGAATTAGGAGAAATGCTTACGGTGACCCTCCCTCCCTTCATTTTAATTCTAGATGACCAGTGACTATGATCATCTGAAAGTACAACTCAGCATTGAGAAGGACACCGCCAGAAACAAGGTAAGCATCCTTTCCCTTGTCACCAGTCTTTACGACCTCCAAGTGAGTCGATGTTGAATTTGGCTGGTGAGAAAACTATGTTTACAAAACATGTCTCAAAGTTCTCTACCCTCAACCCTGCCCATGCTGAACTGCTGTTCTATCCACATTACATGGCCTAAGAGGCAATCTTCCTGGCAGTGTTTGCAGTCCACTCATATAGAGTGGGAAAAAAGCCTTGCTAGCATATGCCAGGTAAGACAAGAGCCCTGATAGATTTCAGTGCAGGTGAATGTTCTGTTAGTTTTGTCATCAAAATGGAAGGATGCCGACACATTGCTGCGTCTCTCTTACTGTAAAGCAACTGGTAAGTGGAGGAAGACAATCTAAATGGTTTTATGAGGTATTATCAAGCTTTCACTGAGAAAACAAAGGTTAATATTTGACACAGTAGTGTGGTTCCATTGGCACAACATTTGGCGAATGGGCCTTAAAGGCCATGCTTTAATGTGTTGGGTTAGGATTATTTATCATTATTGATACTGTAAAGGTAGATGATCTGTTTAACAGTCATATGTGGTGTGAAACATGGAATTCTGCCAGATCATTTTACTGAATTGTGCTTGAAATTATAGAAATTGTGCAAGTTCTACTATTCATGCATGTCAACTCTTTTGAACAGCTCTACCCTACAGTATATATTTATTGGTTATTTAAAGGGCCAACCAGGTGTCGTATTGATTTAGTCAATGTAGAAAAATGCATTCTTACAAAACAACTACACCCTTGGCATTTTCATTTACAGAAGGTAGCAATCATTGCCCACAGAAATGGGTGATGTGGATTGTTGATAAAGCAAATATACCAGTCATAATTGTTTTTCTCAGCCCCTTCTCTTTTCACTTTAAAGATACTAATCAGCAGTGGTAGAATCTAAAAGCTAACACTTCCTGTGCTACTCTAGCACTCAATTTGGTCACTTCTAACACACTTTATTGAATGCCTTGCCCTGACCCCATAGGGTTGCTAGGATACTTACTTTAATTAGTTTAAAATTAAGTCTCACCGCATTGATTATTGTAATTAACTGCGCACCGATAAAAATAAAATATTAATTGTATAAGGTATAAATTATTTGTTAATTTGTCACTGAATACTTGAGATTTACTACAGGCCTTCTCCTCCCTCTAATCATAGTTTTCTTTGGACATACAAAACAATTGTCCACCTAAAAGATGCATTATTAGTATCCAGTAATAACCTAGGTCATTTTGGGACCTGTAGGTGCAATGGTTCAAATAAAAGTGAACATCAGAGAAAGCACTTAGTAAAAGGAATCTGAACATAGATACTGGGCTTCATCATAATCAAAACAACACTAATTGGCGATCTTGGTCAGAGGATGATCACCATTAGAAATACAGCAACACAAAAAGATTGGTTAGAGATCAAAAGTGTGGCTCGTTGATAGACCCTGTTCTCTTCACTTCAATAAACACCAAACAGCCAGGGATGAGTAGAGGTTAATGGTGTGTGGAGCAGATGGTGTGTATCCAAACTCCTTCTAAGGAGCAGCTTTAGTTAAAGACTTCTAATAAAGATGTCCTTAATGTAATTTCAATCATCAGTCAAAAGGATTATACATATTTAGTGTAACAATTCAAATCCCCCTCTTTTCAAATGTCTTTGTTACCGGGCCTTTTGTACCCTTCCTGTGACTGACAAACTCAATGTTAAGTGCTACTATAGTGTTTATGCATAAAAATGTAAAATGAAAAAAAAGAGGACGTTTTTCACATTATTTTGCTGACTTTGATCAATGAAGCAGAACATTTGCTTCTTCCATAGCTGTAGGGCCCCAAGGGAGAGACTTCCAATGGGAGGCCAAAGCCTAGCCGCTGAAAGCCCAGCTGGGTGTGAGCTTCAGCTACCCGTCAAGACTCACTCTCTCATCCCTGAATGTCACAATCACATAGAACACCAACAGTACATTGGCTTGCATCAAGGATAAATTATACAAAACATCTGTACTTGTGAGAACATCATTTTATTTTAACAGAAATGTATATGGAGCTATAAGGTGACATTTTCATCACGCAAAAGAGCACAGATCTGTGCAAAAGCTACCGTAAAACTCATAATCTGCAGCACAATTACCTTTTTAACTGTTTGATAAGGAGAGGATTATTTAAGTTTAGTCAACTAAAGTTTAAACTGTGGGAGTCATGGGATGCAACTGAAGCAATCAAGAGTTAGTGTTTGGAACTCGCATGTAATGATATGTCATCCTGACCCGTGTATTGCTCATGCAAAAATGTCGCACACAGTATATGGAAGGGCACCATGGGAGGAATTCTTGTCCATGTCCCATAACCTTTTCACTGTGGGATACTGTGGGACCCTGTACCAATTCTAGGCCGGGTGTGATGTGGACAGTCATGAAAGCAGGGTAGCGATACGTCAATCATACAGGCAAGTGCAGTCTGGCATCTAGCTTACCCTGTCAGGGCTCTACAGTGCAACCATTTGGCATGTATGCTACAGCATTAACTAGCTAAGTAAGTACAGAACCTGGTAACCACAGATGAAAGTTATCGTAATCCTTGTGGGAACTTTACCAGTAGTGTGCAAACACTTGGTGGCACAGAAAGAAAGGAAAAGGAAGAGTTTCTTCAGTGGATGTAGCTAAGATTCATGATATAGGCCTTATATAGGCTATATCTCAATCTTAAAAATCTATTCTTCTGGTGCTCCTAAACCCAGTGTTTTGTCATTGCTGGCAATTCTTATCATTAATACCTCAAGTATGTTTTGATTGTGCTCTTATTTATATGTGTGCTCCTAAGATTTTTTTAAACTTAAGAGCAACTGTGCTCCTTGTAAAAAATGTCAGCGTAGAATCCTGCCTGTGGGTCCTGTCTTGCTCTACCCACATTATTGTTGTGCTGAATGATCTTCGTGTCCACCCACAGTGTCTTTAGAGGGCTCTTCATTCAATGCAACCGAAGAAACTTATATCCTGGGTGTTGATTCTACACAATAGCATTTAACAAACACCTATCAAGGAATCAAGGCCTTCAGTGTCCTTTTTAACTAAATTGAATCATTTTCATTGGCTTGGTTTAAAAAAAAAACTTTTGTAAAGTGCTTTATCGCTAAAATCATTATCTGCAAAAGTACTTAAAGAACAAACCACAGTGTCATCATTTTACTCTCGTAATCTCTTCAGATGATAATCATGTGTTGCTAATGAATGATATTCAATGAATTTCTCAAGACTAGATCGATAAATCATTTGGTACTGTTTTATCATTCAGAAAATGTATTTTAAAGAAAATAGGATTGTTTTCTCTGTAACAACCTGGTTTATTAATTTCACAGATGAAGTCGCTAAAACAAGAGCTGGAAAAAGAAATACAAATCATTGAAGACTTCCGGAAGAGTGAGGTAAGTAACTGACATGACCTGGCTGCACACGTTTCGCGAGTCGTGGAAGCCGCCATTATATTTCCAAATTCCCTACAGGTAAAAACGTGCCACGGTCAAGTGCTGCTATCAGTGTCAGGATGTTTAGAAGTCTGGGTCTCTCCGGTGAAGGACAGTTAGTTCATCAGTGCAGACATTAGGCTCATAAAGCAAAGAGAGGGGATAATGTGCGCACGTGTTCTCTCTGTCCTATTGATTTTAGCCATGGGAGTTGGGTTAAAATACAACCTGTTCCACATAAGTCAATAGCGAAGTGAAATCATCAACGAAGTAAGTGTCTGTCGTGGCACTATTTCGAGACGACACAAGGAATGTGTAGGCAACGCCTTTTTGTTTCAGAAACATAAAACAAAAAGTGCTGAATGTTGCAACTTTAAAGTCTGCAAGCCTCATTATAGCATAACAACATATTGCTTCTACACTCACATTACCACAGCTGGATTTATTGACAGCACAAAATCTATACTTTGTTATAATTGTTCTAAATCATTTTGACACCCAGCTTTGATACCCCCCCCACACACACACACACACACCTACCTACCTCACCACCGCTACTATATTGACTATACAGTTTACTCAACAATAAAGCTGAAGCACTTCAGCAACATATCACTCCCACTTTTGCTTATTCATCCCTTGGTCTGGGGGGGAGGATGGGTATGATTCTGTCAACACACTGATCACATAGAGCCAGACAGCTTGTGTGTGTGTGTGTGTGTGTGTGTGTGAGATGCATGCAGCTGACACAACACGCTGATGGCTGGAGTGGATTGGCTAGCCTGATTTAATGGGCCTACACAATGAGTGGTTGAAAGTCCACTTCATAAACAATGACTTAACAATACAGGGACCATAGAGCCTGACCAAGTTTTTTTATGGAAAATATGTACTGTCTCATCCTACTCAGGCCATGGTCTACCAGTTGACAAGTTTGCTCTGGGTCCTGCTATTTTATATGGATTCAGTGCAATGAGCTGAGTTGTCTGTTAGGCACCAACAGTCATACAAGACGATTTTGCTGGGAGGTTTTCTCAGTACCTAAATGGTTATAAAAGAAAGAAAAATCAATGATGATCAAACTGGAAAATGTTATGGATTCACAGTTGAAGTCGGAAGTTTACATACACTTAGGTTGGAGTCATTAAAACTCGTTTTTCAACCACTCCACAAATTTCTTGTAAACAAATTATAGTTTTGGCAAGTCGGTTAGGACATCTATTTTGTGCATGACAAATAATTTTTCCAACAATTGTTTACAGACAGATTATTTAACTTATAATTCACTGTATCACAATTCCAGTTGGTCAGAAGTTTACATACACTAAATTGACTGTGCCTTTAAACAGTTTGGAAAATTCCAGAAAATGATGTCATGGCTTTAGAAGCTTCTGATAGGCTAATTGACATCATTTGAGTCAATTGGAGGTGTACTTGTGGATGTATTTCAAGGCCTACCTTCAAACTCAGTGCCTCTTTGCTTGACATCATGGGAAAATCAAAAGAAATCAGCCAAGACCTCAGAAAAAAAATTGTAGACCTCCACAACTCTGGTTCATATTTGGGAGCAATTTCCAAACGCCTGAAGGTACCACGTTCATCTGTACAAACAATAGTACGCAAGTCTAAACACAATGGGACCATGCAGCCATCATACCGCTCAGGAAGGAGACGCGTTCTGTCGCCTAGAGATGAACGTACTTTGGTGCGAAAAGTGCAAATCAATCCCAGGACAACAGCAAAGGACCTTGTGAAGATGCTGGAGGAAACCGGTACAAAAGTATTTATATCCACAGTAAAACGAGTCCTATATCGACATAACCTGAAAAGCCGCTCAGCAAGGAAGAGATCACTGCTCCAAAACCGCCATAAATAAATCTGACTACGGTTTGCAACTGCACATGGGGACAAAGATCATACTTTTTGGAGAAATGTCCTCTGGTCTGATGAAGCAAAAATAGAACTGTTTGGCCGTAATGACCATCGTTATGTTTGGAGGGAAAAGGGGGATGCTTGCAAGCCGATGAACACCATCCCAACCTTGATGCATGGGGGTGCTTTGCTGCAGGAGGGACTGGTGCACTTCACAAAATAGATAATTTTCCTTCCTCATGATGCTATGTGGATATATTGGAGCAACATCTCAAGACATCAGTCAAGAAGTTAAAGCTTGGTCGCAAATGGGTCTTCCAAATGGACAATTACCCCCAAGCATACTTCAAAAGTTGTGGCAAAATGGCTTAAGGACAACAAAGTCAAGGTGTTGGAGTGGCCAGCACAAAGCCCTGACCTCAATCCTATAGAACATTTGTGGGCAGAACTGAAAAAGCATGTGCGAGCAAGGAGGCCTACAAACCTGACTCCATTACACCAGCTCTGTCTGGAGGAATGGGCCAAAATTCACCCAACCTATTGTGGGAAGCTTGTGGAAGGCTACCCGAGACTTTGACCCAATTTAAACAATTTAAAGGCAATGCTACCAAATACTAATTGAGTGTATGTAAACTTCTGACCCACTGGGAATGTGATGAAAGAATTCAAAGCTGAAATAAATAATTCTCTCTACTGTTATTCTGACATTTCACATTCTTAAAATTAAGTGGTGATCCTAACTGACCTAAGACAGGGAATCTTTACTAAGATTAAATGTCAGGAATTGAGAAAAACTGAGTTTAAATATATTTGGCTAAGGTGTATGTAAACTTCCGACTTCAACTGTATATGGTAAGGTATTCTTGTTATGGCCTGGTGCTTTATCCAAGCTGCTGAGGCTGGCTGTAGGCTACATCCTGTTGTTACGGATAAACACCTACGCCTTTTCTCCCTTTCTAAAGACAATGAGTTTCTGAAAGGTGACAAGAAGGCCTTCCTTTCTTTTTCTCTCAAACTGAGAAGAATGGAAACCCCATCCTGACATCCTTGTCTTAACTAGACTAACAACACAGCTATAATACACCCACCACTCACCATGGCAAATCTTAGTCTTTCCCTATTCATTCATTTCCACATAGGAACCAACTGGCTCTCTGTCTCAAGCCTTTATAATGAGACCTGAGTTAGTCCTTCAGATTATGGGAACATACTCTTAAAGACACAATATTTAACATTTTCTGCTGTTTAATGAGCATTTAAAGGAATAATTATTGAGGAATATAACTTAACACTTTTATGAGCATACATATCCCCAGCCCCACCCCTCTGCTTACAGAACAAAGTGGCAGGGTTAGGCTATTGATATTACAGATGCCTTTTTGATACAAAAGACAACCAGATATGTCTTGAGAGTCAGAATTTGGTCTTTGAGGACTCTCAGTTTCTTAAGAAAAGCCGATGTCCGGCAGTGACCTGACTTGACCTGACCTTCACACGCCCCAGACCATGTGCACTAAATCAGCTAACATGGCCATTCACAATGCTGCCTTAGGTTCTGATTATAACGGCCACTAGTTTGTTTAAAGCAACCATTGTTAGACCTGAGTTAGTGGGATGACTCAAAACATAGGGCCCCCCCAGAGCCATATATATAGAGTGTTCGGCAAGGTTTTAGAACGGCTGCCATGTTAGTGCCTGTATTCTTGGAATGTTGGTGATATAACAACATGAGCGCCACCTACAATTCACTATAAAATGACTCTCTGTAAACATGCAAAACTGAGCAGCGATTTTAAGACATTTTTATTGATTCATGATAATGTGTATCTTAAGTTTGTACTGTGTTGTGGTGTCAACAAATTGCATATCTGCTTTCACTGGATATCTTCATAGGTGTTCTAAAAACTATCAGAGATACAAAATTTAAAAAGCACAATGCGTTTATAGCAACAGCTATAGGCTATAGAGGAGAAAGTGACGTTCTCGGAATGTTCAGACAGAAACCTCATTAGCCAAACTCTCGCTCTCTCTCCCTCTCTCGCTATAGGGGATAGGATATAGGATCATGTATATACACTACTGTTCAAACGTTTGGGGTCACTTAGAATTGTCCTTGTTTTTGAAAGAATTGTCCTTGTTTTTGAAAGAAAATCACATTTTTGTCCATTTAAAATAACATCAAATTGATCAGAAATACAGTGTAGACATTGTTAATGTTGTAAATGACTTGTAGCTGGAAAAGGCTGATTTTTAATTGAAAATCTACATAGGTGTACAGAGGCCCATTATCAGCAACCATCACTCCTGTGTTCCAATAGCACGTTGTGTTAGCTAATTCAAGTTTATAATTTAAAAATGCTAGTCGATCATTAGAAAACCCTTTTTCAATTATGTTTGCACAGCTGAAAATTGTTGTTCTGATTTAAAGAAGCAATAAAACTGGCCTTCTTTAGACTAGTTGAGTATCTGGAGCATCAACATTTGTGGGTTCGATTACAGGCTCAAAATGTCCAGAAACAAATAACTTTCTTCTGATACTCGACAGTGTGTACTTGTTCTGAGAAATGAAGGCTATTCCATGTTAGAAATTGCCAAGAAACTGACAATCTCATACAATGCTGTGTACTACTACCTTCACAGAACAGCGCAAACTGGCTCTAACCAGAATCGAAAGAGGAGTGGGAGGCCCCGGTGCACAAGGAAAAGTACATTAGAGTGTCTAGTTTGAGAAACAGACGCCTCACAAGTCCTCAACTGGCAGCTTCATTAAATAGTACCCGCAAAACACCAGTCTCAACATCAACAGTGAAGAGGCGACTCTGGGATGCTGGCCTTCTAGGCAGAGTTGCAAAGAAAAAGCCATATCTCAGACTGGCCAATAAAAAGAAAAGATTAAGATGGGCAAAAGAACACAGACGCTGAACAGAGGAACTCTGGCTAAAAGGCCAGCATCCTGGAGTCGCCTCTTCACTGTTGACGTTGAGACTGGTGTTTTGCAGGTACTATTTAATGAAGCTGCCAGTTGAGGACTTGTGAGGCGTCTGTTTCTCAAACTAGACACTCTAATGTACTTTTCCTTGTGCACCGGGGCCTCCCACTCCTCTTTCTATTCTGGTTAGAGCCAGTTTGCGCTGGCTCTAAACCTATCAATGTTACATTGAGCTGGGTGAGTGGAATATGAATTTCAGTCATCCAAAATGCTGTAATAGAAATAAGGCCATGCTCATGAAAAAATAATCGTCCCCCCTCGTCTAAAACGGCAACGACCGCACAGTACTATGTGACTCTGGGTCCCCCCATTTATAAACTCAATTTAAAAATGGGGGGCCCCAGAGTCACATAGTAGGGCCTCCAGAATCCTATTGTTCCTTTTTTCACAACTGATGTTCAAGGGATAACAATGTGAGTTACCAAAACTGAATAGCCATGTTTTAATTTCAGAAACTTGCTGTGGAAAAGGAACTTAATGAGAAATTGAGTGCAGAGAAGGAGAAACAAAAAAGAGAAGTGCTTGCTCAGGAGGCCGTCTTAAAAGCTCAAGCAGCAGAACAACAACCTGTGGTAAGATTTGCTCTCCTCAATATCCATGACATGATTTATACTAAGCAGGAGAAGACAACCGCTGAACACATTATTGGAATGTTCACTAGTTTATTTCTATAGTTTCAGGTTGCTGCAGGGGGGGAGGAGTTGATCCAACAACTTAATGAGCTAAAAAAGATGGAGACCTTACAGAAACAAGATATAGAGAAGTATGTATCTACTTTGTCTAATCTCATTTTGGGTTGGAAAGAAGGGACATGAATAGGTTAGACAATTACATGTTATAATGCATTATCTACTAGTTTTACAGTGTTGATTGCAGTGTTAAAGATCAGCCTTGCTATAACACAATAATTTATAGTAGGATCACCTACCACGCTAATCTCAGTGCATGTCAGACTCCGTGCATCTGGCTCAACATGGGATTTAATTCGCTCACACTGTATTTTACTTTGTTGTTTACCAAAGACTCCAAAAGCAGTTGTTTCGCTGTAATGGAATATGGGAAAAGAAATTTGAGATTCTGAAGGCGAGGTATGTATGAATGTGTTTTGACTTTGACTTAGCGCATAGAAAATTGATCATAGAATGTCAATTGCATCTTTTATTCAATAAAAAAATATTGAGCCAGTTGACGTTTTGTTTAATAATATTGAAATGTTGTTTTTGAGCAAATGTTTCTCTCAAACATCCATTGTAAGTTTCCATGCCATCAAAGATGAGATGTTCTTGCGACAGACGTTACAGCGGCAGGCAGCTTCACTGCAACATGCCTCAGTCAACTACATGGTGAGGAACAAACCATTCATAATGAGATTTTAGGATGGATCTTTAGGGATAGTGCATGTAAAGAGGTACCTTTATCCAAATGTATTAATATAAGGGCAGTACAGTGATCTGAAAAGAGCATGTAGTAGGGATACAGTACATTTCACTGAGTATAAAATTCAAACAATTACATGGGCTTTGGCATGATTTTTGTCAGCCAATTCCATGGCTCAATCACCAGAGGAAACCAAAACCTGTGTAATACACACACACACACACACACACACACACACACACACACACACACACATGCACACACACACACACAGTCTTATTTTTCAAATGGGTACATCAGAGCACACAGATCAGAGTTTAACAAGTGCAGCCCCATGAAGCCCGTCATTTAGTCCTTCATTGGATGTTGCTTAAGAATATTTATAGGTTTGGGTCCGGCTTTTTTGTTTGTTTCCCCCTCTTTTCCACACATGGCTGTTCACCATGAGCAGTCAATCATTAGAAAGACAGTTACGATGAAAGCCAAAGATGTTTCTCTAAAAGCTCACTGGTGTCAAGATTCAAACGCTATGGATGTGAGCTGCACAGTGCTATACACTGATCACACTGCAAAGCTATCACTCTAAGCATCAATGCAACCCATTGCAAACAGTAGCCTGCTCCAATTATAAAGGTATATTGTATTATGAATGTCTATTTTATTTCCTGTAGATGGACAGTGCTGGTTCTTACCAAAGTCCTGTGTACAACGGATTCAAAATGCCGAGCAGCTATGCCACAGGGACACCTCTGGTTTGTATCAAAAGGAAAAGGCAGAAATGTATTCTAACTTCTTGTGTGTTGGATTCTTTAGCTAAATGTGTTTTCTGTGTCAGCCCAACATAGGTACTGGAGGTTTTCAGAAGATGGACAGAACCGGTGAGATCATGGACATCAGTGTGTTGAGTGGCAGAAGAACAGATTGTTCAGGTAACTCATTTAACTGACTACTAGGACCAAATCCTAACCTGAGACATGCATTCATAACTCAAACTTTGAAGCTTAAGTTCCATTGTCATTGATGCAAGTATGTGCTTCTAATGTTTGGATTCAGCCCCAACATGTCAAATAAGAAATGACCTAAATACCTTTAGAAAATACATTAAGAAATTGATTATTTCAGTATCCCTGAAGGTGTATTGTTTTCAATAAAGAGACACAGTTACTACCTATATGCAAACATCTATATTTCCTGTCCCAACACACAGTGTAACTTCCCTGATGAAAAATTACTTTGAGTTCATATAGATACATGTCCATTTGCCTTTGGAAATGGATTACAGATGTATAGGATTGGGATCCCTTGTTAACGTGGTATCAGGAGTGACAGAAACAGGAATCAACCTGGCTAAACTCCCTTTAATCTTCCTGTTTGTGCACTATTGACTTTCTGATAATTGGGATCCCCACTAATGAGCTTAGCAGACATGACTAGGCTGGATAAGTAGGAGGCTTAATTCCTTCTGTCAATATGAAAGCTCTCTCTCAGACAGAACTATCTGATGCACAGAAGCCAACAAATTAATCTGATAGATTACTCTGTCATCCTGCTGAAATATGTAGCCTAAACAATCCAATAACCTGAGAACATATGTCTGTGTCATTAGGACTAGCTACTTCCTCCTTTCCCTTGAACACTTTTTAATGTCACAGATATGATATTATTCAAATGTCTTAGACAGCCCACTGTGTAACTTTTGGTTAAATGTATCCATTCAAATTCGATAGCAAACATGGATATACATTTTATAATTCATAGTTTATTATGATTAGCTGTATAACTGTTAGTTGTACTTGTGTTAATTCATGTTTTTAGTGACTTTATATCAGGTCATTTATTTGTATATTGGTAAGTTTATTTGTATGCTTTGTGAGGTTTTATGACTTGGTCTAGCCCTGTCCAAGTGTCCATTGATACAGACCTAGCTTTGTGTGAGAGGTCCAAAGGGCCCGTTGATGCAATAGCGTAGAGTCAACATGGCTGACAAACAGCATGGTGGAGGGTGACAAAGTTGAAAAGCCACTGGTCTTCAGACCGATTGGTCCGTGGGCAATGACCTCTACATCATGCATCCAGCCCCTGACTAAACCATGGGAATTTAGCCCATAGATCACCATTGACAGTCCATAATTGAAACATTGGAGATAAGGCACCAGCCAGCATACAGGTCTTGACACTTAGTAAGAGTTGGCAAACACTGTTGTCACACATCAGATTATGTGTATTCTGTGGGTCAGTAATCCAAGATGGTCTGAATGATTTTGGCCCTATATTGCACGCTCGTGCTCTGTGTCGTGCTCTTTGATTGCTGACCAGTTGAGTGGAAAAGGTTCACATACTGAGTGGGTGGTGGGCTTCCAATAAACAAGGAACGTATATTAAATTGCTCATAATACAGGCTAAGCTTTAGGCAGTGATTTGAACTGTTTGTATAATTGTTGATCATATCTGTCACTTATACATTTGAAATAGGCCTAACTCTAGTTGTTCTTATTAATATAAATTAATATTATATTCATGCATATTGCTTTAAACATACTTTTGTCATTATTAGCAATAAGGACCCAGTGTTTGCTTGTAATCTGTATAACATTCCAATATTTTTTTTTATCTAAACACATACAAGTTAGTGGTATCTAAAACAAAATTGTAAAAGGGAACACATTTTATATTTTTATGGCAAGCTGTTTTAAAATGCTAAGTGAATTTACCCCCCAAAATATCCTCAATAATGGGCTGTTAGAAGAACATACACGGATAATACATTTTGTCCGTCTTTGTCAGTGAATACGTCTGGCCCCCATATGCTTCAGTACAAAGCTATGTGAATAAGGCATTTACAAACCCAGGCCTACCGCATTAAACTCTATTACAATCTTTGTTCATGGTAAGTTATCAGTCTCAATTAATCAACTTCAACAATGGGAATTCTGATGTGTTCAAGCACCCTGAAACCTCTAGGTCAGTAGAAGGGCACATCAGAGCCCCGTTCTCAATTCAGCATCCTTTTCATTTTATTGCCTTTTCCATGTCTTAAAACATTGTTTATCTATATACAATTTTCATATTTGAATAACTACTACAAATAGAAGCAAGAAAATAAACCAAAAAGATTAGAGAAAGAACCTAAATGTTCTTTATTCAAGGGCCTCATTGGCTTTCTAGTTAATAAAAAGTATCCTAGTCACTCCCTAAGGACCATGTCCTCTGTGCTGCAATGTGAATGGTATTGTTATGGCCATTCCTCTGCTGTTGAAAGGGGGTAACCACTGGTTTGATTCAGTTACACGGTTTAGTAAAGTTCCCCCTCCCACTGCCTTGGGGTCTATGGAGCGTCCCTGACCTGTTTAGAATTGGCCAGGGAGATGTCATGTCGCCCCTCCCATGGGCAGTACCCAAATTCATGTTATTGGTTAAAAAAAATTACTTGGGATGGTGAAACCACTGCTTTTGAATCACAATTTGTTGAACCGGACAAGAAAAATACACATTGTAAAGGTGGGAATCAATCCACAAGGATGGATCAATAGTCCAGACTAAAAGTGTCAATGATCTTTGAAATAAGAAATAATACTCCAAAAAATGGAAACATTTGTAAAATGCTTTACTGCACACATTGAGTTTCATTGCAAGATGATACATCCTTATCATGTCATCCTGTAGGTTTAGAACAATGATAATATCAGAATCCCAATGACAGTTGTTTTAACGTTTTTTCTTACAGCCCATGATGCCAATATATTAATGCCACATTATTTTATTATAGAATCCCAGATTGAATCAGGAGATGAAGAGGAGCTGTGTGGAATTCTTCCTCTTCCTTGCCTTCTGTCCCATACCAGGCAAAGAGCATCCCTCACATCTGCAATCTGCACCCCTTCAAAATGACAAACCTATACCAACATTTATGCTTTACAGACAATTAAACAAATTAGAAAGTTACACACATATCTGATGCATTTCAGTAGCCTAAGGCTGCATTTACATAGGCAGCCCAATTCTGATCTTTTCCACACTAATTGGTATTTTGACCAATCACATCAGATCTTTTCACATCAGATCTTTTTCAGAGCTGATCTATTGGTCAAAAGACCAATTAGTGAAAAAAAGATAAGAATTAGTCTGCCTAATTTTTCTCTCTGCCCCATGCAATATTTGTACAGTTGCAGTAAATCAGTTTTAAAACAGCAAGATTTTCTTTCATCCTCATTGGCAAAATGTGTAGAATTGTAGGAAGTTAACTGTTTTTTTTTGTGGGGGAGGCTTGCTCAGACCTTGCTTGGGGGGGCCTGCGAAACTGTGGTACACCACTAATCCAGCCAGCCACATCTCACTTTCCCAGGCTGCATTCAGAAAAAAAGCCAAACCCCCACAGTCCGCTGCTGCAGGCCCCTTTCATGCCAAACCTCATGACATTAAACGACAGGCTTAAAATCAATTAGCAATTTCTCCTTCAATTGGATGTCATTTATTACTGATGATGGTTAGAATATGACTCTTTCACTGTCTCACAGTCCTCTTTATAAACATTATGTGATTATACATTAACTTCTTGTTATTTTCAACAGTCCATCATTTGGTGACTTTAATAAGACACTTTTACATTCTAGCCGGTCATTCAGTAAAACACTATGGGCTGTAGGGTAACCATGTTGTCATAGAAACTGCTGGCATATATATTATGTCCCTTAAAAGTCTCAGGAGGGTTTCTTACTCAGGACGTTTGCCTCTTTCAGAGCTTCTGCATTGGTTGTAAGACAACAAAGTGGGGAATTTTTGTTGGACTTAAAGTAATTGCTTTCATTAAATGCTGGATAAATAGCAATTGCTGGTATGGTGGAGTCCAGCAGAGTTTCAGCATACAGGGTTAATCAGAGTAAGTGCTGGCTGGAAACCTTCCCAACACCATGGCTCTCAGCCATCTTAACAAGTCCCCAAGTTTATGGTCACTTAGTACAGAACTACTCAGTTCAAGCTTTACCATTTGATTCAACTCTTTGGAATAGAATGTGAAAAACTGATTGTTTATAGCACAAGTTGAATAGACCCACTGTCTGCAAGTTATACAATCCCTTCCAATTATAATAATATATGCATTTGTCATTATTGATTTACACCATCTTTTATTCAATCTATATAGTCTACTTTCCTGAATATCTTTGAAGTATATATGGTTACTTTTTGTAAATGTATACCAGTTCTTCCATTAAAATATTATCAGAATGTAAACCCGAACGTCTTGTCTTTTGAAATGTAACCATTTTGTTTTCACATAAAGCTGAATTTATCCGAAACGTTTTGTGCCACTTGAATCTCAGCTGCATTTGTCTTGCAAATGCATCCCTGCTGCGCAATGCTTAGAATAGGAAAAGAGATCAGTTGGACAGCAGTGAAGTTCAAACCAGCGAACAACTAAAGGGCCTGTTTCATAGATTTCCTTTTGTGAATATTAAAACGAGACCTGGTGAAAAATGATGCATGCTTTTACACTTCTGGAACCTGGCAACTGAGGGGAGAAAAAAAAACTTTGAAGAACTAAATCTTGGAGAACAAAAGAGCTGGACACATTTAGCAGGATTGCAACGAGTTTTGTGTCCCAGGCACATGACGTGCATCACGGAAACATATTGTATCGAAATAGTTTTGAGGAGAATACTGGGGATGAAAGAGAAAGGGTCTCTTTGATCAGCGCCCTGGGGTCCCCAGTTCCCCGAATGCGCTCAGACTGACTGCAAGGCGTTATTCACTTTCAGCTAGACACACTTACATTGCCTATGAATGAAATTAGCATATTTGTAATTTATCACATTTTTTTCAACCTTTTTGTTTCGTTACTCAAGGTAAAAAAGTAGACTAAATGAAAGTAGATCAATCATCAACGGAGAGAGAGGGAGAGAGCCAAGCAATTCAGTTTCCCAAAAGAACGTTATCAAAACTCAGTTCGATGATATGTGAAACAAATGTGTTCTCGGCATAACTTTTCAAAAACAAATTTTATTAACACTTTCAAACTGTTTGTTGTGGGAATGTCATAATATGCCAACTTTTATTTACATTTAGAATTAGAAACCTTAAGTTTGTAGACTAATAATGTAGCCTAACTGTCAGGAATCAATCAGATCTACCAAAAAAGTTACATCTCTTATAATTACGTTTTTGGGAAATGTAATGGCATAACAATTGTTATCATGACTCCTTCTAGGACGTAAGCCGATAGGAAAATATATACTCGTTTATAATCAAACGCGTTGTCCTGTGAACGTCCAACACATATGGTCACTGGATCCTTAGTGTGAAAGAGCGTTAATGAAAGGACTCTAATATTTCATATGGGGCACGCAAAAGCTGTGCAAAATGCCTCTCATATTAAGCACAATATCCACCACTCTTTCAGTCGAACAAAGATCATAGCAAGACGTCTTTATGGCTAATTCAGTCAAAAGCCCATCTCCCATTCCCCCGTGGAAAGGTCAGTGTTGTTGTGTTTGGTCCACCAAGGGGGCTTTTTCAGCGGAGAGTCCAAGCCAGCTGTCTCTGTCATAGTCCAGCTATTGGGAGAGCGCACACTCTCATGCTTGTTATATTGCTATAGGTCTACTGATTCAAACATTTTGCGATATAGAAATTAGTTATTTACTTTTGTTAAACAAAGTCCCCAACATAATTAAACAGGAGGTATAGTTTGTCGAGTTTTTCTAAATAATACATGTTATTGGAATCTTTAGAGGAATACCACTCAGATATGCTGTACTATTATCATAAACATTTCAATGTATCTCAAGTAGGCATAAGTGCCTATATGCTTCCCACTTCATGAAATACTTCAAATGTTACGCACAGTTCTATATTTTTCACCCATGAAAACATGGTTGACATCAACATGCCAATGAACAGATGATAGAACACATAAGAATATGAAGAGAGAATTACTGATACAGTAGTAGATGTGCTGATTTTTGTTCTATATCTCGCTGATATAGGCTAGGCTTCTTCTCACTTGTTTGCTTTTCCGTTACAGTCAAGACGTCCTCTCATTTTCACTCTGATCTCACGCTCCATCAAACATCACTCTCGCTCCATCAAACATGACTCTCACTGAGATTTCACCCACCCAATGAGCCACTCAATCTTTAAAAAAGTCCGCGTCTTTTGTCAGTACAAGCTCACATTCAATTATTATTTATTGAACGTCTTGGTTTAAATTGATTAAACAATGTTAAAATACGGTACATGCTGAGTGGTGGTTTTTAGATGCCTCTCATTTGTGCGCTCATCTTAATGTGCCAAATTATAACCTTAATATCTGCACATAATTATCATAACTTAAGGTATGTGCGCGTAAACTTCCGTGCGTATTAAGAATCGGCTATGAAACTATCCATTACACGTAAAAGTATTGGATTGGTATTTTTATTTAACCATCATGATCCTATAACGACATGAACTAAAATGCCAACCCTCCATAATTAAATTACTCTTTTGGGGCTATAGACTATTGTAATATGGGGTAACGTTGACACTCTACTACTACGTGTAGAAAATGTATGTTAGCTAACCAAAGCCCATATAACTGAAATATTAACAACTAACGAACAATTGACGAACAAGGACCATGTACAAGGCATGTGGTTACTTAAGTCTATAACCGGTCTTGGCGTAAAAGAACAGAGAAGCTCTCCATTAGCACCCTTACATTCACCTGTCCATTCATAGCTGAGGATATATCTCCATGCGCAAAACGGTCACTGATTTTGGTGTATTTATTTCTTCCCTTTGGGTCTACAGTTTGGCCTACGACATTTTTCATCATTAAATGGGGTTCATTTTTCAGGGAAGGTTATAAATGCACCTTGCACCTTGCACCTCCTTGCACCATCTTGTACTCGCGCGCATTGGGGACACTTGTTGCCTCGATCACGTTTGTCTATTGAGAAGTGAAATATCCCCTAAAACACACAAGTTACCATCTCGAGGGCTTCCCCAGTACAAAAGACTGGTGCCTTAGCACTATATGCTTAATGGATTTAGCCATGGAGGCTTTAATAAAGGTAAAACGCGGTCTTTTAAAAGTTGGAAAGGGTCCTTTATTTGCTTTAGATGGAGTACTTGCGCACAAACCAAAGCGCGCCTGGGCATTGACTCGTCCTTTCTTTCAGGAAGCAAAGCGACCACCATAGCTTGTTTCATTACAGCATAAGCTTTTCATCACCCTGCTTTGTTCTGAATGAAAGTAATGCTGTGAATTAAAGAAATGACAATATTTTCTATCAGCTTGAAAGTCCAAGAGAAGGGCCCTCGAGCTTGGCAAAAATCAGGCACGTCATTCATCATGTCACCCCGCACCTGTGGTCTTGGCATTGAAAGTACACAAACCTATTCCTATTAACCTAATTATTCAAAAACGCCACAATGGTTGAAATAGAGCAGGTTGAAGTCTGTTTATTGGTCGTAAATGTTTTTTTTTAAGATCTCCCCAACCTCTTTGTTAGCTCGGCGCGGAGTCCGCCTCTTCCTTTCAGACAGGAGTAGCCCTGGAGTTTTCCATTTTCAATCGTAACATCTGCTTAATCTTACGGATCAAAATATGGAGACAAAACATATGTAATGGAGATTTGTAAAATCCTGGTAATGAGTTATTAACAGGAGAAAACAATGGCTCAGAATGGAGAGAGCCTTACGGTAACAAGAGTCGCCAAATGAAGCGCCTGACATTTTCCTTGTTGGTAAATGGAACCTGTTTGAACGCCAGGTGATGGTAAGAAAATCAATGTCCTTAGGAGCCAGGCTAGCTCTAAGTCCTTTTTTCTACTTGAAAAAAATAGCAGACATACATTTAATTGGCTTATCAAGGCACAGCAAAAGGCCGCAGTCTAATTGCCTGCAGATAGACCGGGGGACAAAACGAGATTGAATGTTTGCTGGATCGTAATAAAGCTTTCAATCCAAGTGTATCATTGAAAATGTGTTTTATTATAACAAAACGTCATGCTTTACAGTTCCCATATTGTATCTAGACAATGGTTTGGGACATTAAAGACGAGAAAACCATGCCAACACGTATTGGAGACATTGTAAGGACCTCTCTCTTTGCTTGTTTTAAGCAGCTGCTGTCCAGGACCCAGAAGCACAAAAATAACAAGTTTGAAATACCAGGTGCATCCTATAAGAAGGTCGACGGGGATGGATATGTTACAGCCTTGGACATGTGAGTAATAAAGATATCATTTGGATTGTAAGGCGTCTCCACGCCATGTAAAAGGAGAGGCGCCTGGGCAGCGCGTTCTCTGGCAACCTCGCCCTTCCCTCCATGGGTCTCTGTACTCATTAACCCGGGCCAAGTCCTACACTCTTAGAAAAAAGGATTCTGGATAGAACCAAAAAGGGTTCTATGCTCGCTTTATATATAGCACCCCCATTATGTTTTATATAGAACCTAAATTGGGAACCCTAATATATAGAGCCATTTTGGTTCAGTGAAGAAGAAGAACCCATGGGGTTCTGATCAAAGAACCCTACAAAAGGGTTATATATAGAACCTTTAGAGATGTCATATATGAAGCAAACTTTTTGGTTCTATCCATAACCTTTTTTTCTAAAAGTGTAACACCTGTTGGCTAGCCAAGTCCTAACATCCAGAGTACCACAATAATCTATTTTCAATTATCACTGGTATGTGCATATGTTTTTCAATCATAATGTTGGGCCATTTGAACATTTTGGCGCTTGGTGCGAAAGGATTTATAAGGCTACCCACGAGGTTTACACTGCCCATGGGGCAGACTCAACTGGTGTTTGTTCAACCTCAACCTCGCAGCTGGTACCCCGATGCCACCATGGAGATACATTAATGAAAACGCGGGAGTTCGGGGGATTTAAAGACTCTGAGGCCATATTTTTATGCGCGATAATCCAAAGTATGAGCAGATTTACAGTTTATGAGAATCTTATTAGGCGTCCTTCCCAGTGCTTACCATACGCTTATTTGGGGATTATTATAGTATTATAGACAATGAATATAATGCATTTAATCATTTTACTTTCATCTGATTAATAGAGATATGACTGAAATGTGTTGGATATTATAATGTAGCCTACTTTCATGAAATAATATTCTTAGTGGTTGGTTTTCCAATATAGCCTAATTATTTGTAATTCTAACACTTGTCATTATTAACTTATCACAGCTTTTTGTTTTATATTTCTTCATATTTTTGATCTTCTACAATGTATGCTGAGTTGCATGCAAACTGATGCGCATAGGCCTGCGCTTGGTCATGGACACCCGTGTGCGTAATTTCTATTTTTTTGCAACAACTTTTAAATGGTAAAGATAGACTATATATATGATTTTTTTTAAATACACAAACACGTGTTCATTATGAAGAGTGTCGATATAATTGACAGTGAACAATGTCATAACACATCCATAAACCTTTTTTTTTCCAAGAGGGCAGACAGACAGACCGACACCGTGGAATTACTTGGGTCTATACGACTACCGCGCTAATAACATAAGGCTGTTTTCTATAGCTTGTGACACATTTACTGACCATAAACTTGCCTTGCATGCCAAAGCACCTCCGCCAGTCTGCAACAGGTAGTCAACGGCTACCCAAATGTTATAGGGAATTGCAAGCCTTTTCAGTATCACTAACTTATTCTGAACCAAATTGGAGCTTGGCATGGTTTTCCAATGTTTAGCCGAGTAAGAAAAGGAATAAAACCTGTCAGCCTGTAAATGGTGCTCTTTTAAGCCTTTGCCAAGACCAAGCACAAGAGTGACAAGATAGAGACCCAAGTGTTTCACTGCTTAAGCCCTTCCCTTCCGCTTGATTGGTATTGCACCAAAGGATGTTTTGAGGGGTTTTGAACTGTGCTTGCACACAAAACCACAATCGCTCTATAGCATTAGGTGCGACCAAACAATGATCCTACTGTTGTTTTATTGTTCTCTGCCACTTCACCAAATTAAATTTAAATGTTGCCCCCGACAAAATAGATGAAGACCAGCTACAAGACTTTCTGGGTCCTTTATTAAGTTTAAGGCTGACTTGCGAACATTTGACTTTCTAATGAATGTAATGAGATTACATGGTCTCTTGTGTGGTGTCTAGAACGCGGATAACTGCGTTGTTAATGAGGCGGTAATGCAATAAGAGATGGGATTATAGGTCGGTCCACTGAGATTCCTAAAAAGCACATGCACTGAAAACTTGTCAAAATATTGAACTGGAGAGTTTCAACGTAGAAAAAAGCACATATCTCATTATTTAGGAACAAATTCGAGTAGGATAATAATATTATCCATAACAATAATAAAATAACTATGCATAATAATAATAATAACAATAATAACAATAATACTATTACTACTAATAATAATAATACTTAGAAGAAAATAATCGAAATACAAAGACTAATCCAGAAAATGAATATACCTTTCTCTTTCCCCATCCGAAATGCAAGTGTTATCCGAAATGCTCTTAGCCAGATGGTTGAATGAATGTGTGTTTGCAAGTTTGGGCATAGGCATATATCTGGGCTACCACTACATAAATGGGGGAGAGCTGACGTAAAAATGGCAAGGGAACACTTTGGAAGGATGCCGCTACCGCGGGAAAATGTTGCCTTGAAGCACCTGCAGCACATTGAAGAAAACAGCTTTTACAGCAAGCAATCGGTTTAGTCATGCCCCTTTAAACAATATAGTAGACCAACATAGTACAACTATGGTTTATAGCTGCAGGCCCTGGTATTTTAAGCCATTGAATTGTATCTGCATGTTTGTTTTCATTTACATCTGCTTTGCATACCCAATTTAGATTTTTTTTTAATGAAGTTTGTTGGTGTATATAAGTTACATTACTAAGACCTACGCAGGTCACAGCTTTATACAACGTAGGCCTCTAGAAAATGAGTTATCAGTCTCCATCATCAGATACCCAGTATAATTACTATTTGCTAATTAAGTACTTGCATATGCGGGCTTGGGTTGAGAGGCCCAATACGTCATGCATTTAAACTTATACTGCTGGATATCACTGACTTTCAGGTGAACAACCACGTTCTAAAATATAACTTTAGTTGACTTATTGATTAATGCATGTTGATTGATTGATTGATTGATTTATGCATGTTGATTGATTGATTGATTTATGCATGTTGATTGCTTGTTGCACTGTTGTTATGCATAATAACTTTCCTTTTATGAGTATGATCTTCAACACATGGAGTTAAAAATGACATGTTTTGTATGTGAGCAGGAGCCTATGTGGAGGAAAGTGGTATAGACCAGACAACACAATGTATTCATAATTTAAAATATACATTTATTCTCAGATTGCATATAAATATAAATTATTTTAAAATTTATTATAAAAATAGTTTGGTTTTCGTATATTCATCAATGTTAAATTATATTATCATCATATATTATCATGAAAACAATTAAATACATTTTGCTACATATAAAATGATTGCCCAGCTGCCTTAATTAGGAGAACATTGACAAATATATATTTACACGTAAATAATCAACGCTAAAGACAACGTTATATATTAACATGGATTTACAATGTGTGTATAACAATACGTTCTTTTAGACATAAACATAACATTTATTGGGCTCAGGTTAAGCTGAAAGGAGGCTCGTTTTCAATGTTGTTCAGGGAAGGTTTCATGTGCAGTTTTCGTGGGTCCTCGGGTGTCCAAACTTTAGCGGTTCTAATGATGTTCTGGTCTTTCAGCTGTTTCTCGTCTGTCCAGGACAGAGAGTGGCCGGCAAGGGGAGGCAACCCGTAGTCAGGGTCACTTGGAGACGGAGATCCTGAGAAGGGGACAAATTATTAGTAATGGACAAGTCTTTCACAAATGAGTAACAATACAGTCCAAAATTAAGTCATTATCATTATCTAACCATATGGAAAACTTACTTGTTCCTCTGTGGCAAATTATAACTTTTTTGGGTTGAGTCGGTGCTTCACTGTCGGAGTTTCGGATGGGCATGTCCGACTGTACGAGCTCAGCGAGGAAGTTGATGTAGCCAATGGCCAGGCGCAGGGTATCGACTTTGGAGAGCCTCTTCTCGTATGGCAGAGTGGGGATGTGAGACCGGAGTCCCTCGAAAGCATCGTTAATGGACTGCATCCTCCGCCGCTCCCGGACGTTGGCAGCCTGCCGTAAATGTTGCATCTCCATATCGGATCTCATCCGCCTCCGCCTTTTTAGCATCGGGACATCTCCTCCCATCTGAGGCGACAGCTCTGAGGTGCTGTCAGTGCATTCATACGAGAAGGTAGAGGAGGAGGAAGAGAAGGAAAAGTTGCCAATTTCACAGTAGTCCCCATCGTGCGCTAACCTGCTGTCCTTGTAGTAATCTTGGAAATGGCTGGTGAGAAAATCGACATCGTCATCTAGAAACTCGTCGGTGTCCAAGTGGTCCCTGGAGGACTGGTCAGTAAAGAAATCATCCTCGTCAAAATAAGGGGAAGAGAAGGAGTCCAATCCTGTAAATGTATCTAAGACAGTGTCCATTTTTTTGCTGTTGTTTTCTTGTTGCCCAGTAACAACAAATTTGATCTTTGCGCTGCCTCTGGATGCTCAAGAGATAGTTCAGTTGAAGGCTGACACGCGAGGACTCTTATAACTACATCCACAGTCGCGTGCCATTAAGCAAACGCGTCAGCCAATCAGCGTTGAGTATACACTACACTCCGCAGCCGAATGTGCACCTAGAGATAATCTCTTACCACTCCGCCCCCCTCTACCGCGCAGTGTTTACCCCCCTCCTGCACTACATGGAAAACCGAACACAGGGCTAAATAGGCAACAAAGCATTACAGGGCCAATGACCAACTAAGTCCAAAACATGCAGCCACCTTACATTGTAGCCTACCTTTAAATCTTTACAATAATTTTAAAGAAAAGAGAAACCCACACTCTAGTCTTGCAAGTATCATTATTTATGTATTGAAGCTTAGCCCGACGCTCTTGGCCTTCGTCAGAGCTTTTGTGGAAGTTTGTATTTGAGCAAGAGCAGTGTAGTGTTTTTTATTTTATCTGAAGTAATCGCCCTATTCCCACCCACCTGCAACGAGAACTCAGAGCGGTAGATTCTTTGAATGTTGATTCAATACAATTATAAAGGGATTTACTTACAGACTAAGTGTCCATATCTGGTTGCATGCTTCCACAGCAATATATTATTATTATTAATACTATTAGGCTATTATTACTATTAGGCTATTATTACTATTAGGCTATTATTACTATTTGGCTATTATTACTATTAGGCTATTATTACTATTTGGCTACAATAATAGTGTAATAAACATCAGAGTCTTTTCCAAGGCTCCACGTCTTAATGATCCCATTGGTCTTTTGTCAATGCAATCTAAATCTGTTTCATCTTATTCAAAACCTACTTTTCGAGCTTTCAAGAACATACAACGTCTGAATTGAAAAGGCTTATATTACACTTAATGTACCCTTGCATCTATTGGGACTGAACAATGTGTAAAGTGAAGAAAAAACAACATTTCGATACTAGCCTAATTAAAGGGTCGAGCAATAACACCCCAGATAACAATAACACCCCTGCACATCTTAAAGCAGGTACCTTCCTCATTCAATAGCCGACCACTCATGCCTGCAGCAAACTGTAGAGCCCTTTGGTCTGATCACTTCATTACTAGGCCACCCTGCTATATTGGAGGATTCCAATTCCTATTAGAACCCATAGAACGCAGAGCAAAAAAATGTGCATGTCATTGGAATTAAAAGTAATTTTAGTGTTAGACAGGCAGACAAAATGATGTGTTCGTCAATCATAGGTTTTATGACGCTGCTCTGCCTACAAGTTGGCTCTACGCAGTGGACACTCGCTTGTTCACGCCGTAACAATGTAAAAATATACTACATATTGCAATAGGCTATTCCAGATAAATCGTTAATTTGGTTTGATCTCACGCAAAGATAAGGATGCAATCATATCCAACACCGATAGTGCAACAGGTAGGCCTATCTAAGGTAGGTCTAGTTAAATATTGGCATGGGGTAGACTATTTTTTTAGCAAAAGCATGCCGAAACAGAATACCAGGCATCGCTTGCACAATGTTCAAAACTTGCATAATTTAAAATCTCGTTTACATTTTTGTTACCGCTTTCACATTTAAGGTTGAATTCACATGCCTTTATCTAAAAATAGCCCATTTCTAATATAATATAAGGTTTGTCTTGACCATGTGTGCTGGAATAGTTTTCATTTTCAAGGAAGGTTTATGTATTAAGCTATTGTTAGTTTTTTCTAGACTGCAGAATGTTATAAAATAAGGATAGACCTGGAATTTAAAACAACATTGCTTAGTTACCTTGGCTTATATACATTAACGCGAGTTCTGAATGTGCATAAAAACGTGCTCAACATGGGATACCAAATAGACCATACTGCAAGAAAACTCGATTTAAATCCTTCAGGTGTTCAGCACCATAATAACAATCCTTCAGTCTAAGTGGTTCTACGAACATAAATAAATGCACCAGTAAGGAGACCGACTGCCCACTTATGACAGCAAGTATGGTTTTATTATGGGGAAACTGGTGACAGACAAATGGCAGTGTGGCCTCACAGTGAGCGTCAAAGAGGGTGTTTGTCAGACACCTCACAACAAATTACGCCGGTACCTGAAATATTGACTGGTCGGAGTCTATAGGACACCCCCATTCAGATTGAGATGGAGGGGGTCACTTTGTTACTTGAAGGCGAAAAAAAATATTTGAATGTAGGCTATGGGTCTTGCGCCTCGCCGCAAGCTGCTACACGAGGCAATAGAGGCACAGTCCGTGGGAATAACGCCACTTGCGCCTTGAGCCAGTCAATGCAACTCGTCCCATAATAATGAGCGCTGCTGCTTTGCACCTTGCATGCGCATTTTGTTATAGTTCTATGTGAGTTTGATTTTCTTGGAATTTAAACACGCTGATG
The DNA here is from genome assembly GCF_034236695.1 of Oncorhynchus nerka. NCBI lineage: Eukaryota > Metazoa > Chordata > Actinopteri > Salmoniformes > Salmonidae > Oncorhynchus > Oncorhynchus nerka. The sequence continues at coordinate 22,689,968 of NC_088424.1, read as the reverse complement.
TTAGAAGAGCTAAAATAACATATCATATATTTCCACATATCAAATATATTTTGGAATGAGACTGATATCAATCCATGATGAAAATAAACAACACATTTGCTTTAGTCATACTGGCTTAAATAATATTTTCGATTTTATTTATTAGTTTACATTCAATATATCAGCGTTATAAACTGGTCCACTAGTCTGCATGATTGTCTGTTGGGCCAGACTGGTACCTGAGCGCTGACTGGTCGTTAAGCAGGACTCTCACAAATTGCTCGCAGACAGGACCGTGACCGTCAACGTCACACGATCAATTCACCAGTGTGACAAAGCTCAGTGCCAGCGGACGCTGCAAAGCGAGCGCTGGCATGGGAACAGCAACACTTGGGTCTCTTCAACAGACGGCATAATGGTGAACATTATAAATGAGATGTCGTATTGCGAAGGTCATGGTGTATTACAATTCATGGTGAGGGAGGGCCAGTGATGCATGATTCCAAGACTCGATACGCGTAGGCCTACAGTTTAATTGTAGATTTTTCAAAGTAGCTTTACGCTCAGTAAAATTCTAAATTCACATATACTTACTTGCTGTCTGCTGTTGATAAAAAACGTTATGGATATTGAACATCTCTTTCTTGGAGACCGAAAAACTTACTCCAGTGCAAATGGTGGACATAATCTTCACAGTGGAGAGTCAAGATAAAGCCATGTAAATTTGAGTATGCAAAGGATTGGAGAAAATCAAGATAACATTAGAAACTAAACGGATTCAAACCGATAAAGAACTTGGAATGACGTAATAAATCTTACACTTTGCTAAGGAAGTTTGCAAGTGCGATGGAGCGCACATTTAGCCTATAAAACAAGAAATGATCAAGATACAATGTATAAATTGGGTTAAGAAAAGGTGCTATAAATATTTATGCTGAATATGAGCCTGAAATATGAACGTTCTCAGGTGACCATTAAGCCTATGTCTCCAAAGCACCTGCAACTAGTGAATTCATACTAACGCATTTTACCATCACAAGTCCACACAAAACGAATAGTGACAGTCAACAAGATACAGTTGATACTTTTCCCTTTCACGTTTCCATTTTAAGACTCACAGGTTACCCAATGTAACCCCACAGGATATCCTGTGGTGCTGAAGTCAGCCCCGCACCATAGACGCACTTCCAGCCTTGTGCCATGCATTTGCTTTTATTCTGCTCGCACGCTTTTCTTTTCATCTCACATTTTTAGTGACCTGGTACCTGAAAAGCTTGCTGGTAAAGTGCCATTGACTACCACAACCATGCGTTTTCATGGCCTGATTGAGGAGGTCAGATGTCAGTGCGAGCTGGATGCGCAAGATGCCGAACACTGGGGATTCCCTGGGAATCCCACCACATGCGCCCTGGCCACTGAAATAGCACGCGGGGTGCTCGCTCTCCAGATTGCCAGACAAATTAGAACGGTGCTCATGGGGTCTGGAGAGACTTGAGTCATTGATAGCAATGAATGCACACAACGTTCTTAAAATAATGTCTTGTTTAAGATATTGTCTTCCAATTTTCACCTGACATACGGTTTAGGCATTCTCTGCTCACCAAGTGCAGCATGAATAACTTGGTAACTAAATGCCTGAAGGCTTATAATAGACACAGAACGCAGAGTCTTGTTTCTATGATGTAGTGTAGATTATCATTATTCTGATCATTTCCAGCAAATCTGATGATTAGCCTATGATTCAATCAATTAATTAAACATTTAATCGAGGCAGTTTAACAGGCAGCGAAATGAACCGCTAATCAAAGCCCCCCAATGCCCCCTCCACCCACACACCCTTCTTCAGTCGACAAAATATTAACATAAAAATCGCTTAAGTAATCATAAATATATCCTCAAAGAGATTAAGGAAGATTATTGATTCACTATTCCTTGGCCTAATTGATTTTTTGCTCTAATCTGAAAGTCTCTGACCGGAGCCCTGGGGTGGTTATGGCTATTCACGCAGGGAGAGATTAGGGTAGGGATATTCTAGCGTCCTACAAATCTTTTAATACAACGCGGGAAACCTGATGCTTCCTGTCTGGGTTGGTCTGGTTTGCAACAAATCTGTCAGTCTGTTTTATAAGTAGCCAAGCAATAGCAGTTTAGTCAATTGGCATTAAATGAAAAGTGAATAACTACCTCGACATCTGGGTAACCATTTGATACATGGTACATCAACATTGGGTTTTTAGAATGGTGATCTGTGTTTAATTTCTAGGTTTACCATCTCTCCCCCAAAGCGTCAGAGCTCAATCACAGCGTCAGACAGACAGACAGACAGATAGACAGATCAAGAGACATCCAGGAAAAATAAATACATGTCCATTAACCACATTGGAAGTTGATTAGTTAAATCAGGTGTGACATAGGCTACACATATGAGCTACTGGGACAAACAAAACCATGCACTTATGTAGCTCAGGTCATGTCTCACCTTCCCAAAGAGACAGCTTCAAATGCCTCCTTCATGTTTTAACACTTTTAACTTGGAATATGATTATGTTTTGCCAGATACAGTATGTGTGGGATGCACATTTTGTGTGGAAAATAAATACATTTTTGCATTGGCTATTATTTGATAGAATCTTGCACAGGTTGTTATAACAGTATTATCAACCTATAATTTTTTACTTAACTGCAGGTAAATTGACACATTTTACAGCAACAACCTAACTAAAAGTTGAAGGGTAGAGTAGACCATTTGAATGACCCAATTAGCCTTATAACTGGGAATTAGAGCACAATCTGAGCACTCATGTTGAGAATCTAGCCAGGACACTGGGATTAAATCACTAACTCTTGGGATTAGTATCGGATTAGAGGTTTTAGTGACCACAGAGGATCAGTACAGAAAACCCTGGGGTGTTGGTGTAGAGCGATAAGTGCACCGTACTGGCCCTCCAATACCAATACCAATACCCAGCAGCATCTGGTCTCCGATCTAGGGATGGACCAGACCCAACACGGTTGAGTTTCAGGTTGCCCTGGGGCAGAGTTTAATCCAGATCAAAAATGATTCTGTGTTAGATTTTAGATTCTGCTCCCCAATAACCCTGGCCCCCAATGGTGGAACAAACTCCCTCACGACGCCAGGACAGCGGAGTCAATCACCACCTTCCGGAGACACTTGAAACCCCACCTCTTTAAGGAATACCTAGGATAGGATAAAGTAATCCTTCTCACCCCCCCCCCCCCTCCCCCTTAAAAGACCTAGATGCACTATTGTAAAGTGGCTGTTCCACTGGATGTCATAAGGTGAAAGCACCAATTTGTAAGTCGCTCTGGATAAGAGCGTCTGCTAAATGACTTAAATGTAAATGTAAAATGTAAATAACCTCTGTTCAGCCTCCTTGTTCAAAAGGAAACAGAAAGTTAATTAATATTTTAACCAAATGTCATGGGATCATTTATTTTTTTTATTTTTCCTTTATTTAACTAGGCAAGTCAGTTAAGAACAAATTCTTATTTTCAATGACGGCCTAGGAACAGTGGGTTAACTGCCTGTTCAGGGGCAGAACGACAGATTTTGTACCTTGTCAGCTCGGGGGTTTGAACTTGCAACCTTCCGGTTACTAGACCAACGCTCTAACCACTAGGCTACCCTGCCGGATCATTAGCATGTGCTTGACTGTATCATATGCTATATCATAGCATATGATGTGATATCATCGGAAGATAACTAATTTGAATTTCTCTCAAAATGTTATCAAAAAGCAAGGAGGGACCAACATACTGTACACTACATTGCAAAAAGTATGTGGACACCCTGACCTCAACCTCATGGAATACCTTTGGGAATAATTGGAACGCCGTCTGTGAGCCAGGCCTAATCGCCCAACATCAGTGCCCAACCTCACTAATGCTCGTGGCTGAATGGAAGCAAGTCCCCGCAGCAATGTTCCAACATCAAGTGGAAAGCCTTCCCAGAAGATTAGAGGCTGTTATAGCAGCAAAGGGGGACCAACTCCATATTAATGCCCATGATTTTGGAATGAGATGTTTGACGAGCAGAGGTCCACATACTTTTAGCCATGGTGTGTAATTTAACACAGCACAAGGTTATTTGAACCTAAATAAAACATTTGGACAAATTGACCCCTGGTGTGACATTTAACCCATCTCCTCTCCCTTATTTTGACAGGCAAGTTGTGATATGTTCATATGGATATCTGAATATGAATTATTGACAAATCATGCAATTTAAGTTTTACACAAACATATAGTTTTGAGGTATAGTTCCTTTGGATGAAGTAATTTAAATCAAAATGTAGTAGGCCATTTGTGGGATGCACCTAGTAAAGCTGCAGATATAAATTTAATGTGAAAGCTGATGATTTTTAATCTACACTCAGATAAAAAGGTGCTACCTAGAACCAGAAAAGGTTCCTCAATTGTCCCCATAGAACCCTCTAAAATAACACTTTTTGGTTCCAAGTGGAACCCTTTCCCTTATACAAGTTTCTAAGTATAACCTTTTTCACCATCAAAGGGTTCTACCTGGAACCAAAAAGGGTCATCCTATAGGGAAAAACTAATATCAACTGTTTCTATGAGTGTCGGTTTCACAACAGAAAAGTGTCTGTTCTAGCAATATACTTTAATCTGAGCATTCGGTAATGTTTTCTAGGAACAAGCCACTGTTGTTTCCTGCCATTGAGGACTCATGGTGGTCAAGACGGATGTCATCATAATGTGCAGGCGTTACACACCTGTTTGCATGTCAAGACAATAGCATGCATCCAATTTCCTCTACATTTTGGTCATCTTTTTAAAATGATCTATAAATGGTATATATATATTTTGTAGTTACAATATTGCAGATACATTGCAGTTTTTTGGTCCAATAATGGATCATAAATGCTAAGGCATCACATTGAAGAAAATCTCAAAATACATCAGTGCCACCCAGTGGTTAAAATAGGAAAAGCACATCAGGCTGACCGAAAAATTGAATCAGTCAATGGAAATGAATACTGGTCAAGACTGAGAACAGAGTTGATAATTATTTTATTCTGTGTTTATCATATGTATGCACATATACTCTCTATAGAATACAACATAAGATCAGAGTAGCATGACAGACCACTGAACAGAAACAGTAAAAAAAAAAAAAAAAAAATCATCAATAAATAAATAGTTTGATAAATAAACAGATGAATTAGGTATAGATTTTATAATACTAATATTGTGTCTGCATGCTTACTGGAACATCCTCATGTATCACTTCTGTACAAACACACAAATGGTTATTTTCAAGTACAAGTGGTGTTTTGACTATGTACAAAATGTTCATGAGGCTACTTGACCGTATTGAAGAAAGGCCAACATGTCAACCGAGGAAATCAGGAAGCACTTTAAGAGACCCACAACCACACACACACTCACCTCTAAACACTGATGCACACAAAACGACACGCACACCCACACCCACATACTGGCATGCACACACGCACGCACAAACACACGCACATGTCAATAACACACACACACACACACCACCAGCACTAGGAGACCCTGATTTGACAGACTGAATTTCCATCTCTTCCTGAGAAATAACACAGAGCTAAGCCTGCTGGAGCATCACACTGGCCCACTTGGGATTGAACTAATATACCCAGAAACAGTTTACTAATAAAAGTAAACCACTGAACTTGCTACTGGAAAAACATTGTTAAGAAATAAAACGACTTGCATTCTTAGTGTCCCTCTGTTTTTAGGGTATTTCATATTGGGTGGCTCATCATTGCAAATATCCTCAGCTGTCACAAATCCACTTTAGACAATCATCAGACTTTACAAAAGGGAAAGCAGGATTAGTTGTCCTTGTACCAAGAATTTCTAAAACGTTTAAACAGATATTTCTCTAGAATAAGCAACTATGTCTTTACAATAGACAGCTTCAGCATAACAAACCAACAGAACTGGCTACAGAGAAAATGTTTTTGTCTCAACTCTGATCTTCACAGATGGGATTTCAAAATCAAAGTGTTCATTTGTTTTACACATTTACTTCATCTGATTTCAAACAAATATTGCTTATGCATAATATACCCTGTTCATTTGCCAATCATGTCACAATCAAAGAAAAAAGATTCAGAGGTTTGAATGGGACATGAAGCAAGGCATTCTGTTTGGCCCATGCTTAGGTGAAAATACAAAGAGCTAAAGAAACCAAATGCTCAAAGATAATTATTATTTGCTTTCTGTTAGGATATCAACAGCTGTCTACATTGATTAAGAATGCTATACATTTCACAAGATCAAGGTGTATGTTACACAGGTGTGGGTAAAAGTGCTCAACTTTTTAAAAGAAGGATCAAGAAGCGGTCCTCTTCAGGCGAGGATCCATGTTACATAGATAGAAACAAGACCAGGATCAAATTTGTGAGAGACAGATAATAATATGTAAGAGAAACAACTATACCGGTGGCATTTCTCTTCCCATTACGGACAGAATAGTGTGATTATATTACAAATACCCTGCACTTACCTATCAGTGGGAGTAGGTCTCTGTGTTTGTGTCCACAGGAACCATACTTTTAAAAGCTTGTGTGTGTTTACCTGTGTGTTTGTGTTCTAGCGGTGTGTGAGGTGTACTGTAAGTGAATCTGTGTGTGTGTGTGTGTGTGAGCCAGGGTGTGTGTGTAGTGGTGAAGATGTGCTTGCCATGGTGCTCATAGCCTGGTTTGGGCCTCGGGGATGTAGATCTCGATGCTGTCTGCGCTCTCAGTGGCTGAGTTCTGCCGTACCGACGCAGCTCGCTTGGCAGCCATCAAGCGCTTTCGCGCATCCAGCCTCTGCTTCTCGGAGCTCTCCAGGGACCTATCTCGGGCCAGGGGAGGCTGACCTTTTGGGGGTTTCTTTGGCACAGGAGGAGGGATCCGTTTCTCCTGAACAGGGACGACAAATAGTCAGTTAGCCGCCTCCCAGGGGGGAAGGGGACAGGAGCGCAGACAGCATTTGCACACCTATAGCAGCACACGGCTAGCGTTACAGATAGACAACCACACGCGATGCAGCGCATGAAGTACGGTGGCCCAGCGAGGTCAGGCCTCGTGGCGCGTGGCAGATGGAATGACTTCTCAAAATCAGCTCACTGTCGACAAGAACAACAAAACAAAAACATGGAGAAGCGGTCAGAAAATCAAGAGTATAAAAAGCAACAGCCATGATACAGTACAGTAAACACAACTCCACTGACTTATATGCAAACATGACAGGAAAATGGCAACATTCAACATCTTTCGGGTGTGAGGTTTTTCTCTGTGTTAAAATGTGATTGTGTTCAAAACTATTGGGAAGGGAAAGGGCATTCCTAGTCATTTGTGCAATTGAATTGCATTCAACTGAAATGTGTCTTCTGCATTTAACCCAACCCCTCTGAATCAGAGAGGTGCGGAGGGCTGCCTTAATCGACATCCACGTCTTCGGCGCCCGGGGAAAAGGCTGTCAGTGGGAATAGTGTATATGTTGTAATGTGTGACTCATGCCATGTAAAGCACTTAATAAGGTATGGGGTACATCTAATAAACCCTCACCATCTAGACAAACGTCAGTTGTTGCCAAACCCCCCAAAAAACATTGATACAGTATGTTAATATAAAAGAATAGTGAAGTGACAACAGCGATACTAGACCATGCGATGAGTTACAAAGCTACTGATTTGTTTCAGCATGATGAGTGTGTCTCGGTTGGTCGGTATCATGATGTACTCTGTGTCATACACAGACAGACACTAGCTGGTTCTGGATGCCTCTTCTACCTTTCTCTCCGGGGGGTCCAGGTGCTTCCAGCTGTTGGCCTTCAGCTGGTGCAACTCGTCAAATTTCAGGCTGATGTTCTCGATGGACAGCTGGAGCATGTCCCAGAAACCAGCCAGGTCCTGAGAGATGGGCCGCGGTTGGGCGTTGGGCTTCTGGTGACAGAACAGTAAAGAGGGGAAGAACAAAACAGAGTTTTATCTCAGCTTTAATGTGAAGAACAGGGGGAGAGGGACAAAGGAAGCTGGAGAACCAGAAGAGTCACTCACCAGGTTCTCCTCACAAAGCTCCCGGAACTGCTGGAACTTCTGTGACATCAGGAGCTGAGCACTTCCCACGGCAAGCCTTATTTTCCCCAAGACTGTGGAGAGGAAGATCATGTAAACACAGAACAGATAGCACACACACCAGTGGAGGCTGGTGGAGGAAGAACTCAGATGACTGGCTCAGTGTAATGGCCGGAATGAGCCCACCTAATTGTACCTTGCACAAGTACAATGACACACAGGTACGCAGCACCAGCCTCCACTGACACACACCCACATTTGTGATAGGTAGTGGTATAAGAGCCTTTGGACTGGGCAGACTCACCGTCATCAGGCAGCTCGTTCTCCTGTTCATCCTGCTCCATCTGTCTGCACCAGCCCTCCATGCGGTCTGTCTCAGCCTGCAGCAGCTTGAGGAACCAGCGCCCATCCCGCTGACACACGGACCTCTGGACCCCCTCTAGGGGGTCTTCGGTCAAGCTGTCGATCCAGGGATCGGGCGGGGGCAGGATGGACGGGTCGAAGCCCACGTCATCGTAGTCGTCTGAGGTACAGGCGTGGTAGTGGTTCCCCGAGCCCTGGATGCTGACGGTGGAGGCTGGCGAGGTGGCAGCGTCGCGCGAGTACTGGCGTGACACAGAGACTGAGGAGGGCAGGTCTGTCTCTGGGGAGTCCAGGGCGCTGTCTAACATGTCAGGCATGTCCAGGTCAGCCTGTACTGCGGCTGTTACACTGTTGGAGCGGGTGAGCCGCCGGTATCTGCCAATAGGGGGAGACAGACATCAGTGCCCAGTCTGAGGTGAGCTGACCAGGAAAAACTCTGAACCCCAGTTTAAGCCTATATAGGGCCCAGAGTTTTTCCGGTTCAGATCATGTGGTCAGACAAACCTCACGCCCTGAATTTAATCCATTCTGATGGACAGAAGTTGTATTTGACCACATTTTGAGACAATCCATGGCACCATGAATGAACATCCCACATAGAGAGGTAGTGTGGGAGGTGCACAGAGACAGAGTGAGGGAAGGGAATGGGCCCTAGGCTGCAGTCATCATGAAGCAGGCTACTACTGTGAAACACCACCCACCAGCCATGACCATTCCTTTAGAGCGAACACCCTACACTACAGACACACAGCAGAGCTGTACAAGAACAGCCTCACCATGACCATTACTTTAGAGCGAGCACCCTACACTACAGACACACAGCAGAGCTGTACAAGAACAGCCTCACCATGACCATTCCTTTAGAGCGAGCACCCTACACTACAGACACACAGCAGAGCTGTACAAGAACAGCCTCACCATGACCATTCCTTTAGAGCGAGCACCTTACACTACAGACACACAGCAGAGCTGTACAAGAACAGCCTCACCATGCCGATGACTGTTGATGCTATATTTGTCCTGTACAACACTTAGGGTGGAGCAGAACACACGTAGGAACCAGGAAGAAATATACAATAAGGTTTATTACATGAATAATTTCACTCTGATTCATATTAAAACTCCCACAGTCTAGTATGACCAGGCTGCCATAGTGGGCGGTCAGTGATCCTCATTAACAGAAGTTGAGACACCAGCTGCAGCAGTCAGCTACTTTAAAATATTCCAGCATTATTTATCTAACTTCTATCTCCGTTATAGAACAAAAAAAGTGTAGAGAGTGTAGGCGTTTTAATTTGCCTCGTCAGACTGCAATTGCAGGTCAGCTGGAGAGGACGCAGCTGAAGTCACTGAAGAGTTGTCACTGGCGAGTCCAACAGACAAACACAACTCCCTCACTATTTTCCTTAAAGAGGAAGGGGGCAGGAAATGCCATAGTTCTAAATGTCTGTTTCACTAGCACAGCTGTTCCACTGCATTCAAAACCCTAGGCTCAGGCTTCTTCCCCCAGAAACCCCCATGACTCCCTTGATAATGGCCTTCATTTGTAAACGGATGCCCTTCTCTGGACATTCCCACAAAAGGTCTTGAAGGCAAGAAACAGTGAGTGACTGACATTCTGACCTGACTGAGAGGAGAGAGAGAGAGAGAGAGGGAGAGGGTGAGGGTGACACAGAGAGAGAGACAGGGAGAGGGTGACATAGAGAGAGAGACAGGGAGAGGGTGACAGGGAGAGAGAGACAGGGAGAGGTGACAGAGAGAGAGAGAGAGAGAGAGAGAGAGAGAGAGACAGGGAGAGGGTGACAGAGAGAGAGAAGGTGACAGAGAGAGATACAGGGAGAGGGTGACAGAGAGAGAGAGAGACAGGGAGAGGGTGACAGAGAGAGAGAGAGACAGGGAGAGGGTGACAGAGAAAGAGAGACAGGGAGAGGTGACAGAGAGAGAGAGAGAGACAGGGAGAGGGTGACAGAGAGAGAGAGAGAGAGAGACAGGGAGAGGGTGACAGAGAGAGAGAAGGTGACAGAGAGAGAGAGAGACAGGGAGAGGGTGACAGAGAGAGAGAGAGACAGGGAGAGGGTGACAGAGAGAGAGCGAGCCTCACCCCCTCTCGTTCTCCACCTGGACACCAATTGATTGGAACTTGGACTGGTCCTCCATCTCCAAAGTTTCCTCTTCTGGCCCGTCCACCTGGGAATAAAATCAGCAAAGAAATAAATGAAATAATAAAATATACATTTACCTCTCAGAGTCACTACAATATAGACACAGCGTTTCCCAACTCCAGTTCCCAGTACCTCCAAAAGAACACATTTTTGTTGTAACCAGGGACAAACATACCTGATTCAATACATCCAGGGCTTGATGATTAGTTGACAAGTTGAATCTGGTGTGCTTGTTCAGGGCTACAATTAAAATGTGTACTGTTGGGGGTAGTGGAGGACTGGAGTTGGGGAACTGATATACAGAACACCAGGCTGAAGTAAATGTAAACATCTACCACTAGAGGACAGTATAGAGCAAAAGTAGAACCACATCCTGTCAACTCTGAAAGGGTATGGGGATCCAGTCTCTCAAAACCTGGCTCTTGTATCACCTAATGCATTTCTTACCATTCCCATATCAGATCAAACTAAAAGTTGTTGTGAGGTAGCGTCTACCACAGACCTGGATGCCGATGGACAGCTGGCACTTGGCCCTCCTGGCCTGCTCCTTCCTGCTGTCCTCAGTGATCTGGGCCAGGGCAGAGGTGGTGGTGATGGTTATGGTGCTGTTTGAGACATGCTGACTGGCGGGGCCGTGGACCTGGGCGTTGGCCGCTTCGATGGCTGCCGTCAGGGCCTTCATGCTGTCGATGCTCTCCGTGGAGTTGGACAGGGCTGACTGGACGGTCATGTCTCCCCGGGGGTGGCTGTCCCTGTTCCCCTGGCCATGGCCATCCATGAAGGCATCCTGGGCCGACTCGGTGCTGCTCTGGGCTGTGATGGAGATGAAGGGTTTGGAGATGGTGGTGCGGGGCGGCACCGGGGGAGGGGTCTTCTTATAGGTGGTGATGCATGATGACACTGTGGGGAACCATGGGAGAGATACAGTACTTGTCAGGCAGGGGGATATTTAACACACGCACTCATAAACAAACATGCACAGTATGTCAGAGTTGCAGTATATCAAAGTATGAATGTATATTCTACTCTATATTCTACTGTCCCGCTGTGGACAGGTTCTGATGTTCTCATACATAGTCAAATCTATAGGTGATCAGCAGAGGACCATTATACTCACAGGTGTAGAGGGAACATGTCAATATCTAAAGTAGTAGTAGTAGTAGTAGTAGTAGAGGTATGTTGTGAGCCAACTAATACAAAGACATGGATAAAACACAAGGATTTTTTAGTCTTCTCTTTCCACCTTTATATATTTTTTTACTATGCTCACCCTGTTTTTAAAGTTTATGATGTGGTGTTTTTGTGATAGCTTACATAACCTATCAAAGAGTTAGTTACCTGCTCATTACAAGACAGAATAGTGTTATTACAGCAAAAATAACGAGGTGTTTAGTCATTTTTCTCTTCATAATGACACAACCAGAAGGTAAACATAAACCACAGTTCGGGAACAGCCAGGGAGTTCCATTCTCCTGTAGGTCAGCGCCCATAGTGCCGAACTGTAGGATGTTCAATTGTGCGACACATATTAGCAGACAGATACTCAGTATCTGTTCTGACTTTACATCACAGAGACAAACGCTATACTTATATCCACAGTACCTGGTGAAACACATCAATACAGGTCCAACTGTACTAGAAAAATGCTTTTCCAATGAGTTCTTAAAAGTATGTTTCACTTGTCAAAAGTATTGGGATCATCTCCAATGAGATATTTTATTCCATGGCAAGCTAACAAAGTCAAATCAAATCACATTTTATTTGTCACATACACATGGTTAGCAGATGTTAATGTGAGTGTAGCGAAATGCTTGTGCTTCTAGTTCCGACAATGCAGTGGTAACCAACGAGTAATCTAACCTAACAATTCCACAACTACTACCTTATACACACAAGTGTAAAGGGATAAAGAATATGTACATAAAGATATATGAATGAGTGATGGTACAGAACGGCATAGGCAAGATGCAGTAGATGGTATAGAGTACAGTATATACATATGAGATGAGTAATGTAGGGTATGTAAACATAAAGTGGCATAGTTTAAAGTGGCTAGTGATACATGTATTACATAAAGATGGCAAGATGCAGTAGATGATATAGAGTACAGTATATACATATGAGATGAGTAATGTAGGGTATGTAAACATAAAGTGGCATAGTTTAAAGTGGCTAGTGATACATTTTTTACATCAATTTCCATCCATTTCCATTATTAAAGTGGCTGGAGTTGAGTCAGTATGTTGGCAGCAGCCACTCAATGTTAGTGGTGGCTGTTTAACAGTCTGATGGCCTTGAGATAGAAGCTGTTTTTCAGTCTCTCGGTCCCAGCTTTGATGCACCTGTACGGATGATAGCGGGGTGAACAGGCAGTGGCTCGGGTGGTTTGTCACGCCCTGGTCGAGGTATTTTGTGTTTATCTTCATTTATTTGGTCAGGCCAGGGTGTGGCATGGGGTTTTTGTATGTGGTGTGTTGGTATTGGGATTGTAGCTTAGTGGGGTGTTCTAGTTAAGTCTATGGCTGTCTGAAGTGGTTCTCAATCAGAGGCAGGTGTTTATTGTTGTCTCTGATTGGGAACCATATTTAGGCAGCCACATTCTTTGTGTGTTTCGTGGGTGATTGTCCTTAGTGTCCTTATTCTGTGTTAGTTTACACTAGTATAGGCTGTTTCGGTTTTCGTTACGTTTATTGTTTTTGTAGTGTTTGTATTTAGATTCGTGTTACGTTTATTCATTAAACATGGATCGCAATCTACACGTTGCATTTTGGTCCGACTCTCCTTCACCACATGAGAACCGTTACATGGTTGTTGTCCTTGATGATCTTTATGGCCTTCTTGTGACATCGGGTGGTGTAGGTGTCCTGGAGAGCAGGTAGTTTGCCCCCGGTGATGCGTGGTGCAGACCTCACTACCCTCTGGAGAGCCTTATGGTTGTGGGCAGAGCAGGTGCCGTACCAGGCGGTGATACAGCCCGACAGGATGCTCTCGATTGTGTATCTGTAGAAGTTTGTGAGTGCTTTTGGTGACAAGATGAATTTCTTCAGTCTCCTGAGGTTGAAGAGGCGCTGCTGCTCCTTCTTCACAACACTGTCTGTGTGGGTGGACCAATTCAGTTTGTCCGTGATGTGTACACTGAGGAACTTAAAACTTACTACCCTCTCCACTACTGTCCCGTCGATGTGGATAGGGGGGGTGCTCCCTCTGCTGTTTCCTCACCTCCTCCCTGTAGGCTGTCTCGTCGTTGTTGGTAATCATGCCTGCCACTGTAGTGTCGTCTGCAAACTTGATGATTGAGTTGGAGGCGTGCATGGCCACGCAGTCGTGGGTGAATAGGGAGTACAGGAGAGGGCTCAGAACGCACTCTTGTGGGGCCCCAGTGTTGAGGATCAGCGGGGATGTTGTTACCTACCCTCACCACCTGGGGGGCGGCCCGTCAGGAAGTCCAGTACCCAGTTGCACAGGGCGGGGTCAAGACCCAGGGTCTCGAGCTTGATGACGAGTTTGGAGGGTACTATGGTGTTAAATGCTGAGCTGTAGTCGATGAACAGCAATCTCAGATAGGTATTCCTCTTGTCCAGATGGGTTAGGGCAGTGTGCAGTGTGGTTGCGATTGCGTCGTCTGTGGACCTATTGGTGCGGTAAGCAAATTGGAGTAGGTCTAGGGTGTCAGGTAGGGTGGAGGTGATATGGTCCACGACTAGTCTCTCAAAGCACTTCATGATGACGGAAGTGAGTGCTACGGGGCGGTAGTCATTTAGCTCAGTTACCTTAGCTTTCTTGGGAACAGGAACAATGGTGGCCCTCTTGAAGCATGTGGGAACAGCAGACTGAGATAAGGATTGATTGAATATGTCCGTAAACACACCAGCCAGCTAGTCTGCACATGCTCTGAGGACGCGGCTGGGGATTCTGTCTGGACCTGCAGCCTTGCGAGGGTTAACATGTTTAAATGTTTTACTGACTTTGGCTGCAGGGAAGGAGAGCCCGCAGGTTTTGGTAGCGGGCCGTGTCAGTGGCACTGTATTGTCCTCAAAGCAAGCAAAAAAAGTGATTTAGTCTGTCTGGGAGCAAGACATCCTGATCCGCGACGGGACTGGTTTTCTTTTTGTAATCCGTTATTGACTGTAGACCCTGCCACATACCTCTTGTGTCTGAGCCGTTGAATTGCGACTCTACTTTGTCTCTATACTGACACTTAGCTTGTTTGATTGCCTTGCGGAGGGAATAGCTACACTGTTTGTATTTGGTCATGTTTCCGGTCACCTTGCCCTAGTTAAAAGCAGTGGTTCGCACTTTCAGTTTCATGCGAATGCTGCCATCAATCCACGGTTTCTGGTTTGGGAAAGTGAGGTGTCTGTGGAGGAATGATCCATGAAGGGTGGCAGGATATTTATTTTTATTTATTTATTTTATTTCACCTTTATTTAACCAGGTAAGCAAGTTGAGAACAAGTTCTCATTTACAATTGCGACCTGGCCAAGATAAAGCAAAGCAGTTCGACACATACAACGACACAGAGTTACACATGGAGTAAAACAAACATACAGTCAATAATACAGTAAAAAAAACAAGTCTATATACAATGTGAGCAAATTAGGTGAGAAGGGAGGTAAAGGCAAAAAGGCCATGGTGGCAAAGTAAATACAATATAGCAAGTAAAACACTGGAAACACTGGATTTATGTTACCTCGATAGCAAGAGCTCTGTCTTGGCCCCAGGTTCTGTCTGCTTTGACAAGTACTTCAAAACGGACACTCTGACAGGACTGAATAAGTAGTATCGTGGCCTCTGCCCGTTGTTTTCTCTCTCCTTCCTTCTGATAACAGACGCACGCACTCATTTGATATTGCCACATCTGAAGCGAACACACTTTTATGATAGAAATTTGGCTCATTTTGGGGATTTCATTTTAAAACATGGTGTGAAAAAGAGTAGGCCTCATTTTTAGCCTTGACAAGGAAAATAAAAAATCAAGATTGTTCAGAAACTATGCAAAATGTTAATATATTCAGTAATTTCCTTTCAAAACACTGTCTTCCATCTATCCCATTTCCTCTTTCAAATACGACAATAAAACTAATTTCAAATCTACATCCTGTATCTCAACGGCTGCAGTTTTATGCCATTTCTTAAATTAGACAGACAAAAGAACCTCATCTGAAATAATTATAAGTAGAGGCAAAAGATTCTGTGGTAGCCAGCTACTGTATTTTCCATGCGTGTTCTCCTGTAGATGTTTTTGATAAGTGATGGCTGGCAGGGAGCACACAGACACACACCAGCTCTGCTCTGACTGAGACAGTGGAGCTCATTAGTGTGCGCAGTGTGATCCCCTCTGGCCCCGGGACGCCCCTGGCCCTGCAGCTTGTTTCTATGCCTGGAATGGGAACTAACACTGTCTCACAGTCCTGAGTGATTTTCCTGTTATCATCTGAAAATGTAAAGCATGATTGGAGGTCTACAGTCAGTTTATGGGAATTTGATGTGATGGGTAGAGAAGCACAGAGGCACTTTCTCTAGTTGGTAGGCTGAAGATATTACTGCAACAACTTGTCTGTGGGTGTGTGTGTGTGTGTGTGGTGTACGTGCATGTGTGTAAACATTGACGACCATAAGATGACAATTCCCTGTATATTCCACACACATAAAACATATATTAAATAATAGTCGAAGGTTCCTCCAGGGTTGTGTATGGCCTTTGACAGTGGAGGAGATGGTGGCTTCAATATTTTCTTATCACATTTTCCTTTTCAGTACACTGTAAAAAACAAGATTCAATGTACAATTGTAAGGCAACCAGCTGCAATAGGTTTGAGTTTCCCCAAGAAAATGTTCACACACAAACTTTTTGTTGTGAGTTTGCGCAACAACATTTTTGCTTAGCAATCTCACGATCCTATAGCAGCTGGCTGCCTTACAATTATACATTTACATTTTTTACAGAGTTTTGTTTAAGCAACTACGGTGGATGCATAAGCAGACCAGCCCAGTACAGTACAGCTCAGTTTGGCTCAGCTCAGGTTAGCTCAGCAGTGTGAGAGGGTATCAGTATGATGAGATGTGTAGCCTTGTGTTGTTGTTGCCAGGAGAGGGAGAGCAGCCTCCTCAGCAAAGCCAACTAACCCTGGTCTTTCTTAGAGAGCAGCCTCCTCAGCAGAGCCAACTATGTCTGGTCTTTCTTAGAGAGCAGCCTCCTCAGCAGAGCCAACTAGGTTGGGTCTTTCTTAGAGCAGCCTCCACAGCAGAGCCAACTATGTCTGGTCTTTCTTATAGTGCAGCCTCCTCAGCAGAGCCAACTAACCCTGGTCTTTCTTCGAGGACAGGTCCCCAACAGAGCCAACTAACCCTGGTCTTTCTTAGAGGACAGGTCCCCAACAGAGCAAACTAACCCTGGTCTTTCTTCGAGGACAGATCCCCAACAGAGCCAACTAAGTCTGGTCTTTCTTAGAGAGCAGCCTCCTCAGCAGAGCCAACTATGTCTGGTCTTTCTTAGAGAGCAGCCTCCTCAGCAGAGCCAACTAACCCTGGTCTTTCTTAGAGAGCAGCCTCCTCAGCAGAGCCAACTAACCCTGGTTTTTCTTAGAGAGCAGCCTCCTTAGCAGAGCCAACTAACCCTTGTCTTTCTTCGAGGACAGGTCCCCAGCAGAGCCAACTAACCCTGGTCTTTCTTCGAGGACAGGTCCCCAACAGAGCAAACTAACCCTGGTCTTTCTTCGAGGACAGATCCCCAACAGAGCCAACTAAGTCTGGTCTTTCTTAGAGAGCAGCCTCCTCAGCAGAGCCAACTATGTCTGGTCTTTCTTAGAGAGCAGCCTCCTCAGCAGAGCCAACTAACCCTGGTCTTTCTTAGAGAGCAGCCTCCTCAGCAGAGCCAACTAACCCTGGTTTTTCTTAGAGAGCAGCCTCCTTAGCAGAGCCAACTAACCCTGGTCTTTCTTCGAGGACAGGTCCGCAACAGAGCCAAATAACCCTGGTCTTTCTTAGAGGACAGGTCCCCAACAGAGCCAACTAACCCTGGTCTTTCTTAGAGGACAGGTCCCCAACAGATCCAACTAACCCTGGTCTTCTTCGAGGACAGGTCCCCAACAGAGCCAACTAACCCTGGTCTTTCTTAGAGAGCAGCCTCCTCAGCAGAGCCAACTAACCCTGGTTTTTCTTAGAGAGCAGCCTCCTTAGCAGAGCCAACTAACCCTTGTCTTTCTTCGAGGACAGGTCCCCAGCAGAGCCAACTAACCCTGGTCTTTCTTCGAGGACAGGTCCGCAACAGAGCCAAATAACCCTGGTCTTTCTTAGAGGACAGGTCCCCAACAGAGCCAACTAACCCTGGTCTTTCTTAGAGGACAGGTCCCCAACAGATCCAACTAACCCTGGTCTTCTTCGAGGACAGGTCCCCAACAGAGCCAACTAACCCTGGTCTTTCTTAGAGGACAGGTCCCCAACAGATCCAACTAACCCTGGTCTTTCTTAGAGGACAGGTCCCCAACAGAGCCAACTAACCCTGGTCTTTCTTAGAGGACAGGTCCCCAACAGAGCCAGCTAACCCTGGTATTTCGTAGAGGACAGGTCCCCAACAGAGCCAACTAACCCTGGTCTTTCGTAGAGGACAGGTCCCCAACAGAGCCAACTAACCCTGGTCTTTCTTAGAGGACAGGTCCCCAACAGATCCAACTAACCCTGGTCTTCTTCGAGGACAGGTCCCCAACAGAGCCAACTAACCCTGGTCTTTCTTAGAGGACAGGTCCCCAACAGATCCAACTAACCCTGGTCTTTCTTAGAGGACAGGTCCCCAACAGAGCCAACTAACCCTGGTCTTTCTTAGAGGACAGGTCCCCAACAGAGCCAGCTAACCCTGGTATTTCGTAGAGGACAGGTCCCCAACAGAGCCAACTAACCCTGGTCTTTCGTAGAGGACAGGTCCCCAACAGAGCCAAATAACCCTGGTCTTTCTTAGAGGACAGGTCCCCAACAGATCCAACTAACCCTGGTCTTTCTTAGAGGACAGGTCCCCAACAGATCCAACTAACCCTGGTCTTTCTTAGAGGACAGGGTGAATGACACTGACACTGACAGAAGATAATCCATCTCAGCCACACAATCAGTCTCCATTTCACGGACAGGCAGCACAGATATGTGTGTTCCCTCCCTACCGTAAGTAAGGGGCGGCAGGTAGACTAGTGGGTAGAGCTTTGGACTGGTAACCGAAAGGTTGCAAGATCGAATCCCCAGCTGACAAGGCAAAAAAAATATGTCATTCTGCTCCTGAAGAAGACAGTTAAAAAAAAATATATATATAATAATGATTTTAAAATGTGGTTGTGTGTGCGTTCTCTCCCTACGGTAAGTGACTGTGCGTTCTCTCCCTACGGTAAGTGACTGTGCGTTCTCTCCCTACGGTAAGTGACTGTGCGTTCTCTCCCTACGGTAAGTGACTGTGCGTTCTCTCCCTACAGTAAGTGGCTGTGCGTTCTCTCCCTACAGTAAGTGACTGTGTTCTCTCCCTACGGTAAGTGGCTGTGCGTTCTCTCCCTACAGTAAGTGGCTGTGCGTTCTCTCCCTACAGTAAGTGACTGTGTGTTCCCTCCCTACGGTAAGTGGCTGTGTGTTCCCTCCCTACGGTAAGTGGCTGTGCGTTCCCTCCCTACGGTAAGTGGCTGTGTGTTCCTCCCTACAGTAAGTGGCTGTACAGTAAGTGGCTCTCCCTACGGTAAGTGGCTGTGTGTTCCCTCCCTACGGTAAGTGGCTGTGTGTTCCCTGTGTGTTCCCCTACAGTAAGTGGCTGTGTGTTCCCTCCCCAGTAAGTGGCGGTAAGTGGCTGTGTGTTCCCTCCCTACAGTAAGTGGCTGTGCGTTCCCTCCCTACGGTAAGTGGCTGTGTGTTCCCTCCCTACAGTAAGTGGCTGTGTGTTCCCTCCCTACGGTAAGTGGCTGTGTGTTCCCTCCCTACAGTAAGTGGCTGTGTGTTCCCTCCCTACGGTAAGTGGCAGTGCGTTCCCTCCCCACAGTAAGTGGCTGTGTGTTCCCTCCCTACAGTAAGTGGCTGTGTGTTCCCTCCCTACAGTAAGTGGCTGTGTGTTCCCTCCCTCTCTGCTACAGAAGAACAGAGATGGACGATGTATAACACTTGAGAGCCATGTTGAATTCTTCATTTCTTGCATTCAGCCATGCAGGCAGTGTAGGTGGAAGTATGTACTCATGTGAAATGTGTCGTACTGTATGTTTATACGTTGCAGGGGAGAGAAAGCTCATTAGCCAAGTCGTCTTCTAATTAGGACCGTCCTACATAGAAAACAACAACAAACATGGCGGCTCACAAAACACTGTTGCTTGAGTTATTTAGACTAATCTCTACCTTTGCTATTCTCTGTCACCAGCACTATGTGGGAATGTACAGAATTAAGACTATGAGTAAGGAGCCAAGAGAACAGATTGAGACCTTGAGTGAGTATGACACAGCGCTTTCTTACTTCAAGAGAGGTAATTATAATCATAGTAAAAGCTAAATATGAAGGTGGTGAAGTACGGTATAAACCACGCTGAAGGTCCCTGCGGACAGGTAAATCCATTGTAACAAGAAGTGCCATGACAACCATTTCCTTTTAATTGCCCACAATGTCAGCTCGTTCTTGTCTGTGTGAGCCCTTGTGAAAGGGGAGATGTGAAACATGGAGCAAAGTGTTAAAAGACCTCCAAACTGCTAAAGGACTTCAACATTTAACACGCCCCCCATCTCCACTGCCACGCCCCCATCTCCACTGCCACGCCCCCATCTCCACTGCTATCAAAATAATCAGCTTTGGCATCATAAAGCCACTTTAATAAACATGCATAGTAGAAATTATCCTGTGTTCCATGTAATTCAGGAATCTAATGTCATTCCATCTTACAATGTATAATTTTCTCATAAAAAATGATACTGTGTATATCACAGTTCTTCCCATATGCATCTCCTCTGCTCCAGTACGCAGTAGGAAGTATCTGTCAACTGATTCACAGTTTCAGCCAAGTATTTAAGTATTCCTCGACAGGGTCAGAGTGTAAGTAGAGCCCCTCTTGTGTGATTTGGCACATGCAGCGTCAGCGGAAGGAAGGACAGGCTTATCAGACTCAGAGTTAGTAGCCAGTGGACTGATTCCTCATTCATGCTCTGCTAGGCTGGAGGTTAACAGTGGTTGACAGACAGGCAGGAGCCAGGGCAGGGTCGGACGCTGAGTGAAGCAGGCCTCCTAGCTGGAACACACAGCTGGATCGTCCACCAGCAGTGCTACTCAGACTGCCTTGGGAATGACCTCAGTCCATTGTGGTCTTCTTTCTGGGAATGAGGCACAGAGACAGGACCCACATGACTAACACACTATGTATGTGGACACCCCTTCAAATGAGTGGATTCGGCTATTTCAGCCACACCCGTTGCTGACAAGTGCATAAAGTTGAGCACACGGCCATGTAATCTCCATAAGACAAAGATTGCCAGTAGAATGGCCTTACTGAAGAGCTTAGTGACTTTCTATGTGGCACCGTCATAGGATGACACCTTTCCAACAAGTCAGTTCGTCAGATTTCTGCCCTGCTAGAGCTGCCCCGGTCAACTGTAAGTGCTGTTATCGTGAAGTGGAAATGTTGAGGAGCAACATTGGCTCAGCTGCGAAGTGGTAGGCCACACAAGCACACAGAAAAATTGTGTGTAAAAATTGTCTGCCCTAAGTTGTAACATTCCCTACAGAGTTCCAAACTGCCACTGGAAGCAACGTCGGCACAATAACTATTCGTCTGGCGCTTCATGAAATAGGTTTCCATGGCCGAGCAGCAGCACACAACCCGAAGACCACCATATGCAATGCCAAGCGTTGGGTGAAGTGGTGTAAAGCTCGCCACCATTGGAGCAGTAGAAATGCATTCTCTGGAGTGAGGAATCACGCTTCACCATTTTGCAGTTTGAGGACGAATCTGGGGTTGGCGGAAAAAACCCCCCACCCCGAATGCATAGTGCCAACTGTAAAGTTTGGTGGAAGAGGAATAATGGTCTAGGGCTGTTTTTCATGGTTCGGGCTAGGCCTTGACTGGTCTGCACAGAGCCCTGACCTCAACCCCATCAAATACCTTTGGGATGAATTGGAATGCCAACTGCAAGCCAGGCCTAATCGTCCAACATCAGTTCCCGACCTCACTATTGCTCTTGTGGCTGAATGGAAGCAGGTCCCGCAGCAATGTTCCAACATCTAGTGGAAAGCCTTCCCAGCAGAGTGTAGGCTGTTATAGCAGCAAAGGGGGGACCAACTCCATATTAATGTCCATGATTTTGGAATGAGACGTTCAACAAGCAGGTGTCCACATACTTTTGGACATGTAGTGCATCTCCAGCTGTAGCTAGTGTTGTTTGCACTGTATAACAGTGTCTGAGGAAATAATAGTCTAGGGTAAGATGGCAGCTACTTGTATTCTAGCGCCTTGCTTGTCTTGGTGGAGACGAAGGTCACTATTTTTAAGATACTGTAGTTTGTCAGCGTAAATGCATTGCCTCTTGAAGAAAACACCTAGAAACACTGTAAATGTCACTGAAACACAATACAATAACATCTAGTGTGTTAAGAGTGCTCTCTTTCCCCAAATACTGATCCCTACACTGAGTACACTCAGTACATACACTATTCTTGTCCTACTCCAGGAGACATCCATTCGTAACAGTTCTGATTGCACAACTCCTGAGCTGTAATATTATCCCCTCCTCTCCTCATCTCTCCCTCTCCTCTCCTCTCCTCCTCTCCTCTCCTCTCCTCCTCCCTCTCCTCTCCTCTCCTCTCCTCCTCCCTTTCCTCTCCTCTCTCTCTCCTCTCCTCATCTCTCCTCCTCCCTCTCTCCTCTCCTCCTCCCTCTCCTCTCCTCCTCCCTCTCTCCACTGCTGTATGTATGAGCCAGCCAGAGCCCTAGGGCTCAGCTTGCACCAGTATTACACGGATGTCATGTACAATCACACATCTACTTTCAGCAGCAGCACCCACACCCACTCACAGCTACACATCAAGGGCCTCTTGGGATCCCATCATCGCAGCTGTTTAGGGAAACACGTCACTCACACACATCAACCGTCACAGATTACTAATGATGGAACGATGGATGGAAAACACTTTCAAAAGTGTCATGGGATTCTGAAGCTCTAAATCGTGTCATTCTATAAAAGTATAGCCTCATTTTCCAAGCATCCTCACATGACTAAGAAGACTTGGAAGGATGGCATAGCGAGTCTAGTAAAATAGTACATAAAAAAGAATCAAGAATTACATGGAAATGGTTAGGAAAGAGTGGGGTAAGTTCAGCCAAAGTGTTAAGTTGAGCCACCCTTGTTTCTAGGATTTCTGCTCTGCTAGAGCTGCCCCGGTCAACTGTAAGTGCTGTTATCGTGAAGTGGAAACGTTGAGGAGCAACATTGGCTCAGCTGCGAAGTGGTAGGCCACACAAGCACACAGAAAAATTGCGTGTAAAAATTGTCTGCCCTCAGTTGTAACATTCCCTACAGAGTTCCAAACTGCCACTGAGGCAGAAAGAGGCAGAAACCATACACAAAATGTATCATGTGACCAAATATTCAGGAAGGGATCATCATTACATGGAGTCTGTGAAGGAAGTCTGTGAGTCTGTGAAGGAAGAAACCACAGAAAAAGTCATATGCAAAAAACAGATTTTCACTAAGTCAAATTAATTTCATGATGCTTGTCCCTCAACTGAAGTAGATCATTTAAGTCCATCCTTGTAACTGTGTGGGCTTAATACAGTCAAAATGTTTGCCTTGGGGTAAGTTGAGCCAATGTTTGAGCAAATGGCAAGCTGAGCAAATTGAAGTGTTTACTTCACAGGCATAATGCAAGGCATTATCGCTGGGATATGAGGTAACAACAGGGCCTGGCCTATTTTAAAAGTGTTTTAAAAAAGTGTTTGTTAGGTCTTAAGTCTGTGTTAAAATATGCTTAAAATTATTAAAATACAAAAAAATGATTGTGATTGTGTTGAATTGTGTTTGGGAAATAAAGATAGACTTGGTTTTAAAAAGTAGTGGTTATATTTCATTCAGTACAGAAAATGTGTAGGCGGCTTAAATTACCCTGTTCTGCTGTTCAACTTTCCCCAAGCGACCACTTTTTTTGGACAAGCTATGTTTTCAAAACTGTAATGTTTACATGAATTCGGATTATTTCCAGGAATACACAACATCCTGAAATATATGTAGGTACCTTTGTTAATAGGAATACT
Organism: Oncorhynchus nerka; assembly: GCF_034236695.1. Taxonomy (NCBI): domain Eukaryota; kingdom Metazoa; phylum Chordata; class Actinopteri; order Salmoniformes; family Salmonidae; genus Oncorhynchus; species Oncorhynchus nerka. The sequence goes on along the minus strand of NC_088424.1, from coordinate 22,666,128 downwards.
ATATTTCCCTTGACGGAATGATGCTGAATGTAAAAAATGTCTCAACTTACCTCAGTCACCCCTATGCTTATTTTTGACTTAGTCAGATAAAGAGAACCAAATGTATCTGACTTCAACAAGGCTTCCTTGTAAAGTGCATTCACCTAAACTAACCTAGAGACCTGAGTTACAACTTTGCTCCTGCTTTCCATACCAAGAGGCAGATGGTATGTCTCAGGGAGCCAGACCCGTGTACGAAGAACAGAGGTGCCCTCTGAATGTCAGCCCCAACATTCCTCCCCATTAACTCTCCCATAAGTGATTGGTCCCTGCTCTCCATTTCTCATTCCGATTGGCAAGCCAGACTCTCTCTCTCTCTCCAGTACAGCCATGCATAAATCTCCCTCACAGCACCATGGCGATTAGCCATCATTGGGATTGCACACTCCCTCCACTCCAGACCCAGGGACAGACAAAAATGACAAAATACAATTACAAAAAAATGAAATACAACACACTTGTATTTTGAAATGTATTTAATAAAATACATGTATTTTGTATTTTAAAATACAGAAATTACATTTGAAAATAGCCGGCCGGAACAGCAACAAAAATCACAGTAACAGTTACAGACACGTTTTACTTGCTATGTTAATATGTTGTTCTTTATCTACCATAGTTAAGAGAGCAGTATTTCTGTTACATGCATTTGAAATACAGTACTTATTTGAATTACTTCTGAGTATTTTGTATGTTGTATTGCACTGGGCTGAACTACACTCCAATTTATTTTGTAACAAGATACTTTCGAAAGCTGTCATTTGTATTTTCTCACCCTCTTCCATAGACTTACACAGTAATTTTGATGACTTCCGGATGACATCCTCCAACCTATCAGAGCGCTTGCAGCATGAACTGACATGTTGTTCACCCAATCAAAGGGTCAGAGAATGAATCTACTGAAAGCATAAGATACATCTAGCTAGCACTGCAGTGCATAAAATGTGGTGAGTAGTTGACTCAAAAACAAAGACAATAGTTTTCAATACATTTCTTAAACAATTAAGGAGAAACAGCAGAGAGAGAGATATTTGGTTGGATTTTGTTTTCTTCAGTTTCACTTATGCTAGCTAATGCAGCTAATTTAGCATACTCAACAACCTGACTCAAACAGAGAGGAATGATATTTATGTTAGCTAGGTGCTAAGGCTAACCAACACTTCCAAATCAAGGTAAGCTTTCGGTTTTAATAATTTATTACCACCGGGGCCTGGCGGTGTAACTGCTAAACTGCTTGCTATATGGTACTGAGTGATTGTACACATGGATTGGATTGTGGGCTTACTAATGTGTTAGTTCTAGTAGCTACTGTATATTGACTATGACGTTAGCTAATATGGTGACAATGATGTAGGCTGTGTGTAGTGGTTATGGTATGAAGGTTTGGCTTGGAGAGTTTATTTTGCCTGGTAACAGACAGCTGTTGTCCACAAGAGAAGGGAAAATAAGAGAGCAGGAGAGCGTGCAGATATGATGATGCTGTTTTTATGGCTGCTATAAAAGTGAACTGTGTGTACGGGGGATCATGGGTGTATTTATTCTGCCAAAACTGCTGCAAAACATTTCTTAAACAGAAACAAACGGAATGAAACGGGGATGGACCTACCTGAATTTGTTCAATAGAAACTCTTGTTTTAGTTGCAAAACTTAACAATTTGCAACTGTTTAGACTAATGATTACATCCTAGATTTGCTAGATGCAGGTAAGATTGTGCAAGGTGGTACTGAATGTGTCACTGTTCGTCAGCCTCATTACTCCTTTTTGTCTCGACCTGTGCACCTATGTTACACACATTCATTTGTAGGCTTGGTTGTTGAGTATTATGTAGTAGCCTAAACCTATCAGTGTTACATTGAGCTGGAAGACGGACAGACAGTCATCCAATATGCTGTAATAGAAATAAGGCCATGATTATTAAAAAATTAAATCATCCTCCCTAATCTTAAACGGCACTAACCACCATGGATGTATATGTAAAATGTAACAATTGCAAAGTATGCTAAGTATTACTCTTACGAGCTCCGCCCTGAAACAAGGCCGATGACAATACCCAGTGTGCTTTGCAGCTGTTCATTTTAAAATATACATTTACATGTTGGTCATTTAGCAGACACTCTTATCCAGAGTGACTTACAGTCAGTGCATTCAACTAAGGTAGATAAACAACACATAGCCCTGTCATAGCAAGTCAGACGTTTCTATAACGGTTACTGAGAATGTTGTTGCTGTTCGTGCAGCTACTTACAAATGTATTTTTCTATCTTTATTTTTATTTTGATACATTGGTCTTTAGGGTATTTTGTGATTGTAATTTGTAATTTATGCCCATCTCTGCCTTAGTTGAGTGCACTGCTGGTGCGCAGGTCTGCTGTTTGTTCACCTGCACCCGCCTGCAATTGCTAATAACCCATCCGCAACCACTATATGTGATAAAGTGAAAATCTGAGGCCTACACCCGACCCTAACCAGCAAATGGAGAAAATGCGCTGTAGGCTACAGGCAAAGACTGCAGAATGATTTTTTAACAGGGGGTGCAGGATTTTGTTTTGCCTGATGTAGATATGTTTCTGCTTATAATTTCTGACATTTGGTAGGCTATTTGTTATTCAACTTGTCTAATTAGATACATGTAGCTTCTCTTTTGTCATATTACCCTAGAAGACTAAATAAACCATTGCTCAACAGAATAATGTAATAGATCGATAGAATTAATGCTTTAATCTAGTTTCCATTTGTAAAGTTTTCTCAGTCATCTTTTGGTGAGCAAAGCTGTTTTGGGACTGGGGAGAAAATACAATAAAGCAAAAACAAACGGGATACATTTTTTTGTGGAAAATGTCCAGATGACATCAGTTTGACCGGTTGTAACATGCTGACCACACCACTCGCGTCACATTTAAAAACTAAAAAAAGTTCTAAGGCTCTAAGGCACTGCATCGCAGTGCTGGAGGCGTCACTACAGACACCCTGGTTTGAATCCAGGCTGTATCACAACCGGCCGTGATTGGGAGTCCCATAGGGCGGCGCACAATTGGCCCAGCATTGTCCAGGTTTGGCCGGTGTAGGCCGTCAGTAGGTTATTCTGGTTAGTCAATGTAACATTTTTAGTTTCCATTTAACGAATCGAAAGTAGACTACATTTTCCTTGACATGCCATAAGCCTACTTGAAGTCTCGTCTTGTGACTGTGGAAATTGTATAGCGCCTCACAATCACACACATAGCATAGCCGGCACTGCTATCATCCTCCTTTTTCACATCACCAAATATTTTCCAAACATTACTTGCAGAGTTGCAAAGAAAAAGCCAAATCTCAGACTGGCCAATAAAAATAAAATATTAATATGTGCAAAAGAACACAGACACTGAACAGAGGAACTCTGCCTAGAAGGCCAGCATCCTGGAGTCGCCTCTTCACTGTTGACGTTGAGACTGGCGTTTTGCAGGTACAATTTAATGAAGCTGCCAGTTGAGGACTTGTGAGGCGTCTGTTTCTCAAACTAGACACTCTAATGTACTTGTCCTCTTGCTCAGTTGTGCACCGGGGCCTCCCACTCCTCTCCTTAGTCTGGTTAGTCAGTTTGCGCTGTTCTGTGAAGGGAGTAGTACTTAACACAGCGTTATACGAGATCTTCAGTTTATTGGTAATTTCTCGCATGGAAATGCCTTCATTTCTCAGAACAAGAATAGACTGACGAGTTTTTGAAGAAAGTTATTTGTTTCTGGCAATTTTGAGTCTGTAATCGAACCCACAAATGCTGATGCTCCATATACTCAACTAGTCTAAAGAAGGCCAATTTTATTGCTTCTTTAATCAGAACAACAGTTTTCAGCTGTGCTAACATAATTGCAAAAGGGTTTTCTAATGATCAATTAGCCTTTTTAAAATGATCAACTTGGATTAACTAACACAGGAACACAGGAGTGATGGTTGTTGATAATGGGCCTCTGTACGCCTATGTAGATATATTTAGAAATCAGCCATTTTCAGCTACAATAGTAATTTACAACAATAACGATGTCTACACTGTATTTCTGATGAATTTGATGTTATTTTAATGGACAAAAAATGTGCTTTTCTTTCAAAAACAAGGACATTTCTAAGTGATCCCAAACTTTTGAATGGTAATGTATATGAAAATGAACATACCAAAATGATCTGCAAAGCACACTAGCTATTATTATTGGCCTTGTTTCAGTGCGGAGCTCATTATAACAATATCAGCATGCTTTGCAATTGTACATATACATGTATATTTAGTTCTTTCAGCAGACTTCTGATACCAACGTAGGGTGAAAGGGGGACACAAAATGGAGAACCACAATAGAAAAATGGTATAGAAAAGTATTTTGTATTTTGAAAATACAAATTACAGTGCTGGAAGTTATCTTGTTACAAAACACATTGGATTGTAGTTCAGCCCAGTCTAATACAAATGACAAAATACTATTTCAAATACATGTAACAGAAATACTGCCCATCTCTGTCCACACCACACCACTCCCTCCACTCCACACCAAGCATCACGTCAATGTCAGGGCCTCACTCTGATGAGGTTGGCTGACTCAACCTTGTGGACCAAACCCCTTTTCCTCACAACACCGCAAGGTTTTGTCAGGGCCGTACTCTGAGGCTGACTCCCTATTCTGCCTCTACTCCTTACAAAACAGTTCATGGCGTTGTTGCTGCTGTTTTCAATTCACACACAAGGTTAACAAAGGATGTTCATATCAATAGAATTACGTACTCTTAGGCAGATTTATCTAAAAATAAAATGGCTTGTCTGCGTTTAGAGCCTTTTGAAATGGTTGGGGAAATTATAAATGGTGGGAAAATAAGATATCAGAGATGCAAATGGGAAGTGATTTGCATGGGCCAGAAAGGGGAAGTGATTTGCATGGGCTTTAGATGTCTTAGCCTGGCTCTTAACTGGGGATGACCTCTTTCAGGGCCATGCTCCCCTAACGCCTAATTACTCTGCTGCCTCATTAGAAATCTGCTTCGACGGCTTTTATTTAATATGGACAAGGACATCATAGGTCAGATTAAAGAGGAATAAAGATGAAAAGGTTTGTTGCATGAACAATAACATACCTGTACTGTACAGAGTATATCAAAAACATATACAGCTCTGTACCCAAATATAGTAAAAGGAAAAACAGTATCACTCTCAGGCCCATTATTCTAACATGCAAACTAGATCTGGGCATCCAACTGATGAGAGCAGCCTCTGATCCCCCACACAGCTCAATATCTCGAGTTATTGTGGAGAGCTGACGGCAGAGTCGGGACGGAACGCAAATGCCAGCTTGATGTTTTCACTCAGATCCAACGGCCATCATGAAAGATTAACTAGTCCAGAAACTTCCCTTCACACGTTCTCTCATCCCATGTCCCTTGTTTTCTTTTTCTCTCTTTTCTCCACTTGCCCAAGCAGCTCTCCTGTGGGTCCAGCCCATATGTCTGCCTTGACTAGCCCCGGGCACAGAGAGCAGCAGGATGGAAAGTGGCAATCTTCATTCAGACATGCAGCACCAGCAAAGAGTTGAAGGGGAAGTCAAATACTGCCTTTATTATTGATTTGTTTCAGAAGATTGTGCCTAGCTTATTTTTCATCAACTATGCATATCTGAAGTATTTGTTGCTCCAGTACTCAAGCGTTCTCTGTTTCAAGAGATAAACCTGAAGATAAGCAAATGCCACCTTCCTTTTGTTTTCACAAGACAACACAACTCAACATCAGTTAGAGAGTTTGGTCCTTTACAGTTCTGTTATTATTTCATTCCACCTCTGCATGGTATCTGTCCTTTTATGGTTATCTATAAATATAACAATTATTGCCAAAATACATTTGTTTTCATTTAGAATATGGTAAAGGGCCCAGGTGATAATTTTCTGGGACTACAGAGACATCTCTTAACGTTTCATCCTGGGATGTCAAACTGAACCTTGCTGTCAGTGGATTACCACTAGGATAACAATCTAAGAATTCCCAGAGGAACAGTCAAACTAAGTAGCAGGAAGTTCGACTCAAATCAGCACTGACATCTGGGACTCATCTGACGGGGCAGTCTCTACGTTTGATGAAGACGCTTGAAGCATTTCAGTGAAATTATAAAAACATGCTTTCATTTTTTTTTATAAATAACTTGATAACAGTGAACTTCAGAGAGTCCTTATCATATAAATACATACTGTATCTCAGATAGCATGCTAATCATTACAGAGCATTTCTTTTTTCTCTCCTTGTAAGCATGTACACAATGCCAGAATTAAAACCCAATTATAAAAGGGGAATTTCTTCAGATCCCTTAATTAACCACATTTTTAGAAATTTGCGACATTTCTCCAAACCTACTCCACACACCGGCTCTGATTTGAAATGTTTGGATATAATAATAATGGTTTAAAATACCAGGGAGAGACGCTTATGTTGCTCATGTGGACTGGACCAGGCTAGAAGCCATGTTTTGTCCATAGCACTCAAAGAATCATCTATCAAAGAGATCCTCCTGCTTCATCCTCCTGCTTACAAACACAGCAATGATCCTCAGGCTTAGTGCTGCTATGACATTGTGTTGTGTGGTGTATGCTTTGGGAGTCAGGTGAACATACTGTGCTGCTGTGGAGAGTCTTTCTTGGCATTGACCTTTGCTGGTATGTGGTTCCCTGACAGTGTTGGTACAGTAGATCAATATGTGTTGTGAAAGGGATAAACACACCAAACTGTGGTGCTCTTGAGGGTTTTCATAGTGATGGTGGTGTGTATTAATGGTGATCCAGTGGAGACATTGACCTTTATTGGTCTGTGCAGCAGCATTGGTTTTTGCTAGCCAGTAGACATTTACTCCTACTGGAGGTGATTTAAAGGGTGATTGAGAAGACCCTGACATTTTCTACCGTGGACAGTGGTATGGTTGAGCAGTGCATATTTTGACTCGCCAGATAAACAGAGCAACAGATCTAGACTGGCCTGTGACTACTCCGTGTGTATTCGAAGAGTGATAAACCGACTGACCTGTGCTGCTCTGGATGGTCCTGACGGTGGTGGTGGTGGTCCTGGGGGGTGAGGAGGGCAGCAGGGACATCCCGTCATCCTCTGAGCAGCCCTGGTCCATGGCCCTCACGTAGCTGTTTCTACGCATGCGGAAGCAGCTCGGCATGGGCAGGTCCAACGCATCCATGGCCTGCGACTCCATCTCACTGTACACCTGCTCACACACCTGCTCTATCTGCCCGTTCACCTCCACCTCACTCACCTGCAAGGGGGCGAGGTGTCGGGGACGATGGGGGAGAGAGGGGGTGCAGCACAACCGGACATCCAAATATTAGTACCCTAACCTGGAGAACGCACCATAGAAGAGCCACTTACCTAGAGTTTAATAGCCGTGCACATTCAATGCTGAGGGGCAGAGTAAACACATCTGAAATCATTAGGAGAGGTAAGGAAGAGAACTACAGAAGAAAAAGAGGAACCACAATGCAGCAGTAGCAACAGGAGGAAGAGTCAGAGGGAATGGGAGCGTGAGGGTCAATGTTAATTGGAGAACAAGCAAGTGCAATGAAGAGATTGTTTGGGATGATGAGGATATTTAATTTAGGGTCTAAAACAGAGCTCTGCATTATTGAAGCAAGGAGTTGGGCATTCCCTTCTCAACTTGTGTTTCCTCTATTCCGGTTATCCTCTCTCCTCGACTCCTTTTCAAAACACAGAAAAGTAACCTTGGATCTTCGAGAAAAGACAAATTGAGAAAAGATAAGACAAGAACCAGAGCATCTAAGATGGTTTAATAACATACTGTAGGTTAGGGTGGGATAGGGATGCTTTGGATATGGTCTAAAGCTCCAAAAGACAAGAGCTTGAGGGGCTTTTGGCAAGACTAATGCTGAGATGTTTGTAATTCCATCTGATTTTCACTGATAACTGAGGGTGGGTATTAAACAAGAAACAGTTGGTGAATACTGATCCTTAATCCAAATCTTTATCGCATTTTAGTTTGGGAGATTTCACAGATTTGAAACATGATTGTTCAGTGAGTTATATTTGTAATTACAGACATGAAAAGCAAAAGGTCACTCAATAGAAATATTTTGTGTGACTAGTTTATTCTGAAAATACTTTTGTATCTACAATGTCCTTGGAATAGATTATTGTACAATAATTTGATTATTATATTTTAATCAATGGTTAAATGTGTCTTTAGCTAAGAGTAACATGAAGTAATGTGCATGACATACAGTATGGAGGTAATATGATAATGGTTTGGGTTTTTATAATGATTTATTATGTTATGCTATCTTCGAAATACTATAAAACAATGCACAACTGGCTTTAAAGGCTGTGTATTCTTCCAAACTCTAGAGAAGAGATATGGTAAATGGAATGGGAGATTCATTTGACTTCTCTTTAAGTTGACTCTTGATGGTTGAGGGCTGAACATTGACATTGAAACTGGTTTGAAATACGATTCATCTCATCGCTGGAGAGATGAATTTGTGGCTGATTTCATGGCTGATTTTGACTTTGACTTGATGTGACTTTCCTCCCTTGCACAGACGTAACACCAGAGAAGGTGACGTAATGCCGGGAGCACCAACCTGGCTGATGGTGCTCATAGCCCTCATGTAACTCTCGTTTCGCGAGCGGTATTGGGGTGAGGAGAGCAGCGCTTTGGGGTCCAGGAGCCCTTTGGGGTCCAGGGTGTCCAGGCTCCTATTGATGGAAACTTCACTCACCGCCCGCAGGTAGCTGTGGCTCCTGATCTGCAGCTTCGGAGAGTGTTCGTTGGAGATCCTGCCAATGAAGACAAGTCAACAAACAGGTGTTAATAATAATGCCTACTAACGTTAGCATGATAACTCATTGACAAGGAGTTGGCAAGACAGCACAAAGTCAAATCTGCTGGATGTCATAAGGTGAATGCACCAATTTGTAAGTCGCTCTGGATAAGAGCGTATGCTAAATGACTTAAATGTAAATGTAAATCAAATGTTATTGGTCACATACACATGGTTAGCAGATGTTAATGCGAGTGTAGCGAAATGCTTGTGCTTCTAGTTCTGACAGGCAAGTAATATCTAACAAGTAATTGAACAATTCCCCAACAACTACCTAATACGCACAAATCCAAAGGGGTGAATGAGAATATGCACATATAAGTATATGGATGAACGATGGCCGAGCGGCATAGGCAAGATGCAATAGATGGTATAAAATACAGTATATACATGTGATATGAGTAATGTAAAATATGTAAACATTATTAAAGTTCCATTATGTAAAGTGGCATTGTTTAAAGTGACCAGTGATCCATTTATTAAAGTGTCCTGCGATTGGGTCTCAATGTAGGCAGCAGCCTCTCTGAGTTAGTGATTGCAGTTTAGCAGTTTGATGGCCTTGAGATAGAAGCTGTTTTTCAATCTCTGGGTCCCAGCTTTGATGCACCTGTACTGACCTCGCCTTCTGGATGGAAGCGGTGTGAACAGGCAGTGGCTCGGGTGGTTGTTGTCCTTGATGATCTTTTTGGCCTTCCTGTGACATTGGGTGCTGTAGGTGTCACGGAGGGCAGGTACTTTGCCCCCGGTGATGAGTTGTGCAGACCGCACCACCATCTGGAGAGCCTTGCGGTTGAGGTTGGTGCTGTTGCTGTACAAGGCTGTGATCCACCTTCTCCACTGCGGTCCTTTCGATGTGGATAGGGGGGGGGGCTCCCTCTGCTGTTTGCTGAAGTCCACGATCATCTCCCTTGTTTTGTTGATGTTGAGTGAGAGGTTATTTTCCTGACACCACACTCTGAGTGCCCTCACCTCCTCCCTGTATGCTGTCTCGTCGTTGTTGATGATCAAGCCCACTACTGTTGTGTCGTCTGCAAACTTGATGATTGAGTTAGAGGCGTGCATGGAGACGCAGTCATGGGTGAACAGAGAGTACAGGAGAGGGCTGAGCACACACCCTTGTGGGGCCCCAGTGTTGAGTGTCAGCGAAGTGGAGATGTTGTTTCCTAGATTCACCACCTGGGGGCTGCCAGTCAAAGTCCAGGACCCAGTTGCACAAGGCGGGGTTGAGTCCCAGGGCCTCCAGCTTGATGATGAGCTTGGAGGGTACTATGGTGTTGAATGGTGGCACTGAATGATGTTGACGGTGGCACTGTATTATCCTCAAAACTATTTTGGTTCGATAACACGCTGTGTCTAATTTTCACCATCAAAACATAATCAAGGGCCTTCCGAGTGGAGCAGCGGGTTAAGGCACTGCAGTGCTAGAGGCGTCACTACAGACCTGGGTTCGGGGGGGCTTTACTTGGGGATTTACTTTGCTCATCGCATTCTAGCGACTCCTTGTGGCGGGCTGGGGGCCTGCAGGCTGACCTCGTCATTAGTTGAACAGTGTTTCATTTAACATTTACATTTAAGTCATTTAGCAGACGCTCTTATCCAGAGCGACTTACAAATTGATGCATTCACCTTATGACATCCAGTGGAACAGTAGTGCATCTAAATCTTTTAAGGGGGAGGGGGGGTGAGAGGGATTACTTTATCCTATCCTAGGTATTCCTTAAAGAGGTGGGGTTTCAGGTGTCTCCGGAAGGTGGTGATTGACTCCGCTGTCCTGGCGTCGTGAGGGAGTTTGTTCCACCATTGGGGGGCCAGAGCAGCGAACAGTTTTGACTGGGCTGAGCGGGAACTGAACTTCCTCAGTGGTAGGGAGGCGAGCAGGCCAGAGGTGGATGAACGCAGTGCCCTTGTTTGGGTGTAGGGCCTGATCAGAGCCTGGAGGTACTGAGGTGCCGTTCCCCTCACAGCTCCGTAGGCAAGCACCATGGTCTTGTAGCGGATGCGAGCTTCAACTGGAAGCCAGTGGAGGGAGCGGAGGAGCGGGGTGACGTGAGAGAACTTGGGAAGGTTGAACACCAGACGGGCTGCGGCGTTCTGGATGAGTTGTAGGGGTTTAATGGCACAGGCAGGGAGCCCAGCCAACAGCGAGTTGCAGTAATCCAGACGGGAGATGACAAGTGCCTGGATTAGGACCTGCGCCGCTTCCTGTGTGAGGCAGGGTCGTACTCTGCGGATGTTGTAGAGCATGAACCTACAGGAACGGGCCACCGCCTTGATGTTAGTTGAGAACGACAGGGTGTTTCCTCCGACACATTGGTGTGGCTGGCTTCCGGGTTAGGTGGGCGGTGTTAAGAAGCGCTGTTTGGCAGGTCACATTTCGGGGGACGCATGACTCGACCTTCGCATCCCGAGCCCGTTAGGGAGTTGCAGCGATAAAACAAGATCGAAATTGGGGAGGAAAAACAAACAAACCAGATGAAAATAGATCACAACAAGATGTACATCCTCAGTGCACATTCACATCAGATTTCCTTAATGCTGACTATGGTAAGTTGGGCGGCAGGGTAGGCCAGTGGTTAGAGCGTTGGACTAGTAACTGAAAGGTTGCAACTTCAAATCTCCGAGCTGAGAAGGTACAAAACTGTCGTTCTGCCCCTGAACAGGCAGTTAACCAACTGTTCCTAGGCAGTCATTGAAAATAAGAATTTGTTCTTAACTGACTTGCCTAGTGAAATAAAGGTAAAACATTTTTTTTAAAGTACGTCCAACAAGATCTCTTAATTCATTGACTCCATGTTTGTCCACTCTGCTCCTTGCATTCATTATACACTGAGTGTAAAAAACATTAGAAACACCTCTCTATTATTCATTTGCACCCCCCTTTGCCTCAATTTGTCGGGGCATGGACTCTACAAGGTGTCAAAAGCATTCCACAGGGATGCTGGCCCACGTCGACTCCAATGCTTCCTTGAAAATAACAGAGAGCCGCACACTCTAGGAGCTCAGATGCACAAATGTAATTACCAACGTTTCGACAGCCAAGCTGACTTCATCAGGGTATAATCACAAACACTGCGGGATGACTCGTTTATGTAGTGTCAAAAGACACAGGTGTCTGTAATCATGGCCAAGAGTGGCCTATTATCATTGGTTAATTATCAAATATTAAAATGGCATACAAAGAACAGCATACAAACAACAAATAGATAGCATACGATCATAAATTCATTTGACTACACAAGCTTCCAAACAATTACAATGGCAAAGTCACAATAATCACAAGAATGACTTCAGATCAAAGTCTACGTTGAGACCGAAGGGAGCAAGGGTCTTTAAGTTAAAGATCCAGGCAGCCTCTCGTTTTAACAATAAATTATCAAGGTCACCCCCTCTCCTAGGGAGGGAGATGAAATCGAGACGAAGAGACGAAATTGAGTGGCCTGCCTCCAAGATGTGGGCGGCAACTGGGTAAGTAAAGTTTTTACACCTAATGGTGCTACGGTGCTCTGAGATACGTACTTTTAATTTGCGCTTTGTTTTACCCACATCATTTTTACCACAAGATGCTACGGTGATAAATAAGATAAATAACTGCCTTAGTGGAGCACGTAATAACACCTTTGATTGGGATCGCTTTCCCTGTTTGTGGGTGTTTGAAGGATCTACGTTTATAAGTGCCATTGCATTGAGCACAGCCATTACATTTGTAATTTCCATCCAGTAGGGGCGCAAATAAACGTTGTTCAGGAATATCTTGGGGTGGTAAATCAGAGTGTACCAATTGGTCTCTGAGATTTCTGCCCCGCGAGAATACGACCAAGGGAAGGTCTGAAAACACATTACCGAGACTATCATCAGATTTTAGAATGTGCCAATGTTTGTGAACAATTTCCTTAATTTGTTCAGAACACTTTGAATAGCGGGTAGTTAGAACACAAGAATGCGTATTTTTGCGAGACTGACCTTGAAAAAGGTCATGTCTCGTTTTGTTTAGAAATTTCTCAATGGCAGTATTAATCTGATCATTTTTGTAGCCCCTCTCCTTGAACATTCTTTGCGTCTCAGCCATATTTCTGTCAAAATCTGATTGTTTTTTGCAAATTCTTTTGATTCGACAGAATTGGCTGTAGGGCAAACAATTTTTCAAGGGAAGTGGGTGACAACTATCAGCCCTCAACTGTTACAATCAGCAGGCCTCCTATAAAGATCAGTGTATAGAACATTATCTTCACACAAGATCAGAATATCAAGAAAACTGATTAGACGTGTATCAGATTGCATAGTAAATCTCAAATGATCAGAACAGGAGTTAAGAAAAGCATGGAACGCCTGGAGCTGTTTTGCATCACCCCTCCATAGAACAAAAATATCATCAATATACCCTTTCCAAATAATGATGTTAGGCAAGAAAACACCTTTGAGAGGATTGAAAATAGACTGTTTCTCCATGTAACCCACATACAAATTAGCATAGTTAGGAGCCATGGGGGATCCCATAGCAGTACCCTTCGTCTGAATAAAGAAATCATTTAGAAACATGAAATAGTTATGTGTGAGTACTATTTCAGCCAATGTTATAATGCATGCACTGGAAGGTAGTTCGTTAGGGTCACGTTGCAGAAGAAAATGTTCCATAGCTTCAATACTGCCCTCGTGTGGAATATTTTTGCTATTGGCTGGAGGTATAAAATAACGCATGCTTCTAAAAGGAGTCAGAGTATGTGCAGGAGAGCAACCTACTGGTTCAATGGAAGTGTCAGAATTAGGGGAGCTAAAGTATTCCCTTAAACGGATGTTTCTAAAAAACTTGTCTTCCTTAACATCAAAATCGTTGCACTGGGTTGTAGGCACAAAAGATAACCCTTTATTAAGCAAAGAGACATGGGCAGGGCTCAATATCTTGCTTGATAAACTAAAGACACTCAGTCCTGTGGGTTCTGGGACCGTGTGAACGTCTCCTCTGCCTCCGATAGTCGTTTCTTCTTACCCCGTCGGGTGCGGCATCTCGTCGATGCGCGTGCCTGCGGCCTCCTCCGCCCGTCCAGTCTCTCGTTGAATAAAAAAGTACCACCACAGTACCACTGGAAGCCGATGAGGCGCTGGTTGTAGAGCGTTGATCAGACGGGGGTGGATCGAAGTCTGCGGCATCCCCCCCTGCGTCTGCCATGGAGAGGAGGAGCAGGACCTCCCCTGTCAGGGTTTCTCCAGAAGTAGACTCTATCCTCGGCCTTGTCTTTTTTGTCTTGGTTGAATTTCGTGATTTTAAGTTTATTTCTGTAGACAACTTGTCCTGGAGCGCTTGGTTAGTTTTCATCAGTTCATTGAATATGCCATCATCATTAACAGCCATTTGTAGAGTTGTGCGTTCGTCTTTAATCGTGTTATTCATTTCAATAAAATCCTTCTTCAGCTGGTCAACAATTAATGTCATTAAATCAATAGAGCATTCCAACAGTTGTGTCAAGGTGGCCGGATGTGCTTTGGGTGGTGGACCATTCTTGACACCCACGGGAAACTGTTGAGAGTCAAACTGGTGCGCCCGGCACCTACTACCATACCCCGTTAAGTCTTTTGTCTTGCCCAGTCACCCTCTGAATGGCACAAAATCCATGTCTCAGTTGTCCCAAGGCTTAAATATCCTTCTTTAACCTGTCTCCTACCCTTCATCTACAATGATTGAAGTGGATTCAACAAGTGACATCAATAAGGGATCATACATTATGCATTCTCCCATAAAGCAGGTCGGGCCAGCCAGCGACCACAGCGCTGAGGAGAAACAGCTAAATTCACTTAAGGCTGCCCACGCAAATCTTTCTCGCCTGCCGTGCTGACAGACACCTCGGCTAAGCAGCAGCAGTGAGGGAAGCCACGCAGAATAGACATCTAGGACAGTGCTGGGTTGGGTTGGGTTGGCACCTGAGAAACGCTGTCTAAACTCCATGTCTAATCTGCTGCTGCAGCATGGTTCTTTTGGATCAGAAGCTCCTACTGAAATTCCATCTTCTTCCATTTCTTTTGTTCTGGATGTAGTCGGAGTCCAGCTCCCAGCAAGCCTTCTGGGAGCTGGACTCTGACTACATCCAGAATAAAAGAAATGGAAGAAGATGGAACCTGAAGTGCTTGAAGGGCGAAGCAAGAGCTGCGGCTGCCTCAGTGTTGGGATGTTAAGGAATTTGGTTATGCATGATGTCATTGGTGTGGAATAAACCAATATGATCTAACAAGCAGTAAACGAAGACAGATAAATGTCAAGAATATGTACACACATGCACATAGAAATGTGGGACACATACATTATATCGACTGCTATTAAACATTACCATAACACCATAATAAAAAAATCCAAACGGGCCTATATGATAACAGAATCAAAATGCATATATCATTAATGATGACACATACCCTCTGCCTGTAATTCATCTCAAACAGCACAGCAATGAAGTTCCAATCTGTGAGTACAGCACTTTTAAAGAGAAGTCCCCAGGCTCAGCATACCTTCTCTAGCAGTGTGGGCACTTAATTAGAGACAGAGACAGGCCTGGTGTGTTTCTGGGAAGAACCTAATCATATCCCTGCTGTTAGTGCAAAGTCCATGGAGCCTATTAGCTACTGTAGGCTGGCGTCAAAGAGAGAAAATGAAACAAAAGTGTAAAACTATTACACTGATCTATCTCCGAAAACATTAAATGCATTCCTTTTTGTGTAATAAATCAATGTTGTTCTTATTGACTGGGAAGGTGATTTATCAGTGTAGATGATCACATCATTACTCCACAGTAAGTTCAGTAGTACATCTGCATGGCCCACATACAGTACAGTAACCATCGGGCAGCAGATGTGGTAATCTAAGGATCACTTAGTGCCTGCCAAACGGTTTCAGACGCCTAGTGGAGTTCATAACATGAACAACAGAACCAGGAGAGGCACAGTACACTATCAAAGGTCATGAGGCATGCAGAGCTTCAGACAGAAATACAAGCTGATTTAGAACACGGATCACAGTCACGGTTCGGGAAGCTTTTCTCACAATCCTAGTGCCTTTAGCTCAACTTATGTCAAAGATCCTTTCAAATTTAAATTGAGAGATGCTTGCCATGCTTAGGGATTGACATATTTGTTCATTGTGAAGATTATAATAAACCGATAAGAGCATAATTATATAACTTAGAATATACTGTACTTTTTCAACTGAAACGTTCATTTTTAAAATAGCTTCTCACTTCATCTACAGTCAGGAGAACCTTCCAGTCATTTCCCCTGGTGTTTGAAACATTAATACTCGTTACTCACTGAGTGGAACGGCATGCAGGGGGAAATGCACAGGTGCCGGGCTTGGCTGTCTCTTGGATTGGATGCTGCTTTAATGAATTCACAAATTCTAGCTGGAAGTCCCAGATGTGCCAGAGTGATACTGAAAGCTACGAGCAACCTCTCTATATAACGGTACCAATAAAGCTGGGGGTCGGAGGACCTTATCCTAAACGGTTGTCTGATTTCTTCATGCTATGCTTCTCCCCCACTGCAGTAAATGGGTCATTTAAGTACACACATCATGCTCCAAAGAATGTGAAATCATAAGGACTATGATAATGAAATTAAGTCAAAGTCACTTTAAAATGTCATAGCGCAGAGTCTTACTTTAAGGTGGTCATTTCAGTCAGTGATGGCTGGGTGGCTTTGATATAGCTGGCCCGTCGACCTGGGCCTGGGCCTGGACCTTTGGCGATGGCTTTGGACTTCCCTCCGAGTCTTCGCTGTCTTCCTCCTCGGCCATAGCCTTCACATAGCTCCCGCTGCGCATGCGTCGACATGGGATGTCATCCTCCTTACCCCCCAGAGGCGAGAAGCCACTCCACTCGTCCTGTGGCACCTGTGGGGACGGGGGAGGTGACAACAGGGCATCAGGCACCTCCACGGATGACTGTATGGCGCCATGAACCCACATCTACCTGGTCCGGTCCTGCCAACGCAGTGTCACAACAACATCCAACGCACAGTCAGACTCCTACCGCTCTCTATCTCTCATACTGAGCATTGAAGGTAATAAACAAGTGATTAAGGAAGAGGCTGGTATGAGTTCACATGATTACACTAAAAACATCTTCCTGACAACCTGGGCATCCGCTAGTGTGGTGTCCTCCTAAGGGCACACAACAACTTATCAAGAGGATGTTCACAAAGAACTAGGGTGTCTATCTGAGCTCAAACAACATCATGGGGGTGGTACAACATTTGAGCTAGCCTGAAACAAAGTATTTTAAGGCTTTGTATAGGTGTGAGGGAAATAATGGATTGAAGGAGAAACACAATGAGGTAGCCATAAATATGTGTTGAACAAATGAGTAAAACTAGGGCACAAGCAATAGCACAACCTGAACTTCCAAACTATTCTTTATTGTATAATAGTTGATAGGAATACTACTAATAGGAATACTACTACGTCCATACAGAGAGGGATTATGGTGCCCCTTCTCTAAAAGGTTCATTCAGAAACAGTGAAAGAATGTGTTACCAGAGAAGATCTATTCATCTTCTAGTGATATACCCAATTTGGGAAGTTACCATATTGCATTCAAAAATACTTTGGAGACGAAGTTGATGCTGGAGGAGAGAGAATCCCACTCCTCCGAAGACTTAGTAATTACATGAATCTGCAAAGGGAGAGGAGCCTTGGTAACTAGGGAGACAGCCAGAGCTGGGCAGGCTAGGCTACTAGGGCTTTTGTCGTCAGAGCAGAAATTAGCAGGTTGAATATAAAAGGAGGCTGTGGAAGCAGAGTTACTCTATTACCGCTGAGCGGCTGCATGCCCACACACTACAGATGTAAGATCTTAATTTGGTCACCCTGTTGCAGGAGAAATGTAAAACTTGTAGTGTATTTGAGGTGTAGCCTTTTACACTCGTTCCTGTATACGGGTTGAAAATAGCAGATTTGGACACTGATAAGTGCTTAAATGAGAACGCAGTGGCTATACAATAAAATGCTATACCTGATGTCAGAGCACAGGGTCTCCGCATCACAGCGCTGTATGGGTTTTGACTGACATCCATTCTGAACATGAGCAACACGCGCAACAAGAAGTTGCCCCCACCCCTCCAGTTATTGGGGAAATTTAGCAAATGTTTTATTGTCTGAGTAAGGGAAATGCTGCAAATTACGAGGACTCAATGTATTTTGAAAGATGAGACATTTCCATATCATAAAACTTATGTCATACACAGTGTCAACATTTATGATCACTATGTTTGATGTACAGTTACAAGATGACATGATGTTCCATCCTGGGTTTCCCTGACCAGAATGAGCCTGTTTGTTGCGTTCTGAAGAAAATGTGCTGCGGTGCACACATCTGAATGCACTCATGCCGCCATTCTATGCGCACTAAAATGAAGACCTGCTTCACTGAATTGCCTTTTGAAATCCTAACACTGTAAGATCGTATTTTATATTTTAGCTAGTCAATAGAACAAGCTTTCAAATGATGCCCACCTGACCCAGATAGCGATTTATAATGGACACAACAGTAATTGTGTAAATGTGGGGATGCAGGGCTGTGTTTCAAAGAAGACAACTACAAGTTTGATATCTGTAGTTCCTCAACTGCACAGGTGGGAGAGCTCCAAAAGCACCTAATAGCTGAAGACTCTCCTTTGAGTCATAAAAGTGCATTTAAATTTCTTTGAAGAGGTATGTGGCCCCTTGGAAACACCAGTTAGACCTCTCACTCAAACGCTTTACATTTTTTGGTGTTATGTTGCACCTTAATAATATTCTTATCATGTTACTGAATGAATCCAGAGTTTTTTCAGATTTCGTTAACAACAAATGCAGCAAAAAGTACAGTAAATGTAAAATGCACCTAAAATCAACAGTATATTTTAAGTTTTGGATTCAGTATTTATCTAATAATTTTCCCATAATCTCCAAACTGTTCCCTTATGCATATACGTTCCATATTTCTTCTCCAATAAGCCCAATAAGCTCAATTCCCACAACTGTAAAGGGTTAAAAAGGCTTCTGTAATTTCCACTTTGAAATTTCAGACTTGATTTTCCTTAACTAAAAATGCATCAACCCCTAGAAAAATGTCCATTAATTATAATCGTAAAGAACAGGAAGGCCTGCACACTGTTTATGCTCCCAATTCACTGCACTATTGATAACGTTTTGATCCGAAACGGATCTTCGTCAGGTCAAACAGACTGAGCACTCACATCCCAAAATATACACATTTCACCTCACATGACCATTATGAACATGACACATGGTGGGTGTGGAAACAATTTACTTTTGCACATAGTCAATCACATAAAGGATTACATACATACATACCATCACACACACACACACACACACACACACACACACACACACACACACACACACACACACACACACACACACACACACACACACACACACACACACACACACACACACACACACACACACACACACACACATTACACACACACACACACACACACATTACACACACACATTACACACACACACACATTACACACACACATTACACACACACACACACATTACACACACACACATTACACACACACATTACACACACACACACACATTACACACACACACATTACACACACATACATACATACATACATACAACATACATACATAAATACATACCGGTCCAAATGAAAAATTTACAAAATGACTAAGTGGAGTCCTGGATGGCAGGACAAATCAACATAACATATTCACGTAACAAATGGTCTGATATCAAACTCTTGGTTGAGACCTTTCGGAGACATGGCAGACAAATGGTGAATCCAATACAATTCTCTTCTCAGTAATAGATGATCAGTATCTCCACCCCTAGGCGGGTATTCCAACAGTTTCCAACGTAATCTTTTTTACTGCTGCCTAGGTTTTTAACTTGGACCGATTTGTATATAATCCCTAATGACCATATGTACCTCTGTGATTAATTATGACTGACTATGCGCAAAGTGATTTGAATTGTTTCCATACCCACCATGCGTCATGTGTGTAATGGTCATGTGAGGTGGGATTTGACCTGACGAAGATCCGTTTCGGTTCTAAACATTGTCAATAAAGTGGTGAATTGGGAGCATAAACAGTGTGCGGATGTCACGCCCTGACCTTAGAGATCCATTTCATTCTCTATTTGGTTAGGTCAGGGTGTGACGAGGGTGGGCAATCTATGTTTTCTATTTCTTTGTTGGTCAGGTATGGTTCCCAATCAGAGGCAGCTGCCTATCGTTGTCTCTGATTGGAGATCATACTTAGGCAGCTATTTCCCACCTGTAGTTTGTGGGATTTTGTTTTGGTACTGTGCTGTTTAGCCCTACTAAACTTTACGTTTCGTTTTGTATTTGTTGTTTTTTCGGTGTTCATTGAATAAAGTAAGACGTACGCCTACCACGCTGCACCTTGGTCCGATCCTTCCATCAAAGAGCGTAACAGCGGGCCTTCCTTCTCTTTACTAGTATTATTTATTAGCCCAACACCTATGTTTTTAAGGATGTGCATATGACCACAAACTTTTCATGAATTATAATCCACCTAATAATTCACCTTTCCTGTTGCTGCAGGAATATTTTCTGCTGCTGTAGAAAACTGTCTCAAATGAAGATCCTACATCTGTAGAACACAGTATAACATGTTCGCCACAGAAATAGGCCTATCTTCACAAGTTCACACAGAACTAACATGTGCTGTATCTTAAATACCGTACTTTATGTGTTCAGCACTTTGTTGTTGTGACAACTCCCCTATAACAGCTTCGGTTACTTATATTTACTGCAGCTAACCGTTCACTGTACACAGTGTGGGGCTGAATATGTGGAGATCTAAATGTTGTGATGCCTGGCTAAGTAATTGGGTACTGTGCATGTGTATTTGTCACTGGGGTCTTCCCTGTTGGATATTCATGTACACAATACAGTATCAATAATACTTTAAAATACATAACAAGTCTACTCACAACACAACATCTCTAATAACTACACTAATTTAGAAGTGTAGATCTGAGATTTGAGAAATCAAAATGCTTGGCTCCAGTTTTATTTTTGTATATATATTTTTTTACATAATTTCAAAAAGCTGCATAAAATCTTTGCCATCTTTCCTCACATGGCACTCGACTCACAGACATATAGGTAATTGGTCTCAATTTGTACTAATAATACAGCTACCACTATCCTATCCCAACTTTCGAATCAATCCTGTCATTATTGTTGGTGGGTGTTTCTATGGTAACAGAGTTACTATATACGGCAGAAAGAGATACAGGATCTTAATTTGAACCTGTTTGCTACAGCAGAAAATGTGAATTATTATGTGGATTATAATTAATGGTCATTTTTGTAGTGGTTGATACATTTTTCGTAAGGGAAAATCATGTCTGAAATTTCACAGTGGAAATGACTAACTTCAGAAGCCTGTTTAAACCTCAAATACACTACAAGTTTCAAATATCCTGCATCGCAGGAATGTTCTTCTGCAACAGGGTAAATCAAATTAAGATCCTTCACCTGTAGCAGGATATGAAGGAGTACATGGGAAACATCCACTAATGTGCTGGTTCACAGTGTTGCTGACTGTGTCTCAATGTCTTCTATTTGCCTATCATACATAAAACCACTCCTACATGTCTGGTATACATTATGATATTCAGTGATTAGAATATACATTCAGTGTGAGAAAGAGAGGAGATGAACAATTGTTGAGAACAACATTTACATACTATTTACATTAACATAATAATTCATAATCAGTATTTGGATATTTCTGCAAATAAACTGAGTTGAAATTGAGTGCTTAGATCCATTTAGAGATGTGCTATTTGTGCTCTTGTTGTGCAAACTGTGTCTCGTGAGTGGAATTTCACAGGTGATGGTTTTGGCAATGTAATCTTTGTGTACAACTTCCGGAGAATATTCACACAGTACACACGCATGCACACACACACACACACACACACACACACACACACACACACACACACACACACACACACACACACACACACACACACACACACACACACACACACACACACACACACACACACACACAAAATTATTAGGTAATAATTAAAGAACCCCAAAACTGGGAAATCTATGAAATTAAGAGGTTTATAAACAGGAAATAATGCCAGTCACTGATGGGTTTAAAAGAAAAAAGCCTACTAAAGGAAGTAAGGCCACTACTGGTTTGCACTTACTTCTCTCTTCAAATCAAATGAAAGTGGAGAGGGGGTAGGTCCTCTCCAGTGGGGTAGGTAGGTGGGCAAGGGGGGGTTTGGGTTTAGGGGTGAATTTAAAGAATTGCATACCTGCAAGAACTGGCATGAGCGCTCCTGCTGACAAGCCTCAGATTTCACTAGCGCTTTATGATCTAAATTTACTGAGGCCTTCTGGTAGACTTGGCGAGCCCTGCTCACCGTTAGACTGGACGACCACAAGCTCTTCTTCATGAGCTGGGCGTCCATGCTTATGGGGATATGGGAGGGGACACAGGTGTGTTTTACTACGTCGTTATTACTGCGCGACGTTTTCAGGGCGTGTTCACTGATGGTGTTGTAGGCCTCCATAAAGTACTGCGACTGGGACTTGTCCGGGTGGCGGCCCATGGTCATGACTCCAGTGGGGCTGTGCAACAGGCTGTGACAGACGTCTCGGTCATCCAGGATGTCGTCTGAGCTCCAGTACCCCGAGGTGGGGCTCCTGTGCTTGGGCTCAGCTGACTTGCAGCGCTCCCTGCTCTTGCTACGTTTGCGGTGCTTCTGCGTGGGGGGCGTCTCGCTCTCGGGGCTGTTCCTGCTGCCATTGATGCTTCCCTGCTTGGAGTTTGGCCCCTCCAAGGAGTGGGACTTTGCGAAGAGTTTCTGGACGGAGTGGACCAGGTGGCGGATGCGTCCGGGGCTGTCGTTGCGCTGCTCCAGTGCCGTCCTCTTGTACTGCAGCGTGTGGTAGCCGTCCCGGGTGAATGACGGCTGCCTCTCAAACTGGTCCAGCAGGTTGACTGGCAGGCGGATGTTGACGCCCTTGTTGGGAAGCATGTTACCCACACCAACACCCACACCATAGGGCACCACAGCACACTCATCCATCCCCACCCGATCCTTCAGCTCGTGGTGTGAGCTGCTGTAGTGTCGTCTGGGGAAGGTCCCATAGGGCACCACACTACTGTCTGAGGGGAAGGCAGTGTGGTTCTTCTGGTTATGCTGGCTCTGGACCTGGGTGTAGTAGGCGTGGTCAGAGGGGTGGGACATGGGCATGTCCATCTGGTTGATCAGGTAGGGCTTGCGGTCAGGGTGGTGGCCATGGCCTAGGGCATCATAGGAACCAGGGTCACAGGTGACCAAATGGTGGTGGCTGCGGCTGCTTGATAGACCCTTCATGGTGTCTGTTCAGTCCACAGACAGTGGGCCAACCTGGGAACCACTGCAGATGATGTTCCTGATTGGAGCTGTAAAGACAGAGAAACAACAACAAAATGTTAAAAGAAATGAAAATGTAGACATTGTATTGTCCTTCTGTTCATGCGCTTTTATACTCCCAAAAACAATGCACTCTAATAATTATCTCTCATTTCTACTCTAATAATTGTGAAGGTTAGGATTGTGGTGGGGAGAGCTGACATCCTAAATCAGTATTTTTTAACACATACACAATCTACTTTGTCAGTAAAGCTTTAGTCTCTGAGAGGTTATTTTGATTTAAACACTCACAAAACCAGAGGAGTATTGGGTTCCTAGCATTGAGAATGACAGACACAGAGGGTATGTCAAAGAGTAAAAAGCTTCACTTCAAGAATTCCGCCACAGTTCAGCTGTGATTTATTTCCTCTGCGACACTAGCTAGTTTCTCATGGCCCACGTTTTTGACTGGCTGGTATTTTTATGTGCTAGTCATGAGTGAATCTCCATGAATATCAAAGGAGCGGCATCCTACCCCCTTGTAATGTGTGAGGGTAGACCATTATGTGTAAGGGTAGATCTTCTCTGCAGATCCCCACAAGCTCTGTCAGGTTGGATGGGGTGCGTCGCTGCACAGCTATTTTCAGGTCTCTCCAAAGATGTTACATCGGGTTCAAGTCCGGTATCTGGCTGGGCCACTCAAGGATATTGAGACTTGTCCCAAAGCCACTCCTGCATTGTCTTGGCTCTGTGCTTAGGGTCGTTGTCCTGTTAGAAGGTGAACCTTCACCCTAGTTTGAGATTCTGAGCACTCTGGAGCAGATTTTCATCAAGGATCTCTCTGTACTTTGCCCCGTTCATCTTTCCCTTGATCCTGATTATGCTCCCAGTCCCTGCTGCTGAAAAACATCCCCACAGCATGATGCTGCCACCACCATGCTTCACCGTAGGAATGGTTCCAGGTTTCCTCCAGACGTGACACTTGGAATTCAGGCCAAAGTGTTCAATCTTGGTTTCATCAAACCAGAGAATCTTGTTTCTCATGACCTGAGAGTCTTTAGGTGCCTTTTGGCATACTCCAAGTGGGCTGTCATGTGACTTTTACTGGGGAGTGGCTTCCATCTGGCCACTCTACCATAAAGGCCTGATTGGTGGAGTGCTAGAGAGACAGTTGTCCTTCTGGAAGGTTGTCCCATCTCCAGAGAGGAACTCTAGAACTCTGTCAGCGTGAGCATCAGGTTCTTGGTCACCTCCCTAATTGCTCAGTTTGGTCGGTCTGCCAGCTCTAAGAAGAGTCTTAGTGGTTCCACACATTTGTTGGTACCCTTCCCCAGATCTGTGCCTCGAAACAATCCTGTCTCGGAGCTCTATGGACAATTCCTTTTCGACTTCATGGCTTGGTTTTTGCTCTGACATGCATTGTCAACTGTGGGACATTATATAGACTGGTGTGTGCCTTTCCAAATCATGTCCAATCAATTGACCACAGGTGGAATCCAATCAAGTTGTAGAAACATCTCAAGGATGATGACTTGAAACAGGATGCATCTGAGCTCAATTTCGAGTGTCATAGCAAAGGGTCTGAATACTTATGTAATTAAGGTATTTCTGTTTTTTTTTTTTTTTTAATACATTTGCAAACGTTTCTAAAAACCATTATGGGGTATTGTGTGTAGATTGATGAGTAAAAAATGTTTTGCTGTAGCTCACTGCGTCCCCCTTCTGGCTACTGGAATTTGCATAGAGGGAAAGACGTAGGAGGACTATCTGTATCAAACTTTAAATCGTATTTCCAGTCACTAGCATTTCGTCCCGTCCTAAATTGGTTTAGACATGATTATTCTGCCCCCTGGCTCAGTATAGAGAGAAATATGGTGTCTCATATTGCCATGGAAGAGGTGGTCTTCACTGATATATCCCTTAAATAATGTAAACTATGCTTTGGAACAATTTTTGCTTGCACAATTTGGTGCAAAATCTTCAATCATTGCAACTGGGTATCAAAATGGTATGCCCATTCTCCAATATTTACCAATAATGCCGTGTGATCTGGAAGGTGGCCTTTCACATCCCTCCAATGGTCCAAATGTGGAATCTGTACTCTTACCAATATCATGGACTGTAACGGTTTGAGAACATTCCAAGATTTGAAAGATACACATTACCAGGCAACTCCTTTTGTCTATGGGTGAGTTCGAAAATTCACTCTGGAGTGCCAGAGAGCGCTCAGAGTGCCCTCTGGGTGTTCGTAAATTCAGAGCATTGTCAGATTGTCCATTCATAAATTCAGAGCATTTCGCTCTAAGAGTGTTCCGAGTGCACACTGGACGCTCTGGCCGAGGAGTAGGGTTGATCAGAGCGTTCTGACCTCACAACGGCAGTCAAGCACCCAAGCTAAATTACTAACGTTGGCCAACTTGCCAGCTACTTCCAGACACAAATGAGAGAACACCTCATTCTGACCATTTTACTCGCCCTAGAAGAGCTGGTTAGACTGTTTTCATGTTATCCAGAGTGTTGGTGACTTTGACTATGCTGCTTGCAACAATTTTTGGGAAACCCAACTACCGAACCATCCAATGACGGGATTTATAAAAACATTATCTGGGCTCCCAAAAGGACTGATCTCTTTAATATATAAACAACCTTTGGAAAGATCATATTCTGAGCTAGCCATTAAAAAAGTAAGGTCCACAGATCAGATTGAATCTGAACAACTCTTCAAATGGAACAGAATATGGAAAAATATGACCTTGTCATCTCATAATCCGAACCATCAATTTATACATTTTCAGTTTGTTCACAGACTGTACATAACACCAAGGAAATGTTTTATGAGGAGATTGGCCCCAACTCCCAACTGTTCACGGTGTCCCCTAAATCAGGTAGACACATTCCTCCATATGATGAGGGAGTGCCCTGCAGTTTCAAAGTGCATGAATTAAAATATTAAATGCTTTGCATCTATTATGTTACTTAACAATGATAGCCCCTTGCATCTCTGAATCACTCAGAGAAGATCACTGCTGGCAGGCAGCACTGCCGCAAAAACATTTCATATTATAACATGGTTTCCGGGTGGGGAGGATGCAGGTGGGTGGATGGGGACTGAGGGGGGAATGGGTTGGGGTTATCTTAGTACATATTTCTTTAACTCTTTTTTTTTTACCTCTACCCCATCCGAAGAAAATGTAAAAAAAGCAAATAGAAAAGCCTCCTCTCAACCAACCAACACTGACAACAAGAATATGTGTAACGGCTTTCTTTAGGTGAAGTAGAGGCGGACCAAAATGCAGCGTGGTTGTTATTCATTGTACTTTAATAAAGAAACTGTACACGAATAAACTAACAAAACAACAAACGTGCGAAAACCTAAAACAGTCCTATCTGGTGCAAAACACAGAGACAGGAACAATCACCCACAAACAAACAAATCAAATTTATTTATATAGCCCTTTGTACATCAGCTGATATCTCAAAGTGCTGTACAGAAACCCAGCCTAAAACCCCCAACAGCAAGCAATGCAGGTGTAGAAGCACAGTGGCTAGGAAAAACTCCCTAGAAAGCCCAAAACCTAGGAAGAAACCTAGAGAGGAACCAGGGTATGTGGGGTGGCCAGTCCTCTTCTGGCTGTGCCGGGTGGAGATTATAACAGAACATGGCCAAGATGTTCAAATGTTCATAAATGACCAGCATGGTCAAATAATAATAAGGCAGAACAGTTGAAACTGGAGCAGCAGCACAGTCAGGTGGACTGGGGACAGCAATGAGTCATCATGTCAAACACACAGTGAAACCCAGGCTGCCTAAATATGGTTCCCAATCAGAGACAATGACTAACACCTGCCTCTGATTGAGAACCATATCAGGCCAGACATAGAAATAGACAAACAAGACATCCAACATAGAATGCCCACTCAGATCACACACTGACCAACCAAAACATAGAAACATACAAAGCAAACTATGGTCAGGGTGTGACAATATGTTAACTGTCTTCTTCTGATTGCACTGTACAATAGAACAGATCATAACCACATACTTAACAATGAGGCAGTATTTTGAATCACACGTCTTGAAATATATATCAAAGACACGAGAGCACAAACATCGGCTCGATTAATTTCTTTGACATGCAAGGCACATCAGAGTAATTGCAGCAGGCGGAGGGGCTCTTCATTCAGCTGTGTTAATTGTGTGACGTCCTTCAGGACAGGAAGCAGCACACACCGGGCCACATGGCGCCACACACAGCAGGAAGGAAGAGGGCTCAACGGGTGGCAGAGAGTGAGCAGCCAGCCATGTTATTATTGGGCTATTATTGGCCACTGTGATCCTCTAATGGTACTGGGGGTTGAACCGCTGCTTCAGCCCCCAACCCACCCCATGTTCCTGATATCACTCTCTGTGGTGGGAGAGAGAGCTAGTTTTGTATTTGTATTTATTAGGGATCCCCATTAGCTGCTGCCAAGGAATGGGAGTTTTGGAAACACATAATGACAACCCACACAGTAATGATTTATAAGTATTTGATGCAGCCATCATGTCTATAATTAACACAAATTACGCTTGTGGAGTGGAAATGGCAAGATATGGTCACAGCTACTCGTTCAATGGTTTTTTCTTTATTTTTACTATTTTCTACATTGTAGAATAATAGTGAAGACATCAAAACTATGAAATAAAACATGGAATCCCCCCCCCAAAAAAAAAAGGGGTAAACAAAACTAAATATATCTTATATTCTTCTAAGAAGCCCCCTTTTGCCTTGATGATAGCTTTGCACACTTTTCGCATTCCCTCAACCACCCTAATGAGGTAATCATCTGGATTGCATTTCAATTAACAGGTGTGCCTTGTGGAATTTATGTCCTTCTTAACGCGTTTGAGTCAATCAGTTGTGTTGTGACAAGGTAGAGGTGATATACAGAAGATAGCCCTATTTGGTAAAAGTCCAAGTCCATATTATGGCAAGAACAGCTCAAATAAACAAAGAGAAACGATAGTCCATCATTTAAGACATGAAGGTCAGTCAATCCAGAACATTTCAAGAAGTTTGAAAGTGCAGGCTCAAAAACCATCAAGAGCTATGATGAAACTGGCTCTCATGAGGACCGCCACAGGAAAGGAAGACCCAGATTTACCTCTGCTACAGAGGATAGGTTCAGTAGAGTTAACTGCACCTCAGAAATTGCAGCCCAAACAAATGCTTCACAGAGTTCAAGTAACAGACACATCTCAACAACTGTTTGAGATGAGGCCTTCATAGTTGAATTGCTGCAAAGAAACCACTACTAAAGGACACCAATAATAAGAAAAGACTTGCTTGGGCCAAGAGACACGAGCAATGGGCATTAGACCAGTGGAAATCTGTCCTTTGGTATGATGAGTCCAAATTTGAGATTTTTGGTTCCAACCGCCGTGTCTTTGTGAGACGCAGAGTAGGTGAACGGATGGTCTCTGCATATGTGATTCCCACCGTGAAGCATGGAGGAGGAGGTGTGATGGTGTGGGGGTGCTTAGCTGGTGACACTGTCTGTGATTTATTTAGAATTCATGTCACACTACCACAGCATTCTGCAGCGATATGTCATCCCATCTGGTTTGTGCTTAGTGGGACTATGATTTGTTTTTCAACAGGACAATGACCCAAAACACATCCAGGCTATGTAAGGGCTATTTGACGAAGAAGGAGAGTGATTGAGTGCTGCATCAGGTGACCAGAACTCAACCCAATTGAAATGGTTTGGGATGAGTTGGACCGCAGAGTGAAGGAAAAGCAGCCAACAAGTGCTCAGCATATGTGGCAACTCCTTCAAGGCTGTTGGAAAAGCATTCCAGGTTAAGTTGGTTGAGAGAATGCCAAGAGTGTGCAAAGTTGTCATCAAGGCAAAGGGTGGCTGCTTTGAAGAATCTCAAAAGATTTGTTTAACACTTTTTTGGTTACAACATGATAGTTTTGATGTCTTCACTATTATTCTACAATGTGGAAAATAGTTTTAAAAAACATGAATGACTTGCCTAGTTAAATAAAGGTTAAATAAAAGTAGGTGTGTCCAAACATTTGACTGATACTGTATAAAAATCTGAATAATTGGAAAGAGCTGTAACACATACATATTCATATCTGCTCTGCCATTGTCTAGAGAGGAACAGAAATTATCTGAAGTTTTACAGTGGCTGTTTCAGAAATGGCACCCTATTATCTATTTATTTGACTAAGCAAGTCAGTTAAGAACAAATTCTTATTTTCAATGACGGCCTAGGAACAGTGGGTTAACTGCCTTGTTCAGGGGCAGAAACTACAGATTTTTACCTTGTCAGCTCGGGGATTCGATCTTGCAACCTTTCGGTTACAAGTCCAATGCTCTAACCACCTGTCACCCTACATAGTGCACTCCTTTTGACCAGAGCCCTGTGGGTCATTTGGAACACAAACAGTGTGTGAGTCTGGAAGGTGGTCTCTTCAACACATTCAGAGAGAAAACTCCCAAAGGACATCTGAAGTACAGTATGCAGCACCTCTGACTCCACAGAGGACCATCCACTGCATGGGGAAAATATGATGCTGGCTTCCCTGACATACTTGGCCTTCCACAGACAGCAGGCTGCTTATCCTCTACAGGATCGGTGCCCCCCCCCCCCCCCCCCACAGGACGGCTGCTTTCAGTACAGCACTTTGTGACATGATGTAAAAAAGGGCTTTATAAATACATTTGATTGATTGACTGATTGAAGTTTCTTAGTGAAAAAGAAGAACTCATTATTTCCAACTCAACGTTATCCTAGATACGTCACATTTTATGTTAAAGAGTGTCCAATAATATTAAGGTTCTGTTCAAAGATGTGGAAACAGTGGTTTGGATGTCACAATCACCAATCACAGAATAGCTAACTATATGTGTAATTACAATAGTGTTGCATGAAAACTATCCATCAGTATGTTTCATACAGTAAATATTAATGAGAGTGGTTACGGTTAGTGAGTAATTGGTCTCTGAGGGAAAAGGGTCATTACACAGAGGCAAGTAGAGCAGATGGAACAAAGGGTAGAGAGAGAGACACAGCGATAGAAAAGAGAGAGCGAAGGGGGGAGAGAAAGAGGGCGAGAGAGAGTGTGGAGAGGGCATAGAAAGATATGGTAGCTAGCTATCCCATTCCCAAGCATACCGTCAAGCATTTGAATCACCACTGAGAATCATTTTTCCTAACAAACAGATAAATAGATTATTGTAATTCAAGGCAATAATCTGACAGACACACAGAGAGAAGTTCCTGCTAGACAGTATCAGAGTGCTGTCGACAAACAGACCATGTCCAAAGGAGAGTGGGACTCCGCTCTCTCCTTTGATCAGTTGTCCTCTACTGCTTTTCTCTTTTTTCTAATGTCTTTTCAGAGCCAGCAGCGTAACCTTGACAACCTGAACAACTGAGATAAAGAACCATACAGTGACAGCATTACTCAAAAGCATTCACATTTACAATCCTGACATTACACAATTGTTTCACATATTGCCTTTGCATTCCGGGTTCATAATCTGAACATACCAAATACTTCAACACTAGGGTTACGTCCCAAATGGTGCACTGATTTTGACCAGAGCCATTGACAAAAGTAGTGCACTATCTATATAGGTAATATGATGGGACACAGATTAGGTTTTGAAGTGTTCCTAATTACCAATAAGGTAACAACTATCCAACATTACAACCGGCTAATTGCAGCATTGCCGAAAAAATGGACGAGGCAAGTGTAAGAGGGAGAAAGTAAGGAACGTGTCTGTTAGCCCTGCATTAAATGCCACAATTGGTTAAAGAAAATTGTGAGAAATAAAAAAGTATACCAGTTTAATTTAAGGACCAAATAATTTACCTCTGTGCCATACAGATTGCTTGGGAGGAGATTTGCGATGTACCAATTCCATGGCACATGGTTTATGAACTGACACACAAAACGCCGGATTCAAAACGTAGTTTTTCAATTAAATTGATTATACAAAAGTCTTGCAACCAATAGAATGTTATACAGTTCAAGTCGGAAGTTTATGTACACCTTAGCCAAATACATTTAAACTCAGTTTCGCACAATTCCTGACATTTAATCCTAGTAAAAATTCCCTGTTTTAGGTCAGTTAGGATCACCACTTTATTTTAAGAATGTGAAATGTCAGAATAATAGTAGAGAGAATGATTTCAGCTTTTATTTCTATCATCACATTCCTGGTGGGTCAGAAGTTTACAAACACTCAATTAGTATTTGGTAGCATTGCCTTTAAATTGAAACGTTTCGGGTAGCCTTCAACAAGCTTCCCACAATAAGTTGGGTGAATTTTGGCCCATTCCTCCTGACAGAGCTGGTGTAAACTGAGTCAGGTTTGTAGGCCCCCTCAACATGATGCTGCCACCCCTGTGCTTCATGGTTGGGATGGTGTTCTTCGGCTTGCAAGCCTCCCCCTTTCCCTCCAAACATAACAATGGTCGTTATGGCCAAACAGTTCTATTTTTGTTTCATCAGACCAGAGGACATTTCTCCAAAAAGTATGATATTTGTCCCCATGTTTAGTTGCAAACCATAGTCTGTTTTTTTATGGAGGTTTTGGAGCAATCAATCAATCAATAATATAATAATACTCTTAGCAAATAATGTTATCTTTAATTTACAATCCGTATAAACTATGAGAATAGAAAGGATCAGAACTTTTGTGAAACATCACAGCACGGTTGAAACATATGTGACAAATATAAATCAAAACTGGATGGTGTTCACAGATAGACAGGAGGGTTGAGGGGAGCTGAAGGGTGGGACTAAAAACAACAAATAAACGAGAACTAATGTAAAGTATACTGTGTCCGTAAAATGTATATATGTTCAGAACTTTTGTGAAACAATCACAGCACAGTTGAAAAATATATGACAAATAGAAATCAAAACTGGGTAGTCTTCAGAGAGAGATGGGAGGGGTTGAGGGCAGCTGAAGGCTGGGACTGGATGGTCTTCAGAGAGAGATGGGAGGGGTTGAGGGCAGCTGAAGGCTGGGACTGGATGGTCTTCAGAGAGAGTTGGGAGGGGTTGAGGGCAGCTGAAGGCTGGGACTGGATGGTCTTCAGAGAGAGATGGGAGGGGTTGAGGGCAGCTGAAGGCTGGGACTGGATGGTCTTCAGAGAGAGATGGGAGGGGTTGAGGGCAGCTGAAGGCTGGGACTGGATGGTCTTCAGAGAGAGATGGGAGGGGTTGAGGGCAGCTGAAGGCTGGGACTGGATGGTCTTCAGAGAGAGATGGGAGGGGTTGAGGGCAGCTGAAGGCTGGGACTGGATGGTCTTCAGAGAGAGATGGGAGGGGTTGAGGGTAGCTGAAGGCTGGGACTGGATGGTCTTCAGAGAGAGATGGGAGGGGTTGAGGGCAGCTGAAGGCTGGGACTGGATGGTCTTCAGAGAGAGATGGGAGGGGTTGAGGGCAGCTGAAGGCTGGGACTGGATGGTCTTCAGAGAGAGATGGGAGGGGTTGAGGGCAGCTGAAGGCTGGGACTGGATGGTCTTCAGAGAGAGATGGGAGGGTTTGAGGGGAGCTGAAGGCTGGGACTGGATGGTCTTCAGAGAGAGATGGGAGGGGTTGAGGGCAGCTGAAGGCTGGGACTGGATGGTCTTCAGAGAGAGATGGGAGGGGTTGAGGGCAGCTGAAGGCTGGGACTGGATGGTCTTCAGAGAGAGATGGGAGGGGTTGAGGGCAGCTGAAGGCTGGGACTGGATGGTCTTCAGAGAGAGATGGGAGGGGTTGAGGGCAGCTGAAGGCTGGGACTGGATGGTCTTCAGAGAGAGATGGGAGGGATGCAGCTGAAGGGTGGGACTAAAAACAAACAAAAGATAACTAATGTAAAATATACTGTGTCCATGAAATGTATTTAGTACATATAAGCTGTATGTATAAAGGAAAATAAATACTAATATATATATATATATGGGGGATGGGAAATGATGCAGACAATTACATTGATAGAAACCACAGTCTATTTGCAATATCCACTCCCCCTAAAAATGTAAAATAACGAAAACAACAAAAATAAGGTATCAACGTCTGTAACCAATCAAACAAGGATTGGTTACAGACATTGATACCTCTCTGTAACTATTTCCTGGGTATTGGCCCTCTCTAAAAAGGTAATTCAACAACAATGACAAACTTTCTTGCTGGGTTATGATATGAATCATGATATTTCAGGTGTCTTGTACAATAGGAGTGACAGGCCACTGAGGGTTCAATATCTTGCTATTGTCCCTTCTGAAGTGCAGAGATCCATCATATGATGTCTCCTGACAATCCTCTGCCAACCCTTTAAAGGTCCACAGCTCTACCGGTCTGTAATGAGAGGGCCTCTTCCCCACCCGTCTCCCTGTCACTACAGCCCTGCTTTGGCCTATTATGATGCTGCCTGGGCCAGGGTGACACACTGAAACACACTGATGTCAAAGGCCTTCAAAAGTCTCCCATTCTCAGTGCTGTCAGGTTGTGAGTGAATGCCTGGCTGGACTTTGCTTTGACTATCATTCATCACCACTCCAAGATAGAAAAGCATTGGGAAGCCATCCTGATATACAGTGAGCTGCAAAAGTATTGGGTCAGAGACACACATTTTGTTGTTCTGGCTCTGTACTCCAGCACTTTGAAAGTATACATGACTGTGGGGTTAAAGTACAGACTGTCAGCTTTCATTTGAAGGGTATTTTCATCCATACTGGGTGAACCGTTTGGAACAATTTTGAACATAGTCCTCCCATTTCCGGGGACCAAAAGTATTGGGACAAATTCATTTATATGTGTCGTCAAAAGTTTAGTATTTGGTACCGTATTCCTAGCACGCAATGATTAAATCAGGCTTGTGAATCTACAAACTTGTTGGATGCATTTGCTGTTTGTTTTGGTTGTGTTTCAGATTATTTTGTGCCCAATAGAAATGAATGGCAAATAATGTCTTGTGTCATTTTGGAGTCACTTTTATTGTAAATAAGAATAGAATATGCTTCTAAACACTTCTATATTAATGTGGATGCTGCCATGATTACGGCTAGTCCTGAATGAATTGTGAATAATGAGGAGTGAGAAAGTTACAGACACACAAATACCATACCTCCAAGATATGCTAACCTCTCACCATTACAATAACAGGGGAGGTTAGCATTTTTTGGTGTGTATGATATTTGTGTGTCTAGCTTTTTCTCACTCATCATTATTCAAGATTCATTCAGGATTATCCGTGATCATGGTAGGATCCACATTATTGTAGAAGTGCCTAGAAACATATTATTATTTACAATAAAAGTCACAGTCGCAATGCTTTTTGAGTTCACTGTAGATGCCAGGGTTAGCTTAGGGTTAGGGACATTAATTGTATGAGCAGCATGTAGACCTGGCTTTATGAATGGAACTGTTATTGGATGAATCTGGTTAAGTTCTTCTCTTTTGTTCATTTGATGACTAAACTAAAGGACCATGAGCTACACTGCATCTACACATGTAGTCCTGTTTGTTGAGTGGTTTGGGAAGGTACGTGAATGAGCCTGTTGTAAAGACGGGGCCTTTAACTGGTTTTACCCGCAAAGTTTGGGAAATAGAAAAATGTGGACAAATGATGAACACACCGCTGCAATAGTAACATCATTGTATACAATGTACCAACACTGCAGCAGCATATTATTTGTCTAAGGCTTTTCTGAAATGATGTATGATTTGGTTCATTTGATTTGAAAGGACCCAAGCTGCTTATATCAGGCCGACAGGAAGAATAAAGACATAAATAGAATACCCATTAGGCCTGTGCATTGTAGTGCTTTCGGGATTGGCAAAAACAACTCAATTGAAACACAATAGCATATACAAGATATGAATGTTCAAAAAATCACAAAAAAATTAAATAATAATAATACATTTAACCTTCATTTAACTAGGCAAGTCAGTTAAGAACAAATTATTATTTACAATGACAGCCTACCGGGGAACAGTGGGTTAATGGCCTTGTTCAGGGGCGGAACAACAGATTTGACCTTGTCAGCTCGGGGATTAGATCCAGCAGCCTCTTGGTTACTGCCCCAACGCTCCAACCACTAGGCTACCTGTCATCACTAAGGAAACATATATAAATGTTGGACAAACTGCATTCTCTAAAGGAGGGATGGAAACAGAAAAATCCATCAGATTGACAGCTAAAACCTCTCAACAATCTTTTTCAAAGCGCCTGTGCCAAGCGTTTGAATTCTGTGTAGGAGGAGAGAGAATCTGCTCAGATGAGGTTATTTTAGGCTTTAAGGAAGCCGGCAAACAAAAGCCTGAGTCACAGAAATACATGCCAACACTATTGAGAGTCCACATAGACTCTACATTTCTCACTATATGGCGCTTTCTTTAATGGTTGTGTGTTGCTCAGTAGGACATTATCATAAGAACATGTGTAATCATTGGATGCTCTCCTGTACTGTATGTGAACACTCATTGGTTTAACCCTAATATGCATAACCTATGGAACTAACACATTTCCATTACATGTACCTCAGATGTGAAATTATTTTATATATTAGGACAAACTGACCGACATGTTACAGTACTAATCTTGATCAATAAATGAGATCAGTTTGACACATTTTAAGTCATCTGTTACTGAGGGCCCCTCGGGGCCCATGTTATGTTTTTTCTCTCTGTAACGATTCAACAATTTAGATGTTAGTTTATAATGTGATTATAGACTATATGGTATATCAGACCGTATACCACGGGTATGACAAAACATTTATTTTTACTGCTCTAATTACCTTGGTAACCAGTTTATAATAGCAATAAGGCACCTCAGGGTTTGTGGTATATGGCCAATATATATCACGGCTAAAGGCTATATCTAGGCACACCTCCTCGTGCCTTACTGCTTAAAAATAACACAGCTATTATGTGGTTTACTGGTAATTTACTAATAATACATTTTATAGCTGAAATAATAAGAACCAGAATGTTGCATGGACCAGACTGTTAATGGTTGTCTCATCTGATTGGATACTTTTCCAGTAAGGTAATACATCAGGAAGATATATTAACACTCTATAATTCCCAGGTCTGATTTGGTTACTAAGCAGGGCACGAAAACCAGAAGCCACCACAGCCCAGACAGTGTAACTATGCATCCCTGACAAATGGATTTCACCATGCGGAGCAAGCTTGACAAGGGCGTAACCGTGTGACGTTAATGGATCTGAACAAGGCTGTGAAAGGCTCTATCAAGTATACTAAAAGGATATCAACACACTACTGCACCATTTACAGTTGATACAGGTCTATTTCAAGTGGTTTACAGAAAAGGAGGCATTATTGTAATATGTTTTCACATTTTCATGGCATTTAGTTTGGGGTGTTAATATGGGTTGTCAAAGTATGGCATGTGTGTATATGTAAGCAAACACGTGCATCCTGCTTCAGGGAATATCGCTGAAGAAAAGGAAGGACAGGACATGCCACCATGGAAACAATATGTATTTTAAAACTATAAACCTTGTTGCAAAATTGCTGCAAATGTATCTGATATTTTCAATAACAGCTTGCACATGGCTGAAATTAAAAATAGCCAACAGTGGTATTGCCATCTTTGGATGTTATCAATAAATACACTGGTTAATATCAATAAAGGCATGGAGTCCTGGCTCACTCTGCCACTAACAACAGATACCGCTCTACTATTGGCTCAACATGCAAGATGGATACTACATACTTAGATAGTAGATAATAGACAGTCATATGTAACATCACCACAGATTTGTCCCCAGGGGCTATGGCAGCTATCTTTATCTTTTTACAATTCAGAAGGACTATTTCAAGATAAAGGCTCCAAGTTTGTCACAGAGCTAGATTTATGGACCCAGAGCTGGCCCCTGGGTTCCGTGGCATCTGTCCGAAGGCCTTTGAGATAAATGCACCAAATGTGGCACAGAGGTCGATTAATGTACCCCAAAAAGATGTAGATATGGAAGCTCCACAGCTTTGGCCAATGGGGGCTGTGACAGCCGTCTAACAAAATGCCTTCAACCCCAATTAGGCTAGATGTTATACTGTATGTTATACTTTAGAGACCCTTGTGTACATCTAACATTTTTGTAACATGGCTGCCACTGGCTGATAGACAGCATTGGTTGACATACACTTGAATTGAGGGTGTCAGGTCAGGTGAGTTCCTTTTGATTAGTAGCCACTAGTAAATTAGCTAGTTAGTTCCAGGGCTTTTGATGATCGACTTACATATCTCGTTCGAAAGGTGTATATTCTGTCTGTGAGTGTGTTTGCCTCCACTGACCCAAAAATGATGATTTTGGAGGTGCCTTAGGGTGCAGGAAGTACACCTTTATCAGATGCTGTTCCAGATCAACCGTCACCACCAAAATCCCAAGGCATACTAAAATGTGACATAGCCTTTAATTTTGTTATGCAGGTGAGTGAGGACCCAAAAGCGGTTTAATAAAAACAGAGTCCTTTAATGTCAAAACACAGGGAAGACATAGATCCTCTTCAGATGTATATAATGGCAAAATAGACAACCCGCAGAGAGGGCGACAAATGAATCATAAAGTCCTTCTGATATTTACAGAAGAGTCCCCTTCTTAGCAGCAGAGGAGAATAGCAGGGTTAGCGGCGACAGACTGCTGGTCTCTCTGGGTAGGCGCGGGTCGTAGCGGACAGAGGTACCTGATCACACGTAGCATCAGATGAACAGGCAGATTCCGACAGGACAAGGGTGAAGCAAAAGAGACGATAGTTTGGTTCTGGCATGAGAAACTCAAACGAGAATCTGACAAAGACAGAAGCAGGAACAGAGAGAGAAATAGAGACCTAATCAGAGGGAAAAAGGGAACAGGTGGGAAAAGGGTGAACGAGGTAGTTAGAGAAGATGAGGAACAGCTGGGGGAAGGAGAGGAAGAGAAGGTAACCTAATACGACCAGCAGAGGGAGACGGAGTGAAGAGAAAGAACAGGAACAAGACATAATATGACAATACATGACAAATTTGTTCATATTGCAGAATATTATATTAAATTAGTGGAATACTTTTGTTCATGAACTGGTTGAAAGCAAAATATTCTGTGTGTCAGGCACAGCTCTGACTAAAGCATAGCTCGAGAGAATTGTCCTGTTTCCCAGATACAGCTGTAGTTAAGTCTGTATTTGCTCCTGATTAGGACATTGCAAAGTAGCTTTAGTAGCCATTTATTTTCATGTTCAAGTAAAAGGTAGGATGTGGACCCTGGTCTCCCGTTTCAGAACCCAACGTCTTATCCATTAGACGTCTTGGGCTGAAGGTAGTTTTAAGATGCAGGCAGGGCTACCTCATCACGAGCATTCTAACTCACCTCCACTACACTTTTCTACAATTTGGCCAACATGAATGCTGTGTTTCCATCTGTACTCATTGTATTATACTGTGTGTTACTGTTGAACCTTTTGGTTTTTGGGAGATCCCGGGCAAGAAGTATAGGCCATGACATAAAAAAATCTGAGGAAGTATAGGCCACTTCTTTTTGTGGATTAGAAGTTTGTAAAATAGTGGTACTGTCTGCATCATTTTAGTACAATGGCTGCCATGGTCCCCAGGGGGCAAATCTGTGGTGGCTCCATAACTTAATCTTTTTAGGGGAATCCAAATCTACACTACAGTTCAAAAGTTTGGGGTCACTTAGAAATGTCCTTGTTTTCCATGAAAACTTAAATGAAATGAGTTAGGAAATATAGTCAACAATTTGACAAGGTTATAAATAATGATTTTTAATTTAAATAATACTTTTGTCCTTTGCTCTCATCAAAGAATCCTCCATTTGCAGAAATTACAGCCTTGCAGACCTTTTGCATTCTAGTTGTCAATTTGTTGAGGTAATCTGAAGAGATTTCACCCCTTGCTTCCTGAAGCACCTCCCACAAATTGGATTGGCTTGATGGGCACTTCTTACCATACGTACCATATGGTCAAGCTGCTCCCACAACAGCTCAATAGGGTTGAGATCCGGTGACTGTGCTGGCCACTCCATTATAGACAGAATACCAGCTGACTGCTTCTTCCCTAAATAGTTCTTGCATAGTTTGGAGCTGTGCTTTGGGTCATCGTTCTGTTGTGGGAGGAAATTGGCTCAAATTAAGCGCCATCCACAGGGCATGACATGGCGTTGCAAAATGGAGTGATAGCCTTCCTTCTTCAAGACCCCTTTTACCCTGTACAAATCTCCCACTTTGCCTCCACCATGCTTGACAGATGGTGTCACGCACTCCTACAGCATCTTTTCATTTTTCTGTGTCTCACAAATATTCTTCTTTGTGATCCGAACACCTCAAACTTAGATTTGTCTGTCCATAACACTTTTTTCCAATCTTCCTCTGTCCAGTGTCTGTGTTATTTTGCCCATTTTAATATTTTCTTTTTATTGGCCAGTCTGAGATATAGCTCTTTCTTTGCAACCCTGCCTAGAAGGATGTTTCTCAAACTAGACACTCTAATGTAGTTGTCCTCTTGCTCAGTAATGGCACTGGGGCCTCCCACTCCTCTTTCTACTCTGGTTAGAGACAGTTTGCGGTGTTCTGTGAAGGGAGTAGAGCACACCGTTTTATGAGATCTTCAGTTTCTTGGCAATTTTTCGCATGGAATAGCCTTCATTTCTCAGAACAAGAATAGACTGATGAGTTTCAGAAGAAAGTTCTTTGTTTCTGGCCATTTTGAGCCTGTAATCAAACCTATGAATGCTGATGCTCCAGATACTCAACTAGTCTAAAGAAGGCCAGTAGTATTGCTTCTTTAATCAGCACAACCGTTTTTAGCTGTGCTAACATAAATGGAAAATGGTTTTCTAATGATCAAGTTGCCTTTTAAAATGATAAACTCGGATTAGCTAACACAATGTGCCATTGGAACACAGGAGTGATGGTTGCTGATAATGGCCTCTGTATGCCTATATAGATATTCCATTAAAAAATCCAGCTACAATAGTCATTTACAACATTAACAATGTCTACACTGTATTTCTTATCAATTTGATGTTATTTCAATGGGCAAAAAATTTGCTTTTCTTTCAAAAACAAGGACATTTTTAAGTGACCCCAAACCTTTGAACGGTAGTGTACCTCTGTGCCATTTTTGTTGTGTTTATAAAAAGAAAAAAGCCTTCTGAACTGTAAAATTGCATTACCGTCTGTGGAAATTCTGTAAAATGACTGCCAAGGCCCCTAGGTGCCAAATCTGTGGTGGCTCCATATCTAAGTCTTTCAAGGGTTCATAAATCTACCTCTGTGCCAAATTTGGTGTGCTTATCTCAAAACAGCACTTCTGAACTGTAAAATAGTCTTACCGTAGTCAGCCATTTTACAAGATGGCCACCTCAGCCCACAGGGGCCAAATCTGGGACTTCTACATCTTCTCAGAATCTATAAATCTATTTTAGTTCCAAATTTGGTGCCATCATCTCAAAACAGTCCTTCTGAAATGTAAAATAATGGTACTGCTGGTGGCCATTTAAAATAATTCTACCATGCCCAGAGGGGACAAATCTGGGTTGCTCCCAATCTAAACCTTTTCAGGGTATATAAATCTACCTCTGATGCTTTTATCACAAAATGCACGACTCTTTCAGATTTTTCAGGTAAGCAGCCTCACTATTAACAGAGTTTAAAATCCCAAACTTAGTGGGAACTAGAGGCATCCCCTATGTGCTTAGAATGTGAGCCGTGTGTTTTTTCTTTATTGACTACTGTCTTTGAAGTTGATCTGTTAATAACAACACGTTTTACTGAACTCATGTTTGAAAGAGGAAAGCTGCTGAGTAAGTGGATGGA
This sequence comes from Oncorhynchus nerka, assembly GCF_034236695.1. NCBI lineage: Eukaryota > Metazoa > Chordata > Actinopteri > Salmoniformes > Salmonidae > Oncorhynchus > Oncorhynchus nerka. Next base: position 22,624,990 of record NC_088424.1, on the reverse strand, counting down.
AAAGCAAAGCCAGGAGATACGTTTTCTGGAATACTAAATAGTGCATTCTAAAACGCTCAGTCTCATGGCTCTGTGACGATATCACTGGGCTCATATCCATTACCAAGACCATTCATTTTAGAATTTGGAGTAAAAAAGCAGCGATTGAACATTCAAAGCTAATTCATCGGAAACGAACAATTTACACTGCGTTGTGTTCCCATGCCTGGCTTGTCTGTGAGAATCACTGGCAGGCTAGATGTGCAAATGCCACCCCTGAAGCAGCAAGACAGACATATCTCTTATCTAATCTTAGTATTACAGTAGATCTACAATAGAAAACTATCATTTTCACAGTAGCAAGACAGAGAATCATGAAAATGAGCTAAGGGGCTCTCGTTGGTCAACATTGTAAATGAAGTGCTGCTGGGCTGTTTCTTAAGACATTGAATAACATGGGGCATCAATGTAATGGTGGTTTCGAGGCTGAGGCTCCAAGACATTGAATAACATGGGGCATCAATGTAATGGTGGTTTCGAGGCTGAGGCTCCAAGACATTGAATAACATTGTGTAACGTAATGGTGGTTTCGAGGCTGAGGCTCCAAGACATTGAATAACACAGTTCATAACTGACACACACTATAAGGTGTGCACTCGAAGAAAACATATATCTGATTGAACACCCTCAAGGCTAATATGGTACCCTCCAAATGAACCCTGGTGACAATAATATAATTTTGCTCCCCAAAGTAAGGGACTCTTTCCTGGCCAAGCCAAATTCTCAGATTTATGACAAAATGCCAGTTAATCAAAAGTTCAGATGCCAGCACATCAGTGGGATACTCACTGATAGTCATATAGGTTCCAGACAGACTATTTCTATTCAAAACAGTGTTTTCTAATGGTATCTTTAACAATCTTTAAATGACAGCATTGGGAGAAAATGACAAACTCAACTCTTACATTACTTTGCCAAGGGAAACCCTCAAAGCTAACACCTTTGCAACACAGAGTAAGGATATCTATTTTGGTCCTCTAGTGTACTGCCAAGTCCGTTATAGTTAGTTGTTCTCCTGAACCTAGGTATAGTCCACTGTTATCCAGTCAGCAGGTCCATGTTCCTGTAAGGGCATACCAGAGGAGGCAATGCTACTTGTGTTCAGGAGGGAGAGTACTGATGATCACCCAGCTGGCAGTGGAAGCAGACGCTCTGATGGCAGCACCATTAATCAAAGCAGACAACGGCATGAGGACACCGCTCATGTGCTCTCCAGATCGGTATCACTTGTCTTCTGCACACTGACCTCATTCATTCATTAATCTGGCTCTGGGATGACATTCCGGGAGTACATGACCCACGTGTACACACTGTCTTACACCCTCCTCTATCCCATTACAGTATATGACCTGTACATTACAAGTCTGAACAGGTCAATATGAGTCCATGGGTTGATGGAGAGACTCAATTATTATCATTCAATCAATATTTACCGGACACTTACAGCTTATTTGTCCAGTCTAGCACCGAGTGATAAGAAATGGTTTGGTACTGTTTGGAGGTTGTGTATTTCTATGACACAGGTGTTTGTAATGTATGCATATACACTTCCTGTCTGTTGTCAGAGGTCAACGATGATGTCATCCCATTTGAGTACAGACACCCATAATACATACAGTCGCATTAAAATGAGAAAGTGCAAGAAAAAAAATGTCAGAAAAAAAAACTTCCTGGAGGCTTTATTCTCCAGTACGCCAGGGGTATACGTCAGAGCAGAATCTCTGCCTTTCTGAGGAAAGAAACGCGTTTCCCGCCCACTCACTCTTATGATTCATCCCAGCCTGCACAGAGCGTGGGCTCAGCCTGCTTTCTCTCTCACACAGAAAACAGCCAGCTCCAACCCTCTTTCCCCTGCAATTCTGTTCTGGAGGAACCTCCATCTGTTTCTACACCCAATGCTAAACGTTGCTCATATAAGATATGAATATGCATATATTCAAATGGAAGGAATAGCTGTGTGGATGGGGGGATGGTGGAGGGAAGGTGTTGATGCTGATGCTGAGAGGAATCGGAAAATGCAAAGATGAGTATCTGGACGAAATACATTTGAAGTAAAGATTGAACACAGAAATACATTCTATATGTAATCCCTCTGTCACGTAGAATAGTCTCTTATCAGCTGAGCATCAATGTGAATACAAACATCATTTTCTATTCCCATTTCTGGCAATGGAACAGAATGTTGGCTGGCTGAGTCTATAGATTTTGATATATAGATTAAAACATATTGGATCTACCATTGTAATTCAATTAAATCACCATGCATTAACACACCACAGTTTAAGGATATGGGAGGAAAGGGAATGGACAGGACAACAGAATATAAAGACATTCATACTGTGTAGGTAACAACTCCATCAACTCCATACATTATCCACTTATGAAAAACTTTTATTACTTTCAAAAAGAGGAAAATCAAATTCCATCATTTGAAAGTTGTCCTCAACACTGATTTACATTGGAAACCAAAACTATATTTCCAGAAACAAGCTTTAATTACTACCAACCAACCAACCAACCAACACTCCCTTGAGTCTTCGTGCTATGTAGGTTGTAAAAGAGTTCCAGTTAAATTTCAAGAAAGCGAGATTCACCATTTGTGTTCCACATGAAAACACCTCCTAAAGGCATGCACTATCATTAAAGTGCTTCTGTACTTTCCCTCCTCACCAAACAAAGAGCAAGCAAATATCAAAGGCCTGTAGTGCTAACATATTTATTAACTTGGAAAATGTGCTAGCTATCCGACTTGGTTTACATTTCCTGAAAGAGCACAAACACTAGAGGCAGGGAAAGAAAACCCAAATTGAAGACATCGATGTCATTGGTCCATAATTTGCTCTAAAAAAAATACAGCATTTCTCTAAATCTAATCAAATCAAATCAAATTATATTTGTCACATACGCCGAATACCACGTGTATACTTTACAGTGGATTGCTTACTTACGAGCCATGTTCCCAACAATGCAGAGTTAAAAAGTTAGAAAACTTTACAAAAAATGTCAAAGGAAATAGTAACACAATAATCGAATCCCACCGTACCTTCTCCGCTGTGCAATCTGGTTTCCGAGCCGGTCACGGGTGCACCTCAGCCACGCTCAAGGTACTAAACGATATCATAACCGCCATCGATAAAAGACAGTACTGTGCAGCCGTCTTCATCGACCTCGCCAAGGCTTTCGACTCTGTCAATCACCATATTCTTATCGGCAGACTCAATAGCCTCGGTTTCTCGGATGACTGCCTTGCCTGGTTCACCAATTACTTTGCAGACAGAGTTCAGTGTGTCAAATCGGAGGGCATGCTGTCCGGTCCTCTGGCAGTCTCTATGGGGGTGCCACAGGGTTCAATTCTCGGGCCGACTCTTTTCTCTGTATATATCAATGATGTTGCTCTTGCTGCGGGCGATTCCCTGATCCACCTCTACGCAGACGACACCATTCTATATACTTTCGGCCCGTCATTGGACACTGTGCTATCTAACCTCAAGCGAGCTTCAATGCCATACAGCACTCCTTCCGTGGCCTCAACTGCTCTTAAACGCGAGTAAAACCAAATGCATGCTTTTCAACCGATCGCTGCCTGCACCCGCATGCCCGACTAGCATCACCACCCTGGATGGTTCCGACCTTGAATATGTGGACATCTATAAGTACCTAGGTGTCTGGCTAGACTGCAAACTCTCCTTCCAGACTCACATCAAACATCTCCAATCGAAAATCAAATCAGAGTCGGCTTTCTATTCCGCAACAAAGCCTCCTTCACTCACGCCGCCAAGCTTACCCTAGTAAAACTGACTATCCTACCGATCCTCGATTTCGGCGATGTCATCTACAAAATGGCTTCCAACACTCTACTCAGCAAACTGGATGCAGTCTATCATAGTGCCATCCGTTTTGTCACCAAAGCACCTTATACCACCCACCACTGCGACTTGTATGCTCTAGTCGGCTGGCCCTCGCTACATATTCGTCGCCAGACCCACTGGCTCAGGTCATCTACAAGTCCATGCTAGGTAAAGCTCCGCCTTATCTCAGTTCACTGGTCACGATGGCAACACCCATCCGTAGCACACGCTCCAGCAGGTGTATCTCACTGATCATCCCTAAAGCCAACACCTCATTTGGCCGCCTCTCGTTCCAGTACTCTGCTGCCTGTGACTGGAATGAACTGCAAAAATCGCTGAAGTTGGAGACTTTTATCTCCCTCACCAACTTCAAACATCAGCTATCCGAGCAGCTAACCGATCGCTGCAGCTGTACATAGTCTATTGGTAAATAGCCCACCCATTTTCACCTACCTCATCCCCATACTGTTTTTATACTGTTTTTTTATTTTATTTATTTATTTACCTTTCTGCTCTTTTGCACACCAATATCTCTACCTGTACATGACCATCTGATCATTTATCACCCCAGTGTTAATCTGCAAAATTGTATTATTCGCCTACCTCATGCCTTTTGCACACATTGTATATAGACTGCCCATTTCTTTTCTACTGTGTTATTGACTTGTTAATTGCTTACTCCATGTGTAACTCTGTGTTGTCTGTTCACACTGCTATGCTTTATCTTGGCCAGGTCGCAGTTGCAAATGAGAACTTGTTCTCAACTAGCCTACCTGGTTAAATAAAGGTGAAATAAAAAAATAAAAAATAAAATAACAATAACGAGACTTTATACAAGGAGTACCAGTAGTTTCTCTCATCACGCTCTCCGTAGCCGATGTGAGTAAGACCTTTAGACAGGTCAACATTCACAAGGCCGCAGGTGCAGACGGATTACCAGGACGTGTACTGCGAGCATGCACTGACAAACTAGCAAGTGTCTTCACTGACATTTAAACCTCTCCTGTCCAAGTCTGTAATAACATGTTTTAAGCAGACCACCATAGTGCCTGTGCCCAAGAACACTAAGGTAACTGGCCTAAATGACTACCGACCCGTAGCACTTACGTCTGTAGCCATGAAGTGCTTTGAAAGGCTGGTCATGGCTCACATCAACACCATTAACCCAGAAACCCTAGACCCACTCCAATTTGCATACCGCCCCAACAGATCCACAGATGATGCAGTCTCTATTGCACTCCACACTGCCCTTTCCCACCTGGACAAAAGGAACACCTATGTGAGAATGCAATTCATTAACTACAGCTCAGCATTCAACATCATAATGCCCTCAAAGCTCATCACTAAGCTAAGGACCCTGGGACTAAACACCTCCCTCTGCAACTGGATCCTGGACTTCCTGACGGGCCGCCCCCAGGTGGTAAGGGTAGGTAACAACACATCTGCCACGCTGATCCTCAACACAGGGGCCCCTCAGGGGTGCGTGCTCAGCCCCCTCCTGTACTCCCTGTTCACTCATGACTGCATGGCCAGGTACAACTTCAACAGCATCATTACATTTGCCGATGACACAACAGTGGTAGGCCTGATCACCGACAACAACGAGGCAGCCTATAGGGAGGAGGTCAGAGACCTGGAAATCATATTGAGAATAGTAATTTCACTCCGCGTCATAACTGCACTTGGTAAAAACAAACAGAAAAAACATGAGTTGTGAAAATCCACTGAACAGTCTAAAAAAGTAACTTAATGATGAATATACTGCAGCTAATTGTTCAGTGCACCCAGCCATGTTTTAATCCTGAAAGGGTCAGCACATCATTAGCATATCCTCTGGCTAGATATAGCCTAGCTAGCGGACGAGGCACATTTAAATAAGGAAGAACACATGTATAGGAAATGTGAAATCACTCTGGGTGAAGAGAGAGAAGAGAGACCAAGCTGAGAGGTGGGGGGAAGAAGCCTTTCTGGTTTTTAGTCTTCAAAGTCTGAGTTAATCTGGCCTCTGAGCAGCACCCTGCTTGTTAATTACTGCTAGCTAAGGAACTCACGTGCACACTAAGAATCCTGCTGCTCGACCCTAAAAGTATGAGTCACATCTTAATTACTATGGGAAACATTTATTCATCAAAAGGCTTGTTTGTTCCCTGTGGATCCACAACGATCCACTCCTCCAGTCTTATCCCCTGTTCAGCGCACTGCAGGTGGCTCTAAACGTCGGAGAAACCTGGCTACCATGAATTCATGTTTGGAATGAACCATGGCGGCTCTGTAGAAGTGCTGTAACAAAGCAATAGTCTCCACGTCACATGTTTATTTTGCTCTGCATCTATCTACTCGCCAGGGTTTTAGATTAATCCGTTTGCTGAATACTGTGCAGCTCTGTAGAATGGACTCTTGTAAATAAGAATTTGTTGTTAACTGACTTGCCTAGTTAGATAAAGGTTATGTAAAAAAATATAGTGCACTAATTTTGACCAGGGACCATAGGGTTCTGGTCAAAAGTAGTGCACTATGTATGGGGGGGCATCATTTCTGGGGGGTAAAATGAAAAAATGACTATAGTAAGTGCCTATTAAGTGGCAAATAAAGTAAGAGGGTTGAGGATTTAATTTTAAATCAGCCATGAATCCCATTGTGACAGAGGGAATGGAAGCTTGTTGTGTGCAACAGGGAGTGGCAATTGAATGCAAGCCTCATTAAAAAATAATTGTTAAAATCTTTCTAGCTTGTCGATCTGTGGGTTGACATGTTATGCTCAACACACTCAGTTTTCCACCACAAAACACCAGAAAGTGACCAGAAAGAGTAGAACCAGCTCACCTACTGTTACACTATGATTTGCAGTGTTGTGTTCTAGACAACCTAAATCACGACCTATTCAAGACCAAGACCAGAGCAAATTGAGTCTGAGTCAAGAGCAAGACCGGATTGGGGGTAAAGACTGAGTTAAACAGAGACAGGGAGGGGGACATGGGGTCCGAGACTGAGTCAAGACCGAGACCAGAAAAGTCCAATTCAAGACCATGAGTGTATTTTTGTCAAATCACCACCATAATAAGAGTTCAAAATGTCCAGTTTTTCTGGGTTCACATTTCAGAACGACATATGGTTTCTTTTGAAATTCAGAATAGATAAACAAATGCAAATTATTACTAACCCAAACACAGTGGGGAACAATGGGCCTTCTACACCTTCAGAGAAGGTAAAATAGTGATGATAATAACAATATAATAATAATAATAATATTATTTTCAATTATGTTCTTATTTAATCTCTTCAGTTTCTTGGGGAAAGGAAAGGGTTAACATATCCAATCAGGATTTTTCTTTGCTGGTCTCAGGGGAGATACATCTAGCTAGCTAAGGCAGCCATTGGCTAAGCCAGGGGTGTCAAAGTCAAATGGACGGAGGGCCAAATAAAAAAATCAGCTACAAGACGAGGGCCGGACTGTTCGAATGTTCATTGAAAATTTTTTAAATGACGCATATAGTCTAGTGAACCTAATTGAACCTACTGAAAACCTAACAAATATATTACAATATGATCAGATAAATAAAGCAATATTTTCTTATGGCTCTGTCAGTAATCTTTAATTTTCAACAGACACAAAAGACAAATTTCCTTTATATAAATATCCCCATAACATGAACATTAAATGAAAGAAACCGGTATTCAAGGCACCATCAGTAGACTATATTTTCTATTTTAGCAAAAGTGGGCTAAATTTACTTCAAAGAAAAAACAATAATAGCAATTTTCTATCATCCACTCAACTGAAATATTTTTAAAATATAATTGGATTGAAATACAAAAAAATAAAGTGCAAAAATCTATTAATCAAAAACAACACTTTGTTTAAGGAGAAGTAACATGCAGTGAAAACAAATATTAAATTTTAACTTTTAAACTTGAACTGAGTAAAAACTCTAAATATGTGATTGCACAGTAATGTTCACTTGTTTGAGGTTGAGGGTGATACTTGGTGGTGTCCCATCTTTTCCACAAGTTCATCAATGTTCGGGGTAAGGCTCTGAGCTGAAGAAATCCTCAGAATTGAGTGGAGGTGTTCAGCAGTAAGTCGACTTCTGTGTGATGTTTTGTTCAGGTTCATCAAAGAAAACAGTTGTTCACACAGGTATGTGCTGCCAAACATAGACAACGTTTGAGCAGCCTGGATGCGCAGCTGGGGCATTGTGCCGGGGAGGAAACGGGCGAACTCCGCAGCACCCACTGCCGCATATTTTGCCCTCAGTGCATCATTGCATTGGAGGTCAATCAACTCCATTTGGAGGTTTGGTGGTGAGCTTTCCACGTCAACAGCAAATGGGTTACCGAGCAGTTCCAACCTGCTTTTTGTGCTTCAAAGTCAGCAAATCGGCGTCGAAAGTCAGCGGCAAGCATACCTATTTTATCAGCCAACTGTGTGCTCGGGAACGCACTGGTAGAGAGCTTCTCTTTCATGGTCTGGCAGCTGGGAAAGTGGCTCAAATTTTCTTTCCGCATCTCGTCTCCCACAGAGTCAGTTTGGTTTTAAATGCCTTCACTGTACTGTACATATCAGAGATGACACGATCCCGACCCTGCAGCTGCAAGTTTATTGCATTCAGATGACTCGTAATGTCACACAGAAAAGCCATTTCACACAGAAACATTTCGTCTCGGAGTTGTGTTGTGTCTTTCCCTTTGCTGTCCAAGAACAGACAAATCTCCTCACGAAGCTCGAAACATCTTTGAAGCACCTTTCCCTGGCTTAGCCATCGCACCTCTGTGTGATAAGGCAAATCACCATGCTCCGTTTCTAACTCCGTCAGAAATGCCTTGAACTGGCGGTGATTCAAACCTTTGGCTCTGATAAAGTTAACTGTGCGCGTGATGATGCTCATTACATGCTCCATTTTCAAGGCTTTACCGCACAACGCTTCCTGGTGTATGATACAATGATAAGCTGTCAGCTCACCTGTCGCGTTTTCCTCTTGCATCTTTTCCCGTATCTTCGCCACCAGTCCGCTCCTGTGTCCACACATCGCAGGTGCTCCGTCGGTTGTCAAACCCACGAGTTTTTCCCAAGGCAGCTCCATCTCATTTACACATCTTGACACCTCTTCATACAAATCATGCCCCGTAGTTGTGCCATGCATAGGACGTAAAGCCAAAAACTCCTCTGTCACGCTTAGGTTGGAGTCCACTCCGCGGATGAAAATTGACAACTGGGCAATGTCAGAAATGTCGGTGCTCTCATCCACAGCCAAGGAATATGCAATAAAATCTTTTCCCTTTTTCACAAGCTGCTCTTTTAGATTGATGGACAACTGGTCTACTCTCTCGGCAATGGTGTTTCTGCTCAGACTCACATTTAAAAAGAGTTGCCTTTTTCTGGGCAAACTTCGTCACAAACTTTAATCATGCAGTTTTGATGAAATCCCCCTCCGTAAATTCGGGCTGATTTAGCGATCTCTTCTGCCAAAATAAAACTGGCCTTGACAGCAGCCTGGCCTTGTGATTTGGCTTTTTGAACAGAGCCTGTCGAGATTTGAGGCCTCGTTTTAATTCCTCTGCCTTTTGTAGCCTTTGTTCCATGTCCATATTCTTGTTTTTGTCCGCGTGTTTCGTTTCATAATGTCGTCTCAGATTATACTCTTTCAGTACCGCCACACTTTCTCCACACAGAAGACACACAGGTTTTCCAGCTACCTTCGTGAACATATACTCCGACTCCCACCTTGTTTGAAACCCCCGGTTCTCAGTATCCACCTTCCGTTTTGCCATTTTTGATGGGTATCTGAAAGTTAATTTTACTGTGATGCTGACGACTGCTGTGCCAATAAATATTGAAATGAAGCAGCCTACTGCTCGGTGCGTCACCTTTGCATTGTGGGAAATGTAGTATTGGTGCGTGTAAAAGATCTGCGGGCTGCCGGCTTGCTGCGGGCCGGTTCTAATAATAAATCAAGATCATCCCAGGGGCCGTAAAAAACCTTCTTGCGGGCCGGATGTGGCCCGCGGGCCTTGACTCTGACATATGTGGGCTAAGCCATCAGAAGCTAGATCAAGGCATCTGCCATTCAACTTTATTCGGGCAAAATGTTTGAGTGACAGTGAAATCAATCAATCACATTTTGACTTAATGGGTGGGACTGTTTTTACAAAAACTTAGTTGGCTAGTTTGCAGAAGCTGTTATCAAAGAGGATGTTGTTCATTTGTTAGCTTCTACCTTTTCAATAATAACTTTCAAGAAGAAGTTAAGTTTCAAATGATCATCATCTGGTGAGTGGAACTGTGTTTGTTATTGCAGCGCGGTTGCTGTTGTTAGCCATCTCTTTGAAAATAACGTGTGTGTGAAGCATTTTAAGTGGAACTGACAGCATTTTAGCATCATGACATTATTATTAAAATCTGTTCATATACTCCCCCAGGAAGAATATGACACTTTTTAAAAACATGTTTGGACAAGCAACCACTTAGATATGGTCATTTTCACATTTTCATAAATTCTTAGAGGGATTGGGAATGACGTATACTAAGGCATTTGTGAAAACTCTATAGCAATATAGAATGGGAAAGCAGCGATGCTTTTGAACAATTAATAGACACTGCAGTAAATAAAACTGAATAAAAACATGTCTTGTCCAGGACTGGAATCTACACAGACCGGTGCGCTATAGCCAATCAGAGCTACAGTAGGCCTTTATACAAACAAGCCATTTGCCACATAGACCTGCCATCATTCACTTTGTACCTTACTGTGTGTTTACAGGCAGTTGCAACATCGCAACGTTAGATCATTAGAACGCATTTGCCAAAAGCCACAAAATACATCACAAATATGTAAACACCACGGTAGTCCTCTTACATTTGGTTACTGTACAGTCCTATTGATCAAACAACCTTGAAAAGGTTCTCTCTCCCTCAGTTATGCACATCAACAACAACAAGATCAACAACTAATGTTAGACAGAGCAAGATGAGCTAAAATCTAATGAAGGAACATTAGATAAACCCTCAAACTTTTTCAGCTAGTTGGCTGTCCAAAATCAGCAGCATGCCTGCCAATGCATGCTTGTCCCAACCAAGCACCCAAGCTAAAAATCTAAAGTTGTCTAGCTTGCTAGCTATCTACTTCCAGACGCAAATGAGAGAACACCTCACTCACTCTGACCATTTTACTCGCCGTAGCAGAGCTGGTTAAGCTGTTTAAATGTTGTCTGGAGTGTTCTTGACTATTACTTTTTTTGGCAAAATTGACTGACACCGGTCATATTCAGCAGGTGTTGCGCATTCGTAAATTCATCAGCTTTTCTGCGCTGTGGCACACTCAGGCGAGAGTGCTCTGAAATCGTAGTAGAATTTGCGAACGCAAAAGATATGCTAACTGGATAACAGTCGTTCAAGTTCTTGCTAGCTAACCAAATGATACATGCATCTATAGCTGTGCATAGTCACCTAAAAACAATATGAGGGGAAAAAGTCAGTCAGTCAGAGGCAGCAAAAAATGTACCAGGCCACCTGTGATTTACAACCTGATAGCAATATTTTTTGGACTTCCAAGAAATATATTGGTAAATGATATTAATCATGCATTGACCTGCATCCATCTATTCTGCCAACAATGCCTTTGTGTACGTCATGGAACATTGATTCAAATATAACCTATTTAAAAAAATATTATAGCATACATTTGATATTTGTTACTGATATGATTGTCTGTATGTTTCATATCTGCAAAGTAGTTAAAACGCTGTCAGTTCCCACTTCAAGCTTTAGGTCACAGGTTACTTTGTGTGCTAAACGTGAAATGCTTTTTGCAAATGGAAGTAGTAGTTGTACATTTCGATTGGGAAATGTTTAATGATTGTGTTTTTGTATTCTAATGATTGGGACCTACTAGCTTATTATGTCTGAGTTTATGGACTATTTATTGTTTAACCTTTTTGGGCTAGGGGGCAGTATCCGGAATTTCGGATGACTGACATGCCCAAAGTAAACTGCCTGTTACTCAGGTCCAGAAGCTAGGATATGCATATAATTGGAAGCATTGGATTGAAAACAGTTTCTAAAACTGTTAAAATAATGTCTGTGAGTATAACAGAACAGATATGGCAGGCAAAAACCAGAGGAAAATCCATCCAGGATTTTTTGTTGTTGTTGTTGATGTGAGCGGTTTTCCATTGAAAGCCTATTGACTATATAAAGGGTTTAGGGCCCAGATTTCAGTTCATATGGCTTCCACTAGATGTCAACAGTCTTTAGACATGGTTTCAGGCTTGTTTTCTAAAAAACAACAAAGAATAAGACCTTTTGGTAAGGGGTCTATGGAATCATGCAGTACTGGTTTATGCCTGTGCCTGTGTGCGTGCTCTTCGTTCTTTTCCTTTGTATTGAATACACTATTGTCCGGTTGAAATTTTAGCCATTATTTAGATAATTGACAACTTGAGGATTAATTATAAACATCGTTTGACATGTTTCGACAAACTATAGCTGTCCTATTAGGGTGTATTCTTCTGCATGTTTTGACCGCCTTTGAGCCAGTGGATTACTGAACAAAACCTTCCATCAAAATAGAGTTTTTGGGATATAAAGAGGGACTTTATCGAACAAAATGCCCATTTATTGTGTAGCTGGGACCTTTGGATTGCCAACAGAGGAAGATCTTCAAAAGGTAAGTGATTTATTTTATTGCTATTTCTGACTCTGCTCGGTTGGAAAATGTTTGTATGCTTTTGTATGGTGGCGCTGTCCTCAGATAATTGCATGGTATGCTTTCGCCGTAAAGCCTTCTTTAAATCTGACAAAGCGGCTGGATTAACAAGAAGTTAATCTTTTAACCGATGTATAACACTTGTATTTTCATGAATTTTTATTATTACTATTTTTGTAATTTGAATTTGGCACTCTGCAATTTCACCGGATTTGTTGAGGTGGGACGCTAGCGTCCCAATGAGCCCAAATAAGTTAACATCATGCTGTGTGTGACTGCTGTCTTTCTATCGGCCCTATGCAGTGGTGTACCACCCGAACCACTGCCTGTTCACCCCGCTATCATCCAGAAGGCGAGGTCAGTACAGGTGCATCAAAGCTGGGACTGAGAGACTGAAAAACAGCTTCTATCTCAAGGCTATCAGACTGTTAAACAGCCACCATTGAGTGGCTGCTGCCAACACACTGTCATTGACACTGACCCAACTCCAGCCACTTTAATAATGGGAATTGATGGGAAATGATGTAAATATATCACTAGCCACTTTAAACAATGCTACCTTATATAATGTTACTTACCCTACATTATTCATCTCATATGCATACGTATATACTGTACTCTACATCATCGACTGCATCCTTATGTAATACATGTATCACTAGCCACTTTAACTATGCCACTTTGTTTACTTTGTCTACATACTCATCTCATATGTATATACTGTACTCGATACCATCTACTGTATGCTGCTCTGTACCATCACTCACTCATATATCCTTATGTACATATTCTTTATCCCCTTACACTGTGTACAAGACAGTAGTTTTAGAATTGTTAGTTAGATTACTTGTTGGTTATCACTGCATTGTCGGAACTAGAAGCACAAGCATTTCGCTACACTTGCATTAACATCTGCTAACCATGTGTATGTGACAAATTAATTTGATTTGATTTGATTTGTGTAGTGTTGCCTGGAGAAGTAGGTATACTCTAGTTTTCCCAAACAGCCCGCTCAGCGATGGAAAATCATTTTTATTTGTTTTCCTATAGATTTTTCTGATTTTCACTCTCAATTAAAATAGAAAAAAAATGCAAATATTTGAGGGTCTAAATCCACAACAACGCTTACACCACATCAATCTGATTGGGTGGGTCTGTCAAGGCCTGGCTCCCCAGTGGGTGGGCCTTTGTCCAACCAGGCCCATCCATATCTACACCCCTGATACAAACTGTGCATGATGGTAATTGCACATCACAAATAGCCTACTAACCAACACTTAGGAAGAAACTTTTTCAATACCTGGTTGCATACCCATTGTTGCCTTTGTTAGTATTTACTGGTAGACATCATGAATTGAAACGTATTTCCTACCCTACAGTCTACAGATGTATTCTTCTGTGAGCTGCTCCATTCTAAAACCAGTTGAGAGCTGCAAAGTCTTGCTGCCTGCAGATTATATTTCGTTAAAACTAGTGTACATGCATATATTTTACTTGCTTTGCGATTGTGTAGGCTACTTTGTGCACGCTTTTTCTATTGTACTACATAATTGATAAGTCGTATACCTCCACTCCATTACTTTGATACACATCAGTAGGGATTAAGAAGCGAGTATACGCAATGCCCACTGAAGAACAAGTGGGTATACGGTTTATACATGTGTATACTCTCCACTACACCACTGGTCCTTTGTGTTTACAAAAAGTGCACTCTCCGACATGAGAGTGTCACACCCTGAAAGGCCTATTGGTTCGCCACTGCGCAAACATGTCTAAAATAGTTAAAGATAATGTTTAAAGGCAGGAGTGTGTATATTTGGCCTGGCGAAGCGGTTTTATGCGCTGACTGAATGGAAGCTGCTAATTATGATTTTTATACTCCACTGGTCTCGGCTGGTCTACGGGAAGAAATTACGAGTCCTCACTGTATGAGACCGAGTCAAGACCGAGACACTCGAGACCGGTCTCAAGTAATACAACACTGATGATTTGACTATCAGATGTTAAGTTTTTCTTTTGAAAAAAAGGGAAAGAAAATAATAGTTTCACCATGTTAAAATGAGAGTTCACTTCACGTAACAGGGTTGACCTTAAAATGAGGGACAGTAAATGAATCACTAATCATTAATTAAATTATAATCTTCAAAAATGACTTTGTCAAAGCAACAAAATAAATAGGGCTTTACAATGATGGTAAAACTTGGTGAAATGTTGGAGTTAATTTGGTTAAAATCTTTTTAGAAGTGACGGGAGCGTTGCAAAATAAATGTTTTTTGGTTCTATTTTTGACCCATGACAAGACCTGCAAGTCCCGCCTCTCCCATCTCCTCATTGGTTTTTAGGAGCATATACCCACGTGGATAACTAGTTTAACACTTTTATCTGTGGATTCGTTGTCAGAGTAGAGGACCTTGTGCATTTCAGGTAAAATAACAACCCAATGTTTATATCCCAGGACAAATCAGCTAGCAACAGCAAGTTAGCTAAATTGCCATGAATGTTTCATGCATTTCGACCTGTTAATATAGTTGGTTCAGAGTTCTTTTTGATATTTCAACCTGCGTGTCTTGATCGCGTTTGGTGTGGATGGACAAAATCAACATGTGTGCGAAGGTGCACGCAGACGCACGTGTGTGCCCGGTCTAGTCAGCATGTGAGGGACATGTGAGGGACACTTTAGCAAGTCTTTATTCATATATAAAAAACTGATTTATTGAATTCTATATTAAAGAGCACTTAATTTAATATAACAGGCTTTTAATATATCTACTTCAAATATCAAAAGGCACTCTTTTTGTGGAACGACCCAGGGAAGGGTGTCATTTGGGTGTGCAGACAAAGCCTTTCAGCTGGATGAATGATCATACAGAGTTGATTTTTCCACACCTCACCGCTTATTAACCGCAGTGCCAGACATCTCTAAGCAGCCCCGTTGGCTTTCACAGTCACACCGCAGCTGTGAGATGAGGTACAGTACCTTACCTGGGTAGCTGATTCCCATCCTTGTCTTCCTGCTAATCTCCAGTGAGTGTACTAGAATTAGAGCATGTCACAGGTTCATATACTGTATGCGGTCATCCATGTACAGAAGACAACATGTACAGAAGACACTAATCACTTTTTATGAATCTCTTAATGTATTCAATAGGCAGCCTTCAATCAATATTTACCAGTATGAAAGATTGAGGAAGTCAAGTGAGCAGAATCAGTTGTAACATATTATGTTTGTCATCAACATGTCAAACCAATATGTCTTGAGACTGGTGTCCTAGCCTCAGTACCTTAAAGCTATAGTACTTGAGTACAGTTTTGGAATTGTGTTAGAGGCAGGTTACAATTTAATGCTTCCACTCACACTCCTCATTGCTTCTACCTCTACCTCAAGTCTACTGTAAATACACTACTAGCCCAAAACCCCTAGATTTCCAGCGTGTATGATCCAATAATAAATGTTGTTCATCTTTCCTTCTCATCTCATCCACTATCTACTTTACAATCAGATCTCTGCCCCTCCCCCCAACAACACCACTAGAAGACCAAAAATGACTCTTAAAATTTAATGAGCAGTGTTTCCGCCAGGGGCAAATGGAGCACAGACAGAGTGCCTTTCGCACCACGTATCTTACCTTCTGGTGCACTTAGACAAAAAAATCACAGCTGAAAATGCTGGAAGCAAGAGTTTTATTTTCCTTCTTTCGTTTTTTAACCATAGACCCCCCAGTGGACAGTGGAAAAGCCCCCTCTCACTTATGGGTCCGCACCACTATATTCTTCAAACTGACTAGAGAATGCTGCCCTGCTGTGGTTCTGATCAGACAGCCTTTGAGTACTTACACCCCCCCCACCCCTCCTCTCCTCTCCAGCTTTGTGTCAGTGTGTCAGGGATCAAAGCTTGTTTCTTTACTCCATGTTACTCCATGTTGTTGCAGATTTGTTTCCAATTTAGTTTGTTCCTAATCCCGGGGTATCATGATCTCCATTTCATCAACAGCTACTATTTGTTGTTTAGCTGCAGGCTTTCCCTTCAAAACAAAACATCACATTTGGTATTCTCATGGCATTGGTTGCGGTGAAATGAGAGCTCAATACTGCACGTAGAAGAAGATCATCCAGACACATGTGCAGTGTGAGGTCACTGGCCTCTCTCCCTGCCTGTGTCCTAAATGGCACCCTATTCCCTACTTAGTGCACTACTGTTGACCATGCTGTCCCATCCTGCTGCAGAGCCTCTGTGCGTCACTTTGCTCCTGTTGTCTGTCTGTTGTCTCTCACTCACATGTGTTACACTAGTCACTTTAATAATGCCACTTGAAGAATGTTTACATATCTCACATTACTCATCTCATATATATATATATAATATACTAATTGACATCATTTCAGTCAATACATACCTGTGGATGTATTTCAAGGCCTACCTTCAAACTCAGTGCCTCTTTGCTTGACATCATGGGAAAATCAAAAGAAATCAGCCAAGACCTCAGAAAGGAAATTGTAGACCTCCACAAGTCTGGTTCATCCTTGGGAGCAATTTCCAAACACCTGAAGGAACCGCGTTCATCTGTACAAACAATAGTACGCAAGTATAAACACCATGGGACCATGTAGCCGTTATACCGCTCAGGAAGGGGATGCGTTCTGTCTCCTAGAAATGAACGTAGTTTGGTGCGAAAAGTGCGAATCAATCCCAGAAACACAGCAAAGAACCTTGTGAAGATGCTGGAGGAAACAGGTACAAAAGTATCTACAGTGGGGCAAAAAAGTATTTAGTCAGCCACCAATTGTGCAAGTTCTCCCACTTAAAAAGATGAGAGAGGCCTGTAATTTTCATCATAGGTACACTTAAACTATGACAGATAAAATGAGAGAAAAAAATCCAGAAAATCACATTGTATGATTTTTAATTAATTTATTTGCAAATTATGGTGGAAAATATGTATTTGGTCACCTACAAACAAGCAACATTTCTGACTCTCACAGATCTGTAACTTCTTCCTTAAGAGGCTCCTCTGTCCTCCACTCTCCACTTGTATTAATGGCACCTGTTTGAACTTGTTATCAGTATAAAAGACACCTGTCCACAACCTCAAACAGTCACACTCCAAACTCCACTATGTCCAAGACCAAAGAGCTGTCAAAGGACACCATAAACAAAATTGTAGACCTGCACTAGGCTGGGAAGACTGAATCTGCAATAGGTAAGCAGCTTGGTTTGAAGAATTCAACTGTGGGAGCAATTATTAGGAAATGGAAGACATACAAGACCACTGATAATTTCCCTCGATCTGGGGCTCCACACAAGATCTCACCCCGTGGGGTCAAAATGATCACAAGAACGGTGAGCAAAAATCCCAGAACCACATGGGGGGACCTAGTGAATGACCTGCAGAGAGCTGGGACCAAAGTAACAAAGCCTACCATCAGTAACACACTACGCCGCCAGGGACTCAAATCCTGCAGTGCCAGACGTGTCCCCCTGCTTAAGCCAGTACATGTCCAGGCCCGTCTGAAGTTTGCTAGAGATCTTTCGGATGATCCAGAAGAAGATTGGAGAATGTCATATGGTCATATGAAACCAAAATATAACTTTTTGGTAAAAACTCAACTCGTTGTGTTTGGAGGACAAAGAATGCTGAGTTGCTTCCAAAGAACACCAGACCTACTGTGAAGCATGGGGGTGGAAATATCATGCTTTGGGGCTGTTTTTCTGCAAAGGGACCAGGACGACTGATCCGTGTAACGGAAAGAATGAATGGGGCCATGTATCGTGAGATTTTGAGTGAAAACCTCCTTCCATCAGCAAGGGCATTGAAGATGAAACGTGGCTGGGTCTTTCAGCATGACAATGATCCCAAACACACCGCCAGGCCAACAAAGAAGTGGCTTCGTAAGAAGCATTTCAAGGTCCTGGAGTGGCCTAGCCAGTCTCCAGATCTCAACCCCATAGAAAATCTTTGGAGGGAGTTGAAAGTCCGTGTTGCCCATCAACAGCCGCAAAACATCACTGCTCTAGAGGAGATCTGCATGGAGGAATGGGCCAAAATACCAGCAACAGTGTGTGAAAACCTTGTGAAGACTTACAGCAAAGGTTTGACCTCTGTCATTGCCAACAAAGGGTATATAACAAAGTATTGAGATAAACTTTTGTTTTTGACCAAATACTTATTTTCCACCATAATTTGCAAATAAATTCATTAAAAATCCTACAATGTGATTTTCTGGATTTCTTTTCCTCATTTTGTCTGTCATAGTGGAAGTGTACATATGGTGAAAATTACAGGCCTCTCTCTCTCAAGTGTGTCTTTTTAGGTTTGAGTGGGAGAACTTGCACAATTGCAAATAAATTCATTAAAAATCCTACAATGTGATTTTCTGGATTTCTTTTCCTCATTTTGTCTGTCATAGTGGAAGTGTACATATGGTGAAAATTACAGGCCTCTCTCGTCTTTTTAAGTAGTCAGCCACAATTGGTGGCTGACTAAATTTTGCCCCACTGTATATCCACAGTAAAACGAGTCCTATATCGACATAACCTGAAAGGACGCTCAGCAAGGAAGAAGCCACTGCTCCAAAACCACCATAAAAAAGCCAGACTACGGTTTGCAACTGCACATGAGGACAAAGATTGTGCTTTTTGGAGAAATGTCCTCTGGTCTGATGAAACAAAAATAGAACTGTTTGGCCATAATGACCATCGTTATGGTTGGAGGAAAAAGGGGGAGGCTTGGAAACCGAAGAAAACCATCCCAACCGTGAAGCACGGTGTGGCAGCATCATGTTGTGGGGGTGCTTTGCTGCAGGAGAGACTGGTGCACTTCACAAAATAGATGACATCATGAGGCAGGAAAATTATGTGGATATATTGAAGCAACATCTCAAGACAACAGTCAGGATGTTAAAGCTTGGTACAAATGTGTCTTCCAAATGGACAATGACCCCAAGCATACTTCCAAAGTTGTGGCAAAATGGCTTAAGGACAACAAAGTCAAGGTATTGGAGTGGCCATCACAAAGCCCTGACCTCAATCATATAGAAAATGTGTGGGCAGAACTAAAAAAGAGTATGCGAGCAAGGAGGCCTACAAACCTGACTCAGTTACACCAGCTCTGTCAGGAGGAATGGGCCAAAACCACCCAACTTATTGTGGGAAGCTTGTGGAAGGCTACCTGAAACGTTTGACCCAAGTTAAACAATTTAAAGGCAATGCTACCAAATACTAATTGAGTGTATGTAAACTTCTGACCCACTGGGAATGCGATGAAAGAAATAAAAGCTGAAATAAATCATTCTCTCTACTATTATTCTGACATTTCACATTCTTAAAATAAAGTGGTGATCCTATCTGACCTAAGGCCGGGAATTTTTACTTGGATTAAATGTCAGGAATTGTGAAAAACTGAGTTTAAATGTATTTGGCTAAGGTGTATGTAAACTTCCGACTTCAACTGTCAATTCTTATCCCATTCCTTTACTAGATTGTATGTATTAGGTTTTGTTGTGGAATTTGTTAGATATTAGGTTTTGTTGTGGAATTGTTATATATTTTCTATACCGCTTCACTGTTGGATCTAGAAGCATAAGCATTTCGCTACACTTGCAATAACATCTGCTAACCATGTGTATGTGACCAATAAAAAATGATATGATTTGATTTAATTAAATTAAATTCGCTGCAACATGATTGGCTGAAAGCGATATACAACCTTCGGGACTAAATGGAGAGTGTTTTAGGTATGAACCGGTCCAAAGCGGATACGAGTGTATTGCCGGCTGCATACAATGCTTTTGGACAGTAAGGTGAAACGATTCGATATCACCATCAATTATTTTCAGTGTGAGATTTGCAGTAACTACAAAATCTAAGTAAAAACCAAGGCTATGTTCCACTATGTTTTGACTGCAGTTACCCGCTCTGCCATAAGAGAAGTAACTAAGTAACTATTGAAACAGTGAAACAGAAAAATTGCTTTAAAGTTGATTTACTGTCAAGCCAAATATGTTGTAGGCAGACAAGTGAGAATGCACTGATGTATCATCTTATTATGAAGTCATGTTTATGCCTATCAAGCATGAGCACTGATGACCTGACCTATGACCACTAAGTCAAATAAATGACTATACAAAGTCAAACAGAAAAACAATAAGAAAGTTGGATGAACACATTAACAGATTGTAGATACTTCACAAAATGAAATATTACTTTTTAAGTATATACATTATGCGTGATGAAATAGTCCTTACCTTATGGTGAAAAAATTAATGAGGGTTACAACAATACAACCTTCAAAACATGAAAACATAACTACATGAAACCATTAAATACAGTTCGAATGTATTTAGAACTCACAAACTGTTTCCATCAAACAGAAAAACAACAAGAAATTTGGATAAACACATTTAGATTGTAGACACTGTACTTTGCCTTTGAATTACCCATATACAGTGCATTCAGAAAGTATTCAGAACTCTTGACTTTTTCCACATTGTGTTATGTTACAGCCTTATTCTAAAATTAATTCAATTGTTTATCTCCCCTCATCAATCTACACACAATAGCCCATAATGACGTAGCAAAAACACATCAGACCCTTTACTCAGTACTTTGTTGAAGCTTCTTTGGCAGCAATTACAGCCTTGAGTCTTCTTGGGTATGATGCTACAATCTTGGCACACCTGTATTTGGGGAGTTTCTCCCATTATTCTCTGCAGATCCTCTCTGCCAGGTTGGATGGGGAGCATCGCTGCGCAGCTATTTTCAGGTCTCTCCAGAGATGTTCGATCGGTTTCAAGTCCGGGCTCTGGCTGGGCCACTCAAGGACATTCAGAGACTTGTCCTGAAGCCACTCCTGCGTTGTCTTGGCTGTGTGCTTAGGGTTGTTGTCCTGTTGGAAGGTGAACCTTCGCCCCCAGTCTGAGTCCTGAGCGCTCTGGAGCAGGTTTTCATCAAGGATCTCTCTGTACTTTGCTCTGTTCATCTTTCCCTGGATCATGACTAGTCTCCCAGTCCCTGTGACCAAGGCCCTTCTCTCCTGATTGCTCAGTTTGGCCGGGCGGCCAGCTCTAGGAAGGGTCTTGGTGGTTCCAAACTTCTTCCATTTAAGAATGATGGAGGCCACTCTGTTCTTAGGGACCTTCAATGCTGCATACATCTTTTGGTACCCTTCTCCAGATATATGTCTCGAGACAATCCTGTCTCAGAGCTCTACGGACAATTCTTTTGACCTCATGGCTTGGTTTTTGCTATGACATAAACTGTCAACTGTGGGACATTATATAGACAGGTGTGTGCCTTTCCAACTCATGTCTAATCAATTGAATTTACCACAGGTGCCCCAATCAAGTTGTAGAAACATCTCAAGGATGATCAATGGAAACAGGATGCACCTGTGCTCAATTTAGACTCTGATAGCAAAGGGGCCTGAATACTTATGTAAATAAGGTATGTCTGTTTTTATTTTTAATACATTTGCTAAAATTTCAAAAAACCTGTTTTTGCTTTGTCATTATGGGATATTGTGTGTATATTGAGGAACATGTGTTATTTAAACCCTTTTAGAATAAGGCTATAACGTAACAAAATGTGGGAAAAGTCAAGGGGTCTGAATAATTTCCAAATGCACTGTAGTTGTTTAAGGTCATACAATGGCAGAGCTTTGTATCTGCATTTGAGGGTTCATAGCTCAAATCAGTGGTCAAGGTCAATGTGCATTAAAATGACTTCATAATAAGATGATACACCAGTGCATTATCACTTATCTACCTACAACATATATGACTGGTTACAAAAAAAATGTAAAGCCATTTGTCCGTTTCACTGTTGGCGTAGTTACTGCATTTTTCCTTTGTAGGGCAGTATAGATTTCTGTAGGCATGTCAATAAAAGCAAAGCAAACATTGGATTAACCGTTCATAATCCTACTCACCCTCTTCAATTCCCCATCTTAGATTGTTGTCTGGAAGGCATTGGAATCCCTGTGTGTTAGCCTTCACACCAATACAGTCCACTGGAAAGGACAAAAGAAAACAAACAGAAAGGGTCATTTCATTAAGATTTATTAGAGGTGTCTCATCAAACAATGCACTGTCTATTTTTCCATTTGATAAAGTTCAATCAATTAAGGTTATTTTCAGTTCAGATGCCACAGGGGTCACACCGAGCAAGTTGTGCAATCAGAAATCCTGAAGTCATAGCTACAGTAAACACTCTGACACTTGAATTCCTTCACGCTCATTTGGCCAGCTACATTACAGTAGTTCATACAGAGATACCACAGTGAAATGGCTTTTTCAACTGTCCTTCACAGCCCTTTGATCTGAAGGAGCTATGAGCACAATTTGAGATAAGCTCCAGCTTCAACCCAAGGTCAAAAAAGAACATTTCCCTGATTACACATCGCCAGTCCCCCTAGCCCTAGGAAGTAACACAGCACACGCTGTTCTGGCAACATCGTTATTCACACAGACAAGCATCATTGGCTTTGATCATTAGATGTTATCTTTGATGAGACTCCATAACAGAAACTCGTAAACTGCCAGCAAAAAGAGGATGTAATGACTTTGAATGCAGTGTTGATTTCTCAGATGAGCCAAACTTATGGTGTGTGCTGTGATTCTTTCTATTCCCAATCCCCCCCCACCACCACCACACACACACACACACACACACACACCACACACACTCAAATGTATATGTACACGCACATACTTAGGACAACTTAGATTCCAGCTGCATCTCATAAAATAGCAAATAGCTTTGGATGTGTGCATATGGGCATGTCAAATCATTGTACTACCATCCTGGGTTTACTGAGTGCATTATACAGTGGAGTGTGCTAGTGCAAACTACTTTGCTGCCATCAAGCGATTATAATAGGCTAAAGACCAGGTGCTTGAGTGCAGCACATGGAGGTCACATGGTTATGCCCGTAGAGCTTTACACTCAGTGTACGAAACATTAAGAACACTTTCTCTTTCCATGACATAGACTGACCAGGTGAATCCAGGTGAAAGCTATGATCCCTTATTGATGTCACCTGTTAAATCCACCTCAATCAGTGTAGATGCAGGCGAGGAGACAGGTAAAATAAATAGTTTTAAACCCCAGACAATTGAGACATGGATTGTGTATGTGTGCCATTCAGAGAGTGAATGGGCAAGACAAAAGATTTATGTGCCTTTGAACGGGGTATGGTAGTAGGTGCCAGGTGCAGTGGTTTGAGTGTGTCAAGAACTGCAACGCTGCTGAGTTTTTTAAGCTCAACAGTTTCCTGTGTGTATCAAGAATAGTCCACCACCCAAAGGACATTCAGGGGGGGCAGGTAGCCTAGTGGTTAGAGCATTGGGCCAGTAACAGGAAGGTTGCTGGATCAAATCCCAGCGCTGACAAGGTAAAGATCTGTCATTCTACCCCTGAACAACCCACTGTTCCCCGGAAGGCCATCATTGTAAATAATAATTTGTTCTTAACTGACTTGCCTAGTTAAATACAAAACTGTGGGAAGCATATGAGCCATATGACCCTGTGGAAAGCTTTTGACACCTTGTAGAGTCCATGCCCCGATGAATTGAGGCTGTTCTGAGGGCAGAAGAGGGGGCAGCTCAACACTTGGAAGGTGTTCCTAATGTTTTGTTCACTCATGTTCTATATCTATGGTTATGCTGTGCAAAATAGTGCATACGAAAACTCAGAAACTGTGTATACCTATAATTAAAATGTATATAAAACCTTTTATCTCTGCAACATTCCACCCACACCTCCAACCTACCCTCTCATGTCGTGCTTTGACCAGATCTATTCTACCACACTTAATTTATTCAATTCATACTTAATGTAAAAATCATGTTTGACAAGGTGGGAAGTAGACTCCCTATCTCTCTCTTTTCACTAATATGTGGAGAGTTAAATGGCTGTCAAAATGCACATAGAGCAGATGGCTAATTCAATTGTCAGCCATTTGAAGCCCTTATTGTTATGCCTGATTGCCAGCATCAAGGCTCTATGATTGATGAGGATGAGTTATGAGCCTCTATCAATTACCTCATGTGATGAGGCAGTTTTCCTCTCTCTCTCTCTCTCTCTCTCTCTCTCTCTCTCTCTCTCTCTCTCCCCCCTCCCTCCCACTCTCCCTCTGCTGCAGCCCCAGCCTCAGTCACCAGGACCCTAGAATAAGCTGGGGAATATTAAACCAGTATGAGAAGATACAGCAGAGGATCGGTGAGGAGTAGAGCAGAGCAGTCAGGGCCCTTAATGTATGCCACTGCCTAAGGGGCTGGGGGAACAGATGACTGCGGGTGGATAATGCAATATGTTCAGATTTGAAGGGACACGGGTTGAATTTCACTGGGAGATTGAAGGTCTGCTACTATGGCACATGAAAGAATGGATGAGGGTGTTGTAAGGTGAAGAGATTGGGGTTGTGTTTAAAAGTAAACTTCCGATAGACTTTGGAGGTAGTAGTAATAGAAGCTCTTGTTGTGTGCTATGTCAGAACACGAGAAGGGAAGCGGAAGGAGATTCATCCACTTGTTCTCTGCCCTGATTGGCCTCCTGCTTTAAGCTGTTCCAATATGGCCGTCTCGTAACACTTATCCTCTGTGCTTTCGCTTCTGTGTTATGTGACAATCTGAGTGAATGTGAAATCACACCGAAGCCTCGGTATGTCGTTTGTTGGGAAGTGTTTGAAATTAAACCTCCCGTGGCGGCGGCGGTTTAAAGAACAGCTTAGCAATGGCCTCAGGAAAGCATAAGGTGGGTAACATTCAAAGTTAATTAAAATGTAATTTTAGGCTATTAGCTGGCGAGGAGAAAGGAGGCAGAGAGAGATCAATGCGGCAGGCAGAGCAGTTTAAGGCAGAACGGAACTGAATGCGAGCATATTGCAGCTGCTGATAATCGTTGTGCTGAAAGTAGTCAGATGTTGATAATGGTCTCTCTCTCCTCAGGGTTGATATTACAGGCAGCACTTCATCATCTGCACACGAGTGATTTGTGGCACTGTTGTTTCACAAACTAATTTGTTTGTCAGAGTTAATTTGTCACTCTTGACTGGCAAAAAAAAGAGAGTCTTTTGCAATCGAAACAATAAGAGTCAAAGTTGTTGACTTGAAATTGGCTTATCCAACCACTCTAAGAATGAGTTTGCATGTCGAATGCAAATCTTTCTGCCTATAATTTACCTGACAATGATTTTCATATTTTACATACAGTTGAAGTCGAAAGTTTACATACACCTTAGCCAAATACATTTCAACTCAGTTTTTCACAATTCCTGACATTTAATCCTAGTAAAAATTCCCTGTCGTAGGTCAGATAGGATCATGACTTTATTTTAAGAACGTGAAATGTCAGAATAATATTTCAGCTTTTATTTCTTTCATCACATTCCCAGTGGGTCAGAAGTTTACATACACTCAATTAGTATTTGGTAGCATTGCCTTTAAATTGTTTAACTTAGGTCAAACATTTCTGGTAGCCTTCCACAAGCTTCCCACAATAAGTTGGGTGAATTTTGGCCCATTCCCACGGACAGAGCTGGTGTAACTGAGTCAGGATTGTAGGCCTCCTTGCTCGTACACGCTTTTTTAGTTCTGCCCACATATTTTCTATAGGATTGAGGTCAGGGCTTTGTGATGGCCACTCCAATACCTTGACTTTGTTGTCCTTAAGCCATGTTGCCGCAACTTTGGAAGTATGCTTGGGGTCATTGTTCATTTGGAAGACCCATTTGCGACCAAGCTTTAAATTCCTGACTGATGTCTTGAGATGTTTCAATATATCAATGTAATTTTCCTTCCTCATGATTCTAACTATTTTGTGAAGTGCACCAGTCCCTCCTGCAGCAAAGCATCCCCACGACATGATTCTGCCACCCCCGTGCTTCACGGTTGGGATGGTGTTCTTCGGCTTGCAAGCCTCCCCGTTGTTCCTTCAAACAAAACGATGGTCATTATGGCCAAACAGTTCTATTTTTGTTTCATCAGACCAGAGGACATTTCTCCAAAAAGTACGATCTTTGTCCCCAAGTGCAGTTGCAAACCATAGTCTGGATTTTTTTATGGCGGTTTTGGAGCAGTGGCTTCTTCCTTGCTTAGCGGTCTTTCAGGTTATGTCGATATAGGACTTGTTTTTACTGTGGATATAGATGCTTTTGTACCTGTTTCCTCCAGCATCTTCACAAGGTCCTTTGCTGTTGTTCTGAGATTGATTTGCAATTTTTGCACCAACCTACATTAATCTCTAGGAGACACATGGTGTTTGGACTTGCATACTATTGTTTGTACAGATGAACGTGGTATCTTCAGGTGTTTGGAAATTGCTCCCAAGGATGAACCAGACTTGTGGAGGTCTACAATTTTCTTTCTGAGGTCTTGGCTGATTTCTTTTGATTTTCCCATGATGTCAAGCAAAGAGGCACGGAGTTTGAAGGTAGGCCTTGAAATACATCCACAGGTACACCTCCGATTGACTGAAATTATATCAATTAGCCAATCAGAAGCTTCTAAAGCCATGAAATCATTTTCTAGAATTTTCCAAGCTGTTTAAAGGCACAGTCAACTTAGTGTATGGAATTGTGATACAGTGAATTATAAGTGAAATAATCTGTCTGTAAACAATTGTTAGAAAAATGACTTGTGTCATGCACAAAGTAGATGTCCTAACCGACTTGCCAAAACTATTGTTTGTTTACAAGACATTTGTGGAGTGGTTGAAAAACAAGTTTTAATGACTCCAACCTAAAGTGTATGTAAACTTCCAACTTCAACTGTACATTTCCTTGATAAGCTTTGTGAATGAACAACAGCGACGGATATGTGGTTATCGGATATAGTAGAATGTGGTTCTCGGATATTGTTGAAATACAATGGTGAAAAGGTATTCCGAACTGTATCTCTATCCTGTATCAGTGATTCTAATTCCTTTCCCCGTACTCTGCTCTACAGGCATTTCGAACCACCTTTTGCTAATGAATGTTCATGATTCATGTAGCAATTACTGATGCAATTAACATCATTCATTGAGGTAAGACATCACATACATCATTAGTGGGATTGTTAATCATCCCATAAACAATACAATTAGTCAATATCAGACAGAAGTAACATGCAATAGGTCAGTCTGTAAAATGCGAAAGCTAGCCTTTGAAGGACACAAGGTGAGCTACCTGCGAACTATAGAAACTAATGAAAAGGGATTCTTGCCCCACAAGTTCCACAACATACTAAATAACCCCACAAAATGTTACATCCAGCGTCCAAACCCAAAACACATATCTGCTAGCTAGATGCGCACTGCACATTGATGATATGGTTCAGTACCAGCAGGAGAAGAATGTGGGAATGAGAACACACAGATATGTACTTTCTCTCTGACAGCTGTTTATTCAGTGGGGGAGTATATGTGGGGTTAGGTTGGGCGTTTACTGAACATCCGGAGAAGATCTGTCAGAAAGCTGTCCCTCAAGGACCCATGGGGAAGTGCACTGTGAATTCAGGATCAATAGGTCTCTTAGTCTCTGCTGGATGACTAAGAGTGAGAGAGAATAGGTGCCTCTCCTGGGGATGTCATAGTCTGGGTGATGGGGATGGTTTCACCGCCGTAACTGTTAGAAACTGAGGGTGGGCTTTGACACTTAGAAGGCAGTCAGGCTGGCAGACTATCAATAGTTTATTACATTTAGGGAGTCTGTAAACTGAGCAGCCCGACCATACTGCCACTTCCTGACATACATTTCCCAAATATTGACATGCAACATCAACAGAAAATTCATGAGATTTGCCATGCAATATCCAATGTCAGAAAAACGTATAGCCTTACAACTGAGTTTGAAAGCAAGGTTTACTTTGAGGAAGAATTTTCCTGTAGCTCCTTTGACCCTTGAGCAGCTAATACCATAATCCGTCCTTTCCTTCAACCAACTCCAGGACCAAGAATGAAACTTAACACCTGAAAGCATTGTCTAGCTAGGCTACATGGTGAAGACTCATTAAGTTAAATAATGACAAATACAGAACGTGATGCAGCTGTAGCCTAGTTCTCTGACTTTATGCAAACATAATATCCAAAAATAAGAGAGAGGAAGAGAACATGAATGGTGACTGAGACGCTCCCCTGAGAGGTAGCAGCTCGCTCTCTCGCTCGCTCTCTGATCCACCACAGAGAGACAAGCACTGAGGAAATTATGCAGACTCTATCACTTCCACATAGACATACTTCCCACCTCCGTAAGGAATTTTCCGTAATCCACGGCCATCAAATAAAATTCCCTCTCCAAGTTTAAAGAGTCAGTTGTGGTTAGAGCTATCCCAAAGGAAACCAAGGACCCCCCCCAGTCCCCAAAGACTAATTCATAATGCTTCTCACTGCCTTAGTACTTATTAGTTTAAACACATTAATCTTTTTAATTAGGATGGGTCACAAGAGCTTTGCATCTCATAGTTGAGCTGTTATTCCCCAATAGAATATTAAGAGAACATTCTCGCTTAGAAAAAAATATGCTATGCTAACCTAATAGGGTTTTTCTGTTGTTCTCATAGGAGTTCCCTTTGAAGAACCATTTTTGGTTCCAGGTAGAACCCTTTTGGGTTCCATGTAGAACCCATTAACAGAGGGTTCTACATGGAACCCAAAAGTGCTCTACCTGGAACCAAAAAGGGTTCTCTCCTATGGGGACAGCTGAAGAACCCTTTTGGAACCCTTTTTTCTAAGAGTGTAGCCTAAATTAAAATCTGAAAGGTTTCTCACCACTACCTCTTATCTCTCCAGACAAACTGGACATAGAGTTACACCCTTGTAATAGACTAGATTAATCACATCATCTCTATCCTGAGCCTGCCTGCTGCCGCATGTGGGACACTCCATTACCTCACATACCTGCCTGTCTGTGGATGAGCCAATAGATTCTCTCCTCAACATAGAAAAATATTAAATGATGATTCACATGAAGATCTCTTGGTCTTTGTAGAATAATTCACTTTCATCACGATACAAGGATATTTTTTATTTCTTGTTAGTTTTTGTTCGACCTTATATTATTTGTTGTATTACATTGTTATTGATTATTGCATTGTTGGGTTTAGAGCTTGCAAGAAAGGCATTTCACTGTACTTGTGCATGTGTGACATTAAAACTAGAAAATTGAAATGTAGGATATACATTCTTATAGGACTAGGAAGGCCTGTGGATAGTCCATGTTTTTGACTGAGCTGGTCTTCAACTGTATAGCTGGTCTTCGACTATGTCCAATAAGACATTACTCCCACACTGGCAATACTGTATTATTAAGGAAATACAACATGCATCATCAGTTACATTTACGCAGGGCCTCAATTTGCAGCCTAAAATGAATAGCAGTCCCCAGCGTGGGAGTGTCTGACGTCATATAAAGATTAAATACACTACATTTCTTTTTTTCATGGGGGGATTTAAAAAAGCTTTGCAGATATTAATATTTTTTATTCCTTTGTATCACCACATTAAACCCAGAATAGTGAAGTACACAGTGTGTATATATAAATAAGAAATTATTCACAAGGTCATGTTTTTAGTAGAATTGTAGAATTGTCTTGACTGGTAGATATCATTTCAGTGTGTAAAACGCAGCAGTGACCAGACAATACTGCACAACTAGTAGGTAGGGTGGCCATCCCTCTACAGTGCCTTGCAAAAGTATTCATCCCCCTTGGCATTTTTCCTATTTTGTTGCATTACAACCTGTAATTTAAATAGATTTTTATTTGGATTTCATGTAATGGACATACACAAAATAGTCCAAATTGGTGAAGTGAAATTTTAAAAAGTACTTTTTTCACCCCCTTTGCTATGAAGCACCTAAATAAGATCTGGTGCAACCAATTACCTTCAGAAGTCACATAATTAGTTAAATAAAGTCCACCTGTATGCAATCTAAGTGTCACATGATCTGAATATATATACACCTGTTCTGAAAGGCCCCAAAGTCTGCAACACCACAAAGCAAGGGGCACCACCATGTACAGATTAGGGTTGGGTTAGAAAAAAATATCAAACAATTTGAACATCCCATGGAGCACCATTAAATCCATTATTAAAAAATGGAAATAATATGGCACCATAACAAACCTGCCAAGAGAGGGCCGCCCACCAAAACCCACAGACCAGGCAAAGAGGGCATTAATCAGAGAGGCAACAAAGAGACCAAAGATAACCCTGAAGGAGCTGCAAAGCTCCACAGCGGAGATTGGAGTATCTGTCCATAGGACGACTTTAAGCCATACACTCCACAGAGCTGGGCTTTACGGAAGAGTGGCCAGAAAAAAAGCCATTGCTTTAAGAAAAAAATAAGCAGACACGTTTATTATCCAAAAGAGATGTGGGAGACTCCCCAAACATATGGAAGAATGTACTCTGGTCAGATGAGACTAAAATTGAGCTTTTTGGCCAAGGAAAACGCTATGTCTGGCGCAAACCCAACACCTCCCATCACCCTAGTGAAACTGTAGGTAATAATACTGTATGACTAGTCTCTGACTATGACCTTTGAGCATAGAATCAGTAAATGTCACAGATCCCTACTCTCTAGATGAGGTGATGTCATAGTATAGAGTTTTCAGCTGCCTAAACCCTATCTAAAAACTGAAAGCTCCCCACCGTCATTTGTAACAACTGTTGATGTCTGGAGCACATGCTTTATAAAATAAATGCGTAAAAGCCAAACTGATTGTTTCAAACTCCTGGATCTGATCCTAGAATCCCATATTTAATCCTAGATTAGGATTAAGAGTGCCTTAAACATGCAAATTGGAATCTGTCCTGTGTCAATGTCCCAAGAAACTGTTAATTTTACTTGTAAAACTGGTATTACTCAATCACAGTTTTTTAGATCAAATGACATCATGCATTATCTATTGATGCAGATTTGTCTGTTATCACTCGGCCTAAGGAATTTACATTTCCCTCTGTTGGCAATCTGTTGATTAAAGAAACATAATGTTAAATCACTTGTTGGGGCAAAGTATTCTTTTTTATTTTTTATTCATCTTTACAAGAAATCTGAAACACAGATTAACATGGATCTAACGTTTACTTATGTCTGTATGTTCCTCAGATCAGCCCATGTGTCACCAGGCCTGGAGTGGTGGGTGCGGAGTCCAATGCAGAGAGCAGAGGATACTGGGGAAACCGACTTTATTAGGTTTCCAAAGTGAACGCCCAAAACAACAGGCGAAAATCGACACGAAATTGTCCCACCCAACACAGGGCACAAACGGACAGGAACACAACACGCACAACCTGACTAACAGAAAAACAAGCCTGCACAAAAACAGGCGGGCCTAACAGGCTTAAATAGACTGAATCAAAAAACAAAATAAGAGACAGGTGCAACCAATAAGACCAAACAAACAGAAAAAAAGGGGATCAGTGGCGGCTAGTAGACCGGCGACGACAACCGCCGAGCGCCGCCCGAACAGGCAGGGGAGCCACCTTCGGTGGGAGTCGTGACACCATGCATATTCCTATAAACTCTCCAAACCTCTGCACTAAGCATGCTGCAACCGTCCAACTTTCCTCCCTCTCTGCGCTAAACTGATAAGATTTGGAGCTTTAGGGATCTTTCTCTCCGTTGTCACCAGTAGATGGGCTGAGAGTGAACAGCTACTGTCTGCAGTACATACTGTACTGAGGCCCTCTCCCTGTATCATCTCAGGTTGTTCACTGCAGCTTGACTTCCTGTTCATATTCACTAGCCTTTTGTGACTAGGGGGCAGTATTTTCATTTTTGGAAAAATAACGTGCCCGTA
Organism: Oncorhynchus nerka; assembly: GCF_034236695.1. Taxonomy (NCBI): domain Eukaryota; kingdom Metazoa; phylum Chordata; class Actinopteri; order Salmoniformes; family Salmonidae; genus Oncorhynchus; species Oncorhynchus nerka. The sequence continues at coordinate 22,592,625 of NC_088424.1, read as the reverse complement.
GTAAACGGGATATTTTGTCAGGACAAGATGCTAGAATATGCATATAATTGACAGCTTAGGATAGAAAACACTGTGAGTATAACAGAACTGATGTTGCAGGCGAAAGCCTGAGAAAAATCCAATCTGGAAGTGCCTCATGTTTTGAAAGCGCTGCGTTCCAATGCGTCCCTATTGAGCAGTGAATGGGCTATCAACCAGATTACTTTTTCTCCGTATTCCCCAAGGGGTCTACAGCATTGTGACGTAGTTTTACGCATTTATGTTGAAGAATACCCGTAAGCGGCTACATTGCGCAAGTGGTCACCTGATGCTCCCAGAGAGATTCTCACGTAAAATACAGAGGTAGCCATTATTCCAAACGGTCCTACTGAAAAACGAATTGTCCCGGTGGATATATTATCGAATAGATATTTGAAAACACCTTGAGGATTGATTATAAACAACGTTTGCCATGTTTCTGTCGGAGTTTTCGTGACTGCAATTTCCGGGCGATTTCTCAGCCAAACGTGAAGAACAAACAGAGCTATTTCGCCTACAAAAATAATATTTTTGGAAAAAAGGAACATTGGCTATCTAACTGGGAGTCTCGTGAGTGAAAACATCCGAAGCTCATTAAAGGTAAATTATTTAATTTGATTGCTTTTCTGATTTCCGTGACCAAGTTACCTGCTGCTAGCTGGACAAAATGCTATGCTAGGCTATCGATAAACTTACACAAATGCTTGTCTAGCTTTGGCTGTAAAGCATATTTTGAAAATCTGAGATGACAGGGTGATTAATAAACGGCTGTAAACTGTGTCTCAATATATTTCACTTGTGATTTTCATGAATAGGAATATTTTCTAGGAATATTTATGTCCGTTGCGTTATGCTAATCAGTGTCAGTCGATGATTACGCTCCCTCATGCGGGATGGGGAGTCACTAGAGGCTCGGAGGGTGACGAATCTGATTAATGGTCGTCTCAGGGTGTGTCCCAAATTGCACCCTATTCATATGTTTTTTGGGACACAGGCTAAGACATAACATTGTTGCCGGGCTGGGGACTAAACCTTTTTTCTAGGATGCAAAGAATTCTCGGTGTCAGCTGGAGTGATTCAAGTCAACGCTGCTGTTGGCATAGCCATTCTCTCAGTTAGTCAGAACTACAACTAATGTGGTGACGGTGACTAATGGTGACTAATGTGGTGAATCCAACCCCTTCCTCCTTTCTCCTCTTTCCTCTTCCTCCTCCCTCCTACCCCTCCTCTTCTCAGTTCTTCCTTCCCACTCAGCCATCCATTGTGACAGAGCCTAGCTCCCTTTGTAGCTGAGGTTCCTCTGGTCCTCCACCCCTAGCTGCAGTGGCCCAGATACGGTTAACGGATTATTCCTCTGACATCACTGCATTCCCATGCATTTTCACTGCCTTTTGTGAGGACTGTAACCACTCGTGATCTGTGTGTGTGTTTAAGCCCATGTTCTTGTCCAAAGTGGTCTGACTGCAGTCACTGCACTTTCTCCTTCAATCGGTGAATTTCAAGCAAACAACTGTCGTCTCACGGTAATTGACCGTTAATAAACATTAACAACTCCAGTGTAAATTGCTAAATTGTAATTACTCCGCCACTATTGGCCTATTTATTGCCTTACCTCCTTACTTCATTTGCACAGACCGTATATAGGTTTTTCTATTTTGTTATTGACTGTATGTTTGTTTATCCCATGTGTAACTCTGTGTTGTTTTTGTCGCACTGCTTTGCTTTACCTTGGCCAGGTCGTAGTTGTAAATGAGAACTTGTTCTCAACTGGCCTACCTGGTCAAATAAAGGTGAAATTAAAATGTAATTAAAATAAACACATTTAGCATCTCCTGGCTTCAACACAAGCCACTGATGCAGACCTTTGGAACATCTACAATTTAAAAAGTCTAATAAATACATTTAATATAGCCTACACCATCACAATAAATGCATCATTTATTTTAGATCGGTCTAAAGAAACATGATATGAAGAAAATGTACTCTATCTCAGAAGAACAGAATAGCATACTCTGAGATGTCCGTATGTTCGGCCCTGATCTGGCTATGCCATATGGCTGTGGGCTACACAAGTTCATTTAGCTGAAAAGATTGGCTTAGAATTCCCTGACATTATTTTATAGTATGAAGAATACAATTAAACGTAGCTGAATAAAATAGAAAGGATATTTTCTCCAAATGATTTGAGGGAGGGCGCGCATGCGGCTATTCATATAGGAGGAAACAAGTCCTCATATATGCTTAATTTAGAGTTATTTATGCAACTTTAGTTGTGATACAAACGTTGGGCTATATGTTTTGATATTTAATACATTTGAAGGCTGCATGATGCGACTCTAATGATGATTTGAAAAAGGTTGCATGAAAGGCTGCTTAGTTTTTTTGCACAGGCTGCACACAATTCATCAATCTCTCATTCACAATCTGACAAACACATAATAATGCCTTGAATTTCCCGGTGTCACCTCCTTTATGGGGCCGTCATGCCCACAAAAAAAGACATGCCTTTTGCGACCAGTTGTCGTTGTGCCCTTGGGCTAAATATAATAATTATAATTCCCTTCTCCTGGCTGCGTGCTCCGAAGTACCTCTCACTCACATGGCTCTAACAGATGTCTACATTTTTATTAGGCCATGCCGTCACATGATAGGGTCCTTCTCACAGCATCTCGGGACCTTCTCACAGGCTACATGTGAAGATGGACACATCGGGGACGCAACTGAGCGCGTCCTTATCGAATTCCGAGGCGCATATTGAAGATGTTGAAAGAACTGTCCACATTTAATTTTCATCAGCCAACAAGATGAGTAGGCCTAACGAACAGCAAAAGCACTAGCCTATGTCAATCTACTATCCACCATAGTAAAAAAGTTGACCTATTCTTCTGTGCAATAAATACATATTCCAAAAATAGTCTGGGATAGTTGTGAGATGCGATAGATCCCAAATGAATACTACTACTAGCATCAAAAAAACATTTTAAAAGCAATGAGGCTGATGCAACAGATCAGAACATTTAGGTTTAAATGTTGATAAATTATTAGGCTTTTTCTTCACATTATATACGCAGCAATGTGCACACGGCAGTAGGCTATACGAGTGAATGTTCCAAAATGCAATCAGTTAGCGGGAACCCATTCTCAAAAGTGACCGCAAATAAGATAATGCAGATGCATTTTTATGGTGAAAATTATCTTTCCAAACCTTGAAACTCTTGCACCACTTACAGTGGGGCAAAAAAGTATTTAGTCAGCCACCAATTGTGCAAGTTCTCCCACTTAAAAAGATGAGAGAGGCCTGTAATTTTCATCATAGGTACACTTCCACTATGACAGACAAAATGAGAAGAAAAAAATCCAGAAAATCACATTGTAGGATTTTTTATTAATTTATTTGCAAATTATGGTGGAAAATAAGTATTTGGTCAATAACAAAAGGTTATCTCAATACTTTGTTATATACCCTTTGTTGGCAATGACAGAGGTCAAATGTTTTCTGTAAGTCTTCACAAGGTTTTCACACACTGTTGCTGGTATTTTGGCCCATTCCTCCATGCAGATCTCCTCTAGAGCAGTGATGTTTTGGGGCTGGGCAACACAGACTTTCAACTCCCTCCAAAGATTTTCTATGGGGTTGAGATCTGGAGACTGGCTAGGCCACTCCAGGACCTTGAAATGCTTCTTATGAAGCCACTCCTTCGTTGCCCGGGCGGTGTGTTTGGGATCATTGTCCTGCTGAAAGACCCAGCCACGTTTCCTCTTCAATGCCCTTGCTGATGGTAGGCTTTGTTACTTTGGTCCCAGATTTTTGCTCACCGTTCTTGTGATCATTTTGACCCCACGGGGTGAGATCTTGCGTGGAGCCCCAGATCGAGGGAGATTATCAGTGGTCTTGTATGTCTTCCATTTCCTAATAATTGCTCCCACAGTTGATTTCTCCAAACCAAGCTGCTTACCTATTGCAGATTCAGTCTTCCCAGCCTGGTGCAGGTCTACAATTTTGTTTCTGGTGTCCTTTGACAGCTCTTTGGTCTTGGCCATAGTGGAGTTTGGAGTGTGACTGTTTGAGGTTGTGGACAGGTGTCTTTTATACTGATAACAATTTCAAACAGGTGCCATTAATACAGGTAACGAGTGGAGGACAGAGGAGCCTCTTAAAGAAGAAGTTACAGGTCTGTGAGAGCCAGAAATCTTGCTTGTTTGTTGGTGACCAAATACTTATTTTCCACCATAATTTGCAAATAAATTCATTAAAAATCCTACAATGTGATTTTCTGGATTTCTTTTCTCATTTTGTCTATCATAGTTGAAGTGTACCTATGATGAAAATTACAGGCCTCTCTCATCTTTTTAAGTGGGAGAACTTGCACAATTGGTGGCTGACTAAATACTTTTTTGCCCCACTGTATATATGCCAGTTAGGCTCTACACCTGTTGTAAAGTGAATTATTGTGCTTAGTTTTAAGAAGTTATTTGTCCATTTTAGTTGTGATACAAACCTTATCAAAACATAGGCCTTAGGGACTGGGCTACATGAGGTGTGTGATTATGATTTGAAAAAGTTGCAAAAAAAGGCCTGCTCTGTTTCTTGCCTTACAGCACACAAGCTGGGCATCATTCACAAGTGATAATATAAATTTCATATATAATAAGTGATAGACAAATATTGCCACCCATCCGACTATTCTGGATTTAATCTTGTCTTTACATATACAGTGCCTTCGGAAAGTATTCAGACCCCTTGAATCTTTCCACATTTTGTTACGTTACAGCCTTATTCTAAAAAATTATTTTTCTCCCTCATCAATCTACATACAAGTCCCCATAATGACAAAGCAAAAACAGGATATTCGAAAAATGTGCGAACTTATTACAAATAAAAAACTTAAATATCACATAAGTATTCAGACCCTTTACTCAGTACTTTGTTGAATCACCTTTGGCAGCCTCAAGTTTTCTTGGGTATGATGCTACAAGCTTGTCACACCTGTATTTGGGGAGTTTCTCCCAATCTTCTCTGCAGATCCTATCATGCTCTGTCAGGTTGGATGGGGAGTGTCTCTTCACAGCTATTCTCAGGTCTCTCCAGAGATGTTTGATCGGGTTCAAGTCCGGGCTATGACTGGGCCACTCAAGGACATTCAGATACTTGTCCTGAAGCCACTCCTGCGTTGTCTTGGCTGTGTGCTTAGAGTTGTTGTCCTGTTGGAAGGTGAACCTTCACCCCATTCTGAGGCTCTGGAGCAGGTTTTCATCAAGGATCTCTCTGATGCTATCACCACCATGCTTCACCGTAGGGATGGTGACAGGTTTCCTCCAGACGTGACACTTGGCATTCAGGCCAAAGAGTTCAATCTTGGTTTCATCAAACCAGAGAATCTTGTTTATCATGGTCTGAGAATCCTTTAGGTGCCTTTTGGCAAACTTCATGTGTGCTGTCCTGTGCCTTTTACTGAGGAGTGGCTTTCATTTGGCCACTCTACCATAAAAGCCTGATTGGTGGAGTGCTGCAGAGATTTTTGTCCTTCTGGAAGGTTCTCCCTTCTCCACAGAGGAACTCTGTCAGAGTGACCATCGGGTTCTTGGTCATCTCCCTGACAAAGGTCCCAGCTCTAGGAAGAGTCTTGGTGGTTCTAAACGTATTACATTTAAGAATGATGGAGGCCTCTGTGTTCTTTGGGGACCTTCAATGCTGCAGAACTTCTTTGGTACCCTTCCTCAGATCTGTGCCTCGACATAATCCCGTCTCATCGCTCTACGGACAATTCCTTCCACCTTATTGCTTGGTTTTTGCTCTGACATGCATTGTCAACTGTGTGACCTATGGACAGGAATGTGCCTTTCATTGTCATGTCCAATCAATTGGATTTACCACAGGTGGACTCCAAGTTGTGGAAACATCTCAAGGATGATCAATGGAAAAAGGGATGCACCTGAGCTCAATTTCGAATCTCATTGCAAAGTGTCTGAATACTTAAGTATTTAAGGTGTCTGTTTTAAATATTTTATAAATTAGCAAAAAATGGTAAAAAAAAACTGTTTTTGCTTTGTCATTATGGGGTATTGTGTGTAGGTTCAGGATTTTTATTTTATTTTAACCATTTTCAAATAAGGCTTCAACGTAACAAAATGTGGAAAGGTCAAGGGGTCTAAATACTTTCCGAATGCACTGTACTAAATAATATATGTGTGAAATTAGTTTTGATTTAGAATTTACCATTTATCATGCATCAGTCTCGAAACAGGGGAAGGGGGAAAAAAATACACGTAATCTATGCACTTAAAAATAGCGAATGGATTCATTTTCATGCCCGCCAAGTAGTCTATACTCCTTTTGTAAAGAGAAGCAATGTGCTTAATATTAGGAATGTATAGGAATAAATATAGTAGGCCTAGCTTATAGAAAGCTGAGGCAATCAGTAGAGGCTGTCAAACCTCTGTTTTCTCACACAATTGCATTTCCTATAGAAGTGGTGCGCAACATAAGCTCATGGGCTCTCATGAAGTGTTTGATTAGATTTTTGATTACATTTGCATTGATGTCTGAGTGATTAGACGGACAATAGAGTGCTGAGTACCAGGCAGTTAGCAAGTTTGGTGGGCTACTAATGACCATCAGCAGCATCAGAGCTTGGAGATGTCTAGTTACCGTGACTAAACGGTCATGTCGAATTTGACTGTGGTCATGACTCGTGACCGCCGGTGTGGCAATAATATGGTCACCATAACAGCCCTAGTCCACCCATATAGAGCATACACACATGCATGCTTACAAACACACACACACATTCACACACACTTTCTTCTAACGCTACACACAGGACCTTACTCTCCAACAATAAACAGTTGTGTTTTAACAGATCCCACTTCCAATTAGAAGATAAGAAGGAGCTGCGTTGGCAAGTTTGTTTAAAAAAAAATCAATTGCTTTGGTGCTATTTTCACAAGTATGTGGTGAATTGTCAAGACGTTTAGTATAAAACTCCAAACTGGTAACACATGTAATGCTGCAAGACATCTTTCACCACACAACCATTGATCCTGTGAAATACCATGAGAACATTGATTTAATCACCAAAACACATCGTGACACCTTCTCAATTTAGTTGTTTTAATCCAATAGCAAAAAATGCAAGATATATGTTTCAAAATTGCCTTTTGAAATGACAGTACATTACACTGTTTTCATATTAGGCAATACACTTGCACTACACATGACATTTGACAGAAAATCTCATTTCCATCATTTCTATCCCATGTGTGATCAAAGGTGTGATCATTGAAGACATCTTTCACATCTTTTACAATCATTGATGCCAAAAAAGAAATGTATTGATCAGATATAATTACAACAAAGTTTTACTGTAATCAAATTAAACAAATGAAATGAATCAAATAGATTTCATGTTGAGCAGGTACTAGTTTGCCTCAAGACTGTCTTGAGCATTTGGCCATAGGTTCCCATCGACATCGCAGTAAATGTCATCACTGTTCATGCACCTGGGGAAAAACCTTTTGGCAAGGCGAATCCAAGCCTGATATACATTGGCGTTGGAAAGATTTCAGACCCCTTGACTTTTTCCACACTTTGTGACGTTACAACATGTTTTTTTAAATACTCAGCAATATACACACAATACCCCATAATGACAAAGCGAAAACAGGTTTTTAGAAATGGTTGCAAATGTATTAAAAATGTAAAACAGAAATACCTTATTCAGACCCTTTGCTATGAGACTCGAAATTGAGCTCAGGTGCATCCTGTTTCCATTGATCATCCTTGAGATGTTTCTACAACTTGGAGTCCACCTGTGGCAAATTCAGTTGATTGGACATGATTTGGAAAGGCACACATCTGTCTATATAAGGTCACACAGTTGACAGTGCATGTCAGAGCAAAAACTAAGTCATGAGGTTGAAGGAATTCTCCGTAGAGCTTCGAGACAGGATTGTGTTGAGGCACAGATCTGGGGAAAGGTACCAAAAAATGTGTGCAGCATTGGAGGTCCCCAAGAACACAGTGGCTTCCATTATTATTATGTTTGGAACCACCAAGACTCTTCCTAGAGTTGGGGCCTTGGTCAGGGAGTGGACCAAGAACCCAATGGTCACTCTGACAGAGCTCCAGAGTTCTCTGTGGAGATGGGAGAAACAATATTCTCTGGACCGATGAAACCAAGATTGAACTCTTTGGCCTGACTGCCAGGTGTCACATCTAGTTGAAATCTGGAAACATCCCTATGATGAAGCATGGTGGTAGCAGCATCATGCTGTCGGGATGTTTTTCAGCGAAAGGGACTGGGAGACTAGTTAGGATCGAGGGAAAGATGCACGTGTACTTTTGTGAAGCATCACAGCACAGTTGAAAAATATGGCAAATAGAAATCCAAAATGGATGGTGTTAAAGAGATAGATTGGAGGGGTTGAATGGAGCTGAAGGATGGGACTAAAAACAACAAGATAACATGTAAAATATACGGGTCTGTAAAATGTATATAGGTTCAGAACTGTGAAATAGCAGTTACAAATATATGGCAAATAGAAATCAAACTGGATGGACATCAGGAATAAAGGAAGGTCAAGGACTAAAAACAAACTAAATATAACTATTGTAAAATAGATTGTCTGTAGAATGTGTATAGTATGTATAATCTGGAAGTAGAAGCCTAAGTGTTATTGTTTATTCATTTACTTCAGTTGGGGGAGGGGTGGTAGGGTTTGCGGGGAATAACAAAGGAAGGTATATTCTAAAAAAGTGTGGATGTGTATATATGTATATAAACTCAGCAAAAAAAGAAATGTCCCTTTTTCAGGACCATGTCTGTCAAAGATAATTTGTAAAAATCTAAATAACTTCACAGGTCTTCATTGTAAAGGGTTTAAACTTGCGTGTTCAATGAACCATAACCAGTTAATGAACATGCACCTGTGGAACGGTTGTTAAGACACTAACAGCTTACAGACGGTAGTCAATTAAGGTCACAGTTATGAAAACTTAGGACACTAAAGAGGCCTTTCTACTGACTCAAAAGAAAGACGCCCATGGTCCCTGCTCATCTGCGTGAATATGCCTTAGGCGTGCTGCAAGGAGGCATGAGGACTGCAGAAGTGCTAGAGCAATAAATTGCAATGTCCGTACTGTTAGATGGCTAAGACAGCGCTACAGGGAGACAGGATGGACAGCTGATCGTCCTCGCAGTGGCAGACCACGTGTAACAACACCTGCACAGGATCGGCATATCCAAACGTCACACTTGCGGGACAGGTACAGGATGGCAACAACAACTGCCTGAGTTACACAAGGAATGCACAATCCCTCCATCAGTGCACAGACTGTCCACAATAAGCTGAGAGAGGCTGGACTGAGGGCTTGTAGGCCTGTTGTAAGGCAGGACCTCACCAGACATCACCGGCAAAAACGTTTACTATGGGCACAAACCCACCATCGCTGGACCAGACAGGACTTGCAAAAAGTGCTCTTCACTGACGAGCAGCGGTTTTGTCTCACCAGGGGTGATGGTCAGATTCACGTTTATCGTCGAAGGAATGAGCGTTACACCGAGGCCTTTACTCTGAAGCGGGATCGATTTGGAGGTGGAGGGTCTGTCATGGTCTGGGCTGGTGTGTCACAGCATCATCGGACTCACAGGCTACCCCCCCCCCAACAAAAATACCCTAGTAACTTAATAGTGGATACATGATTTCTGTATAAGGGAATGCATTTTTTACATACAGTACATTGTAGTGGATGCTGGTGGGAGGAGCTATAAGAGAATGGGCTCATTGTAATGGCTGAAATGGAATCATGGAATAGAACAAAACATGTGGTTTCCATATGTTTGATACGTTCCATTTATTCCATTCCAGCCATGAGAATGAGCCCGTCCTCCTATAGCTCCTCCCACCAGTCTCCTCTGGTACATCTCTGATCTTGTCAATATCCCCTCAAAAAATGACTACCGTAAAGTAAAATCGTAATAGTATCATAATAACACATTACAGTATATATCATACTTTACATGTTTATACTTACATACATATTCATTATTTAGTTCTCTAAATCTGTAGTAGACTAACCATTTTAAAATCTATAGGCTTACCAAACGGTAAGTGATTATCAACTAAGAGTAGTCGGATTAAGTAATAGTAAAATATATTTATTTTTTACCAGGTAAATTAATTGAAAACACATTCTCATTTACAGCAACAACCTGGGGAATAGTTACAGGGGAGATGAATGAGCCAATTGGAGGCTTGGGATGATGGTATGAGGGCCATATTGGGAATTTAGCCAGGACACCAGAATTTAGCCAGTGACCACAGAGAGTCAGGATACCCATTTAACATCCCAACCAGAAGACAGCACCCTACACAGGGCAATCACTGCCCTGGGGAATTGGGATATTATTATAGACCAGAGGAAAGAGTGCCTCCTACTGGCCCTCCAACACCACATCCAGCAGCATCTGGTCTCCCATCCAGGGACCATAATTTGAGCCAATTGGAGGTGTACCTGTGGATGTATTTCAAGGCCTACCTTCAAACTCAGTGCCTCTTTGCTTGACATCATGGGAAAATCTAATTAAATCAGCCAAAAAAATTGTAGACCTCCACAAGTCTGGTTAATCCTTGGGAGCAATTTCCAAACGCCTGAAGGTACCACGTGCATCTCTATAAACAATAGTACGCAAGTATCAACACCATGGGACCACGCAGCCGTCATACCGCTCAGGAAGGAGACGCGTTCTATCTCCTAGAGATGAACGTACTTTGGTGCGAAAAGTGCAAATCAATCCCAACAGCAAAGGACCGTGTGAAGATGCTGTAGGAAACAGGTACAAAAGTATCTACATCCACAGTAAAACGAGTCCTATATCGACATAACCTGAAAGGCCGCTCAGCAAGGAAGAAGCCACTGTCCAGACTACGGTTTGCAACTGCACATGGGGACAAAGATCGTACTTTTTGGTGAAATGTCCTCTGGTCTGATTAAACAAAAACAGAACTGTTTGGCCATAATGACCATTGTTATGTTTGGAGAAAAAAGGGGGAGGCTTGCAAGCCGAAGAACACCATCCCAACCTGGGAAGCACGGGTGGAGCATCATGTTGTGGGGTGCTTTGCTGCAGGAGGGACTGGTTGCACTTCACAAAATAGATGGCATCATGAGGATGGAAAATTATGTGGATATATTGAAGCAACATCTCAAGACATCAATCATGATGGTATAGCTTGGTCGCAAATGGGTCTTCCAAATGGACAATGACCCCAAGCATACTTCCAAAGTTGCGGCAAAATTGCTTAAAGGACAACAAAGTCAAGGTATTGGAGTGGCCATCACAAAGCCCTGACCTCAATCCCATAGAACATTTGTGGGCAGAACTGAAAAAGCATGTGTGAGCAAAGAGGACTACAAACCTGACCAAAATTCACCCAACTTATTGTGGGAAGCTAGTGGAAAGCTACCTGAAACGTTTGACCCAAGTTAAACAATTTAAAGGCAATGCTACCAAATACTAATTGAGTGTATGTAAACTTCTGACCCACTGGGAATGTGATGAAAGAAATAAAAGCTGAAAGAAATCATTCTCTCTACTATTATTTCACATTCTTAAAATAAAGTGGTGATCCTAACTGACCTAAGACAGGGAATTCTTACTAGGATTAAATGTTAGGAATTGTGAAATACTGAGTTTAAATGTATTTGGCTAAGGTGTATGTAAACTTTCGACTTCAACTGTACTTAGTCAATTTATAATGTGCTTATGGTTTTGAAACAACTGCTGATCTGCTTGGTGATCTGTTTTGAGTTTTGTCCTAAGCTTTGTGAAAATGTAACACGTACTTATGAAAATTGCACCAAAGTGATAAAAAAAACATTGAAGCAGGCTCTTGCTAACGTCTCTGCACGATACTGTATATTCATGCGTTTCACTGTTTATCATTTTGACGTCTGCACTTTACATGGCTACTTTCTTCTTCCAGTAGGTAGTCATAAACACAGTGGGGAGTGCATGGGGAAAACTTGTTCACCCGAAAAGTGGATCTTTCACAGCCTAGTTGTACTATCTATTAGTGTAAGGCTACCACAACCACACCACCACCCACATCGCCCACATCCTACAGAAACCAAACCAGTGTCACAAATCTGAACACTTAACAGTATATATAGAAATAGCTTGTGAGCTGGGACACTAACCTACTGAACTGTACATCCATCCATAATTAACACAGCATGGTACTATGTGAACATTCTCTAAAAGGTTTCCGCAACGGAGAGGAGTTCTGAGCAAAGAGAGGAAAATAAAGGCTAACTGCTACAGAGATGAGGATTCAAGAAATGTGAAAAATGTATAATCCATTATGGAACGATATCTCATAGTACACAGATTAAAGAATGTCAAAGAAGTAGATCAATAAAAGGATCATTTAATATAGACACAGCGAGAATAGCAATGTGAGAAATACCTTTTGGCAAATCTGATCATCTCTACATGTGTTCATCATCTCAAACTCATAAAGTACACATATCAAATAATTGAATCAATCTATTCAACTGCCGTTAATTAAGACCCAATTTGTTTTAAAAAATCAAGTGAGAAATGTCTTGGATTTATATTTCCAAGTTGTCACGCCCTGACCTTAGTTATTTATGTTTTATGTATTATTTTGGTCAGGTCAGGGTGTGACGAGGGTGGGTATGTGTTTTTTGTCCTGTCTAGGGTTTTTGTAATTCTATGTTTTTTGGTATGTCTAGGTAATGTAGGTCTATGGTGGCATGAATTGGTTCCCAATCAGAGGCAGCTGTTTATCATTGTCTCTGATTGGGGATCCTATTTAGGTTGCCATTTACCATTTTGGTTTTGTGGGTTATTGTCTATGTGTAGTTGCATGTAAGCACTTGTGGGATATAGCGTTTTGGGTCTTTGTTAGTTTGTTTAGTGTTTTTCCTTCATTAAAAGAAGAATGTATGCTTATCACACTGCGCCTTGGTCTCTTCAATACGACGAATGTGACAGAAGTTTACATTACAGTACATTTGAAACAATGCATACTGAAACACGTCAATGTGTCAGAACTATTGGTTTCTCCTGAAACGAGGAAAACCTCTCCACAGATGTATGTGATGTTTACATATTAAAAAAGAATACACTGAAAGCTTGAAATACAGTACCAGTCAAACGTTTGGACACACCTATTCATTCAAGGATTTTTATTTATTTGGACTATTTTCTACATGGTTGAATAATAGGGAAGACATCAAAACTATGAAATAACACATATAGAATCATGTAGTAACCAAAAAGGGTTATACAAATCCAAATATATTTTATATTTGAGACGCTTCAAAGTAGCCACCCTTTGTCTTGATGACAGCTATGCACACGCTTGGCATTCTCTCAACCAGCTTCATGAGCTAGTCACCTGGAATGCATTTCAATTATAATGTGTGCATGGTTAAAAGTTCATTTGTGGGATTTCTTTCCTTAATGCATTTGAGCCAATCAGTTGTGTTGTGACAAGGTTGGGGTGGTATACAGAAGATAGCCCTAAATGGTAAAAGACCAAGCCCATATTATGGTAAGAAATGCTCAAATAAGCAAAGAGGAATAACAGTCCATCATTACTTTAAGATATGAACGTCAGTCAATTCGGAAAATGTCAAGAACTCTGAGTTTCTTCAAGCGCAGTAGCAAAAACCATCAAGCGCTATGATGAAACTGGCTCTCATGAGGACCGCCACAAGAAAGGAAGACCCAGAGTTACCTCTGCTGCAGAGGATAAGTTCATTAGAGTTACCAGCCTCAGAAAATAAAGCCCAAATAAATGCTTCACAGAGTTCAAGTAACAGACACATCTCAACATCAAATGTTCAGAGGAGACTGCGGGAATCAGGCCTTCATAGACGAATTGCTGCGACAAAACCACTACTAAAGGACACAAAAAGAAGAAGAGACTTGCTTGTGCCAAGAAACATGATCAATGGACATTAGACCAGTGGAAATCCATATTTTGGTCTGATGAGTCCAAATTTGACATTTTTGGTTCCAACCGCCATGTCTTTGTGAGTTCCCACATATTTGAGGGAACTCCTTCAAAACTGTTGGAAAAGCATTGCAGGTGAAGCTGGTTGAGAGAATGCCAAGAGTGTGCAAAGCTGTCATCAAGGCGGTTACTTTGAAGAAGGTCATCAAGGTGGCTACTTTGAAGATTCTAAAGTATATTTTTTATTTGACTAACACTTTTTTGGTTACTACATGATTCCATATGTGTTATTTCCTAGTTTTGATGTCTTCACGATTATTCTACAATGTAGAAAATAGTAAAAATAAAGAAAAACCCTTGAATGAGTAGGTGTGTCCAAACTTTGGACTGGTACTGTAGATAGCAAATTGAAAGCTACAGTGAATGACTGGTATATTAAATAAAGTGAACAGATTCTGCCCAGTCAATTTGCCACCATATGTTTGAAATCAATATGAATATCTTCTAATTCGGTTTATTCTCTTATGGAATACGCCAGGAGGTGTGGATGTGTGGATGTGGATGTGGATGTGTGGATGTGGAGGTGTGGATGTGGATGGGCATTTAAACCACAGCCTCTGGCTCCGAAGGTTGCGTGTTCAACCCCAGTGCAAAGAACTCTTTTTTTCCCCTTAATTTAACCACTCGGAATTAATGCCTAAACATATGTTTTGGTTTAACTTTTGATGACAGCTAAAATACGGTACCACATGGCGTAATTAAAATGTCAAGCCATGGCGTAATTCTGTGACAGCTAAAATACGGCAAACACATGTTGTAATTAAAACGTCACGCCATGGCGTAATTCTGTTTTATTTGGAGATTGGGTTTCAGCTCCTCACATAGGCTACTGTTGTGTCACCACAGAGGTCTTTAACCAGCCCTAACCAGGGTACAGTATTTAGTCACTTGGGTTCCTCAGCATGTCCTGTTGATTATGTGTGTCAGAGCACACAGTTCCCCAAGTCCTGATAAACAGGTTATAGTCACCAATGCTGAAGCTAAGATAATGACATAATGATCTAATCCCTCCACCTACAGTGCTCTTTCTCTTTGGTTGGGGTCACAAATATCATAGATATAATGGAACTAGTGGATATATGGAGGCTTAAATATCCTGACCTAGTGAGATATACATGGCGGAGGCTCAATCAAGCTACTTGTCTTGACTACTTTCTTATGTTGTTCTCGCTGGCACCAAAAAAAAACCTAAGTGTTGATAGGGGACAGAATGCGGTCGTACAATCAAATAATTGGCATATACAGTACCAGTCAAAAGTTTGGCAAATAGAAATCGAAACTAGGTGGTGTTCAGAGATAGATGGGGATGGTTGAGTGGAGCTGAAGGACGTGAGATGTGCTGTGTCTGTAAAATATATATAGTGTGTATAGGCTGGAAGTGGAAGCCTAAGAGTAGCTGTCCATTAGTTTACTCCATTTTGGGGAGAGATGGTAGGGCTAGGGGAAAATAATAAAGGAAAATATATATAAGAAATCTATACAGTTCATTCGGAAAGTATTCAAACACTACTTTTTCAGCATTTTGTTATGTTACAGCCTTATCTCAAATGTATTACATTGTTTTTTCCCCCACATAAATCTACCCACAATACCCAACAAAGCATAAACATAATTTGTTAATATTTTGCAAATGTATAAAAAATACAAAACTGAAAATAACATTTACATAAGTATTCAGACCCTTTAGTCAGTACTTTGTTGAAACACCTTTGGCAGAAATTACAGCCTCAAGTCTTCTTGGGTATGACGCTACAAGCTTGGCACACCTGTATTTGGGGAGGTTCTCCCATTTTTCTATGCAGATCCTCTCAAGCTCTGTCAGGTTGGATGGGGAGTATTGCTGCACAGTTATTTTCAGGTCTCTCCAGAGATGCTCGATCAGGTTCAAGTCCTGGCTAAAGCTGGGCCACTCAAGGACATTGAGAGACTTGTCCCGAAGCCACTCCTGCTTTGTCTTGGCTGTGCACTTAAGGTCGTTGTCCTGTTAGGTGAACCTTCGTCCCAGTGTGAGGTCCTGAGCACTCTGGAGCAGGTTTTCATCAAGGATCAAGGATCTCTCTGTACTTTGCTCTGTCTATCTTTCCCTCGATCCTGACTAGTCTCAGACCCCAGTCCCTGCCGCTGAAAAAACATCCCCACAGCATGATACTGCCTCCACCATGCTTCAATGTGCCAGGTTTCCTCCAGATGTGACGCTTGGTATTCAGGCCAAAGAGTTCAATCTTGGTTTCATTAGACCAGAGAATCTTGTTTCTTATGGTCTGAGAGTCCTTTAGGTGACTTTTGGCAAACTCCAAGTGGGCTGTCATGTGCGTTTTACTGAGGAGTGGCTTCTGTCTGGCCACTCTACCATACAGGCCTGATTAGTGGAGTGCTGCAGAAACGGTTGTCCTTCTGGAAGGTTCTTCCATCTCCACAGAGGAACTCTTGGAACTTTGTCAGATTGACCACCAGGTTCTTAGTCACCTCCCTGACCAAAGCTCTTTCCCCCGATTACTCAGTTAGGCCGGGGAGCCAGCTCTAGGAAAAGTCTTGGTGGTTCCAAAACTTCTTCCATTTAAGAATGATGGAGGCCACTGTGTTCTTGGGTCCCCAAGAAATGTTTTTGTAATCTTCCCCAGATCTGTACCTCGACACAATCCTGTGTCGGAGCTCTACAGACAATTCCTTCAACCTCATGCCTTGGTTTTTGCTCTGACATGCACTGGGACCTTATACAGACGGGTGTGTGCCTTTCCAAATCATGTCCAATCAATTGAATTTACCACAGGTGGACTCCAATCCGAGATGTTTAAACAACTTGGATTGGAGTCCATTGAAGGATGATCAATGGAAACAGGATGGGAAGGGTTCTGAATACTTTCCGAATGCACTGTATATTTACAAAAAACATTTGGTGAATTGGAAATGATGCAGACAATTACATTGATGGGAGCCACAATCTATCTGCAACATTAAAACTGATCTACACCCCCCCACACCCCTAAAAAAAAGAATAGCAACGTAAAACATTAACAAGACACCTGATGGAGAAAGGCAACTTGGCAGGGTGCCAATGAACAGTGTGAAGTCATACACTGGCGAAAGTCCAGCTATTAATGAAAAGCAAAGCAAGTCCCAGTGGTAAGTCGGTTCCTGCCTGGCAGATCAACTAGTGTGGCGTGTAGGGACCAGGAGAAGGATTCAGGCCATGCCTTTGGCACATCCAATTACAAAGTAAAGATGAAGGCATGCAGTGCAGTGGGGAAAGTAGTTTTACTAAGACATATTAATAAACTATGATTCAGACATCGGGGCGTGAATAAATTATGACTCAAAACGCTTTTGTTTTTTATTAACGCAGGTTGTGGTCATTTCAATTCAAATTACATATTTATTAATGAGCCAAAAAACGATAATTTTCTAGATATTGAAATTCCTTGAAATGATCATCACAATTGGTGCTGTGAAGTGTAATAACATATTTAGCATACTTTACATTATATTATAAACTGGGTGGTTCGAGCCCTGAATGCTGATTGGCAGAAAGCCGTGGTATATCAGACCGTAAACCACGGGTTTGACAAAACAGTTCTTTCTGCTGTTCTAATTACGTTGGTAACCATTTTAAAATTGCAATAAGGCACCTCGAGGGTTACGTAGCGTCGTGCATAAAAACAGCCCTTAGCAGTGGCATATTGGCCATATACCACACCCCCTCGGGCCTTATTGCTTAAATATATCATACTTAGGGGAGTGCCTTGAATAGTTCTCTTCAGTGCAATATGACTCATCCATGTCTTTGAAAGCCACGCAGTAGTGTGACTTATTACAGAGAAATGGTCATCAACATTTTCCATGCACAAGCAGATCCGTTTCATGATAGTAGTTTGTTAAACGTGAAACATGACAAGGTGTTCAATTTCGATCCACTTCTTTTTGGGTGAGATCCGGATGCAAAGCATATTAGACAACATACCATGATATTTCCCCTGATTCCCTCACAGCCCTTTGGACCTTCTGCACTCAATGCAATAGTCTATTATTCAATTTCTATCCTATGGGATGCAAAGCTTGATATATCACAGCTTGCTATACCACAGTGTTTCTCAAACTCGGTCCTATGGGCCCCTAGGGGTGCACATTTTGTTTTTTTCCCTAGCACTAGACAGCTGATTCAAATAATCAACTAATCATCAACCTTTAATTATTTGAAATCAGCTGTGTAGTGCTAGGGCAAAAAACAATACGTGCACCCCTTGGGGTTCAGCGGACCGAGTTTGGGAAACAGTGCTATACCACATATCATGATGTTTTCCCAGACTCCCTGGACCTTCTGCAATCAATGCAATGGTCTATTATTCCTGCATAGGGTCAACAGTACGCCTGGTAACCGTGGAAACTGCACCACACACAAAAAGGTGCTATCTAGATACTAAAATGGTTCTTTGGCTGTCCCCATAGGAGAACCCTTTGAAGAACCCTTTTTGGTTCCACAGTGGTTCTACATGGAACCCAAAATAGTTCTACCTGGAATCAAAAAGGGTTCTACCTAGAACCAAAAAGGGTTATCCTATGGGGACAGCCAAGAACTCTTTTGGAGTGTACAGTGCAATGTGTAGAATGCATAAACCAACCAATCTCACAATCAACATTCAAAATGGCTGAGGATTATGCAGGTCTGTTGTAAAACGTTCTGAATGTATTTACATATTTTCTTAATCCTCAAACAAATACTGTACGTCTCAATCTAAGCTATTTAGCCGGTTTGATTAATTTTCCACTTAAATCAAAGGATACTTTCACTTCAGGAACCACTTTCCCAATGTTAGATTAAAATGACATTCTTTTTTTGACACCGGCATTACCCACATTTGAAAACATCATCACGTTTTAGTCTCTGTTAATCCAAAGTTATTCCAACCAGACCACCAGGCCCATCCTCAGAGAAAACTGTGTCAAAGGTTCAGCAGCACAGAGTGAATGTGGGTGGTGGGTGTATAGTCCAACACAAGCAGGGGGAAATCATTAATCATTTTGAAAACACTTTACTACATGTTTTGCAGGTAAACTTTTCACAAAAACATTTTATACTATTCCACACATGATTTGTATGTTTGTTGTTGCATACTTTATGAAAGAGTCAAATATTATGGCAAAGATGGCTCTTCTTCTATACAAGCAGTTCCTATTTATAGAGATGCACTCTACTGAAAGGTCAAATCTGGGACAGGTAAACAGACCACTTTGGGGGCAGTCAATTAAATACCCTTTTCACACCCTTTTAGTGCAGATCTGAAACACTATGCTTGCTTGCTTATTTTCTTTTCACATGGTTCTTTCTAGCAGGGTTCCAGCAACTATGGTGGATGGGTACCCAGGACAGCACAGCACAGCTTGCTTTGGCTTGGCTTGGATTAGAAGTGTGACAAGGGTCAAACTGTCCTGAGAGATTGTGGATTACACCTGACCTAATGTAGTATGATGTTCCCCAGTGGTTGAATGGTTTAGATGATAAGCCATTGGAAGGACTCTCTGGGGACTAGTGGAGCAGGAGGACATTTGAGAGGAATAGGCCATTGTTGGGCTGACAGATAAACCAACGCTAGCTATCATGAGGAGGATATAAACCACTATTATTACCTGTCTATTGAGTTTGTTCAAGATTCTACCAGGCAGTGATTGCAACAAGAATACAAAACTGAGTGTGTACAGCAGTATGTGTTCCAGGAGTGTTTGTCCTTTAGATCCATACAGAAATCTGTCTGGAAGACCACAGATAGTGTCACTCAGTCCCAGACAAAGGTCTACCACAGAGTCTACTACAGACTACCCAGCTTCCCATTAGCTATCACGCCTCATTCCAATTGAACCTCAGCTTTAATCAGAGGAAATGTATTGTCTCAATAACAAATTACAACATAAAACACCACACTGATTCAACTCCTGATTTAGACTATTTTTTGTTTCTGCTCCAGCCCTATATAATAGAATCCCATGTATTTTATAGTGGTAGAGACAGAGCTGGCTGCAGTTCTAAAAGCAAAGCCACGGCTGGAGGCTATTTCTGGCTGTGTGGAGCTGACGCTGTTCAGAGATGAAATGACATAGCGCCAGTTCACTTGACACAGTGGACTAGCTGTGCTCTAATGAATCTGATTATGCACCCTCCTCCGCAGTTGGACTGGCCTCTCTCCTCCCTCCTCCTCAGGACTCGGTTGTCATCTATCCCCACTGCATGATGATGACGAACCACTGGCTGATACAAACTGACCAGCCTACACTGACAGGCATTCGGCAGCCAGACCAAATGTTAAGCCTCCGCTATCTTTTTACCCATGGTGATGACGTCAGAGTACTAGTCAGACTAAATGTTAGCCTAAACCTCCTCTCCTTTGTACGCAATTGTGATGACATTAGAGAGAGTACAAGTCAGACGTGCTATATTTATAGATGTCAGATTTCCTTCAAGTTTATCTGAATGAAACATCGAAACATCTCATTTTCAGCAGTGGCAGTCTGTGGTAGGATGAAGAAACATCTAAAAGAGCATATTTGTTGTGGGGGTAGAGTATGTACGTACATATGCTCTATCTTTTATATAGAAATTACATCTCTGTAATCCTGTTATAGTTCTGACACAGTGAGAGGGGGACTGTGATGCGGAGGATGCTTGGCACTTGACGATTGGTTCCACTATGTGATACTGTGATACTGCAGCCCTTGATGTTAAGACACATTGACACTGCTACTTTATCTACAAACTATATAAAACAAATGTTTAGGAATAGAAACAGTATATTTTTGGTCCTAACTCAATTGAAATACAGTATCTACACCCCCAGAGTGTGTGGCACAACGAAGTCTCTAAAAATGTCTCTAAATTAATTAACCCAGTGTTTACTACTGTTGCTG
This sequence comes from Oncorhynchus nerka, assembly GCF_034236695.1. Classification (NCBI taxonomy): domain Eukaryota; kingdom Metazoa; phylum Chordata; class Actinopteri; order Salmoniformes; family Salmonidae; genus Oncorhynchus; species Oncorhynchus nerka. Next base: position 22,571,667 of record NC_088424.1, on the reverse strand, counting down.
CCAAATAACAAGACATAAATGGGCATACTGATCCAGTGAAATTGATAAAGGGCTCAAAAGTGACCGAGGATGATAGTAGCCAAGCCTAACATATTTAAGGTCTTTCTTTCAACATAAAATAATTGTGACATCTTGGTAGATGTACAAACTATAAAGAAAATGGCAGAAAATGGCAGTCTGACAGAAGCCAGTTAAGTCAACATCGATATGAAGTATTTGTGTCTGGACCAATTTGGACCTTTAATCAGATTTAGTGCCTTTTGTCACCTCTCAAACAAACACCAATCCAAGACTGAAAGAGGACCTTCTCAGACAATACATTCCAGTTACTGTACGACAAATTATTGCTCCAATGCCTCTGAGAGAGAGAGAAATCAGGAGAAAGTACATTTCTGAGCAAAGATAAAGGCACTGTGACATACAGACGATGAGAGAGATGCACAAATCTAAATAGCCTACTTATTTTGTCCTGTCACAGTAAAAGGAGTGTAGGCTATTGTAGTGACAGTGCTTTGTCATGCTTTCTTAAGTTCAACACAGAGGATAAGGTTCAAATTAAAATATTTTGTAAAGTTCTGCAAGTGGAATATGTAACATATGTAACAACATATAGCCAACTGTACCTATGATTCCAATAATATCAGCTTAGCTCCATGAAAAACATCAATAGTATTTAGTATTTAGGTACTAAATATTGAGGTAACCGCAGGTAGCCTAGCAGTTAAGTGTTGGGCCAGTAACTGGAAAGTTGCTGGTTTAAATCCCTGAGCTGACTAGGTGAAGAAATCTGCAGATATATCTTTGAGCAAGGCACTTAACCCTAATTTCTCCTGTAAATTGGATAAGAGTGACTACTAAAATGTAAAATTCGGAAGGCAAAAACCTCCCGATACCTTAGTTAAATAGATATATCTGCAACACTGATGTTCTCTTCTCTCTTTGTCAGAATGATGATAAACGTCTATCTCTCTATGACATTGAACACTGCTGCGCACATTGAGCAACAGTATCCGTTTATTTAATACTAAATGTGTCATATGAATGGTAGGTTATTTGATATGTGCTAATGGCAGAAACTGTCGTTTAATTGAAAACACTACAATGACAATAGCTAAATCTGCTACAACTTGTTTGAACTTAGATGATTCACGATATATTGACCGCATCATGCACTGCATTCCATCACCAGGAAATAATATAATACTGTATTAAGGAAAATAGGACTGCATTCATCAATAGGTTGATCTCGAACAGCACACAGACTATTCACGACATGTGAAAGAGCAGTAAGTAGGGATTGGCTTTTGTCTTCATCAAGCGTCCTATGGTGCGCTGCTGTGTGCAACTGATGTGGGCTGCTGTATCGGCGATAGAATGATGTTATTTCACATCTAGTGTGATGCAAGTCTGTCTGAGACAACCGTCATCTGGGTGGTTACAATGTAGCCTCATTGAAAACAATGGCTTTCGGTCAACAAACAATTGTCAAATAAGGCAGATAATAGTAGGCTAATGATGTGGTTCGTTCTTCAGCATCAGTATTGGAAAAATGTACCAATCCACCACTCGCTATTGCTATGGAGGAAAACATGCAGCATGTAGGGAAAATATTGAAAGCTTACCTTCAGTCTTCTCAATTCAGAATTCATGAGTGGAGTGACATTCGATAAATCCTAAATGAAACGATATTTTTTTATGAGAAATAATAAGAAAGAGCGACTGGTGGTGGCTGTATAGCTGGGTATCAAACCGCACGAGCCTCTGTTCCATGCACATGACAGCTCGCTCTGTTGCTGCAGCGCAGAGAGGACGAAAACCCACATACTGGAAAAATGAGGATGCCAATAAGACCCGGCGTGGATAAGGACTAAGGAGAGGGAAACAAATTAAGCTGCTGCTCTGTTGCAATAGAGACGATTGCGTTAGGAATAGACTATAATTTTATAGAATAGAACATAGTTATATATTATAAATTAAAATATGTCATTATAAAATGTGCCTTTTCCTTCAGTGCATAACAAGAGACATAAAATAGACTTAATAACAATTATTTGCTCTGTCATATTTTCAAACGTTATTTTTGAACTGGTAAAAAAAATGGCATTTGAAGTCAGAGATATAAATACTTGTGCCAAAACAGGTTTATGTACAGCATACATATACACATAACAAATGCAATTGGGTACGGGCTATTAATAGCCTAATTATTCAGCATTTCCTAGAGTTTTGGTCAACATGATCCCTAAAAAGCAACGACAGATTTTTCCCTCCATTGCCAATAATCCAGCATTACAGGAAGAGAGGAGCAGTATATTGCGTGTTAGGGGCCCTTATAAAATAAAATAATTCCAAACAATTGTGTCCAATTTTTCATATCAATATTCGAATTATCTCACACACAGTGTAGCTGTGTTAGTAACTAATGTGGCAATGATTGTGTTATTGAAAGTCATTTTAACATGCTAAAGTGAAATGCCGATGGATTACGTTCAGGACTATCAGGACAATTCAGGAATACTAAACGCAGTGTCCTCCAGCCCTAAATGTTACAGTATTGAAAGTAGAGAACTACTTACATAAAAGTATCATACAAACATTATTTAGTGTTAATGTACAATCTGTGCTATATCTTTACCTGTCTTATATCTCACACATTTTTATAAAGAAACATCACATACTATAACTTTACTATGCTCACACAGCTCAACCTACAGTGGGTTGGCCTATCATAGCACTACTAGACAATAAGAGACTCTCCCATCCCATCCTGTGAGATATTGTAGGGATTGTGGGGGAGTGGAGTGGAGGAGTGGAGGAGAGGAGAATGCAGGTTATTCAGTGAAGATCAAATGAGAACTGGCATCTGCTTTGAAAACAGAGTGGTCTTGTCCACAACTGTGGCTCATTAGCTACGCTGCTGTCACAACAAACAGAGGGGGACATGAAGAAAACCCATGACAGATGCAATTTAGTTTGCCAAAAAATTCTGCTGATCAGCCAAAACTGTGAGAAACGACAGCAAACTAGTTTGGGAAGATGATGTAATAAAGTTTTTAAGTTTGGGACTGAAGACAGTGAAATAAAATCTTGCTTTTTTGAGAGATGGGCGTTCATTTTGTATGAACTGACAGATTATGCTATAATGCACTTTGGATTTTAAAAAATGACATGGATCCACAGTACCAGTAAAAAGTTTGGACACACCTACTCATTCAAGGGTTTTTCTTTATTTTGACTATTTTCTACATTGTAGAATAATAGTGAAGACATCAAAACCATGAAATAACACATATGGAATCATGTAGTAACCAAAAAAGTGTTAAACAAATCTAAATATATTTTATATTTGAGATTCTTCAAAGTAGCCACCCTTTGCCTTGATGACAGCTTTGCACACTCTTGGCACTCTCTCAACCAGTTTCATGAGGTAGTCACCTGGAATGCATTTCATTTAACAGGTATGCCTTGTTAAAAGTTAATTTGTCGAGTTTCTTTCCTTCTTAATGCATTTGAGCCAATCAGTTGTGTTGTTACAAGGTAGGGGTGGTATACAGAAGATAGCCCTGTTTGGTAAAAGATAAAGTCCATATTAGGGTAGCCTAGTGGTTAGAGCGTTGGACTAGTAACTGGAAGGTTGCAAATTCAAACCCCTGAGCTGACAAGGTAAAAATCTGTCGTTCTGCCCCTGAACAGCCAGTTAACCCACTGTTCCTAGGCCATCATTGAAAATAAGAATTTATTCTTAACTGACTTGCCTAGTTAAATAAAGGTTAATATATATATATTATTAATATTATTATTAATAATATATATTATGGCAATGACAGCTAAAATAAGCAAAGAGAAATGACAGTCTATCATTACTTGAAGGTCAGTCAATGGGAAAATGTCAAGTTGAAAGTTTCTTCAAGTGCAGTCACAAAAACCATCAAGCGCTATGATGTAACTGTCTCTCATGAGGACCACCACAGGAAAGGAAGACCCAGAGTTACCTCTGCTGCAGAGGATAAGTTCATTAGAGTTACCAGCCTCAGAAATTACAGCCCAAATAAATGCTTCACAGAGTTCAAGTAACAGACACATCGTAGCATCAACTGTTCAGAGGAGAATGCATGAATCAGGCCTTCATGGTCGAATTGCTGTGACGAAACCACTACTAAAGGACACCAATAATAATAAGATACTTGCTTGTGCCAAGAAACACGAGCAATGGACATTAGACCAGTGGAAATCTGTTCTTTGGTCTGATGAGTCCAAATTTGAGATTTTTGTTTCCAACCGCCTTGTCTTTGTGAGACGCAGAGTAGGTGAATGGATTGTCTCTGCATGTGTGGTTCCCACCATTGAAGCATGGAGGAAGAGGTGTGATGGCGTGGGGGTGCTTTGCTGGTGACACTGTCTGTGATTTATTTAGAATTCAAGGCACACTTAACCAGCATGGCTACCTCAGCATTCTCCAGCGATACACCATCCCATCTGGTTTTGCGCTTAGTGGGACTATCACGTGTTTTTCAACAGAACAATGACGCAACACACCTCCAGGATGTGTAAGCTCTATTTGACCAAGAAGGATAGTGATGTAGGGCTGCATCAGATTACCTGGCCCCCACAATCACCTGACCTCAACCCAATTGAGATGGTTTGGGATGAGTTGGACTGCAGAGTGAAGGAAAAGCAGCCAACAAGTGCATAGTATATGTGGGAACTCCTTCAAGACTGTTGGAAAAGCATTTCTGATGAAGCTAGTTGAGAGAATGCCAAGAGTGTGCAAAAGCTGTCATCAAGGTTACTGCATGATTATGTGTTATTTCATAGTTTTCATGTCTTCACTATTATTCTACAATGTAGAAAATAGTAAAAATAAAGAAAAACCCTTGAATGAGTAGGTGTGTCCAAACTTTTGACTGGAACTGTATTTTTTGGGATCGTTGTAAAGAAACTTAAAACATGAGAGGGAAAGCGTTCCACTTAGCTGTCTGTGAAGGTCAAACTATTCATCTTTTGTTAGACTGCTGATGCCATTTCTTGCAAGTCAGAGAAATCAGAGAGGGAATCAAATATATTTTGGGGAAAACCGCTCACATCTTGCAGCGCTACACCTTTTGCCGTGGGTCAGAGAGCAAAATATTCTGTTTTTATTAAAGCTAGTTTCCTTTCATTCTAAACATGTTGCCATGGCTTATGACACATTCACATACTATCTAATGATAATACCTTTATATTGGTATGGGGATCCCTAATGCTCACCATCCCACCCCACCGGGCCTCCTGCTCCATTTTCCATACGCAGGCTTACTCTTCCATCTGAAACTGTGGACAAAAACACACATCTGGCATGAAAAGAGGCTAATTCACACCCCGGTCAGAGCTGACATTCTTCCTGAACGATTTTGTTCCTCAGATTAGGTGTTTTTTGGTAAAATCAAAAAAGAAGCATGCAGTAGCTGAATGGATGAAATGAAGATAAATATGTATTTGATATCCTTAAAATGAAATCATGCTCATTCAGTGTAAGTAAAATCGTATCATCAAATGGCTGCATGAAAAATGGAAAGAGAAGTAGGCTATACTCACTACTGAATATTGTATTTGCAGTTATAGGTGCACTCACTCTGCAATGCCATTTTATTTTCATTCTATTCAACCTTAACTAGGTTTTGTTTACTATGTTATCTTTACAGTCTATGGGCACCTGCATAGTAAGATCTTTGTCCCAGTCATCTGAAAATCACATTTATTTTATTTTAGTTATCTGATTGATGCTACCCCATCCTCTCTCCCACTATAAAGCCAATAAAGCATTATCATTTGACCCCTTGCTAATAGTTGTGAATACTTCCCTAAATCAATGTGGAGTATATAATTCGAAATTAAGCCATTCTTTCTGTGGCGATAATGAGTTCTCTTCTTTTCACTGAGACTTTGTCTAATAGTTCTGAGTAGCTTCAGGCCATTTACTCAACTGGAGGGCTGAAGTGTGTGGAGGTCATATCAATACAAGTATAACTAATTACAGAGGAGAGTCTCTCTTGTATGTTAATGTATTCACTCAGCCTTTGACTACTGGCCTTTCTTAGGACGGAAGGTTAGGCCTTATGCAGGCCTTTTGTTTATTTGTCTGAAGAAGATGATTCGCAGTATGATGTGCACTAATATGACTTAACGATGTACATGATACTGACTGTACAGTTAAAAATATCTACAATTGCTGAACCTTCTACTCCTCTGTGCCGCACTCCAACAGAAGTGTCTGTATTATGTGCCCTTTGCAGTGAAATAGTGTGGCAAAAAAAACAGTTAAAGAATACTGAAGCATAATTAAAATAGTATGTTCTTAAAATATACATTCTACTTCCTCCTTCCAAGATGTTCTGTACTGTGTGAATCATGGATCATCTCATCCAGCCTTTGCAAATCAAAATGCACAAAGGGATGTGTGGGCATTGAGTATGTGTGCCAGTGATGAAAAAACGATATAAATGTTGAGAAGCAACTGTCAAATATGGGGATCCAATCGGGGCTTACATAAAATGTTGAGAAGCAACTGTCAAATATGGGGATCCAATCAGGGCTTACATAAAATGTTGAGAAGCAACTGTCAAATATGGGGATCCAATCAGGGCTTACATGAAATGTTGAGAAGCAACTGTCAAATATGGGGATCCAATCAGGGCTTACATAAAATGTTGAGAAGCAACTGTCAAATATGGGAATCCAATCAGGGCTTACATAAAATGTTGAGAAGCAACTGTCAAATATGGGGATCCAATCAGGGCTTACATGAAATGTTGAGAAGCAACTGTCAAATATGGGGATCCAATCAGGGCTTACATAAAATGTTGAGAAGCAACTGTCAAATATGGGGATCCAATCAGGGCTTACATAAAACACATCAATGTGTTTATAAATAAAGAACTAGATGGGCAGATGTATGATTTTGTCAAAATATGATGAAAATGCTAATTTAAGTAAATTGGTTATTATTAAAATTATATGCAATGTTTTATTTACTTTCTGATTGAGTTTTTCTGGTATAGAAATGACACGGAGAGGTACATCTCCAATCTATATGCTTACTGCACAACTGGTAAAATCCCAAACATTATCCCATATGGGATAATGTTTGTTCATGACTATTTAATTTACCCGCACCATCTTGTTAAAATTTGGGAGGAATTATCTGAATCAAGAATCAATACCCACCAACTGCCACATGGTGTAGTCATTTGTAAGAAAATGGTATTGGAAAGCAAATGTCTGTGTTAGCTTCCTTCATTGTACCAGTAGATGGAAGCAAATGTCTGTGTTAGCTTCCTTCATTGTACCAGTAGATAGAACGAAATGTCTGCGTTTGCTTTCTTCATTGTACCAGTAGATGCAAGCAAATGTCTGTGTTAGCTTTCTTCATTGTACCAGTAGATGCAAGCAAATGCACATAGCATTTTCTTGGACTTGTAGCAGTTTGCTTTATGCCATTATCCACATCCATTAATGAATTACATATCCAAACCTTGAAAAATAGAATTCTAAGGAATATTTTGTATTACCAAAAACTATGCATCACATTAGCAACAAAATGTAATCCATAATTCATCAGCACATGTTTGATTTAAATCCACTCATTCCAAACCACATCTCTTATTAGCCTAAAGTGACCAATAAACTGGTCGGTGCATAATAAAACGCTTTTCCTATTTATTCATGCAATCTGGGCAAATCTAGTCAGCTGTACTACCCTGCTGGTGACTAACAGCACAGTGCAGTCTATTGTCGTGGCCCCTTTAAAATTATGCACTGGAGAGGAAGGGGCGATTGCGTTTAAAATATTAGGTTTTTACGCTGACGCAGGCTGCAAAGTGACATGGGCAGTTCAAGGAAAAATATAGCCTACAATGCATCACGTTTTGATTTGTATCCTTGCTTTCCTTCTTGTCCATTCTTGTCCATTCTGTTCCTAGAACGAAACACAGTTTCCATTTGCACATCACACATGCTATACAGTAGCCGACTTCTACTACAGACGCAGGCTACGTTGGAAGAACCCAAGGTCAGTGAATCTGGCATGCCTTGCTTTCAGAAGAAAAATATATATATTTCGGGATGTCACTATAAAACGTTAAAGGAGACCATGGTGAAGAAACCGTACCTAACATGTGTGTAATGTTAGTCTACGAACGCCAAATCTTCTGGCAAGACTATATTGTCTGGAATGCACACTTTTTGTGTGAGCTCTCAGCAGGGTCTGCTTCATTCTCACCACCGGATAGAAGGTCGACCGATAGAGCGATGCGCTCCACAGTGAATGGGACCATATGAACATGGAGGTGTGACTCGGATCGTCTATTGATGGGTGCTTGAACACCTCCTGCTGTGATGACTGGACTGCGCTAAAACCAAGAGACCAAACCCACCCACTTGATGTAGGCCTACTGTCAGGAGGGGAAGTCTATATAAACCCTGACAATTGTTATTTCAAGGTTAGCACAAACTGGATCCTTGTATCTTGGTTTTACAATTGAAAGGGATTATATTCGCATAGGAACACAAGTCAATAATCATGTCTCACAGCTGGGGATATGGACCATCTGATGGTGAGGCATTCTAGAATCTATTCTACATTGTCTTCTGATGCGGACTCCACTTTTGGAACTACTAGTTGAAACTGCACATTTCAACAGTTGCATGATTTTGTTGCATGAATAACTCAGTACATTTCTTATCGGAACAAAATAACTTCTGTAAATAAGTGTTAATATTTTCTGATATGTTACTGTTAATGAATGCATAATTAGCCCTACATTATTAGGTTATTATCATACATTTATACATGTATCTGTGAGAACACAGATATCACCGGACTGTTTAGAATAGAGTGAATATGATACATTTGTGTTTTTGTTCTGTTTGACTCTGTCCCGTGTTTTTTTCCATCATAGGACCTGAGAAGTGGTGTGATGGCTTTCCTGTTGCTAATGGACCCAGGCAGTCTCCTATTGATATCATTCCTGGTCAAACCTCCTACGATTCTACCTTGAAGCCCCTCAAACTGAACTATAACCCATCCAACTCCACAGACATTCTGAACAATGGCCATTCCTTCCAAGTTGGCTTTGTGGATGATGTTGACAGTTCAAGTAAGCCTTTTAATTCATATATAATGATATACAGCTAATATGTCAATACATTATCATCTCCATTTCTCACATAGGTTCTGAGCTGAGCATTTAGTAAAGGGAGGAGTGAAATAGAAAGGGGAAGCGTCAACAAGAGAACGAGTGTTGCGGCAAACTGGTTACATGTTAACTTCAGTGGCTTTGCTTAATAAAACAAATATCAAACACAGTGGTGAATTCATTTCCTTGATGCACTGTCTTTGTCCATTGTGCACATAGGCTGCTGTACAGTAGATAACATTGATGATAGGTGACGTTAGAGCAGGCTGGTAGGTGTTCATTCGGAAGGTTTTAGTATCGTTAGGCTGAAGTACGCTAGTTGTCAGGTCGGTGTCTTTTGTTGTGGTGCTGGGAGCAAGCACATCAATCTGCAGACTACATTGTTAAAAATGAACGTTTCCTACCCTACCCTATCATTACGTGATGGCTGTAATCATGTCATTTGACTGCATTTGGACACATGCAGATGCTCATAAACGTAGTTCATTTTGAAAAGCAACATTAAAAGTTTGTGTGTGCGTGTTCCTATCCACAGCACTGACCGGAGGCCCCATCACCGGCATATACAGGCTGAAGCAGTTCCACTTCCACTGGGGCGCCAGTGACGACAGGGGCTCTGAGCACACCGTCAATGGAATCAAGTTCCCCTGTGAGGTAGGCAGTCCTAGACCTAGATTATGCAACGGGACAAGCCCTATGGATTCAGATCAGACTTTTCATTGGCTACCTGAGTTAAACCTGACTTTGTTTTTTCAAGCTCCATCTGGTGCACTGGAACACCAAGTACCCTAGCTTTGGCGAGGCCGCTAGTGAACCCGATGGACTCGCTGTGGTTGGAGTGTTTCTGAAGGTGCAGATCTAATATGATTTATATGTTTGTTCATACACTGTTTATTTGTTTCCCTCTAAGTGCATTCTGAAAGTAGCCTGATTCCCTTGGATGGCTGTGTGAATTCTTGTTTCTTATAGATTGGTGCTGCAAACCCCAGACTGCAGAAGGTTCTCGATGCTCTGGGGGCCATCAAATCAAAGGTGAAATCAAATTGATCTTAAATGGTATTTAGAAATCTTGCCTCGACTAGAATTGGTTGGGAATGTTGAAGTAAGACTTTGTTTATTCATTGTGTATTCAATCACAATTTGTGCATTCTTTAGGGAAAGCAAACTACATTTTCCAACTTTGATGCCAAAACTCTGTTGCCTTGCTCACTGGACTACTGGACATATGATGGCTCCCTGACCACTCCCCCTCTGCTGGAGAGTGTCACCTGGATCGTCCTGAAGGAACCGATCAGTGTCAGCCCTACCCAGGTACAATCATTTTATACAGTATCATCATAACAAGGAAATGTGTTCTCCTTTCACTAATCAGTTTCATCAGGCCCAGTTAATTGAAAGAGGTCAGTTTGAGGTCAGACGTCATAGGACATCTTTTAGAAAATAATCAAATTTTTATGAAGCTAGAAGTACTGTATGTGCGGGTACTAAAAATAAAATGCTTTCTTGGCAGTAGAATACAGTATAAATGACTTGTTTGTGGGTACAGTAGGTTTCTGTTTTCCATCTTGTCTTGGTGAGCATTGCTACAAAGTTTGTGTTTACCAAGCAAGTACCAACCACGTTTTTTAGTAGAAGTTTCAGCCATTCACTCAAAACAGGGAGGGTCAAGACTGTTGCCTGTCACTTTAGATTACATTATCTGAGTGGCCCATAACGCTTATTTAGTAACTCCTGCTAGTATCATATTTGGGAAGCTTGTCTCTTCCAACGAAAGCAGCCTACACCCACATTAACCTCTTTTGGATCCGCCCCTTTTTTTTTCTTCAATTTTTCGCCTAAAATTACATACCCAAATCTAACTGCCTGTAGCTCAGGACCTGAAGCAAGGATATGCATAATCTTGATACCATTTGAAAGGAAACACTTTGCAGTTTGTGGTAATGTGAAATTAATGTAGGAGAATATAACACGTTAGATCTGGTAAAAGATAATACAAAGAAAAAAACATGTTTTTTTTTGCCATCATCTTTGAAATGCAAGAGAAAGGCTATAATGTATTATTCCAGCCCAGGCGCAATTTATATTTTGCAGTGTATGTGCAACATTTTAGACTGATCCAATTAACCATTGCATTTCTGTTCAAAACTTTGTATCAAGACTGCCCAAATGTGCCTAATTAGTTTATTAATAACTTTTCAAGTTCATAACTGTGCACTCTCCTCAAACAATAGCATGGCATTCTTTCACTGTAATAGCTACTGTAAATTGGACAGTGCAGTTAGATTAACAAGAATTTAAGATATCTGTCAATACCAGATATGTCTATGTCCTGGGAAATGTTCTTGTTACTTAAGTATAGGTCATGGACTAAATACGTTTTTATTTCTCTATGTTGTCTCAGAAGTTTCTGTGACTGTCTGTAAATAATTCACACAGAAAATGATTTGTCCTACCATAAAATAACAACCAAACGTACACAAACTACAGTACATAGCTATTGTAAGCTACTGTACACAGCTGACACATCCCCTTATTTTTGATTTTCCATGCTGAGCCTTTGGGGATATCAAATCCCCGAGTCCAATTTCACCAGCCAGCGTTTAAACGGGACCCCAAGGATGCTTGTTTAGTGAAAGCTGCAGTCGAAGGCACTGTCCCCTATATGTCATGATGAAAAGAAAGTGTACATTTAGGGAGGGCTACCTCCAACCATATGCATTGTTAAGATAAGTTAAGCAGTAGTGCAAGGCAGCAATAAAGTGGGTGGAGAGAGTTTACTGTTCTGACTGAGAACTGATGCAATGTTGTGTTGGAAAAGCCTTTCACCTACATGCAGTAGGACCCATGTATAAATCTGTGAGTGTTAGCAACTTCAGAAAGCCTTTGTGGTTGTTCTTTGCAGATTGTGAGATTATAGAATGAAGGAAATTAACACTTTCAGAAGTGTTTCAGTTCTCACGTTAAATGAGAACTAAGTTGAACAGTGTGTCAATTGATACTGTTACTCTAAACCTATTTTGAACTTTGGAAATAAGACTGTACAGAGTCTTGAATGTCTAAAGATCACTGAAATGGTGGAACCGGTCATGCATATTAATAGTAAATTAGAGAAGAAATTTTTCATGCTTATAGCAACATTAATTTACACTCTCTATGCTTGCTTATGGCTGACCATCGATGTTGATGGCCATTGCTCCCAATTGTGGGTATTGTGAGGGGTTGTTCTTATGCCATTGCATGTGGCTGTGCAGGACAATGCGAGACCCACATGGTTTACAACGAGGCTCAGGTGAATTACTGACCAGAGAGGTATGCACCCGCTACACGCCGGTGTTGTTGCACACACCATTACATTCTCCTCTCTCTGATTGTGTCCTGTACTCTCTATATTAATTCATTTAAAACTTCACTCTACATTATGATCAGTTAGACCTCTATATTAACATTGGTTCTAAATTGGTATTGTTTTAGGGATAACAGTTCACATCCTGCTCATTGAGTGATCTAAATATGGGATGTAAATACTGGAACACAGTAGGTCACAGACACTCCTTTAACATGAGCCACAGACCACAGTTGCACCGAGACACTATGATTCTAACCATTCTATTTTTGGTCTCTCTCTCTCTCTCTCTCTCTCTCTCTCTCTCTCTCTCTCTCTCTTTATCTTTCTCTTTATCTTTCTCTCTCTCTCTCTCTCTCTCTCTCTCTCTCTCTCTCTCTCTCTCTCTTTATCTTTCTCTCTCTCTCTCTCTCTCTCTCTCTCTCTCTCTCTCTCTCTCTCTCTCTCTCTCTCCCTCTCTGTCTCCTGACAGATGGGTAAATTCCGCAGCTTAATGTTCAGTGGTGATGGAGAGGCACCTTGCTGCATGCAGGACAACTACCGGCCCCCTCAGCCTCTCAAGGGACGCAAGGTCCGCCGGTCCTTCAAGTAAACAGCTATGCATCACGCCATCCCCCATCCCACAATTGCCGATCCCCAACCTTTCCCCTAGATTATATATATATATTGTGTGCCATTTTATATGCATTGCTATCAGAATCTGCAGATTGTTAACCCTATAGACAATACAATCAGTAATCAGAAAACAGAAAGGAAACCTAAACCTAAACCAATGCAGTTTAATAACAAGAGCCAGTGTAGATGAGATTATTGCGCCGATATGGATGGACAGCACTTTATACGCCTGGCCTGCCTGCCCCTCCTGTAATCCCTGACGATAAACCTCAGGATCACCCCAGATTAACGTCATTTAGCTGCCTGTCACTGCAATAACAGACGACTGACTCAGTCAGTCAGCCAGTCAGAGCTAGAGACCTTTTATAGTATAATACTACTGGGCTTCTACTCTCAATACGCACAAGGAGAGATGGAATCTTGAATTACATGCCTTCCATTTTTGGATTGTGTCTCTACATCGTCATCAGTGTTTTTACTTTAGATTACAGGTCAATACTGAAAAGAAGAGATCCAATTCAAGTGATTCTTTTTTTAACGACTCATAACTTACTACCTGCATTAACATTGTGTCTTAAAATCATGAGAGTGAAAGAAGATGTTGTATGAGATGTCATATCATCCAAGTCCACCCATTGAAAGAAATCACTGACTGAAGGACTAGTTAAAAAAAAAAAAATGTTATATTGAAAAATTAAATCTTGAAGTATGTTTTAAATGTTTTTGGAAATACCTGGAATGATTTTTAAGCCTTGCGTATAATTATTGTTAAAATGGGAATGTAAGGTTTGTGTGATTCGTTCATGTCAAATTTGATGGATGGGAATTTGATCAGTGAAATAAATGGCGTACCTTTACCTACATGTGTATCCTGTGTTTATTTGCAATATTTGAGATATATTGAATGACCACACTACAGAAATGTAAGCTGTGTGGGATCAGCCTTATCCAGATAGGGAGACAGAGACCCCACTGTTGATGGTCAGACATCCCTATTTTAAGTACAGATCGAAGGTCTCTTTTGCAGTCATGTGCCCTTAACATGGGACTATTTACCTTTGGTTCATCAATCAAGTTGTGTGGTAGAAACAACATTCACTTCAAAATGAATGCCTTTATGTCAATAAGAGACCTATATAATTAAAACAATGTTGACTATTTCCTCTGTTCTTTTGTATTTTACGTCATTACTATCCGAGTGAGGGTTATAGTCAAACTCAAATTCGAAGGAAAGAAAAAAGGAAAAGAAGTAAACACTTCTTTGTCTGCCACTGCCGCAGCGATGACAGAAGAGTTGGATGCCAGTTCACATCTCATTACTGCTTTGAGTCATGGCTGATTGCTTGTTGTCTATGTTCATGCTTATGTAAGCCGTTCTGTGTTTGTGGGTGCCTTTGCCAGGCAGGCACCCTTTGTCAGTGAATTTCTCTGGATCATTATAGGTACAGTCAGCTCATCGCCCCATCCATGCTCTGATGGAAGGTGCAAAAGCCCACTTTAAGATTGTGGAGCTTTGGTAATGCCATTTCTGTAAATCATTTTTGAGACCATGTTTCAGGTTGGTAATTCAATATCAGTTAATAATTACAGTACCAGTCAAAAGTTTGGACACACCTACTCATTCAAGAGTTTTTCTTTATTTGTACTATTTTCGGCATTGTAGAATAATAGTGAAGACATCATAACTATGAAATTACACATATGGAATCATGTATTAACCAAAAAAGTGTTAAACAAATCAAAATATATTTTATATTTGAGATTCTTCAAAGTAGCCACCCTTTGCCCTGATGACAGCTTTGCACACTCTTGACATTCTCTCAACTAGCTTCATGAGGTAGTCATCTAGAATGCATTTCAATTAACAGGTTGCCTTGTTAAAAGCCCAAATAAATGCTTCACAGAGTTCAAGTAACAGACACATCTCAACATCAACTGTTCAGAGGAGACTGAGTGAATCAGGCTTTAATGGTCTAATTGCTGCAAAGAAAACACTACTTTGGTGTGTTGAGTCCAAATTTAAGATTTTTGGTTCCAACCGCCGTGTCTTTGTGAGACGCAGAGTAAGTGAACGGATGATCTCCGCATGTGTGGTTCCCACCATGAAGCATGGAGGAGGAGGTGTGATGGTGTGGAGGTGCTTTGCTGGTGACACTGTCAGTGATTTATTTAGAATTCAAGGCACACTTAACCAGCATGGCTACCACAGCATTCTGCAGTGATATGCCATCCCGCCTGGACAGCGCTTAGTGGGACTATCATTTGTTTTTGAACAGGACAATGACCCAACACACCTCCAGGCTGTGTAAGGGCTCTTTGACCAAGAAGGAGAGTGATGGAGTGCTGCATCAGATGATCTGGTCTCAACAATCACCCGACCTCAACCCAATTGAGATGGTTTGGGATGAATTGGGCCGCAGAGTGAAGGAAAAGCAGCCAACAAGTGCTCAGCATATGTGGGAACTCCTTCAAGATTGTTGGAAAAGCATTCCAGGTAAAGCTGTAGAATGCCACGAGTGTGCAAAGCTGTCATCAAGGAAAATGGTGGCTACTTTGAAGAATCTCAAATATAAAATATATTTTGATTTATTGAACACTTTTTTGCTTAATACATGATTCCACATGTGGTATTTCATAGTTTTGATATGCTACCTGTCCCAGACCTATTATTTGACAATGCTGGTCATTTATGAACATTTGAACATCTTGGCCATGTTCTGTTATAATCTCCACCCGGCACAGCCAGAAGAGGACTGGCCACCCCTCATAGCCTGGTTCCTCTCTAGGTTTCTTCCTTGGTTTTGGCCTTTCTAGGGAATTTTTCCTAGCCAACGTGCTTCATTGCATGCTGTTTGGTGTTTTAGGCTGGGTTTCTGTACAGCACTTTGAGATATCAGCTGATGTACGAAGGGCTATATAAATAAATGATTAGATTTGATTTGATTCACTTGTATTTTACAATATAGAAAATTGTAAGAATAAAGAAAAACCCTTGAATGAGTAGGTGTGTCCACATTTTTGACTGGTACTGTATGCATAACCAACCACAACAAAATAATATATGCAATGAATATACAAATTATTTTTGACCGTCCATAACGGAAATTATCTGTGTGCCCCAATTGCATCATGGTTTATTACTAGTAATGTACCTGTCTCCACACTGATTTGTTTACAACGTTAGAGCTGGTGAAATTAAATCTGTCTCTATGTAGAGGAATGAGGATGAGAATGCTTCCCAGAGAACAGAAATGTAGAGATAAGAGTGGTGTTGGGGAAGGGAGGAGAAGGGGGGGAATGGAAGGAATAGAGGAGAGAGAGTAAATGGAATCATTGAGAGCATGTACAGAGAGAATAAAGCGTAGAGAATATATTTGAAATAAAGAGATAGAAGAGTGTCAGACAGTATGGATAAAATGAGAAAGTTGGGTAAGTGTGAATGCAGAACCTAAAACAGCAATTGGCAGATAAAAAGAGATTTCAAGGTTTTCAAATCAAACATTATTTGTCACTTGTGCCGAATACAACAAGTGTAGACCTTAAAAACTTGTTATGGCTGGGTGGCAGTATTGAGTAGCTTGGATGAATAAGGTGCTCAGAGTAAACTGCCTGCTACTCAGGCCCAGTTGCTAATATATGCATATTATTAGTATATAATTTTGTATATATAATATAATAATTAATATAATAAATTAATATAATTATAATAATAATATAATTAATTATATATATAATTATATAAGTATATAAGTATATAATTTTTATTAGTATATGATTTGGATATAAACACTCTGAAGTTTCTAAAACTGTTTGAATGATGTCTGTGAGTATAACAGAACTCATATGGCAGGCAAAAACCGGAGAAAAAAATCCAACCAGGAAGTGGGAAATCTGATGGTTTGTAGTTTTTCAACTCTTTGCCTATCCGAGATACAGTGTAAATTTGGTCCGATTGCACTCCCTAAGGCTTCCAATAGATGTCAACAGTCTTTATAACCTTGTTTGAGGCTTCTACTGTGAAGGAGGGGGGAATGAGAGCTGATTGAGTCAGGTGTCTGGCAGAGTGCCATGAGCTCAATCAGGTGTGCTTCCATGAGAGGTAGCTACGTTCCATTGCATTTCAATCCCATTCATTACCTGTTGTGTATTTAACCCTCTGTTTCCCCTCATGTCTTTGTCAGAGATTGTTTGTTTTTCAGTGTTCTGGTGTTTTTGTAGTGGTGTGCGACGGGTCGTCGTACCCACTTTGTTTATTGTTACATTTAGTGTTTGGAGTATGTTTTGTTTATTTGTTATTAAATACTCCATTAGACTCAGTTTGATTCTCCTGCACCTGACTTCCCTGCCACCTATACACACGACTCTGACAGCGCCAATGTAAACTGAGATTTTTAGATATAAATATGAACTTTATCGAACAAAACATACATGTATTGTGTAACATGAAGTCCTATGAGTGTCATCTGATGAAGATCAGCAAAGGTTAGTGTGTAATTTTATCTCTATTTCTGCTTTTTGTGACTCCTCTTTTTGGCTGGAAAAATGGCTGTGTTTTTCTGTGACTAGGTACTGACCTAACATAATCGTTTGGTGTGCTTTCGTCGTAAAGCCTTTTTGAAATCGGTCACTGTGGTGGGATTAACCTCTTACAGCTACCCACACCTTTTTACAATTTCCGCCTGAAGACATACCCAAATCTAACTGCCTGTAGCTCAGGCTCAGAACCAAGGATATGCATATTCTTGATTTAATTTGAAAGACAACACTCTGAAGTTTGTGTAAATTGAATGTAGGTGAATATAACACAATAGATCTGGTTTAGATAATAAAATGAAAAAACCATACGTTTTTTCATTTTTATTGTTGTATCATCATCTTTAAAATGAACAAGACAACACAGACATTCAGATAGAATGATGGGGACAATTTCAGTGAAACACATAAGAGGGCAACAGTACTTGTGCAAAGTTTCAGAATGATAACTTTCAAAATGAGTGTGCTACATGACATTTATCATAATGTCACCCAGGTGTCCCACACAAATTGCCCAAATGTACCCAAGTGGCCAAATTGGTGAAGTTATACATTTTGAATGGAATAACTATATACAAAATACCAAAATGGTATTCTAACACACCCCCCAAAAACAAATGGAGAAAAAACATGAAAAAAATATATACATTTATAAAATAACACTTTCAATATTTGGAAGACCCTCAGTCCTCTACACAATAGTGTGCTGCTGATGCCAGGTGCCATTAGCAGTCTCTTTCTGCTGTAAAGCAGAGGGTCACCAAGCATGTGGTGCAGGTGATGGGGGACTTCATTTTGCAAAGAACACAGCAACACCTCCATGCTGTGCCCTTTTGGCCCTGAGGCACATCCATGCCTGTAGAAATACATTTGGGCAGATGAACACCACTTCTGGCAGGAGCTGGATGAACCAGCTTCAGTGGGGGATGGACACCTTGGCACTGGGGGCTCCCATTCAGAGTCAGTGTCACTGTGAAAGAAAATGTTCAGTTAGAATAGTTTCACATATGAGCCCTGTATCAACGGGTATGATAAACAGATATCTATAGAGTACAGGGAACATAAGGTTGAATATATTATTATAGACCTGCTAGATCTACTGTCTCATTTATATTATGACAGACCAGCTAGATCTACTGTCTATTTATATTATGACATTTCAGCTAGATCTACTGTCTCTATTATATTACAACAGACCAGCTGTATCTACTGTCTCCATTTCACTTTGGCCATTGTTGTGGGCCTGCCCTCCCCTCAACAGCCTCAAATTTCAAGTGGGGGTGAGGTGGGGCGGCAGACACACGCATCTCACATTTTATTACATTACATTTTCATATATTGCTACTAAAATATTTAAAAAATCACAAATAATATTTTATATTATTAATTTCAAACAACGGCATTAGCATGAGAAGAACTTACCAGTCCAAAACGATGTCCTCTCCATTCAACATGTTTTCCTCCATTTGGGAATCGCTAAATGAATCGTCCTCCAACAATCTCTGTCTCACTTTCCCGATCAATTTCTTCTAAAATTGTGTGTACATCTGTATATCTAGACTTAGATTTAGCTTTCCCTGACTTAGTCGCCATACTGATTGATATATAAACAGCTAAAGATGCGCTTTACCAAAACAACGCTGTGCGTAACATGCGTTGCTTCTTCCGGTATGAAACTTCAATGGCGAATGACCCTCTTTACGAGTTTACTACATGGGTTGGTCTTCCAACACATAAACATTACATATTGCCGTTTACCTCAGCTCATTGGCTATCTACCCAGATAGATTTCAAGACAATCAGTGGTCATTGGGTTAAAATACAGTCAATCAACGAAACAGCCGTCCTATCATTGGTGCACAATGATGTCATTACTTGTTGTCTTCAAATCGGTTTCTTTCAGTCCCACGAAATTACCCATCATGTTTGGTTGTGTTACAAACAAACCAGTTGATTGCAATGAAACCAAACATGACTGGAAAAGTCAGGTTTAGTGTGTGTATTTACATCGAATGTGTCGTCGAAAATGGAATAAGACGGAATTCACGACACAAGCGGTTCACAAAATGTTTCGTGTTAGGCTATAAAAATGGATTTTATCAAACAAAAGACCATTCATTGTGTAACAATGAGCATTGGGATTGCAAACAGAGGAAGATCGTCAAAGGTAAACAATTTATTTTATTGCAGTTTGTGATTTTGTTACACCTGTGCTGGTTGAAATAGTTGTTTTTTATGGGGCTCTGTCCTCAGATAATCGCATCGTATTCTTTCGCAGTAAATCCTTTTTTAAATCTGACAACGCAGTTGGATTAGCAAGATTCTAGGCTTTCGAATCGTGTGAGACACTTGTATTTTCACGAATGTTTAATATGACTATTTATGTAGCGGGTTCTTTCAAATGGTGTAAAATACTTGTATGTTTGAGAAATTTTAATTATGAGATTTCTGTTGTTTGAATTTGGTGCCCTGCACTTTCACTGGCTGTTGTCATATCAATCCCGGTAGCGGGATCTAAGCCTTAACCAACAGTGCAGTTCAAGAAGAGTTAAGAAAATATTTACCAAATAAACTAAATATAAAATAATACAAAATAATAAAAAGTAAACAATAACGAGGCTATATACAGGGGGTACCGGTACTGAGTCAGTATGCGGGGGTACAGGTTAGTTGAGGTCATTTGTACATGTAGGTAGGGGTGAAGTGAATATGCATAGATAATAAACAGCGCGTAGCAGGAGTGTACATAACAAATGGGGGGGGTCAATGTAATAGTCTGGTGGTCATTTGATTAATTGTCCAGCAGTCTTATGGCTTGGGGGTAGAAGCTGTTAAGGAGCCTTTTGGTCCTAAAGTGGCCCTCCGGTACCGCTTGCCATGCGGTAGCAGAGAAAACAGTCTATGACTTGGGTGACTGGAGTCTCTGGCAATTTTATGGGCTTCCCTCTGACACCTCCTATTATATAGGCCCTGGATGCAGGAGTGTTTGGACCATGATAATTAGTTGGTGATGTGAACATCAAGGAACTTGAAACTCTCGACCTGCTCCACTACAGCTGCGTCGATATTAATAGGGGCCTGATCGGCCCGCCTCTTCCGTTAGTCCACAATCAGCTCCTTTGTATTGCTCACATTGAGGGAGAGGTTGTTGTCCTGGCACCACACTGCCAGTTCTCTGACCTCCTCCCTATAGGCTGTCTCATCATTGTTGGTGATTAGGCCTACCACTGTTGTGTCATCAGCAAACTTAATGATGGTGTTGGAGTCGTGTCTGGCCATGCAGTCATGGGTGAACAGGGAGTACAGGAGGGGATTAAGTACATACCCCTGAGGGGCCCCAGTGTTGAGCATCAGCGTGGCAGACATGTTGTTGCCTACCCTTACCACCTGGGGGTGGCCCGTCAGGAAATTCAGGATCCAGTTGCAGAGGGAGGGTCCTTAGCTTAGGGATGAGCTTCGAGGGCACTATGGTGTTGAACGCTGAGCTGTAGTCAATGAACAGCATTCTCACATAGGTGTTCCTTTTGTCCAGGTGGGAAAGGGCAGTGTGGAGTGCGATTGAGATTGCATCATCTGTGGATCTGTTGGGGTGGTATGCGAATTAGAGTGTGTCTAGGGTATCCGGGAGGATGCTGTTGATGTGAGCCATGACCAGCCTTTCAAAGCACTATATGGCTACTCACGTGAGTGCTATGGGGCGGTAATCATTTAGGCAGGTTACCTTCACTTCCTTGGGCACAGGGACTATGGTGGTCTGCTTGAAACATGTAGGTATTACAGACTCAGTCAGGGAGAGGTTGAAGATATCATTGAAGACATTTGCCAGTTGGTCCGCGCATGCTTTGAGTACATGTCCTGGTAACCCATCTGGCCTCGCGGCTTTGTGAAAGTTTAAAGGTCTTGCTCACATTGGCTACTGAGAGCATTATCACACAGTCATTCAGAATAGCTGGTGCTCTCGTGCATGCTTCAGTCTTGCTTGCCTCGAAAAAAAATAAAAATAAAAGGCATTTAGATCGTCTGGTAGGCTCGTGTCACTGGGCAGCTCGCGTCTGGGTTTACGTTTGTAGTCCGTAATAGTTTTCAAACCCTGCCACATCCAACGAGCGTCAGAGCCGGTGTATCTAAACTGAGGCTCAAGTTTGTGGGTAGTAAGCACTGACAGTTGAGATAGTATAGAGATTCCTCCTCTCAAGCTGTTTCTGTCTATATTGCCCTCATGAAATCAGGGTAGAGAGGAAAAGGTGGTGCATTGTCAAGATGGCGCCGGAGAAGATGGCTAACGTTTTACATGCTCCTTACCAATTGTGCTATTTTGTTATTTTTTTTCCATTGTTTGTAATTAATTTTTAAACTTATTTTGCACATAATGTTGCTGCTACCATCTATTATGACCAAAAATAACTTCTGGACATCAGAACAGCGATTACTTACCACGAACTGGAAGGAGATTTTTCTTTTAACGAGTCCGACAAGAAGGATATACTGCTCTCCCGGGACCAGGCCCAAATCCCCATCATTTGCAAGAAGAAAAGAAAGAAGGAAAAGAGAATGCAGATCGGGCTGCCTTCTGAGAGTCTGTAGGCTAGCGAGTAAACTCCCCCTGCCATCCGTCCTGAGAATCTGTAGGCTAGCGAGTAAACTGCCACTGCCATCCGTCCTGAGAATCTGTAGGCTAGCGAGTAAACTCCCACTGCCCTCCGTCCTGAGAATCTGTAGGCTAGCGAGTAAACTCCCCCTGCCATCCGTCCTGAGAGTCTGTAGGCTAGCGAGTAAACTCCCCCTGCCATCCGTCCTGAGAGTCTGTAGGCTAGCGAGTAAACTCCCCTGCCATCCGTCCTGAGAATCTGTAGGCTAGCGAGTAAACTCCCCCTGCCATCCGTCCTGAGAATCTGTCCTAGGCTAGCGAGTAAACTCCCCCTGCCATCCGTCCTGAGAATCTGTCCTAGGCTAGCGAGTAAACTCCCCTGCCATCCGTCCTGAGAATCTGTAGGCTAGCGAGTAAACTCCCCCTGCCATCCGTCCTGAGAATCTGTAGGCTAGCGAGTAAACTCCCACTGCCATCCGTCCTGAGAATCTGTAGGCTAGCGAGTAAACTCCCACTGCCATCCGTCCTGAGAATCTGTAGGCTAGCGAGTAAACTCCCCCTGCCATCCGTCCTGAGAGTCTGTAGGCTAGCGAGTAAACTCCCACTGCCATCCGTCCTGACAATCTGTAGGCTAGCGAGTAAACTCCCCCTGCCATCCGTCCTGAGAGTCAGTAGGCTAGCGAGTAAACTCCCACTGCCATCCGTCCTGAGAATCTGTAGGCTAGCGAGTAAACTCCCACTGCCATCCGTCCTGAGAATCTGTAGGCTAGCGAGTAAACTCCCCCTGCCATCCGTCCTGAGAGTCTGTAGGCTAGCGAGTAAACTCCCACTGCCATCCGTCCTGAGAATCTGTAGGCTAGCCATCCGTAAACTAAACCCCTGCCATCCGTCCTGAGAATCTGTAGGCTAGCGAGTAAACTCCCCCTGCCATCCGTCCTGAGAATCTGTAGGCTAGCGAGTAAACTCCCACTGCCATCCGTCCTGAGAATCTGTAGGCTAGCGAGTAAACTCCCCCTGCCATCCGTCCTGAGAATCTGTAGGCTAGCGAGTAAACTCCCCCTGTCATCCGTCCTGAGAGTCTGTAGGCTAGCGAGTAAACTCCCACTGCCATCCATCCTACTTGCGAACATGCAATCATTGGAAAATATTCTCTCTGCATTCTCTTTCCCTGCCACATCCAATGAGCATCAGAGCCGGTGTAGTAGGATTCAATCTTAATCCTGTATTGACACACTGCTTGTTTAATGGTTCGTCTGAGGGCATAGTGAGATTTCTTATGAGAGTCCAGGTTAGTGTCCCGTTCCTTGAAAGCGGCAGCTCTAGCCTTTAGCTCGATGCGGATGTTGCATGGCTTCTGGTTGGGATATGTATGTACGGTCACTGTGGGGACGACGTCGTCAATTTTATTTTCCAATGATTGCATGTTTGCAAGTAGGACGGATGGCAGTGGCAGTTTACTCGCTAGCCTACAGATTCGATCTGCATTCTCTTTTCCTTCTTTCTTTTCTTCATGCAAATGACGGGGATTTGGGCCTGTACCAGATTTACATTTACAATGTTAGGCTGGCACACCAGGTCCCAAAGTGGTGGGTGACTTTTTTTTCTCCTGATGGGACCATAATAGTTTACCTACTGTCTGGTGCAAGTGAACTGAGCAGTCGGGCAAGTTGAGCCTCCTGTAGGTTTTACAATTAAATTGTAAAGAATTCCAGTGAGCCTAAAACTGATATTTTACACCACCATTGTTTAAGTGTAAGACAGACAATTCATAGCATTTATGGCAGCCTGGCAAGTTGAGTCTGCTCTGTCTGTGGTTTCCCCATTAGGCAGGGGATTTTTTAAACTAAAAACATCCAAACTGCAAAGAATTCCAGTAGGCTAACATAAGAGCTACACTGGGCCGTTGCAAAAGCAGTAGATTTTTAGCATGTGGCATTTTAGCTCACCTATCACTTTCCTAACCTTAACCTAATTATCCTCATCTATTTCGTTAATTCTCCTAACCTGCTACGTAAAATCACTATTGACCGTAACTGTACTCCATCTAACCAAAACCCTGCAGCACGCCGATGAGAATGACATAGGCTACTAATTTTGCACAAGCTAACGAATCATGAGGCAAGACAAGTCAGTCAAAAAAAACTGTACTTTGACTATCTTTTTAATGTTTTTGTGACAATAAAATCAAATTTAAAAAAACATCCCTGCTGAAAAGTGCTGAGGCAAATGCCTGCTCGCCATACGTTTGCTGGCGGCCCTGGTCCAGATGTCTACTACACAAATTGGTTACAGAAATATTGCCACTGCAGCCTGTTTCACCAGTCATCAGAAACCATATGTGGGATAAGTCAGAACACATTGACAATATATTACAGGTTTTCCTGTCTTAAGCTTATACGCTTATTCAAGCTTCACCAATGTGCTGAGCTTGGAATACAAAGAACCCTTGGAGAAATGTTACAATATTGTGTGTCCTTTGGATGAAGGTCATCAACTTTGAAGGGAAGTAAAATGCAGCTCTAAAGGGGCCATATAAATTCCCTATTTAGAAAATAAACAAATGCAGGACCTTACTGTTTTGTGTATAGCTGAAAGTGGCTTACTCTCTTATTTAGAGGTCACGGTCACTGTCTTGAGCACAGCCTCCTAAAGTCACATACTGCATGTAACTCTTTCAACCAACAAGTATTTTTGTATATGAGATGCATTAAAAAGTGACAACTCATGACTCAATATTCTGAGTTTAAGTTCATTGCTATTTCCTGACTACCTGAGGACATGCCTACCTCCATTCCCATGCAGAGTTAACAAGTGTACATTTTTGAAAAATGCAATACATGGTGAAGATGGCATCTCTCCTCTCCTGACCCTTTAGACCTGACCTCAGTCTGCCTGCCTGTCAGTCTATCAGGTCTGGCTGGGTCAGAGGGTGGGGTCTCCTCTCTACTCTAATCTCCTCTCTGCCATGGTGTAAAGAGAGGGAGGTTCTTAGAACATTATTACAGAGAAGCCAGTGTTATCAGCTGACAGGGGGAGTGGGAGCATGGGGAGAGGGAGCATGGGGAGTGGGAGCATGGGGAGAGGGAGCATGGGGAGTGGGAGCATGGGGAGAGGGAGCATGGGGAGAGGGAGCATGGGGAGTGGGAGCATGGGGAGAGGGAGCATGGGGAGTGGGAGCATGGGGAGAGGGAGCATGGGGAGAGGGAGCATGGGGAGTGGGAGCATGGGGAGAGGGAGCATGGGGAGTGGGATCATGGGGAGAGGGAGCATGGGGAGAGGGGCATGGGGAGTGGGAGCATGGGGAGAGGGAGCATGGGGAGGGAGCATGGGGAGAGGGAGCATGGGGAGTGGGAGCATGGGGAGAGGGACCATGGGGGAGAGGGAGCATGGGGAGTGGGAGCATGGGGAGAGGGAGCATGGGGAGAGGGAGCATGGGGAGAGGGAGCATGGGGAGAGGAGCATGGGGAGTGGGAGCATGGGGAGTGGGAGCATGGGGAGAGGGAGCATGGCTAGTGAGACTAGTACTTTAACTCTACCAAACTCTACCAAACTCTGCCAAATGGAACTGGTTTGAATATCTTTTTAACAAAACGACCAAGCTCTGATTTCAGGTCAAAATGTTAGATTATCAGAAGTAACGACACTGAAACAGGCACATAGTTAGCCCATTGGAATGGAACTTTCATTTCCTTTATTTTACACTGCAGCCATTGACTTCATGCATGCCCCTGAGAGAGGTGTGTTTGAAACGCTGACAAACATCACTTCACACCTGGTCCTGTACTCAAAATTAGCTTCTAATGAACCACAACATGTGTCTTTTTTACAAATTAACATACCAAATCAACAACATAGACAACAAGCAAAAGACTGTGTTTTAGCTAATAAGCTTCCGTGGGGTTTGAAACTGAATTGTTTTTAACCGAAATCCCTCTGTGCCTGGACACAGGGGAGGGTTAGGTGATGTGTATTCTACTTCTTGTTGTGTAATGCATGTGCAAGCGTCATCATTACATTATCCTACACAACAGCACACATTATTGTAGCACCGTCCAATAACATCATAAGGGTATTATCCTAATAATACAAATTCTGCATTATCTTCAAGATGATAGGGACCTTTTGGAATAGCAAACCATTTGGAGTTTTGGTGGGGAGCTGAGAGAGTTCCCTTGCTCTACAGTATGTGAATTATAGTCTCTCTCTCTTTAGAGTTGGCAGGGTGCTCAGGAAGAATTCCCTTTGGATGGCCCAGAAGGAGAGGATCCCTCATTAGAAGAACACTGTGGTTGTGTGAGCCTTTGTCAGACAATAAAAGGAGCATTGATGGGGCCCCTGTCATTCTGTCTGTCTGCCCTGCTCTCCAAGCCTGGCTGGCACTGGGATGCCCTGAGAGTGTCACTGTGAATCAACACACTTGACCACATTCAGCATGATGGATGGATTGATGGACAAGAGAGACCCCCGAGCAAGGCAGACGAAAAATGCCCTCCATAACACCTCCCCGCTGTGCTCTCGCTCTTTATCTCTCTCTCTCTCTCGCTCTTTATCTCTCTCTCTCTCTCTCTCTCTCTCTCTCTCTCTCTCTCTCTCTCTCTCTTTATCTCTCTCTCTCTCTCTCTCTCTCCTCTCTCTTTATCTCTCTCTCTCTCTCTCTCTTCTCTCTCTTTCTCTCTCCCCCCCCTCTCTCTCTCTATCAATCACACACTTTCACCAACATGGCTCAGTGAAGATGGTAGCTATGACAACTGCAGGTTCATATTTCATCATGAGTCGAAGAAGTGGGAAAAAACTTTTCACAGGACCTGCAATAACAGGATTATTGTTCCACTGTAAACAACAGATTTGTGGTGTAGCTTGCAGGTATAGCTGCAATGTAATTTATAAACTTAACACTGGTTTCTTAACACTGGTTTTGTAACCTAATTTTACAGACATGTCTATCCAATATCTAGTTATAATCAACCATTCATCCTTATCAAGATCCCCAGTTGTGGACTAGTAATCACCCATTCCTCTCCTCATCATATTCCTGTGTTTCCCACCAATTCATAGTGACTTCATACATCTTTATGAATGCGTATGTTCATTTCTATCCGTTCTATCTTCATTCTAGGATACATGACAGGCGTTCTCCAGAGGCATGGTTGTGACCTGATTTACGGATGACCAGTTTAAAGACATAACTTAACAGTTAGCTGGGACTATAGTAGGTCTGCTAGATAATAGTACTATACTTTATTTTTTTTTTTTTTTTTTTTTTTTTACAGCATCAGATCTCAGTTAAGGCAAGTAAATGTATTCTAATATGATCATCATTCACAGACCCATTGGACCTGGTTGCCAAGTAAACATACTGGGTAACGAAGACTTGAAGAGTGCAGTTAGTCACAAACAGCCTGTGGTTTTTGCATGTGTTTACCTTGGATCCCAGTTGTCTCTTGCAGCTGTATTATTCATTCTGTATTCTGTGCATGGCGGAACAGATGATCAATTCACAGAAAATTAATATGATCTACTTTAAACTTGATTAAGTGCTTTTTTGTTCTTTTCAACCATTTCCCAGTTCCTACTATACAGTCCTTTAAACCATTATCCTCTTGTGATTTCACAGGAAATTGGATTGTTGTGCTGCAATCTCACAGGGCCCATGAATGTGACACTGGTGGCAGAGGCTGCAGTGTGCAGCTGATGAGGGGGTGTGGTAAGGGTTTGATAGGGGTCACGGTCCACACATGTGTTCCTGGTTGGGCCGCTCACCAGATCACCAGACACGAATAGTACTCTGAGCCTATGCAGCTGGAGACTTCCTGTGATTTACTGCCTCTGGCCAGTGGTCACCCATAATGTTCCTTTCTATAGAACTCAATCGGCTTCAACATTCTACTCTATTCTGTCATCTTTACATGATGTTATTCCTACTATCAACAACCTTGACAGAATGTAAACATTACGTGTTCCCACTATAAAAGCTTACAGGGCCAGTTCCAACATGCACCATAAACCATATTAATCCTAGTTGTTCATGCAGATATTAATTGTGAAATTAATTAGGCTAGTTGAGTTGAACCCTACAACCTTGGGGAAATCATCACCTGCTCTGAGTGCTTTTGAAGGTGATGACATTAGCAGGTAACGACAATAAATCAGCCAATGTTAATACAAGAGGTCGATCCACTCACATGGTTGCGAAGATGACATACGCTACTGTACACGGGCAGAAATTTGAAAAGAGTGGTACTGGGTTGGATTGATCAGATACCGTGAATTACTGTGAAGTAATCTTTCTTATCTTTCACATCAAGTGATCCATCCATGCAGAAAAAGATGAAGAAGAAGCGTATCTGGTAATAGTTCTGATTTATCAACATAATAAGGCCTAAATTGGAGGCCATTATGTAACATGGGGCTGACACTTAGAAGCCAAGTAATTTCTGTGTGATCGTACTGTAATTGCCCCATGTTCTGGGAAATGTATTCCCTTGGCTGTCCAGAGATGATATACTCCAGCTAAAACAATGTTCAGACATATTCTACCTCTCAATGACCTCTCAGTGACCTTACTGTTGTTCCAGACTGGCAGTTGATGGTTTACAATCTATCTCAACTATGTCTCCCTAGACCCAGTAGTGTGATCTGTAACTTTTACGATGTCAGAAATATAAACTGTTATGAAAGCATTGCACTGACTGTAAGCACCTCCTCACCAAGGGAGCTAAAATACGTTACAGTACAGTGAAAACAGGGGAAGATCATCCGTCATTGAGAGAGGTCAGCTTTCCTATAGGAGTAGCTGTAATTTGGAATATACTGTAAGGGTGCTGTATCTAAAGTAGATGTGTTTTAGGGGTTCTCACGATGAAATTCATCTAGAGCCCAAAAGGTAATAGAGATTAATAGCATATTCTACATATTACATAACCATGCATTCTCTAAGAGGAAGTTAATGCATTTCATTAACTAAAATGGTTTCCTAACAAAGAGGAATTTGACAAACAAGAATTTTGCTAGGACTGTCTGGGAGTGGTCTTGAGTGGGGAGGGGAAAACTGAAAACAAGCTGTTGTTGGCAGAGGAACCGTCTTTCTTATTGGTCTATTAACTAATTTACCGCCTGATGATGTAACCAAGCAGGCCAAAACTCCATCCCACCACAACAGACTGAAATGTTGGTCTTTCCAAGCAACTTTTACATTAAAGGGCATTAGCATAATTTTCTGAGGACGTCGGAAGATGACGTGGAAACCAGCCACTAGGGACGTAACCATCTGCCTGATTCAAAAGGTTGCAATTTCGAAACGAGCGATATTAAGTTGTTATTTTGATTTTTGTTTTAAGCTTATCCCAAACCTTAACCCTTCGGAGTTACTGTTAACAGTCTGCCTCTGATTCCAAAGGTTGCAAATTGGAAATGAGCAATAGACAGTTGTTTTGGAGATTATTGTTTTAAGCCTACCCCAAACCTTAACCATCTGCCTCTGATTCTAAAGGCTGCAAGTATTTAAAAATATATATTTTGTAAGCCTATCCCAAACCTTAACCCTTCGGAGTTACTGTGCACAGTCTGCCTCTGATACCAAAGGCTGCAAGTTCAAATCAAGCGATAGAAAGTAGATGTTGAGATTTTTGTTTTAAGCCTACCCCAAACCTTAACCCTTACCTTAACCATTCGGAGTTAATGCATAACCGTAACGTTATACACTTTGAAATTTGACATTTTCAACAACTTCGAAATGTGATGTTTGAGATATATATATATATATATATATATATATATATATGAACGTCTAATTCTGACGTGAGTCTGTGAGAGCTAGCTGCATTTTCACAATTTCACAGTATTATTCCATAGTGTGGAAATGTATATAAAACACAGCAAAATCATGTCTTTGACTGCACTGGGCCTTTAAAGAGGTCAGTTCTAGGTCTCAAGAGTATTATGTATTTTACTATCAGAAATTGAGTTAACAAAGGAGAGAAAAGTTCCCTAAAATGGCTTGTCCTGTGTTCAAAGGTTTTACTTTTTCAAGATTAGTCGGGCATTTTACTTAACTTTGAATGTAAAAGATAGAGTCAATCTGATATGTACTCTAAGAAAATGCATTCATGTCCTAGTTATTCCATAATATCTCTTCTTTCCAAGTGGCACAATAACTTTAAGAGATACGCCAAATATATACTTATTGTTTCATTATGACGGGGCGGCAGGGTAGCCTAGTGGTTAGAGCGTTGGACTAGTTCAAATCCCCGAGCCGACAAGGTACAAATCTGTCATTCTGCCCCTGAACAGGCAGTTAACCCACTGTTCCTAGGCTGTCATTGAAAATAAGAATTTGTTCTTAACTGACTTGCCTAGTTAATGACACCACCGCTCATGCCCCATGGGTGGCAACCCTGGATATGGGAGTGGGTTAACATTAGTATGTGAATTCAAGATAACGTTGAGACATCCTTGTTACATAAACTGATCCCATAGACAAGGCCACAAAGGGCAGGCCAGCAGACTGCGAGTTCAGGATACAGGGGCTACGTGTGGACATGTAAGGTTTCCCTCAGTCAGACAGACCACCACACACTCCCCACCCACTTCCCCCATGTTGGGTGTGTTATCCTGCAGTGGCCATGCAGACAACTGTAGCCCTGTGGCACACTATCTATCGATCAAACATTATGGACTTGGGCCTTCGCTGTCTTTCTCTTCCTTTCCTTTCTCTCCTCTCTCTTTCATTTATTCCTCTCTTGCTCACACCGATACATGTCATCAATAAGACATGCGCACCCGTCTGGTACACAGAGCATCCATTTTTAAGAGGTATCCACTTACATATACAGTGGGGCGAAAAAGTATTTAGTCAGCCACCAATTGTGCAAGTTCTCCCACTTAAAAATATGAGAGAGGCCTGTAATTTTCATCATAGGTACACTTCAACTATGACAGACAAAATGAGAAAGAAATCCAGAAAATCACATTGTAGGATTCTTAATGTATTTATTTGCAAATTATGGTGGAAAATAAGTATTTGGTCACCTACAAACAAGGAAGATTTCTGGCTCTCACAGACCTGTAACTTCTTCTTCAAGAGGCTCCTCTGTCCTCCACTCGTTACCTGTATTAATGGCACATGTTTGAACTTGTTATCAGTATAAAAGACACCTGTCCACAACCTCAAACAGTCACACTCCAAACTCCACTGTGGCCAAGACCAAAGAACTGTCAGGACACCAGAAACAAAATTGTAGACCTGCACCAGTCTGGGAATACTGAATCTGCAATAGGTAAGCAGCTTGGTTTGGAGAAATCAACTGTGGGAGCAATTATTAGGAAATGGAAGACATACAAGACCACTGATAATCTCCCTCGATCTGGGGCTCCACGCAAGTTCTCACCCCGTGGGGTCAAAATGATCACAAGAACGGTGAGCAAAAATCCTAGAACCACACGGGGGGACCTAGTGAATGACCTGCAGAGAGCTGGGACCAAAGTAACAAAGCTTACCATCAGTAACACACTACGCCGCCAGGGACTCAAATCCTGCAGTGCCAGACGTGTCCCCCTGCTTAAGCCGGTACATGTCCAGGCCCATCTGAAGTTTGCTAGAGAGCATTTGGATGATCCAGAAGAAGATTGGGAGAATGTCATATGGTCAGATGAAACCAAAATATAACTTTTTGGTAAAAACTCAACTCGTCGTGTTTGGAGGACAAAGAATGCTGAGTTGCATCCAAAGACCATTATACCTACTGTGAAGCATGGGGTGGAAACATCATGCTTTGGGGCTGTTTTTCTGCAAAGGGACCAGGACGACTGATCCGTGTAAAGGAAAGAATGAATGGAGCCATGTATCGTGAGATTTTGAGTGAAAACCTCCTTCCATCAGCAAGGGCATTGGAGATGAAATGTGGCTGGGTCTTTCAGCATGACAAGGATCCCAAACACACCGCCCGGGCAACAAAGGAGTGGCTTCGTAAGAAGCATTTCAAGGTCCTGGAGTGGCCTAGCCAGTCTCCAGATCTCAACCCCATAGAAAATCTTTGGAGGGAGTTGAAAGTCTGTGTTGCCCAGCAACAGCCCCAAAACATCACTGCTCTAGAGGAGATCTGCATGGAGGAATGGGCCAAAATACCAGCAACAGTGTGTGAAAAACTTGTGAAGACTTACAGAAAACGTTTGACCTCTGTCATTGTCAACAAAGGGTATATAACAAAGTATTAAGATAAACTTTTGTTATTGACCAAATACTTATTTTCCACCATAATTTGCAAATAAATTCATAAAAAATCCTATAATGTCATTTTCTGGATTTTTTTTCTAATTTTGTCTGTCATAGTTGAATTGTACCTATGATGAAAATTACAGGCCTCTCTCATCTTTTTAAGTGGGAGAACTTGCACAATTAGTGGCTGACTAAATACTTTTTTGCCCCACTGTACACTACCTTTCAAAAGTTAGGGGTCACTTAGAAATGTCCTTGTTTTTGAAAGAAAAGCACATTTTTGAGCCCATTAAAATAACAACAAATCGATCAGAAATAAATAATTAATAAATAAATAATAATAATAATAAATAAAGTGTAGACATTGTTAATGTTGTAAATGACTATTGTAGCTGGAAAAGGCATATTTTTTAAATGTAATATCTATATAGGTGTACAGAGGCCCATTATCAGCATCCATCACTCCTGTGTTCCAATGGCACGTTACCCGCAAAACACCAGTGTCAACATCAACAGTGAAGAGGTGACTCCGGGATTCTGGCCTTCTAGGCAGAGTTGCAAACATAAAGCCATATCTCAGACTGGCCAATAAAAAAAAGATTAAGATGGGCAAAAGAACACAGACGCTGGACAGAGGAACTCTGGCTAGAAGGCCAGCATCCCGGAGTCACCTCTTCACTGTTGATGTTGAGACTGATGTTTTGTGGGTACTATTTAATGAAGCTGCCAGTTGAGGACTTGTTAGGGGTCTGTTTCTCAAACTAGAGACTAATGTACTTGTCCTCTTGCTCAGTTGTGCACCGGGGCCTCCCACTCCTCTTTCGATTCTGGTTAGAGCCAGTTTGCGCTGTTCTGTGAAGGGAGTAGTATACAGCGTTGTACGAGTTCTTCAGTTTCTTGGCAATTTCTCACATGGAATATCCGTAATTTCACAGAACAAGAATAGACTGATGAGTTTCAGAGGAAAGTTCTTTGTTTCTGGCCCTTTTGAGCCTGAAATCAAACACACAAATGCTGATGCTCCAGATACTCAACTCGTCTCAAGAAGGCCAGTTGTATTGCTTCTTTAATCAGACCAACAGTTTTCAGCTGTGCTAACGTAATTGCAAAAGGGTTTTCTAATGATCAATTAGCCTTTTTAAAATGATAAACTTGGATTAGCTAACACAATGTGCCATTGGAACACAGGAGTGATGGTTGCTGATAATGGACCTCTGTGTGATATTTAGATATTCCATTAAAAAATCTGCCGTTTCCAGCTACAATACTCATTTACAACATTAACAATGTCTACACCTTATTTCTGATCAATTGATGTTATTTTAATGGACCAAAAATGTGCTTTTCTTTCAAAATCAAGGATATTTCTAAGTGACCCCAAACCTTTGAATGGTAGTGTAGGACTGGACTTCTGTGTCCTTCCCCAGACAGTGCTCTTTCCCTTGTAAATTGTGCGAAGACTATTGCTACAGTACATTTCTAACTGTGCAATCACAATATGAATAGGAGCAGAATGCATTATTCACACAGATGTGGCCTCCCCATTGCTTAGCAACACCAACACTGCATTTGCAGGACCATGTTAGACTCCGATCTACACACTACTTGAGTGATTCTGCAATTAGTATAATCACTTGGATGAGAAAAGTCAATACCAAGATCTATGAAGTGTGTTATACATCATACAATACTCATCTTTCTTGAATACTAATTATGCACCACCGGTAAATGAAAAGTTTATTTCCAACACGCTGTATCCACGCATTTTTCACATTTGTTTTTCATTCAGAAATGATTGCTTATGCGTACATTCATGTATGTGTAAAATATTACTGTTCTTAGATTTTTTATTCATAGATTTTAGATGTGTATGAAAATGTGTTTTCTTGCAAAATGCTATACACTGAGTGTACAAAACATAAGGAACACCTTCCTAATATTGAGTTGCACCCCCTTTTACCCTCAGAACATCCTCAATTCTTTGGGGGGCATGGACTCTACAAGGTGTTGCAAGTTGACTCTTATGCTTCCCACAGTTGTGTCAAGTTGGCTGAATGTCCTTTGGGTGGTGGACCATTCTTGATACACATGGGACACAGTTGAGCATGAAAAAAACAGCAGTGTTGCAGTTCTTGACCCATACAAACCGGTGCGCCTGGCATCTACTACCATACCCTGTTCAAAGGCACTTTAATCTTTTGTCTTGCCCATTCACCTTCTGAGTGGCACACATACACAATACATGTCTCAATTGTCTCAGGAAAATCCTTCTTTAACCTGTCTCCTTCCCTTCATCTATGCTGATTGAAGTAGATTTAACAAGTAACATCAATAAGGGATCATAGCTTTCACCTGTATTCACCTGATCAGTCTTTGTCATGGAAAGAGCAGGTGTTCATAATGTTTTGTGTAGTCAGTATGTAGTCAGTGTGTAGTCCGTGTGCTGTGGCACTATCTGGATGATTTCCTGCTGTTCACCAGATGATAGTGTAATACCTGGCACTACTACGTATTTCTCTGAGAGTGATGTGGATATGTAGCATTTAGCAAAACACATGATTATTTGATTCTCTGAAATGAAACCGTCAAGTGATATGTTTCAAACAAACATATTTAACAACCCCATACCATGATTATTATATATATTTTTTAACCTTTATTTAACTAGGCAAGTCAGTTAAGAACAAATTCTTATTTTCAATGACGGCCTAGGAATAGTGGGTTAACTGCCTGTTCAGGGGCAGAACGACAGATTTGTACCTTGTCAGCTCGGGAATTTGAATTTGCAACCTTTCGGTTACTAGTCCAACGCTCTAACCACTAAGCTACCCTGCCTCAGCAGATAGTGAAAAAACACATAATTTCTTTAAGCAATTAAAGTTAATTTATCAACATTTCAGAAAATTAACACAGAGCATTTTGGAATGAAACTCTTCAAATATATAGGCTATGCCACGTATCGCACAATAAGATTAGAGTATGTTTATGGTACAATATCACGAGGAAAGGTCACGTCAAGATAAAGAAAAATACCCTCACTGAAATGTGTACAGTACTAATATTGACATTATGATAATCAGGTGCAGAAATATAAACAGGTTAAGATATCACAAGATGCCAGACTTTAAGGTGAGAGCAGTCTTCAAATAAACCAATGCATAACTTTACATTTACATGCCACATTGTTCTAAACATATTTCAGGATTTTCTCAAATGGAGGGAACTGATGTTCAAATCTAAGGTAGTCAATCATTTAAAAATATTTTACTAAAGTGATTATTAATAATTTGCTCACAATGTTATTTCCCTTCATTAAATTAATTAAGACCCATTTACACATTGGATTTAGACTCAACAAATTATCAATGGAATCATCAAATTGACGACATGCTAAAATGATGACTAAATTATTGGCTAACTATTTTCTTTAATGTAGACCCCTACCCCGATAACAGGTTGCCACTGCAGAGAATGTTCTAGGTCCTTGTATATCTTTGTAATCAGTGATTTTCAATGTGATAACACCAAAGCCATAAAACTGAGGGTCACACATTATGCTAGAACATTTGTATTGATTTAAATAGCCTTCTTTGTTTTTACAATATACAGTGGCTTCAGAAAGTATTCAGACCCCTTCACTTTTTCCACATTTTGGTACAGTAGGTTACAGCCTTATTCTAAAATATATTAAATAGTTTTCCCCCCTCATCAATCTACACACAATACCCCATAATGACAAAACAAAAACAGGATTTTATAAATGTTTGCTAATTTATAAAATATAAAAACGTAAATATCACTTTTACATAAGTATTCATTTCCTTTACGCAGTACTTTGTTGAAGCACCTTTGGCAGTGATTACAACCTCAACTCTTCTTGGGTATGACGCTATAAGCTTGGCACACCTCTATTTGAGGAGTTTCTCCCTTTCTTCTCTGCAGATCCTCACAAGTTCTGTCAGGTTGGATGGGGAGTGTTGCTGCACAGCTCTTTTCAGGTCTCTCCAGCGATGTTCATTTGGGTTCAAGTCCGGGCTCTGGCTGGGCCACTCATGGACAGTCATAGACTTGTCCCGAAGCCACTCCTGCATTGTCTTGGCTGTGTGCTTAGGGTGGTTGTCCTGTTGGAAGGTGAACCTTCTCTGTGGAGCAGGTTTTCATCAAGGATCTCTCTGTACTCTGCTCCGTTCATCTTTGCCACGATCCTGACTAGTCTTCCACCACCATGCTTCACCATATGGATGGTACCAGGTTTCCTCCAGAAGTGATGCTTGGCATTCAGGCCAAATAGTTCAATCTTGGTTTCATCAGACCAGAGAATCTTGTTTCTCATGGTATAAGAGTCCTTTAGGTGTCTAATGGCAAACTCCAAGCGAGTGGCTTAGGTCTGGCCACTCTACCATAAAGGTCTGATAGGTGGAGGGCTGCAGAGATGGTTGACCTTCTGTAAGGTTCTCCCATCTCTACAGAAATCTGACCATCAGGTTCTTGGTCAACTCCTTGACCAAAGCCCTTCTTCCCCGATTGCTCAGTTTGGCCTGGGCGGCCAACTCTAGGAAGAATATTGGCGGTTCCAAATTTCTTCCATTTAAGAATGATGGAGGCCACTGTGTTCTTTGGGACATTCAATGCTGCAAACATTTTTTGGTACCCTTCCCCAGATCTGTGCCTCGACACAATCCTGTCTCGGAGCTCTACAGACAATTCCTTCGACTTCATGGTTTGGTTTTTGCTCTGACATGCACTGTCAACTGTGGGACCTTATATTGACAGATATGTGCCTTTCTAAATCATGTCCAATCAACTGAATTTACCACAGGTGGACTCCAATCAGCTTGTAGAAAAATCTCAGTGGTGATCGATGGGAACAGGATGCACCTGAGCTCAATTTCAAGTCTCATAGCAAAAGGTCTGAATACTTATGTAAATAAGGTATTTCTGTTTTTTAATTCTTTTTTTATACATTTGCAAAAATATCTTAACATTACATTTACATTTAAGTCATTTAGCAGACGCTCTTATCCAGAGCGACTTACAAATTGGAATACTTAAAATACCTGTTTTTGCTTTGTCATTGTAGGGTATTATGAGTAGGTTGATGAAGATTTTTAAAAAATGTAATCCATTTTAGAATAAAGCTGTAATGTAACAAAATGTCGAAAAGGTTTTCAGTGAATTTATATAAATCAGGAAGCTCATCTGCATTTCCTGCAGTGAAGGAAAATTCTCAGCAACAAAATATCAAATGAAGTACATCTGTAAAACATAAAAAATTCGATATAAACAAAAACATGTATGATATTTAACTATTTGTCATTTTAGTGTGTGTTTCATGGTTGCAAAGGCAAGGAACGCAAATGCCACAACAATTCAAGAACGACCTGCCTACAATTCAGTCCAAAACTGTGAGATGAAGATGGTTTGATCATACACCTGATTCTCCCATGTGTTGAGGCCATGGATGATGGTATCAAAATCTAAAACTGCATATTTTAATGTATACTCTTGTTTGACACTACATTAGTCTAACGCTGTCAAACGTTTTGGACTGAGTCACCAATTTGATTGTTACTTTTGATTGTATCTAATGTCCCCATCTTGTGGCTACTTTGTGCACTGGTTTTATGAGCGTTTAGAAATCATCATGAAACCCTCTAGTGTCCTCTTGTGGTTCAATTCTGACAACACAGTTTGGTTTTCTGCAGGTAAAGGGAGTTTTTCCTGAAGAGATTTCATGGTGAGGAAAAACTCTTGGTCCTACTTATGACAATTCTGTGGAATAGGACGCAGGATGCCAGAACTCTGTTCCAGAACAACATGAGAGATGTATTTTATTTCTCCACACACAGCCTGAAGTGTTACGTTGAACAAAAATATAAATGCAACATACAACAATTTCAACAAATGAACTCAGCAGAACTCAGCGTTTTCAGTTCATATAAGGAAATCAGTAAATTGAAATAAATTCATTAGGCCCTAATCTATGGATTTCACATGACTGGATACGCATATGATATGCATACTGTATGTTGGTCACAGATACCAAAACAAAAGTAGGGGCATAGATCAGAAAACCAATTAGTATTTGGTGAAACCACTATTTGCCTCATGCAGCGCGACACATAAAGTTGATCAGGCTGTTGGTTGTGGCCTGTGGAATTTGTGGCCTGTTTCCCAAGTTGCTGGATATTGGCTGGAACTGGAACTCGCTGTTGTACACGTCGACCCAGAGCATCCCAAACTGTAGCTTATGCCTGCTCATACCATAACCCTCCCTGTTGACATCAGCAAACTGCTGGCCCACACGATGCCACACACACTGCCATTTGCCCGGTACAGCTGAAGTTGTGAAAAGCACACTTCTCCCGCATTCCAGTGACCATCGAAGGTGAGCATTTTACCACTGAAGTTGGTTGTGATGCCGAACTGCAGTCAGGTTAAGACCCTGGGTAGGACGACATTGAAGCAGAAGAGCTTCCCAGAGACGACTTATGACAGTTTGTGCAGAAATTCTTCGATTTCGTCAGCTGTCCGGGTGGCTGGTCTCACACAATCCCGCAGTTGGGCCAGAAGTGGAGTTCCTGGGCTGGCGTGGTTACACATGGTCTGTACATGTGAGGCCGGTTGGATGTACTGCCAAGTCCTCTAAAATGACATTGGAGGCGGCTTATGATAAGTGAAATGCTCATTACGGAAGTGGTCAGATGACCCGGATGCTACGCTACAGGACCATTTTGCTAGCACAGACTGGAATAAGTTCAGGGATTCATCCAATGGCATTGAGGAGTATACCACCTCATTCATTGGCTTCATCAATAAGTGCATCGACGACGTCGTCCCCACAGTGACCGTGCGTACATATCCCAACCAGAAGCCATGGATTACAGGCAACATCCGCATTGAGCTAAAGGCTATAGCTGTCGATTTCAAGGAGCGGGACACTAATCCGCACGCTTATAAGAAATCCCGCTTTGCCCTCAGACGAACCATCAAACAAGCAAAGTGTCAATACAGGATTAAGATTGAATCCTACTACACCGGCTCTGATGCTCGGCGGATGTGGCAGAGCTTGACAACTATTACGGACTACAAAGGGAAGCACAGCTACGAGCTGCCCAGTGACACGAGCCTACCAGATGAACTAAATCCCTTTTATGCTCGCTTCAACTCAAGCAACACTGAAGCATGCATGAGAGCACCAGCTATTCGGTATTACTGTGTGATAACGCTCTCGGTAGCCAATGTGAATTAAACCTTTAAACAGGTCAACATTCACAAAGCCGCAAGGCCAGATGGATTACCAGGACATGTACTCAAAGCATGCGAGGACCAAGTGGTAAGTGTCTTAACTGATATTTTCAACCTCTCCCTGACCGAGTCTGTAGTACCTACATGTAGCAAGCAGACCACCATAGTCCCTTTGCCCAAGAAAGCGAAGGTAACCTGTCTAAATGACTACCGCCCCGTAGCACTCACGTCGGTAGCCATGCTTTGAATGGCTGGTCATGGCTCACATCAACAGCATCCTCCCAGAAACCCTAGACCCACACCAATTTGCATATTGCCCCAACAGATCCACAGATGACACAATCTCAATAGCACTCCACATTGCCCTTTCCCACCTGGATAAAAGGAACACCTACGTGAGAATGCTGTTCATTGACTACAGCTCAGCGTTCAACACCATAGTTCCCACAAAGCTCATGACTGAGCTAAGGACCCTGGGACTAAACACCTCCCTCTGCAACTGGATCCTGGACTTCCTGACGGGCCGCCCCCAGGTGGTAAGGGTAGGCAACAACACGTCTGCCACGCTGATCCTCAACACTGGGGCCCCTCAGGGGTATGTACTTAGTCCTCTCCTGTCCTCCCTGTTCACCCACGACTGCGTGGCCAAACACGAATCCAACACCATCATTAAGTTTGCTGACGACACAACAGTGGTAGGCCTGAACACTGACAACGATGAGACAGCCTATAGCGAGGAGGTCAGAGTCCTGGCAGTGTGGTGCCAGGACAACAACCTCTCTATCAATGTGAGCAAGGCAAAGGAGCTGATTGTGGACTACAGGAAAAAGTTGGCTGAACTGGCCCCCATTAAAAGGGGCTGTATCTGAGCAGGTCGAGAGTTTCACGTTCCTTGATGTCCACATCACCACCGAATGGTCCAAACACACCAAGACAGTGGTTAAGAGGGCATGACAACATCTTTCCCCCTCAGGAGACTGAAAAGATTTGGCATGGGTCCCCAGACCACCAAAAACTTCTACAGCTGCACAATCGAGAGCATCCTGAACGGTTGCATCACCGCCTGGTATGGCAACTTCTTAGCATCTGACCGTAAGGCGCAACAGAGGGTAGTCTGTAAGGCCCAGTACATCACTGGGGCCAAGCTTCCTGCATCCAGGACCTACAGTATATAATAGGCGGTGTCAGAGGAAAGCCCAAAAAATGATCAGACACTCCAGTCACCCAAGTCATAGACTATTTTCTCTGCTACCGCATGGAAAGTGGTACCGGAGAGCCAAGTCTAGGACCAAAGGGCTCCTTAACAACTTCTACCCCCAAGTCATAAGGCTGCTGTACAATTAATCATATGGCCACCGGACTATTTACATTGACACATTCTAGAGTGGCCTTTTATTGTCCCCAGCTGTTAAATCAGCTTCTTGATATGCCGCACCTGTCAGATGGATGGATTATCTTGGCAGAGGAGAAATGTTCACTAACAGGGATGTAAACAAATTTGTTCACAAAATTTGAGAGAAATAAGCTTGTTGTGCATATGGAACATTTCTTGGATCATTTATTTCAGCTCATGAAACATGGGACCAACACTTTACATGTTGCGTTTATATTTTTGTTCAGTATGTATGCACATTGTCATAATGATACAATTACACTTATGTCTTTGAATTCAGACATGTATTGTTCTTGTACCTGCTTATTGAAGTTATTGTATAGGCCAAATAACAAGCAACATATTTGTATCATAACATATTGTTTCATGTAGTAATGTTATTCTAAATGTGTTCATAATTCAATAACTCATCGATTTTAATGTATTCACCCACTCATATCTTTTGATTGATTTAGACTGATTAGCCACACACAGTGCAAGCGCTCTATTGTACTAGAGTGGAATGAAAGAACTGGCAATCTGCTCCATACCTCACAGGGAGACTATATTCCCACAATTGTCAATTTCATGGTTGATGGATTATAATTACTAGGCAGGAGACAAAAAGTGAAACATGATCTGAGCTGAGAGGGACACCTTTGGCCTCTAGGCATGCCGCTCACTGATTTGTCTGTGTGTTCTCCCCATCAGTGGTGTGATGGTATGATCTGGGTGAAATCTTGACACTTCAGACACAGGCATGCTCAGATAGTCCTGCCTGCAGAGTGTGAGAGCAGGGTCAAAAACATAGATCGGTGTCCATAGATCGGCTTTGGATTCTCTGGTTCGCTGTAAAAATCACTCATTTGTAAAATGTAAGGGGTAGAACATGATTTCCAACAGATCACTGCCAAAAGGAAATCCCACACCCAACCATCGTCACATAGTATATGAGCCTTGCACAGTGCTACAGAGGCATGACACTCATATGCAGTTGCTCCTATCATACACTAGATGGTGGAGTCGTTCTGCTTAAGTATGTAGAGCAGGTGAGACCATGGCTCATATCCACAAACCGTCTCAGAGTAGGAGTGCTGATATAGGATCTGTCCATATCATCTTATTTACTATGATCTAAAAGGCTAAACTGATTCTAGATCAGCTCTCCTACTCTGAGATGCTTTGTGGATACGGGCCCTGATCTGAGTGGTGGTTGTGAAGAACACTCCAAAAATATTTGTATAGTACATTTTTGGTGTCGGTGACAGTCTGTGTCACGACGAGATTGTAATGTGAGAGACAGATTGATTGATTTAGCAGAGTGGCACAACTCAATGGGTGATCATGTTTTAAAATCGAAAATATATTTCAGAGAATTTGTCATACAAGTCATCGTTTAGTTTCACACAATATTTGAAAATTCATTTCAGTTTCTGATTGATTACACATAAAACCACTTGGATGAATCACACAATATAGTATTACACAAATGCAATATACAATATTCCGATCTGTTGTCTATGTTCCATTTATTGCAAACCTGTCTCCTCTTGCTCTGAGCCACCCTGAGAACACAGTGTGGTGGCCTGCTGGTGGAGGTAGATAAGGTTTAGTTTTCAGAGGGATTTGGGAGGCAGACTGAACAAGCTCTGCTGATCCATTGTGGAGATTGAATCAGGTGTTGGGATTTAACACAACACTTGAACATCAGTACAATCCTCCAGCGACGTCTTTAGACTGTGCGTTTCTGTATAATTGTGACACAAGTGTACTGCTTTTAACAAGTCTGTCTGGTGGCAGCTTCCTGAATGTCTTTCTTTAACAGGTTGAATAAATGGTTACTTCAATGTGCTAAAAGGATTCTGGACAATGCCTTTGATAAAGTTCCACTTTTATGTATGCTCAGTCATTGTGGTATGCTGGTGGTTGCATTACAGTATTTCCACAAAATGAAAAAGGTAAAGCTAAGACCACGAAACCGCAAGGGAATTTCTACAAACAACAGACAATTCTGTTCTTCATCGAAGTACCAAGTAGTATTCATGCATCCTCAGTTAAACCTTCATAAGCACCCTGACCACTATGCAGATGACAAGGTGAACCCTTGGGTTGGGGTCGCTTCAATTTATATTCCTGTCAATTCATAAAGTAAACAAAATTCCAATTCCACATGTTCCTCATTGAAGATAATTGGAATTTCTTATTACATTTTCTCTTTTTTCTCCCCAATTCCATGATATCCGGTTACAATTACAATCTTGTCTCGTCGCTGAAACTCCTCAGCAGGCTTGGGAGAGGCGAAGGTCGAGTCATGCATCCTCCGAAACATGACATGCTTCCCCCGCAACATGACACGCCAAACCGTGCTTCTTAACACCCGCCCGCTGAACCCGGAAGCCAGCTTCACCAATGAGCCAGAGAAAACACAGTTCAACTGATGACTGAAGTGAGCCTTCCCTCCACAAGGAGTCTCTAGAGCGCAATGAGCCAAGTTAAGCCCCAGGCCAATGACCCAGGCAACGCTGGGACAATTGTGCACCGCCCTATGGGACTCTAGATATTAGATATATCTAGGGTCCCATGGATATTATATATTTTTGTCAGATGTTACTATGGTATAATTACAAGCATTTCATAAGTTTCAAAGGCTTTAATTGACAATTACATGAAGTTGATGCAAAGAGTCAATATTTGCAGTGTTGACCCTTCTTTTTCAAGACCTCTGCAATCATCCCTGCAATGCTGTCAATTAACGTCTGGGCCACATCCTGACTGAAGGCAGCCCATTCTTGCATAATCAATGCTTGGAGTTTGTCAGAATTTGTGGATTTTTGTTTGTCCACCCGCCTCTTGAGGATTGACCACAAGTTCTCAATGTTATTAAGGTCTGGGGAGTTTCCTGGCCATGGACCCAATATATCCATATTTTG
This sequence comes from Oncorhynchus nerka, assembly GCF_034236695.1. NCBI lineage: Eukaryota > Metazoa > Chordata > Actinopteri > Salmoniformes > Salmonidae > Oncorhynchus > Oncorhynchus nerka. The sequence goes on along the minus strand of NC_088424.1, from coordinate 22,527,652 downwards.
TTCCCTGAGCCACTTAGTTATCCCTTTTGCCTTATGGCAAGGTGCTCCATCATGCTGGAAACGGCATTGTTCGTCACCAAACTATTCCTGGATGGTTGGGAGAAGTTGCTCTCAGAGGATGTGTTGGTACCATTATTTTTTCATGGATGTGTTCTTAGGCAACATTGTGAGTGAGTCCACTCCCTTGGCTGAGAAGCAACCCCACACATGAATGGTTTCAGGATGCTTTACTGTTGGCATGACACAGGACTGATGGTAGTGCTCACCTTGTCTTCTCCGGACAAGCTTTTTTCCGGATGCCCCAAACAATCGGAAAAGGGATTCATCAGAGAAAATTACTTTACCCCAGTCCTCAGCAGTCCAATCCCTGTACATTTTGCAGTAAACGAGAGAATCACTGACATTATGTCAGGTGATCCTTTTGGGGCAGGGCTGAATTGCAGTGGAAATGATTTTTGGGGATTCAGTTAATTTGCATGGCAAAGAGGGACTTTGCAATTAATTGCAATTCATCTGATCACTCTTCATAACATTCTGGTGTAAATGCAAATTGCCATCATACAAACGGAGGCAGCAGACTTTGTGAAAATTAATATTTGTGTCATTCTCAAAACTTTTGGCCATGACTGTACTTCCTGAATTGACTGGAATTGAAATGGAATTGACCCCAACCCTGGTAGGAACCCTCAAAAAGAGGCTGTAGTTCCCTTGGGGATGTCACCTGCTGTGGGAACAAAGGGCACAATACTGCTGTGATGCATGTTTTACATCCACCTCTCTCTCTACATTCTCTAACCACACGTTCAATATTTACCATTCTGGAAGAGACAGCCTAACGTTTGAGCATAGACATACCACCAACCCACAATCCCTTTTACCATATCCCATATGCTCAGTACGTCGGGTAGTCCGTTATTTTTGATTGCCCTACTACAGCAAGCTGACACAAACTCCAAGATAGCGCACTGTACAGTGTAACTGTAACTAGATTACATTTACATTTAAGTCATTAGATGTCATATATTTTTACTGACATAGCTATCTGAGACAAATTCAACATAGTAGAAGTTTATATTTTCCTCCTGCTAGGTTAGTTCACATTAGAAAAGAAAACGTTTAAAAGAACACTTTGGGTTTTATGTTTGATGAGGGAACTTTTATATTTAGCCTCTGATTAGCTGTATAATATAATCCAATTCAATTCCCAGACGTTCAGTTGGGGTGAAAAACTGCCTTGCTCCAAAATCTGCAGGCACTCGCTGTCACTACACACCACACAGAACCCCACTAGTAATATGACTTTGCCACCAGGAAATAACCCTGATGTGAAACTTTCTTCAGTCGTCCTTTAGGGCTAGTGGGGGCCCAATAATTAGTCATTAGCATTGAGACAGATAGCTGAGCGTGATGATAGTCTCACTCTCATTTCCCAATCGCAGAATCTGCCATGGAATTTAATTATGCCTACATGAGGCCTAATGGAGCTTCCGTCTGAGCATATACTGAAAGTAATTAAAATGTAACTGAGACATGCTTAAAAGTTAATCACAGATATCAGGACTTCATCCTAAATGTATCATGGATAAAAAAGCAAGTCACGGAAGGTGGGTCAGATGTGGGGTGTCAGAAAGAGAATATTAAATTAGAGGAAGAAATGGTGCAGTCAACAGTGAACTTAGGCTATCCAATACCTGCACTACACCCATCCATCAAATGCTCAGGCCATATTCTCTCTGCTATGGGTATATTGTGGATTTATTCAAATGTTTCTTGTGAAAGTTGGTTATGTTGAAAGTGTAGGATCATAACATCATAATGAGGTTTCGTGAATTTACATTCTTTCCACCTCTTAACCTTATGAAATAACGTCTGAATGATTCCATGATACTGCCCCTACACAGTCAGTGTGGATGCCAGAGTGGACAGCATTTGTATGCAAAGCAATGGATCCGGGTAGTCCCCTGTGGAGCCTAACTGCTCATCTCATCTGTGAAAGTGTAAGTATTTCTATTGATCAGTGAAGGGAATTAAAATACACCGCCTTGCAGTCTGCTACAGCACAGCAGCGTGCGTGGCCCAGTGCAACGCAGACACCTCCTGTGCTTTAGCACTTGGAAGCTGGTTCTCTCTGCAGTATTTAATGCATTTAATGCAGTATCAAACAATACCTACACCCTGCAGTTTCTTAGCTCAACCTACATGCAGGTTACTGTAAGAAGCAGAGGAGGAGCAGGCAATGCAAGACTGCATAGTAGCCTATACAGTGTTGCAGAGTACTGCTGGATCCGATCAGTCAATAATGAAGTCACAACAAAACTGCTCACTGTATAAAATTCCGGCACTTCATTTATACATTGCCATTATACACTTTGGACTGTTGCTTCAGAGTGTATAAGTGCATCTACTTATACCATTTCCTTTAAAGACATGCAATCAAAAATATCCTAAGTGGAACATGAAAGCACATAGGATACAAGAGTTAAGCGTCTGAGACTTTTAATGTGACGATCGCTCCCATATAGTGTTCTTTCAGCGTCTCCAGGTTTCCCGTGGAGACATTGTAGGTGGTCATGGCAGGCTCCAATAGAACAACTGGCATTTGGAAGCCCCCCTGATGTGCATTTGATACAGTCAAGGATGAAATTGTTCATACTAATGGAACCGCTTTTTTTCTTTTCTGGCGAAATGTTAATCATGTACAAAAGTGGTCCACTCTCTGAAATGTCAATCCAATACTTTCCATTACCCTCCATAATTAAGAACTTGTTATGGATTTTTCTTTTCCCAGCACTCAAGATATCCCAGCTAAATTCTTCTTAGTGCAGTTAGTGTAGTTCATCATTTGGTTTCCTTCTGATATCGATTCAGACCTCTCTTGTTCCCTTAGGAGACCCATCAGTCCTCCTTAGACATAAGAGACAACAGGGGGAAAAATGTGTAAAGATAGCAAAAGATAGCAACATTTTATACACTTACTGCACCACCTGGCAGAATTGATTTTGTAAAGTTGCTTTCATCAACTTTCAGGAAGTTACAGTAGTGAAGAGAGAGCGAGAGACAGAGAGAGAGAGAGAGAGAGAGAGAGAGAGAGAGAGAGAGAGAGAGAGAGAGTGTAAACTACAACACTTTCATGATAATGAGATCAATTACGTTGCTTCATTGCATTGCATCCTTCCGTTCCCCATCGATTCCTTAGACATTTCTCTTTGAAGTTGTTGCCGCTCAGTTTCCAGAGCCATTCTGGTATTTGTCCTTGACTTCACTGAGGTATGTACATGGTAAAACAATCCCAGGGGTTGGAATGAAAACAAAATCTGGAATCCTTTGAAGGCTGTTTGAATCACATTTTTGGATTTCGCACAAAACTAAAATAATGATTTTTGTCTCCTTCTCTTTACCTCCCATCTTCTTTTATGTCAGACATACAATAGGCTGAGAATGGCAATGGACCTTTTAGTTTAGGTATTAGCAGAGAGCCACTATAATCCTGTATTAAAAGATAATTGATGTTTGTTATTTTCTGTTTATACAATGTTTAGACTAGAGCAGTCTGTGTAAACTACGTACAGGCAGAACTCAAATCATAATCAAAGTTTATTGGTCGAATACACAGATTTGCAGATGTTATCGCAGGTGCAGCGAAATGCTAGTGTCTAGCTAGCAGTGTGTACAGCCTGATATCAATGAGCTCATATCAGTCAAAGGTACAGGTATCATCAATCTTTCCAGGCAATGGCCAAACAAAGTGTTAAGATTTGTATCAGATAGACAACATCCAATGTTAGAAACCTAGCCTTTGGCTATTTGTAGTCTGGTTTAGAACCATTTTACATTACCCTTTGAAATATCTGAGGCTGCTATTGTGATGTATCTCTGAGCCTGCTATTGTGATGTATCTCTGAGGCTGCTATCGTGATGTATCTCTGAGCCTGCTATTGTGATGTATCTCTGAGCCTGCTATTGTGATATATTCCTGAGCCTGCTATTGTGATGTATTCCTGAGCCTGCTATTGTGATGTATCTCTGAGCCTGCTATTGTGATGTATCTCTGCGCCTGCTATTGTGATGTATCTCTGAGCCTGCTATTGTGATGTATCTCTGAGGCTGCTATTGTGATGTATCTCTGAGGCTGCTATTGTGATGTATCTCTGAGGCTGCTATTGTGATGTATTCCTGAGCCTGCTATTGTGATGTATTCCTGAGCCTGCTATTGTGATGTATTCCTGAGCCTGCTATTGTGATGTATCTCTGAGCCTGCTATTGTGATGTATCTCTGCGCCTGCTATTGTGATGTATCTCTGAGCCTGCTATTGTGATGTATCTCTGAGGCTGCTATTGTGATGTATCTCTGAGGCTGCTATTGTGATGTATCTCTGAGGCTGCTATTGTGATGTATTCCTGAGCCTGCTATTGTGATGTATTCCTGAGCCTGCTATTGTGATGTATTCCTGAGGCTGCTATTGTGATGTATCTCTGAGCCTGCTATTGTGATGTATCTCTGAGCCTGCTATTGTGATGTATCTCTGAGCCTGCTATTGTGATGTATCCCTGAGCCTGCTATTGTGATGTATCTCTGAGCCTACTATTGTGATGTATATCTGAGCCTGCTATTGTGATGTATCTCTGAGCCTGCTATCGTGATGTATCTCTGAGCCTGCTATTGTGATGTATCTCTGAGCCTGCTATTGTGATGTATCTCTGAGGCTGCTATCGTGATGTATCCCTGAGGCTGCTATCGTGATGTATCCCTGAGCCTGCTATTGTGATGTATCTCTGAGCCTGATTTGTGATGTATTCCTGAGCCTGCTATTGTGATGTATCTCTGAGCCTGCTATCGTGATGTATCTCTGAGCCTGCTATTGTGATGTATCTCTGAGCCTGCTATTGTGATGTATCTCTGCGCCTGCTATTGTGATGTATCTCTGAGCCTGCTATTGTGATGTATCTCTGAGGCTGCTATTGTGATGTATCTCTGAGGCTGCTATTGTGATGTATCTCTGAGGCTGCTATTGTGATGTATCTCTGAGGCTGCTATCGTGATGTATCCCTGAGGCTGCTATCGTGATGTATCCCTGACCCTGCTATTGTGATGTATCTCTGAGCCTGATTTGTGATGTATTCCTGAGGCTGCTATTGTGATGTATCTCTGAGCCTGCTATTATGATGTATCTCTGAGCCTGCTATTGTGATGTATCTCTGAGGCTGCTATCGTGATGTATCCCTGAGGCTGCTATTGTGATGCATCCCTGAGCCTGATTTGTGATATATCTCTGAGCCTGCTATCGTGATGTATCCATGAGCCTGATTTGTGATGTATTCCTGAGGCTGCTATTGTGATGTATCCATGATCTTGATTTGTGATGTATTCCTGAGGCTGCTATTGTGATGTATCTCTGAGGCTGCTATTGTGATGTATCTCTGAGCCTGCTATTGTGATGTATCTCTGAGCCTGCTATTGCGATGTATCTCTGAGCCTGCTATTGTGATATATCTCTGATCCTGCTATTGTGATGTATCTCTGAGCCTGCTATTGTGATGTATCTCTGAGCCTGCTATTGTGATGTATCACATGTGATCTCTCCATTATTGATTTTTTTTTCTACATTTATTTATAATAATCCATAAGTGTTCATATTTGCTCATATTGGTCCCCCACAGGAAGCTAACCCACAATCCTGGCGTTGTAAGTGCCATGCTCTACCAACTGAGCCACACAGGACTGGGGCTGGGCAGGTGCTGTCTTCTTGTCATAGCGTCAGTGTCCATCAAAGACCCCACCAGCATTCTGTCTGAACCACGTGACTTGCTCCTGTGCCTCCCTCCCTCCCTCCCTCTCTCACCTAGTGTGGAGACAAGCCAGAGAGTAATCCTTCTGATTCCTCCCCCAGATGCACCTGTGTCTGTTTGTGTTCAGGCCAAGCACCCAGAAAACCCTGTACAGTGCACTCGCTTCCATATCAAAGAGCCAAAGCCCCCTCAGAGAAGGCTACTACTACCTAAAGATTCCCTGTAATCAACAATGTGCAGATCATTTGAACTATTGCCCTCGCCTAGATCTGCAATAACTTCATTGGAGAAGTTGAGCGTGAGAAATAGCACTAATATGATGCCTGACTGCACACGCTGCTGCAAAAATACTTAATTATGTGAGATAAAATTGTGCACATCCCGTATAGTACATCTTAGTGGCTCGTATACCTTTCTGCACTTCTGTACATTCTACTTTGATCATTGAAAATATGTATACAGCAGAAACATCTTGCCCACCCAGATGGTGTTTATGGTATCGATAGATGTTTTCCTCAGCCAGGGTGCCTTAGGGATGTGTGAGGATTATGCAAAGGTTTACTGCGGTGTCAAACTTGTCAAGATCATGAGGTCCATTTGTGCTTCAAACAGCCCACCCCAGGGTATTCCATATGATGGGGAAAGGAATGTGGGTGTTGATGAATGGAATTCACAGATTGAGTATGACGGTTGGAATACAAACAATCCTCAAATGAATTACCTCGCTGAAGACTGATGGCATGGCAGAGTCAACATGTAACAGCAACATATTTTCTCTGGAATGGTGGGCCAGACCCAATTATTTAATTTAGCATTTGCTTAACATCCTTATCATTTATCGCCCTCCAGGTTCCCTCGGAGAGTTCATCAATGAGCTTGATGCCTTGATAAGCTCCTTTCCTGAGGACGGCTCACCTCTCACAGTTCTGGGCGACTTTAACCTCCCCACGTCTACCTTTGACTCATTCCTCTCTGCCTCCTTCTTTCCACTCCAACCTCTTTTGACCTCACCCTCTCACCTTCCCCCCCTACTCACAAGGCAGGCAATACGCTCGACCTCATCTTTACTAGATGCTGTTCTTCCACTAACCTCATTGCAACTCCCCTCCAAGTCTCCGACCACTACCTTGTATCCTTTTCCCTCTCGCTCTCATCCAACACTTCCCACACTGCCCCTACTCGGATGGTATCGCGCCGTCCCAACCTTCGCTCTCTCTCCCCCGCTACTCTCTCCTCTTCCATCCTATCATCTCTTCCCTCTGCTCAAACCTTCTCCAACCTATCTCCTGATTCTGCCTCCTCAACCCTCCTCTCCTCCCTTTCTGCATCCTTTGACTCTCTATGTCCCCTATCCTCCAGGCCGGCTCGGTCCTCCCCTCCCGCCTCCGTGGCTCGACGACTCATTGCGAGCTCACAGAACAGGGCTCCGGGCAGCCGAGCGGAAATGGAGGAAAACTCGCCTCCCTGCGGACCTGGCATCCTTTCACTCCCTCCTCTCTACATTTTCCTCCTCTGTCTCTGCTGCTAAAGCCACTTTCTACCACTCTAAATTCCAAGCATCTGCCTCTAACCCTAGGAAGCTCTTTGCCACCTTCTCCTCCCTCCTGAATCCTCCTCCCCCTCCCCCTCCCTCTCTGCAGATGACTTCGTCAACCATTTTGAAAAGAAGGTCGACGACATCCGATCCTCGTTGCTAAGTCAAACGACACCGCTGGTTCTGCTCACACTGCCCTACCCTGTGCTCTGACCTCTTTCTCCCTCTCTCTCCAGATGACATCTCGCGTCTTGTGACGGCCGGCCGCCCAACAACCTGCCCGCTTGACCCTATCCCCTCCTCTCTTCTCCAGACCATTTCCGGTGACCTTCTCCCTTACCTCACCTCGCTCATCAACTCATCCCTGACCGCTGGCTACGTCCCTCCCGTCTTCAAGAGAGCGAGAGTTGCACCCCTTCTGAAAAACCTACACTCGATCCCTCCGATGTCAACAACTACAGACCAGTATCCCTTCTTTCTTTTCTCTCCAAAACTCTTGAACGTGCCGTCCTTGGCCAGCTCTCCCGCTATCTCTCTCAGAATGACCTTCTTGATCCAAATCAGTCAGGTTTCAAGACTAGTCATTCAACTGAAACTGCTCTTCTCTGTATCACGGAGGCACTCCGCACTGCTAAAGCTAACTCTCTCTCCTCTGCTCTCATCCTTCTAGACCTATCGGCTGCCTTCGATACTGTGAACCATCAGATCCTCCTCTCCACCCTCTCCGAGTTGGGCATCTCCGGCGCGGCCCATGCTTGGATTGCGTCCTACCTGACAGGTCGCTCCTACCAGGTGGCGTGGCGAGAATCTGTCTCCTCACCACGCGCTCTCACCACTGGTGTCCCCCAGGGCTCTGTTCTAGGCCCTCTCCTATTCTCGCTATACACCAAGTCACTTGGCTCTGTCATAACCTCACATGGTCTCTCCTATCATTGCTATGCAGACGACACACAATTAATCTTCTCCTTTCCCCCCTCTAATGACCAGGTGGCGAATCGCATCTCTGCATGTCTGGCAGACATATCAGTGTGGATGACGGATCACCACCTCAAGCTGAACCTCGGCAAGATGGAGCTGCTCTTCCTCCCGGGAAGGACTGCCCGTTCCATGATCTCGCCATCACGGTTGACAACTCCATCGTGTCCTCCTCCCAGAGCGCTAAGAACCTTGGCGTGATCCTGGACAACACCCTGTCGTTCTCAACTAACATCAAGGCGGTGGCCCGTTCCTGTAGGTTCATGCTCTACAACATCCGCAGAGTACGACCCTGCCTCACACAGGAAGCGGCGCAGGTCCTAATCCAGGCACTTGTCATCTCCCGTCTGGATTACTGCAACTCGCTGTTGGCTGGGCTCCCTGCCTGTGCCATTAAACCCCTACAACTCATCCAGAACGCCGCAGCCCGTCTGGTGTTCAACCTTCCCAAGTTCTCTCACGTCACCCCGCTCCTCCGCTCTCTCCACTGGCTTCCAGTTGAAGCTCGCATCCGCTACAAGACCATGGTGCTTGCCTACGGAGCTGTGAGGGGAACGGCACCTCAGTACCTCCAGGCTCTGATCAGGCCCTACACCCAAACAAGGGCACTGCGTTCATCCACCTCTGGCCTGCTCGCCTCCCTACCACTGAGGAAGTACAGTTCCCGCTCACGACGCCAGGACAGCGGAGTCAATCACCACCTTCCGGAGACACCTGAAACCCCACCTCTTTAAGGAATACCTAGGATAGGATAAAGTAATCCTTCTCACCCCCTTAAAAGACTTAGATGCACTATTGTAAAGTGGCTGTTCCACTGGATGTCATAAGGTGAAAGCACCAATTTGTAAGTCGCTCTGGATAAGAGCGTCTGCTAAATGACTTAAATGTAATGGAAATGTATGTAAATGTACATTTTAGTTATTTAGCAGACGAAACAGGAACAATTAGGGTTAAGTGCCTTGTTCAAGGGCACATCGAAGGATTTTTCGCCTAGTTAGACCAGCAACCTTTTAGTTACTGGCCCAACACTCCCGCTAGGCTACCTGCTGCCTAGTTTCTACCACTGTATTCGGTTAGGAACACAATCATTCTACGTAAGTGTGTCTTATTAGATCATAGAAAGCCATGATAATTATAAATGTTAATTTTCATGAATTATAGCTTAATATACCATATATTTTCAGGTGGTTCTGTCAGTTGTTCAACAAAATGATGGAGAAACACAACATTCCCCAAGACACAGTGACCACCCCTGTATCTCCAGAGAAAGGATAGTGTTTCCCTCTCATCCATCAATAATGATGGCCAATTATGTAGTTCATTATGTCTGATACCAGCAGTCATGTCTATCAGAGCATGGAGAATGTCTATGCCTTAGCTCCTGCACCACTGTAGCTGTCAAACGCAGCATGGGAAATTACAGCACACCGGCCCTGGTCTGTGTAGTAGAACAGCTCATCACTGTTTGATTCCCCCAACTATTTATGCAGAGGGGGACCAAACGCCATGTGACATTCTGCATTCGTTTACGGTCTACTTTTGTAGCTATTAGCACGTCTAATCAATTTTGCACAATAGGAGGGTGTGTAGCTACAGTGTACAGCGCAGTCTGAAAGAAAATGATAGAAATTCTTCATGTTTTTCCAGCCAGACAGGATTCAGGAGCAACAGTAGCTTGTCTTATGAGAGAGAGGGAGGTAAAGTGACAGGTGCTGTAAAGCACTATACATTTCTAAATTCCCCTAGGTAAACAAACTCAGAAACCCTGACTATTTTAAGCTTGTGGCAACAATGACAAGTTCTGTTCAATGCAGAAGTGAATTTCTATAGGATTTATAACACCTCGCCTTTATCAAGCTAAACATTTGTTTTGGCTTTAGATTTTATTTTCTACATTAATGATTTAACAGTAGGCCTATTAAAATAATGGATACTTTTATACTGATTGGAGCTTATGAAACAGCCACTAGAGCAGTAGAATGGCAGGGAAGCTGGATCTCAAGTCCAAATGGAATTGTGCAAAGATGAAAAAGAGCAAAAGTACATTATTTCCTGCAATAATTATGTTCACTTCCTAAATGTCAGTATCTTGAATGCTAATTAAGAGTAGCATTAGCATTGGTTGTTAAGTCCAAATCACACAGTCTGCTTTCATGTTTTACGGAGAGAGGGTACAGTCGATGACTGGTATCGGGGCTTCATTCTACTATCTTCATTGGGATGGATGGACATACTGAAATAAAACATAGGTATGCTTTTTACATGTAGCTACAGTATTTGTTTAGTTTCTCCTCGACATTGAATGATAACCCGCCAACATCCAATCGGTGACAACTATTCCGTAGCCTACATGTAATGTAGTCTCTAACTGTAACAGCTGTAACAGTATTTTTCATGGCCAAATGAATACAATCATTAATTGATGAGGGAGTATATAGCATCAGATAACACTGAGACACAGGATGTATTTGAGTATATTGACTGGGACTTACCAGGATTTCCCCTTTATCATTGGCTCTGTTGATCCGACAACTTTAAAACAAAATTGTCATAGCAGTTCATTGGGTGCGTTTCCTTTTTCCTTTGTGGGACGTAAGTAATCAAATTTGTGATGGTGGCCGCAGAGATGCTATTTACCCTCCATAGCCTTTAAACATCCTTCTCTGATAGAATGCAATTATATAGTAATGCATTATTCATCATTTCGCCACCACTATGGCAACAAAATGATTATCTATGTTGGGGTCACAGTTGTTTTCAAAAAGGAATAAGTACACACACATCTCCCCTAATTACCTTGCTGTGAATAAGTGGCACAATAAGAATGTTTGCAATGCAGCATATATTGTACGTGTATTATTGTAGGTGGGTGTGGAATGGTGTTATGGACTGCATGGCTGTACTGTCATATTCACAACTGTGACAGACGTGGGAGTCACATGTTAACATTTCAATGGGATGTATAAGACGATGTGAGTAAATGGACGAGCTCTGACTTGATGACCTTTCTTCCTGTGTCATGTGTATCATCAGAAAGTTAAACATAGATTCATATGGTCTGCAATTCAAATGAGATTTCCCCTCATCGCCTGTTATTATAAAGACATTAAGGAGCGGTTTATTGTTCCTTTATTTATGGAGCCGGGCTCTCGTGGGAATTGATCAAGTCTGAGCAGGAAACAAGACTGTTTCACAACTGGTTTATAAATCCCAGCTCCAAAATCAAAAGCTGTACACCAAAGCATTTGGATCCAATTATCATCCATAGAATTGTGTTGTTTCCCAATTAAAAGTTGATCTGCTCCTGTGATGTAGTTTTTCTTCTCGTGCACCAATTTACATTGGTTAACTTAAGAAAGAGTTGAAAGACCTCGGAAGGTTACTGTAGTACTTCAAGACTGTGGGGTCAGCAAGCATAATGATAAGAACAGGGTCCGCATTTATAAAGCGTCTCAGAGTTGGAGTGCTGATCTAGAATCAGTTTAGCCTTTTATAGATCATAATGACTACAATCATACGGACAGAGAGGACGTGATCAAAGATCAGCACTCCAACTCTGAGTTGCTTTATGAAAACTGACCCAGATACTTACCACAACGGTACCAAGGAGACTCCTGTGGGGCCAGACACATTATACAATATGACACAAGACTTGCACGTAAATTCACTTATCTGAAATCACTGCACTTTATTCATCAATAAAAATATACACTTGGGAAAATCGTTTTTTTTATACCAACTTCATGATTTGTTTTTCTAAAAATATTTAAATAGTTTCCTCCACTCCACTTGACAGAGACCAGTGTTAAATGACAGTCAATTCCACACAAAAAAGGAACAAGTTGTACAACTCAAATAGCTTTGTATCGCTAGGTTAACCTTAAACTGGTTAGAAGAGGAGAGATGTTTTACATTAGGGGGTTATGGTCTGTTCTGTCTCAGAGAGTTCTGTCCCAAACAGTCTGGCCTGCATGTGGCCCTCCGGCTCCCAGTCCTCCAGGTCACTGTAGCTGAGTTCAGGGGGCAGGACCTGGGCCAGCCCCAGAGAGCTGACTGACCCCGTGGGTGAGCCGCAGCCCTCATACGCGTACGTCTGGAGGGAGTCATAGGGCGGTCCGCTGGTGTCCTTGTCAGCGTCTACTACTCTCTGTCTGATGACGTGGTGCATGTCCTCTGTGTCGAGCAGCACAAGGGACGGACTCTGGGGCCCGCAGGCCACCAGCCACCCCTCCTCCCCAGACCTTACCTCCCGCCGCAGCCTCCTCTGTTCTGCCCCGGGGGTTCCGCAGCGCTGCAATGTCAAACGCCTCCGTATCCTCCTCGCCACCGCCCTCATCATCGTAGGTGACCACGTTCTCCCGGATGTCCTCCTCAGAGATGATCAACGGCTCCTTCTTGCCCTTTTTGCTCCGCAGGAGGACAAATAGCACCACGATGGCTACAGTACAGGACATGTCAGAGGAGAGGGGACAAGACCACAGCAACTTACAATATGTCATTACACTGCACCAGTCTAAAGGTTCAAAACACACACCTGATTCTCTGATGGCAACGACCTGCAAAGTGATTTGAGAGTGGACTTGTGGCCTTCTGCTGCAAGAAACAAATCAGCCAGAGGTACTCCTTCAGCTGGTGTGAAGCCTTTCATTATTTCTACCTCTAGGCAAGATAGAGCCGCCTCTCTCTCACTGTCTCTGTCTCTGTCTTTCTCTTTCTCTTTCTCTTTCTCTTTCTCTTTCTCTTTCTTTCTCCCTCCCTCTCTTTCTCTCTCCCATATCTCCTCTCCTCCACGTGCCCCCTACCTCCCACCTCCTTCGACTTCTCTTGTCTCTTACCCAGCAGGATGATGATGCAAAGCAGAATTGCGATAAAGGCCCCGGTGCTCAGGCCAGCTGTGGAGAGGAAGGCCGGGACTTGGCAGGTCCTCACCCTGTTGCTGCTGCTACTGCTGCTACCTCCTCTCTGGCAGACACACACTCGGAGGGTCAGGGTGGAGGTGCTGCTCAGGACGGGCTCCCCCCCGTCCCTGACAACCACAGGAAGCTGGTAGAGATCCTGCTCCGCCTGGCTGAACTGACGCCTCCGTGCCACGATGCTGGCAGTGTTGTCTGGAGTGGAATGACAAGAGGTTGAAAATACACTGGATGTATTGTATTGACAAAAAGCCATTATAAGACTTGATACAGACATGACTCCAAATGCAGAGTATTTTTCCGTTAAAGCCAAAGAACAACACAAATGGAGCACACATTTTCTTTAAATTCAGTAAATAAATAGGGTAATATGATACATTCTATTCCACACGGAGTGTACAAAACATTAAGAACACCTGCTCTTTCCATGACATAGACTGACCAGGTGAATCCAGGTGAAAGCTATGATCCCTTACTGATGTCACTTGTTAAATTCACTTCAATCAGTGTAGATGAGGAGGAGAAGACAGGTTAAATAATGATTTTTTAAGCCTTTTGAGACATGGATTGTGTATGTCTGCCATTCAGATGGTGAATGGGCAGACAAAAGATTGAACAGGGTATGGCAGTAGGTGCCAGGCACACTGGATTGTGTCAAGAACAACAAGGCTGCTGGGTTTTTCCACACTCAACAGTTTCCTGTGTGTATCAAGAATGGTACACAACCCAAAAGACATCCAGCCAACTTTTTTAAATTTGATCAGGTAAGTTGACTGAGAACACATTCTCATTTACAGCAACAACCTGGGGAATGGTTACAGGAGGGGGATGAATGAGCCAATTGTAAACAGGGGATTATTAGGTGACTGTGATGGTTTGAGGGCCAGATTGGTTAATTTAGCCAGGACACCAGGGTTAACACCCCTACTCTTACAATAAGTGCCATGGGATCTTTAATGACCTCAGAGAGTCAGGACACCTGTTTAACATCCCATCCGAAAGATGGCACCCTACACAGGGCAGTGTCGCCAATCACTGGGGTATTGGGATATTTTTTTAGACCAGAGGAAAGAGTGCCTTGTACTGGCCCTCCAACACCACTTCCAGCAGCATCTGGTCTCCCATCCAGGGACTGACCAGGACCAACCCTGCTTAGCTTCAGAAGCAAGCCAGAAGTGGTATGCAGGGTGGTATGCTGCTGGTTGACACAACGGTGGGTAGCATTGGAGTCAACATGAGCCAGCATCCTTGTGGAACACTTTGGAAGCCTTGTAGAGTCCATGCCCTGATGAATTGAGGCTGTTCTGAGGGCAAAGGGGGGTGCAACTCAATATTCGGAAGGTGCTCCTAATGTTTGGTATACTCAGTGTGTATTATATACATTTGTATTTATTTAGGTTATCCTTTGATATACTTTCCCAAAATACACCATCTAAAGGAACTGGCCATGACCTGTTTATACTTCTGAAATCACATACGCAACAACAGAGAACAGAAAAATACAGAAAACCAGCACAACCTATCCCTGAGATATGAGGAGTGTTCTCCAACATTGCAGAGGATGCCCATAGTTCTCCACTCATTCCCGCTGCTATCTATAAGAAAGGACTGGGAACAGATAGCGAGTGCCTCTTCAGGCTTTATTAACACTTGCCAAAAGTACTCTATCCAGGCCAGCACAGCTGCTGCGACAGCATTTCTCATTCTGAAGAGGCTCCAGCAGATTTTCCATTTTCACGGCCCAGAGCCATGCATTTGTATGCACAATCACGGCCCGAGTTTTCACAATGCAGATTCATTTTCCCCCAGGAACACAGAGCCATGATAAAGCATGTCACTTGGGATGGTAAGAGACAGGAGAAGAGAGGTGGGTGTGGGGGGGGGTCAACCCTTGCATCATTCGGGATATCAACAAATGTATTCCAACAGAGCGAGCCCATGGGAAGGTGCATAGGAGGAAGCGTTCATTTACATAGGATTCCAATTAGCATGCAGGGGCCCTGGCCCAAAGGCTTCAAGTCAAAATTCATTACTTTATCTCTTTGCCCACCGCAAGGAAACAGGTAAACAAGAAAGAGACAATATCTCTCATTCATCCTCCACTTGGGAGACAATAGAATATAAAGCCACCTCCAAGATTTTTTCTTCCTCCAAATTATTATGATTACAGCAGAGAAAATCAGAGATAATTATCTCTCTCTCTAACACAACCTCACTGGAGAGTAAGCTGCTGTATGTCTGTAAGATTCCTCTGCATTCTCAAGGCATTTCTGGCTAAATAAATAATGTCTATCAGCTGGTGAACAGCAGGATATCGTCCAGATAGTACCACAGCACACTGACTACACACTGACTACACACTGACTACACAAAACATTAAGAACACCTGCTCTTTCCATGACAAAGACTGATCAGGTGAATCCAGGTGAAAGCTATGATCCATTAGTGATGTCACTTGTTAAATAAATCTACTTCAATCAGTATAGATGAAGAGGAAGAAACTGGTTAAAGGAGGATTTTTAAGTATTGAGACTGTTGAAACGTGGATTGTGTATGTTTGCCATTCAGAGGGTAAATGGGCAAGACAAAATATTTAAGTGCCTTTGAATGGGGTATGGTAGTAGGTGACAGGTGCGCCGGTTTGTGTCAAGGACTGCAACACTGCTGGGTTTTTCATGCTCAACAGTTTCCTGTGTCTATCAAGAATGGTCCACCACCCAAAGGACATCCAGCCAACTTGACACAACTGTGGGAAGCATTGGAGTCAACATGACACCTTGTAGAGTCCATGCCCCAACGAATTGAGGTTGTTCTGAGGGCAAAGATTCCACACAGCCTGAGGGAGCTAATGTATCCTACTTCTACCCAATCAGTGCACTGAAGCAGCTGTGTTCCTTTTAGCTCTATCCGAGGAGTACTACCTGGTGCTCCTGTATGTGTAAACATAGGCCTCATGACACTTCAGTGGAAATGTGGTTTCACTGAACAAGCGCGCCTGAGGGAAAATAGAGCCATTTGGGGAGGAGATAAAAACGAAGTACTAGGCTACACCACCACAAAGAACACAGAGCACTGATACAAAACTCAGTGGAAGCTCACTTCCTCTGTCTGGTATCATCCTGATTGCCGTGATCCGTCTTGGAAGTCTACCTTAATCTCGAGATTCTCCCTGATCTGCCAAAGGAGCAATTGGGTTTTCAGACAAGGAAAAAATAACATAACAGTGTTCTCTCTGAATTCAGCCAAGGAGCCTTAAGCTAAAATGAGGAAGAGATTAAAAAAAAACATTGGCTGTTACCAAGGAAACACAACTGCAGGTCCTTCCATTTGATATTAAAACGTCTCCAGGGAGGAGAAAGTGTAAATGGGGGTAACTGTTTGACAGCAAACACCACTAGATATGATAGTATCTGCCACAAATATCTGTCCACACACATATCCTTTGTGGCGGTTCAACAAAATGCAGTGTACTTTTTAAAATAGCCACAGAAAGCCACAGTAACCAGCCAACCTTCGTTAGCCTTTAAGGTGAAGTTAGGATTGACTGGGAGATCACTTGGCAGAGCAAAGGAGAAGCGTCCATTCGCAAAGTTATCCATGTCTGATGGCCTCACTGTCTGGATCACCTGTCAGAGAAGAGGGAGAGGAGTGAGGGGTCGAGAGGGAGAGGAGTGAGGGGACGAGAGGGAGAGGAGTGAGGGGACGAGAGGGAGAGGAGTGAGGGGTCGAGAGGGAGAGGAAAATGGGGGTGAAAAACGTTTTTACGTCACATGTATGTATATACAGCCTTTTGCTCTATTAGGAGCTAAATATAATAGGAATAAGTCAAGAAAGTCACTGCCCATTATTATTATTATTATTGTTATATTATTATATTATAGTAATGACTATCGATCAGTACATGTGTTTTTCCTCCTTCCCTTTCTGTTGGCCATTCCATGTGTACATGTGCCATTATTTCACATGGGGCCTTGTTCAAGCCAGAAGTGTAGATCAGAGGTGGTGGATATGACCTGTCTCCAAGAGCACTGTTCCTGATATTTTGTCAGCTCATTGAAGGAAGTTGACTTCTACCGGCTGAGAGTTAAAAATGATCATATGGACAATGCACCAATTATAGTGGATCCTAACCTGGTGACCTACACACGTGCTTTAGCATTGTCAGTCTATAAGAGACATTCCTGAACTTGTGGTACCGTACAGTAATACGGGAATCCATAGAAATACAGAATTAGCTGTCAAGAGGCTTTTGAATATGAATCATTGTATGTCTCCCTAACAAAACAACTAGTTCTAAACAAAATTATATTTTCTTTCCTTTCGATGAACATAACAGCACATTTTACTATAAATCAAGTCAAATTCTCTGAAAGATCATTGAAGTTACTGTAATTTGTTGCAGTGTTTGAAAAAGCCCCTCGACATGTCATCTTAGCATGCATCATCTGTCGCCTTTAGCCAGCTAACTGATTATATGCTGCAGTCTGTCTAGTAATCTTCATTCAACGGGGGAAAATATGAAGAGAGAATGCTATTGCGATATGAATCTGAGCAGTCGTGGTTGGCTGGACACGGGCCAAATTTGAATGAGAGATGATAAACATTTTCTGCAATCCGTCTCTGTTGCGCTTAATGCAGCTCCTATCTGCTTGTGGAGACATTGGTACATGCTGAATAATTTATAGGTTCAAGAGGCTGCAAAAGTCTGCTGCACCACAGATAAATCCATTCCTGATGATGGTGTCAAACACACAATAAAGGCAGAGTGTGTGTGTGTGTGTGTGTGTGTGTGTGTGTGTGTGTGTGTCTGTCTGTGTGTGTCTGTGTGTGTGTCTGTGTGTCTGTGTGTGTGTCTGTGGGAGAATGTGTGTTAGTGCATTCATGTGCGTGATAAGAGGTTTTAAAAGACAACATAGTTGAATAAGGGAGAATATGAGTTCATGGGAGAGAAGGTGGAAGAGAGAGGGAGTAAAGTGGGAAAGAGCATGGAAAGAGGGAGGGAGGTGAAAGTGAAAGATACTCACCTGTCCTGCCCTGGAGCTTTCACACACAATGATTTCATCATCTCTTGCTATGTAGGGAGCATTGTCATTTACATCCAGCACCTGGATTGTCACAGGAACATGGCTGACATGACTGGGATTGTCTGAAAATAACAAACAAACATGTATAAAACCATGGAATTAAATACAACTTTTATATTGTATCTTTTAACCCCATATGTCATTGTTGCTGGACCCCAGGAAGAGAAGCTGCTGCCTTGGCACCAGCTAATGGGGATCCATAATAAATAGGAAAACAAATGTAAAAATAAGCAAACAACCTCCCAAGCCATGGCATGGCATTTTCAAGACATTGTTATAGGCCTATATATTGTTCTGTCCAGGGTTCATGCCAAGCACTCATAGTGATGTATTGTACATCCATTTTTTCTCAGAGTATCTCTCCATCAATTAAGGTCACATCCCCACTGAGCCTCCATCCATTTGTGTATCTCGTGTTAGTCTCCTGAGGTTGGCCATGTTGCCAGGTGAAGTGTAAATTCTCTTTGAAAGGTGACCCGGTCACTCAACTAAACTCCTGCTGCCTGGCAGCACACTACACTCCCTGACGCTGCACAGAGAAATCATGTTCCTATTAAATGTGGGATACATAAATCATATTTTCCCATTTCACTCATCCATAAATTACAGCCACAACGACCACCAACCAACAACTAGAGTCATGACAGGAGAAGAACTAACCCCAAGCTACAGCAGTAGGCAGAATGTAACAGAGACATGCTGTGTGGTTGCACAGTAGTTTGTCTCACTTAATATACATATAGCTAGCACACAGGACATTACAAGTGACACTTTGCTAATATACACTATGCACGATATGTATAGTGTTTATGTATGTCATGAATCCCTCATTAACACACACCAATCTCCAGAAAGGTGCGGACTGGTTTTCCCATTAATTAACGTGACTTAACACAATCAGCGCAGCGTCGGCTGGCATTTATCGATGGCCAGTTCAGTCCATTAGCTGAACACTATTGTGCAGAAAAGGGTAAAGGAAAGAGTAATTGCTTAGATAAGCGTCAGTGGAAAAAGAGGGGGAGAGGAAGAATTGATTGACTCGACCACCTTCAGCATCACACTGAGATGTTACACATGCAGCCCCGCATCAATCCCACAAGGCACTGCTGCCTGTTCATTTTCGAGAGCCATGTGTTTTAATGTTGATACATATGATTAAAGTGACATCGCTAATGCATTCATGCAGTGTCATAAGCATATTGTTTTCTCCATGTTGAAAGTCATAATAAAGTCCTCGTTAATTAAAAGCAAAATGATTTTAAGGTAAGATGACTCCTAGATAAGGATCCTACGCTGTGTGCTATGTTACTTACCAACCTCTGATGCCATCACAGTGATGTTGTGCCAGGCCACATCCTCTCTGTCCAGACTCCGGGTGGTCTTAATCACCCCGTTATTCACACTAATGGTGAAATACACCTGCTCCTCTTCACTGTGGTCTACAAAATACCTACATGTAGGAGAGAGAACAATGACAATAGAATGAATGAAATCAAGTTGTTTGAATTGAATATCAAGAAAACATCTGACTTTCAACATGCAAAGGTCGAAGCTTTGAATCTTGTGATGGTGTTTTGGAGTCCAACAAAATGGCCGCCCCACGCATGTCCTTTACCTTATAGGGCTTTTGGTACTGTCAGGGTCCTGAGCCGTCACTGTGCCGACCTCTGTTCCCACAGGGGAGTTCTCGTACACGTCCATGATGTAATAGTCCATGGAGAAGACAGGCGGCTCGTCCACGTCTCCGATGATGATCCGGAGAGTGGTGGTGTCTTTGAAGGGGCCCAGGTGGGAGAAGCGGGAATCCAGGTGAGTGTTCACTCCCTCTATGTGAAGCGTGTGGACTTTCCTCTTCTCATAGTTCAAAGGCTGCTGAGGAAACCGACAATCAATCCTCTTTTTAAAGCCATGCTTTTTTCCCCCCTGTCCTGCTTCCGTTGGTATTTGAGAGAACAGCCTATGTGGTAACAATGGGTACTTACTCATATTATTAACACAATTAGCATTAGTGTGGCCTAAGGGTATGTAATGGTACTACTTCTTTTAATTAATCCCAAATAAATAGTATGTATGATTACCATATAACCTTGTGGTTTCTCAGTAAACACCAACAGAACTGTAACATAAAGCACAACCACAGATGGTTTAATTTGAGCTGGAAAATGAATGTGTGCATCTCAACAGTACCTGTCTTAGTGATAGGATGCCTTCCTTCTGGTTAGTGTCTGTAGTGATGGAGAACATGGCCTTCCCCTCTGCATTGGTTATGCTGTACCTCATCTCTGCATTGACGCCCAAATCTTCATCGGTGGCTTTGATTTTACCCACAGCTTTTCCAATCTGAGCAGACTCTGGAACGTACAGCTGGTAGTTTTCTGTAATGGGATGAGCACACGAATAAGCAAGACGTTATTATCTAGGCATGAATGATAAAGCATTTATGACTAGATGGAGAAGTAATTAGCCTACTGTTCATGCATACCATCAAGATGTAAATGTGAATAAATGGGTCAATTAATCACATTTCCTGTCTGCTTGCAACTCAACAATCATTTGCACACTACATCATACATCATGTTTGTATCACTTACAGCCACCCCTGCATTAGCAAAACATCTACTATAAGATGCACCTTGTGGAGTTTTATTTAAAAGTAACATTTGGCTGTGCAGTACACAGAAATCACTGATTCTAAGATTCTATTTCTGTGGTGCATTACTTACAGTACAAACATCGTAGTGTTTTAAACTCTATATAGCATTCGACTGTTTAATTCCTATGTTTTATTACAGTAGAGAATGAATATCTAAGGACAAACCGTGAGGTAGAAAAACAAACAAACAAACAGACATCTGTATACATACTCTGAGGGAATTTGGGAGGATTGTCGTTGACGTCTGTCAGAGTGACATTGATGGTGGTGGAGCCTGACAACCCACCCACCGAGCCAGCCATGTCTTTGGCTTGGACCACCACAGGGTAGCGCTCCCTGGCCTCTCTGTCCATATTGGATAGGGCTGTCCTGATGACCCCTGGGGATGGCAAGAAAAGAAGGCTCCTTATATAAATAAATAAATGTATGTTAGGAGAGCTACTGTATGTATTGACAATAGACAATCAGAGAGATTCCTCCTCCACAGCATCAATCCCATCTTGGATGAGTTAGAGATGCCAGTCACTTTCAGTCACAGTACTGTATGTCACAAATATGATACGGATGAAGGCAGGAAAAGACTGCCTGACTTGTTGTACAGGAGGAGGAACATTAATTTCCTCAAAATGGGTTTCACGTATTTCACCTAAGGAAATGATCTATAAACGGTTGATAAATTCAGCCAGAATTACAACCAGCTTTCATACCATGTCTGCCAACCCCCCTCATGTCTTCATCATCATGTTTTCACCTACAGTGCATTCGGAAAGTATTCCGACCCCTTGACTTTTTCCACATTTTGTTAAGTTACAGCCTTATTTTAAAATTGATTAAATGGTTTTCTACACACATAATAATGACAAAGCAAAAACCGTTTTCTTTGCTTTTTTTGGTTGCTAATTTATAAAAAAGAAAAAAAAGAAATCACATTTACATAAGTATTCAGACCCTTTACTCAGTACATTGTTGAAGCACCTTCTTGGGTATGACGCTACAAGCTTGGTTCACCTGTATTTGGGGAGTTTCTCCCATTCTTCCCTGCAGACCCTCTCAAGCTCTGTCAGGTTGGATGGGGAGTGTCGCTGCACAGCTTTTTTCAGGGTTCTCCAGGGATGTTCGATCGGGTTCAAGTCCGGGCTCTGGCTGGGCCACTCATGGACATTCAGAGACTTGTCCCAAAGCCACTCCTGCATTTTCTTGGCTGTGTGCTGAAGGTCGTTGTCCTGTTGGAAGGTGAAACTTTGCCCCAGTCTGAAGTCCTGAGCGCTCTGGAACAGGTTTTCAAGGATCTCTCTGTACTTTGCTCCGTTCATCTTTCCATCGATCCTGACTAGTCTCCCAGTCCCTGCCACTGAAAAACATCCCCACAGCATGATGCTGCCACCACCATGCTTCACCATAGAGATGGTGACAGGTTTTTTCTAGATGTGACGCTTGGCATTCAGGCCAAAGAGTTCAATCTTGTTTCATCAGAACAGAGAATCTTGTTTTTCATGGTCTGAGAGTCCTTTAGGTACCTTTTGGCAAACTACAAGTGGGCTGTCATGTGCCTTTTACTGAGGTGTGGCTTCCATCTGGCCACACTACCATAAAGGCCTGATTAGGGGAGTGCTGCAGAGATGGTTGTCCTTCTGGAAGTTTCTCCCATCTCCACAGAGGAACTCTGGAGCTCTGTCAGTGACCATCGGGTTCTTGGTCACCTCCCTGACCAAGGCCCTTCTCCCCCGATTGTCTTGGTGGTTCCAAACTTCTTACATTTAAGAATTATTGAGGCCACTGTGTTCTTGAGGACCTTCAATGCTGCAGAAATGTTTTGGTACCCTTCCCCAGATCTGTGCCTCGACACAATCCTGTCTCTAAGCTCTATGGACAATTCCTTCAACCTCATGGCTTGTTTTTTGCTCTGACATCCACTATCAACTGTGGGACCTTATGTAGACAGATGTGTGCCTTTCCATGTCCAATCAATTTAATTTACCACAGGTGGACTACAATCAAGTTGTAAAAACATCTCAAGGATGATCAGTGGAAACAGGTTGCACCGGAGCTCAATTTCGAGTCTCATAGCAAAGGGCCTGAATACTTATGTAAATAAGGTATTTCTTTTTTTTTGTTAATACATCTGCAAAAATTTCAAAAAGCTGTTTTCGCTTTAACCTTATGGGGTATGGTGTGTAGATTGATTAGGTTTTTATTTCTATATAATCAATTTTAGAATAAGGCTGTAACGTAGCAAAATGTGGAAAAAGGGAAGTGTCTGAAAACGTTCCGAATGCATTGTATGTGCTTGTTCATTACCATATTTCAGAGATCATCAACTAGATTCAGCGGTGGACAGTTTTTTTTCTTGAGCTGCTGGTCGGGGGGCCAGAACAGACATGTTCGGCAGGTATCCTAGCGGTCAAGAGCGTTGGGCCAGTAACTGGTCACTGGTTCGAATCCCCGAGCGGACTAGGTGAAAAGCTGTAGATGTGCCCTTGAGCAAGGCACTTAACCCAATTTGCTCATGCATGTCGCTCTGGATAAGAGTGCCTGCTAAATTACTAAAATGTGAACATAATTACAAATAATTTGTACAATTCAAATTGACTGCAAGAAGCCCAAACAGATATAATGTTTGACTAAAACCTTATTATTTCAAACCTTGCTTGCATTATTTATACGATCACGTGTCTCTCTATTAGGCTTGGGAACAGATTTCTTAAATTAAAGTATCTTCAAGCTGATTCCCTTTTGTTTTTACAGTCTATTATGTCCAATAATGGAAAAAAAACATTTTTTTAAATTAATATTTTTTAGAAAACTTGGTGGGCGGCCAGTTGGGGAAGCCTGTGCTATTTGATGTACTAACACATTAGTACGCTTGCCTTGCCCATCTCTGAACTATTAGCACGCCACCCCCTCCTTCTCTCTTTCCTCCTCTCCTCTCAGCTAGACCCACACCTAAACACCGTGCTCTGGCCAGAGGCTCTGCTATGTTGCATTACTCGCTTCACAGCGTTACAAAGGAGAGTGCCATCTGCCCTAATCTTACCCTAAAGACTGAACAAGGGCTAGCAGGAAAACAGAACAGATTGACCATACTGTACATCATGCACCTGTATGAGAGGGAGGCCACGGGGAAAACAGCCAGGGCATAGCTCACTCAGTACTGTAAGCAAGACATCCTTTGTGGAACAATGTCTGGAACAACCACTGCTAAACGGTGGAACACAGGGTCTGACATGCCACAGTTAACTCTGTGTGCCGTCACACGGTGGGCGTTCAGGGGTTAGCTAGTTCTCCTGGAACACTCAGGTTTTCGCCGGTTATTGGGATCACATGGGTCACATAGATTGCAATAAGACGACTCGTCTCAAAGAAGGTCATTTCCCAAGCTTTTGAGATGTGATAACAATAGGCGAAAGTACAGTGACATTCAATAAACAGACATAGCCTATTTTCAACCAACGAGCAGGATATGTATCCTCAGAACATCCTCAGAACACAGAACACAGTGTGAGTTTCAGAGCATCTGTGTAAAACGGCTCCACTCCAATGGCTCAGAACTTGTTTTATAGTCCTACACATATTGTAGCGGTTTCATCAGTCTGCTTTTTACCTTATGCATCCACACATCAAAAGACCAAGGTTCATCTAAATTTTTATTGATATTTCAAGTGCTTGTACAACCATGAAGGCACTGAAATACAGCCGCCCAAGGCCGCAGTTAAATTACTGTATAATGTAAAAAAAACAATTTAAAAAAAAGAGAAAACCAAACCTTGTATATTGTATTTTATGGGCAACAATCCACAGGGTTCAGCCGTTCAGAAACTAAAATACTCTGCCGCTGAATGCACAAGAAATGTCTTCATGTCCTTTAACAAATGAATGAATGTGAGAAAATGAGAGAAAGAAAAAAATGCTAACAGATACCTCAACCTGCCAGAAGAAATGATTACAGAAGTGTTCAGCCCCAGAGAATGTTATAGAGATTGTACCAAACACATTGTGGCCACAAACCACCTGTCTGGACAAGTAAATTCAGCTGTAAACACACAAATAGCACAATAATGCTAAAAAGCCTCTTAGTATTCAGCCGGTTAAAGAAGAAAATAAATAGGCTGAACATGAAAAAACTGAATTTAGCCCGACCAAATTACAGAATTCAGCAAATGGATCCCTTCTCATTCTGTCGAGGTTAAGGCCTCACCATGGAACCAATTCCTTCAGCTTCCATTCTCATTCTAGGGAAACAATGTGGTGCAACTGTGACAAGGAATAAAAGGCTGTTAGGCCCATGTTGTTGTGTTGCTCGCTTTCCTGTTGACCTTGGCATTCCCCAGTCATTCTCCCTCAGCTCTCAGGACCAGCCAAAGTGGGGGATGTGATGTGATGTCTTTGACTTTGCTCTTGACCCAGGGACTCTCAGAGGCACAGCCAATACTGTAGTCTCTTCTCCTCTCCTCTGAGGCACAGCCAAACTACTGTACAACAGTCCTTCCCCTCTGGATCCTCGGAAGAGTAGACAATGCCTGCTCTGCTCATTTAGCCAAGGCCATCCAGAGTTCAGGCATGTTGCTCATTATACAGTAACAACACCAATGACTGATGCAAAGTTGACATTTGATAATGCGTATTCTGGTGTAATCTGGTAGATAAAATAACCAATATTACTTTCAGACATATATATAAAAAAGTTCAAACATACAGTTTAGCACATTATGGCTGTATAATGCTTGGTCAGATTGGAGTGGGTGATAAATTAACTACATTTAAATAAAAAAGACTGACTGTCAGACTGTTAATATCAATTACATCCAAAAGACAGCAGGTTTTATGACCCCTGCTCACATTCAAATGGATATATCTGTGTCAACCTTTCAGGCAATGGGAACGGACATTATCCCCTCACTAAAAAAACAACAACTTACCTCTTTAATGGGTAAAGTAGAAATTTGGTGTCCTCATTACTGTCTACACAACTTCTAATGGAGGATACGGAGGAAACAGCAGTAGCTTACTGTAGTTATGTTAGTCAGATAAGGGATGGGTAATCAATGCCATTAAATGCAGAGTCTTATGATAAAATATTCCTCTGGGTCTTTTATTTACTGCAGTCATCAATATTTCCTGACATACTTTTGTTGTCTATTGGAAGATACAGGTATACTGTTCACACTGTTTGAGTATCATATCCTCTCAGGCCTTTTATTTCAGCACCTAATCGAGCTCTGATTGATTATGCTAACAATGGAGCGTTTTACAGTCGTATCAGGCTGGACTGGACAGACAAGATGCTTCATATTTAATGTCCAAAATATTTTGTGTGTTTGTGTATATGTGTGTGTGTGTGTGTGTGTGTGTGTGTGTGTGTGTGTGTGTGTGTGTGTGTGTGTGTGTGTGTGTGTGTGTGTGTGTGTGTGTGTGTGTGTGTGTGTGTGTGCATTTATATGTACACACGTGTGGCAGGGTAGCCTAGTGGTTAGAGTGTTGGACTAGTAACCGAAAGGTTGCAAGTTCAACTCCCTGAGCTGACAAGGTACAAATCTGTCATTCAGCCCCTGAACAGGCAGTTAACCCACTGTTCCTAGGCCGTCATTGAAAATAAGAATTTGTTCTTAACTGACTTGACTAGTAAAATAAAGGTAAAATAAAAAATACGTGGTTGGGGAGCAACTCACAAAACAATTGTAACTGTTAATCAGTAAAAATATTGTGATCAGATTACAGATACTTCAAAAAAATCTAAAAGTTACTTCCCTGATTACAATTTTGGATAGGTAACTTGTAACTAGTAACTGTAATTGATTAAATTTATAAAGCGTTAACACTCGCAAGGCTGTAAATAGTAATTTGTGGCCTAAGCAGAGGCTGGAGTGTTTCCCGACATATGCAATCTCTCCCTATCCCAGTCTGTTTTCCCCACTTGCTTCTAGATGCCCACCATTGTTCCTGTACCCAAGAAAGCAAAGGTAACTGAATTGAATGACTATCGCCCCATAGCACTCACTTCTGTCATCATGAAGAACTTTGAGAGGCTAGTTAAGGATTAAATCACCTCTACCTTACACAACACCCTAGACCCACTACAGGAATACCTATACCAAGAGGAATACCTATGTAAGAATGCTGTTCATCGATTACAGCTCAGTTTTTAACACCATAATACCCTCCAAGCTCATCACAAAGCTTGGGGCCCTGGGTCTGAACCCTGTTCTGTGCAACTGTGTCCTGGACTTTCTGACGGGCCGACTCCAGGTGGTGAAGGAATGCAACAAGACCTCCGCCACGCTGATGCTCAATATGAGGGCCCCACAAGGGTGTGTGCTCAGCCACCCCCTGTACTCCCTGTTCCCCCATGACTTCATGGCCTTGCATGTCTCCAGCCCTTATCATCAAGTTTGCTGACGACACAACAGTGGTAGCCTGATTACCAACAATGATGGGTGTGTGGGTGTGCATGTGTGTCTTTAGGGCGTTCACGTGCGTGCGCGTGTGTAAGTGATGATCATTGGTCAGGAGCTGAACACCTCACTTCCTGATCACAGACACATGGCTGTAGTGTAGAGGCAACTGGTCTGACTGTGGGCTGACTGTGGGCTGAGTGACTGGGTCTCCTGGGCCAACCTGCTGATGGGGCCCCAATGAGTTGCTGGAGAGAGACAGGAACAGCTGGCATTACCTTGGCCATGGCCCAGGATCGGGATGCACTGCAGCTGGAACAGTCACAATCCAGCCAGGCTACTTCAAAGCTATGCCTCAAATCAAAATCAGCATCACTCACTCAAGTAGCCATGCAATGCAACATGGACCTTTATCAAATATACAGTATAATGACTGAACTGCACCCCCTACAGTTAAACCTAGCCAGGGTTCAGCTACCCCTTAAATCAGGACCACTCTCTCAAGTAGCCAAGCAGTGCAACACAGACATCAACGAAACCTACTGTTAATATGATAAAATGACAAAACTAGACCCATCATAATGGCAATGCTGTTGCATGGTTGCATTCATGACATGTGGTCGATGTGTGTCAATAGCACTTCAGCATATGTGACCAGAACATGGCTAGGACCTTCATCTTGAGTGTTGACAGATGGTACGTACTACAGTGTCACAATAGTCTTACTGCCAGATTCCCTCTGCTTTCTTGAAACACGTTGAAATACTGTTCAAGCAAAGACATCCACTTATCTCCATCTTTACACTTTGTTCTCTTTAGCTATATGTGTTTACATCCCTGTTAGTGAGCATTTCTTCTTTGCCAAGCTATCCACCTGACAGGTGTGACATATCGAGAAGCTGATTGAACAGCATGATCATTACACAGGTGCTCCTTGTGCTGGGGACAATAAAAGGCCACTCTAGAATGTGCAGTTTTGTCACACAACCCAATGCCACAGGGGGCCCAAGTTTTGAGGGATCGTGCAATTGGCATGCTGACTGCAGGAATGTCCACCAGAGCGGCTGCCAGAGAATTTAATGTTAATTCCTATACCATAAGCCGCCTCCAATGTCGTTTTAGAGAATTTGGCATTATGTCCAACCGGCCTCACAACCGCAGACCACATGTAACCACGCCAGCCCAGGACCTCCAGATCCAGCTTCTTCACCTGCGGGATCGTCCGAGACCAGTCACCCGGACAGCTGATGAAACAACTGAAGATTTTCTTTGCAAACGGTCAGAAACCATCTCAGGGGAGCTCATCTGGGTGCTCGTTGTCCTCACCAGGGACTTGACATGACTGCAATTTGGCGTCGTAACCAACATCAGTGGGCAAATTCTTACCTTCGCTGGCTACTTTCCCGCTGGAGAAGTGTGCTCTTCATGGATTAATCCCTGTTTCAAATGCCAGCGTTGTATGGTGTCATGTGGGCGAGCAGTTTTTGATGTCAACGTTGTGAACAGAGTGCCCCATGGGGGCAGTGTGGTTATGGTATTGGAAGGCATAATCTACCGTCAACAAACACAATAGCATTTTATCGATGGCAATTTGAATGCACAGAGATATTGTGACAAGATCCTGAGGCCCATTGGCGTGCCATTCATCCGCTGCCTTCACCTCATGGT
This sequence comes from Oncorhynchus nerka, assembly GCF_034236695.1. NCBI lineage: Eukaryota > Metazoa > Chordata > Actinopteri > Salmoniformes > Salmonidae > Oncorhynchus > Oncorhynchus nerka. The sequence goes on along the minus strand of NC_088424.1, from coordinate 22,498,649 downwards.
TCAGCATGATAACGCACAATCCCATATCGCAAGGATCTTTACACAATTCCTGGAAGCCGAAATGTCCCAGTTCTTCCATGGCTTGCATACTCAAAAGACATTTTAACCATTGAGCCTGTTTGGGATGCTCCGGAATGACGTGTACGACAGCATGTTCCATTTCCCGCCAATATCCAGCAACTTAGCACAGCTATTAAAGAGGACTGGGGCAACATTCCACAGGCCACAATCAACAACTTGATCAACTCTATGCGAAGGAGATGTGTCACACTGCATGACGCAAATGGTGGTCACACCAGATACTGACTGGTTTTCTGATCCACGCACCCACTTTAAAAAATATATATATTTCAATTGACTGCATTGACTGCATGTTTCAAATTGTATGTTTTCAAATTGCATATTTCAAACTGTTGCATGTTGCGTTTATATTTTTGTTCTGTGTATATATACTGTATCGCTGTCACACACACGCACGTACACACTCTTGCCCAAACACACACCACAGCCACAAACATTTAGTAATTTTAAAACTAACTCTATTGATATTGAGTCAAATCCTTTGAAAAGCATCCTCACAGAAAATGTATTTGGTCATGGGTGGATGTTTTAAAAAATTATTTTAGGCTTTAAAAAAAATTCTCTTCAGTCTTCAATGCAAAGAACAAGATGTCTGAGAGCCTTTTTTACAATGAGAGGATGGGGGATTAAGAATGCTAGACTCAGAACAGTGGACAGGTATCCCTTTGATACTTGATACCTTTTTGATAAACTTCTTGAACGTTACTGCAAAATGTAATCTAAATAAACATAGGGGCGCAAGAGCCCCTCAGTCCAGAGGCGCCAGAGCCCCTAAGTCCAGAGGCGCCAGAGCCCTTCTGTCCAGCGCTGCCAGAGCCTTCCTCCTCTCCAGCGTTGCCGGAGTCTCCAGTCTGCCCAGCGCCGCCTGAGCTGGCCGTCTGCCCAGCGCCACCTGAGTTGCCCGTCTGTCCAGAGCTGCTAGAGTCTCCCGTCTCTCCAGCGCCGTAAGATTCTCCCGTCTGTCCAGAGCCGCTAGAGTCTCCCGTCTGTCCAGAGCCTGCTAGAGTCTCCCGTCTGTCCAGAGCCGCTAGAGTCTCCCGTCTGTCCAGAGCCGCTAGAGTCCCCCGTCTGTCCAGAGCCGCTAGAGTCTCCCGTCTGTCCAGAGTCGCTAGAGTCTCCCGTCTGTCCAGAGCCGCTAGAGTCTCCCGTCTGTCCAGAGCCGCTAGAGTCTCCCGTCTGTCCAGAGCCGGCAGAGCCGCCAGTCAGCATGGAGCCGCCAGTCAGCATGGAACCGCCAGAGCCGCCAGTCAGCATGGAGCCTCCAGAGCCGGCAGTCAGCATGGAGCCTCCAGAGCCGCCAGTCAGCCAGGATCTTCCAGAGCCGCCAGTCAGCCAGGATCTTCCAGAGCCCCTCAGTCGAGAGGCGCCAGAGCCCCTCTGTCCAGCACTGCCAGAGCCTTCCTCCTCTCCAGCGTTGCCAGAGTCTCCAGTCTGCCCAGCGCCGCCTGAGCTGGCCGTCTGCCCAGCGCCACCTGAGCTGCCCGTCTGTCCAGAGCTGCTAGAGTCTCCCGTCTCTCTAGCGCCGTCAGATTCTCCCGTCTGTCCAGAGCCGCTAGAGTCTCCCGTCTGTCCAGAGCCGCTAGAGTCTCCCGTCTGTCCAGAGCCGCTAGAGTCTCCCATCTGTCCAGAGCCGCTAGAGTCTCCCATCTGTCCAGAGCCGCTAGAGTCTCCCGTCTGTCCAGAGCCGCTAGAGTCTCCCGTCTGTCCAGAGCCGCTAGAGTCTCCCGTCTGTCCAGAGCCGCTAGAGTCTCCCGTCTGTCCAGAGCCGCTAGAGCCGCCAGTCAGCATGGAGCCGCCAGAGCCGCCAGTCAGCATGGAGCCGCCAGAGCCGCCAGTCAACATGGAGCCTCCAGAGCCGCCAGTCAACATGGAGCCTCCAGAGCCGCCAGTCAGCCAGGATCTGCCAGAGCCGCCATTCAGCCATGATCTGCCAGAGCCGACATTCAGCCAGGATCTGCCAGAGCCGTCAGTCAGCCAGGATCTGCCAGAGCCGTCAGTCAGCCTGAGCTACCTCTCAGCCCTGAGCTATCCCTCAGTCCTGAGCTACCCCTCAGGCCTGAGCTACCCCTCAGTCCCGAGCTGCCCCTCAGTCCAGTGGGGCCCTTTGTTAGGGTTCCTAGGCCAAGGTCGGCGGCGAGGGTTGCCACTCAAAGGACGCTAAGGAGGTGGACTAAGACAATGATGGAGTGGGGTCCACGTCCAGCGCGGTCGGAGTCCGCACCTTGGGGGGGGTGCTGTCACTTTCTGACCATAGTTCTTGTGTGTTTTCCTTGTTTTAGTGTTGGTCAGGACGTGAGCTGGGTGGGCATTCTATGTTGTGTCTAGTTTGTCTGTTTCTGTGTTTGGCCTGATATGGTTTTCAATCAGAGGCAGGTGTTAGTCATTGTCTCTGATTGGGGTGTTGGGGTTTGTGGGTGATTGTTTCCTGTCTTTGTGTCTATGCACCAGATAGGACTGTTTTCGATTTTCACATTTGTTGTTTTGTAATTTGAAGTGTTCAGTTGGGATTTATTATTAAAGAAGATGAACACTCACGACGCTGCGCTTTTTGGTCCTCTCTTTCCCAGGAAGAAAGCCGTTACAGTACAAATTTGGCACCATTTCATATAACTGACGACAGAGTATTTTCTGCGAAGCCTCCTCTGAATCACGCAGAGATGCCAAGGTCTGCAGACTTGATACAACTTCAGATTTGCGCAAAAAGTGATTTAGTCCCTCAGGGACCAGAAGAACATGGTTTGGCTTAAATTTTACAAAATTATTTAGTATTTTTTCATGTTGCTCTAAATCTGGCTGAGAATATCACAGTGAGATGAACCCACGATTGCTGAAATCGCCAGACTGTAACCTTTAATATGCCGTGTCCCAAATTTAGGGTGTGAAACCTGACACTTCAAGTCAAGTCTGCAAAGAGCAGATGGATGGGGCTTTCTGGCACTTAAAGGTACTGGATCCTGTGACGTTCACATAGCACTTTGTATACCAAAATATCGCCATGAAGGATTCTAGCTTTGAAGACACGCATGCTCTTGCTGTGTTTTCCCCTCGACTTTGTCATTTATTGTGACCAATTCAAACCCGCAGCCATCTCTAAAACTAGACACAATTTGAGTTATTGCCTCTGTAATCAGCAGTGTTGTTAAACATCCTCATAATTTCAATAAGCATTTTTCTATGGCTGGCCATGCCTTCCACCTGGCTACCACTACCCCGACTAACATCTCAGCACCCTCTGCAGCAACTTGCACAAGCCGCCTCCGCTTCTCCTTCACCCAAATCCAGACAGCTGATGTTCTGAAAGAGCGGCAAAATCTGGATCTCTACAAATCAGCTGGGCTAGACAATCTGAACCCTCTCTTTTTAAAATGAACAGACAAAATTGTTGCAACCCCTATAACTAGCCTACTCAACCTCTCTTTCTTATCGTTTGAGATCTGCAAAGATTGGAAAGCTGCCGCGATCATTCCCCCTCTCCAAAGGGGGAGACACTCTAGACCCAAACTATTACAGACCTATATCCATCCTTTCCTTTCTAAAGTCTTCGAAAGCCAAGTTAACAAACAGCTCACCGACCATTTTGATTCCCACCATACCTTCTCCACTATGCAATCTGGTTTCTGAGCTGGGCATGGGTGCACCTCAGCCACACTCAAGGTCCTAAATGATATCATAACCGCCATCGATAAAATACAGTTCTGTGCACCCATCTTCATCGACCTGGCCAAGGCGTTCGACTCTGTCAATCACCACATTCTTATCGGCAGAATCAATAGCCTTGGCTTCTCAAATGACTGCCTCGCTTGGTTCACCAACTACTTATCAGATAGAGTTCAGTGTGTGAAATCTGAGGGCCTGTTGTCTGGACCTGTGGCAGTCTCTATGGGGGTGCCACAGGGTTCAATTCTCGGGCCGACTCTTTTCTCTGTATATATCAATGATGTCGCTCTTGCTGCTGGTGATTCTCTGATCCACCTCTACGCAGATGACACCATTCTGTATACATTTTGCCCTCTTTGGACACTGTGCTAACAAACCTCCGAACGAGCTTCAATGCCATACAACACTCCTTCCGTGGCATCCACCTGCTTTTAAATGCAAATCAAGGTAAGTGCATGCTCTTCAACCGATTGCTACCCGCACCCTCCCGCCCAACTAGCATTACTACTCTGGACGGTTCTGACTTCTGAAAACTACAAATACCTAGGTGTCTGGTTAGACTGTAAACTCTCCCTTCCAGACTCACATTAAGCATCTCCAATCCTAAATTAAATCTAGAATCGGCTTCCTATTTCACAACAAAGCCTCGTTCACTCATGCTGCCAAACATACCCTCGTAAAACCGACCATCCAACCGATCCTCGAATTCGGCGATGTCATTTACAAAATACTCTCCAACACTCTACTCAGCAAATTGGATGTAGTCTATCACAGTGCCATCCGTTTTGTCACCAAAGCCCCATATACTACCCAACACTGCGACATGTATGCTCTCGTTGGCTGGCCCTCGCTTCATATTCAGTGCCCGACCCACTGGCTCCAGGTCATCTATAAGTCTATGCTAGGTTAAGCCCCGCCTTATCTCAGCTCACTGGTCACCATAGCAACACCCACCCGTAGCACACGCTCCAGCAAGTATATTTCACTGGTCATCCACAAAGCCAACACTTCCTTTGGTCACCTTTCCTTCCAGTTCTCTGCTGCCAATGACTGGAAGGAATTGCAAAAATCACTAAAGCTGGAGTCTTATATCTCCCTCTCTAACTTTAAGCATCAGCTGTCAGAAAAGCTTACCGATCACTGTACCTGTACACTTCCAATCTGTAAATAGCACATCCAACTACCTCATCCCCATATTGTTATTTATCCTCTTGCTCTTTTGCACCCCAGTATCTCTACTTGCACATCATCATCTGCACATCTATCACTCCAGTGTTCATGCTAAATTGTAATTGTTTTGCCTCTAAGACCTATTTATTGGCTTACCTCCCAACTCTTCTACATTTGCACACACTGTACATTTTCTATTGTGTTATTGACTGTATGTTTGTTCATGTGTAACTCTGTGTTGTTGTTTTGTCACACTGCTTTGCTTTATCGTAGCCAGGTCGCAGTTGTAAATGAAAACTTGTTCTCAACTGGCCTACGTGGTTAAATGAAGGTGAAATAAAAAAAACAGCCTGATTTCAACTATCAACCAATAAAACATAATAGAACAAAGCTATTTTATCACTTGGCAGAAACAATTCACACATGCAGCGTTATATTGCAGTAAAGTAAAAGGCTGGTTGGCTCACCGGTTTTAGGATCCACAGAGAAGTAAGGCTGTCCCTGCAGTATGCTATAAACAATCTTGGCACTGTTCCCATAGGTGGGGTCGTCTGCGTCTGTGGCTGTGACCTGAAACACTGATGTGCCTGCATGGAAGGAAAGGTTATATCAGTACTGCATTTCCACACAAAACCATTCAACTAAAGTACAATGTGCCATGATTACAGTACAAACCACATTTACATACTGTAGCACAACTCACTATATTGTCATGGTTTTCTTACTGTAAAACTATGTGCAAAAAATACCACAGAGTGTTTCTGTATTGCATAAAGTGCGGCAAAAATCCATGATTTCCCAATTAATCAAAATCCTCGATCGGGACCATCAAAATCCATTTACAGAGTTGTGCATCAATGCCTGACTGCCTCTGTGATGCAGCAGGGATCTGCAACAATACTGATGACTCAGCTAATAGCGTGACTGGTCTCACAGTCAGGGTACAAAGCTGGCTGCCTCCAGTCAAGTGCACCCAGCGTATTAAAAGTATGTTCTCAGTATTCGACCTTACCAACGTCGGCCATCTCGGGAACAGCAGCAGCAAACGGGCCATCTGGAAACTTGGGCGCGTTGTCATTGACATCCTGGACCTTGATAATGAATTCAGACTCTGGCTCTAGAGATCTGTTGGTGTAACGATCGATGGCCTGGGCATGTAAGACATACTGGCCTTTCTTCTCCCGATCCAGGCTCTTGGTGGCATGGATGTCCCCTGTGACCTCATCGATGACAAATATAGTACCAGCCTCCTCTCCAGACAGCAGGTATCTGACTGAGCCATCTCCTTTGTCTGAGTTGGAGTGCAGCTGGAAAGGAATATATGTTACAATACTCATGTGAACATAGAAAACAATACACAGGTATAGTCACCTCATCAGGGTTGAGGTATATTCTAGCCTCGTCAGTTTAGAGGAGGAACTAAGGATTTCAAATGGAAGTGACAATCATCCTTTAAAGGTTTACCACAGAGGAATGTTACAGATTGTTAGTGAAGGCCGACAAGTAGCCTGGGACCTGACTATTTCTGCATTGAACAACACAGTTAAAGGACATTTCAGTTAGGTATCACTGCATACCATTTCAGTGTTTTTTCTGTTTGTAGTGTAGACTTGACTAATTCATACAAATATCTTATGGGGAATTCCCTGCTACACCAACGATTGGAAAACCTTAACAATGCATACTTTATCAGTTACACTATTAAACAAACCATACATAATTGTTGTCTGACATCTCACATGCAAACTGCATTATTCTACGACAATCCACACTCCTCAATTCTTTGATATTAGGATAATACATAAACACACACATATATATGTACTTTGTTGACATGTCGTCTAAGTATTTTGGCCTCGTGCCTGCCGTGCCTGGTAAATGTGTTTTTACAAACACTTAAACACTGAATGTGGGGTGATAGGTTGTTTGAGACAGGTGTGAAACACCCCATTAGCTTTAAAATTAATCAGATGGAATATCGTAAATATAGCAAACAAAATAGGACGTATATATATATATATAGCTTTTCAGACAGCTGATGCAATGGACATTAGACTGGTGGAAATCTGTTCTTTGGTCTGATGTTTGATTTTCATTTCCAACCGCCATGTCTTTGTGAGACGCAGAGTAGTTGAACGGATGACTTCCACATTGCTGTGGTTCCCACCGTGAAGCATGGAAGAGAAGGTGTGATGATGTGGGGGATGCTTTGCTGGTGACACTGTCTGTGATTTATTTTGAATTCAAGGCAAGGCTACCACAGCATTCTGCAGCGATACACCATCCCATCTGGTTTGCGCTTAGTGGGACTATGGAGTGATGGGGTGCTGCATCAGATGACCAGATGACCCGCTCAGCATATGTGGGAACTCCTTCTAGACTGTTGGAAAAGCATTCCTCATGAAGCTGGTTGAGAGAATGCCAATAGTGTGCAAAGCTGTCATTAAGGCAAAGGTTGACTACTTTGAAGAATCTCAATTATAAAATATATTTTGATTTGTTTAACACTTTTTTGGTTACTACATGATTCCTTGTGTGTTATTTCATAGTTTTGATGTCTTCTTCACTATTATTCTACAATGTAGAAAATATTAAAAACAAAGAAAAACCCTTGAATTAGAAGGTGCGTCCAAACTCATGACTGGTACTGTAAAGAAAAACTCTGTTGTAGAACTTTCAAAAAAAGAGGAAGAAGACAAGAAGCTGCCTTGACATTTTGGGGCTGATGTATTTCCCTTGGTAGCCTAGCAGAACAAAGTCAATGCAATGTGTAAAATATGAATAAAACACTGGGGGCGCGGAACACTTTCTCATTCAAACAGGTTAATCCAGCTCTATCGGGATTAGTCGTGCTACACTGAGTTGCATCATTGCAAAATACATTTGTTGTACTTTGTTGACATGTCGTCTAAGTATTTTGGCCTTGTGCCTGCCGTGTCTGGTAAATGTGTTTTTACAAACACTTAAACACTGAATGTGGGGTGATAGGTTGTTTGAGACAGGTGTGAAACACCCCATTAGCTTTAAAATGGATCAGATGGAATATAATAAATATAGCCAACAAAATAGGACGTCTCCATTCGTTACAATAAGCCAGAACATGGGCTGTCTCCCAATAATCTCTCCTTTCTCCCAAAGTGTGCACTTGTTAATTTCCCCTCAGAGATTTGAAAGGAAAGTAAGGGTATACAGAAACTTCCTCAAGCCCATGCCTTCACCAATCTAATGCTTTTATATTTGTGGGGCGTAGTAAACAAGTGCACACTTCAGGAGGAAGGAGAAATTATTGGGATGCACCTATAGCCTCCATGTTTTAAGACACCTGTGGTGCAGAACCTGTAGGGATTTCTGTAAGGAGGGAAGTGAATGATGGATAACAAACCATTAAAGAAAAACTGTGAATCCCTTGACAGCACCAAAGCTGTGGGAGCTGGCTTGCATAATCTGTATAAGAACACAACTGGCCAGCCAAGTCAGTTGCCCTATCATGAATGCAAGTGTTTGCTCTTCGGGAGAATGCTATTTCTCTACAGACACTGAGGGGAAATGTTCTGAATGAAGAATGATGCCAGAAGCTGCTGGCAGTTACAATCCTAAAGCTTTATTTTATATATTCCTCAGTGTATTGATTTTTGTTGCCTCCACCTTCAACCCTTCACACACACACACGCCACACACGCCACACACACACACACACACACACACACACACACACACACACACACACACACACACACACACACACACACACACACACACACACACACACACAGGCTGCTCTTAATTCTTGGCAGCGAGTGTAATCCCTGAGCAGAGAGCAATTAGCTAAAACAGTGTTCACCTCCATGCCTCTTCCCATGCCTGAAGAGGGTACACACAGCAACCCTGTTTGCTACAGAATCACATGGAGAGTTTCCAAGATATTACTGCTGCAGATTCACATGAGAGAAGACCAATACAAACCAACAGAGGATCAAATTTACCACATGTAGGCTAAGTAGTTGTCTTTATTGTCCGCTTAGGACTCTTGAAAATACAGTGTACTAGGCTACTACACAGTAATAAACATTATTGCGTAGTACAAAGTAGGTTTAATGTACATATGAATCCAAGGCTGATGGTGTCATATAGTGGAAGTGGGTGGAACTGCTGTGATGTTCTCAGCAAGTTTGGGCCAACGCAAGCATTTACACTGGCCCATGACACTACTTTCACTCACAGAATATCCTGCCTGCAGTGACGGAGTAGCATTCGTTTATCTTTCGCTATGGTGCCTTTATTCACCAGCAGGGTAATGGGTTTACAGCTCATGACTGGTGCTTACCCTAGGCCCTGCGTTTTTAAAGAGATAAAATAACAAAACATTTCTCTGTCTGGGAGCTATGGGGGGAATAGATAGATACATAAATATATGGAACTAGCCACTGTGATGATACATCACCAAGGGCCTGGTTGCAGAAGAGATGCAGAGCATGATATGATTTCATGATATGTGCAGGCTTTGTGTCTGCTGTCTACTTTTTCCATATGGTGCGTTTCATGTCTCTCTTTGTGTAAGAATTAGTTATTGGGCTTGGCATGCCTTTTCTTCATAAAATTTCCTACAAGGGAAAATGCCATATCTATAGGAAAGAAGAACAGGCTCAGTTGCTATACTGTAAGATCCTACTGTAAAATCCTACTACTACAACCAGTAATAGACTCTAACGGGCAAAGATGCTTCCAGTTTTAGAAGCAGTTTTAAAATAAGAAGCAAGTGTGCAGTATGCACAGAGGCAGTAGCCTTGTTCGCAATAAAGACACTGCATAGCCTACACATTTTTTCGTGGTTTCCAAGTGGTAGTTGCTACTCCTATACGGACTCGGGAGACGCGAAGGTCGAGAGCCGTGCGTTCTCTGAAACATGACCCAGCCAAGCCGCACTGCTTCTTGATACAATGTCCGCTTAACCCGGAAGCACCAATGTGCCTGAGGAAACACAATACAGCTGACAACCAAAGTCAGCTTGCATTGCGCCCGGCCCGCGACAGGACTCGCTAGAGTGCGATGGGACAAGGACATCCCGGCCGGCCAAACCCTCCCCTAACCCAGGAGAAACTGGGACAATTGTGCACCGCCCCATGGGTCTCCCGGTGTCGGCCAGTTACGACAGAGCCTGGACTCGAACCAGGATCTCTTGTGGTACAGCTAGCACAGTGCCTTAGACCACTGCACCACTCGGGAGGCAGCCTACACATGTCTATCGTGGGATTTGTTTGAATTTCAACCTGAGGACACATATTCATAATGATGCCATTTAGAATGCACTTAAATAATGACATGGAACTGTCTGCACATACACTGCCAAGTTCACTGGTAGAGGCTTGTACAGAGGCTGATAAACTGCCTACGCTCCAAGAACCCTGATTCAATCAGGACCCTGCCCCCTCTGCTAACCACAAATTACACGAAGCACGATGATGGAAAGGTCAATTTTATGCTGCAGCAAGAGCTCACTGACAAGATTCTTTTATAAATTGGGGGGGTACACCAAGTTTTAGTAATTTGCCATTAGTGAACCAGGGTGAAGGGTTTGATGTAATCTTTGTCTCTGAGGTCTGATAAGGGATATTTTAATCATACAATCTCACACAGTGAGAGGTGACGGTACTAGCAGCTGCCTGAGAGACTCGGCAGTACGAACGCTACTCTGCTGTATCAACCTTCTCTGGCCTCTGCTGCACCAAACACACGTCAAATCCATTGGTTGATAAGAGGTTGGGATGCCTGTGGACTGGGGTTGTAACCTGTAATCTAAATCAGAGGGAAGCAAGGGTAGTTTCAACAATCAGTGTGCAGTACATGTCTAGCCTATACAGGGAACAGCTAGCTACAATATACAGTGAGTGTACAAAACATTAGGAATACGTGCTCTTTCCATGACAGGTGAATCCAGGTGAAAGCTATGATCCTTTATTGATGTCACTTGTTAAATCCACTTCAATCAGTGTAGATGAAGGGGAGGAGACATGTTAAAGAAGGATTGTTATGCCTTGAGACAATTGAGACATGGATTGTGTATGTGTGCCATTCAGAGTGTGACTGGGCAACATGTAAGTCCCTTTGAAAGAGGTATGGTAGTAGGTGCCAGGCGCACTGGTTTGAGTGTGTCAAGAACTGCAACGCTGCTGGGTTTTTCACACTCAAAAGTTTCCTGTGTGTATCAAGAATGGTCCACCACCTAAAGGACATTCAGCCAACGTTAGGCCAGTGGTCGAAAATGGGTCATTGACGAAAGAGGACAAAGGAGGCTAACAGGAATTGCGCAGAACAACAAAAGGACTATGGTTAGTCAACTAACAGTCAAGTACAATATTGGTGCCCAAAGACCCATAAAAGAATGCATAACTCGTCGTACCTTAACACGATTTGGGTATGGCAGGCGACAACCTTACAGAGTTCCACTTCTTTCAGCAAATAACAAGAAACTGTGATGCAGTGGTCTAAGGAACGAAAACACTAGACACTGGAGAATTGGAAAAACATTCTCCTGTCTGATGAATCTCGATTCCTGCTGTTTCACGCTGATGGGAGGACTAGGGTAAGGAGTAAACCACATGAGTGCATGCATCCATCATGCCTCATGTCAACATTGCAAACTGCTGGTGGTGTGATGATGTGGGGTGTGTTTTCATGGCACACAGGGCCCCTTGATAAAAGTGGATCAATGTTTGAATGCCACAGGATATCTGAACATCATTGCCAATCAGGTGCATCCCTTCATGGCAGCAGTGTATCCATCTGAAAAACATCCACAGGATAATGCCCCATGCCACAAGCGTAGGATTGTCCAGGAATGGTTTCACAAACATGAAAGTGAATTCAGCTTACTGCAATGTAATGCCCAGTCACCAGATCTCAATCTAATTGAGCATCTGTGGGATGAGATGGTACGTGCTATTCGGAGTAGAGGTCCACTACCAGCCAACTTGACACAACTTTCGACACCTTTTAGAGTCCATGTCCCAACGAACTGAAACTGTTCTGAGGGTAAAAAGTGCAACTCAATATTAGGAAGGTGTTCCTAATGTTTTGTACTCTCAGTGTCTACAGTAGCTGTGATGAAGGAGAAGGCTATATAGTTAACTAGTCATAGCAGAGCAGAGTTGGGATCATTCAGATAAAAATATTTGTTTTATCCATTCATCACTCTGACACATCTGAATCTGTGAAAAGTACAGCACAGTTTTCTAGGACAGGTCTGTCTGGGTCTGGACTGCACTATTTGTACTCCATCCTGACTGAGCCTCTAAGGGGAGACAGGAGGCAGAGAAATGTCTGTGTGGACTTTGGAAATGTGCAAAATATGCAGGACAGTGACAGTGTCGGCATCAGGAATAACCCCTTTAGGTTCACCTGTCCCAAAAGCAATTAAAAAATACATATTTACGTATTACACTGAAAGACTTTCAGTCTAAACAATGGGGTCATAAAGTGTTGGCCAACATTTAAATACATCCCACTTTCTACTGATCATATTGATCTGTGGTGCCCACTGTGACTCATCAAGCTGATACATGTAGGCATATGTGCTGTTGAGAATGGCTACATGATACTTAATTGCCTGATGTTTCCCTCATTGCCAAATCAACACCTAAAAAGTTGCCATCTCAGTGGAAGATGAAACTTCAACTGTCACAGCATCTTTGAGGAGAGTGACTTGAGCTCTCAGTCCGCCCCCTCAGGGGATGTATGTCTGTGTGTGTGTGTGTGTGTGGATTATTCATTGGAGCCATCTCTTACCAGCCTTTCATCCCACATGTCCCACAAGCCCCAGTTTAACCCTCACCTTTGATACATAGTGTCAATGTCATACAATGTCAGTGTCACAGTGGATTAGTTCACCTGCTATAACTTCTGCATTTCAAGAAGCCACTGCTAGACAATATCACTAGACATGGCTCCTGTGGTAAGCTGTATAATAAAGCAGTTAGGTAACACTGCTTTCAGTCCCTAATGTTGGCATATTTACGCATTCAATAAGGATTAATTACCCTGACCATGACCATACAAACAATTTATCCAATTTACCACAACAACAAAAATGTCCATTCATATTCATAAAGAAAATTATTTATTCATATACAGTACAGGTCAAACGTTTGGACACACCTACTCATTCAAAGGTTTTTCTATATTTTTTACAAATGTCTACACTGTAGAATAATAGTGAAAACATCAAAACTGTGAAATAGCACCCATTGAATCATGTAGTAACCCAAAAAGTGTCAAACAAATCAAATATATTTTATATGTGAGATTCTTCAAAGTAGCCACCCTTTGCCTTGATGATAGCTTTGAGTCAGTGTGTCCAAATTTTTTGACTGGTACTGTATGTACAGTTTACGGAAGTTTACATACAGTTTAGCCAAATACATTTAAACTCAGTTTTTCACAATCCCTGACATTTAATCCAAGCAAAAATTCACTGTCTTAGGTCAGTTAGGATCACCACTTATTTTAAGAATGTGAAATGTCAGAATAATAGTAGAGTTTTTATTTCTTTCATCAAATTCCCAGTGGGTCAGAAGTATACATACACTCATGCAGTTGTGGGTGAACAGGGAGTACAGGAGGGGACTGAACATGCACCCCTGTGGAGCTCCAGTGTTGAGGGTAAGCGTGGCAGATGTGTTGCTACCTACCCTCATCACCTAGGGGCGGCCCGTCAGGAAGTCCAGGATCCAGTTGCAGAGGGAGGTGTTTAGTCCCAGGATCCTTAGCTTAGTGATGAGCTTTGAGGGTACTATGGTGTTGAACGCTGAGCTGTAGTCAATGAATAGCATTCTCACGAAAGTGTTCCTTTTGTCCAGATGGGAAAGGGCAGTGTGGAGTGAAATAGAGATTACATCATCTGTGGATCTGTTTGGGCAGTATGTAAACTGGAGTGGGTCTAGGGTTTCTGGGATAATGGTGTTGATGTGAGCCATTACCAACCTTTCAAAGCACTTCATGGCTACGGACGTGAGTGCTACGGGTCTGTAGTCATTTAGGCAGGTTGCCTTTGTGTTCTTGGGCACAGGGAATATGGTGATCTGCTTGAAACATGTAGGTATTACAGACTCAATTAGGCACATGTTGAAAATGTCAGTGAAGACACCTGCCAGTTGGTCAGCACATGCCCGGAGCACACGTCCTGGTAATCCATCTGGCCTCGCAGCCTTGTCTATGTTGACCACACAGTTGTCCGGAAAAGCTGATGCTCTCAATCATGCCTCAGTGTTGCTTGCCTCGACGCGAGCATAGAAGTGATTTAGCTCATCTGGTAGGCTCGTGCCACTGGGCAGCTCGCGGCTGTGCTTCCCTTTGTAGTCTGTAATAGTTTGCAAGCCCTGCCACATAAGATGAGCGTCGGAGCCGGTGTAGAGTGATTCAATCTTAGCCCTGTATTGACGCTTTGCCTGTTTGATGGTTTGTCGCAGGGCATAGCAGGATTTCTTGTAAGCTTCCGGGTTAGAGTCAAACACCTTGAAAGCGGCAGCTCTACCCTTTAGCTCAGTGCGAATGTTGCCTGTAATCCATGGCTTCTGTTTGGGGTATGTACGTACAGTCACTGTGGGGACGACGTCCTCGATGCACTTATTGATAAAGCCAGTGACTGATGTGACTGATGTGATGTACCCCTCAAAGCCATCAGAAGAATCCCGGAATATGTTCCAGTCTGTGGTAGCAAAACAGTCCTGTAGTTTAGCATCTGCTCCATCTGACCACTTTTTTTATAGACCGAGACACTGGTGCTTCCTGCTTTAATTTGTGTTTGTAAGCAGAAATCAGGAGGATAGAGTTGTGGTTGGATTTACCAAATGGAGGGCGAGGGAGAGCTTTGTATGCGTCTCTGTCTGTGGAGTACAGGTGATCTAGAATTTTCTTCCCTCTGGTTGCACATTTAACATGTTGATAGAAATTTGGTAGAACTGATTTAAGTTTCCCTGCATTAAAGTCTCCTCCCACTAGAAGCGCCGCCTCTTGGTGAGTGGTTTCCTGTTTGCTTATTTCCTTATACAACTGACTGAGTGCAGTCTTCGTGCCAGCCTCTGTGTCTGTGGTGGTACATAAACAGCCACGAAAAGTATAGCTGAAAACACTCTAGGCAAGTAGTGTGGCCTGCAATTTATCTACTTCAGGCGAGCAAATCTAGAGACTTCCTTAGATTTCGTGCATCAGCTGTTGTTTACAAATATGCACAGACCGCCCCCCTCGTCTTACCGCAGTTTTTTGTTCTATCTTGCCGGTGCAGTGTGTATCCCGCTAGATGAATATCCATGTCATCATTCAGCCACGATTCCGTGAAACATAGGATATTTCAGTTTTCGATGTCCCGTTGGTAGGATATTCGTGATCGTACCCTGTCTAATTTATTGTCCAATAATTGTACATTGGCGAGTAGTATTGAGGTCAACAGCAGCTTTCCCAGACGCCTTCTCCGGGTCCTGACCAAGCATCCGGCTCTTTGTCCTCTGTACCTGCGTCGCTTCCTCTTGCAAATAACGGGGATGTCAGCCCTGTGGGGTGTTTGGCGAATGTCTTGTGCGTCGTCCTTGTTGTAGAAAAAATCTTTGTCTAATCCGAGGTGAGTGATCGCTGTCCTGATATTGCCTTAAGAAACGGTTGCAGAAATATTATGTACAAAATAAGTTACAAATAACGTGAAAAACCCCACATAATAGCACAATTGTTTGGGCGCCCATAAAACTGCTGCCATTTCTTCCGGTGCCATTTTATTTATTTTATCTTGCAGCAAAGCACCTCAACAACAGGATTTGGCCACCCCCGTGCTTCACGGTTGGGATTGTGTTCTTCGGCTTGCAAGCCTCCCCCTTTTTCTCCAAACATAATGATGGTCAATATGGCCAAACAGTTCTAATTTTGTTTCATCAGACCAGAGGACATTTCTCCATAAAGTACGATTTTTGTCCCCATGTGCAGTTGCAAACCATAGTCTGGCTTTTTTATGGCGGTTTTGGAGCAGTGGCCTCTTCCTTGCTGAGCGGCCTTTTAGGTTATGTCGATTTGTTTTACTGTGGATATAGATACTTTTGTACCTGTTTCCTTCAGCATCTTCACAGCTATTGTTGTGGGATTGATTTGCAATTTTTGGCTGATTTCTTGGCCGATTTCTTTTGATTTCCCCATGATGTCAAGCAAAGAGGCACTGAGTTTGAAGATAGGCCTTGAAATACATCCACAGGTACACCTCCAATTGACTCAAATTATGTCAATTAGCCTATCAGAAGTTTCTAAAGCCATGACATCATTTTCTGGAATTTTCCAAGCTGTTTAAAAGCACAGTAAACTTAGTGCATATAAACTTCTGACCACTGGAATTGTGATACAGTGAATTATAAGTGAAATAATCTGTCTGTTAACAATTGTTGGAAAAATTACTTGTGTCATGAACAAAGTAGATGTCCTAACCGACTTGCCAAAGCTATAGTTTTTTAACTAGAAATTTGTGGAGTGGTTGAAAATCTAGTTTTAATGACTCCAACCTACAGTGGGGAGAACAAGTATTTGATACACTGCCGATTATGCAGGTTTTCCTACTTACAAAGCATGTAGTCTGTCATTTTGATCATAGGTACACTTCAACTGTGAGAGACGGAATCTAAAACAAAATCCAGAAAATCCCATTGTATGATTTTTAAGTAATTAATTTAGCATTTTATTGCATGACATAAGTTTTTGATCACCTACCAACCAGTAAGAATTCCGGCTCTCACAGACCTGTTAGTTTTTCTTTAAGAATCCCTCCTGTTCTCCACTCATTACCTGTATTAACTGCACCTGTTTGAACTCGTTACCTGTATAAAATAGACCTGTCCACACACTCAATCAAACAGACTCCAACCTCTCCACAATGGCCATGACCAGGGGGCTGTGTAAGGACCTCAGGGAAAAAATTGTAGACCTGCACAAGGCTGGAATGGGCTACAGGACAATAGGCAAGCAGCTTGGTGAGAAGGCAACAGCTGTTGGTGCAATTATTAGAAAATGGAAGAAGTTCAAGATGATGGTCAATCACCCTCGGTCTGGGGCTCCATGCAAGATCTCACCTCGTGGGGCATCAATGATCATGAGGAAGGTGAGGATCAGCCCAGAACTACATGGCAGGACCTGGTCAATGACCTGAAGAGAGCTGGGACCACAGTGTCAAAGAAAACCATTAGTAACACACTACGCCGTCATGGATTAAAATCCTGCAGCGCACGCAAGGTCCCCCTGCTCAAGCCAGTGCATGTCCAGGCCGGTCTGAAGTTTGCCAATGACCATCTGGATGATCCAGAGGAGGAATGGGAGAAGGTCATGTGGTCTGATGAGACAAAAATTTGAGCTTTTTGGTCTAAACTCCACTCGCTGTGTTTGGAGGAAGAAGAAAGATGAGTAAAACCTCAAGAACACCATCCCAACCGTGAAGCATGGAGGTGGAAACATCATTCTTTGGGGATGCTTTTCTGCAAAGGGGACAGGACAACTGCACCGTATTGAGGGGAGGATGGATGGGGCCATGTATCGCGAGATCTTGGCCAACAACCTCCTTCCCTCAGTAAGAGCATTGAAGATGGGTCGTGGCTGGGTCTTCCAGCATGACAACGACCCGAAACACACAGCCAGGGCAACGAAAGGAGTGGCTCCGTAAGAAGCATCTCAAGGTCCTGGAGTGGCCTAGCCAGTCTCCAGACCTGAACCCAATAGAAAATCTTTGGAGGGAGCTGAAAGTTCGTATTGCCCAGCGACAGCCCCGAAACCTGAAGGATCTGGAGAAGGTCTGTATGGAGGAGTGGGCCAAAATCCCTGCTGCAGTGTGTGCAAACCTGGTCAAGAACTACAGGAAACGTATGATCTCGGTAATTGCAAACAAAGGTTTCTGTACCAAATATTAAGTTCTGCTTTTCTGATGTATCAAATACTTATGTCATTCCGTCTCTCACAGTTGAAGTGTACATATGATAAAAATGACAGACCTCTACATGCTTTGTAAGTAGGAAAACCTGCAAAATCAACAGTGTATCAAATACTTGCTCTCCCCACTGTAAGTGTATGTAAACTTCCGATTTCAACTGTATATATAGTATATAAAAAATGTTTTGTTGTATAATAAGCTTACCCATTTGAATTATTTATCATAGTGAGTAGAAATGTATATATGTTTGCTGAAAGTAAACAGAGATTAAAGCTATAAACTCAAAATATTTTCCAAAAGAAAGGAAATTGCTCTAAGCGTAAATGTACGTCTTACTTAACCTGGTGCAACATTGTTCTCAAACGGCTGTTGCTACTGTATGCACAACCAGGTACAGTTGCAATCATAGACTTTGCATTATGCAAAACCACCTACGGAGTGCAATATGTAGGCCTACTGTTTTCCTCTTTGCATGAAAATCCCTCACATCAAATGAATGCCATTGAAGAAGACCATGAATAACATACCTTTCCAACATGCTGAATTTCTGGTCCGATATGTTCCTCTAAAACGAAGAACTGGTTCCATATCCAGCCCCTCTTGGGCCGGTGGTGCACGTCCTTCTCTCCATCTAGGTTTTTGGTTTGGTTCCTGGGTGCTCTGACGTTGGGCCTGGGCTGGGACTTCCCATAACTCCTCTGGACAAAGCATAGGCAGATCAGCAAAGGGCAGAGGCAGGCAGTGGTGGCAGGAATTCTCATGGTAGAGAATGTATGCTTCTCTAAGTCCTCCACTGTACCTTGGCAAACAGTGTACCAAGAGGCCACAACAGCGTCTCGACAGTAAGACAGTACTAGGTGCAGATCAGACCAGTCCAGAGATTTCTCCTAAAGTCCATGGTTTATTTCAGTCTGTCCACTAGGGATTAGAACCAAGGTTAATTTCCATGTTGGACAGAGGGGAAAAGAGCTGGTTGTTCATTTGCTCAGAGGATCCTCAGGAGATTTCATGAGTGGTCTGGTCTGAGCAGGTTGCCGTGTTGTTTCCCCTTGAAAAGATAAGAAGAAACGATATTAAGGAAACAGGAATAATGAGTCATGTTTTTCTTGCTGTGAAATCCCCTAATGCAATTTGATGGAATGACTACTCCGATATTACACTTTGACTCATTTATAGAAGCACAATATTCTTTTCCACAATGTTCTTTTCTCATTTTGACCTGATTTCTGAGAGTCAATTTCCACTGTGTCAATGAATTGAGTATTTCTGTCTGCTTCGGATGCAAGCCAGTGGATTCAAAACGACATTGCTGAGTCTGAGCTGAAAAGGCTAAGTTGTCTCTGTCATACCTCACAGCCGAAAGACATCCATTTTAAAATGGCTTTTTGAAAGCAGGAGAGCCACAACTGTATCTCCATAGGCCATAATAGCATTTTGAGGACATTATTTTCTGCAGTCTTTGTGAGAGTATATTACAATGACAAGCTGCTTATTAAAAGCATTTGATTCTCACAATCTATGACACTCTTACAGAACATTTGTCACTTGGTAAACACCCTCACACAAGCAGAGTTGTGGTTCAAACTTCCAGTTGCTGTTAATATTGTACTTTAAATGCTTTTGAATGATTCAGTTATTTTTATATTTTGTGTGAGAAAACAATCTGAGGAAAAAACATATCACTCTGTAAAATAAAGAAGTATATATACAGCACATGTGACAAGACTTGTTATGCCTCTGCCACTCAGGAAAGCATTTTGTGATTTCCTTTCCTTAGGTTTTGATTTGTTACACAACTGTGCTATTTTCTGATGCAATCAGTCCACCTGTCAGCAGAGTACCAGCCAAGCTTAGTCGAAAAACAGTCCAACACAAACAATTTGCAAGTGATAAATGTTTGATGTGAGGCGGCACAGAGGCTTGTCAATGGATGCTATGGTTACGTCTTCTTTGTTTCTATGTCTGCATTGCAATAATACAAACTAAACTAAATGTCAAAAGACAAATAACAACAGATTATACGTGAAGCACAGTTAATTGTGCAATGACAACATCAAGGATGTGTGTGACCATCCTTGAAATGATTCATGGCTTAATTTGTGTTATTTGTCAACCTATAGCATGGGCTAGTGTTGCATGTTTTCTTGAATTACGTGTTTGTATGTTTTTCTACAATAGCACCCACGCACCACATACAGTATAGTATTGTAGATACAAATGAGGATTTCTCTGTGATGGGAAGTGGAGAGTGAAAAGCAGGTATACTGAAAGTACACTGCTACCTAACATCTTTAGCCTTCACAAATGCATGATCCCATTCCCAATGCATATTCCAACAGCAGTCCATGTCTATGAAATTCCATGTTATAAAAGGGTGGCTGTCCTCATTCTAACTGAATATCACTAGTACTTACTGCAATTATAAAATAATTGAATTTGACCGTTCTGCCGCTCGTGCCTTGTCTTTACATTAGGCTCAATTTGAAGCTTAATTTGTCAAGTGAGCATGAAAAGAGCACTGCTGGGTCAGTGATAGCGCCTTTCCATGTTACCTGGATGTACTACACCGTTCAAGCACACACATTCCAGTATTTGTGTATTGCAAATACTGCATACATCCAGAAACAGATTTTTAATTTTCTAATCATTAACTACAGAAAACAATTAATTTAAACTTGTGACACCATTAGGGTGAGGTTCACATCAATCAATAACTATCCATGCGTGTGGCTACAGCTCAGCCTTCAACACCATAGTACCCTCCAAGCTGATCACTAAGCTCAGGGCCCTGAGTCTGAACCCCTCCCGTGTGCAACTGGGTCCTGGACTTCCTGACACGCTGAACCCAAGGGGTGAAGGTAAGTAACAACATCTCTGCCACACCGATCTTCAACATGGGGGCCTCACAGGGTTGCGTGCTCAGCCCCCTCTTGTACTCCCTGTTTACCTATGACTGTGGGGCCACTCACTTCTCCAACTCAATCATAAAGTTTGCTGACGACACAACAGTGGTAGGCCTGATTATCAACACCAATGAGACAGCCTACAGGGAGGTGGTGAGAGTCGTTCCAGGAAAATAACCTCCCCCTCAACGTCAACAAAACAAAGGAACTGATTGTGGACTACAGGACACAGCAAAAATAACACTTGCCCATCCACATTGACAGGGCCACAGTGGGGAGGGTCAAAAGCTTCAAGTTCCTTAGTGTGCGCATCACTGACCAACTGAAATGGTCCCTAAGCACAGACAACGTGGTGAAGAAGGCACAGCAGTGCCTCACAGCAGTGCCTCTTCAATCTCAGGAGGCTGAAGAAATGTGGCTTGGCCCCTAAGACCCTCACAAACTTCTATAATGCACCATTGAGAGCATCCCTTCGGGTTGTATCACCCCCTGGTATGGCAATTGCAACATCCACAAATGCAGGGCTCTCCAGGGGGTGGTGCAGTCAGCTGAATGCATCAACTGGGGCACACTGCCCGCCCTCCAGGACATCTACAGCACCCGGTGTCACAGGAAGGTCAAGAAGATCATTAAAGACCTCAGCTACCTGAGCCACATCCTGTTCACCCTGTTACCGTCTAGAAGGTGAACACATGGCAGGTGCATTGAAGCTGGGACTGAGAGACTGAGAAACAGCTTCTATCTCCAGGCCATCAGACTGTTAAATAATCACCACTAGCCAACCCTGCTCTGAACCTTAGTCACTGTTCTAGCCAGCTACCACCCGGTACTCTACCATGCACCATAGAGACAGCTGCCCTATGTATACTGAAAAAGAACATAAACCCAACATGTAAAATGTTGGTCCCATGTTCCATGAGCTGAAATAAAATAAATGTTCCAGATGGACAGGAGAGCTTATTTCTCACACATTTCTTCCCATGCCTTTTAGTGAGCATTTCTCCTTTGCCAAGATGATCCATCCACCTAACAGGTGTGGCTTATCAAGAAGCTTATCAAACGGCATGATCATTACACAGGTGCACCTTGTGCTGGGGGCATTAAAAGGCCACTCTAAAATGTGCAGTTTTGTCACACAACACAATGTCACCGATATCTCAAGTTTTAAAGGAGCGTGCAATTGACAAGCTGACTGCAGGGATGTCAACCAGAGCTGTTGTCAATGTTAATGTTAATTTCCCGACCATAAGCCGCCTCCAATGGCATTTTAGAGAATTTGTCAGTACGTCCAATTGGCCTCACAACCACAGACCACGTGTAACCATGCCAGCCCAGGACCTCCACATCCTACTTCTTCACCCGGGTCACTGAGACCAGTCACCCGGACAGCTGATTCAAAATTCTATAGCCACTCTCACATCTGAGCTATCTGTGTTGCAGGTGCATGGTAACTCTTGAATAAGATGAGAAAAAATAAGAAACTGCTCTTGCTAGTATCACTGCTCTTTAATAAGCTTTACGTATCGGCCTCGAGGCCTTTGTCAGAGCTTTTGTGCCTTTTTTCAATTAGCTCCCTTATGTAGACATAGCTCCACCCACATCTATTCAATGCATCCATGGAGCTATGTCTACAAAAGGGAGCTAATTAAAAAAACTCACAATGGGCTCTGACAAAGGCCTTGACGCCGATATGTAAAGCTTATTGAAGAGCAGTGATACTAGCAAGAACAGTGTGCCGGTTTCTTATTTTTTCTGATGAAGCTGTGGGTTTGCACAACCGAAGAATTAATGCACAAACAGTTTGAAACCGTCTAATGGAAGTTCAACTGTGTGGCCACTGGCATGCTGGAGAACTGTGCTCTTCATGGATGAAACCTGGTTTCAACTGTAGCAGGCAGATGGCAGACGGCGTGTATGGCATTGTGTGTGCGTGCGGTTTCTGATGTCAATGTTGTGAACAGAGTGCACATGGTGGCGATGTGGTTATGGTATGGGCAGGCATAAGGTATTGACAAAGAACACAATTGCTTTTTATCGATGGGAATTTGAATGCACAGAGATAACGTGATGAGATCCTGAAGCCTATTGGCGTGCCATCACCTCATGTTTCAGCATGATAATGCACGGCCCCATGTCACAAGGATCTGTACACCATTCCTGGAAGCTGAAAATGTCCCAGTTCTTCCATGGCCTGCATACTCACCAGACATGTCACCCATTAAACATGTTTGGGATGTTCTGAACTGACATGTACGACAGCGTATTCCAGTTCCCGCCAATATACAGCAACTTCACACAGCCATTGAAAAGGAGTGGGACAACATTAGACAGGCCACAATCAACAGCCTGATCAAATCTATGCGAAGGAGATGTGTCACGCTGCATGAGATACTGGCTGGTTTTCTGATCCACGCCCCTATTATTTTTGTAAGGTATCTGTGACCAACAGATGCATATCTTTATTCCCAATCATGTGAAATCCACAGATTAGGTCCTAAAATGTCTTATATGAACTGTAACTCAGTGAAATCTTGTTGCATGTTGCATTAATATTTTTTGTTCAGTATACAGTACATGGAGTCATTGAACATTGCTCACTTTGATAATGTTCACATACTGTTTCACCCACTTTATAATGTATATATACAGTATATAATGGACAGAAATATATACATTGCCTTCAGAGGTTTTCACACCCCTTGACTTTTTTCACATTTTGTTGTGTTACAGCCTGCATTTAAAATATATTACATCTAGATGATTTGTCGCTGGCCTACACACAATGCCCCATAATGTCAAAGTGGGATTATGTATTTCCAATTTTTTTACAAATGAATTAACAATGAAAAGCTGAAATGTCAATAAGTCGATAAGTATTTAACACTTTGGTTATGGCAAGCCTAAATAAGTTCAGGAGTAAACATTTGCTTAACAAGTCACATAATAAGTTGCATGGACTCACTCTGTGTGCAAAAATAGTTTTTAAAATTATTTTTGAATGACTACCTTATTTCTGTACCCCACACATACAATTAGCTGTATGGTCCCTCAGTCAAGCAATGAATTTCAAACACTGACTGAGGTTTTCCAATGACTCGCAAAGAAGGGCACCTATTGGTAATTGGGAACATTTTAAAAAGCTGACATTGAATATCCCTTTGAGCATGCTGAAGTTATTAATTAGGCTTTGGATGGTGTATCAATACACCCAGTCACTACAAAGATACAGGCGTCCTTCCTAACTCAGTTGCCAGAGAGGAAGGAAACCGCTCAGGGATTTCACCATGAGGCCAAAGGTGACTTTAAAACAGCGACAGAGTTTAATTGCTGTGATAGGAGAAAACTGAGGAAGGATCAACAACATTGTAGTAACTCTATACAATACTAACCTAATTGACAGAGCAAAAAGAAGGAAGTATATTTGTATTATACACATATTTCAAAACATGCATCATGTTTTCAACAAGGTACTAAAGTAATACTGCAAAAAAATGTGTCAAAGCAATTACATTTTTATCCTGAATACAAAGTGTTATGTTTGGGGCAAATCCAATATACTGATCAAAAGGATAGAAAATAAACATAATGGAGCTAAGCACAGGCAAATTCCTAGAGGAAAATATGGTTCAGTCTGCTTTCCACCAGACACTGGGAGATGAGTTCACATTTCAGCAGGACAATAACCTAAAACACAAGGCCACATATACACTGGAGTTGCTAACCAAGAAGACAGTGAATTTTCCTGAGTGGTCAAGTTACAATTTTGACTTAAATCTACTTGAAGATCTAAGGCAAGACCTGAAAATGGTTGTCTACCAATGACCAACAACCAATGTGCCAAGTCTTGAAGAATGTAAAGAATAATGGGCAAATATTACACAATCTAGGTGTGAAAAACTCTTAGAGACCTACCTAGAAAGACTCACAGCTGTAATCGCTGTCAAATGCGCTTCTACAAAGTATTGACTCAGGGGTAGGAATACTTATGTAAATGAGATATTTCTGAATTTCAATTTCAATACATTTGAAAAAATGTGTGTTTTGTGTAGATGGTGAGAAAAAACATATACACTTGAAGTTGGAAGTTTACATAGCCTTAGGTTGGAGTCATTAAAACTAGTTTTTCAACCACTCCACAATTTTTTTGTTAACAAACTATAGTTTTGGCAAGTCGATTAGGACATCTACGTTGTGCATGCCACAAGTAATTCAACAATTGTTTACAGAAAGATGATTTCACTTATAATTCACTGTATCACAATTCCAGTGGTCAGAGTTTACATACACTAAGTTGGCTGTGCCTTTAAACAGCTTGGACAATTCCAGAAAATTATGTCATGGCTTTAGAAACTTCTGATAGGCTAATTGACATAATTTGAGTCAATTGGAGGTGTACCTGGGGATGTATTTCAAGGCCTACCTACAAACTCAGTGCCTCCTTGCTTGACATCATGGGAAAATCAAAAGAAATCAGCCAAGACCTCAGAAAAAAAGTTGTAGACATCCACAGAAGTCTGGTTCATCCTTGGGAGCAATTTCCAAACATCTGAAGGTACCACGTTCATCTGTACAAACAATAGTACACAAGTATAAACACCATGGGACCACGCAGCCGTCATACCGTTCAAAGATGAACGTACTTTGGCGCGAAAAGTGCAAATCAATCCCAGAACAACAGTAAAGGACCTCGTGAAGATGCTGGAGGAAACAGGTACAAAAGTATCTATATCCACAGTAAAACAAGTCCTATATCAACATAACCTGAAAGGCCATTCAGCAAGGAAGAGGCCACTGCTCCAAAACCACCATAACAAATCCAGACTACGATTTGCAACTGCACATGGGCACAAAGATCGTACTTTTTGGAGAAATGTCCTCTGCTCTGAAGAAACAAAAATATAACTGTTTGGCCATAATGACCATTGTTATGTTTGAAGGAAAAAGGGGGATGCTTGTAAGCCGAAGAACACGATCCCAACCGTGAAGCACGGGGTGGCAGCATCATATTTTGGGGGTGCTTTGCTGTAGGAGGGACTGTTGCACGTCACAAAATAGATGGCATCATGAAAAATGAAAATTATGTGGATATATTGAAGCAACATCTCAAGACATCAGTCAGGAAGTTAAAGCTGGTTCGCAAATGGGTCTTCCAAATGGACAATGACCCCAAGCATACTTCCAAAGGTGTGGCAAAATGGCTTAAGGACAACAAAGTCAAGGTATTGGAGTGGCCAGCACAAAGCCCTGACCTCAATCCTATAGAAAATGTGTGGGCAGAACTGAAAAAGGCAGTGTGAGCAAGGAGGCCTACAAACCTGACTCCGTTACACCAGGTCTGTCAGGAGAAATGGGCCAAAATTCACCCAACGTATTGTGGGAAGCTTGTGGAAGGCACCTGAAATATTTGACCCAAGTTAAACAATTCAAAGGCAATGCTACCAAATACTAATTGAGTGTATGTAAACTTCTGACCCACTGGGAATGTGATTAAAGAAATAAAAGCTCAAGTAAATAATTATCTCTACTATTATTCTGACATTCTTAAAATAAAGTGGTGATCCTAACTGACCTGACCTGATTAAATGTCAGGAATTGTGAAAAACTGAGTTTAAATGTATTTGGCTAAGTTGTACGTAAACTTCCGACTTCGACTGTATTTAATAACATTTGAATTCAAGCTGTAACACAACAAGAAGGTGGAATAAGTCAAGGGGTATGTAAACTTTCTGAAGGCACTGTAGCATGGGCAATTGTTGCTATAAGCATTAGGTTCACACAGGATATTCATTCTATTGCTACATCCCTCAACATGGTTGAGTTAAGAGTGTCAGCAGAAATACATGTAGCTACAGATAACTGTCATTGAAATATAGTGGATATTGCTCTGCAGGTTCTCTCTACGCTCAATTTCAGGAAATAGGAAACTTCTACCCTGAAAACACTCACATCTGTCTTTTGCAGTATGGCTAAACATGATTCCAGGCTAACAGCATATGAATCAAATATCCAATATTTTCTACAAATATACCAGGATTTTTTAAATAGAAAATAGTTAATTGATTGTCCTTGTATGCAATTCAAGGGTAAGGGTGTTGCAACTATTCATTCTGATTAGTTGAGGGCCACAAAACAGATTAGCAATTGATTAGTTTCTAATGTTGCTAATTATGATGCTAATTGGAGAGAAATACTCTGTGGACCTTGAGACTACATCTGAGGCCGTGGCTTACATTATGACGAGTTGTGAACTGTAGCTTAGACCTATGCATATGCCTCCCCTTTTTCTCCTGCACTAAGTTCAAGAGTCATGTCGGACTCTAAGGATAATTATGATTTTAATTATACTTAGCAACATTGTACAGCTAAGCCAAACTGTAGCTTACAGCTAACTAGCTAAATCATCTACTAGCCTGAAAATAGATTTTACCTATCCCAAGCCAGCAACATAACATTAGATGTATGCTAGAGAAATACAATT
Source organism: Oncorhynchus nerka (assembly GCF_034236695.1). Lineage (NCBI taxonomy): Eukaryota > Metazoa > Chordata > Actinopteri > Salmoniformes > Salmonidae > Oncorhynchus > Oncorhynchus nerka. The sequence goes on along the minus strand of NC_088424.1, from coordinate 22,471,420 downwards.
ACTGGTCACTTCACTACAGTATCTATGACTGAGAAGGCTGGCCTTGCACTTCAATAGCAAGTCACTAGCTAACACAGCTTCGGGCATGTCAGGGCATTGCCCTCAACACTAGGCTAATGGAGGACACAGTAGCTAGCTGGGCTTAACCTCAAATACACAAACTCAGCTTGCTACTTTTATGCTCAAAAGCTTGGACCCTTGCCTTGCTGTAAGTGCAGCTTTATATTTGGAAGTTTATACTGTAGGTCTTTTCAAGACAAAGGTCTGTTGTGTTTTGTTCATCTGGCCATTTGTTTACAAGATCTGATAACAATTGCACTCAGCAAATACAAAATCTCTGTAAATGCTACATCCTGCTTGTTGTTGGAAGTTTGGCAACAATGACATTTTGAGATATTTCTGTAGACAACCATGAACTATCTTCACTGACAGCGCTGGTTATAGTGGGACTAAGACATTACAGGACCAACATGAATGCACCACATACTGGTCAAAAGAGATTAGCACAAATTAGTACACTCATCTCTCAGGGTTTGAGATCTACAAAACCAAGCAGGTGGTTTTTGCTCCCCACCAATAATCTCACTTGACTTGGCTTCCAGTATCCTCTTCCCTCTGTGGAGACTGGAGGACGAGGAAAGGAGGAAAGACCACCCCTTGTGGAGTTTTAGTAAATATCAGGAGAGGATGGTGAGAATGATTGCTCATTACAGGATTAGCAGTATACAGAGAATGACTCAAGGGAAAGCTTGACGTGGGTCTGGCACATTGAGTCATTGACATCCCCACTGCATAAGGCATTAGTGAAGAGGTATCTACTAAAGTAGCTAGCAGAGACAGACTGTCCCAGCGAGTCTTTAAACCCCCCCTCTGGCTCAAATAGAACTCAGGAGAATTCCTTTGGCATTTCAATGGAGGGAATTATGCATACATTTAGCATGGATCTCTCTAATCATAAGGTAATGAGCTGCAGCTGACAAAGACACTACATGACATTTTAGAATAGCAGCCTACATACACCCTTATGTATTCTATACAAATCAGCACCTGCAGAAATTCAACCCTTCCTCTACACGTTAGGTGGATATTTTTCAGCAGAACCATCACATATTTTCTTGTTCTTTAGCCAGTTACATATTTTGAGGCACTAACACAGCCAATTGCTAGACTGCAGTGAATTGATCTTGGAGCAGTGAAATCATTCCACAGGATTCCACTCTCCTGTTTAGTTCCATCTGAGAGCTGGAGCTATGAGTGCCTATGAAAAGTACTATGGTAATTTGATATATACCTTGGTGATAATAAAAAGGACACCTCCAATAAAGCTCAAACAATAAAACCATTGAAAATATGGCAGCAGAGCTCTCATTCTTGCATTTCCCTGGCCGTATAGAGAGGCTCTGAAGCAGCGTGAATAAAACATAAATTAACTCACACTTTTTCACAGTAGCAGCGCTCACCACAGGCAAAAGCAGCTTCAGAGGATCCAACAGCAGAGGCAGCAGCAGTAGCACGACAGACCATAGCAGATGTGAAAGCTATGACAACAGAGAGAGAGAGAGATGGATTGAAAGTGCTGAACAATTTGCCCTTACCTTTCTTCTCCAAACAGATGATAAGGTATGTGAACAGTGAGCTGTGAACAGATTCTCCCCTATCTATCTACTGCTGCTCCCAATCCACCTCAGTGGAGTCATCTCCCCAATCCGCCAGGTTGCTGCCTCACTTGCCTGCTGCAGCTCTGGAGTGGTGCTCTGATTGGCCGACTAACAACACACTGATACACATAGACACACACGGATGCTCTCACACTCTTTCTCTCTCTTACGCACACATGCAAGCACACACTGTCATCTCAGCATTTTCCTCACATTTTTTACTCTCTCCCGCACACGCACACACGCACACACGCACACACACACACACACACACACACACACACACACACACACACACACACACACACACACACACACACACACACACACACACACACACACACACACACACACACACACACACACTGAACTCTCTCTTTCTTTCTCTACATCTGCTGCCTCAGGGACTGGGCTAAGGTGTAACAAACGCAAAGCAGAGGGGTGAATTTGCTTTAAGGAGAGAGTCTCTTCTAAAGGAATCCTGATGAATAATATAAGACTGAGAGTGAGGGGGAGGGAAGAGCGTGAAGCCCCACCAGACCACAGGACATTTTTAACCGAGATGACAGTGAATGTGTCAGCACATAAAAAATAAACGTGAGGGAGGGTTGAACATAGTATTGTGGAAGCAAGCAGAGAGTTGAGAATGATAAAACAAAGGGTTTACAGGAGGAAGAAACGGTTTACCTACCAAAGCCCCAAAGTCATCAAACCTTCACAGTTGACTCCCATGCCATCCATCATCTTCCCCCCACATAGTCGAAGGAGAGGGAGGTGATTTATCTTTTCAGCCTCATTTATTTATTTACCTCTGCTAACATTATCAGTGGCACTGTTGGTGGGCCCCAGGTTGAGTTATGTAAAACCGTAGGGAAGACCGGGGTTGGTTGTCACACTTTTTACTCTAGTGTGTATTTCTCAGCACCAGTATATGTTACAATAATCTTTTTAATATTGGGAGAAAGACCAAGGTCTTGGGTTGAAATTCCAGCACGGAGTTATAAGCTATCAAACACACTCTGTCCACTTGTGACAACCAGCCCCATATTTGATCGAATGATATTCATAACAAAATTCTGCATTTTAAGCCGTGAGAATAACAGACTGTATGCAATTTTGAGTAAGTGTGTGTGTGTGTATGCATGTCTTTGCACACGTATGTGGGGGTGTGTGACAGAAAAAACATGTGTGTGAGAAGATGGCTGACGTTTTATGTGCTCCTAACCAACTGTTTTCTTAACGTTTTGTTTCCGTTGTTTGTAACTTTTTTTTAAATCTGATTTTGTACATAATGTTGCTGCTCTTTAATTCCTTTATTCCTTTATTACTGTTATTCATATTTTTTAAAACCTAATTGTTGGTTAGGGGCATGTAGGTAAGCATTTCACTGTAAGGTCTACACTTGTTGTGACTAATACAATGTTATTTGATTTGAAGGGAGCTTCATATAGCACAAGCACAAAAGAGCTTGGGATTCATTATAATGGAGTTGATGGCAGGGGCATACTAGGGTTGAATAGTGGGAATCCGGTTACCAAGATTTACCATGATTTACCGCCCAAAACCAATCCCCTTTCCCAGGATAAAAAACTGTGAGAAACTGGTAAATTCTCACAAATTATTTATATGAACAACATGGGGTGAAATGGAACTGCTAAATTACAGTATATACAATATATCTGTATATGCAATATTAATCTGACTTCTCTACGGCCTCTGCATGATGAATCAACGCTCAGGGTGGGGACAGACCCAACTCAGTATGGAGCACAGTTCACAATGCATGTAGAGCTATCATCTCATCATGGTAACTTCTTGTGACAGGTATGCCAACATTTGATGCAGCATAGCCTATGCTACTGTAATATAAAGACTGAATGCGCATCTAATTTACCCATCTCCATCTGGTTTTCGGAGGTCACCTTGTTTTCTAATTATACATTTAGCAAATGAATGATGGGTTATGCATAATAAGCTTCTAACTTTATAGCCTCTGTCTCTTGTGCAATATGCAAGCACCTGTGCTCCGCTGGCCTCTACTTAAAAAACGCTCCTTAGCTCTTAGAGTCCCAGCAGAAAAAGTGGTGTATGTCTCTCTCCATCGCCTATTCTTCTGTTGTTGTTTCTGTGTCTTGTCTGGTGTGTCTCTCTCCATCACCTATTCTTCTGTTGCTGTCTCTGTGTCTTGTCTGGTGTGTCTCTCTCCATCACCTATTCTTCTGTTGCTGTCTCTGTGTCTTGTCTGGTGTGTCTTTCTCCATCACCTATTCTTCTGTTGCTGTCTCTGTGTCTTGTCTGGTGTGTCTTTCTCCATCACCTATTATTCTGTTGCTGTCTCTGTGTCTTGTCTGGTGTGTCTTTCTCCATCACCTATTCTTCTGTTGCTGTCTCTGTGTCTTGTCTGGTGTGTCTCTCTCCATCACCTATTATTCTGTTGCTGTCTCTGTGTCTTGTCTGGTGTGTGTCTCTCCATCACCTATTCTTCTGTTGCTGTCTCTGTGTCTTGTCTGGTGTGTCTTTCTCCATCACCTATTCTTCTGTTGCTGTCTCTGTGTCTTGTCTGGTGTGTGTCTCTCCATCACCTATTCTTCTGTTGCTGTCTCTGTGTCTTGTCTGGTGTGTCTCTCTCCATAACCTATTCTTCTGTTGTTGTTTCTGTGTCTTGTCTGGTGTGTCTTTCTCCATCACCTATTCTTCTGTCGCTGTCTATGTGTCTTGACTGGTGTGTCTCTTTAGTTTTGCAATTCAAAACAGCCAAGGGGTTACTGGGGTAGCTTAACTTGTTTTCAGCCTGTGTCTGGGTCACATAAACCATCCTCTTCCCTACCAGTTGTCCCTGGCTGCTGCTGTTCAAAGTGCTCCACTGGCCTGCTGTTCTCATCTGTCCTCATCCTTGGCTCATCTGCATGATTTAGTTTAAAGTTACTACCTGGGCAAACATGACAGATAAGAATCAACATAGCCCCTAGGCTATATGAATAGACACGAAATCCCCAAAAATACATGTAGAATGGAATAACTTATAAGACCTCTAAGATTAATTTCATTTTATCAGTTCTACCCGCTAATGGCAGATTACATATCATTTGAGGACACATAGCTTAAGGCGTCTGTATTTTCAATATGTTGTTTACCTACAATCTAACCACAAAGCTGGCAATCTTTCCCCCTCTCTTTCTGGCTGCACCAGTATATCTTACAATAATCTTTTTAATATTGAGAGAAAGACCAAGGTCTTGGGTTGAAATTCCAGCATGGAGTTATAAGCTATCAAACACACTCTGTCCACTTGTGACAACCAGCCCCATATTTGATCGAATGATATTCATAACAAAATTCTGCATTTTATGCCGTGAGAATAACAGACGGTATGCAATTTTGAGTAAATGTGTGTGTGTGTATGCATGTCTTTGCACACGTATGTGGGGGTGTGTGACAGAAAAAATATGTGTGTGAGAAGAAGGCTGACATTTTATGTGCTCCTAACCAACTGTTTTCTTAAAGGGGTTTTTCCGTAGTTTGTAACTTATTTTTTAAACTTATTTTGTACATAATGTTGCTGCTCTTTAATTACTTGTTCCTTTTATTACTTTTTCTTATTCATATATTTTTAGACTGCATTGTTGGTTAGGGGCATGTAGGTAAGCATTTCACTGTAAGGTCTACACTTGTTGTATTCGGCGCATGTGACTAATAAAATGTTATTTGATTTGAAGGGAGCTTTATATAGCACAAGCACAAAAGAGCTTGGGATTCATTATAATGGAGTTGATGGCAGGGGCATACTAGGGTTGAATAGCGGGAATCTGGTTACCAAGATGTCTTAAGTGCTCCACTATATAGCCTGCTGTTACATCTGTCATCACCCTTGGCTCATCTGCATTATTTAGTTAAATTCGTTTTCCAAAATGAAAGTAAAAGATGCAAAAACTAAACTTAAGAACAGGAAGCATAGAAGTAGTCCACATAGAACCGATCTACTGCTTCTTAGTTTAGCTTTCAATGTGAATGACAGATCTATAAAACACAAAGTTACCAATTGCAGCTTTAATTAAGGATTCAGAGCGCTAACACTGGCTTATTATCTTTAGCCAACCCTTATGCTGAGCGAGAGTAGTTAGTTAGCTACCACCAACCCTGTACAAACCTGTGGCTAACGCCACTGATGCTGCACTTTTACTTTCTGGCTGTTCTTCCCTCTGCACCTCATTCACTGCTGCCAGCTCAACCTGCTTGCTTTTTTTGCCTCTCTTTCGGGAGAAGTTCTGAATTTTCATTTGCTCTGTGCTATGCTCCAGACTTGAGTGACAGGGATTTTGCTGAGTGATGACATTGACATCTAACAGGTGCTGTAGGGGTGGGGTCAATGGACGTGAGTGGTCCCAAAGATTGTCTATTATATTGACAAGATATTGACAAGATAGTCAAGTGACCGCTCTAACAATACTTGTCCTCAAAGATGGAAGTCAGTCGGGAAGAGGCGAGATCAGGTCGGACCTTTCTAGCCAATGAGAGGGATGAGACGCGTGTGAACAACAGAGATAGATAGAGAACTAAATTCTGTATCTGTGCCATTATCATGTCTGTGACAGCATGGGGAATGTACATGCTAAAACAAGTTATATCCATGATGAGTCCTCTATCTATCTCTATGACAACAGACACAACTCTGATATAAAGTCATTTTATCTTGATTTTGATTAAATGCCACGTGCGTTCACTTATATTAGTGCATTCCAAACAACCCAACCCAATTTCTATTCGATCAAATAAGCCTCACGTAGCAAATTAGAAATTACATTTTTGTTGACCAAATTGAACACTCTCTCATTGACCTCCATACAAAAATTCCTCACTCGTGGGTTTATTTTCGTGAAGAGACTTTGGCCCGAGTAAAACCTTTAGCTTCGCCTCTTCCTCTCTGGCAGTCCACTGCATTGTGAAATCTCGCCCAATCACAGCAGGCACTGTGTCGATCCTTGGGACGTCCCTTCCCTAAACCCTACCTCTAACCATACCCTTGCCCAAACCTTAACCATAACCATAACCCCTACCTAACCTTAACCCTTACCTAAACCATTATAAATTTCAACTTCAATGGGGTAGGGACGTCCCAAGGATTCTGGATAGCAAGGAACCTGCAGTGCCTGCTACTGCCTAGCACAGTATATTGCATTGTTTGTTTTTGTCAATAATTTTATACTGCCTAGCGTAGGTTATGTGTGGTTATGGAAACTCATAACTGAAATCATTATAATTATTTATAAAATGTTTTAACATCTAAATGTTCAGGGCTAATCGCCCAGGACTAATGAGGCCACTGGGTGATAGGGACAACCCCCCCCAAAGCTAATTAAGATGCTAGTTACCACATGGCTTGACCTACAGTAGGAACTTAGAAATAGGTTTGGAATATAGCTGTCCTTATCCTCTTTTCAACGGACATAATTGGTCATGGATACTCCCATAATTCAAACATTTACAAAGAAAATAACAACATATGTGTTCTTTCACTTGTGAAAAACACATCAATTCTCCTCACCTCAATGTTTTGTCATACTGACATGAATTGACCAGGTGGATGAGTTCTACGAAAGAAGTCACACATTTTAACTTGAAAAATATTACACAGTGCCATTTAGATTGGGAGTAATAACAAGCAACCCGTGAGACAATCAATCCTGGTCTTCCCTACACATCATTCAAAAAATAATATCAAAGAGCACCTGTTGTACTGTGCCTGTCATGCTAGTTGATATTAGAAAGACAATGACGAGGCTTTAAGATATAACTGCAACATATAATTGAACGAGAGGGTTAGAATGTACTAATGGGAGGCCCTTTAAAAGCATTTTTCCAATGTATGGCAACTACATCAACATGTCACATAGAATGATCGCTCATCAAATAAATCAACCTTTAATGCAAATGTGTTTAACCAAACCCTTGAGACATAGTAATTCCTTAACAATGAGTGGACCTGACAAGGTCCCATTATCCCCTATCAGCTTAGTTCGGCATCAGTGTTACATGCTGTCAGGGAGTATTTAGCCTAAAAGGAAGAATTACATGACCTGACTTAAATAGGTAGGACCAATCACAAGTACATATCATTTAAGTATGATAAATCAAGATATGATGAAGAGAGAGGATATGTAATATCTTCAAAGTGGGAAATTGGAACTACAGTATATTATGTGATATTAGCACTGTAGGGCTCCAGTTTTACCTGGTCACATAGTTTTACCTGGTCACATAGTTTTACCTGGTCACATAGTTTTACCTGGTCACATAGTCAGCAAAACTCCTGGCCTTTGTTATTATATGCAATATCCAAGTTATGATTCTTTGAAAATGTCTTTAGTAATTTAAATGAATCGATTGCAATGGGTTTAGTGATGAAAGCATTTCACCATGTGCATTTCCCATGCTTTCCTTCCAGTCTGCTAGTCAGCTGGCAATTTAGAAGAGGGGGGCATGCACATGGTGGAGCCTTCTCTTATCTTTTGAAATTGTGTATAAATGTCATATTGAAATTCCACAGTTGGGCATTAGCCAAAGATAACGGATGGGCACTGCTACTGGTAATTTATTGTCATGGTTGAGGCAGTGGTGGTGTGTGACTGAGATGACAAAAGGGGTGTCAGAAGCACAAGCTGGGGCCTGATATAAGGTCCAACAAGGAAGAAACGATGTGATAAGAAATCATATCTGTGTTGACTTTATAGCATAGCACTGATAATCTTCATTTGAATGGCAAGGTTGTGCAGGGCAATACATGCATTATTGAAGTCAATCTTGGAACTGTCCATTTTATTCTCTACAAAGTTTAAAGGAGTTCAATTTATTTTCCTCTTCCTGTGTGAAGACACAAAAACAGCTCTGGATACACTATCTTAGAACCCAACATACCTTAGATGTCATTGTAGTGTAAGAATTGGTCTAAATGTTCCAATTTACCCTTCCCATGAAGTAGGTTCAAATCCAAGATAATTTCCTGCCGTACTCTCTCTCTCTCTGTCTCTTTCAAGCTAAACTAGGAAACGGTATCAGCCATTTGATGGAAACTTCTTTTTAAGTTTTTGTCTTTCTTTCTTCACCTCCCCTGGCTCAGAGCACTTGAGTGTGCCTCTTACATCACATAGAGTTCCCATCGTAACGTCCCTCTCTTTCTTCTTCACTCAACTTCATATGCTTTGTACTTCTCTACACATAAAAGTGTACTCGCTCTAGGTTTCTCCTCAGGAGCTGGCTACCCACATATAACCCTTCTGACACCTTCCAAATCCCCCTTTTCCATTTTCCTCCAAACTGCTCTCAACATTTGGGGACTGTTAAAGTATTTCCAATTTCCTGACACCCTACTTCGCTCATTCTCTAACACTGGGGTGTCAGATGAATTAGAAATGAAAAAATGGACCCTTACAGAGACTGGACAGTCTTTATCTCATGAGCGTGTTATTTCTGTGGCCAAAGTTTAATCACTGTCTGGGATCACCGGTATAGGTCCATCAAATATTCCTGTGGACATTCTCAGTGACAGGGCGCCTTTCTGAGTAAGTGATAGAGTGGCTAAAGAGCAGATAACTGGCAAGTGTCATCAGCATCAATCTCTAGTTATTCTGACTGGTTGCTGGGGAAGCTGGGGGTGTAGTGGAGGTGCTGAAGCAAGAGAAGGTTGGTTTTCTTGATGCTCTAATATTCTCAATATGTTCTCACAGAATGACATGATGTCTGTTTTTTTTTTTTTACAGTTTGTTTTTGAATTTGATCGGTAGCTGTGTAAGTTTTGTTAGACATGTCTAAAACATGAGCGCTGATCAACATCATTCTAGTAGAAAATAATTCTAGTAGATGTGTCAAGATGTGCCATAGCGAGATGAGTAGTTTTGGGACTATGTGAATGGAATATAATCATGCATACCTCTACACACCTGCATTTCCATGCAAGTGACCGACACACAACTTGACAATGAATCTGTCCTTGAGTTATTTATCTCTTGAAGCAGCCAAGGTGCATATGGCACAGTATTTCTTCTTAGACCACACCACTGTGTGTTTCTCCTTGGGAATGGGAAAGGTGTGTGACGCAAACACCATTTGAATTGTTGCTGAAGTGACTAGATTGATTTGGGATTGGCTTTTTATAAATGTTACCTGTGTGAATTCTATATTTTGCTGAGCACACTACTGGTAGGCCATAATTGCCTGGAATACTCTGGAGTGCATCCCTTACTATAGAAATGCCAGTGGAGCTGCCAAAACTGGACAAAAGAGGGGGCCACAGTAAGTGGTCATATACCAACTACAGCAGTACAATACCTTATTCAGAGGACGGAATTGTACATATCTGTCAATATCAAGATGGTCTAACATTTTTGTTAACATATTCCATAACAGCACATTATAGTTATCCACTGTATGGTATACCTCTCATGTTGTGTCTGATGTGTTGCCATAGCCTGTATGTTAGTGTTGTTCTTTAAACTTATTTTGGTTTGCTGTCTCTTTTTTGTCTCCTTTATTGTTTCGTTGTTGTTCCCTCCCCCTTGTTGCTCACCATGGCAACCAGCACACTTGGGAGCTTCCACACCTGAGCCTGATGAGCTTAAAGAGCCATTGGCAACGTTTAAAAAGGAGCGCCCAGCTCAATTCCTCCATTCTGGTTACTCACAGATCCTGTTGTTGATCTAGCCTTGGTAGAGAAAAGGAAAGATTGGTCAGAAGTCAGTAATATAGGGAAACTGTTTGACAATTACATTGGTAGAAGATTTTATGCTTCTCACAGATGGATCCAGGGACCCTGAATGTGATGTGCAGATACGTAGAAGATTAACAGATGAACTGTCAGTATACTCAGTTGAACTGTTTGTACAACCTGTTAGAATTATAGTATGCTTAGATTCTGAAGGAAATTATAGACCAGGTAGCCAAAAGAGCTTTGAAATGAGATATTGATATTAATGTTCCACTGGGTAGAGGTGAGGCAACATGTAAGATCAGGGCCATTTTGGTAGATGTGTGGCAGAAGAGATGGGACTCTGAGCCCAAGGGCTGGTATTTATATGCCCTCCACAGGAAGGTTGGTGGACCAAATTAAAAGGTCAGATTAGGAAGGGAGAGGGGGTGATTGCGCTTAGGACATTGTACATTGAACTCGTCATTAGATCTGGTTGGCAAGCATGTGAATGGTTTGTGTTTGGTCAATGACACGGTGGAGCATGTGTAACATTGTTTTTAAATATGTTGACGAAGAAAAGTTTGAAATGTAGGGTCATTGAGGTTGGTTGGTTGGGGGGTTGAAAGGGATATTGGGGAGGGTCTATTAGAAGTTAGTAGGGCTCTTTTTTTTTCTTCTCAGAAGAGAAGAGATGTTAGAGATGTTGTAAACTGTGATTACCCCACGCTCCAGCACAGTAGCTGGTGGCATTGCACCTTTAACGTTGGTTAGCGAAATTCCATTATCATAGAAGAATATCTCCTTTCTGCTGCTGGTGAGAACATGGTATGTATCCACAACCGAACCTTGTTGCCACCTGGACCGAGCCGAACGATGAATGCTTCGATATACAACGTCTGCTATTGACCAGATTAGGGGCAGTCACTCACTGAGTGAGTGCTTGTATCTGAGAATGCTGACACTTGCGCTGTTCTTCCCCCTGTGCCACTGGCGAGGCAACATGTGCCAACAACGGACCTATAAGCGGCCGGATGGAAACATACTGTTGGGCATCCTACTGGGGTGGTGGCCATCTTGCTCATCAGTAGCTAGGACTTAAGTCTGGGGACTGTGTTGTGTTTTAAATGTTGTCAAACCCAACCAACTAATAAAGACTGTCTGTCAATTAACCACAGGTCATGATGTTGACATTATGAAAGAGTCTAGCAATTATCCCAACTTCCTTTGGTCATTAGGGTTTAGGGCTTGAGTGCATTGCCAGTCTGAGCCATGTCACACAGTCAGTACTCAACTGTAGACCCTGATGACAGTACTGTAAGGGTGCATGAATGCATATCAACATACTGTAATATTAAGATTTCCTATTTTGTGGAAGGGCTTTAGACTGCCCTCTGCTGAATGACAGCTTCTGAGCTACATTGTGGGTTAAATGACGGTGAAACTATAAACATTTAAAATAGATGTATAACAAGATGGCTGCTTGATGGGCTCTGGATAGAAGGGACTGTTTGAGAGGAAAGGTAAGATTATACCTAACCTACATAAAAAGTTTCTAATCTGCAAAAGTACTTAATGGTGGGTATTTCTCTGCTCTGTCAGTCAGTTGGTTGCATTCCTCATCAGATGTCAGAGATTTACACAAAACCGGCATGCTGAAATTCTGCAACTGAAGTCAAATAAACACAAGATCAAACCCACAGTGCTTATAATGGATGCTACCCATTGGGCACAGATGTCATTCCAATGTCTGTTCCACGTTGGTTCAATGTAAGTGAATAGAAATCATGTGGGGAAAAAGATGGATTCAACCAGTTTGTGCCCAGTGGGTGACTTCATTAATGTCAGGCCAGAGAATCATCACTCGAGGCTGGTTTGAGTGAGGTGTTGGACTGTTCCATATCTGCATCCAAAATGGCACAAGTAGTGCACTATATAGCTAATCGGGTGCCATTTTGGACGCTACCAATCTCTCACCTTCTACCTATACCAGGACCGAGTAAGAACATTACAGATGAAGTGATATCACTGCACATCCTCGACATTCACATGTCATTTGAGATTCTGTTGTCTGTCTGAGGTATACTGCCTGAGGCAAGCCCACTGTCAGTGCTGGTGCATTCAATTCAACAACATCAACAGACAGAGGAGCACTCCATACCTGTTTGGAATAGAGGTTATTGATGTCCCAATGAGTCATACCTGGCTACACCATTACCACTTAGGCTACACTTTAGTCCACAGTGGCTGAGGTATATTCCACAGTAGCTGAGGTATTTATTTTTTATTTTTTATTTTTTACAGTAGACAAGGTATAACACCAGCAAGATATTGCTGAGAAACTAAGCCTGCATAATTAAACTTTGCCTATTCCCAATGGTTAGTGCAATATGTACTAGGGGCGAATATTTTCCCGAAAATATGCCAGGTCTCAATACCGGGCATAATTCATATTTACATTTACATTTAAGTCATTTAGCAGACGCTCTTATCCAGAGCGACTTACAAATTGGTGCGTTCACCTTAAGACATCCAGTGGAACAGCCACTTTACAATAGTGCATCTAAATCTTTCAAGGGGGGTGAGAAGGATTACTTTATCCTATCCTAGGTATTCCTGAAAGAGGTGGGGTTTCAGGTGTCTCCGGAAGGTGATGATTGACTCCGCTGTCCTGGCGTCGTGAGGGAGTTTGTTCCACCATTGGGGGGCCAGAGCAGCGAACAGTTTTGACTGGGCTGCGCGGGAACTGTACTTCCTCAGTGGTAGGGAGGCGAGCAGGCCAGAGGTGGATGAACGCAGTGCCCTTGTTTGGGTGTAGGGCCTGATCAGAGCCTGGAGGTACTGAGGTGCCGTTCCCCTCACAGCTCCGTAGGCAAGCACCATGGTCTTGTAGCGGATGCGAGCTTCAACTGGAAGCCAGTGGAGAGAGCGGAGGAGCGGGGTGACGTGAGAGAACTTGGGAAGGTTGAACACCAGACGGGCTGCGGCGTTCTGGATGAGTTGTAGGGGTTTAATGGCACAGGCAGGGAGCCCAGCCAACAGCTAGTTGCAGTAATCCAGACGGGAGATGACAAGTGCCTGGATTAGGACCTGCGCCGCTTCCTGTGTGAGGCAGGGTCGTACTCTGCGGATGTTGTAGAGCATGAACCTACAAGAACGGGCCACCGCCTTGATGTTAGTTGAGAACGACAGGGTGTTGTCCAGGATCACGCCAAGGTTCTTAGCGCTCTGGGAGGAGGACACAATGGAGTTGTCAACCGTGATGGCGAGATCATGGAACGGGCAGTCCTTCCCCGGGAGGAAGAGCAGCTCCGTCTAGCCGAGGTTCAGCTTGAGGTGGTGATCCGTCATCCACACTGATATGTCTGCCAGACATGCAGAGATGCGATTCGCCACCTGGTCATCAGAAGGGGGAAAGGAGAAGATTAATTGTGTGTCGTCTGCATAGCAATGATAGGAGAGACCATGTGAGGTTATGACAGAGCCAAGTGACTTGGTGTATAGCGAGAATAGGAGAGGGCCTAGAACAGAGCCCTGGGACGCCAGTGGTGAGAGCGCGTGGTGAGGAGACAGATTCTCGCCACGCCACCTGGTAGGAGCGACCTGTCAGGTAGGACGCAATCCAAGCATGGGCCGCGCCGGAGATGCCCAACTCGGAGAGGGTGGAGAGGAGGATCTGATGGTTCACAGTATCGAAGGCAGTCGATAGGTCTAGAAGGATGAGAGCAGAGGAGAGAGAGTTAGCTTTAGCAGTGCGGAGGGCCTCCGTGATACAGAGAAGAGCAGTCTCAGTTGAATGACTAGTCTTGAAACCTGACTGATTTGGATCAAGAAGGTCATTCTGAGAGAGATAGCGGGAGAGCTGGCCAAGGACGGCACGTTCAAGAGTTTTGGAGAGAAAAGAAAGAAGGGATACTGGTCTGTAGTTGTTGACATCGGAGGGATCGAGTGTAGGTTTTTTCAGAAGGGGTGCAACTCTCGCTCTCTTGAAGACAGAAGGGACGTAGCCAGCGGTCAGGGATGAGTTGATGAGCGAGGTGAGGTAAGGGAGAAGGTCTCCGGAAATGGTCTGGAGAAGAGAGGAGGTCATATTTATCATGAGAGTCCTGGGAAATTCCGCAAAAATCTGAAGTGCCCATTTAAAGCGTTTAAAACTATGCGCCACTGTGTAAAGATTTCAGAGCAACTTAAACAGATATTTAGTCATATCATGTTCCTAAATTAATTCAGCACATTTCAGCAGTAGGCTATCCCAACACAGAACGTGCTCAGAGCGCACCCCGAGTATAGCGTTGTCAAATCACACAAACTTTGAAACGGCAGTCAAACAAAAGTGAAATGACCAAAGTTGCTAAGCTTGCTAGATAATCTCCTTCAACGAACCACATAATATATCCTATATTTGGCAAAATTGTGTTGATGATTATACAGATAGCAGATCAGCTCATGAATAACAGGGAGATGAAGAATGAAAATAGCTTAAATATCAAGGTACTGTATCTTAACGGGGACCAACTCTGTTTTAAAAATATCCATTTCTCTCCAACCCTGTTCCTGGGGAGCTACCCTCATGTAGACTTGCTCCAACCCAAGTTGTAAATGTGTTGTTATGTGTTAATAACATTTAGACTACGTTACCCACCAGATTATGCGGGCGGGGAAGTTGGTTAAAGAATGCCTTGCATGGCTAAACATGGAGTTTTCTAGCTATATATGCTCATTAAAAGTAGTTAAACCTATGCCCCGGTTTGTCATTATATAAGGAACAAACATAACATGGTGTCAGATTGATAGTCGCTATGACGACACAGAGAAGAGAAAGGAGTAACTGTGCAAATTTCCGCGACGAAAATTTAACATTCAACAACTCAAGTCAAGTGACGTGAGTAGTTGAAGATGCCAGCTTGCAAGAGCGAGGACAACGAACCGCAGCAGCGAGAGTGACAGCAGCGAGAGCGAGGCTGCATTGGAATCTGTTGACGAGCAAGTTGATGAGCAACATACTGAAGTAAGAGAAATTGACACTGTTCCTGTTCTTCGTCATGGATAGGCTTAGTCCTCCTACTCCTATGCAGTTAACAGGCAATTTAGCTGACAATTGGAAACGTTTCAAGCAGAGATTCAATATCTACCTAGCAGCCAGTGGTGCAGGAGGAGATGATGACAAATTGAAAGCTTCCATTTTTCTGCATGTGATTGGAGAGGATGCATTGGACATTTACAATAGCTTTCAGCAAGACGAGGCAAACTTGACATTGACTGTGCTAATGGCTAAATTTGAGGAGTACTTTGTACCAAGCCAGAACGTCACGTTTGAGAGATACAAGTTTGTCTCTCATGATCAGAAACAACGAGTCAGTTTTGACCAGTATTTGACTGAGCTGAACACACTGAGAAAACGTGTGAATTTGAACATCTGAAAGACTCACTAGTGAAAGACAGGATAGTCTGTGGCATACTTGATAATGGACTCAAGGAGAGATTGCTGCGTGAGCAAGATTTAACAAGCAAAAGAGAGAAATCAAAACACTACATGTGGAAAATGTGGATGTATCCACAAGCCAAAAAAATGCCTTGCATATGGCAAATCATGTAACAACTGTGGGAAAAATAATAATTTCTCAAAATGCTGCAAAGCTGAGGCTAGAAAGAAAAAGGTTCACACAGTCGAGGAGATGGAAGAATTCTTTGTTGATTCTGTGGAAATATGCAATGCAGTAAATGCTGAATGGATTGTGTCATTGACTGTGAATGAAACTGTAATACCATTCAAGCTTGATACTGGAGCACAGGTAAACCTGTTGTCGCTGGATGACTACAAAACACTGAAGGTGAAGAGCAAAATACAACCGGCGAAAATGAAGGTTACTGGTTATACTGGGGAGAACGTACCAGTCAAAGGTAGCTGCATAGTAACTTTACAGCACAAAGGAAAACAGTTCAGAGCACAGCTGCTGATTGTGGAAAAGAGTATACAGCCTATTCTAGGAATCATTGCATGTCAAAGGCTCAATTTGTTGAAAATGGTGTATGTAGTGACATCACAGACTGAAAATGACCAAGAATCAATACTAGCTGAGTATGAGGATGTGTTTAAGGGTCTTGGATGTTTACCAGGAGAACACAAAATATGTACTGATGACAAAATTACTCCAGTTGTGCATGCATGCAGAAAAGTTCCATTTGCACTGTGGAAAAAGCTCAAAGAGGAACTTGGATGCATGGAAAAGATGGACATCGTCACAAAAATGGATGAACTTACAGACTGGGTAAGCTCACTGGTTATTGTGGTGAAAAAGAACGGCGATATCAGGATATGTCTAGACCCGAGAGATCTCAACAAAGCAATCAAGAGAGAGCATTTCAAGTTGCCAACCAGAGAAGAGATAATGTCGCAGTTTGCTGGAGCAAAGTCGTTCAGTAAGCTTGATGCCTCATCAGGATTCTGGCAAAGGAAGCTAGATGATGCAAGCTAAAGGCTATGCACATTCAACACACCTGAGGGCAGGTACATATTTCTTCGTCTGCCATATGGGATTCTCTCAGCGCCAGAGGTCTACCACAAGACAATCCACATGATCTTCGAGCACATTCCAGGAGTGGAAACTATGATGGATGACATCATCGTCTGGGGGTCCACAAAATAAGAACACGATGCGAGAGCGAGACAAGTGCTGGACCTGACACGGAAAGTCAACCTAAAAACAAGGACAAATGCGAGTTTGTTGTGAAAACACTTACCTTCCTGGGAGATGTACTTTCAGAGGACGGAGTCAAACCAGACCTGAGGAAAACATCAGCCATCAACAACATGGAGCGCCCGAAGAACAAGGACGATGTGAGACGCTTCATGGGCATGATCACCTACCTTGCAAAGTTCATACCTCAACTGTCAGCACAGTCCGCTCCACTCAGATGTCTTCTGGAACAGAAAAATGAATGGGAATGGTCCCATGAACAGGAAAACTGCTTCAAAAACCTAAAGAAGACAATCACAGAAGAGCCAGTGCTCAGGTTCTATGATCCAGAGAAAAGCACAAGGATTTCTGCAGACGCGTCACAGTTTGGCCTGGGAGCAGTTCTTCTGCAAAAGCATGACGACACATGGCAACCCGTCGCTTATGCGTCCAGAGCCTTGACATGCGCAGAGACAAGGTATGCACAAATAGAGAAAGAACTACTGGCGAGCACATACGCTTGCGAAAGGTTTCACCAATACGTCTACGGACGAGACTTCTAAGTAGAAACCAACCACAAACCATTGGTGTCAATCATGTCTAAGCCACTGAATGATTGTCCAATGAGAATCCAGAGAATGTTGATCAGAATGCAAAAGTATGATGTGAAGATGATCTATACCCCGGGAAAGTTCATGTTCGCCGCCGACACTCTTTCTCGAGCAGTTGACAAGAAGGCTTAGACACACAGAAAAACACCGAGATTCAGGCCTACGTCGACATGATCGTAGCATCACTTCCTGTGTCTTCTGAGAGAATGGAGCAAATCAAAAGAGGGACGACAGCTGACCAAACAATGACAGAGTTGAAAAAAACAACACTGATAGGATGGCCCACACAGAAAAACAACTGTCCAAGGAGAATACAGGATTACTGGATGTGCAGAGCAGAGCTCACCGTTGTGGATGACATAGTGTTCAAAGGCAAAAAGATTGTCATTCACATTACACGAGGGCCACTTGGGTGAGGAGAAATGCAAACGACAAGCACGAGAAGTAGTGTACTGGCCAAGAATGAACCAAGAAATCAGCCAGACCACTGCTTCATGTGAACTGTGTTTGACCTATAGGCCAAAGCAGCAAGCAGAGCCGCTAATGCCTCATCCAGTACCCAACAGACCCTACTACAAAGTTGGAGTTGACCTTTTTGACTGCAATGGCAAAAGTCACATTGTTGTTACCGACTACTACTCAAACTACCCTGAAATAGCAACACTGCCAACTACCTCCAGCAAATCTGTAATCACCTACCTGAAATCAGTCTTTACAAGACGTGGGGTTGTGTCTGAACTGTACTCGGACAATGGCCCGCAGTTTTCAAGTTCTGAATTCCGATCGTTCACTGACAACTGGGGATTCCGACACAACACCTCCAGCCCCAACTACCCAAGGTCCAACGGCTTAGCAGAGAGTTCAATCAAAATTGTCAAAGGTCTGATGAAAAAGGCACACGATGGAAAGGAGGATTTCCTAAAAAATCTGATGATCTACCGCAGCGCACCGCTGCAGAACAGACTTTCACCTGCACAATGTTGATGGACATCGCATCAGAACCAACCTACCCATCCATGAGGACTTGCTAACACCCAGAGGTGCTCACAAAGTCAAACTCGCAAAAGAAAAACAGAAAGACAAACAAAAACAGCGACACGACAAAAGTGCAAGACACTTACCTGAACTGAAACCTGGAGATTGTGTACGGATCCGAGACATCACTACAGGAATCTGGATGCAGCAAGGGTGTGTGCAGAGAGAAGTTGCACCGCGATCCTATGAGATCCAAACGGAGCATGGACCACAACTGAGATTAAACAGAGGGGATCTAAGGCTGTAGCCATTCACTCAAGGGACTGAGGATCATCGGGAGGATACTGCTGAAGCATCAAATGCCTTTAGAAATGGACAATTCAGTCAGAACACCCTGACTGACAATGAACGCTGTCCAACTGTTTCAGGAAGCACTTCAGCAGAACGACCAAAATGGACTGTCAAAGCCCCTGAAAGGCTTATTGAGAATTGCACAAAAAAAAAAAAAAAAAAAGGGGCACCTGGACTGAATGTTTTGTTAATGTGAATAGAAATAGAGCCACAATAGAGTATTGTTGGACAGACTATGTTTAGTTGAAAAACTATTTTATTTTTAAGGGGAAAAAAATTGGGGGAAAGAAATGTGTGTTATTGAAAATTGCATGTTATGCAGGTTGAGTAAACAAATGTAAACAAATGTGATGTGACATGTGTAGTTACATAGAAAAGTAAAGATGTGTTGTTATGTGTTAATAACATTTAGACTACGTTACCCAGCAGGCTATGCGGGCGGGGAAGTTGGTTAAAGAATGCCTTGCATGGCTAAACATGGAGTTTTCAAGCTGAAGTATATGTTCATTAAAAGTATTTAAACCTACGCCCCGGTTTGTCATTATATAAGGAACAAACATAACAGTAACTAGCCAGATTCAGTGGATCAACCAGCTAATTATTAGAATCAGGTGCGCTAAATTAGGGTTGGAGTGAAAACCTAAGGATGGCTGCTCTCCAGGAACAGGGTTGAAGAACCCTGTTGTAGAGGTTTCCTGTAGAGTTTACTAACTGTATTAGTGCCAATTATGTGTGTACTTTGAATTGATGGTGACTTTGTGTGAAGTAAATAAGCTAGGCAAAAGGCTTCCATGCGACAACCTGTTTTGATAATGTTGCATAACATCTTTTTGCTAAATCTGCTGCTGCGCATGTTGTGTATTTTGTTAAATTGTATTAGTGGGACATTGGGGAAATGTTTCATAATTTCCCGGTTCTTGTCATTGTATTTTTTCGGGAAATGTGAAGTGTTCCCGGAGAGTGAACCCCGGTTATGTTAATCCCTAATATGTATTTAATGAATGTAAGCAATAACGAATATTCACCAATTATTTGGTGTTTTCACACTGTGAATGAAGATGCCCTTCTATTTAAAAAGCACATGCATACAACATAATGAAATACACAAGTGTGTAGTACACTACCCTGACAATATACACAAATGCCTGATCTCAAGCATTTACACACACACACACACACACACACACACACACACACACACACACACACACACACACACACACACACACACACACACACACACACACACACACACACACACACACACGCACACACACACACGCACACACACACACACTCTCTCACACACACACACACACACACACACACACACACACACACACACACACCTATCGGTAGCCTCAAAACCTTGACGTTATGCAGCCATGCAAACTGAAATTGAATAATGTGAGCTGTCTGCTTTTTAGCCTCTGATGTTTGGTTGTTGATGTGCGCTTCACTAGTCTGTCAGTTCATGGATTTATACTCTAAATGGCTGCTTTCACTTGAATTGCTTCATCACAAAAGTCCCTCATTTTGCAGAGATTGTACACAGGGCTGCAAAAATACCTTTTACTGTGTCTGCTGAATTTCTCCCTTACATGTTAAGGATTTGATACGGTCTCTGTTTTCTCCATAGGGATCCTATTAAATTACTAGAGGGGCTTTGTCAAAGTACCAAAATGGGGCGAAAATGGCAGACATCTTGGTCAGGGAGAAATCCAAAACCAGTCTAATTGGAATGGATGGCATAGATTATGAATTTTCTGCTCTTTACTTATGCAGAAAAATAAAAGTAAGGCATGTGATGTATCAGAAAATGTGTAATGGAATTATAGTCAACCTAAAATATTGTCATTATGTAGTTATGCAGACAGTTTATAAAGGTTTTATATCAATTTCCTGTATAAATGGCCTCTAAAATTTTATGTAAACAGACCATAGATTTCTCAGATTTGATTCTTGGAAAGCTGTGCGTGCTAGTGTATGATACAATATCAGTACTTATACAACAGGTGGTTCTAATCCTGAATGCTGATTGGTTAAAACTGCATTCCATGATGTTAAAATGGCTATTTACTTTGTCCCATCTGACTGTGCAATCCACTAGCTCATCGGCCCAGACAGGCAATTTATACATTTGATCTGCACTATAAAAAGCATCTAGACATTATCTCACATTTCTTTTAGAATAACATTTAGTTTTCAACATCGGAGATTTGTATAAACCTTGCCTTCTGTGTCTCCTACATTTGCAACATGGTTTCAATGTTCAAATTCAGCATAATTTCATGGATATAGACAAAGAAAAAAGGCCAAACGAAAGTGCATGATTTCCAGCTTCAGTTTGAAGTGATTGTGTTAGCTGTGTTGTTGGCTAGCTTCTCTGAACAACAGTGTCCTGACGAGAGAGACCATTTTCTATGTGAGGCGATGTCAGGCCTCATTACATCATTGTTATGGATGTATCCAAATACATGTCACTAGAAAACAGCTTAAACAAATGCAAATGCAGCTACTTTGTTTTTATTCTGTCTGCACTGTTTTGACGTGAATGTGCAGTAAGTTAGCAATAGTTGGCTAGCTAGCAAGCAAGGGATAGGAACGTTGCCAGCCAGTATGGCAATGGAACATTTAGAACAAAAGACATGGTTGTGTCTGTAGATGCAGAACAAAAACACTGATCGACTGTGTCGCGTCTCTGGCAATCAAATCGATAGAATGAACGACAAGCCGGCTTGAGTAGCAACCCTAAATTTGTGTCGGGACTATATCATGTGGAAGGATGACATAGTATGAATAAAATCATCAAAATAACGTTTTTTATGAAAATATGTAAACCATTATTGGAATATGTTGGTAACCCGTAGTATAAAAGTGATAATGCCCTCGAAGATGGTGTTTGTAGGATATATTGACAAGGTTTGCCGCCCCTCGACTTTATCTCCGGCCTAATAACACCCATGTCAATATATCCTACAAACACAGGCTTCTCTGGCATTATCACTTAATTGTTGCATTTACAACTTGTCAAAGTCCTATTATCAACTGATTTGAGCCAGTGAATGACTAGGGACTAGGGATTGACTGCACTGTTTGAATGGAATGTTGGCACAATTTTTATAATTAATATAATACTTTCTCTAAAACTGTCTGGCCAGCTAGCTAACACACATACAGTTCAGATTTTGTTTTTCATTGTTTTAAACATTATCTTATCACAGCACTGGGAAACCATGGTTGACCAACTCCCTGACCAACATGGCTGACCTTTTGACTGTCATAAGAAGGTTCATGTCCATTCTAGTCTCCTCCACCACATCCTCTGAACATTCTCTCAAAATCTCTCATTAGACAACACAACAAAATCCATCCCTTATGAGTGAAGATTCCCTAAGCCGGAAATGGCTCTCTTAAAAATCACACGCAAAGCGTTCTTTAAAAAGCAACTGAAAACAACATTTTCTATCAACTAGAACATCTCAGAAGTGTTCCATCCTACCTGTTTCACTTTCAGTTAAATCTCAGGGCTCCATCTCAAAGCCACGTGGATCAGGTACAGAAACCACATGCAGAGGGGAATGCAATGCATACGCTCAATTCCGGATGGCGTAAAGAATGAACAACTCCAGATCCAGTCACCCACGAGACCTAGGGATGTGCATTGTCCTCATTTCAGCACCGTCGAGAACAGCTCCAAGGAAAAAAATGTCCATTACAAGAAAAAAAATTGAGAAAAAGCTGGGGGAAAGGAGAGAATGCCAGCACAATACCCTGCCAGTCTGCTCTCTATCCCTCTATCTCTTTCTCAGTCCCCTTCTCTCCACTCTCTCTATCGCTCTATTTTTTTCTCTCTCTCTCTCTCTCTCTCTCTCTCTCTCTCTCTCTCTCTCTCTCTCTCTCTCTCTCACACACACACACACACACACACACACACACACACACACACACACACACACACACACACACACACACACACACACACACACACACACACACACACACACACACACACACACACACACACACACACACACTCTCTCTTCTGTGCTCTTGCACTCACAGTTGTGTAATCAATTGGGTCTGATAGAAAATAATGGCACTCGATTTCACAGGACAATCAATACGATGTATTGTATCCCCCTGACTCTACCCCAGGCTGCTGCTACTGTACCGAATGGATTACAACACACCAATTAGACATTTGGCAGAGTGCAACAGACACACTATATTCCAAAAGAAAAAGAAATACATCTGCAGCATTGTAACATAGGGAACACTCAAATTGATGCAAAGTATGAGCTAATAGAATAATACATTTAAATCCAAAGGGTGGAAGGGGACTGACTGGCACCTTCCTTAGGGAATACTGTAGTACTCCTTGGGGTTTTCACTGTTTGATAGAAAACGTAATGGAACTCCCCTGTGTGTGTCTTCTGGTCAAGTAGAAATGCAGCTAAGTATAATAATAAACACAGACTAACATTGATGCACAGTACCCCTTGACTTTTTCCACATTTTGTTATGTTGCAGCCTTTTTCTAAAAATTGATTAAATAGCTTTTTCCCTCATCAATCTACACACAATACCCCATAATGACAAAGCAAAAACTGTTTTGGGGATATTTTTTTGCAAATGTATCAACAAAAAAACAACAACTGTATTATCTCATTTACATGAGTATTCAGAACCTTTACTCAGTACTTTGTTGATTACAGTCTCAAGTCTCCTTGGGTATGAAGCTACAAGCTTGGCACAAATGTATTTGGGGAGTTTCTCTCACTCTTCTCTGCAGATCCTCTCAAGCTCTATCAGGTTGGATGGGGAGCGTCGCTGCACAGATTTTTTTTGGTCTCTTCAGAGATGTTCGATGTGGTTCAAGTCCGGGCTCTGGCTGGGCCACTCAAGGACATTCAGAGACTTGTCCCGAAGCCACTCCTACATTGTCTTGGCTGTGTGCTTAGGGACGTTGTCCTGTTGCAAGGGGAACTTTAGCCTGAGTCTGAGGTCCTGAGCGCTCTGAAGCAGGTTTTCATCAAGGATCTCTCTGTACTTTGCTCGGTTCATATTTCCCTCAATCCTGACTAGTCTCCCAGTCCCTGCCTTTAAAAACATCCCTACAGCATGATGCTGCTACCATCATGCTTCACCGTAAGGATGGTGACAGGGTTTCTCCAGACGTGACTCTTGGCTTTCAGATGAAAGAGCTACATTTTGGTTTCATCAGACCAGAGCATCTTGTTTCTCATGGTCTGAGAGTCCTTTAGGTGCCTTTCGGCAAAGTCCAAGTGGGCTGTCATGTGCCTTTAACTGAGAAGTGGCTGCCTTCTGGCCACTACCATAAAGGCCTGATTGGTGGAGAGCTGCAGAGATTGTTGTCCTTCAGGAAGGTTCTCCCATCTCCACAGAGGAACTCTGGAGCTCTGTCAGAGTGGTCATCTCCCTTTCCAAGGCCCTTCTACCCCGATTACTCAGTTTGGCTGAGTGGCCAGCTCTGTGAAGAGTCTCCAAACTTCTTCCATTTAAGAAGGATGGAGGCCATTGTGTTCTTGGCGACCTTCAATGCTGCAGAAATGTTTTGGTACCCTTCCCCAGATCTGTCCCTCGACACAATCCTGTCTTGGAGCTCTACGGACAATTCCTTCAACCTCATTGCTTAGTTTTTGCTCTGACATGCACTGTCAACTGTGGGACCTTATATAAACAGGTGTTTGCCTTTTCAAATCATGTCCAATTAATTGAATTTACCACAGGTCGACCCCAATCAAGTTGTAGAAACATCTCAAGGATGATCAATGGAAACAGGATGCACCTGAGCTCAATTTCGAGTTTCATAGCAAAGGGTCTGAATTTCTTATATAAATAAAGTATTTCTGTTTTTATTTGTAATACATTTGCAACAATTTCTAAAAAACTGTTTTTGCTTTGTCATTATGGGGTATTGTGTGTAGATTGATGAGGGAAAAAAGCATTTTAATCAACTTTGGAATAAGGCTGTAACTTAACAAAATGTGGAAAAAGTCAAGGGGTCTGAATCCATTCCGAATGCACTGTACAGTAGGATAATGTACTGTGTATGTGTACTGTAGCATATGCACATCCAAAAGCACTCAATAAATGTCTTGTCTAGGTTATTATTTTTGTTCATTCTGAGGACAGGATTTGACCTGAATGTAATCATACTTCAAATTTCTGAAAATAACATTCAGTTTATAAATCAAATTCATCAAATTCGAGTATCTTAAAGAAAACCTCAGATGTAAAGTTCTATAATTGGCTCTATCATATTCAAAATTGCCATATGTTAGAGACAGAGAAAACAAATAGGTTCTTCTAGGAATTATCATGGACTACTGAAGCGTTCTTCAGTTTATAATGGACCACCATTAACAATTAGAAATCCTTACAGCACTAAGATATTACGCAGCTGTTAATATAAGGCCACATTATTTAAGATACTTTATCAGATGGTGAATCATCCATGTGAAGATTAAAGTCGCACTCCAGTCTCCTTTTCACCTCATTTATCAGCTGATTTACTTAACAAAAGGCACATCTCAATAAATGGTTGAGGTATCCTCATGACATGGTGGGACTTTCCTCTTCTTTTATCTATTGCTCCTCTATGGTTCCTGCAAGCAAGGCGGGAGGCTGATGACATCAGAGGGCACCATAAGACCTGCTCCTTATTATTTTGGCCTACTCCTTGAAGTTTGCAAAAAAATCGACTTTTCTCAAACATATTTTTGTTCCCCTTAAGTGTGTGTACAGTACTGTATTCATACGTGGGATATTGTTTCTCAACAGGAAAAGTAAAAAAAATAGCTGGAGTGCGTCTTTAAAGAGAAATCTAAAAACATGTTTTACTTCATATTCATCATCTCCAGCACCACTTCAACATCAACATACATTAACATTCAAACGTTTGATGTCACTTAGACATTTCCTTGCTTTGGTGGTGGTAAAGTGGGAGATTTGTACAGGGTAAAAGCCATTTTTTTGTCCATGAAAATAACATAAAACTGATCAGAAACACAGTGTAGACGTTGTAAATGTTGTAAATTACTATTTTAGATGGAAACGGTATATTTTAATGGAATACCTACACAGGCGTACAGAGGCCAATTATCAGCAACCATCACTCCTCTGTTCAAATGGCACGTTGTGTTAAGTAATCCAAGTTTATCATTTTAAAAGGCTAATTGATCATTAGAAAACCCTTTTGTAATTATGTTAGCACAGCTAAAAATGGCTGTGCTGATTTAAGAAGCAATAAAATTGGCCTTCTTCAGACTAGTTGGAGCATCGGCATTTGCGGGTTCAATTACAGGCTCAAAATGGCCAGAAACAAAGACCTTTCTTCGGAAACTCGTCAGTATATTCTTGTTCTGAGAAATGAAGGCTATTCCATCTAAGCCATATCTCAGACTGGCCAGTAAAAATAAAAAATTAAGATGGGAAAAAGAGCGCAGACACTGGACAGAAGAAGTTTGGAAAAAAGTGATATGGACAGACAAATCTAAGTTTGAGGTGTTCGGATCACACAGAAGAACATTCGTGAGACAAAGAAAACATTTAATTAAAGATGCTGAAGGAGTGCTTGATGCCATCTGTCAAACATGGTGGAGGCAATGTGATGGTCTGCGGGTGCTTTGGTGGTGGTAAAGTGGGAGATTTGTACAGGGTAAATGGGATCGTGAAGAAGGAAGGCCATCACTCCATTTTGCAACACCATGCCACACCCTGTGGACGGCGCTTAATTGGAGCAAAAAAAATTAAATTAAATAAACATGATTTATAACCTTGTCAACGTCTTTGACTATATTTCCTATTCATTTTGCAACTCATTTCATGTTTTCATGGAAAGGACATTTTTAAGTGACCCCAAACTTTTGAACAGTAGTGAATATATAAAAATTGCGTGTTTCCATGTTTTCCACAAAAAAAAGATGGAGGAAGATAAGTGTATCCAATGACATCATTAACCAATTAGTAGGCAATGCCGACTCATAATTGGTTAAAATCATACAATGCACATCGATAATGTCATATCTTCCTCTATCATTTTTTACTGCAAAACATAGAAATGGGCAATGTTCACATATGTTGATGTTGGGGTGGTGCTGAAGATAATGAATATGAAGTTGAACAATTTTGAAATTTCCCTTTAAAGCTGCAATATTTAACTTTTTGGGTGACCTGACGAAATTCATATAGAAATGTGAGTTATATATCGGTCATTCTCATTGAAAGCAAATCTGTTCCATGTGCGCTGTGTCTATGCTTCCTGTTCTGAAGTTTAGATTTTGCATCTTTTACTTTCAGTTTTGTACACCAGCCTCAAACAGCTGAAAATATAATATTTATGGAAAATATATTTCATAGCGGTTTAGATGGTACAATGATTCTCTACACTATAGTTGCTTGTTTTGTCTCAAAACTATTATAATTTTAGCAACCAGAAAATGGTGGAGTGATTTGATCAGTCCCTAGAATTTTTGGCCCTGGCGGGGACATGGATCACCCCAGAGAACACTGCTACTCCAGCTGCTCTTTCTTCATCTGACTATGTGTTATCTCATAGTCCAAGAGCATCTGTCATCGAAGTGGTGGCACAGGGCTACTTATTTCTCCTAAGTGGAGATTTTCTCTTTTCTCCCTCACTCTCCTGTTCACCTCCTCATCTGAATTCCATGCTGTCACTGTTACTTGTCCACTCAAGCTTAACATTGTTGTCATCTATTGCCCACCATGTGCCCTTAGAGAGTTCCTCAATGAGCTTGACACCTTGATAAGCTAATTTCCTGACAATGGCTCACCGCTCATTGTACTGGGTGATGTCAACCTCCCGATGTCTGCCTTCAATTAATTTATTTCCACCTCTTTCTGTCCCCTCCTTGCCTCCTTTGACCTCACCCTTTTATAGTCCCCTCCCACTCACAAGGCAGGAAATACGCTTAACCTAATCTTTACTAGATGCTGTTTGCCTATTAATCTCACTGCAACCCCTGTTCAGGTCCCTGATCAATACTTAGTTTTCTTTTCTGTCTCCTTCTCCTCCTACCATAGTCACTCAGCCCCTACACAGATGGTCATGCGCCATCACTATCTTTGCTTTCTCTCTCCCACTACTCTCTCCCCTTCTATCCTATCATCTCTCCCTTCTGCTAAATCTTTCTCTCTCCTGTCTCCTGATTCTGCCTCTTTGACCCTACTCTCCTCCCTTTCAGCCTCCTATGACTCGCACTGTCCCCTTTCCTCCCAGCCAGCTCAGCCTACCCGGCCTGCTCTATGGCTGAGTGATTCATTGTGAGTCAAGGGAGGAGCGGGCAGCTGAGCAAAAACTGAGGAAAAATTTACTTCCAGAGGAACTATCATCCTTTCACTCCCACCTCTCTATCTTCACTTCCACTGCTAAAGCCACTTTCTATCACTTAAAAAGTAAGCCTAACCCTAGGAAACTATTTTCCACCTTCTCCTCCCTCCTTAATCAACCAATCCCCCTCCCTCCCTCCTCCCTCTCTGTGAACCGACTTTGCATACTACTTTGAAAAGAAGGTTGACGACATCCGCTCCTCATTCACTCAGCCTTTTGAGTCCATTAGTCCTACAAACATAGAACTACCCTATGCCTTGGCCACTTTCTCCCCTCTCTCTCCAGATGAAATCCTGCGACAAGTGAGGTCCGACCGCCCAACAACCTGCCTGCTTGACCCCATCCCGTTTTCCAGACCATCTCTGGAGAGCTTCTATCAATCATCACTTTCTTCATCAACTAATCCATGACAACTGGCTGGATCCCCTCTGACTTCAAAATGGCCAGAGTCGCTCCCCTCCACAAGAAACTACAGACCGGTATCCCTTCTTTATTTTCTTTCCAAAACACTTGAGCGTGCTGTCTCTGACCAACGCTCTCGCTATCTCTCAGATTGATCTTCTTGACCCTAACCACTTCAAGACATGTCACTCAAACCAAGACTGTTCTCCTTTGTGTTATGAAGGCTGTCCACACTGCCAAAGCTGATTCTCTCTCCTCTGTTCTCATCCTCCTAGATCTATCCACTACCTTCGTCACCATGAACCATCAGCTCCTCCTCTCCATCCTCTCAGGGTTGGGCGTCTCCGGCTCTGCACACTCTTGGATTGCATCCTACCTGGTAGGTCACTCCTACCAGGTGACGTGGCGAGGATCTGTGTCGGCACCACATACTTTCAATACTGGTGTCCCCCAGGGCTTTGTTCTAGTCACCCTCCTCTTCTCTCTATACACCAAGTCACGTGGCTCTGTCATGTCCTCACATGGTCTCTCCTATCATTGCTATGCGGATGACACTCAACTACTTTTCTCGTTCCCCCTTTTTCATTGCAACAACTTTCTACTTGTGATGTGCTTGATGCCTTGATGGGGCTGATTTCCCAGATCCGTTCTTGCTGCAGCGTTCTGTTCCGCTGATTAAGGAGTCATTGACATTGATATTGATATTTTTAATCTGACTATTATCTTGGGTGCTATCCCCAGGGTTTGGAAGGCAGCCCATGTGCTCCCACTCCACAAAGTTGGTAACCCTTCCAACATAAATAATTATTGACCTATCTCAAAATTGTCTTGCCTAATCAACTGTCAGCTTAGATCCTTCCTAGCTACGAGCTGTATTCTGTGTTCACCAGTCTGGTTTCAGGCCGGGTCATAGCACCACCTCTGCTCCAACCTTGGTGTTAAATTACGTGGTAAAGGGTATGGATAGGAGGATGCACTGTGCTGCCCTCTTAATTGACTTATCGAAGACTTTCAATACTGTTGACCACTCTTTTTTGATTCAAAGATTGTCTGTAATCTTTATGGATCAGGCGTCATGTAATTGGTTTGAAAATGACTTGACAGGCAGGACACAATGTGTTCTTTTTCTTAAATCAAGTTTCTTAAAAAAAAGAAATCAGGTTTCCTTGATACTACGAAAGGTGTCCCACAGGAATTTAGGTCCTGTACTGTCTATATAAACAATGTTAGTCAATCTGCAATTTTTTACATACTGTACACCTGTATTGAATTGTATTTATTATGGATCCTCATTACTCTTCCTGGGGTCCAGCAACATAAGACATACAGTCTAAACATAAGTTACATACAGTTTAAAATACTACACAACATTACATTTCATGATGCCTTACCCAACACATTTAGTGTGTTCCCTTCAAGGCAAACCTGCTCCAGCTCCTTCAAGTTAGATGGGTTCCGCTGGTGTACAGCAATTTTTATGTCATATCACAGATTTTCAATTGGATTGAGGTCTTGGCATGGACTAGGCCATTTAAATTCCAAGACATTTAAATGTTTCCCCTTAAACCACTTGAGTGTTGCTTTAGCTATATGCTAAGGGTCATTGTCCTGCTGGAAGGCAAACCTCCATCCCAGTCTCAGATCTCTGGAAGACTAAAACAGGTTTCCCTTAATAATTTTCCTGTATTTAGTGCCATCTATCATTCCTTCACTTCTGACCAGTGAAAAACATCCCCACAGCATGATGCTTCCACCACCATGCATCACTGTGGGGATGGTGTTCTTGGGGTGATGAGAGGTGTTGGGTGTGCGCCAGACATAGCGTTTTCCTTGATGGCCAAAAAGCTCAATTTTAATCTCATCTGATTAGAATCCTTCTTCCATATGTTTGGGGAGTCTCCCCCATGCATTTTGGCGAACACCAAACGTGTTTGCTTATTTTTTTCTTTAACCTCTCTAGGGTATGTGGGACGCCAGCGTCCCACCTGGCCAACATCCAGTGAGATTGCAGAGCAGAAATACAGAAATACTCATTATAACAATTCAGAAAAGATACAACTATTTTACGTAGGTTTAAAGATGAACTTCTTGTGAATCCAACCACGGTGTCAGATTTAAAAAATGCTTTACGGAAAAGGCATACCTTACAATTACTTGAGAACAGAGCCCAACAGGCAAATCATTACAAACAGTAACCAGACAAGTAGAAGAGTTACACAAGTCAGAAATAGAGATAAAATTAATCACTTACCTTTGATGATCTTCATATGGTTGCACTCAGAAGACATTAATTTATTCAATAAATGTTCCTTTTGTTCGATAAAGTCTCTCTTTATATCCGAAAACCTCCGTTTTGTTCACGCGTTTTCTTCAGCAATCCACAGGCTCAAACGCAGTCAAAACAGGCAGAAAGAAAATACAAATTGTATCCGTAAAGTTCATAGAAACATGTCAAACAATGTTTATATTCAATCATCAGGTTGTTTTTAGCCTACATAATCGATAATATTTCAACCGGACAATAATGTCGTCAATATAAAAGGTAAACAAGAAAGGCACTCTCTCGGTCGCACGCATGAAAAAGCTCTGTGACACGGCAGGATCCACTCAATCAGACTGCTCTTACTCCCTCCTTTTTCAGAATACAAGCCTGAAACAATTTCTAAACACTGTTGACTTCTAGTGGAAGGCATAGAAGGCATAACTGCAATTTGTTCTAAGTCAATGGATACTGTAATGACATTGAATAGAAAACTACAACAACAAAATAAATCCTACTTCCTGAATGTATTTTTCTCAGGTTTTTGCCTGCCAAATCAGTTCTGTTATACTCACAGACACTTTTAACAGTTTTGGAAAAGTGTTTTCTATCCAAATCTACCAAATCTATCCAAATCAATATGCATATCCTATCTTCTGGGCCTGAGTAGAAGGCAGTTTAATTTGGGAACCCTTTTCATCCAAAATTCCAAATGCTACCCCCAACCCTAGAGAAGTTAAGCAATGGCTTTTTTCTGGCCACTCTTCTGTAAAGCCCAGCTCTGTGGAGTGTATGGCTTAAAATGGTCCTATGGAGAGATACTCCAATCTCCACTGTGGAGCATTGCAGTTCCTTCAAGGTTATCTTTGGTCTCTTTGTTGCCTCTCTGATTAATGCCCTCCTTGCATAGTCTGTGAGTTTTGATGGGCGGCCCTCTCTTGGCAGGTTTGTTGTGGTGCCATATTCTTTCCATTTTTAATAATGTATTTAATGATGCTCCGTGGGATGTTCAAAATTCCAGATATTTTTTGTAACCCAACCCTGTTTGGAGAGCTCCTTGGTCTTCATAGTGCCGCTTGCTTGGTGGAGCCCCTTGCTTAGTGGTGTTGCAGACTCTGGGGCCTTTCAGAACAGGTGTATATATACTGAGATCATGTGACAGATCATGTGACACTTAGATTGCACACAGATGGACTTTATTTAACTAATTATGTGACTTCTGACGGTAATTGGTTGCACCAGATCTTATTTAGGGGCTTCATAGCAAAGGGGGTGAATTCATATGCACACACCACTTTCCCGTTTTTTATTTGTCCTAATATTTTTAAACAAGTTATATTTTTACTTTCACTTCACCAATTTTGACTATTTTGTGTATGTCCATTACATGAAATCCAAATAAAAATACATTTAAATTACAGGTTGTAATGAAACAAAATATGAAAAATGCCAAGGGGGGTGAATACTTTCGCAAGCCACTGTAAATGAATGCAGCTGTTTATCATAGCACACAACACTTATTACAGGCGATAGGTTCAGTACACATCACTGCATTCTGTATTAGAAAGTACACTGGCCCTCTCTGAGGTCTCATTGATCAAGGCATTGCATTCTTTTTGTTTATAAAGCCCTCCTGCGTAAACCTCCGCCGTACCTTACTTCATTGTTATCTTACAGATGTACGAGATACCACACTCAGTCTCAGGGATGGCGAAATTTGGAGATCCCTTCGAACTCCACTGAGAGACTTATGGAATAATCTCCAAGGCTCTCAAAAATTTGATGAATTGCTGCCTCTAGGGCAATTCAACAAGACTTATTGACCATTTACTGAAAAATGTGTTTGTTTTCTATGATCGTGTTTTGCTTTGATGTGTATTGACGTGTATAATGATGTGTATAATGGTGTGCATAATGTTTATTGATATGTATAATGATGTGTATAATGTATTTTGATATGTATTGATGTGTATAATGATGTGTATAATGGTGTGCATAATGTTTATTGATATGTATTGATGTGTATAATGATGTGTATAATGTATTTTGATATGTATTGATGTGATGCAGGGCTCATCTGTGACAGAAACCTTGGTCTCAGACTAATGGTTAAATAAAAGAGAAGGGAATTGCTCAGAATATGCCATTTCAACTGCATAAATAAAACAGGGTAAATCTAGAGCTCTGCTTGTAGTATAGTATTGGGGGAAAGGGAATTAATTAATATGTCTTTGCACTGAATTAGATTGGCCAATTTAGGCCCCAGCATGTGAGCAAGGAACATGATACTATGCAGTGGGATACCAGTAGCTTAGCAGCCTGATGAGGATGATGTCTTCATCCATGTTCTCACTTCCAGAGGTGCTTCTGGCCTGGGGGCTGTGGGTTACTGCTGTAGATGTGAATAACATAATATTGATTTAGTATGATGACATTAGTTTATTAGGGTCAACATGCAACGTTGTTCTCTGGGAGTAGAATAACACTCTGTGTTGATATTGGATGTTTGATGAGCCTCACACTTAAAAATGATTTATGTTGCTTTTACATGCACAATATAAATGGAATTATATATTCCTTCGTCACCTTCAAGGTGCGACTTTTAGGTTCATAATCTATTTGCTTCCTTCGACAAATGACACACATGCTAATGCACGTGAGAAGAATAAATAACTTGCCTACTCAAGGAGTGTGTGTTAATGTATTATCGCAACATACAGTATATGAAGCAAAACTCAAAGGGATACAATGTTCTATGTTAATGTATGCTTTCAAGTAGATCAACATATATTGAAGAGGTTAATGTGGATCAACATATATTGAAGAGGTTAATGTGGATCAACATATATTGAAGAGGTTAATGTGGATCAACATATATTGAAGAGGTTAATGTGGATCAACATATATTGAAGAGGTTAATGTGGATCAACATATATTGAAGAGGTTAATGTGGATCAACATATATTGAAGAGGTTAATGTGGATCAACATATATTGAAGAGGTTATGTAGATCAACATATATTGAAGAGGTTAATGTGGATCAACATATATTGAAGAGGTTAATGTGGATCAACATATATTGAAGAGGTTAATGTGGATCAACATATATTGAAGAGGTTAATGTGGATCAACATAGATGAACAAATCAAATAATCCTCTGAAACGGTCTGATCCTACCCTGTTTACTTTTCTGTAAAGTCAAATGACGAAATGTAAACATCTAAGTGTTTAAACCATTTGGAGTATGGTGAACTAGAAAGCTTATCATTTTCAAGATAGTCGTCTTATCCTTACAGTCTTTAGCATAATTAATGCGAGAATCGCATTACAATAAAATATGCCACTGCAGTTGACATTTAAAAATCACTTGATATTTAATTTGACAAGAATGAAAGGGGATGAAAGCTTGTAGCTCCTTGCAGATGAACAAGACAAACAAGAGCATTGGTTGGATCTTGATTTCGACAGAAACAATTTGCCTATTGTGATTAGCACCACCTTTAATTCTGGCTAGCTCATCAGAATCCATGGACAAGGGTTTAAGTAAAGATTATTGTACAATACTGTAGTTCACAGCTGCATGCTTTTGAAAGGCTGTGATGATTATGGTCTAAAGCCCCGGTTTAGCTCAAGTGGGTGAGTGGATCTGGCCTATGTGAGCATGGATGAGGTGTCTCTTTTCAATAGATTATTACATTCTTACAATAAAGACATCTTGTAGATTCTGTAGTTAGATAAACATCAGAGCAGTTCCCGAGGCACTTTGATAGCTTGTCAAGTTTATTTTAACCTAAAAACAAACAACAATAACAACCACCACAAAACTAAAAAAAATAAAGATAAAAACTTAAGTGAACGGCTTGTATTTTATTCCCATTGTCTATAAAAGTACTATAAAAGTAAAACAACTTTTGCAAATCAAATAGTCTTTTCTGTCATTCCTGTCTTTACAAGTACTCTCAACTCTCCTCCACTTCCGCAGTGGGAGGAGCTGCTTTGTCTTTGTCTAATATCCCCACCAGAGTTTTGAAGGACGGCCCCCACTCGCTGAGGTATCTGAAGTCCTCACGGCCGTCCACCGTCCATGACTCGATGGAGCTCAGCGACTCTGCCACTGACCCATCCCCCTCGTAGGCGTATGTAGCCAGCGAGTCATACGGGGGAGCAGAGAAACTCAGGTGGTTCTCCTGGAGACGCTGGTGAATATAGTCCCTGATGATGTTAGTGCTGCCTTCTGTGGTAGGGGTTGACCCATTGATCTCAGTTTGAGTGGTGACATCTGACCATGACCCTGTGCCCCGGCGGAGCATGTTCTCCTTTATGGCCTTGGTGTTCCTCAGCGTGCCCATGTCGAAGGCGTGGGTGTCCTCCTCGCCTCCCCCCTCGACGTCATAGTGGACCACGTTGTCCCGGATGTCCTCCTTGGACGACATCAATGTCTCCCTCTTCTTCTGCCGTCTCAGGCCTACGTAGAGCACCACGATCACTACAATACAAAAGAAACAAGCGCACCACGATCAATACAATACAAAAGAAACAAGCGCACCACGATCAATACAATACAAAAGAAACAGGCGCACCACACCCACCATTTTATCGTCTCCATACATAGATGTACTGCAGTGAAAATATACAGTGACGTGCATTTCAAGAGCTTTTCAAGGTACTGTAGGAGGCAATGGGAAGAAAGACAGTGGGATGTCATGTGTGAGGAGCCATTAGTTAATTTCCTCTTTTCTTCAGCCATTCTTTTTTTCAGCAGGAGAACTTAAAGGAATCACAGCCTGAGGCCAGCCGTGATCCATTTCTGATATGCCATCTGTCACTATTGTTCTGAGGCAGCAGTCAGACAGGATGAAAGGCTGTTTCACAATGCTTTCATCTCTCCTTCTCCCTCCCTCTCTCTTCCACCCTCCCAGTGGCAGACAGTAGAGAGTACAACACAGCAGTTTACTCCACACTACTTTAGTGCTCACTATGTTATGTTATTCAATAGTAAGATATTATACTTTAGTAGGAGAAAGTAGGGAGTAATTGATGGACCAAGATAAGTGAGCTAAATCGACCTACAAGTATGATTATGGGATTGTTTCAAGGGCCATTTTTAAAATTGTAACGGTCAATTTAATAACATTACTGTATGTTAGGACTTCAGCTCCCCCTAGTGTAGAATTGTACACATTAACATTATGATAATGTACATTTCCAGTCTATAGCAGGTAATTAACACTTGGAGGAAGCCGTTATTGACATTATTGCTATTTATCATCGCCAAGGTGGGTGTCAAATGGAAATAATACTCTGTATACTGTACGTTCAGAAATACTGTGTTTCTACACTACAATCTCTGACTGACAGACATGACTTACCCAGGAGTATGACCATGCACAGTAAA
Source organism: Oncorhynchus nerka (assembly GCF_034236695.1). Taxonomy (NCBI): domain Eukaryota; kingdom Metazoa; phylum Chordata; class Actinopteri; order Salmoniformes; family Salmonidae; genus Oncorhynchus; species Oncorhynchus nerka. Next base: position 22,435,038 of record NC_088424.1, on the reverse strand, counting down.
ATGGCCATCACTGCCCCGGTGCTGAGACCCACTGGTAGAAAGACTGCTTCTGCCGTGCAGGACAGGAGGGAACCGTCGGTCTCACAGGCACACACGCGGACAGTGAGGGTGCCGGTGCTGCTCTGGGCTGGGTAGCCACTGTCCTCCACCACCACAGGCACCACGTAGTACTCCTGGACCCGCCTCTGGAACCCCACACGCTTGGTCACTATCCCTGCTGTGTTGTCTGGAAACAAAATGACACAACCATTAACCCTACATGTCTTAAATCAATAAATCAATCAATCAATTTAGTCTGGAACCCTATACGTGTGGTCACTGTCCCCGCAGTGTTGTCTAAAAACCAAATGAGGGATCATCAAAGAGTGTTCACCCGCGATGCAACAGAGAGTACTTACATGTATTTACATAGTCACATTTACATTTAAGTAATTTAGCAGATGCTCTTATCCAAAGCAATTTACACTTAGTGCATTCATCTTAAGATAGCTTTTTTATTTTTTATTTATCCTTTATTTAACTAGGCAAGTCAGTTAAGAACAAATTCTTCTTTACAATGACGGCCTACCAAACCCTAACCTGGACAATGCTGGGCCAATTGTGCGCCGCCCTATGGCACTCCCAATCACGGACGGTTGTGATACAGCCTGGAAACAAACCAGGATCTGTAGTGACGTCTCCAACACTGAGTTTCAGTGCCTTAGACTGGGCCCCCCGAGCTAGGTATCACAGTTGTAGTAAGTACATTTTTCAGAAAAGTCGGTGCTAGTAGGAAAAGACAAGTGCACATGTTTTGTTTTCAGAAGATGGGCAGGGACTCTGCTGTCGTAGCATCAGAGGGAAGCTAGTTCCACCATTGGGGTGCCAGGACAGAGTAGAGCTTTGATTGGGATGAGCGCCATAACTACGGTTTGCCACTGCATATGGGGACAAAGATCGTACTTTTTGGAGAAATGTCCTCTGGTCTGATGAAACAAAAATAGAACTGTTTGGCCATAATGACCATCGTTATGTTTGGAGAAAAAGGGGGATGCTTGCAAGCCGAAGAACACCATCCCAACCGTGAAGCACGAGGGTGGCAGCATCATGTTGTGGGGGTGCTTTGCTACAGGAGGGACTGGTGCACATCACATAATAGAAGGCATCATTAAAAATGAAAATTATGTGGATATATTGAAGCAACATCTCAAGACATCAGTCAGGAAGTTAAAGCTTGTTCACAAATGGGTCTTCCAAATGAACAATGACCCCAAGCATACTTCCAAAGTTGTGACAAAATGGCTTAAGGACAACAAAGTCAAGGTATTGGAGTGGCCACAAAGCCCTGACCTCAATCCTATAAAAAGTGTGTGGTCAGAACTGAAAAAGCGTGTGCGATCAAGGAGGCCTACAAACCTGATTCAGTTACATTAGCTCTGTCAGGAGGAATAGGCCAAAATTCAACCAGCTTATTGTGGGAAGCTTGTCGAAGGCTACTCGAGATGTTTGACCCAAGTTAAACAATTTAAAGGCAATGCTACCAAATACTAATTGAGTGTATGTAAACTTCTGACCCACTGGGAATGTGATGAAAGAAATAAAAGCTGAAATAAATCATTCTCTCTACTATTATTCTGACATTTCACATTCTTAAAATAAAGTGATAAAGTGAATAAGGTGATCCTAACTGACCTAAGACAGGGAATTGTTACTAGGGTTAAATGTTAGGAGTTGTGAAAAGCTGAGTTTAAATGTATTTGGCTAAGGTGTATGTAAACTTCCGACTTCAACTGTATCTAGAATGTCAGTTTTCCAGTGCCTTATTTGAAATAAGGTGATGGTGAGTACTTAGCATGTACAAAAAAAATAAAACACAGGCCTTGTGTTTTTACAGAGACGACGTGTCGATGTGCCTTGCCTCGTCTCTAGCACCAGGATAGTGGTGGTGAACTGACTCTGTCACACAGCATTCCCTCTGCCTGGCTGGACGAATATCTCATTTGACAAGGTAGGAGCCATTATAGCACACCTTGTGCCTGTTTGCTGCGATGGCCATGAGCGCCTCTGTCTCTCTGAATCAGCTCTGGTATTTATGTGTTACTGTGTTAGAAAAATACTAACGGAGGATGGTGAGGTGGGAAGGCTGTAGGGGTTAGCAAAAAGTAGAAAATTCCACCCTGGCATGTGACAAAAAACCCTGAACATCTATTAATTCAATACCAATTGTTTGTGGATATTGTAGGGAGCTAGTATCAAGAAAGCAGATTTGAAGCGAGTCACTGGCATGGCATCGTAATAGAGACTTTCAGAGACTCTCTCTTCAACTCTCTCTTTCCCTCTTTCTCTCCGTTCTCTCACTCCATCTCTTTCTCTGTCCCCTCCTTCACATTCTCTCCATCTCTTGCTCTCTTTTATCTGTTCCTTTATTTCTCTGAAGAAAAAAAAATATGGCTTACTTCCAAAGTCTCGCACAGTGAAATTCCTGTTTCTGATTTCCCTGGGGGACTTGAAGAAGAACTTCTGTCCAACAGTGGGAAGATCCTTGTCCGTAGCATTGATGGTCTGAATTACCTGGTAAAGCACAAAGAGCTTTAAACTACAGTATATGCCCAGAAACAAGTGGAGAGACAATTATCACAATTATTATATTTCTCACACACACACACACACACACACACACACACACACACACACACACACACACACACACACACACACACACACACACACACACACAACCTTTATCACAAAGGAGCTGTTCTTGCCTGGCCTACTTTTGCATTTTCACAGACAAACGTGTCAAAGAGAATGGTGAGCTCCGGAGGGAACTCGTTGACATCCAGCACATTGACTGTGACTGTGACCTTGTTGGATAGGAGAGGGTTGTCTGCAGAATCAAAGAAAACAGTAATCATACAACACATAATAAATACACCATGCACATAGTGGACCTCAGTGAGCATCACAAATGAGTGAGCATTGCAAAAGCCCTTTCTCTCATGTCTGAACTGCTTTGTAAAAGAAACAGTGTTATGTGTACAGTAGCTTGATGAAAGATGTAACAGTGACACTGTCTGTTTACGCTTTAAACTGCAGGCCTCATACAAGTAATATGAAATTGACAATGAAATAACATGAGAATACTTGAAAATAGAGTCATTGACAAATAATAACATGTTTTCATAGAAAAACAAATGGCTGCACAGTCAAATTATAAGAAATGAATAATATGTGTTGATTGTATTGTGTGATTTTCTAATAATGCTAATGAATTTGTAAAAATCCATTGAAAAGATTCCCATTCAATAAACTGCTCTTTCAGAGGAAAAATAGCATTTAGTTCATTGAATCGGTTGAGCTGCTTTACTGTAAGCATCAGTCAATTTCACTAGATGGTGCCACAAGTATGGAACCCTGTGTGTGTCTGTAGACTACGGTATGGCCTGCTTTGTGCAATCTCTTCCCAAATTACTTGCACCAGGACCCTTATTCACAAGCGTCTCAGAGAAGTACTGATTGATCTAGGATCAGGGCACCCGTCTTGTTCATTATGATTTTAAAGGCACAACTGATTCTAGACAATTTAGACAGTTTAGACCATTTGGACATGGATTGTGTATATGTGCTATTCAGAGGGTGAATGGGAAATACAAAAGATGTAAGTGCCTTTAAACGGGGTATGGTTGTAGGTGCCAGGCGCACCAGTTTGAATGTGTCAAGAACTGCAACGCTGCTGGGTTTTTCCCGTGTATATCAAGAATGGTTAACCATAGAAACCATAAATGCATAGAAACTGTAAATGACTTGGTAACAGGAAATATCTTGGACATTAGAGCAACCTTGAGGGAATCTTACGTGAGTAAGGAAATTATGTTCATTTGATAAGGAAGAATATACAAAACCTTGCAGAGAGCATATCCAACTGACAATCTCTTAGAAAAAAACATTAACTATTTGAACCAAAACTTAAAAATAACTGGTTTTGGCATAAGATGTAGGGGAAGTTGGAGCATAACTAACAAAATTAAGTTTAACTAAAAGTTTAACTAACGCTTGATCCAGTAGAAGCTAATATAGAATTTACAAGAGACAAAATTCAGAAATTCCACAACACAACTGCAGGGTCATGTCTTAAGTGTAAATCTAATAAGTATTCCATATTCCATGCTTTCTGGGAATGCTATAAAGTCCGGAAGTTGTGGACAGAGCTAGAAAGTTGGCTGTCAGAAGTATTACAATGTAAACGTACTTTCAATCTGTCTGTCTGCATATTTCAAGACATGGTATGTGGGGGTATATTGAGATACACGATAGTTTGGATGATTCTCCTCATCACTCATATTAAAAAACTTGTTACAGCTGGGGGCAGTATTGAGTAGCTTGGATGAATAAGGTGCCCAGAGTAAACTGTATGCTACTCAGGCCCAGTTGCTAATATATGCATATTATTAGTAGATCTTGATAGAAAACACTCTGAAGTTTCTAAAACTGTTTGAATGATGTCTGTGAGTATAACAGAACTCATATGGCAGGCAAAAACCTGAGAAGAAAATCTAACCAGGAAGTGGGAAATCTTTGTCGTTTTTCAACTCTTTGCCTATCGAATAGACAGTGTCTATGGGGTCAAATTGCACTTTCTAAGGCTTCCACTAGATGTCAACAGTCTTTAGAACCTTTTTTGATGCTTCTACTGTGAAGTGGGGGCGAATGAGAGGGGAATGAGTCAGAGGTCTGCCAGAGTGGTATGAGCTGACCACGCACGTTCACGTGGTAGTTAGCTTGAGCTCCATTGCAATTCTACAGACAAAGGAATTCTCCGGTTGGAACATTATTGAAGATCTATGTTTAAAAAATATAGACTAAAAACTTGGAAATCAATCAATCCACCATTATTAACAGAATGGAAAAATCTAATCATTTATTATTTAAATATAGAAAGTATGTGGGTTACTAAGAGAATCAAAATGGTGCAGTTTCAGGTGTTAGCAGTTAATGTTACTGTTCAAAACCACAGACCCCAAAGCAAATCAGGAAGAGTAAAATAGGTTTATTCAAAGAGGACGAATCATAGATGTTATGCTGAGAGGTAGATGTTCATTCTCCCCTGTCCTCAGTGATTCTCTTCAGTGATTCTCTCCACAGAACAAAGAGACAGGGTGTACTTTATAACCCAGCCCTAGCCTGTGGTTGACCAATTAGAATTCCTTGTAATAAAACTAGGCCATTGGCCAAATAACAAGTATCCTATTTCAGGTTCAATGTATAAACAATTTGGACCAATGATAACTTGCCATGTAGATATGAGTCCCAGACTGAAATTCATCCCATGTCTCTGACCCATTAATCCTTAATCCCATGTTACAGAAAAACCCTATTTCCATTAGTTGTTAGTACTCCTTTGACTTTTAGTCCTCTATTGACCTCTCGTCCTCTGCGTTGTGTATTTATCTTCAAAATATTCTTACACAGGCCATGGGCGCTAGAGATGGGGATGTGTGCTAGTTGGTCTGGGCAGGTGTGATGTAGTTGATGTTTGTAAATATTGTTTGTGTGTGTACATTTGGTATTGTTTATAAAATAATAAACACATCTTACAAAAAAAGAATGGTCCACCACCCAAAGACCATCCAGCCAACATGACAAAACTGTTGAAAGCATTGGAGTCAACATGGACCAGCGTCCCTGTGGAACACTTTCAACATCTTGTAGAGTCCATGCCTCGATGAATTGAGTCTGTTCTGAGGGCTAAAGGGGGTGCAATTCAATATCCTAATGTTTTGTACACTCAGTGTATATTAACACATATTATATACTGTACATATTTACCCTTTGTCCTATACTTACTAACTTTAGTGGCCACAACAAAGATATTGTGCTGCCTATTACTCTCTCTGTCCAACATCTCGGTGGTGGAGATGGTCCCTTCCACAGTATCAATGTCAAAGCAGCCGTCCACAGGCCTCTTCCACTCAATAGAGTATCTACAAAACATTCACAAAAAACATGAATACATTTTTTTTAACTACTGAACATGATTTCTTCAACCTCACACAGCATCTTTCAATCAATATTTACATCTGAACTATTCTTTCCACACCTTCATTCTGTATTTGCATGTACAGTGCCTTCAGAAAGTAATCATACCCCTTGAATTATTCCACATTTTGTTGTGTTGCAGCCTGAATTCAAAATGGAATCCATTTTCAATTCAGGCTGTAACACAACAAAATGTGGAATAAGTCAAGAGGTATAGTCAAGGTATGAATACTTTCTGAAGGCATAATGACAACGTGAAAATGACAATGTGAAAACAATACTTGTAGAAGCACCTTTAGCAACAATTAAAGCTGTGAGTCTTTCTGGTAAGTCTCTAAGACTTACAACACCTGGATTGTGCAACATTTGCCCATTGTTCTTTTCAAAATTCTTCAAGATTTGTCAAATTGGTTGTTGATCATTGCTAGACAACCATTTTCAGGCATTGCCATGGATTTTCAGCAGATTTAAGTCAAAACTGTAATTCTGTGACTCAAGAACATTAACTGTCTTCTTGGTAAGCGTTGTGTTTTAGGTTATTGTCCTACTGAATGTTGAATTCATCTCTGGTGGAAAACAGACTAAAGCATGTTCTCCTCTAGGATTTGGTCTGTGATTGTCTCCATTCCATTTATTTTTTATCTTGAAAAACTCCCCAGTCGTTAACGATTGCAAGCATACCCATAACATGATGCAGCCACCACTATGCTTGAAAATATGGAGAGTGGTACTCAGTAATGTGTGGCATTGGATTTGCCCCAAACATAACACTTTCTATTCAGGACAAAAAGGTCATTGCTTTGCCACTTTTTGGCAGTATTACTTTAGTGACTTGTTGCAAACAGGACGCATGTTTTGGAAAATTTAAAAAAGATCTGTACAGGATTCCTTCTTTTCACTCTGTCAATTAGGTTAGTATTGTGGAGTAACTACAATGTTGTGGTGTAACGACTTTTCTCCTATCACAGCCATTAAAGTCTTTAACTGTTTGAAAGTCACCATTGGCCTCATGGTTAAATCAATGAACTGTTTCCTTCCTCTCAACTGAGTTAGGAAGGACGCCTTTATCTTTGTAGTGACTGGGTATATTGATACACCATCCGAAGTATAATGAATAACTTCACCATTCTCAAAGAGATATTCAAGGTGCCCTATCATGCGAGGCATTGGAAAACCTCATTGTGGTTAAATATGTCTTTGAAATTCACTGCTTGACTGAGGGACCTTGAAGATAATTGTATGTGTGGGGTACAGAGATGAGGTAGTCATTCAAAAAACATCCAGTCCATGCAACTTATTATGTGACTTGTTAAGAACATTTTTACTCCTAAGTGTATTTAGTCTTGCCATAACAAAGGGGTTTAATACTTATTGACCGAAGATATTTCAGCTTTTCATTTTTTATTAATTTGTAAACATTTTGAAAAAAACGTTGACATTATGGGGTATTGTGTGTAGGGCAGTGACCAACAAAATCTCAATTTAAACTATTTTAAATTCAGGCTGTAACACAACAAAATGTGGAAAAAGTCAAGGGGTGTGACTACTTTCTGAAGGCACTGTAATAGAACATCTGAATGTAATAGGTCTACAGAGATAGATAGGCCTAAATAATGTATTGGTCCCGAAGGAGAAATGTCCTAACGATTACTCAAATAAAGATCCAGGCAATGACCGCAAACATTACACAGAAGAATAATCACTCTCTTTTCATGTAGAAACTAGGGATGCGTCCCAAACAGCACCTTATTCCCAATATAGTGCACTTCTTATGACCAGACCCTGATCAAAAGAAGTGCACTATATAGGGAACATAATGCCATGTGGTTGTGTTCTGATCAGCATTCTAGTATGTTTATGTTTTTCATGTCCCATGAAAACAATGACAAATGTAATGCTTTAAAATATTAAGCAGACATCACAAAGATGGCCTTTTTGTGCAAGGTGAATTACTGCCTCCTCTATTTCTAGCAAGACATTAAATATTCATCGATAACAAAAAACACTGCTGGGCCACAACGTATTTGTATGTTCTTGTGCAAGAGATGTCCTGCATCTCACGCTCTGTCTCTCAACACCAACAGAGTGGAAGTCAACTGTATTTGAAAAACATTTGGAAGAAGAAAAACAACAAGTCAAATGTATATTAGTTGTCAGTGTTCATAAACTCTGAGGAGCAAAGTGTGTCTCTGTTGGTTAAATCAAACATCCAACACTCCAGTCACCAGACCAAAATGCTCCCATCTCGCTAAATAGATACAGTAAAGTTGATCTATGTTGACAGCTTTTTCTTTTTGCCATTTAAGGTGCCGGATGCAGGTGCCCAATTGGAAAATACCTCAATCCATCATGGTCCCATTGCTCAACACCAGCCTTGATGAATCACCTTTTGATGAACCATACAGTAGGTAAATAGGACTTACTATACATGTATGTATAAATATATTCAAGAGTCCTTACCTAACTGCACTGGTACTTGCATCTAGGTCCTGCGCTGTAACAGATCCAATGATGGTGCTCACAGGGGTGTCCTCATACACATCTATGGTGTAAGAGGTCTTAGTGAACACAGGGGGTTCATCCACATCCAGCACGTTGACCTTCACGGTGGCAGTGTCTTTGAAGGGGCCCCGGTGCAGGAACCGGGAATCCAGGTGAGCGTTGGAGGCCTCCACTTTAAAGGTGTATGATCTTTTGGTTTCGTAGTCGAGATGCTGAAAGAGAATGAATGAAAGGTGAAATGCATTTATTATTCATAGTAATCAAATCAACATAGAATCAGTATTTATAAAATCATTCACATCGTCAAAATCAGAATGCATTTCATGTCAATGTTCTGTGATATGAATATACTGTGTGCAATGGTCAAAAATAGTGCTTGGTTCAGTTTGTTAACACCTCTGTTAGGTTTAGTATGCTCAACAGACACGGAAGTCAAGCACTTTGATATGGAAATATGCACGTTAACTGATTGATTTATGTTAAATGGGTAAAAAATAGTTGGATTCAATGTTCTTTTATCAACACAGACACATGTTCTTCAGTGTCTCAGTTTTTAAGCAATTTGAGACTTGAAAAGCCCCAATGTTTGGGGTTTTAACACATTTTCATGGAGACACTTTGAGAACCGCTTTCTGACCCTATTTTACAGTCTCACATTAACTCAGCTGGGTCCCTAGTTAGCGTTGACAGCAGAGCAGTTTTCACTGTCAACACACACACAGCAGTCCCTGTCTGAGACACACACATGCAAAAGCCTGGTTGTCTGCGGAATGGGCAGCCACCCTGCTGACTGCATAACAACCAGACAGACAACAGGACTGTGCAGGAGATGCAGGAGGATAGACACCACAGCATGTGTGCCATCCCATCCAAAAAGCACCGCTCAGCGTTACCTGCAGGGAACACAATTCTTGCAACATTGCAAATTAGCAGGGACAATATTCCTTATCTGGAAAGTGAAGCCATCCGTTTTTGGTTTGGGCCTATATCCTCTTACTCTACCTCCCACCTCCCACCCACAACCTAGTGACAATTCCTTCTTATTAACGGCACAGAGGTGTCAATTACAGTATTTGTGCCAGGAAGCTCCTGCGGTTTTTACTGTGCCCTCCTAGGTGCCTGACTCATCATCAAGGAGATCCATGGGTAAGCATAGCACCTCAACCTCCCACTTCACGTGTGATGGAACACTTTTTAAAATTCACTGATAACCTACATGGTAAAAACTGTTTTTGGAATATGCCAGAGTTTGGCTTGGAAAGAGATAATATTATCTAAAATCAATAAAATAGATGACTGTGGTTGATATTCTAACGTATAAAGGTTTGACATTTCCATATCAAAGTGCTTGACTTCCTGCATACTACAGTTTTTTAAATATAATCGCTTTGGTGCTATTTTGGTTGTAACTCCTGGAGTCTTGAAGCATATCATAAATTGGGCGTGCATTCAGGCCTAAACTAAATCCAGCACTGTCCAATGTAGAAACAAAGTATAGACCCAATATCTTGACACATAAATACATTTAGAGGCCATTTGAATCCCACAGACGGTTTATCTATCGTTTCACTATAATCTTTTATATTGACGGGGTCGATTATCCCTTGAAACGGTTACTCTTCCAAAACCTCTTGTCACAAACTGTGGCAAACTTTGGCTGAGCCCTCTCCAAATCAGCCATTTTGCATACTTTCCTCCATCACCTGGGCTTTCACAGTTTTACAGGTGCTGTTTTAGCAGGACCAGATAGAGAGCAGGAAGAAACAGATCACTAACAAGGATGGCTATGATACAAACAGCTACAAATAGATGGCTCTAAAATTTCAGAAGCCAAAAGTGCTTTTGTATAGTCCCACTATGTATTTGCAAGAAAGTGCCTAATGTTTTGAATGTTCATTGTCAACATCCAGACAAGTGCAAGTAGCGCTTTGATGTACTTGCAGTATATCGAGGTAACTCACAGAGCTGCAAGATACACACCCCATCTGTGAATAATAATATAATCCCAGCCCAGACATGCACTCAAACCCAGTTCAAAATGCTTTGGTGCAACTATCCACTTATGTGAAGATAGGATACCAGTATTTGGGAGTCTGTGGGCCACAGAGAGAGAGAAGAAGCCGTTGTAAAGGGGATTTCTAAAGGGATTCCTGCTTGTCACATCCCATCAGGAGTTGTGTTGTCTGATCATAGCCTCAAATGTATTCATTTTAGGCTAAACCAAAACACATCCAAGCACTTTCCTGAAGAAAATATCAAAATACATTTTTAGACTGCCAGAAAATAGGGATCATCAATTTCTCCATATTTCCTCATGGTTAGGTTCTGATGATGGTTTGTGGTTGTATCAAGGCTCAAGGCGAGACCCAAATGCAGACACAGGAGGCAGGTTGGAGTCTTACAATGTTTATTAATCCAAAGGGGTAGGCAAGAGAATGGTCCTGGACAGGAAAAAAGGTCAAAACCAGATCAGAGTCCAGGAGGTACAGAGTGGCAGACAGGCTCGTGGTCAAGGCAGGCAGAAAGGTCAGGCAGGCGGGTACAAAGTCCAGAAACAGGCAAGGGTCAAAACCGGGAGGACTGGAAGAAGGCGAATGCAAAAAGCAGGAGAACGGGAAAACCACTGGTTGACTTGGAAACATACAAGACGAGCTGGCACAGAGAGACAGGAAACACAGGGATATATACACTGGGGAAAACAAGCGACACCTGGAGGGGTTGGAGACAATAACAAGGACAGGTGAAACTGATCAGGGTGTGACAAAAAGGATATATGCAGCAATTATCTATTAATATTCCAAGGCCTAAGTAGTATGTTAGTTTAATTATCTAAATGAGCACAGCTTTGCTCATGATCTATCATAACAGACCTGCAATTCTTACTTGAGAAACTGGCCCAAAACAAAGCGCGATGGAGATCATTTGTGGACCTTTCCTCAACATAGAGTAAAAGGGATCAAGTAAAATAAAGTGATTGGTGAAGGGTTGTTAATTCCTACCTCACTGAGGACTATGATTCCCTCTTGACTGTGCCCGTTGGAGGTGATGTTAAACATGTGTCCTTCATCTCCAGGAACGATAGAATATTCCACCTCTGCATTCTTCTCAGAGTCCAGGTCATGAGCTCTGATCTTCCCCACTGCTGAGCCCACTAACGAAGACTCTGGGACCCTGAGGTGGAATATACCTGCCGTACAGTAAGAATAGATTCAAATGTAGACATATAAAATATTATTATTGGCTGCTTCTTGTATGAGTCAAGTCTCAAGTCTCTAGTTTTATGTAAGGGCCAGAGACTCACTTTACCCTCTTTTAATAATGTGAAGCCTATTTATACAAGTATCACTTCACTGGTGATCAGCTCATACAAATATGAATTACCTAATTATAATTGATTAACACTTACACTAGCTAATTATTAAAGTAACATCTAGTTGCCTAGAGATATGATGAGATCCCATTTGTGCAGTAAGATTCCCTTTCAGTGCCCACAATATTGTTAAATTGATTGGGTAATAGCAAACAAAACCATAGTCATTAAAATGCAAATTGGCACACTTTTTGAAAACCTGGGTGGGTTGTCGTTGACGTCGCTGAGGGTGATGTTGATGGTGGTGGTTCCGGCTAGTCCTCCCAGCTGACCGCCCATATCCTTTGCCTGAATAAGGACCTGGTAAAGCTCCTTCACTTCACGGTCCATGTTAGGCAACGCAGTTCTAATAACCCCTGTTCAAGGTCACAAAAACCAACAGAGAAGATGTGAGAGAGTGCGTGTGTGTGTGTGTGTGTGTGTGTGTGTGTGTGTGTGTGTGTGTGTGTGTGTGTGTGTGTGTGTGTGTGTGTGTGTGTGTGTGTGTGTGTGTGAGAGAGAGGCAAGCAAGAGTAAAGAGTAGTGAGGTGGAGAAAGAGAGATGAGTTGTGATTATAAGAGACTGTATCCCCTTTGATGTTCGTGGAAGGAAGAGAGATGAGGTGGATTTTGACTCATGCATTCATTTGGGAGAATTATGACATCCTACACAGATGTGTAACAAAGGGAGACCTTTGACACTGTGCAAATACTAATCTGACCTAATAGTGGTTCTACCTGTATGAATAGCGTTTGATCAAGAGTGAGTCTCATGGTTCGGGTACTAAAGGGTCACATGGTTCGGGTACTAAAGGGTCGTTGCCACCGACAACGAGTAATCCTGATTCAATGTGTTCCCCTATACTCTCAGTCCAACTTCAGCTGCAATATAATCTCAAAGTATTTACAATAATCACATATTGCAGGGGTACAGCTTTACATTTTGCCATTGTAAAGGCCGGTTACACATTTAACGCTTTGGTTTTCAAATCTCTGCATTTGACATTGTGGATGTGCTTTGATTTCAACTATGTTGTGATCTCACCAGTTTTGGAGTCGACTGAAAAGTAAGGCTGTCCATGTAGGATACTGTAGACGATCCGTGCACTATTCCCATAGGAGGGGTCATCAGCATCTGTGGCAGTCACCTGCATTACAAAAGTACCTGTCCATCATACAGAGACAAAAGGAAGGAAATTGTTAATAAATAGTGTTATTTTCATCACTTCGAGCATTACGTCTTAAAAATAGTACATGATTATTTTGAATGAATCATTAAAAATGTAATGATATAATTGACAAATTCTGGCATGCAATGTAACCTACATAGGCCATAGGACCTCCATACTGAACTGGTGGACCGCGGACCAGATCAAAAAAAAAACTGCTATCATGTAAACACACATAAGACATGTAGGAATGCATAGAATTTCAGGAAATTAGCTTTTAAACAGCGGGGGGAAAAATGCTCTGCCACCTGCAGTAGGTATCACACCCTGATCTGTTTCACCTCTCTTTGTGATTGTCTCCACCCCTCTCCAGGTGTCGCCCAGATTCTCCATTATCCCCTGTGTATTTATACCTGTGTTCTCTGTTTGTCTGTTGCCAGTTCGTCTTGTTTGTCAAATCAACCAGCGTTTTTGTGTCTCAGCTCCTGCTTTTCCCAGTCTCTCTTTTTTTCACCTTCCTGGTTTTGACCCTTGCTTGTTCTGACTCTGAGCCCGCCTGCCTGACCACACTGTCTACCCCTGACCCTGACCCTGAGCCTGCCTGCCAAACCTGTACCTTTGCCCCACGTCTGGATTATTGACCTCTGCCTACCCTGACCCTGAGCCTGCCTGGTGTCCGGTACAGTTGCCCAACCTCTGGTTACTGACCCTTGCCTGCCCTGACCCTGAGCCTGCCTGCTGTCCGGTACAGTTGCCCCACCTCTGGATTATTGACCTCTGCCTACCCTGACCCTGAGCCTGCCTGCTGTCTGGTACTGTTGCCCAACCTCTGGTTTACTGACCCCTGCCTGCCTTGACCTGTCTATTTCCTGCCCCTGTTGGATTATTAAACCATTGTTAATTTGACGTTGTCTGCATCTGGTTCTTACCTTCATACCTGATACTAGGAAGTGTATGTGACCGGACCTTCTCAAATAGTACCCCTGCTATAGGATATCTAATGTAATTCAAAGCAAGATATTGACAACTTGGCTGAACTTTTTTGATAAAGGTTGAATCTGAAGCTTCCTCTACATGGAGTTTAGACTTCATGAGAATTAAGAGATGATGGTTTTAAAACCTAATTGTTAAGATAACTTTACGAAATTGTATTTATCAGACAAAAAGATGGGAGAAGTTATGTCACCAACAAAATTATTGAATAAAGTACATGATGCATATTAAGCAGGCATAACTAATATATAGACTAGGTCTTTAGTGCAAAGCACGAGGTAGAGGTTTTCTTATTTAATATTCATATCCTTGTTTCTTTTGTTTGTGTTTCTGCGCTTTCACCACAGGAGGTTGGTGGCACTTTAATTGGGGAGAACAGGCTTGTGGTAATAATTGGAGTGGAATTAGTGGCATGGTATCAAATACATCAAATACATGGTTTCCATTTGCGCCGTTCCGGACATTATTAAGAGGCGTGCTCCCCTCAGCAAGCTCCTGTTCCTTCACTGACCGCTCATGTGTGCTCTACTGTGTGTGCATCCTAGAGCGTGGGTGAGTATTTGTGGCCACAGTTGCGCGATTGTCAGTAATTTCCGCATAGACTTAGGACATGGTATCATAGACATTGCATCATTGTATCTGTATCATTATGGCATCTGTGAGAGCACGGACAGCGCCATTGAGGCCATCTTCATTTTGAAGTGGTACATTTTCTTCTTCTATTACTTCTGAGTAGGTAAACAAACTGTAACAGTGCATACTTCCCCCTGGTGTGTGTTGTTTGAACAGGTATAAAGCCAAGGTTTGCGATTTACTGCCACCTGCAGTTATGGAATGTTTGCTCACAAGTATAATTAATTGGCTGATCCCTCCCGATGACCTGGATGGAATCATGGGATCCTTCCTTAACCCATAGGAAGTCCCATCCAGTTGATTATTTAAAAATAGTTTCAGTCATTAATGGCGCTGCCAATGCTAAATAAAGCCTCTTTCAGTAGCCAAACATTGCTGAACATTGTGGATATGCCACGAGTAGAGACAAAGTGATTCCTTTTTCTACATGTCAGAGAGGGGTGTTTGTTCTACATAGCATATTTCTATCTGAACGCACCAAAACATTGCATCCTGCTGAATGCACCCCTGGTCTGTTTATCAGGTGGGCGGTCACGTTTGTTTGCAACCAGAGGACCACTTATTTGAGCCCAGTAAGGGGACAGGGACAGTGGCAAAAGAGAAGCCGGTAGCAGCACAGTGACACACGTTACATGTACGTACATTTCTTTAGAGCATAATGAGAGTAATAAATATATGATGATCATGCTACCACCTTGCCTGTGGTTACTGATAATGTGTCAGTATGACTCCATTGGTTATCACTAAAACTGTCCTGTCACCAAAAAACTGGCCTCTCATTAAAGCCAATACTATTAACATGTACTGGAGCTGGTGAATCCTTACCACATACCACATGTGCACTCTCTTTGCATAATCCTTTCCTCCTACTTTATTAACAAAATGTCCTTTCCTCCTATGCTAGCTTCCTTTCTGCCTTTTCCTATCTTTCTTTCCTCATTTCCTAGTTTAATTTCCTTGAAACCTTGCTTTACTTTCCTCTCCTCCTTTGGTTTCCCTGCTCCTTTTCTTTTCCTCCTGTTCTAGCTTCCTTTCCTCCCATCCTTTGATTTTATAGCTCCGCTTCCTCCTATCCTTTCATAGCTTCCTTTCCTCCTTTACTAGCTCCTTTTTCTAGGAAGGAGGAAAAAGAGCTAGGAAAGGAAAATAGGAAAGAAAGATAGGAAAGGAAATAAGGATACAGGCAAGGAAATGAATTAAGGAAAACATTTTAGGAAATTATACTAGGAATGGATGCTAGGAAAGGAATCTAGGAAAGGAGGAAAATAAGCCTAGAACCTATAGGAGGAAAGGAGTTAGGAAAGGAAAATACGTAAGGAAGCTAGAAAAGGTGGGAAACAAATCTAGGAAAGGAAAGGAGAAAAGAGAGCTAGTAAATTAAAGAAGGAATGGGTTTAGGAAAGGAGGAAAGGAATCTAGGAAAGGAAATAAGGAAAGGGATTTAGGAAATGAAGATAGGCAAGTAGGAAAGACTCAAATCCTTACTGAGACTGACTCAACTCTTATTGGGACTTAATATGGATACCATGCTCAAAAGAGGTAGGAGAACTAACTGCTTTAACTTTGATTTAATATCAATTCAGTGTTTTGTACCACTTAATCATTTTGTACCACTTAAACATGGACATGGAATGTATCATATAAAGACTGAAAATGTTTGGCTTTAGGCCAAATTGTTAGCAATCTTTAGGTTTCTACCACTGCTCATGGTGATCAGTGCGCGTTGCAAACGTTTACAAAAATGGCACGGTTTGTTTGAGACTAGCAACATTTGTTGAGTCCAGTCCACCACAATAAACTGTGAATGAATGTCACCTGCTTTCAATGTGTGTTTTTTGTAGAAAATAATGGACTTTATTCCTTTCCACTGCAGAAACATTCCAACACAAAAACACCAATGTCACCTGATTTCCATGACTTGAAATTAAACCAAGCAACAACAACCTTTGCCTATCATTTCAATTGGAGTCAGATCTCAATCATATGATTCTATGAAGGTCAAATTCATAGACAGTAGAACTAGGCCTGTATTCCTACAGGATTCCCTTCAAATACTCTAGTGTAGCTTAATGTCCAATTGTCATCATAGCTTTACTCCATATGGATTTGTATGAGCCAAAAAGTAGATTACAGGTGCCTTTCTTACCCCCTGGTGACATCTCTGGGACACTGGCTGTGTATGGGCCGTCCAAGAACTTGGGTTCATTGTCATTGACGTCTTGAATTTTTATGATGAATTCAGACTCAGGCTCCAGAGGCCTGCCTGTGTTCATGTCCACAGCCTGGGCTCGTAACGTGTAGTAAGATTTCACCTCTCGGTCCAAACCCATCAAGGCATGGATGTCACCTGTCGTCTGGTCTATGGTGAAGATGGTTCCGACTCCTTCTCCTGATAGAGTGTACTTCACGTCACTGTCGCCCCTGTCCAGATCAGTGTGAAGCTGCATAGAGAAAACATGTTGTATTTGTCAGTGAATCAAAGTAGGAATACACATGTACTTGGCCTAGATCTTTATGTGACTTGAGCATAAGTGCATACTGTGGCTTGTTTGATGGATGACAAGGGGACAGAGTTTTGTTGCTGAGCTGTGTCTATTTCCTCCTCCTCATTCCTTCCTTCCAACCGTCACTGACCATATGGAAATGCTGAGGACATGCTGTGCCCTTGATAGATAGATACATATAATGGCAGAGCACAGTCCTCGAGTCAATGAAGACATCCTTTAGTTGACCTGTGGCTTGGTTAACCCATAAAGGGATGTATTACTTAGGGTGGATGGCAAGGCTTAAGTTTTACATAGTAGATCATCCATGAGCCACAACAATAACGATAAAATGGGATGAGTCCCAATATATTCCCTATGTCAGGGGTTGGCAACTAAATTCAGCCACGGGACGATTTTTGGTCATGGGGCTGGACCACAATTATAATAATTTGCACATTGCAAATTGACCACAATTATTTGAAAATAAGAATAATTTCATACCTTGATTACATTGAGACATGATCACATATGTCTATTTCTTTATTATTGGGAATACTTTCCTAAATACATTTCTTTTCTCAATTCCTTGTGATTTTTTTACTAAAAACTTTGGGGGGCCACGCCTGTTTCTGCCTGTTGCCGACCCCTACCCTATGTAGTGGACTACTTTTGACCAGGGCCTATATGGTTCTGGTCAAAAGTAGTGCACTATATAGTGAATAGGATGCCATTTGGGACACAGGTTGTCCATTCAGTTTCAGTATGCAGGGGACAATAAAACCCTTTCTATCCATGAGATTAATGGTTTATTTAGAAAGTCAGTGAATTGAATGTAATTAAATCAGAGGGCTGAATCTCAAGACACGTTCACTCATTACATTGTTTTATGTCCATTCCCTCACCGTCTGATGTACCTCATTCAGCAGGCAGAACACGATTTTACTCTTGACAGTGGGTTCGGATATAATGAGTTTTAAGGTGAATCAGATATTAATGGAATTTGTGGTACACGAATAAAATCGAATGAAACCTCCACAGGAGCAATGTCTGGATTAAAATAAATCGGGAGGAAATAAACATTAATAGAATATTTAACAGTATCCACCCAGTGCTATAATGTAGAGGAATCGCTTGTTTCCTGAGTACAAAGCAGTGTTGGGATGGGGGTATCTGTCGGCATTAGGCAGATATAGAAAAGAATGAGGTGTTGATATTTAGCTGAATCCATATATTATGATACAACCTGTGGTTCTGTCTGTCTGATAATTGATCTTACTGGTTCCCCTGTATGTGAATAACGTCTCATTGTAAAAGGTTATTCACCAATAAGGAATATTTGGCAAGGGGTCGATATATCCTTGACCAAGGTTTGAGAGGTGAGCCTTTTTCATGATGGAAGAAAATTATAATCTGTTTATTATCTGATGCAGCATTTCTCTGCAATACATAGTCATGGGCTAGTGGCTATACATATACTGGTTTCCTACTTTGTAACTGCAAACATGCAATGCAAAATAATATGATAATCTAAGTGATATGTTGTAGTTCAAACTGAGGAGTGTCTATCCTTGAGAGACACAACAAGAATGCTTAAATGATCATCCGTACCACAAACAATTTAACACAGTGATTTAGACTAGAGAGAAGCTTAGTGTGTTTTAGCTCAGACCAGACAAGCCCACTAGCTCAGTCTTCCTTGCAGATGGCATTTTCTTAGTACGGGGCCCAGTAGCAGACTTTTTAATTGTAAAGAGTACAGTTGCATATAGCTGTTTTCCCCATAAGGCTTGCTGAATGTCAGATCCAGGGGCACAAGGCAAGCTGGTGTTTAAATGTAGGTCTTTCACTCTTAGCTGGTCAGCTTTGTCTGTGTCTGCCTCTACAGTTGCATAATACATGGGAACAAACCCAGCAGAGGAGCTTTCGGCAACGTGGATCAGTGGTGCAGTCATTTTCTGTCTTCAAAATGCTCACACAAAGGTGTGCGATTAATGGTAGAAAATGCTTTATCTCCTGTTTTAGCCAGGAAGGCTGTGGCCATTACCTGTTGGTAAATTCAAAGTTGTGAAGGCTCATTTGTGTCTGTTTATAAATCATAGCATTGTCTTGCTAAATCTCTTTACAAAGGCGATATAGAAACAATAACCAATTCAATGGCTGAGGAAAGTCTCCAGGTGCAAGTTACCATGTTATACTGTAATATGCCTCTGTGGGTTTTCTAAATAGAGTAACAGAAACCATTAGACACCTCTCTCTAGCTGGAGGGGGATTCATGAACTGGCAGTCAGATGGTTTTCAAGCCAGATTTGGTTTTTGTTCCCTTTTCCAAACATGCAGCTCACAGTGATAATCAAGGTCCTGATCCTTCACACTGTACCCTATTAACCAGCAACAGATGAATCAGTGGTCTCAGGGCTGGTCGGTTACGACTTCTGCCATCCTCATTCTCAACACAGACACTGGTTACATTCAGACACTGGTTACATTCCATTTGGGGGATGCACCCACTGTGAGGAGGGAATCACTCAGTAATTGTAGCATCTGTTTGACAATGTGTGGATGCGACTTTCCCATCCTTCCTTTCTCAGCCAACAGAAACACATCCAGCGGGACTGTGCGTGCTGAGAAAGGCGGTGGTAGATGTCTTTGGCATCAGCAGCTGACAAGTCAATCTAAGCCATTATTTCATTTGAGCTGGAAGTGCCAGATTCCAGAATGGTTCTTAATGCCTCTTAAAATTTGATTTGGAACTGCCCAAAAATCCCTTTCACTTCCTCTGTGTGTGGATAATTAGAGCCGATGCTGAGAAAATTGCAAAATCACAGTCAGAAGCGATCAAGCAGCTCAAGCAATTAGATGTGATTCGTGTCGTGCTGCTTGCATTCCTATATTCTTTAAGTCTTAACGGACAGAGGCACAAGCCTTCAAACTCCTCAGTTTGATTTCTGACCTCAAACTGTCATCACAAGAATAAAGACAGAGGTTTACATGGATTAGTCTTAGAGAACCTTAACCTTGAACTTATGTTGCCTTTTTTCCCCAACCTACTGTGGGAAAGTTCATATAGATAAGTCTGAATGAATGCTTTAAAATGATGGTGGCCTTACCTTTCCAACATATTGTGGTTCCGATCCCATATATTCCTCCAGTACAAAGAACTGGTTCCACACCCATCCTCTCTTCACCCTCTGAACCCCTGACGCCACATGTTTCCTCAGTCCCAGTCCTTCCACACCCCTCAGGTGTTGCTCTCTTCCCATCCTGCTTTGGGGCGGAGCGTGGAGGGGAGCCAGGAAACCTTTGTCCAAGAGAAACCAAAAGACCAACAGCAGACCGTTCCTTGTAATCATTGGCAATCTGGGCAGTGGAGTATCTCAGTTGAATTCCACTGAGAGACTGTCAGTGAGACAATAGCAGCTGGGTTGCAGATCCAATGAAGAAAGGGACAGGAGGATGTTGTGGTGACATGGGTAGATTGGTCTCCAGGATGTTTGGCTTCTCACTTAACTAGTCCTCATTACCTGGTGGAAAGAGGGAAGACATGGGCTTACTTTACAATGCAGTTAAAGTAGTTACAAGACAACATGGAAAATAATCTTATCCACCAGCCAATTGAACCTGTCTCTCTTTCTATATGTGGTAGCAATATAGCCTGGGGACGAGGTTACATACAAAGTACTGCATTGAAATCAACAGCAGTACTTCATACAGTCCCAATCTTATAACTGGCACATCAGTAACTCATCATCATTATTAACAAACTCTGCTCCGATTATATCTACTCATTTTGAGGTCAAAATGCACTTTCTATGTTCGTCTAGTCAACCTTGACAGTATCTTACCGGAGGGATTTTACGGATAATGATTCCGGAAAAATGAAACATGAGCAAATTGGTCCTCTGGCGTGCATTTAATTCTGCGAGTCAGGCTATGTGAAGTTAGTGGAGCAGGAGCAGACATCAAACAAAGTCACACACACAGAGGAAAGGGAGATGAGCAAAAATGACAAGACTCCACGTCCAGAAAAATCACTGTAAGGGAGCATGAAAGATACAATATATCCAGGATATTGGTCCAAACATTGATTTTACTTGAAGTGACTGGAGGAAACTGGAGGAGGCAGTGCCAGAGCTAGATGTCAAGGATCCAGGTTCTCTGTCAGGGTTTTGACTTTCTAATTAACTTTGCAGAAAGTATGTGACATTCCTGCATTTCTAACAGCAACTGCATACTGGAGATTAGAGAATAGTTTACATATTGCATAATTAACTAGAATTCCTGTCACCTTTTGACTTGAAGGGGATACTTTGTAGTCCCCTTCAAAGACATTACACACTAGTTGTTGTGAAGGCTTATGTCCTCACCCTTAACCTCTGGCCATGCCCCTCCATTGCCTCTCACCCCAACCCTCTCCACTCTGTTCATTAGCATCCTCCAGTCTTCCTTATTCCTGTTGGTAAATGCATGGGGCGGCCAACTTATGTTTTCCTTTCCATTTTGTGAGTGACTGACAAGTGAGTACCTTTCATTATTGAATAATATGTATACATGTTCATATCAATATCCTTGTTAAAGTTAGTGTATATTCTGCATGCAAATTAGTACCATTTCCTGTCAATCCAGCTTTTGAGATGCATTTCAGTTATCAATTTTGCACTTGTCAGTCATGCTTGTATGTTAAAATGTGTTTGTATCCCCCTCTTGTATTTCCCTAGTAAACCTCAACGTTATACTGCAACTGTTCCCCAAGTGCTCTTGTGTCTGTGTCTTTGTTTCATCTGCCTTATCGACGTGCCATGGTGGCATTCTGAACCAGTCAAAACTTCCTTAAACAGTCCACCTCTTCTATACTAATGTTAGTTGTTAACAGTGCAGCGTCTGTATGCATAGCACTGAATGACAGCTGTAGGCCAACTTCCACTGATCCCACCCCTCATCCCTCTTTACTTCTATCCCTCCCCCCTTCAAATCTGCTTCAACAGACCTGTTTATTTTTAGCTTCGGGTTTATACAAATTTACAGTAGTTTCTCTCCTTCATTGTGCGATGGTAGGCTATATTCCTTGGTTAACAGGTTATTGTGCATCCATGTATTCTCTGGAGGCTAAACCCCCGCTGTTCTTATCTGTCTGGAAGGCAAGTCCCAAGATTGTACAAAATGTCCTTGTATCGTGCCACACTCGGCTATTCCATATCCCACTTTCTGAGATTGAGTGGTCACTGAATGATGACAACATCTGACTGATGACGTGTTGGATGATCTTGTTGATTATAGTACCTGCATCCATATCCAAATTATATTGTTGTGTCCTATAAAGTATTGTTTGACTTAATGAGTAGGCCATCATAAGTCATCACTGTTATTTTACAGTTGATGTGAGATGTCTTCTGTAGTTTCTGCCTCCAGAGCAGAAGGCCTAATGAGAACAGACGTGTGTGTGTGTGTGTGTGTGTGTGTGTGTGTGTGTGTGTGTGTGTGTGTGTGTGTGTAGTGGGAGCCTGCATGGCACTAATACTGCAAAGGAGTGCTCAACCAACCCCCTTACTGCACAAACATGTGACTTAACAGACAGCCACCCCTGATCTGATAGTGGGGTGGTAGAGGCCCACTATTCTCCCTTAGCTGAGCTCAGGTGACTACATACACCATAGACATTAGGACACACACACATTTAGCTCAGGCCGATCCATCTCATAGCCGCAGCTCATGAGCTCCATCAGCAGCAGATTTGGATTCACATGGGAAATAAATCTTAATCAACAAATGTTATTGAATCACATCAATGCGTTCCTCTAATGAAACTGAATAGCACCAAATAATTTCAAACTGAAACTTGTCGTTATTGTATGTACAGTACATTCGAAAAGTATTCAAACCACATTTCGTTACGTTACAGCCTTATTCTAAAATGGATTACATTGTTTTTGTCCCCCTCATCAATCTACATACAATACCCCATAATGACAAAGCAAGAACAGGTTTTTAGACATTTTTGCAGATGTATTAAAAATGTAAAACTGAAATATCAAATGTACATAAATAGTCAGACATTTACTCGGTACTTTGTTGGAGCGTCTTTGGTTGCAATTACAGCCTAGAGTCCTCTTGGGTATGACGCTACAAGCTTGGCACACCTGCACTGTCTTGGTTGTGTGCTTAGGGTCGTTGTCCTGTTGGAAAGTGAACCTTCAACCCAGTCTGAGGTCCTGAGTGCTCTGGAGCAGGTTTTCGTGAAGGATCTCTGTGTACTTTGCTCCATTCATCTTTCCCTCGATCCTGACTAGTCTCCCAGTCCGTGCCGCTGAAAAACATCCCCACAGCATGATGCTGCTACCAGAATGCTTCACCATAGGGATGATGCCAGGTTCCCTCCAGACGTGACGTTTGGCATTCAACCCAAAGAGTTCTATCTTGGTTTTATCAGACCAAAGAATCTTGTTTCACATGGTCTGAGAGTTCTTTAGGTGCCTTTTGGCAAACTTCAAAATGGCTGTCATGTGCCTTTTACTCAGGAGTGGCTTTCGTCTGGCCACTTTACCATACAGGCCTGATTGGTGGAGTGCCACAGAGATGGTTGTCCTTCTGGAAGTTTCTCCCATCTCCACAGAGGAACTCTGGAGCTCTGTCAGAGTGAACATCGGATTCTTGATCACCTGCCTGGCCAAGGCCCTTCTCTCCGATTGCTCAGTTTGGCCGGGTGGCCATCTCTAGGAAGAATCTTGGTGGTTCCAAACGTCTTACATTTAAGAATGACTGAGGCCACTGTGTTCTTGGGGACTTTCAATGCTGTTTTGATACCCTTTCTCAGATCTGTGCCTCACACAATCCTGTCTCAGAGCTCTACGGATAATTCCTTCGACCTCATAGCTTGGTTTTTGCTCTGACATACTCTGTCATCTGTGGGACCTTATATAGTCAGGTGTGTGCCTTACATATCATATCCAATCAGTTGAATTTACCACAGGTGGACTCCAATCAAGTTGAAGAAACATCTCAAAGATGATTAAGGGAAACAGCATGCACATGAGCTCAATTTCGAGTCTCATAGCAAAGGGTCTGAATACTTACGTAAATTAGGTATTTCCATTTTTTATTATTTTTATAAATTTGCAAACATTTCTAAAAACCTGTTTTTGCTTTGTCATTATGGGATATTGACTGTGTATAGTGATAAAAATACAAATAAATTATACATTTTAGAATAACAAAATGTGGAAAAATGGAAGCGGCCTGAATACTTCCCGAATGCACTCTATCTATCCTGAATAAAAATATAAAAGTGTTGGTCTCGTGAGCTGAAATAAAAGATCCCATAAATGTTCCATAAGCACAAAAATATTATTTCTCCCAAATGTTGTGCTCAAATGTGTTTACATCCCTGTTAGTGAGCATTTCTCCTTTGCCAAGATAATCCATCCACCTGACAGGAGTGCCATATCCAGAAGCTGATTAAACAGCACAACCATTACACAGGTGCACCTTGTGCCGGGGACAATAAAATGCCACTCTAAAATGTGCAGTTTTGTCACACAACTCAATGCCACAGATGTCTCAAGTTGAGGGAATGTGCAATTGACATACTGACTGCAGGAATATCCACAAGAGCTGTTGCCAGATAATTTAATGTTAATTTCTCTATCATAAGCTTCCATTATAATTTTAGAGAATTTGGCAGTACCGGCCTCACAACTGTAGACCACGCACAACCAGGACCTCCAAATATGACTTCTTCACCTTCGGGATCGTCTGAGACCAGCCACCCAGACAATTGATGAAACTGTGGGTTTGCACAACCGAAGAATGTCTGCGCAAACTGTCAGAAACAGTCTCAGGGAAGCTCATCAGGATGTTCTTTGTCCTTGCTGATGTCACAGTTGTGAACAGAGAAGCCCATGCTGGCAGTGGGGTTATGGTATGGACAGGCATAGGTTAAGGACAACAAACACAATTTCATTTATTGATGGTAGTTTGAATTCACAGAGACACCATGATGAGATCCTGAGGCCCATTGTCGTGCCATTCATCCCCTGCCATCTCCTCATGTTTCAGCATGATAATGCATGGCCCCATGTCGCAAGAATCTGAACACAATTCCTGGAAGCTGAAAATGTCCCAGTTCTTTCATGACCTGCATACTCACTGGGACATGTCACCCATTGAGTATGTTTGGGATGCTCTGGATCAACGTGTGCGACAACGTGTTCCAGTGTCGCGCTGCATGAGGCAAATGGTCGTCACACCAGATACTGACTGGTTTTCCGATCCACACCCCTACCTTTTTTTAAGGTATCTGTGACCAACAGATTCATATATGCATTCCCAGTCATGGGAAATCCATAGATTAGGGCCTAATGAATTCATTTCAATTGATTGATTTCCTTATATGAACTGTAACTCAGTAAAATCTTTGACATTTTTGCATGTTTATATTTTTATTTTGTGTATATAAGTATCGAATTGTCTTGAAAGTGTTAGATACACATCCCTAAAAGACAGCCATCCCTAATCCACCAGTAGTATCCTTTGGGTTGAGAGATGTGTTGTGAGATGTTCAACAGCATCCCTTGAGAAAGGTAGTGGCAGAAACTTCTGTGATGGCTGTACTATATTGAATTCAAATGTAAAAGACCACAGCAAGCAAGAACAAACGTGTATTCTTTGCATGTGCACCCCATCTCTATATTGAGAGATGTGTCACAACTTTTAGATAGAAACGAAGAACAAGGCATACAAGGACGTAGACCATTGCAAAGCATAAAATACTTTTGTTGCTGGATCAATATTCAGAGATGGTATTGTGTTCGACTGAAATTGTGTTACATAAGAGTCCGTTTTTCATATAAAATAGAACCCAATATGAACCAGCAAAGCCTAGAAACAGTGTTGGCATTAACGCATCAACACGTACATATGACCCTCTGGCCTGTATACTGTACGGTAATGATTTATCCTCAGAGAATTATTATATCTTTAAAGTCATGGTCAAAGGCACAAACATCACCAGAGGCTAGAATTTTTTATTTTATTTAACCTTTATTTAACTAGGCAGGTCAGTTAATAACAAATTCTTATTTACAATGACAGCCTACAGCGGCCAAACCTTAACCCGGACAACACTGGGCCCTATGGGACTCCAAATCACGGCTGGTTTTGATACAGCTTGGAATTGAACCAAGGTCTGTAGTAACGCCTCTAGCACTGAGATGCATTGCCTTAGATCACAGAGTAACTCGGGAGCCCCAAGAAAGGATGGTCTGAGATGCCCTTATGGACCATTAAACAATCTGTACTGTATGTTACTACATAATTATCACTCTCTCTCACACACACCACACACTCCCTGAAACATTTGCAAATCCTCCCAAACACAAATGTCATCAATCATCCCATGACGTCAAACCAGTTCTGCTGCCCCAGTTGTAGAAGAATTTAGGAATTCTGGTTTGGAATATATCAACACAATTTATCACTGGGCTCTCCACTGCCGACAGTTTTAATGCTAAATCACAGTTTATAATTTGAATTTGGAATTTGAAGTTATCTTTATGGGTTGACCAACTTATTTAATGTTGTTAGTCAACTTACTGCATTACATACTGTATGCAGGGCCGGCCCTGCCAATAAGCAAAATAAGTGGCCACTAAGGGGCCCCCCACCAAGGGAACTCAGTCAGGGTCTCAATGTACCAGTTATAATATTACAATACATATTACAATACACAAGGTGCAATTTGGAAATTTGGTAGTGCATCAGCAGTTTTCTTCTTGTTATGTAGGTCACTGATAGTCACTCAATTAGCAAATTTTTTGGATTGATAGGTAAATTAGTCTTGCCAGCTATCTAAACTTTGCAGTAATCCTGGCCAATTTACCAACAGGGCACGCAGGACACATGCACAAGGGCCCTGACCTCCAGGGGGCCCCCATTGATTTTGTTAGTCACCCTCACCCAGATATTGCATAATCACAGCAAAATGTGTAGAATTGCAGGAAATGTTCTTTTAAACCGCAAAAATGTATCTCCACCCCATGGCAAAATGAGTATAATCGCATGAAATTAGTTTTAAAACTGCAAAGAAAAATCTGCCCCATCACAAAATGTGACTTGTTTTAGGAAACTAGGCATATGCCATGCATCACTACTTCACATGAGAGGCATATTTTTATATCAAAATGCATTTTTGGGCAGAAATGCCTTCTGGAACATGTGAACTTTCATGTGCCTTAAAAACAAACTTGTATGCTATCTGTAAATATGAATAAAATTGTTAAATTACGAGCCTAGTTGGTTAAGCCACGGAAAAAGCCACGAACCTTCCTGCTAGCCATGATTGGCTTAGATAATGGAAGAGCTGGACATGCCGAGAGATGAGTTCGGATTGGTCTGCCATGTAGCTCGCTTCTGTCGATAACATGAGCTGCTTACTATGTGTAGGTAATCCTTTCTAAAGCGTATTTTTTGAAAGATATCACGAAGAACTGCACAAGTGGCTCTCCACTTTCTGGAGGACCGAGTTTTGAAATCAGTGGAATGCCTGGTGTGAGCAGAGTATGATACCTAAGGGGAAAATGCGGGTGTTTGATTGCAAATGTGGGGGGAGTTGAAAAGAGAACACAGAGGGCTGTTGTATAAAACTGGATTACATCTTCAAACTAAGGGCAACCATGGCATCCGTGACAGAGAGGGATAAGCGGTCGTCCATGTATAAGGGTAAGAGAGTCTAGCTAGCTACATTTTCAGATATTATATCTTTCTAATTATGTCAGAAAGTCATTTTCATTGCAAGTTAAAGCACACTGTTAGCTAGCTAGCTAATGCTAGCTGGCTGGCTGGCTGGCTCACTAGCTAACGTTATGTGTATGATCTGTGTAGTAATGTTAGTCGTATCTCAGATCCATTTGCATTGCTATTAACATGCCTAATGTTAGCTAGCTATGAAGGGTAGTAACGTTATGAGTTGGGATTAAAAAGAAAAATAAATTATTTCAACTTTATTTAACCAGGTAGGCCAGTTGAGAACAAGTTCTCATTTACAACTGTGACCTGGCCAAGATAAAGCAAAGCAGTGAGACAAAAGAACAACACAGAGTTACACATGGGATAAACAAAAGTACAGTTAATAACAAGAGAAAAATCTATATACAGTGTGTGCAAATGGAGTAAGATTAGGAAGGTAAGGCAACAAATAGTCCATAGTAGCGAAGTAATTACAATTTAGCAGCTTAACACTGGAGTGATAGATGTGCAGATGATGATGTGCAAATACTGGTGTGAAAAATAACAAAAAAGTAAATAAAAATAATATGGGGATGAGGTAGGTAGTTGTATGGGCTATTTACAGATGGGCTGTGTACAGCTGCAGCGATTGGTGAGCTGCTCAGATAGCTGATGCTTAAAGTTAGTGAGTGAGATATAAGTCTCCAACTTCAGTGATTTTTGCAATTCGTTCCAGTCATTGGCAGCAGAGAACTGGAAGGAAAGGCAGCTAAAGGAGGTGTTGGCTTCGGGGATGATCAGTGAGATATACCTCCCGGAGTGTGTGCTATGGTTGGGTGTTGTTATGGTGACCAGTGAGCTGAGATAAGGTGGAGCTTTATCTAGCAAATACTTATGGATGACCTGGAAACAGTAGGTCTGACGACGAATATGAAGCGAGGGTCGGCCAACGAGAGCATACAGGTCGCAGTGGTGGGTAGTATATGAGGCTTTGGTGACAAAACGGATGGCACTGTGATAGACTGCATCCAGTTTGCTGAGTAGAGTGTTGGAGGCTATTTTGTGAATGACATCGCCAAAATCAAGGATCGGTAGGATAGTCAGTTTTACGAGGGTATGTTTGGCAGCATGAGTGAAGGATGCTTTGTTGCGAAATAGCCGATTCTAGATTTAATTTTGGATTGGAGATGCTTAATATGAGTCTGGAAGGAGAGTTTATTGTCTAGCCAGACACCTAGGTATTTATAGTTGTCCACATATTCTAAGTCAGAACCATCCAGAGTAGTGATGCTAGTCGGGCAGGCGGGTGCAGGCAGCGATCGGTTGAGGAGCATGCATTTCGTTTTACTAGTGTTTAAGAGCAGTTGGAGGCCACGGAAGGAGTGTTGTATGGCATTGAAGCTTGTTTGGAGGTTTGTTAACACAGTGTCCAAAGGGTCAGATTATGGTTCATTGTCCAAACAAAAGACCCCATTATGCAAGTAACCATTTCACTGAACCATTTCCACCTTCCAACAAGCTAGAAGTGAACAAAAAACATTATCTAGAAAGTTGCATTTAGTTGCCTGGTTTGCTAGACTGACATATACTAAATTCCTTTCGAAACAGATGGATTTATTGGTGTTAAAATTCACCAGTTAGGCTATTTTGGACCCCCAGTCTGCTGATGTCATGCAGCCTGTCGTTTTTGTGGTTACACTGGGGCTGCAGGGTAGCCTAGTGGTTAGAGTGTTGGACTAGTAACTGAAAGGTTGCAAGATCAAATCCCAAGCTGACAAGGTAAGAATCTGATGTTCTACCCCCGAGCAACCCACTGTTCCTAGGCTGTCATTGAAAATAAGAATTTGTTCTTAATTATGAAAATGACAAGTTTGATTTTCAGACAACAATAGAATTTCCATGTTTTCACTGCAACCACTCTATACAGACATGTGGAAGTCATATAAACCTGCCTTTAGTCATGATCTTTGGTTGTACACTTCCATACTCACTGTTTAGCACATGGCCTTACATGTGAATCCTTAAAGAGATGGGTGGGGCTAAGGGTGAACTATGTTGAATGGCGACGAAGACAATGAAGAACTCTCCAGTAAGTGTCCCAAAACAATCAAGGGCCTTTTTTTCAAAAGTGGGGTTACAAGTCTCAAAGCAGAATTACTTTCCCGGTGTTCCTCAACTGCAGTGTATGATATACCATACTAGCTCCGAGTCTCTACATTTATCCAATGTAAAAAATACAGTTATGTTTCTACATAAGATCGGATCAAGGAGGCCGATCACAAATGTGTAGAATTGCAGAAAATTTGCTTTAAAACTAAATGTTCTGTATCACCATGGCATGATGTGTAGAATTGCAGGACATAACTTAACACTGTAATATTTTTTTTCTCTCCGCCCCAAAGATGGGGTCAACTAAAAAGTGGGGGGATCCCCTAGCCAAATTCGCATCCCAAAAGGCTAGGGCCGGCCCTGACTGTATGTGTAGAGCTGAGGCAAGTAAAAGATAAATGCACAAACCACGTGTCAGCAATATCTGTGCTAAAACCCGGCCTTTGCAATAAAATCATGTTTTGTTTTTAAGTGATTTTAAAGAAAGTGGAGAGTCACACATTCTATTGTAGCCTACTCTCATATTTTATTAATGCAGAAGGCAAAAACCAGCAGTGAAGGCAAAAAGCGGCACTTGGGCACACGGTGCCTTCACCCGGATTTAGAAAGGAAAGATAAAAACAGCAAGTCAAAGGAAAGAAAACCGAGGCCGTTGTCTTCCTTGCATGTATTTGTGTTTACCTAGACACAGAAACAAAACCATGGAGCTTTATATGGAATTCTGTGCAATTCTTTATATGGAATTTGAATACCTGCACCACTTGCATCAATATCATCCAGAACAGATCACTGAGCAAAAGACGACTGACTGGGCTGCTTGCTGCATGTTATCACTTCGAATGCAATAAAAACAATCTTTTAATCCATGTCGGCATACTCCATGGGGGCTTAATCGAGTTTGGAGTCATGTTAGTAGGATGTTTTCGGGTGGTGATATAGACAGATTTGGTTTGCTACTGTACCAGTAATTTCTTATTTCGTTACTGTCACACTTTACTGTCTTTTCATTATCTATCTTATCTTTGTAAAGATAAAATATTCAGTTCAATTATTATTTTAATGAAACAGTGAAATTAACCCAGTGGGTATAACTACTCCACATCTCTGTTATGTAATTGTAGCATTTCATCCTCACAAAACAAACAAAACAACTAAGGACCTTAACAGTGAAACAAACCTTAACTGTCTCTCGTCAGGCTCCCAGGCTGGTGGAATTAGACCAAATTAATCCCAACATCTGATGGTAAAAGCGATGAAACTCCCTTGCGAGCAAAGAACACACTCAGACTTACAGCCCTTCAAACACATTCTCTCCCTGTCTCTATCTCTCCCGCTCTCTCTGTCCTGCTCTCTCTCTTTCCCTCAACCTCTCTTTTTCACTCTACCCCTCTCTCCTTCCCTCTCTCTTTCATTCTCCCTCTCTTTCCAAGGTTCTCCAATACACTTTGTTCTCACTCTTCTCTCAGCAGGCGAGTGCAGAGGAGAGATGAAAAAGGAGAGATAGAGTATAAGCTGTATGTAGTAGTATTGTATGCAGGAGTGCTCAGCAGTGCACATAGCGTAAAGCCAAGTTGCAAGCCCAGCACTCTGATGGGCTCCTGTGCCGTGTTGTGAATATATTTGAGGTGAGTGTCAAGAGAGTCTCGATCCCTTAAGGTCCCCATGCTGGTCTGGAATCCTCCTCCCACCTCTAAATTCCTGGATAAGTAGAGGGGAGGAACCAGTGATGTGCTCTGATGTGGTCATCTGAGGAGTTTACTTGTGCCCTGAGACTTTGATTGTAAAGAGCCTCACCATGATTTATTGCTAATGCAATTACTGATACAATTGTTGTTTCATAGGGTTTTATTTTTTATTTATTTAACCTTTATTTAACTAAGCAAGTCAGTTAAGAACAAATTCTTATGTACAATGATGGCCTATCCCGGCCAAACACTAGCCCGAACAACTCTGGGCCAATTGTGCGCCGCCCTATGAAACTCCCAACCACGGCCGGTTGTGATACAGCCCAGGATCGAACCAGGGTCTGTAGTGATTCCTCTAGCACTGAGATGCAGTGCCTTAGACCACTGTGCCACTCAGGAGGAACCCAGAAGGGCTCAAGATGCCTTTCCCAGTGGCATGGTATCTGTGTACTTTATGTCATCGCAGATATACTAAGGTATTCTTTTTTTCTTTGCTCTCTCAGAAGCATTAGTGGAATACACGATCTTGTCCATTGTCAAAGCCAAATTAAAAACTACCCAAAGGCTAAGCCACAACACCTGGTAGTAGTGGTGTGTAGCACGCTATCATGTTGACATTCCATGATAGCATTTGTGTCTGTGAGTCTGAACCTCTGCCTTTTCTCCTAACGTGATCTTAATTTGATTGTAGTTCATGGAGTAATGTGAATCCCCTGCCTGCTCTGATCAACCCCTGTCCAGATGGCATAGCATGTCCCGTGAAAAACACTATTTAATCCTCTGAACACATGGTGTGCTGAGTCAAGCTCAGTGTGTGTTTGTGTGTAAGCATGTGTGTGTGTGTGTGTGTGTGTGTGTGTGTGTGTGTGTGTGTGTGTGTGTGTGTGTGTGTGTGTGTGTGTGTGTGTGTATGCATACAGTGCATTCTGAAAGTATTCAGACATGTAAAATGTATTGAATGAATGTTTTAATGATCAATTTACAGACAATACACCCATAATGACAACACGAAAACAGGTTTTTAGAAATACAAAATAAATAATAAAAAATGGAAATACCTTATTTACGTAAGTATTCAGACAATTTGCTATGAGACTCGAAATTAAGCTCAGGTGCATGTTGTTTCCATAGATCATCCTTGAGATATTTCTACAACTTGATTGGAGTTCTCCTGTGGCAAATTCAACTGATTGGACATGATTTGGAAAGGCACACACCTGTCTATATAAGGTCCCGCAGTTGACAGTGCATGTCAGAGCAAAGACCAAGCCATGAGGTTGAAGGAATTATCCGTAGAGCTCCGAGACAGGGTTGTGTCGAGGCACAGATCTGGAGAAGGGTACAAAAACATGTCTGCAGCATTGAAGGTCCCC
Source organism: Oncorhynchus nerka (assembly GCF_034236695.1). Lineage (NCBI taxonomy): Eukaryota > Metazoa > Chordata > Actinopteri > Salmoniformes > Salmonidae > Oncorhynchus > Oncorhynchus nerka. The sequence continues at coordinate 22,402,008 of NC_088424.1, read as the reverse complement.
AAGAACACAGTGGCCTCCATTAGTCTTAAATGGAAGTAGTTTGGAACCACCAAGACTTCCTAGAACTGGCCGTCCGGCAAACGGAGCAATCGAGGGAGAAGGGCCTTGGTCAGGGAGGTGACCGAGAACCCGATGGTCACTCTGTCAGAGCTCCAGAGTTCCTCTGTGGAGATGGGAGAACCTTCCAGAAGGACAAACATCTCTGCAGCACTCCCCTAATCAGGCCTTTATAGTAGAGTGGCCAGATGAAAATCACTCCTCACTAAAAGGCACATGACAGCCCGCTTGGAGTTTTCTAAAAGGCATCTAAAGGACTCTCAAACCACTAGAAAAAAGATTCTCTGGTCTGATGAAACCAAGATTGATCTCTTTGGCCTGGATGCCAAGCGTCACGTCTGGAGGAAACCAGGCACCTCTCATCACCTGGCCAAAACCATCCCTACGGTGAAGCATGGTGGTGGCAGCATCATGCTGTGGGGATGTTTTTCAGAGGTACGCACTGGGAGACTAGTCAGGATCGAGGGAAAGATGAACGGAGCAAAGTACACAGAGATCATTGATGAAAACCTGCTCCAGAGCGCTCAGGACCTCAGACTGGGGTGAAGGTTCACCTTCCAACAGGACAACGACCCTAAGCACACAGTCAAGACAGTGCAGGAGTGGCTTCGGGACAAGTCTCTGAATGTCCTTAAGTGGCCCAGCCATAACCTGGACTTGAACTCGGTTGAAGATCTCTTGAGAGAGCTGAAAATAGCTCCACATCCAACCTGATGTCACAGAGCTTGAGAGGATCTGCAGAGAAGAATGGGAGAAACTCCCAATCCAAGCTTGTAGCGTCATACCCCAGAATATTTGAGGCTGTAATCGCTGCCAAAGGTGCTTCAACAAAGTAATGAGTAAAGTATCTGAATACTTATGCAAATGTCATATTTGCGTTTATTTTATTTTATACATTTGCAAAAATTTTGAAAAAACGGATTTTGCTTTGACATCTTTGGGAATTGTGTGTAGATTGACAAGTGGAAAAAATATTGAATCCGTTTTCGAACAAGGCTGTAATTTAACACTGACCATATGATGCAGCTCATCTATTCCCTTTTGTCATGTTAAACTTTGCAGTCCGAACAAAGAATAGTGGCATAACATTACAGATTAAAGTAGCTCTAGAGGCTTGCTTTTCCTTATGGAAATTATGAAGCTTAGAGGCAAAAAAGGATAGAAATGGAAACTGCATACTGTATGCCCCCTACATTACCCATTGTGGATTTGTATGCTATCTGATGGGGGTTGGCTGTCACAAAGTGAAGATAATCCAATGCAATACAAAAGAATTGTCCAGAGATGCTATGAGATTCTATGAAATCACAAGTGAATTGACACTTCGCTAAGCCCTGTCCCCCTTGGTTACTGTTGCATCCTCAGACAACATTTTCCCCGGAAGCCCAATTCACCACTCATACCAGTGGTGAAATGTTTTTAATACGCAATTCAATTAAACACAGACTACTCCTTGCTAATCAGGAGGCTCTGGTATGTTGTGGTTGACTGTCATGACAATTGGTTCACAGGAACCTGGTCAAATTATGTTTGTCATGTGGCCAGGCACTGATTGGCTCTGAATGCACTGTCAGCAAGCAGTCAAAGCTACTTTTGAAGCTAACAAGTACTCGTAAATCATATCCTGATGTCAAAAGCACATGATAGTTGTATTCATAACTTGGCTAACTTAGCTAGCTCACATATATTTAGAGACAACAAGTTATATTAAAGAGATTGTCCGGTACTTTTGTATATTTTTTAGCCAGTAGTTCTGAAAGTAGTGCTCACCAAAAATGGCATACTACGTCACATACGTGACTCGCTCTATAATAACCAGTCGGAAGTCGCAATGGCTAATTTGTATAAAAATTGTGGTTTTGGCCAAATTTAGATTTTTCGCTGTTTTGGGGTTTCATCCAGTTTCAACAAAACAATCTCATTTCTTTTATAATCTGTATTATGTTTTATGGCCAAATTCAGAGTATAAATAACATTTTTAAGTTCATGAGGTATTTAAGAAAGAATGAGTTGTAGGCTGTGTCATCATTTGGATAAAAGAGCTGCGTATACATTGTGCTTTTCAGCACATATTAAAAAGGCATGTTTTAAATCGTTTATTTTCTGGTTTCATAATTTCTACAGATAAACTGACTGCAGTGATAGAGTTCTACAAGGAACATGGTGTGGCTCCAAGGCTGTCTCGCCTGCAAACGGGTGCTGTTCTACAAGGACATTAAGCGAATCGTCCACTATGTCAACAACTTCACCGATGTCCACGCAATGCCGCTCCCAGGACGGTCATATTTTCTTTAACATTTCTAATTTGAGTTGCTGCTTAGAGAGACCAGAGCTTACTCTGACCCTTTTAGCTCTCACCCCCTCCACCCCCTTCCCTGTTTTAGCTCTTTTCAGATGCCCTTTACTCTGTGTGACTGTCATAAAAATGCAGGTCCTGGGTTTGTGAGAGGGTTTCTTGGTCACATCTGCATATGTTGTGTGCTGTACCCAGGGACATGTCAGATGTGTTTGACTATAGCCTATACACATTCTCTGTGACATGTATTTCTCAGAGATGCTATTTAGCGTGGACATTTATTCATTATTTATCCTTATCGCTGAATGTAATCTGACATAGAGAAACTAAGGGCCACAACCATAATATGTGCAAGGACTATATGGGTTCTGGACATGTTTGTGTGCATGTGTATGTGTATGTGCACATGTATGCATGTGCACGTGTGAATACACATGCACACTGCATGTACAGTAGTCCTCGTACATACAGTATCATGGCATGAACATGTGCAGTGTGAGAGTGCTTGTCTTTCATACATACAGTATGAATGTACATGTATGTGTGTACTGTACATGTGAATGGGCACACTTTTATGTGTACAAACATGTGTACAAATGTGTGCACGCATACATGTGCATGTGTATGCATACGTGTACGTGTGTGCGACAAAGATGCAGACAGACACTGAGTGTGAGTGTGAGTGTGAGTGAAAGAAGAACACGCACTCATGTCAATGGATTTCATGTATTGTGTTTTGTATGAAATAAATGGTTGTTATTCATTATTAAATACATGTCTTAAAAGTAACTGCAAAGTTTGACTGTGTTTTTCGCGAAAACATGGTTTGGTGACACTCACTTGATATTTGGAGCAGAGAGATGATTTTGGTCTCATTAGAAAGCTAACATTATCCTCTTTCCAGCACTGTATAACACTCCACGTGTTTTGGGGTCAATGGGGCTGATTATAATAGTATAAGTAACTTTTTAGTTCTACTTAAGTCATTTTTGGGGGTATGTGTACATTACTATTGATAACTTTTACTTTTACGTCACTACATTCCTAAAGAAAATGATGTCGTTTTTACTCCATTTACTCCCTGACACCCAAATGTACTCGATACATTTTGAATGCTTAGCAGGACATTAACATGGTCAATTTCACGCACTTATCAAGAGAACATCCCTAGTCATCCCTACTGCCTCTGATCTGGTGTACTCACTAAACACAAATGGTGTACTCACTAAACACAAATGCTTCACTTGTAAATTATATCTGAGTGTTGTCTGTAAATTCAAAAACAAGAAAATGGTGACATCTGCTTAATTGTTGCTTAATATAAGGAATTTGGAATGATTTATACTTGTACTTTTGATACTTAAGTATATTTTAGCAATGACCTTTACGTTTGATATTTAAGTATATTTAAAACCAAATACTTGTAGACTGTTAAAATAGTACTGGGTGGCATTCACTTTTACTTGAGTCATTTTTTATAAAGATTTCTTTACTTTTACATAAGTATAACAATTGGCTACTTTTCCCACCACTGTGTGTGTCATGTCATTGCTCTCTTTCTCGCTCTGCTGTGCGTGTCATGTCATTGCTCTCTTTCTCGCTCTGCTGTGTGTGCCATGTCATTGCTCTCTTTCTCGCTCTGCTGTGTGTGCCATGTCATTGCTCTCTTTCTCGCTCTGCTGTGTGTGCCATGTCATTGCTCTCTTTCTCGCTCTGCTGTGTGTGTCATGTCATTGCTCTCTTTCTCGCTCTGCTGTGTGTGTCATGTCATTGCTCTCTTTCTCGCTCTGCTGTGTGCGTCATGTCATTGCTCTCTTTCTCGCTCTGCTGTGTGTGTCATGTCATTGCTCTCTTTCTCGCTCTGCTGTGTGCGTCATGTCATTGCTCTCTTTCTCGCTCTGCTGTGTGTGCCATGTCATTGCTCTCTTTCTCGCTCTGCTGTGTGTGTCATGTCATTGCTCTCTTTCTCGCTCTGCTGTGTGTGTCATGTCATTGCTCTCTTTCTCGCTCTGCTGTGTGCGTCATGTCATTGCTCTCTTTCTCGCTCTGCTGTGTGTGTCATGTCATTGCTCTCTTTCTCGCTCTGCTGTGTTGCTAGCTTTCACTCAAATGGAAAGGGGCAGAAGGTCATTGGCTAGAACATGAATTGCTAGGAGGCTGGCCCACGTGGGGGAATATGTAAGGGAAAGGGCGCTGCACAGCTTCCAGTAGTGTGTCCAAACAAAAATAGCATATTTTGACCAATGACTAAAATAATATGTTAATTGTGTGGATAATCCTCTAACAAACCAATGGTCCAAACCGCATGTCTCTATCATAATCTGTTATAACATTATTGGAGTGTTTACCCTTGTAAGATGGCCAGAGTTAGGGTGAATAAATCAATAGAGGCAAGAGAAAAAAAGTGGTCAAAAATCAGAAACATTGCATCAGGTCAACTAGTCTGGATTCTGTGCAAGAATTAAGGCTACTGGCTACCTGACAGGCTCACTTTCCTGTTGAGCTTGTCATCTTCTCGAATCCACAGGACATAAACCAATATACAGTGAGTATACCAAACATTAGCAACACCTTCCCACTGTTGAGCTTTAAAAACCTAGCAGCGTTGCAGTTCTTGACACAAACCGGTGCGCTTGGCATCTACTACAAAGGCACTTCCATTTTTTGTCTTGCACATTGAATCTCTGAATGGCACACATACACAATCTATGTCTCAATTGTCTCAAGGCTTAAAAATCCTTCTTTAACCTGTCTCCTCCCCTTCATCTATATTGATTAAGGTGGATTTAACAAGTGACAATAAGGGATCATAGCTGTCACCTGGATTCACCTGGTCAGTTTGTCATGGAAAGAGCAGGTATTCTTAATGTTTTGTATACTCAGTGTAGAGGTTAGATATATATCCATTTTGAGACATGACATGTACAGTAGTAAATTCATATTTTTGTCATATTTATTTGAAATTCCTGTTCTTTTTCGAAAATGTCTCACAAAAAAAGTGTCTCTCTGTGAAAGGTCAACGAAGCACTTTTATATTTAATTCAGCTCGTGTCATACTAATTTAGCTTTTTGCGACCCTCTGAAAACTTTGAAGGTGACCACAGCAAAATGTAAAATCCTCAAAAATTGTTACAAGAAACCTGCACCTCTATGTCACCAGAGGTTGGTGCTTATTATCAGTTGTATAAGGTTATGAAATCTGACTTTTTGGATATAATGTCAATGATATGTTAGACCCCACAGAACAATTCAGAACATTAATAATCATATTTGTCTTGGTAAAATGTATTTTCTAACATAATCAAGTGAAACTTCATCACCAAAGCGTACTTTCACACACTCTGGGACACCTTACTTCCATTAAACAGTCACTTTCAAACTAGGGATTTGGTGGCTAATTGAGGTTAAACAGTATTTCTGCTCATAGATTATGCATGTTTGAACTACACATTGACACATCCAGCTCAAAGCGGTAGGTTTAAAAAAACTTACTAGTCTCCAAAGTTCCAGAGCATAGCTAACTAGCACTAGCAACGTTTGGTGGTCAGTGAGACAGAGCTAGCTAACCAGCTGAGCTAGCAAACAATGTAACAAAAGTATAATTTTGGATTCTAAAAATACAGGCTATGCATTTCAGGAATCCCAGTAGCAAGTACCCTTGGTACACTGTTAAGTTAATTATTATATTATATTATTTTGAAAAAAGAAAAAAAGAAAACTCTTAGTTTTTGCCATTACCCTGGCTTTCATGTGTTTGAAATGTGAGCTTGTCCAAGGTGTTGGACAGTTGCTATCAATTGGAGCACTGCGATTGGTTGCCCCAAATCCTGGGGCGGGGCTTAGTGAAAGGTCAAATTGAATTGTACAGTTACCATGCCTCTGGCAAACAGTGAGGTCTGAGAGCACTGGCCCATTAGTCTGTTGTTTCCAAACTCATTAACTGTTAGCTTCCAAAAACGCTTTATGCAGCCCTACCTGGTGAAGAGTAATTCTGTTTTTGTATGCCTTTATGCTTTTCCTGGGAGAGTAACTGCTCCCATTGCTACCATTTTCTCCTCGTGTTCATCTTCTCCTTGACCTAAGATGGCAACACTGTCCTTCTGGACAATATAACGGATCAATACAAGCTATAATGTAGATCAATACAAGCTTTCACTCATCACTATTGTTTACCAGGCAGCAGAAGGCTGTACCGTAGTGCATCCCTGAATGGAAATACACTTGTAAAATGCTGATTCTGCTTGTTCTGCTGATTCCCCAATAATCGTTTATATTTTTTCTTGGTTTTACCAACCTTTATTTACACACATTACTTGGGCACAGATGACACGTAGTCTAGTCACTACCTCCCTCTGAGGTCAAATGAGTTAGAGATGGTCCTTGAGGGGGAAGAGGATGGTCCTTGAGGGGGAAGATGATTTTTCCTGACCTCATTTCTCTCCAACCCCTTAGAATATAAGATTTGAATGTTGGTCCCCTTGGACCCTTCCATCAGTGTTTCATTGTAAACCAAAGGGTCTCCAGTGCTCTGTGGAGCTACTGAGGTTCTGTACAGTGATTGAACATGTCCCCCTAGAATCCAACTGAAAATATGAGAGGAGAATAGTGCGCAAGAATCTGTTTTTAGAGTGTGCATGATATTATACAGCAGAGGCTTAGATTCATACAGGTCTGTCCGTGTTCTAACCAACAGATTCTATTCATAGTCCCTGTGCCTCTGGCTGACCACAAATGAGGGCGACATATCAGATACTGAGAGGCATTCTGCAATGGCTATCAAATTAAATCATGGTCAGCCACACACATTTAATTTGTCCCGTCTCGCACTTCCATAGGAGAAAAAAGACAGTGTAATGATGTAATGAGGTCTCAGAGAATAGGCTACAAACTGATTTGGTTATCCTTCCCATTGCAACATTGTCATGGAATGATTAATCATTGTGACAATAATATCCTTAAAAATGTTTTTTTTTTTACGGACTACAGTACCTATAACCAGGTCAGCAAATGACTGAAATATATGTTATGAACAGGCATAATGAACTAGCTAATTAACTGGCCTCCAAGCACACGGTTGCTTTATTTGACAATTACATTTGACAAGATTATTTTTGCTATTTCTAATTTTAGAATTGTATTTTACTCATACAGAAAACAATATGATTTCTAATCTTTAATGCAAAGTATTTTAGTCAAGTTTACCAGCCCGATTTATATAATTTATAGTTCACTGTATAAAGTGGTTAGTGACAGTATAATCCTTATTCATCCTTATCACAGTCTGGATAGTGGATTTTTTAGGGCTGCACACTAACGAAGCCTGTTCTCAGCTAACACAGGATAGGGAGACCTAGCAGGGTCTAGCCCCTGGCAAGGTCAGTCACAACAGGTTCATGACTAAGTAGAGTAGCACCCTCTCTAACAAGGTGGCTAATCCTACCATGATAGGGTGGAAACAAATCAAGCCCTGGTGTGCTCAATGAAGCAGAAGGTATCTTCCCTAATGTAATTACAATGAAATGTGTGTAAACTTGTAATTTTCTCATATTTAAGAATTTACGCATATTCTTAAGGGCTTAGAAGCATTTCCTATACATGCAATGTATTATTTTCTCATCCAGTCTGACATCAAAATGGAAATGAAATTAATGTACTTTGTGGGCATAAACAATACAGTGATATCAGGATTGTGTTGTAATCAACCTCCTGCAAAATTGTCCTCCAGTCAGCTTGTAGCATCCTGGTAAGACTTATGATGGTCTTCCAACATGCAGGATAATTAGGCAAAATAAACTGCATTTGCACATAATTTCCCTCTCTGGAGATTGGTATGGGCTCCTCAAATTTCATTTCCCCCAGCGGGAATGTGGTGTGTTCAGAATGTAACATTTGATTCATGAATTCATGAATTCCCATGAGTATAAAAAGGTCTATGCATGTAATTGAATAATGATGGACACTACACCCACCAAGGTCAGGTTTAGTTTCACATCTCAGTGGGTTTGTTTCTTAGTTGAGATCATAATGTACTTGTGTATTACTTGTTGAGTACTCCCTGTAGTCTCTTACTGTGCATCTGTGCAAGTAGGCATCATAGGTATTTAGACATGAAAGAGGTCATAAGTTCCAACAACCTTCTCACTGCAGTCCTAATACACTCAAGATATTGGCTTGTAATTTGTTAGCTCCTCAGGGCTGTGTAATCCACTGCATTTTAGCTCCATTATGTATGTATGAGGGGTTTCTCGGCTCTCTTCTATCCTAAGCCTGTATAGGTCTTTGATGCTGCAGGACTTTGTTGTAACATTACAAATATATTTATATCAAATGGAACGTAAAGATGCTTTGGAAGAGGCCTCCTCCCTCAATATATTTATTTATTTGCACCAAAGAAAACAAGTGATAAAACCAAATGAAAACAGCAACACAAAAAGGGTGTGCAGGTGTGGTTGGTATTCATGACAAATGACTTGTAATGTATGTGTACTAGTTAGGCTATATGAAGGAGATTACTGAGTAGTTAGGTTCATTAGGCTGACCCCCAGTCTTTGCTTGAAGTTATTGGGGATGACGATGTTTTGGCAATGTGAAGATAAGAATTCCAGAGTGTGGTACCTCTGTATTTGATAGAAAATGTGAGGTGCGGCAGTAGGGAGGGCGAAGGCTATCGCAGTGTCTTGTGTTCTGGATTTCAGAATTAACCTGCAAGAATCCATTGAAAGGTTTGGGTAAACTGTCTGTGAGGTATAAGTATTTGTAGATAAAAGTGAATGATTGACTTACATTAATGTCGTAAACAGACAAGATTGAGTTTCTTAAACAAAGGTGCAGATGGGGCCAGGTAATTAGAGGAGGTGGCTAGACTTGAACGTTTATTTTGTATGATGAGTAATTTGTGTAGGTAGGAGCCATATGTACTGGCCTGGACAATATTAATATTACAGTAAATGAGATATGGATAAATTCATTTACAATAATTTTGTTTAAAAAAATTGTCGGCAGCAAAGTGATAATCTGTTGGCATCATCAGAAAGATTAGTGGTTTGGCTCATCAGGCTTGCTTCCTAACTCTATATTATAGCTTCATTTACCCATATCTAATTTACTGTAATATAGTCTGGGCCAGTGCATGTGCCTCCTACCTACACAAATGATGTCTTATTCTTGCTATTGAATATAATGAAGTTGGATTTTTTTAACATTAAGAAATGATTACTTTATTTAGAACAATTCAGAATATTTGGCCATACCCGAGTTGGCTTCATGAACTAGTGAGTCAAAATGATTGCGTGATAAAATCAAATGGATATCGTCAGAAAAGAGAATAGGAAGTACGGTCGAAGACACAACAGCAGGGTCATTGATGTAGATGAAGAACTAAAGTAAATTATATGTATAATCATGAAAACCATAATAATGCAATTTAGAAAGTAATATTTCATGATCAACCATGTCAAACGCTTTAGATAAATCTAAAAAGATAGAAAGAGCATATTCATTGTTTGTTAGGACTGTAAAGGTTTTATCCACAAGTTACAAAAGAGGCATGTAGTTTTTACCATAATAGTTTTCACCATATTGGTGCTCGTAGAATACAGTGTTGATCATTTTCTAAAAGAACAATTTTACTAGGATTTTTGAAAAACATTCCAGTACAGATATTGGCAGATAATTTGTAAAAGATCTGGAACCCCCAGAATTATAGAGGGGGGAACATTGGCAATTTCCATATCTTTAGGAACAGTACCAGTTTGCATTGATTTGGTGAAGATGTACTTTTGAGGCTCAGTAATCGAGGAAGATCTCAGTAATCGAGAGGCACCAATCTCATCATGACCTGCTGCTGATATCTTTAAGCTACCAATTACCTCCATCACTTCCATTACACAAGGAGGATCAAACTGATGCAGAGAAGGGAAATATGCCTTAATGTAATCCAAAGGATTTCCATCAGTTTTCTCTATTTTCTTTGACAGAGAGGAACCCACATTCACAAAAAAAGTTATAAAAAAGTTATTCACAATTAAAAACTTGAAATGAATGTATCATGGCGCCGAAGAAGATGGCTGACGTTTTACATGCACCTAACCAACTGAATTTTTGTTAGTTTTTTTGTGTTGTTGGTAACTTAACTTATTCTGTAAATAATGTCACTGCTACCGTCTCCTATGACAGAAAATAACTTCTGGACATCAGAACAGCGATTACTCACCATGAACTGCAGAAGCTTTTTTTCCCATTTAACAAGTCCAACGAGCCTGAGGTGAAGGACGTACTGCTTCCCCAGGAACAGCCCCAAATCCCCATCATTTGCGTGAAGAGATGCCTTCTGGGAATCCGTAGGCGATCGAATAAACCCCCATTGCCTTCCGTTCTACTAGCTAACATGTAATCATTGGAAAATTAAATCGACGATCTACGAGGCCGATTAAACTACCAACGGGACAATAAAAACTGTAATATCTTATGCTTCACGGAGTTGTGGCTGAGCGATGACATTATCATCATACAGCTGGCTGGTTATACGCTGTATCGGCAGGATTGAACAGCGGCATCTGGTAAGACAAGGGGGGGGCGGACTATGTATATTTGTAAACAACAGCTGGTGGATGATATCTAAGGAAGTCTCGAGGTTTTGCTCGCCTGAGGTAGAGTATCTCATGATAAGCTGTAGACCACACTATCTACGTAGAGTTTTCATCTGTATTTTCTCATAGCTGTCTACATACCACCACAGACCGATGCTGGCACTAAGACCACACTCAATAAGCTGTATTCCGCCATAAGCAAACAGGAAAACGCTCATCCAGAGGCGGCACTCCTAGTGGCTGGGGATTTTAATGCAAGGAAACTTAAATCCGTTTTACCAAATTTCTGTCAACATGTTAAATGTGCAACCAGAGGGAAAAAAACTCTAGACCAGCTTTACTCTACACACAGAGACGGGTACAAAGCTTTCCCTCGTCCTCAGTTTGGAAAATCTATCCTATATCCTATATAAGAAATCCCGCTATGACCTCCGAAGAACCATCAAATAGGCAAAGCGTAAATACAGGACTAAGATCGAATCGTACTACACCGGCTTCGACGCTCGTCGGATGTGGCAGAGCTTGCAAACCATTACAGACTACAAAGGGAAGCACAGCAGAGAGCTTCCCAGTGACACAATTCTACCAGACGACCTAAACTACTTTTATGCTCGCTTTGAGGCAAATAACACTGAAACATGCATGAGAGCACCAGCTGTTCTCGACAACTTTGTGATCACACTCTCCGCAGCCGATGTGAGTAAGACCTTTAAACAGACGGATTACCAGGACGTGAACTGCGAGCATGCGCTGACCAACTGGCAAGTGTCTTCACTGACATTTTCAACCTCTCTCTGTCCGAGTCTGTGCCCAAGAACACAAAGGTAACCTGCCTAAATGAGTACTGACCCGTAGCACTCACGACTGTAGCCATGAAGTGCTTTGAAAGGCTGGTCATGACTCACATCAACATCATTATCCCAGAAACCCTAGACCCACTCCAATTTGCATACCGCCCTAACACTTCCACAGATGATGCAATCTCATTGCAGTCCACACTGCCCTTTCCCAACTGGACAAAAGGAACACCTATGTGAGAATGCTGTTCATTGACTACAGCTCAGTGTTCAACACCATAGTGCCCTCAAAGCTCATCAATAAGCTAAGGACCCTGGGATTAAACACCTCCCTCTGCAACTGGATCCTGGACTTCCTGACGGGCTGCCCCCAGGTGGTGAGGGTAGGTAACAACACATCCGTCAGAGACCTGGCGGTGTGGTGCCAGAACAACTACCTCTCCCTCAACGTGATCAAGACAAAGGAGATGATTGTGGACTACAGGAAAAGGAGGACCTAGCATGTCCCCATTCTCATAGACGTGGCTGTAGGTTGAGAGCTTCAAGTTCCTTGGTGTCCACATCACCAACAAACAAACATGGTCCAAGCAAACCAAGAAAGTCGTGACTAGGGCGACAAAACCAAGAAAAGATATGGCCTGGGTCCTCTAATCCTCAAAATGTTCTACAGTTGCACCATCGAGAGCATCCTTACTGGTTGCATCACTGCCTGGTATGGCAACTGTTCGGCCTTCGACCGCAAGGCACTACAGAGGGTGATGCGTATGGCCTAGTACATCACTGGGGCCAAGCTTCCTGCCATCCAGGACCTTTAAACAAGGCGGTGTCAGAGGAAGACCCTAAAATTTTCGAAGACTCCAGCCACCCTAGTAATAGACTGTTCTCTCTACTATCGCATGGCAAGCGGTACCGGAGCATCAAGTCTAGGTCCAAGAGACTTCTAAACAGCTTCTACCCCCAAGCCATAAGACTCCTGAACATCTAATCAAATGGCTACCCAGACTATTTGCATTGTCCGCCGCTGCTACTCTGTGTTATTATCTATGCATAGTTACTCTACCTACATGTACATATTACCTCAATTACCTCGACTATCCGGTGCCCCCGCACATTGACTCTGTACCGGTACTATATACTGTAGTCTCGCTGTTGTTATTTTACTGATGCTCTTTAATTACTTGTTCTTTTTAATTCTTATTCTTATTCATATTTTTTAAACTGCATTGTTGGTTAATGGCTTTTAAGTAAGCATTTCACTGTAAGGTCTACACCTGTTGTTTTTGGCTAATGTGACTAATACAATTTGATTTGATTTGAATTCACATGAAATAACATCAGGATCACTATAGGTCTTATTTTCAACAATAATTTGAGATGGGATAGTTATAGATGCCTCATATTCAACAGTTGATTGATGATTTTCCAATTTGACTTTATATTATTTCAGGATTCTAGGAATTTGTTTGTAAAATATAGATTTTTGGGATATCCAAAGTAGGTCAGTGAATTTGTTTTTTATACTTTTTGTAATTTGCAGAATTCAGGGGAGGGATTTGTGAGAAACATTTTATACAACTTGCTTTTTTTAACTGCAGATTTTTTGAGACCAGTTGTAAACCAAGGTTTCCAGAACCCATCTGCTGCTCTCTAATGTGATTTAACTGAGGGAAAGCAGTGGTGAAATACAGAATTGAAAGATCTGGTACCTAGAATCCATATCGGCCTGATTATAAACTTTTCCCATGAAAAATCTTCAATCAACATCTTAAAGCGCTCACAATTACTTTTGTTAAATATTCTACACAATGCTACTAATAATTCCCATCTGTTAATATCCAGCTACCAAAGAGAAGTGGGAAATTGGAAAGTGGTCAGGAATGTCAGTATAAAGTAAACCTGTTTAAGGCACAACAGTCAAATCATTTGTCAAAATATTATCAATAAGGATGACAGATGAACTGGTCACTCTGTGGGCTTTTGATGTGGGGATACAGATAGCTGGAGTATAAAGTATTCAGAAAGTCTGATGTCAGTGAATGGTTCTCACTTTTAGATACGTTTATGTTGTAATCATCCAATAGAAAACACATTTTATCTCCATTATTATTCAAATCCAATGGTGATGCAAGGATATCAATAAAACTACCAATGTCCGAATCGGGTGGCCGATAGATGCTTCCAATTACCACTTTTTACCACCAAAAAAAACAATCAGGAGGGAATTTCTATGAAAAAACAACATCAATGTTATCAGATATAAGTATGAGGTCCTCTCTTACAAAGAACTGAAAACATTTATGAACAAAAATGGACACTCCTCCTCCCACTCTTTAGGTTCCACAGTGGTGAACGGCATTATAAGGAGACATGTCGTAAAGCTTGGTTGTCTCTTCATAAAGCTTGGTTGTCTCTTCATAAAGCTTGGTCGTCTCTTCATAAAGCATGGTCGTCTCTTCATAAAGCATGGTCGTCTCTTCGTAAAACTTGGTTGTCTCTACGTAAAGCTTGGTTGTTTCTTCGTAAAGCGTGGTTGTCTGTTCATAAAGCGTGGTTGTCTCTTCATAAAGCGTGGTTGTCTCTTCATAAGCTTGGTTGTCTCTTCATAAGCTTGGTTGTCTCTTCGTAAAGCTTGGTTGTCTCTTCGTAAAGCTTGGTTGTCTCTTCGTAAAGCTTGGTTGTCTCTTCGTAAAGCTTGGTTGTCTCTTCGTAAAGCTTGGTTGTCTCTGATCATACCATTACAATATCTCACAATACATACAGTAATATCTTAGCCAGTTAAATGTATTGTGCTTGTCAAATCATAAGCTTTTTTGCCTGTTTCACGTAAGCATAGACTAGAGCAATTAGTTTTGTAGTTCGTCGTAATTCAGCAAGAAAATTGACTTCTATACATTCTATCCTATAGAATAATTGTATTTTTTCTCCATGAAGCCCACACAGGTTTTTCTTACTTGAATGAACAAAAAATATTTATCCTGACAAATACCAAATGACCTTTACTTTACACATTAATTCTATTCTCTAACAAGGTCCGTAGGGCTTTTTCCAAGAGATGGTATCTGCTGTGCTGGTGCAGCCACATCCTGCTTCTGTCATTTGTCACACAGTAGGGGTGGTTTTCTAGGATAATCTATGGCCCTATAAGTACTTTATAGTGCACTTATTCTCAGTTTTTCCAGATGAACAAAGACACAGTTTAGGCTATAAAAATATATTTTTTGTTTTATCTGTTTTTCAGCTGTTCAAATGGATTACCTGGTAAACCATATCTCCTGATTTCTAGAATAATCTCAAAATGCTGGATTGCTTTAGTAAAGCCTGCTGTAACTCTGGGGATGCATCTATCAACATGAATTAACCCTGTTGATCTATGTAGTGCTTTCAGGGAATATGCTGTACGGTATTCCTACCAGCCACATGTCAACATGTTACTGTCATTAATTTACTACTAAGAGTTGGGCTACTGCAGCTGTGCATGGATTACTACAGTACATGAGTTCCCTTACACTGCAGTAAAACATCAGTGTACCTGTTGTATTCATAATTATGATGGATCTGCATTTCAAATGGTCACACAGGCTAGTGTTTACAATCTCAAATTGAAACATCATTGCCTTCTTTGAAATAACAGTATTTGATTGAATGTGAGAACATTATACTAAAACGTAAATTTCATATGAACGTCCTCTCATCTGAGGTTTTAGATGCAGAAGAGTTCTAACACGGTGACTATGAGAACACAGTTTTACTGTTGGTCTAGTTACTTCACTCCAGAGTAACCCAGGTCAAGCTCTCTCACTATCTCTCTCACTCTCTCTCCGTCTGTCTGTGCCCCCTTTCATGCTGATGCAACATTTAACAGAGGTGGAGTAGGAAAGAGTTGTGGACAGAAACTTCAAGTTTAAAATAGGAGGGCTGTATTTTTTTCTCTGGGTTCTAGACTTAGAAAACGCGATGCGACTCATCTTCCATCGACCGGCCTAGGAAGGTTATGACTTCTGACAGCTATGCAGTATATATGCTGCATAGACAACCATTATTTATTATTACACAGATCACGAACCACAAGCCCTTATGAAATTCACATATGATGTATGACCAAATACGCATGAATATCTGCATTGGAATCCACTGTGTTGTAGCCACTTTATGACATAGGCCAAAGTTATGATCAGAAAATGTTAAATGCTTTTTCATCAAGCCTTTTTTTGTGACATTACTAAAAAAACTGTCTTAAAATATTCTGACTTGTCATTAATTATTTATTTGTAGACATAGTGGAAATACCTCATATTCAGAGTCAGATTGTGACCATGATGACAGCTGTGTGGCTCTGCCAGTGTTCAAAGCTCTGAAGTGGAACACAGTCTATTTCTCTCTCGTTTTGTCGTTCTGCTGAATCCATCCTAATGGTTCTTCCATGACCTTCGCTGCCATCTGTTGTTATACAGCTACTTTGGCTAAATCAGTACATTAATCACACTGGATAATGTGCAATTGGCCCTCATTTGGAGTTAATGGGTGTCTATTCACACCACACAGTGCAAAGGCAAATTACAGTAATGAGCTACTGAGCACTGGTTTACATATGCTCGGTAGAATGAGCGACTAATTGGTTCAAGGTAGTATTGACTGAGGAAAACAGCAAATTTCCCCAACATGTCACCATATACAGTGCCTTCGGAAGATATCCAGACCCCTTGACTTTTTCCACATTTTGCTAGTTACAGACTTATTTTAAAATGTATTAAATAGTTATTTTCCCTCATCAATCTACACACAATACCCCATAATGACAAAGCAAAAACAGGTTTTTATACATTTTTGGTAATTTATTACAAAATAAAAAACGGAAATTTGACATTTACATAATTATTCAGATCCTTTACGCTGTAGTTTGTTGAAGCACCTTTGGCAGCGATCTTCTTGGGTATGACGCAACAAGAATAGCATCCGCGCTTCGGTCTGCTTCGGTCTGCAGGTTGTATAACTTTTCATTACATTTCATTACATTTCATTATAGTACAACGGTTTGATTTGTCTAATCTTAGCAATTTCTTCTTAGCTAGCTACATAGCCGTCTTTGTATCAAAGATAATTGCGTAATTATCGTATTTCGTCGTCCTCCTATCTGCCCAGCAGCTAGCCAGCTAGCTAACGTTCACCGTCTACCGTAGCACTGTAGTAACTATCACACTCAACTGAACGACTTGATTAGTGTAGTGTTAGCTAGCTACATAGTTGTCTTTGCTGTCTTCGTATCCAAGATAATTGTGTAGTTTAGAGTGTGTAGTCTTAGAGTGATTATCTTAATTTACCGAGGTTAGCTAGCCAGCTATTTGTCGTCCTTAACGTAGGAGTCACTCCTAGCTAGCCAACAGCTAGCCAACGTCTACTGAATAGAACTTTCGCATTCCGGTCGCATTCCGCTTCGCTCCACAGGTAGTATCACATTTTCATTTCATTTCATTACAGTCCCAACGGTGTGATTTGTTTGATCGTAACTAGCTACATAGCTAGCTACATAGCCGTCTTTGTTTCAAAGATAATTGTGTAGTCTAGAGCGATTTTCTAGGTTAGCTAGCCAGCTATTGTCGTTCTTTTAACGCAACGTAACGTAATCAACACTGCTAGCTAGCCAGCTAGCCCCCGAATAGCAGCATTGTAGAAACTTTACACTCAACGAACGACTTGATTAGTGTAGTGTCAACAACGCAGCCACTGCCAGCTAGCCTACAAAGTCAACAACGCAGCCACTGCCAGCTAGCCTACCTCAGCAGTACTGTATCATTTTAATCATTTTAGTCAATTAGATTCTTGCTACGTAAGCTTAACTTTCTGAACATTCGAGACGTGTAGTCCACTTGTCATTCCAATCTCCTTTGCATTAGCGTAGCCTCTTCTCTAGCCTGTCAACTATGTGTCTGTCTATCCCTGTTCTCTCCTCTCTGCACAGACCATACAAACGCTCCACACCGCGTGGCCGCGGCCACCCTAATCTGGTGGTCCCAGCGCGCACGACCCACGTGGAGTTCCAGGTCTCCGGTAGCCTCTGGAACTGCCGATCTGCGGCCAACAAGGCAGAGTTCATCTCAGCCTATGCCTCCCTCCAGTCCCTCGACTTCTTGGCACTGATGGAAACATGGATCACCACAGACAACACCGCTACTCCTACTGCTCTCTCTTCGTCCGCCCACGTGTTCTCGCACACCCCGAGAGCTTCTGGTCAGCGGGGTGGTGGCACCGGGATCCTCATCTCTCCCAAGTGGTCATTCTCTCTTTCTCCCCTTACCCATCTGTCTATCGCCTCCTTTGAATTCCATGCTGTCACAGTTACCAGCCCTTTCAAGCTTAACATCCTTATCATTTATCGCCCTCCAGGTTCCCTCGGAGAGTTCATCAATGAGCTTGATGCCTTGATAAGCTCCTTTCCTGAGGACGGCTCACCTCTCACAGTTCTGGGCGACTTTAACCTCCCCACGTCTACCTTTGACTCATTCCTCTCTGCCTCCTTCTTTCCACTCCTCTCCTCTTTTGACCTCACCCTCTCACCTTCCCCCTACTCACAAGGCAGGCAATACACTCGACCTCATCTTTACTAGATGCTGTTCTTCCACTAACCTCATTGCAACTCCCCTCCAAGTCTCCGACCACTACCTTGTATCCTTTTCCCTCTCGCTCTCATCCAACACTTCCCACACTGCCCCTACTCGGATGGTATCGCGCCGTCCCAACCTTCGCTCTCTCTCCCCCGCTACTCTCTCCTCTTCCATCCTATCATCTCTTCCCTCTGCTCAAACCTTCTCCAACCTATCTCCTGATTCTGCCTCCTCAACCCTCCTCTCCTCCCTTTCTGCATCCTTTGACTCTCTATGTCCCCTATCCTCCAGGCCGGCTCGGTCCTCCCCTCCCGCTCCGTGGCTCGACGACTCATTGCGAGCTCACAGAACAGGGCTCCGGGCAGCCGAGCGGAAATGGAGGAAAACTCGCCTCCCTGTGGACCTGGCATCCTTTCACTCCCTCCTCTCTACATTTTCCTCCTCTGTCTCTGCTGCTAAAGCCACTTTCTACCACTCTAAATTCCAAGCATCTGCCTCTAACCCTAGGAAGCTCTTTGCCACCTTCTCCTCCCTCCTGAATCCTCCTTCCCCCCTCCTCCCTCTCTGCAGATGACTTCGTCAACCATTTTGAAAAGAAGGTCGACGACATCCGATCCTCGTTTGCTAAGTCAAACGACACCGCTGGTTCTGCTCACACTGCCCTACCCTGTGCTCTGACCTCTTTCTCCCCTCTCTCTCCAGATGACATCTCGCGTCTTGTGACGGCCGGCCGCCCAACAACCTGCCCGCTTGACCCTATCCCCTCCTCTCTTCTCCAGACCATTTCCGGTGACCTTCTCCCTTACCTCACCTCGCTCATCAACTCATCCCTGACCGCTGGCTACGTCCCTCCCGTCTTCAAGAGAGCGAGAGTTGCACCCCTTCTGAAAAACCTACACTCGATCCCTCCGATGTCAACAACTACAGACCAGTATCCCTTCTTTCTTTTCTCTCCAAAACTCTTGAACGTGCCGTCCTTGGCCAGCTCTCCCGCTATCTCTCTCAGAATGACCTTCTTGATCCAAATCAGTCAGGTTTCAAGACTAGTCATTCAACTGAGACTGCTCTTCTCTGTATCACGGAGGCACTCCGCACTGCTAAAGCTAACTCTCTCTCCTCTGCTCTCATCCTTCTAGACCTATCGGCTGCCTTCGATACTGTGAACCATCAGATCCTCCTCTCCACCCTCTCCGAGTTGGGCATCTCCGGCGCGGCCCATGCTTGGATTGCGTCCTACCTGACAGGTCGCTCCTACCAGGTGGCGTGGCGAGAATCTGTCTCCTCACCACGCGCTCTCACCACTGGTGTCCCCCAGGGCTCTGTTCTAGGCCCTCTCCTATTCTCGCTATACACCAAGTCACTTGGCTCTGTCATAACCTCACATGGTCTCTCCTATCATTGCTATGCAGACGACACACAATTAATCTTCTCCTTTCCCCCCTCTGATGACCAGGTGGCGAATCGCATCTCTGCATGTCTGGCAGACATATCAGTGTGGATGACGGATCACCACCTCAAGCTGAACCTCGGCAAGACGGAGCTGCTCTTCCTCCCGGGAAGGACTGCCCGTTCCATGATCTCGCCATCACGGTTGACAACTCCATCGTGTCCTCCTCCCAGAGCGCTAAGAACCTTGGCGTGATCCTGGACAACACCCTGTCGTTCTCAACTAACATCAAGGCGGTGGCCCGTTCCTGTAGGTTCATGCTCTACAACATCCGCAGAGTACGACCCTGCCTCACACAGGAAGCGGCGCAGGTCCTAATCCAGGCACTTGTCATCTCCCGTCTGGATTACTGCAACTCGCTGTTGGCTGGGCTCCCTGCCTGTGCCATTAAACCCCTACAACTCATCCAGAACGCCGCAGCCCGTCTGGTGTTCAACCTTCCCAAGTTCTCTCACGTCACCCCGCTCCTCCGCTCTCTCCACTGGCTTCCAGTTGAAGCTCGCATCCGCTACAAGACCATGGTGCTTGCCTACGGAGCTGTGAGGGGGAACGGCACCTCAGTACCTCCAGGCTCTGATCAGGCCCTACACCCAAACAAGGGCACTGCGTTCATCCACCTCTGGCCTGCTCGCCTCCCTACCACTGAGGAAGTACAGTTCCCGCTCAGCCCAGTCAAAACTGTTCGCTGCTCTGGCCCCCCAATGGTGGAACAAACTCCCTCACGACGCCAGGACAGCGGAGTCAATCACCACCTTCCGGAGACACCTGAAACCCCACCTCTTTAAGGAATACCTAGGATAGGATAAAGTAATCCTTCTCACCCCCCTTAAAAGATTTAGATGCACTATTGTAAAGTGGCTGTTCCACTGGATGTCATAAGTTGAAAGCACCAATTTGTAAGTCGCTCTGGATAAGAGCGTCTGCTAAATGACTTAAATGTAAATGTAAATAGCACACCTGTATTTGGGGAGTTTTTCCCATTCTTCTCTGTAGATACTCTCAAGCTCTGTCAGGTTGGATGGGGAGCGTTGCTGAACAGCTATTTTCAGATCTCTTCATAAATGTTCGATCAGGTTCAAGTCTGGACTCTGGCTGCGCCGCTCAAGGACATTCAGAGACTTGTCCCGAAGCCACTCCTGCATTGTCTTGGCTGGGTACTTAGGGTCGTTGTCCTGTTGGAAGGTTGAAACTTTGCCCCAGTCTGAGGTCCTGACTCTCTAAAGCAGGTTTTCATCAATGGTGGAGTGCTGCAGCGATAGTTGTCCTTCTGGAAGGTTCTCCCATCTCCACAGATCACCTCCCTGACCAGGCCCTTCTCCCCTGATTGCTCAGTTTGGCCAGGGGGCCAGCTCTAGGAAGAGCCTTGGTTCCAAACATCTTTAATTTAAAAATGATGGAGGGCACTGTGTTCTTGCGAACCTTCAATGCTGCAGACACTTTTGGTACCCTTCCCTAGATCTGTGCCTCAACACAATCTTGTCTCGGAGTTCTACGGACAATTCCTTCGACCTCAAGACTTGGTTTTTGCTCTGATATGCAATGTCAACTGTGGGACCTTATATAAACAGGTGTGTGACTTTCCAAATCATGTCAAATCAAATGAATTTGCCACAGGTGGACTCCAATCAAGTTGTAGAAACATATCAGGAATGATCAATGGAAACAGGATAAACCTTAGCTAAATTTTGAGTCTGAGGGTCTGAATACTTATGGAAATAAGGAATTTGAAAATATTCTAAAAACCTGTTTTAACTTTGTCATTATGGAGTATTGTGTGTAGATTGCTGGGGGATTGATTTTATTTAATCCATTTTCTAATAAGGCTGTAACATAACAAAATGTGGATAAAGTCAAGGGGTCTGAATACTTTCCGAAGGTCACTGTAGACTAACATGTACAATAGGAGTCCATGGGAGTTCCGTATCAGTTATCCCCATTGTCTTTGTAAGCCATGATAGGTACAACATATTATGATTTATCTATGTATTTTCTATCACGTTAATCCTTCATTTGTTCATAATTTGTTACAGGTTTAAATACCAGCCAATGAAACAGGTTGCAGTTTCCAACAGCACAGTGAATTGCGAATGAGCATTGACCTTAAGATAGATATTCCACATGCACAAAGTGACACTGAACAATGTCACCACAACCTTGGGGATGGAGGAATAACAAATTGCCATGCAGCAACTGCTGCTGGCTCCCCCTGACAACGGTGACAACGGTGAGTCAAGGACATTTCTGGTTGCGACAACCAATCATATCGCAGTCTGCAACCAAGAAGTAACCAAGAATTCAAGAACTAGAAGAGCAAAATCCTTGGTGCAATGTGTGACTTGTGGGTCTTGGGTTGACTGAATGATACTGACCCACCTGAATATTAGAGTATTCAGTTAAGCATGACAACAAGCTTTAACATGATCACTGGAAGCAGATTACTCTTTCAGACAGATTGTCCATTCAGTGCAGCACTGTCATTAGTCTTGACAGTACTGTCCTAGTGTTAGTTTTCATGACATACAGTAGAGTTGACATTGAAAGCTGGCAGAACTGAATACTTCCAGCTGACCTCAGTTGTATCTATTTTATAAGATTAAAAGTAGGTTACTTATCCTGTAGGGTCTCATTCCCATCACTGTCAATCTGCTACCTATTTAATTCAGTATCAATATATCATAATGATACAGAAATATCTAATTGGGAAATACTTACTGAATACTTAATGCAAAGTATCTAATTGGGAAAAACTGACAGAATGTACTTGTTCTCCTACTGTATGTATATTTTGCTTACAGAATGTACTCCTTATATATATATATATATATATATATATATACAGTGAATAACATTACACAGAACAACCAATTTCAGAGGTTCATACTGTATTCGTGACGCCCCTGTTTCTATGTTCGCCTGCCCCCTAGTGTCCATCAATGAATAGCTCATATTGCCTCGTTTTTTATTTATTTTTATTTTATTTCACCTTTATTTAACCAGGTAGGCTAGTTGAGAACAAGTTCTCATTTGCAACTGCGACCTGGCCAAGATAAAGCATAGCAGTGTGAACAGACAACACAGAGTTACACATGGAGTAAGCAATTAACAAGTCAATAACACAGTAGAAAAAAAATGGGCAGTCTATATACAATGTGTGCAAAAGGCATGAGGAGGTAGGCGAATAATACAATTTTGCAGATTAACACTGGGGTGATAAATGATCAGATGGTCATGTACAGGTAGAGATATTGGTGTGCAAAAGAGCAGAAAAGTAAATAAATAAATAAAAAAAACAGTATAAAAACAGTATGGGGATGAGGTAGGTGAAAATGGGTGGGCTATTTACCAATAGACTATGTACAGCTGCAGCGATCGGTTAGCTGCTCGGATAGCTGATGTTTGAAGTTGGTGAGGGAGTCTCCAACTTCAGCGATTTTTGCAGTTCGTTCCAGTCACAGGCAGCAGAGTACTGGAACGAAAGGCGGCCAAATGAGGTGTTGGCTTTAGGGATGATCAGTGAGATACACCTGCTGGAGCGTGTGCTACGGATGGGTGTTGCCATCGTGACCAGTGAACTGAGATAAGGCGGAGCTTTACCTAGCATGGACTTGTAGATGACCTGGAGCCAGTGGGTCTGGCGACGAATATGTAGCGAGGGCCAGCCGACTAGAGCATACAAGTCGCAGTGGTGGGTGGTATAAGGTGCTTTGGTGTCAAAACGGATGGCACTATGATAGACTGCATCCAGTTTGCTGAGTAGAGTGTTGGAAGCCATTTTGTAGATGACATCGCCGAAATCGAGGATCGGTAGGATAGTCAGTTTTACTAGGGTAAGCTTGGCGGCGTGAGTGAAGGAGGCTTTGTTGCGGAATAGAAAGCCGACTCTTGATTTGATTTTCGATTGGAGATGTTTGATGTGAGTCTGGAAGGAGAGTTTGCAGTCTAGCCAGACACCTAGGTACTTATAGATGTCCACATATTCAAGGTCGGAACCATCCAGGGTGGTGATGCTAGTCGGGCATGCGGGTGCAGGCAGCGATCGGTTGAAAAGCATGCATTTGGTTTTACTCGCGTTTAAGAGCAGTTGGAGGCCACGGAAGGAGTGCTGTATGGCATTGAAGCTCGTTTGGAGGTTAGATAGCACAGTGTCCAATGACGGGCCGAAAGTATATAGAATGGTGTCGTCTGCGTAGAGGTGGATCAGGGAATCGCCCGCAGCAAGAGCAACATCATTGATATATACAGAGAAAAGAGTCGGCCCGAGAATTGAACCCTGTGGCACCCCCATAGAGACTGCCAGAGGACCGGACAGCATGCCCTCCGATTTGACACACTGAACTCTGTCTGCAAAGTAATTGGTGAACCAGGCAAGGCAGTCATCCGAGAAACCGAGGCTATTGAGTCTGCCGATAAGAATATGGTGATTGACAGAGTCGAAAGCCTTGGCGAGGTCGATGAAGACGGCTGCACAGTACTGTCTTTTATCGATGGCGGTTATGATATCGTTTAGTACCTTGAGCGTGGCTGAGGTGCACCCGTGACCGGCTCGGAAACCAGATTGCACAGCGGAGAAGGTACGGTGGGATTCGAGATGGTCAGTGACCTGTTTGTTGACTTGGCTTTCGAAGACCTTAGATAGGCAGGGCAGGATGGATATAGGTCTATAGCAGTTTGGGTCCAGGGTGTCTCCCCCTTTGAAGAGGGGGATGACTGCGGCAGCTTTCCAATCCTTGGGGATCTCAGACGATATGAAAGAGAGGTTGAACAGGCTGGTAATAGGGGTTGCGACAATGGCGGCAGATAGTTTCAGAAATAGAGGGTCCAGATTGTCAAGCCCAGCTGATTTGTACGGGTCTAGGTTTTGCAGCTCTTTCAGAACATCTGCTATCTGGATTTGGGTAAAGGAGAACCTGGAGAGGCTTGGGCGAGGAGCTGCGGGGGGGCGGAGCTGTTGGCCGAGGTTGGAGTAGCCAGGCGGAAGGCATGGCCAGCCGTTGAGAAGTGCTTATTGAAGCTTTCGATAATCGTGGATTTATCGGTGGAGACCGTGTTACCTAGCCTCAGTGCAGTGGGCAGCTGGGAGGAGGTACTTGTTCTCCATGGACTTCACAGTGTCCCAGAACTTTTTGGAGTTGGAGCTACAGGATGCAAACTTCTGCCTGAAGAAGCTGGCCTTAGCTTTCCTGACTGACTGCGTGTATTGGTTCCTGACTTCCCTGAACAGTTGCATATCACGGGGCTATTCGATGCTATTGCAGTCCGCCACAGGATGTTTTTGTGCTGGTCGAGGGCAGTCAGGTCTGGAGTGAACCAAGGGCTGTATCTGTTCTTGGTTCTGCATTTTTGAACGGAGCATGCTTATCTAAAATGGTGAGGAAGTTACTTTTAAAGAATGACCAGGCATCCTCAACTGACGGGATGAGGTCAATGTCCTTCCAGGATACCCGGGCCAGGTCGATTAGAAAGGCCTGCTCACAGAAGTGTTTTAGGGAGCGTTTGACAGTGATGAGGGGTGGTCGTTTGACTGCGGCTCCATGGCGGATACAGGCAATGAGGCAGTGATCGCTGAGATCCTGGTTGAAGACAGCAGAGGTGTATTTGGAGGGCCAGTTGGTCAGGATGACGTCTATGAGGGTGCCCTTGTTTACAGAGTTAGGGTTGTACCTGGTGGGTTCCTTGATGATTTGAGTGAGATTGAGGGCATCTAGCTTACATTGTAGGACTGCCGGGGTGTTAAGCATATCCCAGTTTAGGTCACCTAACAGAACAAACTCTGAAGCTAGATGGGGGGCGATCAATTCACAAATGGTGTCCAGGGCACAGCTGGGAGCTGAGGGTGGCCGGTAGCAGGCGGCAACAGTGAGAGACTTATTTCTGGAGAGGGTAATTTTCAAAATTAGTAGTTCGAACTGTTTGGGTATGGACCTGGAAAGTATGACATTACTTTGCAGGCTATCTCTGCAGTAGACTGCAACTCCGCCCCCTTTGGTAGTTCTATCTTGACGGAAGATGTTATAGTTGGGTATGGAAATCGTACACTTAAATGATAAAGAGGACATTCATTTCTAAACCTCTGCGTGGCGCCTTCTGGCTGTATTGAAAGTAGCAATGACTCAAATGCTTCTGAATGTGTAGCATTAAGCTTCAAGTTTGATTTGTCACAAGCACAGTGAAATACTTCACTTGTGAGCCCTTCACAACGATGCAGTGTTTGACAAATATCAAATAAAAAAAACAAATAAAAAACACAAGAAATAAGAAAGGAATAAATAAAAGTAGAGTGTAAGCTCTGTACAGGGTCAGTGCCTGTACCACATGTTCAATGTGCAGGGATACTGGAGTACTTGAGGTAGGTATGTACATGTAGGCAGGGATTAGGAGAAAGGTAGCAGGATAAACAATAACAAAAAAAGAAACCAATATAGCAGTGTAAACAGTGCTGAAAAGTGACTGGAAGCAGGAATATATAAATACTATGATAATATACTCATGGTAATATCAACATGTAAACAGGAGTAATTATAGTGACCAGTAGCAGGATAAATAGATGGACACTAATGGTAATGGCACTCAATAATCAATAAGAGCAGCATAATGGTAGTAATAAATCTGATCAATAATCATTTAGCAGCAGCGTAGGTTTGAGGGTGTAAGCGTGTGGTGTCAGTAATGAGTGTGTGAGTGAGGGTATATGTGAGTTTGTGTATGTAATTATGTGTGTGTGTGAGTAAGAGTGACAGTGAAGGTGTGAGTGTGTAAAGACCTGTGGGTGGGTATAGAGTCCGTGTGGATAGTCTGTTGTAGAGGGAGAGAGGTTGTTTTTTTTAGCAGGGGCACAACTTTGGTTTTAGAAGTAGGGGAGACATAATTAATATATTTTCATAATATACTGTATAAACACTCCAAACAGCCTACCTGACCGCTCTGAGGCATCTGCATGGTCCTAAAGCACACCTTGCCTCATTTTGTATCACATTCCAATGATAAAACTGGAGGGTGGAATAAAAATGCAATTTCAGAATGTGGATGTCCCCCAGTGATAGTTGTGCCCCTGTTTTTTGGCCGTTTGCGGTCTTATGGCCAATGCATAGAATCTGTTGAGGAGTCTGTTGGTCTGAGCCTTGATGCACTGGTACCGCCTGCCAGACAGGAGTATGGAGAACAGTCCATGTCTCCGGTGGCTGGAAACTCACCCCCAGTGATGCCCTCGGCTGTCCGCACCACCCTCTGTAGGGATTTCCAATCGAGGGTGCTGGAGTTGCCATAACAGACAGTGATACAACAAGTTAGGATGCTCTCGATGGTGCAGCTGTAAAAGTTCCTGGGGATCTGAGGGGCCATGCCAAATCATTTCAGCCTCCTGAGAGAGAAAAGGCAACACCGAGCGTTTTTCACGACTGTTCTGGTGTGAAAGGACCATGTTTAAGTACTCAGTGATGAGTCCTCATTAGAGCCATGTTTATTGATTTATTGTCATTTGAAAATAAGAAAAGCTGTAGAATTTTCTGTGAACTATTCGGTTTTCAGGCAACCTTTCCTTCATGGTTCGAAACAGTGAGACATTCCTTATATTGAAATAGTGTTGTAAATAGTGCACAGAGAGAGAGAGAGAGAGAGAGAGAGAGATTCCTTACTAGCTGTAAATAACCCCATTACAACAAATGAGATAGCAAAAGAGGCATCATATTCTTCAACAATCATTACATGTAGCCTACAACATGCAGCAGTGTGTGAGGTGCTGGTGGTGCCACTTGGTGGAGCCCAAGACCTTTCCTGCACGCTACCAATCATTCATCCATCCCTGATACCTCTTTCTGGATGGCAGTCATAACTGGCACATCTGAAATATCCACACTGCATCCTCTTTATTAGCAGTCTTCAGTACGGACTGGACCAAAATGCATTTTGACTGTCTTCCTGGAGGACTCTCTCGCTCACTGGCATGAAAGACTAACTTATCATTAAATATGTATTACATTATGGGAGTTGTTATATTTACCTTAGTCATCAGAGAAAATGGAAACAATTGGCAGGTGATTACCACCTCTCACACTTTGGAGTCACAGGTCATTTGTGAAGTGGAAGACAGGAAATAAAGTAGACAGCATTCAATTCATATTACGATTGGTGGATAATATGTCGTGAACATTTTAGTAAAGGCACAAAGTGCATGCTGGCCTTGGTGTATCGAACACTTGTGTTACATGTTAGATTGTAAATAGATGTTGATGCATTGCCTCTGCTCCATCAGTACTACAATCAAATGTGTTTGATATGGGTGTTGATGCTGCTTTTCACTTAGAAAACTATAAGTGATCTTCACATTCACATTAAAATCCCCCCCAAAAAAGGAATAATGATAGATGAAGAAGTCTGTCTCATTATGCAGCAAATTGCTTTGCTGATGATCTCCTTTGTCATGAGGCAAAGTGTGACTAATGGACGACTACAGACATTATTTATCTGTGTTGAGAGCCAATTATACATGTGACAATAGCCCTGAAAGGATTTGTGTGCGTATGCATGGATATCTGTAAAACAGAAACACTTATATGAGATTGGTCTGCTGAATAGTGCACATGTGAATTATGGCTATACTGTGTTCAGTAAAGAGGATTGGGCGAAAGTAGGCTGTCAGTGAAAAGTCTGAAAGACACAGCATTACTCATCATGATCATATTCATAGCATTACTTATACTGTATGGTCTTATTAATACAATATAACAAAGCTAATTAGGAGTAAGTCAAATGTAACATGTTATGTAATGGTATTATATTTTATTGTCTTGTGGATGACATTATCCCACAGTAAAGTATTTGATAACAAGTTACTTCCTCCCTCCCCTCCCATCCACTGGCACATGGTCCAGAGAGAAGCCTAGGACCGTCCCTAGAGCTCTGCCCATTTGAAATGTTCATTCCTAATTATAGAATGTGAGAAGAAAAAAATAGAAGATGTGGCACAGTTTAGGGCTATGTCCCAAATAGCACACTATTTCCTATGGGTCCTGGTCAAAAGTAGTGCACTATGTAGTGAATATATTGCCATTTGGGATACCGCCCAGGTCTGTTCTCAGTAAAAGCCCTGAGTAAGCCTAACATCTCTAACACAGACAGGAAGTGACTGACGCATCAAAGCATCTCACATCCTCCCTGCATGATATCTTTATTACCATAGATTAGACACACACCTCTAAACAGATGCTAAGAAACATCAACATCAGGATGTGATGAAAAATAGATAGCAGTTTACCGCAATTCCAAACAGCATGTCAGATGCTAGACATCTTAGAAGTTATTTTGAATGTATCTCTCTCTCTCTCTCTCTCTATGACATTTTCTGCAACACAAGGATGCAAAAAATACTTGTGTTTTATCACTGTATGTATACTATGATGTAGCCTCATATGGTTGCCTCCCAGAGTGCAAATAACCTTGGCGTGACCCTGGACAACACACTGTCGTTCTCTGCAAACACCAAAGCAGTGACCCGCTCCTACAGGTTCATGCTCTACAACATCCGTAGAGTACGACCCTACCTTACACAGGAAGCGGTGCAGATCCTATTTCAATCCTCTCCCGTTTGGACTACTGCAACTCGCTGTTGCCTGGGCTCCCTGCTTGTGCCATCAAACTACTGATAGCTGCGTTATTGAGGAAAATATACTTTCTATGCCTGTGATATGTGGTTGTCCCACCTATCTATCTTAAGATGAATGCACTAACTGTATGTTGCTCTGGATAAGATCATCTGCTAGATGACTAAAAAGTAAAAATGTTCAGAGGTTAGCATTTTTCCCAATGAATCTTGTTCTGGAGGCAGTTCTGCAGAGTTGTCAAAAGGTGGCATTGCCACAAAGTCATAAAATCTTATTTTAAACCTAACCCTAATCTTAACCCTAACCTTAAAACACTGCTAACCCTTATGCCTAACCCCAGCCTTAAATTAAAACCAAAAAGCTAACTTTTGTTTTCATCCATTTTTACAATATAGACAGTTTTTACTTTGCAGCTAGCGGAACTCGCTCAGTTCTGCCTCCAGGGCAAGATTCATGACAATAAACGCCAACCTGCATTTTGTTCCTGGGAAGCTGCTATAGGGTAAAGATAAAAACACACCTATTGACTCAAGTATAACATATTCCGCCATAGTCTATCAGATCGAATAATCACATTTTGTCATCAAGTTCATAATCTCTGAATCTCTTCCCACAGTTACAGTAATCACCACAGAATGTTAATTGTCACCTTGTTTTAAAGTCTCCTCATCTGTATTGTGCGGTCTTACAGTACCTCTCACCTCCTCAACTCCTCTTTCTTTCACACCTGCCTGAGATTTCCCACGTATTTCCTGGAAATAGCCTAGATGGTCAAATATAATTCCCTAAAATGTCATTGTTTTCATTTGAAACCATCTGTCTACCTAAGATGATTTTATTTTCTTAGTCAACCTTGTTTTCTTTTTCTTTGTGTTCTGGAACGTAGCCCTGTCTTTCATTTTTGTTAATTGATTTCACCTGTGTTCATTTCTCACCTGGTCTCATCAGCTCCCTATTTAGTTCAGTTCCTTCTGTTTGTATGGTTGTGAGGTATTGTTTGTTTTTGACTGCCTACCTGTGTTTGACCTTTGCCTGCCTGTGACTGTGATTCCTGTCTTCTGTGAAGGCGTAATAAACGTCTGCTGCGCTCTGCGTGTGAATCTACACCTTTTTCTCCCTGAGTATTCATTACAACAGAACTGTGATTGTAACGGTTGTGTATGTGTTAGAGTATCCCTCTGTTCTATTAGGCTGAAAAATCATGTTTGACTCTTCTGTTCTTTTCATGGAATTTACATTAGTGCCAGGAAGATATGGGAGGATTTCACAGCGGACGGGTGACAGTGACCAACTAGGTGACAGTGTGGAGGTGCATAGCCACAGTCTGCACTCTGCTCCATAGTCAGTATGCAAGGAAGAGCAGAGGGAGGGGTGGCAAATATATATTTTTTCTCTTTTCATTTGAGCTCCACTTTGATGTAGTATATGAGCTGGATCAAAGAGTAGATCAATACCTCTGTCTGTGGCCAGTGGCGCTGGGATGAGTTTCTAAACACAGTTGTCTTTAATTAAGTTCTAAATTAGCACTGAGAATGGTGGTGGTCAACATCACTTCTACAATTCTCATGCTTTTCATTTGTCAAAAATGCAGTGGTATATGATTTTTGTGTTACTTGACGATACAATAACCAGAGATGATTTTGATAACAGACAACCCACAATAATAGATGTGTTGCTTTTTTCATTCTGAGAGGTTGCCGCAGTCATTGTTACCAGAATGTGTTTGAAAGTGTAGGTGAAGATGAATGGACATGGGTACCTGGTTGTATGGCTGTCTCTGTCAACAGACAAATACTTGTTTTTGCACTAGCCTATCTTGACAGCAGAGAGAAAATGTTGGCGTTTTAAAAGCAATTTTGTTGCAATTCTACACATTTTGCAGAGAAAAGATTTAGCAATTTTATAACTAATTTCATGTAATTCTACTCGTTTTGCCATAGGGTGGAGAGACATTTTTTAAATTTTTAATATGATATCTGAGTGATATCAGTGTGGGCCCCTGGGTCGGTAATTCGACCAAGATTATTATAAATTTAGATAGCTGGCTGCTAGACTAATTTACCAATCTACAAAGTTTTTACAGACATGGCTAATTGAGTGACTCAGTGACTGATATAATGAGAAAAACTGCTGATGCACAACCAAATGTAGAAATTTCACCATGCGTTTTCCACTTCTCTAACTCTCAACAGTAAGTTGAGACCCAGACTGAGTTCCAAACATTTTTTTAATAATAAAAAGGTAATGGTGTCACAATTGTCAGGCATAAATAATTAGACTGGGATTCAAATATATCAACATCCCAAAAGCATAAATTCTGAATAATACATTTTGTCTGAGCTGAGCTCCAACAATCCCAATGAAAAATACCCCTTTAGGACATTCCTTTGTCTTGCGCTTCAGCTCTAACTAGCTCAGGTGGAAGTTTCCTCTCTTCCTACCTGTTCCTTAATGTCTTAGTGGATGTACCCATGTTGTTAGAACATGGTCTCTCATAAATGGCACACTTTTATAGTGAGGCCGACCTACTGGGAATGACTAGCACAGGATTGTAGACCAGGAAACAGATGAAACACAAATGAAATGCTATTGCTTTCCAATCTCTCACTCTGGATCTGGGTTTGGCCAGTAAAGTGAATGCATCAAGTACAAGAAGTTACATGCATGTGTTCATTTGTTGCACTAAGGCTAGATGTAGTAGATTCAGAAGAATATAACATGTGTCTTCATAGAGATTTTGCACTCATCTGAATTATATTTCACAGGATCATTAGTTGGATTTTCTGTTTGAAGTCAAAAAATATTTGAACTCGTATACATTCTTTACATAGATTATAATAGATTTCCCCTTATTGCTCCTTGTACCAGGGATGGTACGTTTCTTTCTGATCAAAACTGTTCTTGTTTTGCAAATATAACACTCTGGTAAACTAGATTCAGCTGAGCCATGGTACCCAAGCTCAACAGTTCATTCACATGCTCCCCCATACCAGCGATGACAGGACAAAAGGTTTTTTTGTGTGGAACACTCACCCTCCTTACTCACACTGTCAGCCTGCCTCTCCTTTCTCAGACTTCCCATGCTACATGTCACATAAGGAAAAGGCACATGATGAAACATCAAGCTGAGCTGTGCAGGAACTCTACAGTATGTGGGCGGCTTAGTCAATGTGGAGAGGAGAGGGAGGGAGCCGCTCTCCACTGTGTGTGTGGCTGAGATTGTTAGGGACACATTGTCTGGTCTGCTCACGAAACCTTCATCATAAAAGCACAATGTGCACATTTTTTATTGCGTCATTGTTTTGCACTTGCAAGTAATAACTGCACCTAATCATGTTATACGTAATGGCCTTATTATCACCAAGTTTAGCCGTTGCAGGCAATAATTGCCTCATTTTGAACAGATGAGACGATTTCCAAGCATGAGTGAATCACACATTCTAAAAAAGAACATAATGATCCCATGCAGTCAGAGTCAAATCTTAGCAACCTGGGCAGTGCACCGGCACCCTTGATTGATAGAAATCATGCAGTAAGTGGTTGGTGAGAGCCCAGGTGCCATCAAAATCCTGCTGGTACACCATCAGCATCAAAATAGACCAATCAGGCCTTGCCCACTCGACAGCCTGCTGAGGACCTGAGAGTCTCTCACCTTCTCTCAGCCAACAGATGGCCCCTACACAAACAGAATGTCTGGACGCTCTGATTTCTCAGGCAAAGAGTTCTGATTTCTCAGGCATTGTTAGATAAAAAAAATACTGTTTCGTTAGAGCCCTCTATAATTGGCAATTTTTCTCAGATATACTGCATATTATGATTTAATGTAAGGGTTAAATGATGATTTAACTGTGCCCAGCTGCAATCAAGGCCAGACAGCTTGAGGCTGTGTATGCAATCTATTGATCCCCTGTTTGGTAAAACTTTTTCTGTAAATTAGCCTCCAACCCTGAGGAAATAGAGGGTAAACACATTTATTGTTCTCAACCATAAACCAATGCTATAATATCAGCATCTGAAGACTATTTCCAGGCCAGTCAGACATTTTTATCTAATAAGTTTGAGCTATTTCTTCAAGTGCAGAATTGAATTTCTGACCTCACCTGAGTTTTCCCTTTCCTTATTACCCAGCATGCAGCAGCCAGCATCACACACTAGAGCAACATGACATGAAGAGAAATTCTCTGCTGCTCAATGGAAGGGGAAATTCAAAGCCCAGACAAATAGGGAACATTGGTAGTCACATTGTGGTCTCTGATAAACTACCTCCCATATTTTGTTTTGACAGTTCAATTTACTGCTGCTTCTTCTTGAGATTATTCCCTGTTTTATAAGATGGTTAAAATACCATTTGTGAATGATTGCCTGTGAAATCCTATATAAATCACGTTTGAACAAGCCTCATTGAGTGATTCATTGTGAGGCCGATACGGCATATATACTGTCTGAAAGTGCAATGATAAATTTCTGCTACGCCAGACTGGACTGATGGAAGCTGCTGCGTTATTGATGATCTTTATCAGTGTGAAATAGTCTTGTGACTGTTTACGTTCAAGCCAGGGTTGTGTTCAATAGATTTCTTAGAATGCAGGAGCTTCCAGTCACAAACACAAGGAAAGTGAGTTTACTATCCTCTCATGGTCGTTAGTAAAGTGAGTTTGTATTTGCTCATGGCTGTTAGTAAAGTGAGTTTATTATTTGCTCATAGCTGTTAGTAAAGTGAGTTTGCGATTCTCTCGCGGCTGTTAGTAGTTAGGGTTGTGCTTCACACTAATCTAGGGACATGGGACAATTTCCCATTGGCTAGAGATACAACAACCTCGGCCAACAGGATTTGTGCTAGCCCCAGGACACTGGCTTACTGCCCTCAGCATTAGCTGAACAGTTGGTGTCATCAGTGCATGAGGGCCGAGATACCAAGGTCAAACTATACCTGAGATTGTTTATATTGAATTTATAAAAAGAGAAAACTGTAGTCTAGATTGATCTGTGTTACAAACAATATAACCAAGAAAAAAATGTATCCCTGTAGCATGAAATGCACAGTTTAAATAATTGAGTCTGAATTTAAAATCGATTAGATCAAACAAACCCCAACAGTGTGAAGAACACAACATCAGATACCGTCTTGAGTCAAAGGCATAAAGGGTATTGTCTTGGAAAGCCTTTTGGACCTGCCTATCTGCTCTGACAGGCTTGTCAAAGGGAACCATAGTTTTAATCATTCAATCACTGATAGCAGCAGTTGGTGTCAGGTGAAAAACAAGGGACTTAATCGCTACCTTGAAATAGAAGCCTGTCCACCAGCTGTGGCTTGTAGAGCCATGTGCATTGAGATTGACAGCAGTAATAGTTTACAGGTTAGTGGAGCCTGCGGTGGCCTGTCAGCTTTCATTCCTCTTGTCAAGGACAGGTATACCGGTTACCTAAAAAGGTCTTAGGTCTTGTCCGAATACCTATACTTGGGTTCTATACTTGGGTAAGTGAAAATATAAAAAATTTTAGTATGTGAAATTGTGAAAATTGACCTTGATTTAAATGCTAGGATGTCAAATATAATTGAGGCTTTTCATGTAATAGAATTCCCTGCATGCTATTGAGGTAGAAAATCATCTTTTCATACCCATGTGCGTTTGATAACAGCTGATTAATAGTTGTTAAGAGCTGATAAAATTAAGGAATGGTGGGAAACAACAGAAACAACGCAATTGTGCTTCAGGTGACACATTGTCAGTATGGGTGAGCCTAGTGTGTTATGTGTTGCTTAGCGCATACATTCCTACTAAACAGTACATTCTAAATAGTATGTAGTACAATTTAGTACACAGTATTTCAAGTTGTAAGTCGCTCTGGATAAGAGCGTCTGCTAAATGACTTAAATGTAAATGTAAATGTAGTAAGTAGCCTATTGTGAGGACAGACACTAGAGACGAGAAGCAAGTACAGGGAGTGAAACATTTAAATGAAACACAGACAGGAACAGAATACGGGCAGCGTCTGGACAGGGAAAACAAAAACAATAATGCTGATACAGGGATCTAACCAGGGAACAGACAGATATAGGAGGGGCAATCAACAAGGCAATGGAGTCCAGGTGAGTCCAGCGAGCACTGATGCGCATAATGATGGTGACAGGTGTGCGTAATGATGGGCAGCCTGGCGCCCTCGAGAGCCAGAGATGAGGAGCGGGAGCAGGCGTGACACCTATAGTAGGCAAGACAGATTTCGGACACGGCCTTACTTTCAACACAGTGAGAACAGAAAACCATCACCATCACCAACATCAGCAGTTTTTCAGCAGTTTCATTTCCAAGTATGAGCCTGAAGACGTCAGCATGCCTCAGTTCAGCTGGTGGCTTGCTAAACTCGGCTAGCCGAACCAAAATACTGTAGTTTGCTCACATATTCCCTTGAAAGAACTTCGCTTGTAAAAATGAGAAAAAAGCGGCAATAGTACTGTTTGTCCATTTTGAGATGCTGTAGCCAGTATAAGCTTGCTTAAAAGTCAGAATTAATGCAGGAAAAATAAATAATCTGTCATTAATTTTGTCATTTTTGCAGAGGAAATCTTAATTTTTTCATTTAACTAACATGTTATGTGCAGTATGTCTGAATGACTAAATGTGGAGGAAAACAAGATGTCTCTCGTTGAATGACAACAAAAACTTTACTGAAGAATTCCTACTGTTGACCAATCACCGACAAAAGGTGAGCTACCGACTTCGGCTACCGACTTCAGCTACCGACTTCAGCTTGCCTCAAGAAAAAATGTCCTGTGCCTTTACCGAAGTCCAAAACAAACAAAAACGTCACAAAATGATGTCATAATATATGCTCTTCCAAACTGTTTCGGCTGGGAAGCATGCGGACGCCTGAACACCTCCCACTTGGCACAAACGTAATTTCATTGAAATTATGTGGAAACAACATTGATTCAACCAGTGTGTGCCCAGTGGGTTGTGTGTGTGTTTCGTGTGTTAACAGGAGAGTGTGTTTCACACGTTGGAACATCAGCCATGTGATTTGCACATCAATACTTTCAACCCAATGGCTCTGCTGGAGTGAATTGGCTCTTGGAATTGGCTCTTGGACTCTCATACTGAGCCATTCTCCCCCATATGATGTCTGGCACGATTGCATCAATGTTAATCGAACGAGTCTGTCTAGCAGTCAGACCGAATTTGATTGTGTTTTGCCAAAAATGTATTAGCTACTACTAACTCAGGAAATATTGTGTCCTGACTGTCCTAAGTTGATATCATTGCATAACATCCTTAGTCCATTGACATATTTCATGATATCTTGCGGCATCCTACATTTCACTTCTTTTGCATCATCTGGCAAAACATGGGTACCATCATGGTTTTGGATACATCAAACAGTTACATCAAACATATTCATGAAGCTTCACAGGCACTTCCTTTTATGTGTCTTTTAGAGTTACTCAATCATTACAAGGATGTCCTGTATGATTTAAATCCAGTCCAACTACCTGAGAGGGTGTAATATCACATTAGCTGTCTCTGGTTCTCTGGCTCAAGGTAAAGGAAGAACTAGATCCAAGGACAGCCTCTGTTCCCATTATCTCCTCACCTTGTAAAAGCAATTGAAAAACATGCTAATACTACCAGACCCAAGGTTGAATATTAGAATGTGTGATCCTTGACCTGTAAGCTCAGCAGCGCTCACTTACCAACCTGCTGTGCAGGGATTGGCACCCCACCTTATTGCCCTAGCACATCCATGCCTTTAGCATGGCAATTATAACGTTACGAGAACTGCCTCTCAGCTTGGAACACACTGTTTTAGTTAAAGCTGTTCATAAGAACAGAAAACAGCACGGGAAAGAGTCAAGGAGAATAGAAGTTGCCATTTCTTTGAATCCTCAAGAATCCCTGATTGTTTGAGCAAGTGGTCACTGCGGGGAAAAATAATTATTCAGTCAGAATACGAATTACGTTATTTTGTTGCAATGAGCATCTTTTAAGGTTAAATTTGAAATGCTTCCAACAACATACTTAGATACGCATTATTTTTAATCAACCTAATCTAGGTATGTGGGTAGGAAAATCTCCGGTCTTTAACACTGATTGTTGTGTTGTAGAACTTTGTTATGTATTAATCAAAAGCTGTATTGCAGCGAGCATGGGAGACATGGGAGACATTTTTTGGGCATTGGAAAATGTGCCAGGTTGTGCACAACTTTAGCCAATTAAAAGTTCCTTTCTTACCTCCATGTCTTTCACTTGACACACTATTGATATTTTTTGCTCCGGTTGCTCTCTTACCTCAGCAAATATCAGCTCCACCGTTGTCATGAAAGCCAAACCCAGTCAATTACACAAATGTTTGTGCTGTAGGAATGTTGTGTAACAAGACATTTCCCTCATTTGCCTGTCTGTAACTACTCCCCTAGTCTCCTCTCTTTCATCCACATCAGTCAGTCTGTCAGAATTGCAATGATTTCAGTTTGATTTCAACACTGGTAGCCTGCCAGTATGCGTTGGCAGGTATATCAATCACTCCCTAGAAAGACAGAGGGGGATTGCAGTCAGTTACTGTATAGGGCTATTGATCACATGGACAGGTCTTTGCCAGTCCACCTGTACCTCACTGTCTATAATTAGTAAAAGTCAAGTCTAGTGCATTTCTGTAACTCTGTACTCCCACTCTTTATCCACATTTAACGTTATTTAATTTTCCCATTCATTAGTATTCTTCCTTTTCCTCACACTCGCCATAGTGGTTTCATTTTCCAGCAGCGTCCAGGATTGCAGGGCTCACTGAGTCTCTACGTCAGATGCCCTGTCAGGGATGATTTATGCATCCCCCTCATCTGACGTTTTACAGCCAGAGCTCAGTACAGTTGACTTCTCAGCTAATCCTGCCCTTGAGGTGCCTTCCATCCCTACTCCAGTAATTACTGTATGTTGTATCGTACTGGGTTCTCTCACTTGCTGCTGTTTGATACTCAGTGCAAAACAGTGATACATCACAATACTGCAGTTCAAAACACATTCATTCCCACTATGTCTCACTCCCCAGCTTTGCATAATGCTGTTTCCATCACTGTGTCTGTGCTAACAAACTCCTCTCCCTCCCTGCAAATGAGTGGGCAAGGCTTTACTAAGGTTTGGCTGACAGTATGTGGCTACTGTAAGACATAATTACATTGGTAAACAGTTCAACTCAACTTCTATAAAGGCAAGTAATTTCCCTGTGATCCTTGTCTGAAGTACCATTGAGTAAATCACTTTAGTAATCAGGATCATTTTATGTAACAGGAAATTTGAGATATGCACTTTGAGAAAGCTTTATCCAGAATTATGAAATTTGGAAGCTATGTAATAATGATCCTGTAAAACTGTGTGGGAATTTTAATCTTAAAACCAGCCAGGTCAACAGTTAGCAGCCATTTTAAAGATTGATGTCGTTCATCCTAGCACACTATTAGTCAAATAAGAAAGTATTCCTACCAAATATTCATGAAGATGTCACGACTCCTACCGAAGGTGGCTCCCCTTCCTGTTCGGGTGGCGCTCAGCGGTCGTCGTCACCGGCCTACTAGCTGCCACTGATCCTTTTTCCCCTTTCTGTTTATTGGTTTCACCTGTTTGTGTTTTAGGGTGATTAGTCAGGCTTTATTAGCCTGCTCTTTGTGCGGGATTGTTTTGTGTAACTTGTGTGCACGTCTGGGGGTTACGTGTTTCCCATTTCGTGGGTTTTGCTGGACAGTTTAAGTCCCCATGTTTGGGGAATTTGTTTTGTTGTGCGCCCTGTGTATTCGTGGGTTTGGCTTATGTTTGCCGTTTTGTGCATTAAATTAGCACTACCCTGAACTCTCTGCTTCCTG
The DNA here is from genome assembly GCF_034236695.1 of Oncorhynchus nerka. Classification (NCBI taxonomy): domain Eukaryota; kingdom Metazoa; phylum Chordata; class Actinopteri; order Salmoniformes; family Salmonidae; genus Oncorhynchus; species Oncorhynchus nerka. Next base: position 22,362,778 of record NC_088424.1, on the reverse strand, counting down.
CGCCTGACTTCTCACCCACTACACCCAGTATGTTACAGAAGAATGCTTAGCCTTACTTCTGTAGGCTTCCCGAATGTATCTACTGTACATGGAAACTGAAAACTCCTTATTCAAACATCATTGCTCATCCTTTTTTTTAGTCAAATGTTTATTTCACCTTCTATAGATTTTAGAATAACTGCATCTTTATTCCAATGAAAGGGCTCAAACAAGGTCTAGTGCCCCCCATAGTCTTGGGCTGCCGTGGCCTGCTGGAGAGGGGGTTGAAAAAAAGAAATGAAAACCACCACCTGTTTGTCGCCTCCCACTTCCCCCATTCCCTGTGCCTTCCCTCTGCCTCTACTGCCGCCCCAGGGTAGCCCAGCATGGCATTGGCAGCACCTTAGTTTGGAAAGTCTTTGTTGAAATTGGGATGTACTGTACTAGCCAGTCTGCCAAGGGCACACGGCAGACATTCCATTAAGCCTGGCCACAGTATTGACCCAGGTTGGTTTCATGTCTTGGTTTCGTTTGCTTTGTAGAGATCATACTTCTAAAACTGTTTCTGAGGACTTGAAAATGTCACGAGGCACCTCGCAAGTGATAATTGATATGATAGATTCTCTCTGTCTCTCCCTCTTGAAAATATATATTTTTTTATTCCCGTAGGTCGTGAAGTTCAGGCAACATCGCAATAAAATTGTCCTAACACGTCGACTGCGTGTCAAGATTGGCACGTGGCGTGTTATTGATTTCCAGGACAGTTGTCGTTCATGTTGAGCTCCCTTTCTAAGGCTCCCATGCACAGAAGTCATACGGGGGCCCTCCCCAAGACACAGTACTGTATGATAAATAAAGATCTGAGGCTGGGATATCAAAGACTGTGCACTGCAGTCTGTATTTCTAGTGGACTGTCGACACAGTAGATTACAGCACAGGCTGGGGAAAGAAATAAAAGGGATTTTTCCATTATGAAATAAAACACATCGTTTTTTTTCTCTGTGGGTGGAATGTATTTACTCTCATGGTCACAGAGGGCCATGGCTTATTTACTGCAAAAGCTCCATCTGTTGGGTTATCTCTCGGACTCATTTACTCAACGTTTTTGTATGCTCTCGTTACTAAATAGCTGGCCTAAAAGTTTTCATATTTTATTACTTTAACAACGTATATTAATTCACATTGTCCCCAGTGAACAATACCCTTGTCCCGGGAGGAATTTGAGGAACACCAAAGTTTGTCTGCTGCATGATCGGTCACATCAGATTGACTGATTCTGTGGAAAGAAACATTGAAATAACCTGCCAAAGCACGCTTGATTTAGAACGGACCGGCAATTATGTGCTGTGATACCGGACCAACTGTGCTGTGATACTAGTGGGTATGCTCTTGACAATTGGAGTATTTTAATACATAAGTACAGTAGCTGCTGCTATTGGCTGCTTCTGAACAGCTGTAGTTTATAGACATACTGTTGCATAGCTAAATGCTCCTCTTTGATTTCAGGTGTAAACATATTTGCATAGCATTCTTAGAAAGTGGTATGAGCTCGTGGGATTTTCGGTAAACTGAGGTAGCAACATGTTACATTAATGATATCACGTTTATTGCTTCTAGAGATGAGTCGTGTGTTATTTTGGGCTTCGTGTTATTTCCTCTTCAAAGCATGTAAAAGTAATTACATCACGACCCTCTTCAGAGGCCTGTGTAGCTGATTTATTTTTGTGTTGAGGGAATAACTGTTCTTCGTGGACATTTCATGTATCTTCGTCATGCCGGTGATTGGTTAAGATTCTGATTAGGGGTCTCTCTCATTGGGCCATGCCCCACAGTTTGGGAAATGTTCTACAACCACAAATACCAATGACTAAATGAAACATTCAAAGAAAAGAACATCTTCCCCACAGTCAAACATGCGGGAGGTTGGATAATGCTGTGGGGTTGCTTTGCTGCCTCTGTTACCGGGGGCCTTGAATGTGTGTTAGACATCAGGCAATCAGCAGTTTATCAAGGTGTTTGGGAGTGCAATATTCAACGCTGCGTCCAAACATGTCTCTGTTGAAGGTTGTGGGTTTTCCAACAGGACAACAACCCTTAACACACATCAAAAGCACCTTGGAATGGTTCAAGAAGAAATGCTGCTGTTCTGGAGTGGCCAGCAAAGAGTCCAGATCTGAATCATATCCATAACCTATGGCGAAAGCTGAAAACAGAAAAAACATTACAAAATGTATAAATACATTTTACAAGAATAACATTGGTTCTACAATGTTGAAAATCCAATAAAACGGTGTGGAGACAAATATATCAACTTATTTTTGGAATTTCAAGAGTGCCAATATATTTGGCCGTAACTGTACCTGATGCATTTGAGTTAGTTATAAACATATTAATGGTAACATTTGGTCGATTTTGCTTTCATAAAAGTGACATTGTGGCCGGGAAGAATGTCAATCATCAATGTCAGAAATGACAGTCAAATTTGAATGATCAGACTGTTGAAAATGTGGCCTTCTTTAATCTTTCTCTTTCTCCTGCCCAAGCCCCTGCCCGGATTAGCCTGATTGAGGTGTGTCTGCCGATGCCAAGGCTGTGAATATAGAAAATATGAAATATTCTCAAAATACCAAGCATATTGCATTCATCAAAAAGGGTTGGGAATGTCTGTCAGCAAGTCACACACTGTGACTCACTTTAAAAATAGATCCTTTTTGAATATATTCATGAAAATTGTTATCACATGGGAATTATGAATATACTTGAATCTGTCAACGGTTGCATTGTCATTCATCACATTATCTCTGTAATGTACACCTTCAATGCATTACTTAATGTACCGGGAAATGCTCAGGAAATATTGTATGAATGAATCACTAGCATTATAAAAAATAAACATAGAAAATTCAAATCCTCTAACATATTTTAACTTACCTCTTTGATTAACACTTTTTCTATATTTCCAAATAAGAAAAAACATGCAACATGGAACAAAGTTTCCCATTTTCTCATTAAAAGTTTTCTGAAGCAAAGGACTGGTTCCTTCACCCCCATGGGACTCTAGAGAGCCAGAGAGCCCCACATCTCTGTGACTATATAGCCTACCTCATTAAGAGCTGTGACATCCCAGAGTCGTTTCTACTGCCGCATGGTGTCTTACTTTCTGACATCATGTGAAAGGCATTTAAGTATCTGGAAAAGACCCACCTGAACTATGGGCAGCCTGGCTAATTATTTTTCCTGTCCGGTGACCAATCATTGTTTGATTGGCTCAGTGCAGTAACCTCACGCTGCAGTCTAGCCTCCTGGGGTTAATTTAGATGGCGAAACTCAACATAACAATTTCCTAAATGTCATGAATTGCTCTGAAATTAATCTTATGATCTCAGCAGAATTTGATTGGTCTGTCTCTCTCATATCCTCAAGTATGCCTAGCTAGCAGATAGCATCCTTGTAAAATGACAGTGGCCCCGACCTTGGGGGACAGAACGCATTAATATATTAGAATATATTCTCCTGTTGATTCATATTGTGGTTTCTTAGGTGGTTTCTTAGGCATGTTGAAGTTGAAATGGTGCAGGAATAGTGGAGGCAGCTTCCGTTTTCTTTGTGACTTGCGGTAACTCTCTGTGGTTCTAAATCAATAGTTGTTTAGTGGTCCGAAAATTTTGGAAACATTCGCTTGCTTGACCATGCTGTAGGTCATGTAACTGTTTGTTACTGTACATACAATATGCTTTTGTGGACTTCACTGGACAGAGGTTGCTCTCCTGTTTTGAGATAAAAGAAAGGTTTGGTTGAATTTACTCCGCAACTGTGTCTTCTTATTGTTTCAGCCTTTAGGCCTATATATCACGGTCACAAGACATATGAATTAACAGGTTATAGAGCAAACAATGCAATTATTACAACACATAGGTTGTAATATGACTTTTTTGGGGGGGGCTTTCTTTTCCCCAGTGATTTTGCCCACGCACCGCTACGGCTGAATTGTGTGTCCCCACAAGATTAGTTGTCCAAGACTGTGTGTATGTGTGTCTGTGTTGTCGGTATGTGTGTGTGAGTATGTAGTGTATGTGAATGCGTATGGGTTTTGTGTGAGGTTGTATATAGTGTGTGTACTGTATATAGTCTTGTAAGTGTGCATATAGTCAGTGAAAGATAGGGTCTGTGCAGATAGTCCGGGTAACCATTGATGAACTATTTAGCAGTATTATGGCTTAGGTGTAAAAGCTGTCTCGGAGCCTGTTGGTCTGAGAGCCAATGCTCCAGTATCGTTTGCCGGACAGTAGCAGATTGAAGTATATGGCTTAGGTGGCTAGAGTCATTGGCAATTTATCAGGTCTTGGAAGATAAAATGGTCTGCAGCTTACCATGAGGTATCAAGTGAGCAAAAGCTTAGAAATGTCCTTCACACTGGAAGCAGCGCACCAGTTGTTGTTTATGAAGAGACACACTCTCCCCCTTTGGACATGCCTAAGGCCACCTTCATCCAATTGTGCTGCTAAATGGATAAACCACAGAGTCCTACATACATAGAGTCATCCAGCCATGTCTCTGCAAAGGTATATAATATTGCAGCATTTCAGTTCTCTCTGGAGACTCTTGAACGAAGCTCAACCATCTTATTCTCGAGTTATTGGATATTTGCCAATAGAATGCCATGACCATCGATATTCTCTTCTTCTCAATCTCATCAGGATGCCGGTATGTCTGCCGTGTCTACGCCTGTAGAGTTTTTGTCGACCATGAAACAAAGGAATGGGGTCTGGTGTGAACAAGGGAACAGCTGAGTTGAAGTTGGATTTGAAGTCGAGATGAGTAACTGTCAATCTGATGTCCACAAGTGCTTGGCGGTCATATGTGATAATAGTATGAACTTTCTGTACAAAAAAATAATAGCAAAAACAGTTTGGAATTTGTACGATGATGCCCTTCACTGTCGGCACCATCTTTCCATCACATGCTTTACTTATCTAGGGATGAATCTAGCAGTGGGATGACACATTGCACAGCATTGACTACATGCCAGGAGTTGCTTTACAAAGTAGGGACTGTTTCCGCGTAGTGAATGGTGTTAACTGTGTTGTAACATTATTGTCTTGCAGACTAAATCTACAGAAACATTAAGTACACACATGAACATATTAGTTGTGATAGAATAAAATAATATTGATATTAATTGGACAGAGGCTGACCTTTCCAGACCCTGTGCTACAAAAATAACAATGTATGTAACCTCAGATTTGACTCGGCATTCCTAAAGAGACAATACAGTCTTAAGCTGAAGGTAATATCAGACTGACAGGTTAAATAAGGTACACTCAACATGAGGTAAAGTACAGTTTATTTATATGCTTCCAATATTATACTACATTGAATGGCTGCAACGTTATTCTGCTGTAATGGTATGTGTGGTATGTGGCTAGAGTAACATTAGGTGCTTACCTTACTTATGTACTTATACTTAATGTAATATTCTTAGTCCACCTGATTACAACAGCGCAAAACTAATATAAAAATAGTATTGGTTCCCTTTGAGTCAGTGCAACGTACTATGGGGAGTCACACTCTCGCAACTTCGGTTGAAGGATCTAAAATCACACCTGACAAGGTCAATGAAATCCTTGCCTTGCCGGAAGCCCCGCCTTCCACAGATGAGGCTCGGATTCATTCCTTAAATTATTCCGCTCTTCACCTCATTGTGAACAGGAATGATTCACGCTTCTAAAACCAACAATTGGAACACGAGACTGTCTTACATTTCACCAACTAACCTGTCCCTTAATGGTAGAGCATGCTCACCCCCCTGGACATGTTGAAGTTTGTATGGTTCTTATACTTTTCCTAATCACAAACAATTAGTTATTCTTCTAATTGCTTGGCAATGCTATAGCAAGAAGTAAGACGGCTAACGTGACCAAAACAACAAAGGCCAACAAGCCGGGTTCAGGTTCTTGACCATGCCCCAATGAATTAAAAGAATCTCACCTTTGTTGTCTTGTATGTCTCGGGTCGGTGGATGCTCAGGCTGTCCTCACTCGAATCAGACTAGGAGACGGCAGGTACTGTACCCCTATTAGTCTGCGGTGCAGGGTTTCTTGACGTTTGTGTAGCATTCTTTAGGGGGTTGGGTGTTTCCAAAAGTGACTTCTTCTCCCGGGTGCCCGTACCTGAGTTTGAGTTGCGGGACACGGAGATGGCTTGGGTCGTTGGTCGGGTCAAATGTCTTCTGGAGTCCTGGCTCCTGTCCGCTCTGTCTCTGGTTATGGGAGGCTACTCGAAGAGAGAGGGTGACCAAGTTCTGTGGGTATCCACCTGCTGCCTGTGTCTGCCTTGGTTAAGCACCTTCTTAGAGCTGTCTGTCCTTTTTCCAGCTGGGTTACAAGGTAGTGTGACACCGGTACCTACAACTGGTAAGTATGACAACCTTCCTGATATGATTTTCCCCTGGGTCTATTTTTAATGTGTGCGGTCCAGTGCTGGGCGGCAGCCAGTTACCGGGACGCATCTTATCGCCTAAACCAAGTGAGGCTTGTTGTGACAGAATTATCTCCAAGAGGCACTGCCAATCAGGGTACATCACTGATTGCCAGAGCCCCGGAACCCAGAGTGGACAGGGCTTCAGGCAAACCTTGGTGCATAAAAACAGTTGTGTCAACCCAAAGTTACACCGTGTCAAAAGTGTTGCTTCTCCCATATGTGGGTTCAGTCAGACACATGGTGGTCAAGAGTGGTGGAAAGGGAAAAAAGAACCAATCTCTCAGCCCTGTTACACACATGCTGGTGTAAAATACTCAGGCTTCATAGAAAACGTTTCTGGGGCTCGAGTTAGACTCACTTGCGAATCAAGCTTTTCTATCACCATAGGGGGCGTTCAGGTTCTGGCTCTGATTTGCCCAATTTTGGCCGGGTCATGCAGTGAGTTTTTTCGCCAGTGCCTATGATGACTTCTGTGATAGATGCCGTTCCTTTGGGGCTATTGTTGTTGCAGTCTTTCCGGCAATGAGTGCTAGTCGCTCACCTATAAACCGGTTGTTTCAGGGGTCCCCGCCAGGCCTACGGGTCCTGGCCCAGGGGTGGGACCCTCTGTTATTGTCAATGGGCTCCCATGGTTTCAGTTGTACCCAGAATGGTGATCACGACAGACGCATCCCCTGGAGTGTGGGGTGCACTGTACAATGGCAGCTCAATTGTGTACCCTAGTGAAAGTAAACCCAGCAGAGGACACAGGGGTTGTTTATTCTAAAAAACTTTCTCTGTCAGTGGAAACAACATCCATTGGAAAGTTATTTTAATAATGTTTAAAGTTGAAAAACTCCACAACGTGGCCTGAGAGTAACTGGATGTAACTAGCACCAACACCCGATTACAAATCTGCATGACAGTCTAAGTTGATCATCCTGACCAAATATTACCAAGTGAACTGTTATACATTGCAAAGGATGCATAATATGCTATTATATTGTCAAAAGCTGCATTAAGAATAATATTGTATTTACCTATACATTTCACAAAAAGCCACGATGGGACTCCAAACATTCTCAGGGGGCCTGGCTGCAACCAATTAGTCTTACTGTGCATGAGCTATCCCAGCACATCTTGCATGCATTATTTAGTTTGTGTGACAGTGCCATCTAGTGGAAATAAACAAATACAGCTATGTGCTTTGATCACCTGGCTACATATGGACAATTGCGTGGAGCACACTGCATATCAATTACCTGGAACTCCTAACATTGCATCTGGTGCTCAGGAGCTTCTTCCCGCCTTCATCAGGCCGGGTTGTGCTGGTCAGAACCGGCAATATTTATGACTGTGGTAGCATACATCAACAGACTGTGAGGGACTCTCTACTAACCTTGGTCCTCCCACACTGGCTTTGGGTGACAGATGTCCCCGGATGCCTTAACTCGGGTGCAGATCTTCTATCCAGTTGGGGCCCTCTCTCTTAGGATTGGTGGGTACACCACTGGGTGGTCATGTTCAGCAGAGCTGATATAGATCTTTAAGCATCGCGAGGAAGCACGCTTTGTTGTCTGTTTCTCTCTGCGAAGGACTTGAGTGCTTCATTGGGAACAGACGCAGAGTTGGTTCCGCGCACATGACAAGGGTGCACCTAGAGGGCTTGTTGTTGATTCATGTGGCTCCCTGTCCAAAGAAATCTCTGTTTGCGGAGATCAGTCACCTTTTAGGCAGAGACCCATGGCAACTTCTGATGCGCAGGGCAGGGACCTGTTTTCCCAGACACACAGGCATGTTTGACATGGAAAGCCAGGGATTTGGTTCCTATGGGTCTGGCCCCTGAGAGGGCCGTATCTGATGGCTAAAGGGTTACCTTCTAACGTTGTTGCTACTATTCAGTCTGCATGGGCACCTTCTACAGGGGGTTTGTATGCACATAAAGTGGCAGGCGTTTGAGTTCTGATGCCAAGATAAAGGGCTGATTCCTTTTCAGTGCTCTGTGAGGGACATCGTTATGTTCCCTACAGGAGCTTTTTGAGTACTGGCAAGCATTCTCCACTTTAAATAAGTGTACATGGTAGCTATTTCAGCATGTCATGCGGGAATTGATGGCGCCACTCCAGGGGCTTATCCCTTGGTGGTGCGGTCCATAAAAGTGTGTGCGCTGGCAAAGACTGGTCGCTGAACCTAATTGTGCCCACTTGGGATTTAGCTTTGGTTTAGGTGCTCTGTGTGAGGCCCCTTTCAACCACTGGAAGCTGTGGATCTGAGTATCCTCTCCTACAAGACCTCCCTGCTCATGGTGTTGGCCTTGGAAATGCATGTTGGGGGACCTCCAGACATTATCCATATACCCTTCCTGTACTCAGTTCGCCCCGGGCGACTGTAAGGTGACGTTGCGTTCAAATGCATCCTTCGTTCTGAAAGTCATGTGTCACGCCCTGACCTTAGAGAGCTTTTTATGTCTCTATTTTAGTTTGATCAGGGTGTGATTTGGGTGGGCATTCTATGTTCTTTTTTCTATGTTTTTGTATTTCTTTGTTTTGGCCGGTATGGTTCTCAATCAGGGACAGCTGTCTGTCGTTGTCTCTGATTGGGAACCATACTTAGGTAGCTTTTTCCCACATGGTTTTTGTGGGTAGTTGTTTTCTGTTTAGTGTTTTGCACCTGACAGGACTGTTTCGGTTTCGTTTATTCACTTTGTCATTTTTGCTTCAGTGTTCTGTTTAATAAAAAGTCATGAACACTTACCATGTTGCGCTTTGGTCCGATTCCTCCTCTTCAGAAGATGACACCCGTTACATCATGGCTATGTCCTACAGGTCTTTAGCTGTGAGCTATTTCTCCCTTTCCTCCTTTTTTGCTTCTGAAGACCTTCTGTGACCCGTTTGTCTGTTCTGCTAATCCAGCTCGCTGTAGGGTGCACTCTATGCAGTGTCTCTCCCGCTAGATTGTGGAGGATCATCCTGGCATATAGCAGCAAGCTGCAAGTGTTACCAAGCGGTGTATACGCCCACTCTACCAGGGGTCTGGCAGAGTCTTAGACGTTATTTAAAGGGTTGACTATAGGAGATATTTGTGCTGTGGAGAGTTGGGAATCACCACACACTTTTGAGAAGTTTTATCGCTTGGATGTCACTGCTCCCAGTGTGCTTACAGTTGGGACAGGAGAAAGTGAATAGGAAGCACGCCGTTTGCGCAATATCCAGGGGTCAGGTCTGGGTGGTCTTCCATGTGTGTTTCATTTAGTATCCTTTTGGGTCGGCTTGGTACATGATTTTATTTCCCCATAGTATGTTGTACTGAAGTTCACTGACTGAAAGGGAATGCAATGTTATGACTATAACTACTGTTCACTGAAGGAGGTAAACGAGGTACCCCACCTGTTTGGACCCACACCGCCCGTTCCTGTGCTCGGTGAAGAGCGGAATTAAATTGTTTTTGAATTTAAGGAATTAATCTGAGCCTCAAGCTTATCACTTGTGGAAGGCGGGACTTCCAGTAAATCTTTCAACAGAAGTCGCAAGAGTGTGACTCCCCATAGTGTGTTGTACCTCGTTTCCCTCCTTCAGGGAACAGTAGATATAGTCATAATGTTACGTTATACTCTATGGCTGTAGGAACATTGTAATATTATATATAATATATAATACCCACTCCACACCAACTTGAAACTCTTCTACAAAAGTAAAAAATGTGTTACTACTTTCAAAATGATGTCCTGCTGATGGACAGCCTATACTGTACATCTCATGATCATATACATATACATGTGTGTGTTGTTAACAGTTAGAATTTGTGACAGTAAGTAGTATTCCACTGCTGGAACCAATTTCCCTTCATCCTTGAAAACAACCACTTTCGGTTTCTGCGTTCGCAGTTTATAGGCTGCATTCAATTGAGTCCCTCTTGCAAATCACATGGAGGAAGATGAATTGATTGTGAAGACAGGGAAGACAAGAGAAGGTCATGGAAGCGAAAGAATAGAGGGAGCCTTTCCTCTATTAGAGCCCGGCCTAGAGTAACTCAGCTAGCCAAATGGGACAGCTCATTAAGTCACATCAGCCCCTGGCTCCTGCTTATGAGGAAAGTGCCTGACCCACCAACTGTTCCAACTTGCTTCTGTTCTGTTTGTTGTTATGCAGCATTGGAGGAAGTGGATATAATGAATGCTTTTTCAGAATGATGCTGGTGGTGGAGGAGCGAAAACATATACTGTTATTCTATTGTTGTGGGAAAGGGTTGACATGGACTACTGTGCAAGGTTTTCTTTTGTTTTCCAACCTTCTATTTGCTTAGATATTAACATATGACAAATGAGAGCATTGTAATGTGACAAAATATTTGCTATATATTCATTTATTTTTTCAAAATAATCCTAGGCAAAGGTTTGCTAAAAGCATACATTTTCAGGGCAACCTGAAACACATCTGTCAATAAGCTTAGTGCTAGTGGAGTGGAACGGTGACGAGGGCAGACAGACAACAACCTGCCACTCTGGATAAGTGTCACTCTGTTGCTCTGGACGAGATGAGGCAAGCAGCCAGTGCCAAAATTACCCATCAGCATAAAAATAACACTTTTCTTCCTGTACTCTTGTTCATGATGAGCTTCACTATTCCCCAGTTTTGACCTGAAAGTAGAGGTCTTATAGAAAATAGGCTACATAACCCCATATTTCCCTACAGATGTTGAGTATTTGAATTGAGATCACTAGTATCAGCGCTGAGAATAATTTTATACTTAAGCAATAAGGCACCTCAGTGGTTTGTGGTATATGGCCAAAATACCACGGCTGAGTGCTGAGGTGCCTTCTTGCTATTATAAACTTGTTACCAATGTAATTAGAACAGTAAAAATGAATGTTTTGTCATACCAGTGTTATACGGTCTGTTAAAAACTGGTGGTTCGAGCCCTGAATGCTGATTGTCTGAAGCTGTGGTATATCAGACCGTATACCACGGGAGAGACAAAACATGTATTTTTTTACTCTAATTACCTCGGTAACCATATACCACACCCCCTCGGGCATTATTGCTAAATATACCACAACTTTCAGCCAAGCAGCATTCAGGGCTTGAACCCCCCATTTTATAATAACACAATATTGACCTACAGTACACTTCAGTATAATACCATATCTAGGGGCCTTAGTCTCACAATTCTCAAGGAATGTCTTGGTCTTGATACTTGTTTTTCTTTGGGGGATTCACCTTGGATCTAAAGAGCTTAAGGTGCTCCAGTATATTAGTGTCTGCTCTACCACCCGAGGGCAGTGTTGCGCAATATGCCTACATCATATTTCCTTTATGGCTTCACCAAGCCCAAAGCATACTACAGCAGGGCCTAGTCTAATTGTCTCTAGATTACCATACACTATTGATTTAATAGAAAAATAGATATTTTGAAAATGTCTTAATTTCAACCCCTTCTTGGCAATGGCTTAATTTGTAACAGAAATTAAACTGTTGCTTGAAGCCTAGATTGCTTAAGTAGGTGTGTTAGCTCACATGATCCATTAGCAGTGAAGGCCTAGGGGAAGACAAAGACAGAGGATGATGTCATATTTTTTAAGTAGAGTGCTGCATAGAATTAGGAATTAGAATACTTAATTTAATATGATCTCTATAGCTGTGGGAATCTGTTCTCTGAGGTGTGGCACTGGGACTTTCAAGTGGCATGGATAATTTTTCAATACCAGTATTATATTGTATCTGGTCAATTGAACTCATCTGTTGTACAGTATACAAATTAAACAAAGCAATATGGCCCCATTGCCATATTTTGGCCATCCAGAATGTCAATAATGTGAACAATATAACCAATCTCCTCCAATGTCTGTACATTTACCAAGAGTTGACTATATTAACCCCTGGATCATGTTGCAATGTATTCGTTTTTTACCCTCATAACTTTAGTAATGTGTTTTGTACAAAGCAGTAGAAATCTCTGCCACTAATGTTCACTTGTCCTCCTGCAGACATCAGAGAACCATTTGTTAGGAGGCTCAGTGTTGGGTCGTTACGGACTATTCCCACCAACTTTATCAAGGGTCCTGATCATTGCCCCCCTGCCCATTCACTAAAGTCTCATTCATCTCTCTCCAACAGACCTATTACTGTTTTCATTCAGACTATGAGGGGGGCCATGGATGTTTTCATCTCCAATGGCTTTGATAAATTACTTTATTCAGCACGAACATTTGGGAAAGTACATTAAGTCGATAAGCTACAGTACCCTCTACAGGATGGGTGGGTCCCCCATGGGACGGTTGAGCTAATGTATGCTAATGCGATTAGCATGGGGTTGTAAGTAACAAGAACATTTCCCAGGACATAGACATATCTGATATTGGCAGAAAGCTTACATTCGTGTTACTCTAACTGCACTGTCCAATTTACAGTAGCTATTATAGTGAAATAATAACATACTATTGTTTGAGGAGAGTGCACAGTTATGAACTTTTAAAAAGTTATTAATAAACAAATTGGGCACATTTGGGCAGTCTTGATACAACATTTTGAACAGAAATACAATGGATCAGTCTCAAACGTTGCACATACACTGCTGCCATCCAGTGGCCAAAATCGAAATTGCGCCTGGGCTGGAATAATACATTACGGCCTTTCTCTTGCATTTCAAAGATGATGGTCAAAAAAAAAAAAAAAAAACTTCTGTTTTTTTCTTTGTATAATCTTTTAGCAAATCTAATGTGTTATATTATCCTAGATTCATTTCACATTTCCACAAACTTCAAAGTGTTTCCTTTCAAATGGTATCAATAATATGCATATCTTTGCTTCAGGTCCTGAGCTACAGGCAGTTAGATTTGGGTATGTCATTTCAGGTGAAAATTGAAAAAAAGAGGTGTATCCTTTTATTTACTGACCCGTATGTTATTTAGATGTCATATGCACACATACAAAAAATATTTTCCAGGTGCTGTGTTAAACAGGTCACAGAAAATAGAGTTAACCAGCGCAATGTTGGTATGGTTCAAAATCTTGAATTTTCATCAGAATATTTGACCCAACAAGGGTCTTCATCAAAAAACCTTGTTCTAATTTTTTAAAGTCCCTTAGGAACATACAGAGTGTGTAGTGTTATTCTATTCACCTTGAACTGATCATGAGATGCAATATATTATACTGTTGCTCATCCCTTTATTTCTCATTTGATTTCCAGTTCAGTTGAACAGAACCACCTATGACATTTCCATGGAAACTGAGGATGAGATCAGGTGACAGGAAGTAGCCCCAGACAGTGCAGGAGATGTCACGGTCCCTGGCTGCCCTTGGGTGCCTCTCGTGAGACCGACAGGGGAAGAGAAAGGAATTGCTGCAACGTGACCGGAGGCCCTAACAGACCAGGTGTGACCCCTAAATACATCAGTACGCACCTAGACTTTTCCACTAGGCTTGTGAATAAAGGCTGTGTGGAAAGGCAGCCACTTCCTCTGGGAGTGATGGCTGCTCACAGTACATCCTGTTTGTCACTGGACAGGAACATTAATTTGATGAGTCAACAGTTTAAAATGTAACGGGTTCTGTAAAGATGCAATTACGTATGTGCGTGTTTTGATGTATATTTGCATCAGAGGGACGTCTAGTTCAGAAACATAGTGTAAAAGTAGAGGTAATAGACATAATTGGTTTATCTGCAAATATTCTCCTACCTAGATTTAGGACGGTATACGAACACGACTCATGACACTTAACCATCATTACAATGCAAGCGTCTAACTGAATTGGTACGTAGCCTATTCACTCTAAGTGAAAACAAGCTCTGTGATTACCCTATCTGCCTACAGGAGAATACAGTCATTTACCAGCACATCCCTTAATCAACAGCAGAGTCAGTTGAGGGAACCAAAGATGAGTAGAGTGAGAATGTAATTTGTGATTTTTTTCATCGGTGTCACTACACACCATTTATCGTTCCACAGATCTAGGAATGCAGGGGTAGCTTTGTCTCTGGATCTACCCAGAAAGCCCAATATATTTTATTTATATTTATATCTCTAAGGTCTCCAGAGGCGTGTCTGTGTTCTGTCCCTAGTTTAACGTGACAACAGAGCAGATACGGAGCCACATAACACGCATACTTCCCGTTGGAAATCTAGAAGGTAGATCTCTGCTCAAATTATCAGGCGGTTTCCCCCCTGCCAGAGATCTTTGTCAGGGACTAATTCACATGGCAAATGGTTTTGACAGTTGATTTCAGTGTGCAAAATATCCACTAATCCAAGCAGACGTGAAACAACATACAGCACCACATCGAAGTTTGCGAAGCAGCAATGGGAGAGACGATGCATAACAACTCATTTGTATGCCACTTAGAAATACTAATTCCTTGTAGCATGGGTAAATTCCATCATCTGTGGACAAAGAACTGCCTTTCTGATTCCCAATGTTATTTGATGACCAGTTTAAAGTTATCTACAGTCTTCCTTAGAAACAGATCTCACACTAGTTGGAACGAGAGATTAAGATAAACTACGCTGTTGGTGTGGCCAATAAAGTAGTAAAATGTTTTGTACAGTAGATATGACTTCAAGCTTGAACTATACTATATGTCCAAATGAGATTAAGTGTGTAGGTCTTGCAACTGTACGATAATACATTAGCACTAGTGGCGGTTGGTGCCGTTTAAGATGAGGGAGGATGATTAAAAACAATTATGAGCATGTTCGTATTTCTATTTCAGCATATTGGATGACTGTCATTCATATTCCATTCACCCACCTTAATGTAACATAGCTAGGTTCAGGCTCTTGCAAGATACTCAAATGTTCTCTGTACCCATTATCAGGTTGCTACAACCTAGGTCGTGAGAATTTTGAGTAATCAAGGTGACAGACAGTGACACATTCAACACATGCACACTCTTGCCTGCATCTAGCTGTTCTAGGGTGTAGTAAATTAGTCCAACAGTTGCAAATGAGCGTTTCTATTGAACAAATTCAGGTAGCCTATATTTATCCCCGTTCCGTTCTATTTGCTTCTGTTTAAGAAACGTTTTTCAACGGAATCGGCGGAACGAATACACCACTGATGTCACACAGAAACAGTTCGCTTTCATAGCAGCCACATACGTACAGCATGATCCCTTTGATCGTTGTATATTTAATTATTTCTCGCAACTATTTACAAGCTCTTTTCCACTAACCTTTCCTTCAAATATAGCTCTCTCTCTATCGCTCTCTCTCTCTCTCTCTTGCTTCTCCTTAAATTTGGAAGAAATGTATTTGTTCAAAACTGTTCAACGATTGTCTTTCTCTCTGAGTCAACTACTCACCACATTTTATGCACTGCAGTGCTAGCTCGCTGTAGCTTTCAGTACTAGATTCATTCTCTGATCCTTTGATTGGGTGGACAACATGTCAGTTCATGCTGCAAGAGCTCTGATAGGTTGGAGGACATCCTCCGGAAGTTGTCATAATTACTGTGTTATTTTATAGAAGGTGGTGAGAACCAGAGCCTCCTAGGTTTTGTGTTGAAGTCAAAGTACCCAGAGGAGGAAAGTACCCGACAGAGTGCTGCTGAAGCTACTGTAGACCTTTATTGCAAAACCGTGTGTTTTACTCAATTATTTGGTGACATGTGAATATACAGTGCCTTCGGAAAGTTTTCAGACCCCTTGACATTTTTCCACATTTTGTTACCTAGCAGCCTTGTTCTAAAATGAATTAAATAAAAATCCTCAGCAATCTACACAAAATACCCCATAATGATAAAGCAAAAACAGGTTTTTATACATGTTTACAAATTTATAAAAAATTAAAAACAGAAATATCTCATTTACATAAGTATTCAGACCTTTTTGTAACGGCGTTCTTCGTTTGTTGAAGGAGAGTCGGACCGAAATGCAGCGTGTTGGTTACTCATGACTTTAATGAATGAAATGCGGTACATGAAATAACTCAGAAATACAAAACAACAAACAGAACGTGAAACCTAAATACAGATGTGCACAGGAGGCCTGGTGCGTGAGGCTGGCACCAACTTCACCAGCCGACTAACACGCACCTCAGGTTGAATATAGAGCGCTAACTCAGGTGCTATCAAATCCCCGACACGATCCGTCGGACGAAAATTGTATCTATAGCACCAAGCTAGCAACTCCCTCATTACTCTCCACTCCACTTTCCCCATTAACTCCTTCACAGTCTCTGCTTCGCTCACCTCTAACACTGGCTCTGGTCTCCTCCTTGGCTCCTCACGATAAACAAGGAGAGTTGGCTCAGGTCTATCTCCTGACTCAGCCATACTCTCCCTGAGCCCCCCCCAATACATTTTTTGGGGTGACTTTCGGGTTTCGGTCTGCGCCGCCGTGTTTTCCTTTTTGACTCCATTCGCCTATAGTCCTCTTCGCATTGCTGCAGCGAATCCCAGGCGGGCTCCTGCACTCTCTCTGGGTCGGCCGCCCCCCTGTCGATTTCCTCCCACGTCGAATACTCCATGCTTCTGCTGTCCATAACGTCGTCCTTTAGCTCCTGCCAGTTTACACGCTGCTCGGTCCATGAGTGGTGGGTGTTTCTGTAACGGCGTTCTTCGTTTGTTGAAGGAGAGTCGGACCGAAATGCAGCGTGTTGGTTACTCATGACTTTAATGAATGAAATGCGGTACATGAAATAACTCAGAAATACAAAACAACAAACAGAACGTGAAACCTAAATACAGCCTATCTAGTGAACTACACAGAGACAGGAACAAACACCCACGAAATACAAAGCGAAACTGAGGCTG
Organism: Oncorhynchus nerka; assembly: GCF_034236695.1. Lineage (NCBI taxonomy): Eukaryota > Metazoa > Chordata > Actinopteri > Salmoniformes > Salmonidae > Oncorhynchus > Oncorhynchus nerka. The sequence continues at coordinate 22,345,589 of NC_088424.1, read as the reverse complement.
CCTAAATACGGTTCCCAATCCAAGACAACAAGAATCACCTGACTGATTGGGAATCGCCTCAGGCAGCCAATCCTTTACCACACCCCTAATCAGCCGCGATCCCAAATATTACAAACCCCAATACGACAACAACATATAAACCCATGTCACACCCTGGCCTACCCAAACATATAACGAAAACACAAAATATATTGACCAAGGCGTGACACTTTTGCTATGGGACTCGAAATTGAGCTCAGGTGCACCCTGTTTCCATTGATCATCCTTGAGATGTTTCTACAGCTTTATTGGAGTCCACCTGTGGACATAATTTGTAAAAGCACACTGTCTATGTAAGGTCCTGTCTATGTAAGGTTCCACAGTTGACAGTGCATGTCAAAGCAAAAAGGAAACCTTAAGGTCAAAGGAATTGTTCATAGAGGTCCGAGACAGGATTGTGTCAAGGCACAGATCTGGGGAAGTGTACCAAAACATTTCTGCAGCATTGAAGGTCCCCAAGAACACAGTGGCCTCTTCCAAGAACACAGTTTGGACCCTTCCTAGATCTGGCCATCTGGCCAAACTGAGCAATCGGGAGAGAAGGGCCTTGGTCAGGGATGTGACCAAGAACCTGATGTTCACCCTGACAGAGCTCCAGAGTTCCTCTGTGGAGATGGAGAACCTTCCAGAGGGACAACCATCTCTGCAGCATTCCATCAATCAGGCCTTTATGGTACAGAGGTATGGAAGCCACTCCTCAATAAACAGCACATGACAGCCTGATTAGAGTTTGCCAAAAGGCACCTAAAGACACCAAAGTATAACCAAGATTGAACGTCTGGAGGAAACCTGGCACCATCCCTACGGGGAAGCATGGTGGTGGCAGCATCATGCTGGGGGATGTTTTTCTGCGGCAGGGACTGTTAGAAATGTCAGGATCGAGGGAAAGATGAACGGAGCAAAGTATAGAGAGATCCTTGATGAAAACCTGCTCCAGAGTGCTCAGGACCTCAGACTGTGGCGAAGGTTCACCTTCCAACAGGACAAGGACCCTAAGCACACAGCCAAGACATCGCAGGGGTGACTTCGGCACAAGTCTCTGAATGTCCTTGAGTGGCCCAGCCAGAGCCCGGATTTGAACCCGATCGAACATCTCTGGAGAGACCTGAAAATAACTGTGCAGCAACGCTCCCCTTCCAACCTGACAGAGCTTGAGAGGATCTTCAGAAAAGAATGGGAAAAACTCCCCAAATACAGGTATGCCAAGCTTGTAGAGTCATATCCAAGAAGACTCTGTGCTGTATTTGCAACCAAAGTACTGAGTAAAGGGTCTGAATACTTTGTCATTATGGTGTATTGTGTGTAGAGTGATGAGAAGAAACAAATGATTTAAACAATTTTAGAATAAAGCTGTAATGTAACAAAATGTGAAAAAAGTAAATGGGTCTGAATACTTTCGAGGGCACTGTGTTTAGTATAGTTTCATTTGAAAAGGTTAACTTTTTAATGTTTCACTATTTTATTTTTATGAAATTCACTGAGGAGGATGGTCCTCCCCTTCATCCTTGAGGAGCCTCCGCTGATCAGCACTCCAGAAAAGAGAGCATAATGTTGGCCTCAATACTGGCATGTGAAGGTGGGTTCATTTTATGAATTATATAACAACAACAAAAATAAAACTTGCCTTAATTTCTTACTAGTACGAAGGGAAAGCAACCATTAAGCAGAGAATAAAGCATTTTTCAACAGTCCTAATGAACATTTTACTGACTAGGATATTGCCTTTGATGTTGCTTTACCACATTAATATACAGTAATCTATGAATGTCTCCCTTGCTCATATATTTTCAAAGGCTATGGTATTGTGCCAGCATAAAATACAGACGTAGGATCTTAATTTGAGACAGTTTGCTACAGCAAGAATATAATCCTGCAGCAACAGGAAATGTGAATTATTATGTGGATTATAACTAGGGACAGATTGAAATGTACTGGGGGAAGGGGTGGTCCAAAATAGGGAGTGTTGTCAAACTGTTTTTTTTTTGCTTTGGGGAGGGTTGTGTGTTTTTTTGGGGGGCACAGGGGAGGGTAGTGCATTTATTTCCCTGGTTTACATTCGCTCTTCTGCTTGTATTTTCCTATAAACAATGGCTTGACTTACTTTTGATATTACCCTAATAAAGTTTAGAAATGTTTGGTATGGTGTGGCTATTATTAAGCTTTAGCTCCTGCAGGCCTATGATATGAAGGCAGTTTGACTCTGACAGTTGAACTTGAGGTGAGGAAGACTTACCAGAGATAAGGCCTACCAGAGATAGTCTTATAATCTAACAATATAATGCTTATCTTTATACAAAATATTTGGATTGAAAATTCATGACTTTCCCTCCTTCTGTAAGTCTATATCTGTATATCAGACGCAGTAGCCGCCTGACATAGGGCGGCAAAACAACTTGCCCAGTGTCGTCCGGGTTAGGGTTTGGCCAGGGTAGGCCGTCATTGTAAATAAGAATTCCAGAGAGACATGGTACCCTTCCTGCAGGCTCATCCTGACATGACCCTCCAGCATGACAATGCCACCAGCCATACTGCTCGTTCTGTGCATGATTTCCTCCTGCAAGACAGGAATGTCAGTGTTCTGTCATGGCCAGCAAAGAGCCCGGATCTCAATCCCATTGAGCACGTCTGGGACCTGTTGGATCGGAGGGTAAGGGCTAGGGCCATTCCCCCCAGAAATGTCCAGGAACTTACAGGTGCCTTGGTGGAAGAGTGGGGTAACATCTCACAGCAACAACTGGCAAATCTGGTGCAGTCCACGAGGAGGAGATGCACTGCAGTACTTAATGCAGCTGGTGGCCACACCAGATACTGACTGTTACTTTTGATTCTGTTAGTCACATATCTGTGGAACTTGTCCAGTTTATGTCTCAGTTGTTGATTCTTGTTATGTTCATACAAATATTTACACGTTAAGTTTGCTGAAAATGAACACAGTTGACAGTGAGAGGACGTTTATTATTTTGCTGAGTTTATATATTCACAGTCTGGACTCCGACATTCCTCGTCCTTATATGTATATATTTCTTAACTACATTATTTTACTTTTAGATTTGTGTATATTGTTGTGAATTGTTATATAGTACTGCACTGTTGGATCTAGGAACACAAGCATTTCGCTATACCCACATTAACTTCTGCTAAACAAAATTTGATTTAGATTTGATTGAGACCCTGGTGAGGACGACTATCATGCAGATGAGCTTCCCTAAGATGTTTTCTGACAGTTTGTGTGCAATTTCTTCGGTTGTGCAAACCCAGTTTCATCAGCTGTCGTGGTGTCTGGTCTCAGATGATCCCGCAGGTGAAGAAGCCGGATGTGGAGGTCCTGGGCTGGCATGGTTACCTGTGGTCTGTGGATGTGGAGGTCCTGGGCTGGTGTGGTTACCTGTGGTCTGTGGATGTGGAGGTCCTGGGCTGGTGTGGTTACCTGTGGTCTGTGGATGTGGAGGTCCTGGGCTGGCATGGTTACACGTGGTGTGTGGTTTTGAGGCTGGTTGGACGTACTGCCAAATTCTCTAAAACGATGTTGGAGGCGACTTATGGAAGACAAATGAACATTCAATTCTCTGGCAAAAGCTCTGGAGGACATTCCTGCAATCAGCAGGTTTACCAACCTAAGTTTACAAACACTTAGGTTGGATTCATTAAAACATGTTTTTCAACCACTCCACAATTTTCTTGTTAACAAACTATAGTTTTGTCTACTTTGTGCATGACACAAGTAATATTTCCAACAATTATTTACAGACAGATTATTTCACTTATAATTCACTGTATCACAATTCCAGTGGGTCAGAAGTTTACATACACTAAGCTACTGTGCCTTTAAACAGCTTGGAAAATTCCAGAAAATGATGTCATGGCTTTAGAAGCTTCTGATTGACATCAATTTGAGGTGTACCTGTGGATGTATTTCAAGGCCTACCTTCCAACTCAGTGCCTCTTTGCTTGACACCATGGGAAAATTAAAATAGATAGCAACTATTAATCTACAATGTAGAAAATAGTATAAATAAAGAAAAACCCTTGAATGAGTGGGTGTCCAAACTTTTGACTGGTACTGTATATATTTATTAAAATATGAATTTCATACAGTGGAAACTTAAGACTATAGGCCTTTGCATGCAATGCCCTGATACCTTTAGTGCTCAAATCTCTGACAACTGAACTGTGAAGTTAACAATTATTGTTTTGGGAAAATAGCCCAAAAAACTATAAAATGATGCTTTTTGTTATACATTGCTCCTGAGTGGGGCAGTGGTCTAAGTAACTGCATCTCAGTGCTAGAGGTGTCACTACAAACCCTTGTTTGTTTCCAGGCTGTATCACAACTGGCTGTGATTGGGAGTCCCATAGGCCGGTGAACATTTGGCTCAGTGTTTTCCGGGGTAGGCTGTCATTGTCAATAATATTTTGTTAAATAAAAACATCGAAACACATGGAATAGTTGTTTTGTAATTTGTTATAGGCTGTTTTTAAGGACACGTAAATGTGGCTAATTTGGCCAACATCCCTTGTTTTTTGATGCAGCCGCTGCGCAAGGTTGGATCTGAATGCAAATGGGTGTCCATTACATTTGTCAAATGTGCGGAAAATTTATATTTTCCGCGTCATTTTTAGAATATTCACATTAAAATCTTTCACCAATTGGATGGAAGCCTAGCTATAGACAGCCTAAAAACTCTGGCAAGTGGGCTAGTCCAGTGTCACTTTGATTATGCCTGCACATCATGGTTCACCAGCAGCCCAAACATCTAAAGAATAAGATACCAGCCAAACAAACTTGTAAGAGTTATACTTAAACTCCCCCCTCCTACTCATCTGGAGGTTGAGCATTTTATTTGTAACGTGTCTGTATCTACTGTATGTAAATGTATTTATGTCAAAAATAGGGACCACAATGTAAATAAGTCCCGACTTTAATGTGCAATCCCAGTCACTTTAAAAAAAACGTTGTGTGTACTGTATATGTCAATCAATCAATACAAACTGTGCAGAGGCCAATTGGTGATGGAAAGAGATCTGTTACAAAACACCAACAAGTTTAATGACATTGGGAGTTTGTCATGCCAAGCCTTCGATATTGGGTAAGCCTAAAAGGTAGGGAGGGGTGTCTTTTCTGTTTGCCGAGATTGACATAGTCTATTTATTGTGGTGTTGAAAACGCAAACCATGATATTAAAGTGCCCAAAGTCGGTATGCTTTGTTTAATGGTTGTGCAGTGCACCGGCACAGAAATATGTTGGTGGAAAATTCATTGCATATACTGTATTTTATATCATTATAAATGTGGCATCAATATGTTGAAAATCAATTTTTCCTATGATCATTGTCTGTACCTGGCTCTGAACGCAATGTAATGAAACAGGTAGGGAGGGTGAGCCCGTCTGTAGTGGTCAGTGAACCCTCAACCTTCTGGTCCGTAGCCATGCGTGGCATCGACTGTGCCACAACAGCAAGTTGATGTCCACGTTTATAAATACAGTTATTGTTATTTATGGTCATAAACATTATTTTTGTTTATTCTATGAGGGGGGAGTGTGTTCCGTTTATTTTACAGTACAATGGGAGGGTCATGTGACAATATTTTTTATGTTGGGTAGGGGGGTGTTTTTTTTATGACACCTTGAGTTGGACCAGCTGATATATTGTTCGTAAGGGAAAATCAAGTCTAACATTTCAATCCTCAAATACACTAGAAGTTTAACATTTTCTGCATTGCAGGAAAGTTATCCTGCAACAGAGTGATACAATTAAGATCCTACATCTGTATGTAAACATCATAACGCCAATAAGTATCTAAACTTCAGAATTTCCATTAGTACAAAATTATTATTATTTGATATGTTTTCACAAATGTCATTACATTTCTTATTCATTCATACATAAGGATGATGAGTGATTACGTTTTGGGACAATAACAAGACAACCTTATATTCTCAAATGAATCTCTACATCTGTAAAGGCAAGCCATTATCCTCAGTATGCACTGTAAATACATGTACTACAGAGGCATCATCTCCTAAAGCCAAATAGATATGGCTTGGATAAGGATAACCATCAATCAAAAACATCCAGCGTTGTGGTAAACTGCTTACTGTGCCAGCCGGCTTGGCATTTAAATTAATGCCATAGATTGATATTGATATAAATTAATGAACCATTTTTGTGGGAACAAACAGTTAGGGAGGGATCAGATGGATTAACGACATAGATAAAGGACTGACAGAATAAATGTGATTGAAATGAGTATGGATCTCATGGAGCTCATTTCAGAGGTTACTTATACATCCTTAAATCATCCATAAGTACCGGCAGCACCTTGTGCCCCTATTACTGGCCTGTAGTAGAGCAGATAGCATTACTGGCTTGGAAAGCAGATATTACTGGCCTGTAGAGCAGATTTGATCCAGCTTTATCATCTGCATCAGCAAATCTGCCTTGATGTTTCATGGTTTTTGGTAGCTAGATTGTTTTTGACATCCATAGCATTTTTTTGTACCTTTTGATTACCTTATAACACATTGATCTACAGTTTCTTCTGTTATTAAACTTACATCTCATACAAATTATTACTTGCTCTGTACTTTGCTGCTAGCTAATCTTTTCTGCATTTGTATCCAATGTTAAAAGTTTATTTGAATCTTCAGTGTCCCCAGATCCACAAAAGGTTCTACAGCTGCACCGCCGAGAGCATCCTGACCGGTTGCATCACCGCCTGGTATGGCAACTGTTCCGCATCTGACCATAAGGCGCTACAGATCGTAGTACAAATTACCTCAACTAACCTGTACCCCCGCACACTGACTCGGTACCGGTGCCCCCTGTATATAGCCTTGTTATTATTATTCTTATAGTGTTAACTCTTCTTGAACTGCGCTATTGGTCAAGGGCTTGTTAGTAAGCATTTCACAGTAAAGTCTGCACTTGTTTTATTCGGTGCTTGTGACAAATAAAGTGTGACTTGATTTGATTGATCAGTGCACCGAATTGAACTTCATATTTATCTGAGAGATATGCATTACTCATCTATGCTCACATTGAAGCAATTGGAATGAACATGTGTTTAATTACATTTCAGTGTGGATAAGTGGTTCTGACATTAGAAGTGTGTGCGTGAGTGTGTTCATGCATGGTGTGGGTGAGTTTGTTTGTGTGTGTGTGTGTCTGTGTCTGTGCGTGCATGTGTGTGGTGTGTGTGCATATGTCTCTGTTCAGTAAGTATGTGTGTATTTATCTGACAAGTAAGTATCAGATTGATCCCAATATTATGTACACCAGGAAGAAACAAGGATCAGGGTTGCTTAATATGACAACAACAAAAATCACTAAGAACTCACTAGCGTTTACAATACACAAAGATGCTATTTGCTGATTTTTTTTTTTGTCTTTGTGAAAAAAAGCTGTAACGCACACTTAATTCAACCACGGTAATACTGGCGCGTTTTGGACTTCTAACCCCTTTTAAACATTGTTTGTTTGAGCTACAGACTGCTGCAGCTACAAACTACTGCCACATTGGATTTGTCTACTTCTTCTGCATCCATTAGTCTGTATGATTAACGGAGGATGAGCTAGAGTGGTATTTGTGAGAAAACTTCTTCTCACAAAAATGTCTGTAAAGTCCAAATAGTTTAAACTACAAACTATTATAGTTATTGTTTTGCTCTATGACACTCACAATCCACACAAGAGACGTTAGGAGGTAAGGGGTTATTCTATTATACATAGAGAATCATAGAAAATCCCAGGACATAGTGTCTATAATACTGTAATAAGGCCACATAGTTTTATCAGGTTTTTGCTTGGAAAACCTTATTTTGTATTGACATTTGTTAGTATAACTCATGAATGCAGCTGTTTACGTCAAATGATTTTGTGTTCTACTTGTAGCCCTGCTTGTCCTGAAAAGAAAATGGAAAAACATTTCAATGTGAGGCTAAATATGAGGGCAGAGTAATGAATGTGGGAAGCCTGTCAAAAAAAACCACGTTCACATTTATCCTCTCAGTGGACATCACTGTTGAATTCTGGAAGTCAGTGTCAAATGTTTTTACCATCTCTCACATTTGAGCAAACGTGTTGTGGTTGAAAAGACAGTATGCCTGAGGAGTCCACTCACTCCAAATCCTACACTACTGACATTCCATTAGGGCGTCCAAGCATATGAACCTTGAGCCCGGTCCCGACTTCCCAAGGTGCTGACTTGGTGAGGCGAAAGGGCATGTAATAATGTGAAACAGTTATCCAGATTTCAGCAGTATACCCTTGATAATGACCATACCAGCAGCAAATTGTCTCTCAGTCACCATTGATCAAAAGGCATAAAGAATTGCCCGGGATCATGGTCAGTCACCAGAAACATTTTTTTTATTTTTACGATGCTCAGCTCTTCTAAATGCTGTGAAAAGAAGAAGAAAAATAGGATCATGTCTGGCTTGACTTGACATGAGAGGGAGTGAAGTAGCATTTAATAATGATGAACTCAGAAGTAGTGCTCAAAGACCAAGGATATAACACGATAATTAGCATTAGGGAGAAACATTTTTGTCTAAAATCATTGGGATAAATATACAACAGCAGTCTATGATGTTATAATATGTATATATCATGTGGGAAATGATAAGCAGCCAATGTCTCTGACCTTGAGTCAGCCAAGGGGATAATACCAATTAGACAGTATACCCATCTCTTAACCTACTGCATCAGTCTACGAAAAACAAACCAATACATGTGTTGAATAACAATTGCATACCGTAATCTGTAACATAATCCAATTCCCTTCTGGTGCGCTGGAATTCTCCTGCAGCTAATTGATTGGAGAGAGTGACACTAGGACGTGATAGATTTTCCAATAAACTCAGATTCAAGGATCTGTGAAGAGAAATTATTCAGGTTTTGAATTACAGTCATCCTCATGAGAGTTTATAATCACAATGTAATTAAGACTCTCAGTAAGAATGCTGTTCATTGACTATTGCTCAGCATTCAACACCATATTACCCTCCAAACTAATCATTAAGCTTGAGGCCCTGGGTCTGAACCCCGCAATGTGTAACTGGGTCCTGGACTTCCTGACGGGCCGCCCCCCAGGTGGTGAAGGTAGGAAACAACACCTCCACTTCGCTGATCCTCAACACTGGTGCCCCACAAGGATGCATGCTCAGCCCCCTCCTGTACTCCCTGTTCACCTACGACTGCGTGACCACACACGCCTCCAACTCAATCATCAAGTTTGCAGATGACACAACAGTGGTAGGCCTGATTACCAACAATAACTAGACATCCTACAGGGAGGAGACAAGGGCCTTGGGAGTATGGTGCCAGGAAAATAACCTCTCACCCATCATCAACAAATCATGGGAGCTGATCGTGGACTTCAGAAAACAGCAGAGGGAACACACCCTATCCACATCGACGGGACAGCAGTGAAGGTGGAAAGCTTCAAGTTCCTCGGTTTCTACACATTACTGACAAATTGAAATGGTCCACCCACCCACACAGACAGTGTGGTGAAAAAGGCGCAATAGCTTGGCACCGTCACAACATTTTACAGATGCACAATTGAGAGCATCCTATCAGGCTGTATCACCACCTGGTATGGCAACTGCACTGCCAGCGACTACAGGGCTCTCCAGAGGGTGATGCGGTCTGCCCTACTCATCACCGGGGGCAAAATACCTGCCCTCCAGGACACCTATAGTACCCGATGTCACAGGAAGGCCAAAAAGATCACCAAGGACAACAACCACCCGAGCCACTGCCTGTTCACACCAATATCATCCAGAAGGCGAGGTCAGTACAGGTGCATCACAGATGGGCCCAAGAAACTCAAAACGGGTACTATCTCAAGGCCATAAATAGCCATCACTAGCACATTAGTGTCACGCCTTTTTATTTCTCTATTTGGTTAGGTCGGGGTGTGATTTGGGTGGGCATTCTAGTTTTCCTATTTCTTTGTTTGGCCTGGTATGGTTCCCAATCAGAGGAAGATGTCTATCGTTGTCTCTGATTGGGGATCATACTTAGGCAGCCTTTTCCCCCCTTTACTTTGTGAGATCTTGATTTTGTATAGGTGCTGTGTAGCCTGCAGAACTTTACATTCGTTTTTGTATTTTGTTGTTTTTCGGTGTTCATTTTAAATAAAGTAAGATGTTCGCCTACCACGCTGCACCTTGGTCCAATCCATCTTTAAACAAACGTAACAATTGAAGGCTGCTGCCCTATATACATAGACTTGAAATCACTGCCCATTTTAATAACTGGAACACTAGACACTTTAATAATGTTTACATATTTTGCATTACTCATCTCATATGTATATACTGTATTCTATCCTATTATACAGTATCTTAGTCTATGCCGCTCTGACATTGCTCATTCAAATATTTATATATTCTTAATTCCATTCCTTTACTTTAGATTGTGTGCATTGTTAGATATTACTTGTTAGATATTACTGTACTATTGGAGCTAGAAACACAAGCATTTCACTACACCCAAATTAACATCTACTAAACATGTGACATTTTTTTTATTTGATTTGTTTATTACAAGTATTTAAAAAATTTACAAAACACCTAATTTAACTTGCAGACGTAGAGTTAGTTGTCAATGTTTTGTATGAAATTCAATAGCAATTTAGGGTGTTTACTTGGTGTTTTTTGTCAGCTTATTGAGCTACATTTCAAGATATTTGTCCTGTTTAAGCATCTTGAAAAACTCAAAACCTTTTGTTCTATTTGTCACTGGGATTTGATCAAGTGATAGTGAGAACACATGCTGTTCATGCAGCAACACAACATGAGGACTCAACAGGTGCCACTGCCAACCAGTAGTGTCAGCTATGGCCTGATGCCTAGGTTCTGTTGTTTCCAAGCCCTTCACTCTGGATAGGATAGGCTGCACATCATCCCTGATCCCCTGGATCCCAGCTCATCTTTAGATCTAGTGCCATTAGCACTGGTCTGGATGTTTGGTAATGCATCTCAAAAATGATTGTTCAGTTGTGTGTGTGTGTGTGCCTGTATGTGTGTGCGTGTGCGCGTGCGTGTGTGCATGTGCGTGTATGTGTGTGCTCATGTGCATGTGTTTGTGTGTACGTGTGCACTACAATCTTTGATAGATGGCTGGAGATGAAATTCCAAGCCCATCTTGCTCATTTCACTCACCTGGTCAGTGGCCTGTCATTTCATGCATCAGTAACTCCTTGGAGCTGTGACATTACTGTTTGTCAGTATAGGAGGTAGCAAACATATCGATGCTCTGGTCCAGCACTAGTAGACACTACTGTGCAACATATCCTTGCCTTTGGGTGAAGCTTTTTTCTTCTGGTCTTTTATCATTGGTCTCATTATAACATACAGTTCCTGTAGAACAGGTAGGTATGTCTTTATGTAACATGCTTTACCCTTTGTACCCTTTTATTCAAACATTCAATCAGCATTAACCATTACAAATTAACCATCACACAAAGTGCATAATTGAAACTACCTTAATCAGATGTCTGATTGCCTCCGTAATAACCACTTTGGCCATGTCTCACTGTCTTAGTGTCGCTCGTTGACATGGCTGCAGAGAACATCTGCCTAATTGTTTTGTGCCGTGGTCCTCCTTTGACCTGCTGGCAGCGGTGGTGTTGAAATGGGACGTGTGACAGTGTGCCGAGCGTGGGTTGTGAAAAGGAATGTAGCAGTAACATACCTCAGCATGCCAGCCCTGGCAAGGCTGTGCCTGTGTCCGAGTTGAGTAGGCAGGGAGCCCAAGACGGCCAAAACCCTGAGCTCCTCTTGCAGTCTAAACACACACGGTGATGTCAATTATTGTGATGTGTGTTAGCCAGTCGCCCGTGGCACTGGTGGAGACAGTAGAGCTCATAAACTTCTCATTCAGAGGTTATCTGTATGCCTGGCTGTGTTGACAGGAAGCCATATTGTATAAATGCCCAACTGAGCAAATCATGGCATACATAACAGTGTCACAGGGTTGTATTGGAGATAATTGTATGTGTGTTTTATTTTGGGGGAATGGGGGTTTTTCAGGAGGCTCTGGGGCGGATGCATGAGTGCACTTACATTATTGAGGTTTCTGTTGGTCCAATTTGAATTTCAGATTTTCAGGATAAAGACAAAGGAGATGGCTTTATTTTATTCAAAATTCTTCTCATCTCTAAGTATCTGAAAACCTGCAACAATTATGCAATAATTATACAACATTTCAATATGGACAGCCTTGTTTTCAGAAGAATTCAGAAGGATTTTTTGGGTAATTAAAATGATTTGTTTTTGACCTGAAACAGATGTCCATACACCTTACATAGAGATTCTAGTCGATCCTGACAGTTATTTATGTACGAACAATGACTAGTCTGTATAGTCGGTATATACATTTTACAGAATAAATTATGCATAGCACATATACCATGAAATATGTACATTGTTTGAATGTTAACTAGTTATTTCCCCAATAGCTCTGCCTGCTTACCAGATACAGATCAGGAGGTGGCGTCATTGAAGGCACAGTGGGGTCTTTATGCATATGGAGGATATGACCCTCAGTAACACTCCACCCTATATAGACGTGTAACACTGGCAGACACCATGACGGCCATTCATGTCGATACTCAGGCTGGAAAATGTAACAGTTGATAGTTCACATTATTTCCTCTGTCCAACTCTCAGTCTTTATGCTTTTGCCCCTCAGAAACGTGGCTTTGTAAGCAGAGTAAATACTGACTTGGACTGTTGCTTATATACAATACGTTGCCCTGTGTTAACTAAGAGTAATGATCTGTGTGGCGTTGTATGACAGCGTTTTTGACAACTGTGGCGCATAACACTATGGTGCCCCTATGGAAAACTCAATGGAATGAAAGATGCCATTTATAGTGTCTGTGTAACCATCATAGGCAACATCTAAAAACCTTGACCGTTTTTGTTCATTTAAAAAAATATATTTTCATTTTGTCTGATTAGATCTTTGATTAGACTAATCTTGTTACAATTATTCACTGGCCTTTTAAGTCATTTTTTTAACACCAAATTGTATCTAGCTTTTTAGGTTTTAATGTTAAATGCAACTTACAATAGCATACAGTCAGACTATTTTGAGAGAAGTGTCAATTTAAGAATGCAAGGAGCTATTTCTGGAAAATGTATTCTGATGAATTCTAAATAAATGATATTTAACTTCTCTGGGAAATGTGGGACGCTAGTGCTAGCCAACAGCCAGTGAAATTGCAGGGCGCCAAATTCAAAACAACAGAAATCTCATAATTAAAATTCTTCAAACAAACAAGTATTATACACCATTTTAAAGATAAACTTCTCGTTAATCCAGCCACAGTGTCTGATTTCAAAAAGGCTTTACGGCGAAAGCACTCCTTGCGATTATGTTAGGTCAGCGCCTAGCCACAGAAAAACATACAGCCATTTTCCAACCAAGGAGATGTGTCACAAAACTCAGAAATAGCGTTATAAATATTCACTTACCTTTGATGATCTTCATCGGAATGCACTCCCAGGGATCCCAGTTCCACAATAAATGTTTGTTTTGTTTGATAAAGTCCATCATTTATGTCCAAATACCTCCTTTTTTCACGAGTTTAGTACAGTAATCCAAATGCACAATGCGCAAGCACTTAGTTCAGCCGAAATGTTTAAAAAAAGTTATATTACAGTTCGTAGAAACATGTCAAATGATGTATAGAATCAATCTTTAGGATGTTTTTATCATACATCTTCAATAATATTCCAACCGGACAATTCCTTTGTGTTTAGAAATGAAAGGGAATGCAGCTCGCTTTCACGGCCGAGTGCGTGATTTAGCTCATGGCATTCTGCCAGATCCCTTAGTCAAACAGCTCTTATTCGCTCCCCCTTCATAGTAGAAGCATGAAACAAGGTTCTAAAGACTGTTGACATCTAATGGAAGCCTTAGGAAGTGAAATATGATGCCATAGACACTGTATATTGGATAGGCAAAGACTTGAAAACCTACAAACCTCAGATTTCCCACTTCCTGGTTGGATTTTTTTCTCAGGTTTTTGCCTGCCATATTAGTTATGTTATACTCACAGACATCATTCAAACAGTTTTAGAAACTTCAGAGTGTTTTCTATCCAAATCTACTAATTATATGCATATTCTAGCTTTTGGGCCTGAGTAGCAGGCAGTTTACTCTGGGCACCTTATTCATCCAAGCTACTCAATACTGCCCCCAGTCCCAAAGAAGGTACCACTCAAATTCCATAAAAAACAACAGAATGACAAACCAAATAAATATGTATAGCAGCCTAGAGGTAAGTAAATTGTGGTTTCTTCCCTGTCTTCTCTCTGGAGGTGGTGAGAATGATGAAGAGTTTTCAGGCTACGTTTGTGCACTGTGGAGGCCCGTCGGAGGCTTGACCACCTTTGTCCAAACAGAACGTTGAACATTGTGTGTCTGCCTGTCTGCCTCTATGGATCCCTCTTGTGCTCAGGAACCCAGAACGATATGTGACCACTTCGTTGCGGAGACACTGTTCTGCCGAGGACACCAAAACCTGTTGCCAGCGCAAAGCTCAAGGAGCCTGACTCCCTTGGAAGTTACTGTAGCCCTGCTTGGGATATTTAGCCAACATTGGCTGTTGGTTGAGACCACTGGCGGTCAGTGACGCTTAAGATGAGAGAGGACGCAATTTTTTTTGTTATGAGCATGGCCTAATTTCTATTACAGCATAATGGATGATTGTCATTCATATTCCATTCACCCAGCTCAATATAACATTTATAGGTTGAGGCTACTACATGATACTCAAATTTCCCTATACCCATCATGAGGTTGCTACAACCTAGCCTATGAATGAACGTTTACAACGTAGGTGCACAGGTCGAGAGAAAAATTTGAGCTATCAACGTGACAGACAGTGACACATTCAATATCGCCTTACACACTCTTGCCTGCATCTAGCTGATCTAGGGTGAAATAATTAGTCCAACAGTTGCAAACAAGAGTTTGAATTGGACAAATCCATTCATACTTATCCCTGTTTGTTCCCGTTTGCTTCCATTTAAGAAATGTTTTTCAACAGAATCAGCGGAATTAATACACCCCTGATCACACTGACACAGTTCCCTTTCATAGTAGCCACATATAAACAG
Organism: Oncorhynchus nerka; assembly: GCF_034236695.1. NCBI lineage: Eukaryota > Metazoa > Chordata > Actinopteri > Salmoniformes > Salmonidae > Oncorhynchus > Oncorhynchus nerka. Next base: position 22,330,410 of record NC_088424.1, on the reverse strand, counting down.
TATGAACATTTTTCTTGTTGCATAATTCATTCTCGCAACTATGCGCTCTCCTCCTCTCACATTTTCCCTTCACTTATAGACTTCAGTGCACAACAAATCAGCTGTCCGGTACCAGACAAAAAACATTCCAACAGACAACTTAACCGCTAACTGCTACACACAGCCTACATCGTTCTCAACTTCTTAGCTAATAAAGTCAAAGTCAACATAGCTACTAGAACTAACGTGTTAGTAAACCGCTACAATCATGCAGTAAGTACAGTGTACAGTCAGCAAGCAGTTTGTCAGTTAGGCCGGCGGGCCCAGTGGCAATAAATTAATAAAACTAAATGCTTACCTTGACTTGGAAGAGTTGGATAGCCATAGCCAACTAGCTAACATAGCATCCCTCTCTGTTTGAGCTGGGTGTTTGAGCAGACTAAACTAGCTCGCTGCATTCGCTAGCTAAGTGTGAGTGAAAGTGAAAAAAATTGAACTAAATATAGCTCTCTCTCTCCCTCTTTCTTCCCCATTTATAAATAAATACATTTGTTAAAAAAACTGTTCAACTACTGTCTTTCTCTTTCTTTGAGTCAACTCCTTATCACATTGTATGCACTGCAGTGCTAGCTGTAGCTTATGCTTTCAGTACTAGATTCATTCTCTAAGTTTTTGATTGGGTGGACAACATGTCAGTTCATTCTGCAAGAGCTCTGATAGGTTGGAGTACGTCTTCCGGAAAGTTGTCATAATTACTGTGTAAGTCTATGGAAGGGTGTGAAAACCTGTAGCAGCCTCCTAGGTTTTGAAGTCAATGCGCCCAGAGGAGGACAGAAACTAGCTGTCCTCTGGCTACACCATGGAGCTACCCTACATAGTGCTGTTGAGGCTACTGCAATCCTTCATTGCAAAACAATGTGTTTTAATCAATTATTTAGCGAAGTGAATATATTTCATATTGTTTTATCAAAAAGGATGACTTTTTAAATGTTTCACAATTTTGACTTTTATGAAATTCACTAAGGAAGATGGTCCGCCCCTTCCTCCTCTGAGGAGCCTTCACTGTTTGAGACGCAGGGCCTGTTCTAGCTTTCCCTTCATCTTCTTCCCCAGACTCAGATTAACACATGGATTAAAAAAAATGTGTCTCTGCATCCAGTACAAAGGAAGTTAGAGGTAGATAGACTGCTACCAGATAACATAGACTTTCAGTCATTGCGCTAACACTTGTTAGCAATTGCGATTGCGCTAGTTAGCAACTTACTTCAAATTGCATGCAGAGACATAAAAATGGTATCCACAAGTTAGATTAAGGGCCTCATTGCCAAAATCCTGAAGTATCCCTTTAACAATGCCAGGAAACACAAATCCAGCAATGCATCACAGAGAGGGTACTGAGAGTGAGTTATTGAAGTCTACCTACCTACCTACCTAATCTAGTATAGTAGTACAAAGCTCTCACTACCTTATTGTTCCTCTTAATGAGTCTCTATTGACCAATCACTTACTAGTACTGTCAGACATCTATTTGGACCCAGGCAGTGCCACCCATGGTGGTATTACTCTCATTTAAATCTCAGCCATTCACTCATTAGATGGCCCATACTTGTAGTGAAGTGACACTTGGCTACAAGCTCAAACCTGCCTAATGATCTCAGTTGCATCCTGGGCCCCATATTGCCCACGTCCATCTTTACCAAATTGAGTTTTGTGAACGACCATATTACTTTTCCACTCTGGCCTGATTTGAAGTGTTTAACACTCTAGCCCTGACAATTACACTTCAACAGCACAGTGAAATAGTGGCATCTGCTTTGATCATAGTGCCCTTGGATTCTAGAGTGTGAAGGAGCGGGTTCTAGAGTACCCCTTGTGTTATAATCCTCTCCTGGTGAGTAAAATATTAGTGCAGTACCAGTGAAAAATGACGCTCACGTTCTCCCAACTTTTACTAGAATGCATCTCTCTTTATATTCTGTCTTGGCATACGTGACCAACTGCCTTGATTCAGTCTCATGTAGCAACATTTTAAATGGTGTTTTTACATTGGATAAAAGTAGAGACTCCGAGCTAGAAAATGGTATATCATACACTGCAGTAGAGGAACACTGGGAAAGGTATTCTGCTTTGAAAGTTAATAAACTTGTAACCCCACTTTTGAGAAAATGTCCCTTGAATTATTTTGGTAGAGGTACTGGAGAGCTCTTTTTTGTCTACACCCATTCATAGCAGCAATATCAAAAACAGAAAGTATTCAGATAAACATATTTATTATTTAACCTGTTGCGACGAGCAATCCGGTATCCGGGATCCTATTTATAGCCTCAAGCTCATAACCATAACGCAATGTTAACTATTCATGAAAATCGCAAATGAAATAAATATATTTGCTCTCAAGCTTAGCCTTTTGTTAACAACACTGTCATCTCAGATTTTCAAAATATGCTTTTCAACCATAGCTAAACAAGCATTTGTGTAAGAGTATTGATAGCTAGCATAGCATTAAGCCTAGCATTCAGCATGCAACATTTTCACAAAAACAAGAAAAGCATTCAAATAAAATCATTTACCTTTGAAGAACGTCAGATGTTTTCAATGAGGAGACTCTCAGTTAGCTAGCAAATGTTCAGTTTTTCCAAAAATATTATTTGTGTAGGAGAAATCGCTCCGTTTTGTTCATCACGTTTGGCTACGAAAAAAACCTGTATCCAGGAGTGTAATTATAGCCGCAAGCTCATTAGCATAACGCAACGTTAACTATTCATGAAAATCGCAAATGAAATGAAATAAATATATTAGCTCTCAAGCTTAGCCTTTTGTTAACAACACTGTCATCTCAGATTTTCAAAATATGCTTTTGAACCATAGCTAAACAAGCATTTGTGTAAGAGTATTGATAGCTAGCATAGCATTAAGCCTAGCATTCAGCATGCAACATTTTCACAAAAACAAGAAAAGCATTCAAATAAAATAATTTACCTTTGAAGAACTTCAGATGTTTTCAATGAGGAGACTCTCAGTTAGATAGCAAATGTTCAGTTTTTCCAAAAAGATGATTTGTGTAGGACAAATCGCTCCGTTTTGTTCATCACGTTTGGGTAAGAAAAAACCAGAAAATTAAGTCATTACAACGCAAACTTTTTTCCAAATTAACTCCATAATATCGACAGAAACATGGCAAACGTTGTTTAGAATCAATCCTCAAGGTGTTTTCACATATCTATCGATGATAAATCATTCGTAGCAGTTGACTTTCTCCTCTGAAGAAAATGGAAACGCGCATGGACCTGGAGACTGCAATAATTTCGATGGAGGACACCGGGCGGACACCTGGTAAATGTAGTCTCTTATGGTCAATCTCCCAATGACATGCCTACAAATACGTCACAATGCTGCAGACACCTTGTCGAAACGACAGAAAGTGCAGGCTCATTCCTGGCGCATTCACAGCCATATAAGGAGACATTGAAACACAGCGCATTCAAAATCTGGACCATTTCCTGTATGAAATGTCATCTTGGTTTCGCCTGTAGCATTAGTTCTGGGGCACTCACAGATAATATCTTTGCAGCTTTCCAAAGCTGTCAATTACATGCAGAGTCGAGCATCTTTTCGTGACAAAATATCTTGCTTAAAACGGGAACGTTTTTTATCCAAAAATTTAAAGAGCGCCCCCTATCTCGAAGAAGTTAACTAGGCAAGTCAGTTAAGAACCAATTCTTATTTACAATGACGGCCTACCTCAGGCAAACCCTAACCCGGACTACACTGGGCCAATTGTGCACCGCCCCATGGGACTTCCAATCACAGCCGATTGTGATACAGCTTGGAGTCGAACCAGCGTCTGTAGTGACACCTCTAGCACTGAGATGTAAGTGCCTTAGACAGCTGCGCCACTCGGGAGCTTACCCTGACACACTTGTCTAAATTGATGGGTCATGTGAAATAAATGTCTAATTTGATGAGTCATGTAATAATCCGGCTAAAGTGGAGACTTTTGTTTAGACATGTAGCTAGTTAGGTAGCTTGCTAGCTAGCTAAACAATGAACTGGAATAATCCCAACTCATTGTGTAAAGTCACTCCGGTTCACACTGACCACACTGACCACTGGCGTGTTTACAAAGTACTTTTTCACTTCTTTCAACCAATCTGTCGATAGAGCCTGCTAAATTCAGGGCATCAATGTTGTTGAGAAAGGTAGCTATTATTTTGTCGTTCTTGATGGCTAACGTTATATCTTTTAAAAACGTCTCGGTAGAAAGGACAATAAAAACACTCTGAACAGCTCACGTTACAGACAGAAGCATGCTACATGGCAGACCAATCCAAACTCATCTCCCGACATGTCCAACCCATCCATTATCTTATCCAAGCATGGCTAGTGGGAAGGTTCCTGACTTTTCTGTGGCTAAACCAACAAGGCTTGTAATTTAACCATTTTATTTGTATTTATGGATGGAATACAAATTTGTTATTAAGGCACATGAAAGTTCACATTTCAGAAGGCATTTCTGCCAAAAAACGTATTTTGATTAAAAAAAACAAATGTTTAAGTTCAAATCCCTCTCTTGTGAAGTAGTGACGTGCGACATACGCTTAGTTTCCTGAAACGAGTCACATATGGTTCTCAAGTTCATCGTTTTTTTCTTCTACAGTATGCATCTTGTATTTGTGCTGCGTTCGTGCTATTAGCTTGTAAATATAAGCAAAGAGTAGGAGCATGAGTTTACATGTAGATAGATGCAAGCCTAATGCCGAGGAACATGAAACAGACATGAATCATTTAACCACAAAGTTTGCCCCACGTATGACTCATCTCAGGGACAGGAATGACAAATGTCAGAAAAATGTATCCTTAGCATCTGTTTTGGGCCAGTGGTCAGGCCAAGGGCACAAATTAAGAGAGTAAATATATAAATAAAGAAGGCATTTAATGGTCAGAGGGCATATGGAAAGTCATTTGGAAGGAAGACGCTGTAGAGAGAGAGAGAGAGAGAGAGAGAGAGAGGGAGAGAGAGAGACTGTGGACTGAACAGAGGTTTTCTCTTCCAGGGAACATCACTTGGCTGCCTGCAGGCCTGTCAACTCCTCCAAACTGTGCTGTGCTCTGCACATGTCTACACGGTTGAGCGTCAAAAACATCATCAGGTCAAGCACACAGATGGATAACTTTGATGGCTGCGTTTTGTCACCAGCGAGTGCAGTTAGAGAAGCGGTTAGAATCAAGTAGAAGCACATCTGCCAGTTAAACATTTTATTGAACCTTTATTTAACTAGGCAAGTCAATGACGGCCTACCCCGGCCAAACCCTCCCCTAATAACCCAGACGACGCTGTGCGCCGCCCTATGGGACCCCCAATCACGGCCGGTTGTGATACAGCCCGAGATCAAACCAGGGTCTGTAGTGGAGCCTCTAGCACTGAGATTCAGTGCCTTAGACCGCTGCACAACTCAGTAGTACAATTATGCTGTATATATAAAGAATTTCAAGATGTTGTGATTTAGCACTTTTTAATTTAAAGTGCTATCTTTCACCTAGAGTAAAATTCGGTTCTCTCTGTAGGATGAAAAACATTCTTCTTCCTCCAACAATTCTGTGGCAGCTCCTTGATAAAATATTGACGTAAGTGATGGCTTTAATGTGTGATGGCTAGTATGATGGTCCTAAATAGAACATGGCGTTCAGAATGGAACAAAGGAATGTTCCTCACGGGAGTCTATGAGTGGCCTCATTCAGCCAACGGCTCTCCACAGAGCAACAATTGTCAACAGTGTTTTTTCTCAAGTGTCAAACTGAATTGCCACTGTGAAATGAAAGAGCAAGCAACTCATGAAAGGGCTGCTTTTTTTTGTTGTCAGATGTGAATCATCACTCTGGGAAGAATTGGACTGCTTATCCTGGGCATGTCATAAAGCCCTGGCTATATAAAAGGGTTACATTCTTCTTCTCCATAGTTTATCAAGCACGATGACACTTTGTTAGGAGCAGTTCTTACAATACAGCTTGGAACAGAGGGTAACTACTTCCCACCCACAAAGTTAAAAAGGAAGCTGAAAGTGCAGGTCTTTAGTGATTGAATAGTAACAATAAAGCAACATCAAGGATATTCGACATAATAACTGAATGATCTCTCTACATTTACATGGGAATAACTGAAGTACTTCTCTATATGAGAAAGTGGTATCACGTTTCAAGAGAAGACCCAGATGCAGACAGTGTCAAAGTAACACAAGTTTATTTCTACAACAGGGGGCAGGCAAAATGACAAGTCAAGGGCAGGCAGAGGTCAGTAATCCAGTTCAGAGTCCATAAAGTACAGAACGGCAGGCAGGCTCAGGGTCAGGGATGGCAGAGGTCAATAATCCATGTGGTGTGACAAGGTACAGAACGGCAGGCAGGGTCAGGGTCAAGGCAGGCAGAGGTCAGTAATCCATGTGGTGTGACAAGGTACAGAACTGCAGGCAGGGTCAGGGTCAGGGCAGGCAGAATGGGAAAAACCAGGAAAATTAGAAAACAAGAACTAGAAAAAGACAGGCGCAAGGGGAGAAATGCTGGTAGGCTTGACGAACAAAATTAACTGGCAACAGACAAAGAGAAAAACACAGGTTTAAATACACTGGGGATAATGGGGAAGATGGGTGACACAAAGAGAGGTGAAACAGATCAGGGTGTGACACAGTGATGTCCTTATGACTGGGCTTCCAGGGCTTCGAATTTTTGGTCCAGTCCCAAACCTTTTCATGGTAAAAAAAAGAAATACAAATAATAATAATAATATATTTCTGTCTGTTAGGAGTTTACATAACCACACATCAATAGCACTAGGCAGTATAAATAAAAAGTTTGTATGACAAAAATGAACAATACAATATACTGCACTAGGCAGTAGCAGGCACTACAAGAAGGGTCCTTGCTATCCGATATTCATCGGATGTCCCTACCCCATTGAAGTTGAAATGTAAAATGGTTAAGATAAAGGTTAAGGTTAGGTAAGGGCGATGGTATATTTGATGAGTTTCATTTCTGTAGCTAGCTTGGCTGGTTAGCCACTTCGGCAGCTACTGGCTAACAGAGACCGAAGAGATGAGAAAACGTTTTTCTGACTGTAGCACATTTCTTCTGACAGTGACACAGTGCCCCCCTGTGTACTGAAGCTGAACTTTACCTCAACTAGATCTTTAACTCCATTTAAAATGGGCAATGTTGAGGTGGTAGAACTGACTAAATTTGATTAATCATAGTCTTATAACCTATTCCATTTTACGGGTAAACATGCTTGGCTCATGTCTGGTATTTACATATAGGCTTTGTAACTATTTGTAACAAAAATACCCATTATTAAATTAGTGAAATTGTTTTTTTGAGCTTTTATTTGTATTACTCTTTTTATTATCTTAGCTACTTCCTTTTTCTATTGTTGTTGCATTGTCAAGAGGTTAACCTGCAAGTAAGCATGTCATTGCACTCTGTACTCCATTTAAATCATGTGGAAATGTGACAGACTGGCTAAAATCGGTCTTATGAAGCAACATTTTAAATGGTATTTTTTACGTTGGATAAAAGTAAAGACTCAGAGCTACAAAATGGTATATCATACACTACAGTTGAGGAACAATGGGAAAGTAATAATTTTGCTTTGAAACTTGATAAACTTGTAAACTCACTTTCGAGAGGGTCTTAGAATGTTTTGGTACTACTACAGGAAGCGCCCATCTTCGTCTACACTCATTCAGCATCGCTCACACCCTTTTAGCCCCATCCATATCTTTAAGGGTTGATCCGAGCGTTCTGTACTAACAGCAGTCAAGCACCAAAGCTAACTTGCTAGCTACTTCCAGACACAAATGAGAGAACAGCTCACTGAACATTATTCACCCTAGCAGAGCTAGTTAGGCTGTTATGTTATCCAGAGCATTGGTGACTGCAACTGTGCTGTCAGATTGCCCATTCGTAAATTCAGAGTATTTCACTCTCAGAGCGTTAAGAGTGCACAGTGGATGCTCTGCCCGATGAGTAGGGTTGTGCTGCACGTTCTGACCTCACAATGGCAGTCAAGCACCCAAGCTAACTGGCTAACATTGGCTAGTTTTCTAGCTACTTCCAGACACATAATGAGAGAACACCCCACTCTGACCATTTCACTCGCCCTAGCAGAGCTGGTTAGGCTGTTTTCATGTTATCCAGAGAGTTGGTGACTGTAACTGTGCTGCTGGCAACAATTTAATAAAACAATTTGCCAATGTTTACTGACACTGACCATATTCAATGGGTGTTGACCATTCGTAAATTCATCAGTTATTCTGTGCTCTGGCACACTCAGACGAGTCTTTTGTTATGACATGTAGCTTGGTAAACAATTAACCATAATACCAACTCATGACGTTACTACCCTTCGTGAATCTGCAGCTAGCTAACATTAGACTATAGCTAGTCAAACAATTGGCTCTGAGATACGAATAATAAGATCATACACGTAACGTTAGCTAGCGAGCCAGCCAGCTAATGTTAGCTAGCTCACAGTATACTAACTTGAAATAAAACACTTTCTCTAAAAATTAGAAACGTGTAATATCTGACAATGTAACTAGCTATACTATCTTACCCGAATACATCATGGATGGACGCGTCTCCTGTCGGACGCCATGGTTGCCCTTAGTTTGAAGATGTAATCCGGAGACAGGTGTTTTTCTCCATCTCCTTAGCTATCATACTCAAATTCCACTGATTTCAAAACTTGTGTCACGGTTTTCATATGGTGAAAGAGAGTCGGACCAAACTGCAGCGTGTCGATTGCGATTCATCTTTATTAAACAAACGTAAAACACGACAAAACACTAACACTACAAAACAATAAACGAAACGAAAACCGAAAACAGCATATACATGTGTCTACTAACCTCTAACAAGGACATCAAGACACTCAGGACAATCACCCACAATACAACCAAAGAATATGGCTGCCTAAATATGGTTCCCAATCAGAGACAACGAGACACACCTGCCTCTGATTGAGAACCACTTCAGACAGCCATAGACTTTCCTAGAACACCCTACTAAGCTACAATCCCACTAACATACACACCAAAACCCCCAGACAAAACACACCACAATACAAAAACTCCATGCCACACCCTGGCCTGACCCAATACATGAAGAAAAACACAAAATACTTAGACCAGGGCGTGACAGAACCCCCCCTAAGGTGCGGACTCCGAACGCACCTCAAATCAATAGGGAGGGTCCGGGTGGGCGTCTGTCCATGGTGGCGGCTCCGGCGCGGGACGTGGACCCCACTCAGTTAATGTCTTAGTCCCCTCTCCTTGCGTCCATGGATAGTCCAACCTCGCCGCCAACCATGGCCTAGTAGTCCTCACCCAGAACCCCACCAGACTGAGGAGCAGATCGGGACTGAGGTGAAGCTCGGGACTGAGGGGAAGCTCGGGACTGAGGGGAAGCTCGGGACTGAGGGGAAGCTCGGGACTGAGGGGAAGGAAGCTCAGGCAGGTTGATGGATCTACCAGATCCTGGCTGACTGGCAGATCCGGGCCGACTGGCGGATCTGGGCCGACTGGCGGATCCGGGCCGACTGGCGGATCCGGGCCGACTGGCGGATCCGGGCCGACTGGCGGATCCGGGCCGACTGGCGGATCCTGGCCGACTGGCGGATCCTGGCCGACTGGCGGATCCTGGCTGACTGGCAGTTCTGGCAGATCCCGGCTGACTGGCAGATCTGGAAGATTCTGGCTGACTGGCAGATCTGGAAGAGCCAGGTTGACTGGAAGATCTGGCTGACTGGCAGATCCCGGCTGACTGGCAGATCTGGAAGAGCCTGGTTGACTGGCAGATCTGGAAGAATCTGACTGACCCATGCTGACTGGCGGCTCTGGCTGCTCCATGTAGGCTGACAGCTCTGGCGGCTTCTTACAGACTAGCAGCTCTGGCGGCTCCGTGCAGACTGGAAGCTCCTTGCAGACAGGCAGCTCCTTGCAGACAGGCAGCTCTGGCTGCTTAATGCAGACTGACATCTCTGACTGCTTCATGCAGACGGACAGCTCTGACTGCTTCATGCAGAATGACACCTCTGGCTGCTTCATGCAGACTGACATCTCTGGCTGCTCCATGCAGACTGACATCTCTGGCTGCTCCATGCAGACTGACAGCTCTGCTGCTCCATGCAGGCTGACAGCTCTGACTGCTCCATGCAGGCTGACAGCACCCTGCAGACTGGCAGCTCTTTGCAGACTGACAGCTCTGGCTGCTTCATGCAGACTGACAGCACCTCTGGCGGATCCTGGCTGACTGGCACTTCTGGCGGATCCTGGCTGACTGGCACTTCTGGCGGATCCTGGCTGACTGGCGGCGCTGGGCAGACTGGCGGCGCTGGGCAGACTGGCGGCGCTGGGCAGACTGGCGGCGCTGGGCAGACTGGCGGTGCTGGCGGCGCTGGGCAGACTGGCGGCGCTGGGCAGACTGGCGGCGCTGGGCAGACTGGCGGCGCTGGGCAGACTGGCGGCGCTGGGCAGACTGGAGACTCCGGCAGCGCAGGAGAGGAGAAAGGCTCCGACAGCGCTGGAGAGGCGGGAGACTCCGACGGTGCAGGAGAGGCGGGAGACTCCGACGGCGCAGGAGAGGCGGTCTGGCTGCGCTGAACAGGCGGGAGGCTCCGGCAGCGCTGTAGAGGAGGAAGGCTCTGGCTGCGCTAAACAGGTGGGAGACTCCAGCAGCGCAGGAGAGGAGGAAAGCGCTGGCTGCGCTGAACAGGCGAGGCGCACTGAAGGCCTGGTGCGTGGTGCTGCTACCGGAGGACTAGAGTGTGGAGGTGGCACAGGATGGGCTAGACCGTGAAGGCGTACTGGAGATCTTGAGAGCAGTGTTGGCACAGGACGTGCAAGGCTAGGGATGTGCACAGGAGGCCTGGTGCGTGAGGCTGGCACCAACTTCACCAGCCGACTAACACGCACCTCAGGACGAGTATGGAGCGCTAACCCAGGTGCCATCAAATCCCCGACACGTTCCGTCGGTCGAATTCCATGCAAAAAGCACCAACACAGCAACTCCCTCATTTCTCTCTCCTCCAATTTCCCCATTAACTCCTTCACAGTCTCTGTTTCGCTCACCTCCAACACCGGCTCTGGTTCTGGTCTCCTCCTTGGCTCCTCATGATAAACAGGGAGAGTTGGCTCAGGTCTGACTCCTGACTCTGCCACACTCTCCCTGAGCACCCCCCAATAAATTTTTGGGGCTGGTTCTCAGGCTTCCATCCGCTACGCCGTGCTGCCTCCTCATATCTGCGCCTCTCAGCGTTTGTCGCCTCCAGTTCTTCCTTGGGGCGGCGATATTCTCCAGGCTGAGCCCAGGGTCCTTTACCGTCCAGTTCTTCCTCCCATGTCCATTTCTCCAGGTGGTGCAGCCTCTCCCACTGCAGCTGCTCCTGCTGCCTCTCCTGTGGCTCCTGCCTGTTAACACGCTGCTTGGTCCATTGGTGGTGGGTGATTCTGTCACGGTTTTTATATGGTGAAGGAGAGTCGGACCAAACTGCAGCGTGTCGATTGCGATTCATCTTTATTAAACAAACGTAAAACACGACAAAACACTAACACTACAAAACAATAAACTAAACGAAAACCGAAAACAGCCTATACATGTGTCTACTAACCTCTAACAAGGACATCAAGACACTCAGGACAATCACCCACAATACAACCAAAGAATATGGCTGCCTAAATATGGTTCCCAATCAGAGACAACGATAAACACCTGCCTCTGATTGAGAACCACTTCAGACAGCCATAGACTTTCCTAGAACACCCTACTAAGCTACAATCCCACTAACATACACACCAAAACCCCCAGACAAAACACACCACAATACAAAAACTCCATGCCACACCCTGGCCTGACCCAATACATGAAGAAAAACACAAAATACTTAGACCAGGGCGTGACAACTTGGTCCCCCAGAAAGTGGAGAGCATACACGTAACGTTAGCTAGTGAGCCTGCCAGCTAACGTCAGCTGGCTAACCGTACACTTTAACTTGACATTAGGCTTATGCAGTTTTACTACACAATAAACATTTAAAAAAGCCATGTTAGACAGGATTACCTAGACATACCGACCAGCTCAAATAGACAGAAGCGGGCTATGTGGCAGACCAATCCAAACTCATCTCTCAGCATGTCAAGCCCACTCATTATCTCAGCCAATCATGGCTAGCGAGAAGATTGCTATTTTTGTCTGTGGCTAACCCAACTAGACAAAATACATAGGCCCTTAAGTTGTCTCCTCGAATGCTATGTGATCTACCATTACTTGGTAGAAATGATTAAATTAAATTAATCATATTGGTCTTATAACTTATTCCATTTTACAGGTCTTTTTTGGGGGCTCATGTCTCTTTATATTCATTTAGCCAAGGGGCTATGTAGCTTATTTTCTGTCATGTTTGGAGTTGTAGTTCTCTTATGCCAACACTTTAATTTCTATTTACAGTTGAGTTGCCCTGATGGTGTCAATATACAGTAACTTTAAAACTAACTAATGACATGTTGCATGTCTACCTTGTTACCTTGCAGATGAGGAGGACAGATGAAAACAGCAGGCTAGTGAAGCACTTAGAACAGCAGATGTCAAGGGTAGCCAGTTTGCTCTGTTCTGTGAAGGGAGTAGTACACGGTGTTGTACGAGATCTTCAGTTTCTTGGCCATTTCTCTCATGGAATAGCCTTAATTTCTCAGAACAAGAATAGACAGACGAGTTTCAGAAGAAAGGTCTTTGTTTCTGGCCATTTTGAGCCTGTAATTGAACCCACAAATGCTGATGCTCCAGATACTCAACGAGTCTAAAGAAGGCCAGTTTCATTGCTCCTTTAATAAGAACAACAGTTTTCAGCTGGGCCAAAAGGGTTTTCTAATGATCAATTAGCCTTTTAAAATTATATACTTGGATTAGCTAAGACAATTTGCCATTGGAACACAGGAGTGATGTTTGCTGATAATGGGCCTCTGTCCACCTATGTAGATATAAACATCAGTCGTTTCCAGCTACAATAGTACATTTACATTTTACATTTAAGTCATTTAGCAGACGCTCTTATCCAGAGCGACTTACAACCTACGTACATGTTTACTCTGTATTTCTGATCAATTTTATATTTTTTATTGGACAAAAAAAATTGTTTTTCTTTCATTTCCAAGCAACCCCAAACATGAACGGTAGTGTATGTATTCCAGAATAGAGAGTAGAAAGTGTTCCAGAGTAGAGAGATCCACAGTATAATCTTAGAAAAAAGGGTTCCATCCGCATTCTTTGGCTGTCCCCATAGGATAACCCTTTTTGTTTCCAGGTAGAACATTTATTCTAAGAGTGTAGCTACTGTAATTGAGTACTGGCAGTGTCTGCTGTGGCAGATGGGAAGGTGCAAGTTACCTGAAAATGATCTAATCTCTCAATGTTCTAATTTTACAATGTTGTTCTCATAGTGCACAAAATTCATGTGTTCAGCTGCTGAAATTTCTTCTATTTTTTGCCAGTGGAGGATGACCCCGGACCCCTCTACTGGCTTTGGGCTGAGCCCTGAATCCTGTAAACGCTCTGATATGAGACATACTTCACGCACGCACACACACACACACACACACACACACACACACACACACACACACACACACACACACACACACACACACACACACACACACACACACACACACACACACACACACACACACACACACACACACACACACACACACACACACACACACACACATGCAATGCTGTGATGGATTCACTCTGTTCTTCATTCTCCTACACCAAAAGGCTCTTATAGTTAGTGTGGTTGGGTCACTCTACTGTATCTTTGTAAAAACAAATCCACAGATCGACTTAGACCTCTGAAGTTGTTCAGCTTTAGGTTTGTTGAGGAAATGCACACAGAGGGGATCTGAATGTGTACCACAGAGCTGACGTGAATAATGCAACAGCAAATGCCTGTTGACATCTCATTAATTGATAGCATCCAACTACCATGCTATCCACCACCATGCCTGGATAAATGAACAGGTCCACACATTTTATCTATCATGACAGCAAAATAATATTATACCTATTATGACAGCAACATAACTAAATAGTATTCTCTATTACATTCCAGCAATTACTATTGATTAATTTATCCAAACCAAAATGTGGCATTTTTGCTTTGGTTGCTGGAAATGGTCAATTATATATTTATCTTATTACATTGTCCGATATCTCTGGCAGGAAATACCTGCATTGTAGTGAAATATTCATTCCTGCGTGCTTGGCTAGAGGAAATAAATCCAATGTTGTGGTCAGAGTCGCCATGGAGGCTATGCTGTGGATTCATGACTTTGTTTAGAACTTTTGGAAATGTAGGTATCCAACGGCTACACTGTTCTTCAATATAGAGGATCATCTTGCAGCAGTAAATGTGTTTTATTATGATGCGAAACACAATTACGTATATGGCCTTCAGCAGTTCAGGCTTAATCAAAATGAAGATGGCCATGATATGAGACTATAGAAAAGAGAGAGGACTGTCAATGTGAGAGAAAATACCTTACTACATAATTGTCCAGAGTGAGAGAAATTTGATTGGCAATCAGTATCTCTCTACTCCATTGCTCTAGCCCCTGGGTATTTACTACTTTCTCTATCCTTGATGTTAGATGGTAATACTCATCTAGTCATCGTACAGGTGCGGGAGAGTGAGCAGCCATACAGTCACACAGGACCGTGTCAGGATCACTGGAGACTGAGGAGATTGGTCCTGGAGCCACCGTGAGCCGGAGCCAAGGCACTGGCAGTGGCAGCAGCTGGACATAGTGTCACATTCTTTTCCAGACCATTCCACTCAAGTAAATGTTTCGTAGCGTGTTCCATCTTACAAGTTTGTGTATCGGTGGTGCTGACATTACACTGCTCTTTAATATTCTTGCTTTCTTTGGTTTCTGTGTGTGGATTGGGATGTTATGGGATGTTTTCTTCCATATCGTGATCTTGCTCCTTGGAATTAGAATAGACAGATGTCAACTAGAGCGTTTTCTTGTTGTTGTTGTCCCGACACCAAAATGGAGATAGTAAAATAGTGGTGCCTTGTGCAGTACCACAAGTTAAAAAAGCTATTAACACTGTTGAACGAGAAAGAGAGAGAGGGTAGAGAGTGACATACTCTGTGGGGGTATCAGGGGGAGTCCAAAGTGGAGTCAGAAAGGTGATATCATGTACCTGGCGGTTCCATCCTCTTGGCAATAACAATCTGTCAGGAAAACTGCTTGGCTATTCATGCCGTCTGGTCCTTCCCACATCTGAATACATGCAAGCGTGAAACATACATCACTTATCTCCCTGTGAGATGTGCGAGGTCTAGATAAGTGTTCAACTCACAGCTGGTCTTCAGAGATAAGCCTGAAATCAAAACACGTGTAAACTGTTTTTTTAATTAGAACAGCAAGCTGGGGTGAAACTTATTTTGGGTATGTATTTTTGGTGCTAGCCAGGTCAGAGGATGTTATTACAGAGTTGTGTTCTTCTAAGTCCCAGTGATGTCGTTAAGGAGAGGTGACAAACTGTTTTAGAGCTCATTTAAAAAAAAATTAAAAAACAGATGGGAGGCTGCTGTGCCATGAGTGAGATTACTTACTAAATCAAGCATCTACCGTAAGTAATGTCTACACCTGTGATTAGTCCTAGGCAATGTGAATACTTTACATTTCCATCCTCTCTTATCTCTGTCAGTCTGCCAGTTGAAATTCAACTCTGTACCCCGAGGCCTGTCCATTTCTTCAGACCAACTGGCTATCTGTTGTAACTGAGAGCCCTGCTGCCAGTCTCAACACATTTACATTGCACACTTTCCCTCTACCCCTCCTTCCTCTCCTTTCAGTAGACAGAGAGAAAGGGAGTCTCTAGAGGGTTGGTTTCCTGGCCTCCATGTCACCGTGACATGCTGTTGTCCTGTGGCCCTCATCATATCAAGTAGCCTGCTGTCACCTTCTCTCATTCTATATTCACCTCATTACCTCACATTAGTCCTTATGTTTACAGTAATTAATCACATGTGAGATCTGATGGTATGCATTTTCTCATTATATATTTGCTCTATATTCATGAGCATACATTTGTATGAAGGAACATAGAATTTTCTAGAATTTTCTATATTTATCCTATGTTTACCTAATATCTTTAAAGATTATATGCTGTGGCATAACTCATCTTAAACCGCATCTTTAGATATGTTTCTTGTCATTGTTTTATGAAATCATGTTGGAGAGATGAAATCAGATGTTATTGATAGGGTGAAATGTCTTGTTGCAATTTTCATGTGCTTTTTTTATAGCCACCCAACAAAATAAATTGCTAAATGAATAAATCAAATACTCCCTATTTTCTGTGCCACTCAATATGTATTGCTAGGGACAGGCGGTTATACAGTGGCCCCTGCTATAAATCTGCTGACATAAGAGCAATATAAATCAAATGCATTATTGCGCCTCAATGCCCAAGGCTCCAGCTCCCCTGAATTTTCTCATTCACTTCCCAGACAGAGCTGGAGGAGGATTTTTCACATTCCAAGATGATAAGAATGGACAGAACAAAAGGCTGCCCTGCTTAGGAGGAGAAAAATTGCCTTTTTATCAGCTGCAAATTGTTGGGGAGACTGCATTTGGGGACTATAAATGGAGTTGGTCTATAGTACAGCCAGTGTGGCACCATGGGAGAAAATGAGGTTCAACATCCGGCCGTTGATATCTTGTGTATGTGGCCGCCACTTGCTCGTTGAGGCTATACACCTTCTCCCAAAGCCTGTGTATGCTTTTGGAAAAAGTAGCCTTGTGTCTATAGACTATTTACAGCTTTACTTTCAGCATTTCTGTCCCACAGAAGGATTAGCCAAGCAACATTTATTATTAGTGGTGTCGAAGTCCACAGATACATCTCTAGTGCTCCTCATAAATAAGTAAAGCTGTCTGTAAATATTAGCCAAACTCTTTAACAAATTCTGACGTAAAACATTCAAGGGAAATGCAAATGATGCATAAATGCTTAAAATAAGACACTGGTAGCAGCATAGAGACCCACTGGTTAGTATACTGTTGTGAGTCATGCTTTATTCTCAGTCATGTATAGAACCAAATTAAATGTAACCTTGTCCATCAACATGACTTGGGTGCAACAGCAAAGGAAGACCATGAAGCCAAGGCCATGTGCAATGTGTTTCCCCTCCCCAGGTGATTGTTATGTGACTGTCTCTGCCCAACAACAGCAGATAGAGCAAACTGTCAACCTTCCACTGAAGAGTCCTGGTCTGCGATGGACTAGGAACCGGAAGGTTGCAAGTTCAAACCCCCGAGCTGACAAGGTACAAATCTGTCGTTCTGCCCCTGAACAGGCAGTTAACCCACTGTTCCTAGGCTGTCATTGAAAATAAGAATTTGTTCTTAACTGACTTGCCTAGTTAAATAAAGGTAAAATAAAAAATTAATTTGTTGCCTATTTGATATCTCATGATGACAGTGAATATCCTTTACTGTGGGTGTGTTGTTTTTCTTTTCTCAAATTATCCTCCTACTTACTATTGTATATCAAGCACTTGTTTGTCTTTGTTGTGACTCGGCCTCTGTATGTCGTCATGTTAGCACATATGTAACATAGTTAAAGCCTGTATGTTATTTGCCTCCTTCCTTCCCTGCCTGAGCAGGATTTCATTATCTCTGCAGCTCCGCTTCGTTCAGGGCATCAGCATGTAACCAACTGTGACCCCAGTGTACACTACCCACATGATGGCCTTTCAGATAACTGAAAACGGTTTCACTTCTCCTGCAGATAACAGCACAACTGCTAGGAAATAAAGTGTGGAGGATTGAAGAGCACGCCGCTTGATTCAGGGAAAGGCGAGGTCAAGATGAAGATAAGACCACCATGGCAGGCACACAGCTGTGGGGGTGGTGCTCGCTGGAGTTGGGGAGAAATGGCTGAAGATGGAAGATAATGCCACCACTGTGTTGGTAGTGGGGCAGACATATAGTAATACTCATCACTCACAACTGGTCATCTTGGTGCTTTTTCTGGTACGGTGTTGTGTGAACATAACACAGTACTTCTGTAAGGACCGACGCTGGAGTCGAGAAGCAGATACGGGGAGTCAAACATTTAATGAGGAACAGACAAGGAACAGACAAGACAGAAACAGCGTCAGCACACGGGTAACATACTGTTAATGCGGAAGCGGGGAACAGAGCTGGGGAACAGACAGATATAGGGAAGGAAATAACAGGTGATTGAGTCCAGGTGAGTCCAAATGATCGCTGATGCGCATGACGAGGGAAGCAGGTGTGTGTAATGATGGTGACAGCAGTGCGTAATGCTGAGGAGCCCAGCAGTTTTGAGGTCTAGAGTTTCTATACATTTCTATACTGAGGTGGTACAAATGTAAAGTGAGAGCAGCGCAGTGTAGGTGTGTCTGTTAGGGTGACATTTGACAGGCCATTTAGATCTGGATGACAGCGTGATCTATTCCATCCCTCAGAGGGTGATTAGGATGAGCACAAACCCCTGGTCCATCTGACAACCATCATAGACACCATATTTAATTTGAACCTGACTGTCCCCAGTGATTTATACCTTGATGGGGAAAGATTGAAAGGGAAAGATGTATGTTTCACATGGTGATGGAAATGTGAACAGTGTCTTAGTTGAGTTGTATTCACGCAAATGCTTTGTTTGGCTTACATGTTTTTTTTTTTCAATACTCGATAACTCTGCATCATATTATGTCTGAATGTTCCTACCATAATATCACTGCTGTGTAGCCTGAAGTAAAAACAATATGGATCAATATGTTCTGCGACCTATATTGGAAAGCTATGCTCAGTGAGACGCCTGCAACTCAGAGTAAAGACCCCTGCCAAACAAATATCCTTATAATTTATGCACATTAACACCAACTTTGCACTATACACATGGTGATATACATAATATATAAGTAATGACGCGACACATGGGTTTTGTTTCTTATATCCCATCCATAACTTTGTCGCAGAAATGCACAATTACATTCTTGACATTTGTTTCTATTGTTTCTCTATGTTGAGTCAACGCAACACAGTAACTGGTATCATCTAACTTTATAATTTAACTAATATCATACAAACAATCAATGTTCTAGGTAATGTTTTCTGTTTACCTTCATGTCTCCACAGATACCGGTCCCATGTCTGCAGCATGGAAACCCGCTGTGTTCTGGTAATGGTCTCTTCGGTGGGGTTTTAGGGCGGACTACAACCTGAAAAGGTGTATTGCTGCCCACTACTGGATATAGAAAACTAAAAGGTGAGAAATCCAAAAAGGGAAAGGGAAAAACTAAAACGTTCAACTCACTCTAACGTCTGAAAAACATAATAGAAAACAAAAAAGTAATCCTCAAATTCACGCAGAGCCCTACACAGTGCGGGGACCTGAGAGGACGAAACTGCTCCAGCCAGTATTACTTGCAGCTTCTCGCCTGTCTCATCCTTCAATCCCAAGTTGCGTTCAGCTGCAGATATTGATATCAATCTTTCTTGATTTCTTATTCACTCCGGCAGTGCAGTTCATCACCATAGCAATCACTACGACTCCGAGGGTTTCTGGATCCTGCACCTGGCGAACCTAGACAGCGGTGGTAACCATGGTGACCGACATACTTTCTTTTACGCTTTTCACTGCCTCAGCATAAGAGACAGCTCTAACCTTGGCGATCTCTGCCTCCTTCACCCTAAGAGGGCACTCGTGCACATTCCCCACCACAATTCCAACATTCGTTTTCCTCTTCTATCTTAGTAAAATGATCACTTATGTCCAGTTTCCTACAAACACTTGACCAAACACGTTGCAGTTTGTTCATTGTAATTCCCTGAGAACAAATGCTCTCACAGGATAATTCACATAATCCATCTTGACGTGTGTAGAGAGAAACTGTTGTTCAAAAAACTGTTGACCCGACACACTTTACTCCTGTCTTTCATTCACCATACGAGACAACCGATGAAAACCAACTATTCTAAGAATTTCCCTCTTCATCATCTCAACCGCAACTTCCCGAGAGACTCCAGAAATCACTCCCTTAATAGGTGCCCTTCCCCTGAAAATGTAAGCAAGACACCTCTTTCTCCTTCATTCTGGACATATGTGTTCTCTTTTTGCAGTTCCAACACACAGAAAATCGAAACAATTCCACTTCTGGCCACCCTCACGGACTCGGCAGTACCCAATGCTTTCTTTTCCATCTTTGAAATGGATCCCCCAGGTACGTCTTCTTATCAGTAAACCGCACTCCCACTACAAACAGAAGTAGTAAGCTTACTAATCGACTAATTTTCCACTGTAATTGTAGCTCTCTTTATCCAACCTTTAATGACAGTACTCCATCCAGTATTTGTATACATTTCTTCACTCTCATCTTTGCTAGAGCCATCAGACTCAAATTCAACCTCTGCTTCCGCCATTTTTGGTGAAGGAGGTCCGACCGGAATTCCGTTGTTAAAGTATGGTTCCGGTGGGACATTGGAATCTGCCATCCCTCTGTTAATCGCGGGGGAACTCTTGTGTTGAAATAGCAAAGCACCTGTCATACATTGATACTGTGTACTGTTAATGCTAAAATAACTTTTTGTTTAAAATCTGGAAAGAAGTACTGTAGGTGCTCAACCAACATGAGTAGAGGTGTAACCTAAAAATATGTAGACATCATTGGACAGGAAAACACTCGCTCACCATTAAAAATACGTAGTTTTATACATTTTTTAAAAACTTGTCACATGTAAAATACTGAGTCACTATGTTAAAGTTAAGAAGGCTATTCTAGCAAAATACAATATCAACCCAAACATAATTTCTGCTCCCTGGAGATAGAGACAGAGGGGATGCCCAAGGAGCTCTATGTCCATTTGAAGGACCTTTATTGGAAGTGGGTGCAGCCTGCTATAAAGTTTATCCTCTGTGTACATTGAATTCAATACAAAACCTAGGAGGCTCATGGTTCTCACCCTCTTCCATAGAATTACACAGTAATTATAACAACTTCCAGAGGATGTCCTCCAACCTATCAGCGCCAGGGTAGCCTAGTGGTTGGAGTGTTGGACTAGTAACCGAAAGGTTGAAAGTTCAAATCCCTGATCTGACAAGGTACAAATCTGTTTTTCTGCCCCTGAACAGGCAGTTAACCCACTGTTCCTAGGCTGTCATTGAAAATAAGAATTTGTTCTTAACTGACTTGCTAGCACTGCAGTGCATAACATGTGGTAAGTAGTTGACTCAAAGAAAGACAATAGTTTAACAGTTTTGAACAAATTAATTTCTTCCAAAATTAAGGAAAAGCGAGAGAGAGAGAGAGAGAGAGAGATTTTGTAGTATATCTTTTTTCACTTTCACTTACTTAGCTAGCAAATGCATCTAGCTGGTTTAGCCTACTCAAACACCTGGCTTAAACAGAGAGGGATGCAGAAAGGTTAGCTGGCTGGCTATGGCTATGAGAGGAGGGCACGTAGATAGATGCGAGAAAGAATGATATATTCAACGAGCTGTTTGTATATGGCTGCTATGAAAGTGAACTGTGTTTGTCTGTGATCAGGGGTGTATTCGTTGAGCCAATTATTTTGGGTTAATGAATACACTCTAGATCAGCTAGATGCAGGCAAGAGTGTGCAAGTTGTTATTGAATGTGTCACTGTCTGTCACCTTGATTAAAAACAATTATCTCGACCAGTGCACAACTACTTTGTAAACGTTCATTCATAGGCTAGGTTGTAGCAACCTCATGATGGGTACAGGGAAAATGTTAGCGTCATGTAGTAGCCTAAACCTATGAATGTTACATTTATCTGGGTGAATGGAGTAGGAATTGTATTATTTTTTATTATTATTTCACCTTTATTTAAACAGGTAGGCTAGTTGAGAACAAATTCTCATTTGCAACTGCAACCTGGCCAAGATAAAGCAAAGCAGGTCGACACATACAACAACACAGAGTTACACATGGAATAAACAAACATTACAATCAATAATACAGTAGAAACATCTATATACAACATGTGCAAATGAGGTAGGATAAGAGAAGTAAGGCAATAAATAGGCCATGGTTCCGAAGTAATTACAAAATAGCAATTAAACACTGGAGTGGTAGAATGTGCAGAAGATGAATGTGCAAGTAGAGATACTGGGGTGCAAAGGAGCAAGATAAATAAATAAATACAGTATGGGGATGAGGTAGATTGGATGGGCTATTTACAGATGAGCTATGTACAGGTGCAGTGATATGTGAGCTGCTCTAACAGCTGGTCCTTAAAGCTAGTGAGGGAGGTCTCCAGCTTTAGTGACTTTTGCAGTTCGTTCCAGTCATTGGCAGCAGAGAACTGGAAGGAGAGGTGGCCAAAGGAAGAATTGGCTTTGGGGGTGACCAGTGAGATATACCTGCTGGAACACGTGCTACGGGTGGGTGCTGCTATGGTGACCAGTGAGCTGAGCTGAGATAAGGCGGGGCTTTACCTAGTGGAGACTTGTAGATGACCTGGAGCAAGTGGGTTTGGCGACGAGTATGAAGCGAGGGCCAGCCAACGAGAATGTACAGGTCGCAGTGGGGCTTTGGTGACAAAACGGATGGCACTGTGATAGACTGCATCCAATTTGTTGAGTAGAGTGTTGGAGGCTATTGTGTAAATGACATCCCGGAATTCGAGGATCGGTAGGATGGTCAGTTTTATGAGGGTATGTTTGGCAGCATGAGTGAAGGATGCTTTGTTGTGAAATAGGATGCCGATTCTAGATTTCATTTTGGATTGGAGATGTTTAATGTGAGTCTGGAAAACTCTTAGAGCTCCCCCTACTTTGTGCAATTTCCGCCTGAAGACATACCCAAATCTGATAGCCTGTAGCTCAGGCACAGAACCAAGGATATGCATAAAACACTCTGAAGTTTGTGTAAATGTGAATTAAATGTAGGATAATATAACACAATAGATCTGGTTTAGATAAAACAATGGAAAAAAACATATGTTTTTTATTTTTATATCATCATCTTTAAAATGAACAAGATAAAACAAACATTCAGATAGGATGATGGGGACAATTTCAGTGAAAAATATAAGAGGGCAACAGTACTTGTGCAAAGTTTCAGAATGATAACTTCCAAAATGAGTGTGCTACATGACATTTATCATGAAGTCACCCAGGTGTCCCACACAAGTAGCCCAAATGTACCCAAGTGGCCAAATTGGTATACATTTTGAAACAAATAACTATATACAAAATACCAAAATGGTATTCTAACACACTCCCCCCTAATTATTGATTTAAAAAAATATTTAAAAAATATATATACATTTACAAAATAACATGGGTAACTATTTACACATTTACTGGACTGCCAGAGGTCCAGATAACAGGCCCTCCGATTTGACACACTGAACTCCATCAGAGAAGTAGTTGGTGAACCAGGCGAGGCAATCATTTGAGAAACCAAGGCAGTTGAGGCTGCCAATAAGAATGTTGTGATTGACAGAGTCGAAAGCCTTTGCCAGGTCGATGAATACGGCTGCACAGTAATGTCTCTTATCGATGGCGGTTATGATATAGTTTAGGACCTTGAGCGTGGCTGAGGTGCACCCATGACCAGCTCTGAAACCAGATTGCATAGCGGAGAAGGTGCGGTGGGATTCGAAATGGTCGGTAATCTGTTTGTTACCTTGGCTTTCGAAGACCTTAGAAAGGCAGGGTAGAATAGAAGTAGGTCTGTAGCAGTTTGGGTCTAGAGTCTCTCCCTTTGAAGAGGGGGATGACCGCAGCAGCTTTCCAATCTATGGGAATCTCAGACTATACAAAAGAGAGGTTGAACAAGCTAGTAATTTTAAAAAGAGAGAGTCCAGATTGTCTAGCCCGGCTGATTTGTAGGGGTCCAGATTTTGCAGCTCTTTCAGAACATCAGCTATCTACTGAATATAAGAGCAGCGTCAACTCACCATCAGTACGACCAAGAATATTACTTTCCCTGAGCGGATCCTGTGTTCTGCCTTCCACCCAGGACAACGGAATGGATCCCAGCCTGCGACCCAAAACAACGATGTCGTAAAAGAGGCAAACCAAGCGGTCTTCTGGTCAGGCTCCGGAGACGGGCACATCGCGCGCCACTCCCTAGCATTCTACTCGCCAATGTCCAGTCTCTTGACAACAAGGTTGATGAAATCCGAGCAAGGGTAGCATTCCAGAGGGACATCAGGGACTGTAACGTTCTTTGCTTCACGGAAACATGGTTCACTCTATCAGAGTCGGTGCAGCCAGCTGGTTTCTCCACGCATCGCGCCGACAGAAACAAACATCTTTCTGGTAAGAAGAGGGGCGGGGCGTATGCTTTATGGTTAACGAGATGTGGTGTGGTCACAACAACATACAGGAACTCAAGTCCTTCTGTTCACCTGATTTAGAATTCCTCACAATCAAATGTCGACCGCATTATCTACCAAGGGAATTCTCTTCGATTATAATCACAGCCGTATATATTCCCCCCCAAGCAGACACATCGATGGCTCTGAACGAACTTTATTTGACTCTTTGCAAACTGGAATCCACATATCCTGAGGCTGTATTCATTGTAGCTGGGGATTTTAACAAGGCTAATCTGAAAATAAGACTCCCTAAATTGTATCAGCATATCGATTGCGCAACCAGGGCTGGTAAAACCTTGGATCATTGCTATTCTAATTTCCGCGATGCATATAAGGCCCTGCACCGCCCCGCCCTCCTTTCGGAAAAGCTGAATAAATACTCCATTTTGTTGCTCCCTGCCTACAGACAAAAGCTAAAACAAGAAGCTCCCACGCTGAGGTCTGTTCAACGCTGGTCCAACCAATCTGATTCCACGCTCCAAGACTGCTTCCATCACGTGGACTGGGATATGTTTCGTATTGCGTCACAAACAACAACATTGATGAATACGCTGATTCGATGAGCGTGTTCATTAGAACGTGCGTTGAAGATGTCGTTCCCATAGCAACGATTAAAACATTCCCAAACCAGAAACCGTGGATTGATGGCAGCATTTGCGTGAAACTGAAAGCGCGAACCACTGCTTTTAATCAGGGCAAGGTGACCGGAAACATGACCGAATACAAACAGTGTAGCTATTCCCTCCGCAAGGCAATCAAACAAGCTAAGCGTCAGTATAGAGACGAAGTAGAATCGCAATTCAACGGCTCAGACACAAGAGGTATGTGGCAGGGTCTACAGTCAATAACGGATTACAAAAAGAAAACCAGCCCAGTCACGGACCAGGATGCCTTGCTCCCAGGCAGACTAAATATTTTTTTTGCCCGCTTTGAGGACAATACAGTGCCACTGACACGGCCCGCAACCAAAACATGCGGACTCTCCTTCACTGCAGCCCCGCAACCAAAACATGCGGACTCTCCTTCACTGCAGCCGAGGTGAGTAAAACATTTAAACGGGTTAACCCTCGCAAGGCTGCAGGCCCAGACGGCATCCCCAGCCGCGCCCTCAGAGCATGCGCAGACCAGCTGGCTGGCTGGTGTGTTTACGGACATATTCAATCCCTATCCCAGTCTGCTGTTCCCACATGCTTCAAGAGGGCCACCATTGTTCCTGTTCCCAAGACAGCTAAGGTAACTGAGCTAAACGACTACCGCCCCGTAGCACTCACTTCCGTCATCATGAAGTGCTTTGAGAGACTAGTCAAGGACCATATCACCTCCACCCTACCTGACACCCTAGACCCACTCCAATTTGCTTACCGGCTAAATAGGTCCACAGACGGTGCAATCTCAACCACACTGCCCACTGCCCTAACCCATCTGGACAAGAGGAATACCTATGTGAGAATGCTGTTCATTGACTACAGCTCAGCATTTAACACCATAGTACCCTCCAAACTCGTCATCAAGCTCGAGACCCTGGGTCTCGACCCCGCCCTGTGCAACTACGTACTGGACTTCCTGACGGGCCGCCCCTGGTGGTGAGGGTAGGTAACAACATCTCCACCCCGCTGATCCTCAACACTAGGGCCCCACAAGGGTGCGTTCTGAGCCCTCTCCTGTACTCCCTGTTCACCCACGACTGCGTGGCCATGCACGCCTCCAACTCAATCATCAAGTTTGCGGACGACACAACAGTTGTAGGCTTGATTACCAACAACGACGAGACGGCCTACAGGGAGGAGGTGAGGGCCCTCAGAGTGTGGTGTCAGGAAAATAACCTCACACTCAACGTCAACAAAACTAAGGAGATGATTGTGGACTTCAGGAAACAGCAGAGGGAACACCCCTCTATCCACATCGATGGAACAGTAGTGGAGAGGGTAGAAAGTTTTAAGTTCCTCGGCGTACACATCACAGACAAACTGAATTGGTCCACCCACACAGACAGCATCGTGAAGAAGGCGCAGCAGGGCCTCTTCAACCTCAGGAGGCTGAAGAAATTCGGCTTGTCACCAAAAGCACTCACAAACTTCTACAGATGCACAATCGAGAGCATCCTGTCGGGCTGTATCACCGCCTGGTACGGCAACTGCTCCGCCCACAACCGTAAGGCTCTCCAGAGGGTAGTGAGGTCTGCACAACGCATCACTGGGGGCAAACTACCTGCCCTCCAGGACACCTACACCACCCGATGTCACAGGAAGGCCATAAAGATCATCAAGGACAACAACCACACGAGCCACTGCCTGTTCACCCCGCTATCGTCCAGAAGGCGAGGTCAGTACAGGTGCATCAAAGCTGGGACCGAGAGACTGAAAAACAGCTTCTATCTCAAGGCCATCAGACTGTTAAACAGGCACCACTAACATTAAGTGGCTGCTGCCAACACACTGACTCAACTCCAGCCACTTTAATAATGGGAATTTATGTAAAATATATCACTAGCCACTTTAAACAATGCTACTTAATATAATGTTTACATACCCTACTTTATTTATCTCATATGTATACGTACATTCTGTACTCTATATCATCTACTGCATCTTTATGTAATACATGTATCACTAGCCACTTTAAACTATGCCACTTTGTTTACATACTCATCTCATATGTATATAGTGGACTCGATACCATCTACTGCATCTTGCCTATGCCGCTCTGTACCATCACTCATTCATATATCTTTATGTACATATTCTTTATCCCTTTACACCTATGTGTATAAGGTAGTAGTTTTGGAATTGTTAGCTAGATTACTCATTGGTTATTACTGCATTGTCGGAACTAGAAGCACAAGCATTTCGCTACGCTCGCATTAACATCTGCTAACCATGTGTATGTGACAAATACAATTTGATTTGATTTGATTTGGATTTGGGTGAAGGAGGACTAAAACACCATAGTATTTGAACCATATCTCAATGTCTCTGGTTGCCTACTTCGTCATCCCTGACACTCTGAAACACATGTTCGCTTAGAGCTAAAACCTACTCAGTTCTATTTTTTATCAGGTCTTGTCAACTGATGACTTCAGAGATACCACTAATAGAATATACAATGTTTTATTTAGATAACTCACACTCCTGTGCACTTTACCCAAGACCACCATCAACCATTTCCTCTTAGTGTAGAGAGAAATATTCATTTGGGGGGATTAGAGTGTGTTTTTAGAGTTAATCCACGCTCCCATGTGCAATACCGTTTCCTGGCACCAAACCCATGTCTGGCCTATATGGCTCTCTCACATAAGGCCTGTGTTTAGGCAGGCTGGAGAGCTGTGCCCAGCTGTCGGGTCTCACTGGGATTATGGTTAGCGACAAGGTGCTTGTGTAATTACTCAAAGGATACTTGGTGATTATTAATGAAGCTAGATGGTGGGGGAATTTACTATAAAGTCCAAGTGGAAACAATGGGACTGGGGTAACGGGGAACTTCAAAACCATATATCCGTGATCACCTAGGGTCTATAATCCCTGTAGTGATTTAAAAGCTTTTTAATCAAAACGAAAACAATTCATCCAGTTTGTGAGTGGCGTTAAATATAGAGATGTAATGACATCACTCTGTCAAGCTCAGTGAATGTGGTTTTGCTTGATGTGTTTTTGTAGGCCCAAATGTTACTTCATTTGTACAAGTGTGGGCCTCACCTTTAACAGAAAACATGTGAAATGTAGAGCGGCATTCTCATAAAATGTAATGCTAGATTTTAAAAACTATACACATCAAAATACATTAAACGCACAGTGTCATGTTCAGAAAAGTTTTGTTATTCTTTCTAATTTAAAGTTTATTTCTGTGCCAGAAGTAAATATACTGTACTTGATAGTCATGAATGAGTTTACATTTCACAACCACCCACTTTGGTTAGGCTACTGTATATACAGTACCTGTACTTACACTATACATACAAACGTATGTGGACACCTCTTCAAATTAGTGGATTCGGTTATTTCAACCAGGTGTATAAAATTGAGCTCACAGCCATCTCCATAGACAAACAATGGCAGTATAATGGCCTTACTGAAGAGCTCAGAGACTTTCAATGTGGCAGTCATAGGATGCCAACTTTCCGAAAAGTTAGTTTGTCCAATTTCTTCCCTGATGGAGCTGCCCCGGTCAACTGTAAGTGCTGTTATTGTAAAGTGGAAATGTTTAGGGGCAACAATGGCTCAGCCACGAAGTGGTAGGCCACACAAGCTCACAGAACGGGACCGTCGAATGCTGAAGCCTGTAGCACATAAAAATAATTTATCCTCAGTACCAAGTTCGAAACTGCCGCTGGAAGCAATGTCAGCACAAGTACTGTTCATTGGGAGCTTCATGAAATGGGTTTCCATTGTTGAGAAGCCACACACAAGCCTAAGATCATCATGTGCAATGCCAAGCGTCGGCTGGAGTGTTGCTGCCATTGGACTCTGGAGCAGTGGAAATGCGATCTCCGGAGTTATGAATCATGCTTCACCATCTGGCTGTCGACGAACATATCTGGGTTTGGTGGATGCCAGGAAAACGCTACCTGCCTGAATGCATAGTTTGGTGAAGGAAGAATAATTGTCTGGGGCAGTATTTCATGGTTCGGGCTAGGCCCCTTAATTCCAGTGAAGGGAAATCTTAATGCTACAGCATACAATTACATTCTAGATGAGTCTGTGCTTCCAACTTTGTGTCAACAGTTTGGGGAAGGCCCTTTCCTGTTTCAGCATGACAATGGCCCTGTGCAGAAAGCTTTAATAACTCTACCTACATGTACATCTTACCTCAATTACCTTGACTAACCGGTGCCCCCGCACATTGACTCGGTACCGGTACCCCCTATATATAGCCTTGCTATTGTTATTTTACTGCTGCTAATTAATTACTTGTTACTTTTATTTTTTCTTAAAACTGCATTGTTGGTTAAGGGCTTGTAAGTAAGCATTTCACTGTAAGGTCTACACCTGTTGTATTCGGCACGTGACAAATACGATTTCATTTTAGGTCTTTACAGAAATGGTTTGTCGAGATTGGTGTGAAAGAACTTGACTGGCCTGCAAAGTGCCCTGGCCTCAACCCCATCGAACACCTTTAGGATGAATTGGAATGCCGACTGCGAGCCAGGCCTAACCGCCCAACTTCAATGCCGACATCACTGACGCTCTTGCGGCTGAATGAAAGCAAGTCCCTGCAGTGATATTCCAACATGGAAAGCCTTCCCAGAAGAGTAAAGGGTGTTATAGCAGCAAAGTGGGGACCAACTCCATATTAATGCCCATGATTTTGGAATGAGATGTTCAACGAGCAGTTGTCCACATACTTTTGGACATGAAGTGTAGGTCTTAGACTGTACTGTAAATGAACCAACACTGCACTGGATGTGTGACAATTGAATGAATGGAATTCTACAGACAAAATAAATGGTAACTTCATCAAACACATCTTGTACAGCATGTTAGAAAACACAAGTCTTGTGTTATCTGTCAGAATCTCAATCAGGTTCTGGGTCCATTTGTGATAAGCCAAGAGATAGAATGAAAGAGAACGAAATTCAAAAGATGCTAACACCCGCGAAAAGGTGATTGGTCCAAAGCACCGGAACTAATACTGCTCGTTATCTCACACTTCGTGTGGATCATGATAAATCCACGGTACCATTTATGTTTACTTAGTATGTTCAAGAGAGAGAGAAAATCATAAACAACCAACCCGGTATTAGTTCATCAGGGACTTTCTACCACAAGAGAATAAACAATTAAAGATTGTCAAGATGGAGAGAAATATAAAATGTGATTGACATCTATGGGGTATAAGGATTTAGAAACTTGGAAATAAAGGTTCAACTGCACGTTCAAGGAGAAACTAAAGATTATACTGTATAGGAACATTACCTGACATACCAAAAAACAAGATTTGTGTGTCACTACATGACTACTGTGCATTTAGGCTGTTTCTCAACCGTAATGGGAAGATCATGTATATTACTGAGATTTTTCGCTGCTGCATAAATAAATATGTAACATATTGTGAACAAAGCAACCTATAATAACCATTTAAGATACAGTATTTTCGGCCAGGTCGACCTTCAGTTCAAATAAAAATGTCATGTTTAATGTGTTTCCCTTGCATTTTCAACTCGACCAATAGTTTTATCACAAAAACTGCGTTAAATAACAAATGGCCTAGTCTGGTCTTGGGACGTGGGCTCTAGCCAACTGCTTGCAGATACAGTGTGGATAAAATAAAATCTAATGTTATTGGTCGCATACACACTGTATTCAGCAGCTGTTATTGCGAGTGTAGTGAAATGCTTGCGAGCCCAGCTCCAACAGTGCAGTGCTATCTAACAATACACACACATCTAAAAGTAAAAGAATGGAATTAAGAAAAATAGAAATATTAAGATATATTGAAGCAACATCTCAACACATCAGTTAGGAAGTTAAGGCTTGGTCGCAAATGGGTCTTCCAAATGGACAATGACCCCAAGCATACTTCCAAAGTTGCGGAAAAATTGCTTAAAGACAACAAAGTCAAGGTATTGGAGTGGCCATCACAAAGCCCTGACCTCAACCCTATAGAACATTTGAGGGCAGAAGTGAAAAGGCGTGTGTGAGAAAGGAGGCCCACAAACAGCTCTGTCAGGAGGAATGGGCCAAAATTCAGCCAACTTATTGTGGGAAGTTTGTGGAAATGTTTGACCCATGTTAAACAATTTAAAGGCAATGCTACCAAATAAATAGTAACTGAGAGTATGTAAACTTCTGACCCACTGGGAATGTGATGAAAGAAATAAAAGCTGAAATAAATCATTCTCTCTACTATTATTCTGTCATTTCACATACTTAAAATAAAGTGGTGATCCTAACTGACCTAAAACAGGGAATTTTTACTAGGATTAAATGTCAGGAATTCGTGGAATGCGGACTCCGGATAGGAGGTTTCTAGTTTGCACAAAGTCCAGTGTGGTTTCCTGCGAGTTGTCGTGGTATTGGCTTGAGGGGGAATATACATGGCTGTGACGATGACAGAAGAGAATTCTCTCGGGAGGGAATGTGGTCGGCATTTAACTACGAAGTATTCGAGGTCGAGTGAACAAAAAGACTTAAGTTCCTGTATGTTACCACAATCACAGTTAATCATGAAACATTCACCTTCACCTTTCTTCTTCCCAGAGAGTTCTTTATTCCTATCTGCAAGATGTACTGAGAACCCAGCTGGCTGTATGGACTTGGACAGTATATCCGGAGAGAGGCATGTTTCCATGAAACAGATTATGTTACAGTGCCTGATGTCTCTCTGAAAGGAGATCCTCACCCTGAGCTTGTATACTTTATTGTCCATGGACTGAACATTAACGAGTAATATACTCGGAGCAGCCTCTGGGATAAGTTAAATCGCCTTGGAGGGTACGAACGAAGGATCCAATTCAGGAAAGTCGTATAACTGGTCAAAATACTGGGAAGTTACCACTGCTCTGATATCCAAAAGTTATTTCCGGCTGTATATAATAACGCTAATATTGTGAGAAATAACATACAAAAAAATGAAATACTGCAAAGTTTCTTAGGAGCTAGAAACAGAGCGGCCATGTCTATCGGCGTCATCTTGTCTAGGTTCAGCGGGTAGGTTAGTCTACAATACATGACATTGTTATGGATAAGAACGAGAATGTTTGTATTTGTCAAGCAATGATCATCATGTCATCAGAATCAGAACCTCAACAAATGGAAAGGAGCATCGAGTTCATACCATGCACCACCCTGTGAAGTTCATCATAACTTATTTCATCTGTAGCCTAAAGAACTGAATTGTTTCCTGGGTCGTAGTAGGAGGACCAAACACCATGTCATCGCGTGACTCCAAGTTTACTTCGATACGATGGTTATCAAATTAATATGCAAGCCTGCTCCCTCTCCCCCTCTCCGGCGCTCGAGGGCACCAGGCTGCCCTTCATTATGCACACCTGTCACCATCATTACGTGCAGCTGCGCAATGTTGGACTCACTTGGACTCCATTACTTTGTTGGTTACCCCCTCTATATCTGTCTGCTCCTCAGTTCATTCCCTGTGTCCGCATTGATATCGCAATGTTTCCCCTGTGCAGACGCTGTTCTTGTTATGTTTCATGGCCGTCGTTAATTTAATGTTCTCCCTGTACCTGCTTCTCGTCACCAGCGTCGATCCTCACACTAATGTCCTACAAAAACTTTCCAGCGCTAGGCCTTGACTACTTGATGTAGGCCTATTCACTGCAAATTGCACTGCTCCACTCCGCCGAGACATTAAAATCATATCACAGCCTTCTCTGGATTTGAAGTGGTGCCATGAACTCAATATTAAAGAGGCAATAAGTAACATTTTGGGCTACCCGACCAAATTAAAATAGAATTGTGAGTTATAGATCTGTCATTCTCACTGAAAGCAAGTCTAAGTTTCTATGCTTCCCGTATTTCTATGCTTCCCGAATTTAATTGTAGTTTTTGTGTCTTTTACTTTCGTTTTTTTACACCAGCTTCAAACAGCTGAAAATACAGTACAATATTTCTGGTTATTGAAAATATGTTTTACAGCGGTTTAGATGGTACAATGATTCTCTACATTGCTTGTTTTGTCAGATAAACTGGAATTGAGCAAACTTTTATAATTTTAGAAACTAGGAAATGGCAGAGCGATTTGAAATAAAGGTGAGAAATAAATTGTATACTCACAGGAAGCTGTAACTGTCAGCTCTGTGACTAGAACAACAGTAGTTGTTTTGAAAACTGTATTTTTCACGAAATTGCATTTTGACCAATGGACATATGCTTGTGCTTTTCAGAATGCAGAATCCTTCCTACATGGGCACAGTGGGAAGAGGAGGTGAGACTGGCTCGCTCACACGGCAGCTGATAGCGAAACAGGGACAGGCAGATACTTTCATAGAAGGAATAAACATAATGCATAGGGTATTACTGTTGACCAAATAATGGTTTTAGAACAATCTACAGAAACTTTGTACATCAAGAATTTACAGAATTGGGACATAGAGGGAAATGGGGGAGGGTCATGCTTTTTCAATTAGATTTGTCGGCCAATTCCTCCACCAACCATGCACTCCTTAAATAGTCAACCTCTGTCAGTGAAGGGCTGTTAAGTTAAAACCAGGACTCGAAATTGAGGGGGTATGTCATAGGCCTACCTTTTATAAAAGGCCTACACATTGTTCATTTAGGATTTTGAAGAAAATAAAACATTCAGAGGCTGAGCTACAAATTTCTATAGCCGTGGAGACAAAAAAAAGGACTTGGGAAGTAGAAGACCTATAATGAGAGGTGTTGAAAGGTGCGAAAGCAAACAAACAAATTTGACACAAAAATGCCACAACCAAAATCAAACAGTGTGTCTGCATGGAGAAAGTCTCCTCATTGAATGGGGAAGAGGTGTATTTATCCCGGGACACACCTGGGCCTGGGCCTTAGGTAGCCTGGGTTTCCTGGATATTATCTGTGAGTGCCACAGAACTCATGCTACAGGCGAAACCAAGATGAAACCTCAAACACGAAATGAGCAGAATTTTTGAGGCTCTGTTTCCCATCGTCTCCTTATATGGCTGTGAACGTGCCATGAATGAACTTGAGCTCTCTGCGGTTCGTCCAAGATGTCTGCAGCATTGTGACGTATTTGTAGGCATATCATTGGAAGATTGACCATAAGAGACTACATTTACCAGGGGTCCGCCCGGTGTCCTGTGTCGAAATTATTGCGTAATCTCTAGGTCCATGTGCGTTCCATTTCTTCAGAAGAGAAAGTCAACTGCCACGATGGATTTATCGTCGATAGATATGTGAAAAACACCTTGAGGATTGATTCTAAACATCGGTTTCCCAAGTTTGCGTTTTAATGACTTAATTTTCGTTTTTTTTCTTACCCAAACGTGATGGAGAAAACGGAGCGATTTGTCAACACAAATAATATTTTTGTGACTGAACATTTGCAATCTAACTGAGAGTCTCCTCATTGAAAACATCTGAAGTTCTTCAAAGTTCTTCAAAGGTAAATGATTTTATTTGAATGTTTTTCTGGTTTTTGTGAAAATGTTGCTTGCTGAATGTCAGGCATGTCAGGCATAATACTAGTGTTACACAAATGCTTGTTTTGCAATGGTTGAGAAGCATATTTTTGAAAATCTGAGATGACAGTGTTGTTAACAAAAGGTTAAGCTTGAGAGCAAATAGATTTATTTCATTTCATTTGCGATTTTCATGAATGTTAACGTTGCGTTATGCTAATGAGCTTGCAGATAGATTTACACAATCCTGGATACAGCTTTCTTTCGTAGCTAAACGTGATGCAGAAAACGGAGCGATTTGTCCTGCACAAATAATATTTTTGTAAAAACTGAACATTTGCTATCTAACTGAGAGTCTCCTCATTGAAAACATCTGAAGTTCTTCAAAGGTAAATGATTTTATTTGAATGTTTTTCTGTTTTTTGTGAAAATGTTGCCTAAATGAATGCTAACGCTAAATGCTACGCTAAATGCTATGCTAGCTATCAATAGTGTTACACAAATGCTTGTTTTGCAATGGTTGAGAAGCATATTTTGAACATCTGAGATGACAGTGTTGTTAACAAAAATCTAAGCTTGAGAGCTAGCATATTGATTTCATTTCATTTGCGATTTTCATGAATAGTTAACGTTGCGTTATGGTAATGAGCTTGAGGCTGTATTCACGATCCCGGATCCGGGATGGCTCGTCGCAACAGGTTAAAGAACATGAATAACCACCACGCTGCATTTTGGTCCGCTTCTCCTTCACCACAGGAAAACCCTTACAGAATCACCCAACCACAACAGGACCAAGCGGCGTGGTAACGGGCAACAGCAAAAGCAGCAGCAGGAGAAGCAACAGAGGCAGCAGCAGCAGTGGGAGAGGCTGCACTATTTGGAGGAATGGACATGGGAGGAAGAATTGGAAGGAGAAGGACCCTGGGCACAGCCTGGAGAATATCGCCGCCCCAAAGAAGAGCTGGAGGCGGCGAAGGTGGAGAGGCGCTGGTATGAGGAGGCAGCACGGCGGCGTGGATGGAAGCCCGAGAGTCAGCCCCAAAAATGTATTGGGGGGAGGCACACAGGAAGTGTGGTGAAGCCAGGTAGGAGACCTGCGCCAACTTCCTGTGCTTACCGGGAGGCTGGAGAGACCGGGCAGGCACCGTGTTATGCTATGAAGCGCACGGTGTCCCCAGTGCGGGTGCATAGCCCGGTGCGGTACATTCCAGCTCCGCGTATCGGCCGGGCTAGAGTGGGCATCGAGCCAAGTGCCATGAAGCCGGCTCTACGCATCTGGTCTCCAGTGCGTCTCCTTGGGCCGGTTTACATGGCACCAGCCTTGCGCACTGTGTCCCCGGTTCGCCTGCATAGCCCAGAGCGGGCTATTCCACCTCGCCAACCGGGACCATTCAACCGGGTAAGGTTGGGCAGGCTCAGTGCTCAAGAGCTCCAGTGCGCCTGCACGGTCCGGTCTATCCGTCACCACCTCCACGCACCAGCCCTCCAGTGGCAGCCCCCCGCACCAGGCTGTCTCTCTGGCTCATCCTTACAGAGACTCCCGCCTCTCCAGCGCTGCCGGAGCCTTCCTCCTCTCCAGCGCTGTCGTAGTTTCCCGCCTCTCCAGCGCTGCCAGAGACTTCCTCCTCTCCAGCGCAGCTGGAGTCTCCCGCCTGTTCGGCGCCAGCAGAGCTCCCGCCCCTCAGTCCAGAGGCGCCAGAGCTACTCAGTCCAGCGCTGTCAGAGCCTTCCTCTCCAGCGTTGCCGGAGCTTCCCGTCTGCCCAGCGTTGCCGGAGCTTCCCGTCTGCCCAGCTCCGCCTGAGCCACCCTTCTTCCCAGCGCCGCCTGAGCCGCCAGTCTGCCCAGCGCCACCTGTGCCGCCAGTCTGCAAGGGGCCGCCTGTGCCGCCAGTCTGCAAGGGGCCGCCAGTGCCGCCAGTCAGCCAGGGGCCGCCAGTGCCGCCAGTCAGCCAGGGGCCGCCAGTGCCACCAGTCAGCCAAGGGCCGCCAGTCAGCCAGGGGCCGCCAGTGCCGCCAGTCAGCCATGGGCCGCCAGTGCCGCCAGTCAGCCAGGGGCCGCCAGAGCCCTTCAGCCCAGAGCCGCTAGAGCCCCTCAGCCCAGAGCCGCCAGAGCCCCTCAGCCCAGAGCCGCCAGAGCCCCTCAGCCCAGAGCCCCTGCCCCTCAGCCAAGAGCCCCTGCCCCTCAGCCAAGAGCCCCTGCCCCTCAGCCAATAGCCCCCGCCCCTCTGTCCATAGCTTCCGCCCCTCTGTCCAGAGCTTCCGCCCCTCTGTCCAGAGCTTCCGCCCCTCTGTCCAGAGCTTCCGCCCCTCTGTCCCAAGCTGCCCCTCAGTCCAGTGGGGTCATTTAGAGGGGTCGCCTTGGTTAGGAGGCCATGGAAGCAGACAATAAGGCGGACTAAGACAATGGTGAAGTGGGGTCCGCGTCCCGCGCCAGAGCCGCCACCGCGGACAGACGCCCACCCAGACCCTCCCCTATAGGTTAAGGTTTTGCGGCCGGAGTCCGCACCTTTGGGGGGGTACTGTCACGTTCTGACCTTTATTTCCTTTGTTTTGTATTTATTTTAGTATGGTCAGGGCGTGAGTTGGGGGGCAGTCTATGTTTGTTTTTCTATGTTTTGGGGTATTTCTATGTTTCGGCCTAGTATGGTTCTCAATCAGAGGCAGGTGTCATTAGTTGTCTCTGATTGAGAATCATAATTAGGTAGCCTGGGTTTCACTGTGTGTTTGTGGGTGATTGTTCCTGTCTCTGTGTTTGCACCAGATAGAACTGTTTAGGTTTTCACACATTTATTGTTTTGTTAGTTATTTCATGTCTAGTTCCTTTATTAAAGAACATGAATAACCACCACGCTACATTTTGGTCCGCTTCTCCTTCACCACGGGAAAACCCTTACAATGACAGCCTACATGACAGCATAACATGTAGCCTAGCCCTGTCTACACATCGCATTGGGGTAAAACAATCTGCATTTTAACCATTAATGGCATACAACTGTTATTTCACACAATGATCATGCAACACTGCACAATTTGATACACTGCACATCATTCATTGGAAACAGAGTAGCACATGCATGGAAGGTGTGGTTGTTTAGCTATTGGGAAGAAGCGTCCAGAGAATCCGTCTCGCAGCCGCTCCGAAAAGGAAAAGGTTTGAAACATAAATAGTGCTGTATGCAATCTATTACTATCTGTTAGTAGAGAGTTCAACTGATCTTGTTTAATGTCTAGTTTGATATATATCTAACATAGTAATAACAAATTGTCTCGTTATTGTTGTGTAGACCATCATTGTGAATAAGAATTTGTTCTTAAATGACTTGCCTAGTTAAATAATGGTTCAATAAAAAAATACAAAATAAAAGTCTCCAATTATTGGATTCCTTGATAAAGATGAGCCAAAATAAAGAAATAGTACAAATAGTGAGCTATATTGTATGCAAAAACTATAAAACAAATAAAATGTTATTTTATACTACTACAATTGCTCAGAGAAAAAGATGTGGTTTAAAAAGTAATACAAACATCTAAAAATAGATATGGGTCCAAATGATTGGCACCCCTGTTTTCAATACCTTGAGAGATATCTCTCACCTTGAGAGAATAACGGCACTGAGCATTTTTCTAAAATGTTTTATGAGGTCGGGGGAACGCATTGGGAGGGATCTTAGACTATTCCTGCATACAGAATCTTTCCAGATCCTTGATATCCTTCGTCTGAGCTTACAGGGGTGCCAATATCTCTGACCCCTTTTTTGTTATTTTTTGTTATACTTGTTAAACAATATCTCTTTCTCTGAATAATATAATTTTCTCATTTCTATACTCATCTTTATCAAAGGTGCCAATAGTTTTGGACCTGACTGTACTGTATATACAAAATATTATTAAAACCTGCAAATGTTTAGTGTTTTGTACATCTCATTTATTCATAACTGCTTCGGACTTTAGTTTGTTCGACCTTAGTGGTGCTCTTTGCCTTCTGCAGATCTATGAGCCATGGGATGGGATGCGATGGCACAGAACATGAAGCCACAGAGCCACTTTCACTTCCCCTCGCTGGCTTACCAAGCTCCAGTCATGTGATCATACAGCATACTACATGTCCATCCATTAGACACAGATTTTGAATTTTTTATGTCATCTGGGTGGAGAACTCCACAATTTAGGAGACTTGTACCGAGACAGCTCTATCACCCTCTCTTTTTAACATTCCATTTACAGAACCCAGTGGTATTTACAATTCCCATGATGAAAGACAGGGTAGAGGGAAGTCAGTGAAAAATAACATTCACTGTCCTCATTCTCTCAGACCCAAACTACTGCTGCATTATGAGTGTCCTACTTTACAAGTCCATGGGTCCATTCCCCCTCCCACCCCCCTCTAGCCATCAATGCTGGTCGATAGTGGGTAACACTGTACTCAATCTATACAGGGACAAAACCACTCTCTAGGTCTGTGTTTCCCAACTCCGGTCCTCGAGTACCCCCCAACAACACACATACTGTATTTGTTGTAGCTGCTGACAAAAACCCCTGAATCAACTTGTCAAGGGCTTGATGATTAGTTGACACGTAGAATCAGGTGTACTTGTCTGGGCCACAACACAAATATGTACTTTGGGGGTACTCGAGGACCAGAGTTGGGAAACACTGCCTCTAGGCCACAGATCGATTGAACTTACCTGGCCTCATATTCACACTGTTTTACATACCCCTGTTATTTTCATCATACCTTTTGTTCTTGAACAGGAAACAGTCTTCAGAAATGTAATTTGAGCAGTAACGCAATCTATATTCAAGTGCTACTATTGACCCAGGAGTCAAATTGCAGAGTTAACATCAGCCGTGCTGTGAATGGCTTTGATAAATGCACTTCCACGGATGAGTCAGAGAGAACATTATTTAAAATCAATGTTGTTGCTTTTTTTTCCAACCCACGTTGTCTCACCCACCGTCGTGGGGAGATGTGGCACCACTTAAAGTGGTATTGCCTGGGTTTTAACAAAGAGATGAAGCACTTTTACTCACATCTGTCCACACATGAGAGTTGATGTGATACAGATACATTGGTTCTGTTGAATTATGCATGGCATAGTGTTGTGCATCAGATTACTGTTACTCTATCTTGATCTGACTAGTCATTACATTGATGACGTTATCAAGGATGTTATGTTTATCTATTTATTTATATCCCAACATTCAATGATGATAGGTTACAGCTACTGTACAAACCTACCCTGATAAAACACAGTCTGTAGTAAAAACGTGGCTAAATAGGGTCGGTCAGCCAAGAGCCAACTCACAATTAGAGCATCTGTAGATAATCCTCTGTGTATTTTCAAAGTAAGCCTACGGTCAAATAAATTGCGGTGGCAGACTGGCATCCAAACTCAGCCTGGCCAACTCTGCCCCCCTTCTCCCCTCCAGCCCCTTCTACCCTCTCCCCCTCTCCCCCTCCAGTCCATTCTCCCCCAGCCCCCCTCCCTCCAGGCCTGGTAAGTGGTCTCTCCCTCTTGGGATTCTTCTGTCCCTGCTGTCTGCCTGCCTGCCTACCCGCCATTGTCCTTTGCAATCCCTTTATGTAGCTCTCACCAAATAACTATCATATTTAAGATCCGCCATTTAAAAAGTCAACAGCTGTGCACTCAGGATGGATTGTAGACACACTTCTGCTCACATATGTAATGCAATAACAAAAAAACAATTCCTTGGGGAGAGATCACCATTTTCCACTGTGGTATAGTTAGAAAGGATTGTTTTTGTTTCCCCATTATCCACAATTTGTTGCACTCAACTAATGGAATAAGAACATGCAAGTGGTATTGTTCCGAATGTCAGAAATAACACCACTTAAAATGTCAGTTTAAGCACAAATTGTGCTTTTTCTGCTCGCTCTTTCTGTGAAAAATTTAAAATATAGGCCAGTGTTGTTTTAGGAAAACTATTTTTGACATAAAGCGGTTTATGACAAAACAAAAGTGATCTGCCCAGCCAAAGTTGTATTTAGAATAATTGTATTGTCAATTTCTGCTGAGTGAGAGTCTCTGCTAACCATTATGCACTGCTTTTAATTTGTACAATTCCCCAAAGTGAATTTGACTTCAAGGTCAAGGTCTAATTAACATGAACATAAATGGCCTTGCAAGTGGTTTGGTAATAGATATTATCCATATGGAGCCAGTTCCCCTATGGGGTAGAGTAGTGAGTAGTGCTCCATGCATCCCCCAAAATCACATCTACAGTCAAAGGATAACATTCCCCTGGAGTGAAGAACTGTTTACAAGTGTTTCATATCTGATCATGAACAATTGCAGTCAATCTTGGGTTAATTGTACGATAGAGTATAAGGAGTTGTAAAGCTGCTTAGTATCCTACTTGTGTAGCAATTGAATGAGAATGATCAACACTATGATAGTATGATTGTCTGACATCATACTAAAAAAAAAGAACCTCAGCTGTGTCCATAGTGTCCTATGGTGAACTAGGATACTAGACAGAGGAAAACCGAAGACAAACAAAATATTTTCTTGCTGTGTTGTATGTTGGCCCTAGTCCTTTGGCCACTGACACAGTATTTTCTTGCTGTGTTGTGTGTCGGTCCCAGTCCC
This sequence comes from Oncorhynchus nerka, assembly GCF_034236695.1. Lineage (NCBI taxonomy): Eukaryota > Metazoa > Chordata > Actinopteri > Salmoniformes > Salmonidae > Oncorhynchus > Oncorhynchus nerka. Next base: position 22,289,308 of record NC_088424.1, on the reverse strand, counting down.
TTGGCCCATGACACACTGTGCACTGTGCTTATGTAAGTGTGATGGAGGGGAACAGAGTCGGCATGGTGGATAGTAGGTGATTAACTGTGACGGCTAGTGTCACATCAAAGACGGATCACGTGAACAGTCTGCATGCTGTGCCTTGTGCTATTAGCAAGTCCCGCTTGTTTTACATGGGGGAGTCAGAACAGCGACACAAGTAAATCCAAAACACGGCTTAAAAGACCATGCAGAGGCTTTGAGAAAACTCACTGGTTCAATGATTTAGTTAAGGAGTGGACATCCTGTCCGGTCACAAGGACAACTCCAGTGAGCCACCAGTTATGAGACCTTTGCCTGTGCTCATCGTCCTTGGCTTGCTGTGATAGTAGCAACAGCAGATGAATGGGCAGCACAATTACTATTCAAAAGAGTGAGAAGCGCAGTTTTTTATATATATTTTTTTTAACATATTCATCACACCTGCACATGCCAAGGTTTACACATGGAATAAAATATTTAACTTGGAATAAAAATGTGGACATAATATGATATTGATATGCCAGAGTGCTGTTGAAGATATTCTTATCTAGCTCACACACCCTTAATTGGCACTGATTTTTCTAGTCTTTGCCTGCAGCTACAGTATGTGCCTGTTGGAAATGATGCATTTTGGCATGAAAAAGCATCATGCAACGCTTCATTTTCTTGTGCCAGCCATGTCAAATCATATGAAGGGTATGGAAATATTGCTTTCAGAAGGAACATTCATCCAATCATAAAGTGGCAACATTTCTAGACTGTTCTTTTGCAAGTCAAAATTCTGGGAATGTGTAATAGCAAGTTACCCTGTTGTACAATGAATGAAAACATTTCTGGAAGCCGTAGTTGCAGTTCTATTGCATGGTTAGACGTTTGAAGCCTGGCAGTTCTTTAAGCCTTTAGTCAACCCCCTAATGAGCCATGTAATTTCCATAGCCGAGTCAACTCCTCACCGTCCATCCTACCCCAAAGTCAGTTTGTGGGGAAAAGCACAACCCCAACACACCTTGTGCCCAATGATCAAAAGATCACCCTACTATATATAATTGTCATGCAATTCCAAAATGAAATGAACAGTAACCTAAAAAGAAGTGAGACATTTCTAATTTGATTCTAAATAACAAAACTACTGTGAGCAGAGGAAGGAATTTGCTGTGGAAGCCTCTTGAATCATTTCCAACCAGAACCCTATAATTCCCTTTTGCACAGTAATCTCCCAATCCCATATTAACTCATATTCATAATTAACCAGTGGCTATTAATAGTTTCTCGTTTTTTTTTAAAGACGGTGCGTTATATCTGTCACCCGTTGGGTGTACGGGAATCATAACATGACATTGGGGGCTTAGCCTATGCGAAACCTCCAAAAATCATCCATGCAGTTGAATAGCACTCTCTCTTAAATAGTCAGTGTTATTTCCAGTAGCATAGCACTCTATTACACGGCACAGAGCTGCGCCTCCATTTGCGGTTACAGAATCTGCCAGTTCCTCTGAGTGCTGCTTGGCACTTATTCAACCAGACCTCCTGAGCTTTTGACAGCCATTAAACTCTGCAGCCATTAAAGTTAGCATAGGTTTTTCATTACTGGAACTTTCAAGACGGGTGGGTCTCTTAGCTGTTCATATAATATCACTGTCGGCAGATGATAGTCACTATGGATACACTCATTTTGCTCATTCTAATGAGTCCAGCAAGTGGCTGATTGATTCCATTCATTCCTCCGGTGATTGTTCAATACATGTAAGAGGGGTGTATTAAATCTTCAGATCTTGTGCCAGCAAAAGCTGCCATCAATTTCGGGTTATTCTTATCCTTGAATATCTGCTTCATAAGTGTTCAACAGTTTCCCGATCCCATGACAAGACAGGCAACAAGGATTTTGGCCTGCCGTCCTCCCCAGTCGACGCACTTTATTTAGCTATTAAAGACCGATAAACTAACACATCCGCTAATAAAAAAGAAAAGCCCAGCCTTGGTCCATCTCCTCAGCACCAGGCTTGCCCTTGCCACTCCCCCAGAGGGTAGCAGCAGGGAGATGGGGGGCTGCCGTGGCCCGACCGTGGCGGGGCGGTGCCATGTCATCCCTGGCTGGCATGCTGCTCTATGTTCCTCTGTGACCAGTGCTAACTCAAGGTCGTGGGCGCCCAGCTGGATGCTAAAGAGCTGTTAGAGTGGACAGGGCGTCCAACCGAGGAGACTGGCTGATAGCCATTATTTCTGTGGGGCTGGCAGCTTGAAGAGAGAAGTGTCCTGAGGCGCGTCGTGCGTGTGATACTTTGTAGGTACGATATGATGGCAGACTACAGAATAAAGACACACAGCACTCTATCTATCGCAAGCCGCCGCAGTCTCAGACCGTCACAGATATCCCAGTTGGAAGTGAAATGGTTCATTAAACGCCTTGTGAGAGGAATGCATGTTATCCATGCCACTTGAAGGGGTTCATACAGGGAATTAGATGATGGTGTGTTTGTATAGCTTGTTGTTATTGAGGGTTTATTTTAGTTCTAGCTACAGTATGTGTTCCATGTTGATGATTATTATGGTTTCACTGGGAAATCAGTAGGGTTGCTCGGATTTGGATGAATGTTGATTGGTTGTGAGTGGTTGAGCTTGTGTTAGAGATGCTTGAAAAATCCATTTGAAATGCCAATCCATTATACAATTCCCCCACAATTGTTATAATGTAATTGATTGTTTTCCATTCAATTATATCATACAAGCAAGGACGTGGCAGGAATACAATTGACTTGTTAATTTGTTTATCAAGTAGCAATAATGCAATAACATTCTCCCAAACCCCTCTCTGTGGAATGGACCATCATAGAAACCTCTGTCTCCTCATGACAACAAATGTGTAGAACGTGTTAAAATATGTGTTTTTCTCTCTGTGTGTGTGTTATTCTGTCCAGAGGAGGAAATGGGCTGCCAGCGTTGTCCTGAGAGTTGCCTTTGTCTTGTGGAGGTTGACGGCTTTGAAGACCTCGTCTGGTATGGACCATTCTCTTGACATGCACTAACCCTAGACATATCCAATGACAGATGGGCTTCAAGTGGCCTTTGAAGAACACCCTTGAGTGCTGATCAGGCACTTACTCTGGTTTCCTCTCAGGCCATCTCCCTGCTGTCGGGGCCCCTCTCAGCTTCCATCCACTCAGCTATGAGGAGGATATTACTCTATCCATGTCATGGCAATGTGTCCTGTCCATCTTATTGGTGTTCCATCCATCCACACAGGGATTGGAGGTTGGGTCCACACAGGAAATGCAGAATGCGTCCACTCAGGAATTGGAGAGTGGGAACATCCATTTCTTTATCTGTTGGTCTTTTGTCAAGAGGAAGGAAACACTCATTGAAGTGCACACTTTTCCTTTCCCGGTATGTTTTCCTTGCATAAAAGACAATGGAACCCTTATCAACCGATGGGAGGAAGCCAAGGAAGATTATTCTGGTTGTTTGCAGTATCATGGCTCTTACCACCTGAAAGATTTAATGGACATAGTTTGATCACGCAGTGGACTTATCATAGATTGGTGTGTAACCAGACATTAGGGTGTTAGTGGTGGTGGTGGTGGTGGTGGTGGTGGTGACAGGGGGTCCCAGTTTAATGGTTTAACAGCATCCTGCTGTGGAAGGGCCAAATGAGTGGGCAGGCTGGCGATGTGGAACTGGGAAGGGTTATGGCTAGCAACTGCTGAACTGCACTGACTTTGGAGATCAAAGCCTCGCAAACACTGAGAGACGGGTGGGAGGGCACAGGGGTCTGGAGGAAAGAAACTCAGAGAGGGCATGGGACCAGGGGGAGGGAGAAGAGAACAGGGGAGGGGAGGTTCTAAAGCAACACATTCCTTGTCTTGATTCACTGAGGCCCCTGGAAGACGGAGCACAGCACAGTAACAATGGCAAGTCACCGGTGCCCTACTGCTCTTTTGTACTGTACACAATGAATTAATGCCTGTAACACCCTGCCTGTAACGCTGCTGGGATTTTGTCATGGTAATTTCCACCAAAAAGTTCAGGAAGAATGTGTCAACCATCAGAAATTTGACTTAAAAGTTGTTGTTTTTCACTCACATATGTTCAAAATCCAAGTTTAACAGGTTGATCAGATACCTCTGACTGGATTATGGGTTCCCAATTTGGTAATCACTTTGGTAGTGATACACATATCCACCTCTCACTTCAAGAGACATTCAAACAATCTGCCTTTGCAGAGAGGCCTGAATCATTTCATACATTCCTAATAAAGCTCCACTGCTGATCTTTCCCTGCCAAATTAGTCTAGCCATTATCTTGATTCCACATTTACAAGTCCTGAGGTAAGACAGATATGCATGAACACAAGAGGAATGTGCAATACAGTATAAATCACAATGTCACGGATCCCTCCGGAACGTTCATTACGCACACCTGGCCCCTATTCCCAGTGATTAGTAATTGTATAAGTCTGTCCTTGGTGTACCATTGTCCTGTCAATTATTGTTACAATGTCCGTTGGTTCGTCTGAGTACCTGTGCTGTGTGTTTTGGCTTTCGTGCCATTGTGGTTTGCTCAGATGATTACGGGTCTCGTCCCGTGTGTTAATCATTGTGCGAGTGTGTCATTTATTCAAGGTACTCCTTGCTCTTTTGTTTGGGCTTCGTCCCGTGCTTTTATACGGCACGCTGTAATTTGGGTATAATAAAAACCTCTATTACGCATTCCTGCACCTGTCTCCCGACATGACACCTCACATGTTGCAATATTAATAATGGATCCTGCCATGTCAATCTATAACCCTCTTCTTAATGATCAGAAAAAAACTGAACAGCACTGATGCTGATCGTAGCCAGTGTGTCAGACGGGTACGCAGAATAAAACCATTCTGAATCCAGATTGGTTCAACAGTTTGATCCAAGTCTGGAGATGATTCCAAGCATTTTCTAATTGGCCAATTCAAGTTAGAAATAACTTTGATCACTCTTTGAAGATTTTGGTTTCTGGAACTACCCAGACATGGTGATAAGTAGCCTGGTACCTGATCATCTATCAGCTGTGGTTTCCGCAGACAGTAGGAGGTCAAGAATAGAAAGTAAAGTGTTGCAGGGAATGGTTTTCCAATCTACACTGGCCTGATTGTGAAGAGTAACCCTGCTCTGAGTCCCTTGCTTAAGACTCAGTTGAGCCTTTAGAACAAATGCCCATAGAGACTTCATCTCAGTTGGCTAATGCTATCTTGAATTGCAGTTGGTGATTCAGATGTGATACCTGGGTGATTGCACATTCACTGATTCCTTGCAGTTTGAGGCTAGTTTGGATTACATTGTTGCCATGTGGAGAGTCTCCCCTCAGTCCCCTGCTATCTGCGGCCCTCTGTTCAGCTCTTCCTGAGGGCATGGGTAAGTGGGCTATTCCCTACTGGCCTGGGGTCAGACAGCAGGGAGTGGGTATGGAAAGAAGGGGGGGTCGTATGGGGGCAGGGGGCGGATTGGGGGCAATGTCTGATTCTGTGTGTGCGTGTGTGAGAGAGAGAGAGAGAGAGAGAGAGAGAGAGAGAGAGAGAGAGAGAGAGAGAGAGAGAGAGAGAGAGAGAGAGAGAGAGAGAGAGAGAGAGAGAGAGAGAGAGAGAGAGAGAGAGAGAGAGAGAGAGAGAGAGAGAGAGAGAGAGAGAGAGAGAGGGACAGAAAGAAAGAAAGAAAGAAAGAAAGAAAGAAAGAAAGACACAGATAGATGTAGAGAGAAAGACACAGGGAGAAAGACAGAGAGAAAAACACAGAGACAAAGATACAGAGGGACACAGAGTGAGAGATGCAGGAAGAAAGACAGAGATAAAGACAGAGTGACTGACACAGAGAGAACAACACATAGATAGATGTAGAGAGAAAGACACAGGGAGAAAGACACTGAGAGAAAGACACAGAGAGAGGGACACAGAGAGAGGGACACAGAGAGAAAGACAGAAAGAAAGACAGAGAGAAAAACAAAGAGGAAGACAGAGAGAAAGACACATAGAGAGAGACACAGGGAGAAAGACAGAACAACTAACAGAGGTCAGTCACAATGGTAGTTTGTTGAAGGTTGATACTTAACAACAGGATTCCCAACTAGCATGATTCCCAATAAATACAAACGATTGTGCCACGGGTGATTTTATTTGGCACTCAAAGTTTTCTGAGTTGTTTAAAAAAAAATATTATTGTAATTTTGGGGGACATAAAATACTGTAAAAACACCAGCAAATCAGCTCTAAGTTATTTTAATTTGGAAAATCTGTTCCAAAGTATTCCTGAGCGCAAGGTTTGAAATGATTATGTTTAAGTCAACAATTCTGTTTGTTTGGGCTTCTTGTGATCAATTTGCAGTCTACAAATAATTTGTCATTAAGTTCCGGCCCCGTGACCATCCGCTCAAGAAAAACTCATCTTGCAGCTGAATCTAGTTGATGATCCCTGCTTTACAAGAAAACCACACCAGAGAACCCAATTTCTCCTTTTCCTATTAGCTACATCCATTTCTCAGCTGTGGTCTCTTCAGAAAAACATGGACTGATCATGGAAGCTTTGTGCTGTGTGGTTGTATTGTCAGTTCAACATGTTCTGACTGTGTTCCTGAGCTTCATTCAAGGTTATAAACTCAGCAAGAAAAGAGACGTCCTCTAACTGTCAACTGCGTTTATTTTCATCAAACTTAACATGTGTAAATATTTGTATGAACATCACAAGATTCAACAACTGAGACATAATCTGAACAAGTTCCACAGACATGTGACTAACAGAAATGGAATAATGTGTCCCTGAACAAAGGGGGGAGTCAAAATCTAAAGTAACAGTCAATATCTGGTGTGGCCACCAGCTGCATTAAATACTGCAGTGCATCTCCTCCTCATGGACCACACCAGATTTGCCAGTTCTTGCTGTGAGATGTTACCTCACTCTTCCACCAAGGCACCTGCAAGTTTTCGGACATTTCTGGGGGGAATGGCCCTAGCCCTCCGTTCCAACAGGTCCCAGGCGTGCTCAATGGGATTGAGATCCGGGCTCTTTGCTGGACATGGCAGAACACTGACATTCCTGTCTTGCAGGAAATCACGCACAGAACGAGCAGTATGGCTGGTGACATTGTCATGCTGGAGGGTCATGTCAGGATGAGCCTGCAGGAAAGGTACCACATGAGGGAGGAGGATGTCTTCCCTGTAACGCACAGCGTTGAGATTGCCTGCAATGACAAGCTCAGTCCGATGATGCTGTGACACACCGCCCCAGACCATGACGGACCCTCCACCTCCAAATCGATCCCGCTCCAGAGTACAGGCATCGGTGTAACACTCATTCCTTTGACAATAAACTCGAATCCGACCATCACCCCTGGTGAGACAAAACCGCGACTCGTCAGTGAAGACCATTTTTTGCCAGTCCTGTCTGGTCCGGCAACGGTGGGTTTGTGCCCATAGGCGACGTTGTTGCTGGTGATGTCTGGTGAGGACCTGCCTTACAACAGGCCTACAAGCCCTCTGGTATGAGTTTAGGAGTAGAGATTTCTCCTCCGTGTGAAGCGTTTATTTCCTTGTGTGTGTGCCGACCTCGTTTGGGCGTGTTTCTGTCCTATGTTGTAGTTGAGTTGGGACTGCTCAATAAACTATTGTGCCACTGTGTCATGAATTCTTGCGAAGTCGAAGCCTCTCCTTGTTCGGGCGGTGCTCGGCGGTCGACGTCACCGGTCTTCTAGCCATCATTGATCCATTTTTCATTTTCCATTGGTTTTGTCTTGTCTTCCTACACACCTGGTTTCAATCCCATTCATTACCTGTTGTGTATTTAACCTCTGTTTCCCCTCATGTATTCGTCAGAGATTGTTTGTTATTCAGTGTTGTTTGTATTGGTGCGCGAAGGGTCCTCGTACCCACTTTGTTTTATTGTTACATTTAGAGTTGGAGTTATGCTTCGTTTATTGTTATTAAATAACTCCATTACATTCAGTTTGATTCTCCTGCGCCTGACTTCCCTGCCACCTATACACACGACTCTGACACACTGGGACTTCCTGGCTCTCCTGTTCCTGATTCCTGCACCTCCCTCCTTTAGGAGGCACATAACATTATGTTTGGCTTGCTATTTCAATTCCCCTGTATAGTCATGGGCCTGAAATTGTGTTCCTGATTCAATCCAATTGTAAAACAAGGCTATGAAAATGATGCAAACACAAAAGGTTGGTCCACAAGTGGAATAACTGAAAGCCTCTATTGTTCTACTGTCCATTTTCATTTACTAAAGTACTCTCATCTGGGAATACGAGAAGGGGGATGCTGCACAGAATCAGATGTTGCCATTTGATGTTTTGTTTCGTTCAATTAATTTGACAGGAGATATTTCATTTGTAGAAACAGTTAGATGAGACACTGCAGTGATGAGTAATGAATCACTGTCCATTAACTAGTTTAATGCCTGTCAAAATATAGTGAAAAAATAAATAATGTAGTGTGATTTAGAGCCATGAAATGGAGTTTACGGTTAGTGTTTATTGCAGGAACAGATTAAGATTGCAGCAGTAAACGCAATGCCTCTCTATAAATTCGTAATTGCAGAGGAACAATTAACAGATCTAAAAATAAGATAAGAAAAGTAAGGGTAGGAACAATTGGATCATGCCTATGCAGATTAAGTGGTTTGATGAATCTAAAATAACTGATCTGGCTAAATATATCAGAACAGAAGGAGGTGATGGAAGATCTTTTTTTAAACTGTTGAACAACAGGAAGCTAAAATATGCGTTTTATATTTCTTGGAGTTAGTAAAGATGGGAATTACAGTATGTGCTGGGTAAATGGTGTCACTGCAGTCTGCTAGGAGGATGTGATGTGCTATACTGTGTACTCTGGGTTTCTATGTCCCTGTGCTCAGAGGAAGACAGTACAGTTGTGGGCCTGGAAGACAAGAACAGATTCATACAGTAGTGACTTTAGCAAGCAAAAACAAGGGGTGCATCCCAAATGGCACTGTTTAAGTGCACTATTTCTGACCAGTGTCCTATAGTGCACTCTATAGGTAATAAGGTGTAATTTGGGATGCATACAAGGTCATCTATTTCATTTATAGGCCTAGTGGTTAATGTCCCAACATATCTGTAAGAAGGATTTCAGCCATGTGACAAATTCACGTCTTGGCTCTTTGGGACTGTGTAAAAGTCAGCTTCGTCATTGTTTAGTCTAATAATTCCAGGACAGTGATAGGCTTGAGAGTAACAGGTTCATACTGCTGAAGCATAATGAAGCACAAAGACAAAGATAGCTGTTGTGTTGAAGATGTCCTCTGTAGTGTCCCAAAATATAGTTAAAGAGCTGGATATGAGAGACCTGCTTGGGCACTTGGGGCTGTGTAGACTGTAGATGACAGACAGCTTTATCATTCTATCAAATGAATGATGATATTTATATGAAGTGATAGGATATGACAGGATGTTGTGTTAAGACAGCCCCTATTATAGTATTTGGTGTTAGGGGATATTGGCCTCACATATTTTGTCAGTTTAGGGCTGTTTAAAAAAATATCCAGAGTTGATCACTAATTTAATAGATTAGTTGCAGGCAGCTACTGTAACTGTCATTAGTCTAATTAAGTGATAATGCCCAAAAAGTCAGTGTTTGGAGGATATATTGGCATGGGTGTTGTTAGGCCCGAGACAAAATCAAGGGCCAGTAAACTGTGCCAACATATCCTTCAAACACCATCTTCAAGGGCATTACCACTTTTATACAACAGGTTACCAACACATTAAAATAATGATTGACATATTTTCATTAAAAACTTTATTTTTATATCTTTATATATAAAACGTGTTATTTCATCCTTTCACAAGATATAGTCCCGACACAAATCTAGGTTTGCTACCCAAGCCGGTTGGTCGCTCGTTCTGTCGGTTCGGTTGCTAGAACTTCCCAGTCGTTCAGTCTTTTTGTTCTGTATCTATGGACACAACCAAGTCGCTCGTTCTACATGTTCCATTGCCATGCTGGCTGGCAATGTTCTTATCACTTGCTTGCTGGCTAGACCACTATGGCTAACTTACAGTCACGTCAAACAGTACAGACAGAATAACAACAGTAGCTGTATTTATTTAAGCCGTTTTCTAGTGACATTTATTTGGAGACATCTATAACAATGAGCTAATGAGGCATGATTTTGCCTGGCATAGGAAATGTGCTCTCTCGTCAGGACACTGTTGTTCAGAGGAGCTAGCCAACAACACAGCTAACACAATGACTTCCAGAAGCTGGAAAGACTGCAAACTAGCTGCCCTGTGTCGTTTTACCTTTTTTCAATTGACATTTCTTTGTATATATCCATAAATTATGCCAGCTGATCCATGATTTTCGAACGGCTGAGAAACATTGTCTGCCTCTCTCTCTCTCGTCCCAACTCCCGACCCCTAAACGTTCATTACTATGGGACAGTTGGAGATCGAATTTGACTATTGAAACAATGTTGCAAATGTCGGAGAGACAGACAACAAGGTTTATACAAATCTCTGCTGTTGAAAACTAAATGTTAGTCTAAAAGAAATGTGAGAAAATGTCTAAAAGTTTTTTATAGTGGAGAGCAAGTTTATAACTTCCTTGCCTGGGCTGATGAGACAGTGGATTGCACAGACAGATGGAACAGAGTAAATAGGCATTTTAACATCATAGATTTAGCCTGTGGTAACTTGCGGAATAGACGCCGGCTAGAATGCACTTTAACCAATCAACATTCAGGATTAGACCCACCCGTTGTATAATGTCTAATAATCTGTCTTGGAACCTATTGATCCAAGACCCGATGCTCCGGTACCGCCTGCCAGATGGTAGCAGAGAGAACAGTCCAAGGCTAGGGTGACTATAGTCTTTGGCAATTATTCAGGGATTCTCAGACACTGCCTGTTATGAATTTTCTGAATATCTGGGAGCTCGCTCCCAGTGATGTGTTGGGTCGTCCTGTGACATCGGGTGCTGTTGGTGTCCTGGAAGTCAGGTAGTTTGCCTCCGGTGATGTGATGGGCAGATTGCACCACCCTCTGTAGGGCCTTGCGGTTGAGTGCGGTGCAGTTGCCATACCAGGTGGTGATGCAACCAGTCTCAATGGTGCACCTGTAAAAGTTATTGAGGATCTGAGGGGCCATGCCAAATATGGGGCCATGGCAGCAATACCTCATTGTGGTGTTACTATTATATAACATAGTAATATTACAGTAGTATTAGGCCTATCATGTCAACAACTGGGAACTGAGTTTGGATGTGACATATAGTGCCAATTAATGTTATTCACAACCTGGAAAGTTGAGAAAATCTGGTTATTCCAGTAGTAAACGCTGATGAACTTTCTAAGAAAATGTAGAGTTTTAAAGGCAAACCACTGGGAGTAAGATCAGAGGATTTCTTAGCTCATATGATATTGTGACTTGAAGGAGGGAGGAGTGTGTATGCCATGTCTGTCGCACTGCAGTCCTGCACTGTCTCTGATCCCCCAGCCTGAAAAAAACATTGCTTTATCTGCACTGATTAAGGTATCACCACTCAGACAGATTAGAGGAATAGCAAATGTGCTATAGCATTTGTTACTGTAATCAATTTAATACACTATGGTTTAATTCCATTTAGAAATCCCTGGATAACATCGTTTTCAACCATAATCTGAGGTATCAGGAGGGCATAATGTGATCAGAACAATATCACCCCAAGATACGATGCCATTTGCCAAGTTTGCAGCCCGTTTAGTTTTTTCATTAATTGAGATAGTTAAATTCATATCGGAGGTTAAATATTTTTGTATTGTAGTAATAATGAAGATTAGTCCATTTCTCAATTAATCGTTCATAATGTATGTAACAAAAAGGACAATGTAATATATTTTCTGGGTATTCGTTGGAATAGCAAGTGCCCATTATGCAATATGGTGGATGTTATTGTTTGTGGTTGAATGTCTGCCAAATAGCTAAGTGCTCCTTCAGAAGACAGAAGAGTGGATATGTACAGTATGGTTTGTTCGAGTGTGGAGTCTTTATATACAATCTCCATTCACATTTTTAAAGGTTAATTGAATGCTTCCGTATGACTTTTTGCCCCAGGTGTTCCTCTACCATTGGCAATTCTAAAATGCCATTTGATTGAACAGAACCCAAAGAGAGAGAACCTCTTGGCCTCACCATTCTATTCTGTTAGATTGTGGTGAAAGGGATTGGTGTTTGTGGTTCAGTGCCAGTAGACTGCTAATGTATACTCTTCTAACGCTAAACTTGGGTTCTTTCTCTCACTCCGATGTGATCAAAGACCTCCTTCAATTGCAACTTCTCACAGCAACGTGTTTCACAAAAGATAGCTAGATAAGGTGGAGGTAGGTGTACACAGCTCTGGTAACAAGATGGAGATGGTCCAACTGCAATCAGCTGTAGAGGCCTGCTGGGATGGAACTTTCTACCGATTGCAGATAAGGGGGAAGCGTCTAGTGTCGAGAGAGAATTAAAAGAGTTGCTAAAATTGAAATGCCTTCTTTTCTATAGCTCTATACTTCAACTTAATTTTAATGATCAAGTTTGTCCAATAAAGACCCTATATTAGTGGCCTTATTGCCCTCAAGTCTTTACTGTACTCTACTTCATCTGGTTTCATCCTGGCCTGTGGCGTGACTTCACAATAACCCCAGCATTGGGCATCCTATGTGATCCAAGTGTATTCTGTGACACCATATGTTGAGGGAGGGATAGCCTAGTACCATTGATTGGTTAATTGGTTGAAATCCAGATCAAAAAGGAAAATAACACTCACTGGAGACTAATGCTTGGCACTGATTGGTCTGCTGAGGATCTGATAATTACATAGAGATATGGAGCTGGCAGGTTTTGTACTGCATAGGCCTATTCAATTATGTTATTTTGTAAGGTTTCAGATATACTTTATTTTTTACAAAACAGTTCCTTTTGTCCATTGTACTGATGGAAGAATTAGTCACATTTGCTGTCCCTTTCTGAGCTCTAATTAATGTCCTCCCAGGGTCGCCATAGACCCAATCTGACCGGTTACACCCTGTGAAGCGATGACTTTCCAATATCTTATCAATCAGAGAAGGGGAGCGACAGCTAGCGACGAAGAAATCTAGCGTAACCAGGGTTATTTCCCAGGTGATGATTCGCTTGAGCCAGGAACAACAAGAGAGAAACCAACCACATTCTGTTTCCTCACTCGTGCTTGCAGCTTTGGCATCAAACTTAACTTGTTTTTCCCTCTCTCGCTTTCTCAATTGTCACTGCGTTAATGCATTGGGGGAGGGGGGGGGGGGTTGCTGCTAGAGCAAGGCCCTGTGAGGTTTGGAGGACTGTAAATAGAATGGTTGCCAAATCAAATGCATCCAGGGCTCTTCGATGTTATCTGTATCAGTTTGTGCCTGGTGTGTTTTGATCTGAGCTTTACTGGGAAAATGGTGCAAATGCAAAGTGAAATCCAAAGACAGAGATAGTTGTCCAGTAATTAATAGTGGGGGAATGTGTATTGCATTATGTGGTTTGAATCTCATGGTGGATGTACAGTTTTGATCAAGTATATTGTACAATGTTTTTTTATTTTTCAGATTTCAAAATCTGTAGTGTAACAATGTGTCCCTTGGAATCTGGTTGTTTCTCTGTTATGGCCATTTTCCCATCTCTCAAGCAACTGCACAAAACCTACTCTGTCCTTGCATAACTGTCTTCTTCTTAAAATACCACCTTGAAATGTCACACCCTGATCTTTTTCACCTGTCCTCGTTATTTTCTCCACCCCCTCCAGGTGTCGCTTGTTTTCCCCAGTGTATATATCCCTGTGTTTCCTGTCTCTCTGTGCCAGTTCGTCTTGTATGTTTCCAAGTCAACCAGCGGTTTGCCCGTTCTCCTACTTTTTGCATTCTCCTTTTTCTAGTCGTCCTGGTTTTGACCCTTGCCTGTTTCTGGACTTTGTACCCGCCTGCCTGACCATTCCGCCTGCCTGACCATTCTGCCTGCCTTGACCACGAGCCTGCCTGTCACTCTGTACCTCCTGGACTCTGATCTAGTTTTGACATTTTTGCCTGTCCACGACCATTCTCTTGCCTACCCCTTTGGATTAATAAACATTGTAAGACTCCAACCATCTGCCTCCTGTGTCCGCATCTGGGTCTCGCCTTGTGCCTTGATATGAAAGAAATTAGAAAAGCATTAACCTGTACATTACATAAGAATAAAACTTTAAAACTAAACTGATGCATGTGGCAAGGACTTCAGACAATCATCAATTACAAAGGGGAAGTTAGCAGCATAACGGACACCGACATCTCCAGGGCTCTACTCTGATTTTGTTTACAATGAGCACGTGTTTCTAAATTTAAAAATGTAGGAGCACACGAAGAAATTTAGGAGCACAATTAAACTGTTTCACGAAGAGTGTTTTTTATAAGAAATTACTAAAAGTTCATACAGTACCAGTCAAAAGATTGGACACACCTACTGTACTCATTCAAGAGTTTTCTTTATTTTCACTATTTTCTACATTGTAGAATAATAGTGAAGACATCAAATCTATGAAATAACACATATGGAATCATGTAGTAAACAAAAAAGTGTTAAACAAATCAAAATATATTTTATATTTGAGATTCTTCAAAGTAGCCACCCTTTGCCTTGTCAGTCACTGAACTAGCCTCATGAGGTCGTCACCTGGAATGCATTTCAATTAACAGGTGTGCCTTGTCAGTCGCTGAACTAGCCTCATGAGGTCGTCACCTGGAATGCATTTCAATTAACAGGTGTGCCTTGTTATAAGTTCATTTGTGGAATTTCTTTATTTCTTAATGTGTATGAGACAATAAAATAAAATACCATTTTATGTGCCACATACACGTGTTTAGCAGATGTAATTGCAGGTATAGCGAAATGCTTGTGTTTCTAGCCCTAACAGTGCAGTAATATCTAACTGTAATGTCTAACAATTTCACAACAATACACACAAATCTAAAGTAAAGGAATGGAATTTTAGAATATATAAATATTGGGCGAGCAATATCAAAGCAGCACAGACTAAGATACAGTAGAATACAGTATTTTTTATTTTACCAGGCAAGTCAGTTAAGAACAAATTCTTATTTTCAATGACGGCCTGGGAACAGTGGGTTAACTGCCTGTTCAGGGGCAGAACGACCGATTTGTACCTTGTCAGCTCGGGGGTTTGAACTCGCAACCTTCCGGTTACTAGTCCAACGCTCTAACCACTAGGCTACCCTGCCGCCCCATATGTACATATGAGATGAGTAACTCAAAATATGCAAACATTATTAAAGTTAGTAGTGTTCCATTGTTAAAGTGCCCAGTGATTCCAAGTCTATGTATATAGGGCAGCAGCCTCTATTGTGCTAGTGATGGCTATTTAACAGAATTTAACATTCTGATGGCCTTGAGATAGAAGCTGTTTGAGTCTCTGTCCCAGCTTTGATACACCTGTACTGACCACACCTTCTGGATGATAGTGGGGTGAACAGGAGGTGGCTCGGGTGGTTGTTGTCCTTGATGATCTATTTGGCCTTCCTGTGACATCGGGTGCTGTAGATGTCCTGAGGGGCAGGTAGTTTGACCCCTGTGATGTGATGGGAAGACCGCACCACCCTCTGGAGAGATCTACGGTTGTGGTCGGCGGAGTTGCCGTACCAGGTGGTGATACAGCCCGACAGGATGCTCGCAATTGTGCATCTGAAAAAGTTTGAGAGACACATTTATTCAGCCTCCTGAGGTTGAAGAGGCGCTGTTGCGACTTCTTCACCATGCTGTGTGTATGGGTGGGTGGACCAATTCAGTTTGTCAGTGATATGTACGCCGAGGAACTTGAAGCGTTCCACCTTCTCCACTGCGGTCCCGTCGATGTGGATAGTGGATGCTCCCTCTGCTGTTTCCTGAAGTCCACCATCTCCCTTGTTTTGTTGACGTTGGGTGAGAGGTTGTTTTCCAGGCACTACACTCCCAGAGCCCTCACCTCCTCCCTGTAGGCTGTCTCGTCATGGTTGGTAATGAAGCCTACTACTGTTGTGTCGATGTGTCGCAAACTTGATGATTGAGTTGGAGGCATGCTTGGCCACGCAGTCATGGATGAACAGGGAGTACAGGAGGAGGCTGAGCACGTACCCTTGTGGGGCCCCAGTGTTGAGGATCAGCGAAGTGGAGGTGATGTTTCCTACCTTCATCACCTGGGGGAAGCCCGTCAGAATGTCCAGGACCCAATTGCATAATGCTTGGAGGGTACTATGGTGTTGAATGCTGAGCTGTAGTCAATGAACAGCATTCTTACGTAGGTATTCCTCTATCCAGATGGGATAGGGCAGTGTGCATCGTCTGTGGATCTATTGGGGCGGTAAGCAAATGGAAGTGGGTCTAGGGTGGAAGGTAAATATGATCCTTGACTAGAGGTGATATGTTCCTTGACTAGTCTCTCAAAGCACTTCATGATGACAGATGTGAGTGCTACGGGGCGAGTCATTAAGTTCAGTTACCTTTGCCTTATTGGGTACAGGATCAATGGTAACCAGCTTGACGCATGTGGGGACAGCGGACTGGGATGGAGAGAGAGAACGAATATGCCCGTAAACACACCAGCCAGCTGGTCTAAGCATGCTCTGAGGATGCTGTTAGGGATTGCGTCTGGAACGGCAGCCTTGCTAGGGTTAACATGTTTAAATGTTTTACTTACATCGGCCACAGAAAAGGAGAGCCCACAGTCTTTGGTAGTAGGCCGCGTCGGTGGCACTGTGTTATCCTCAAAGTGTGCGAAGAATGTATTTAGCCTGTCCGGAAGCAAGACGTCGGTCTCAGCGACGTGGCTGGTTTTCCTTTTGTAGTCTGCGATTGTCTGTAGTCCCTGCCACATACGTCTCGTATTAGCTTGTTTTATTGCCTTATGGAGGGAATAACTACACTGTTCGTATTCAACCATATTCCCAGTCACCTAAACCCACTACAATTTTGCATACCACCCCAACAGATCAATGGATGACGCAATTGCCATTGCA
The DNA here is from genome assembly GCF_034236695.1 of Oncorhynchus nerka. Lineage (NCBI taxonomy): Eukaryota > Metazoa > Chordata > Actinopteri > Salmoniformes > Salmonidae > Oncorhynchus > Oncorhynchus nerka. The sequence continues at coordinate 22,272,278 of NC_088424.1, read as the reverse complement.
CTGCCCACTGCCCATCCTACCTGGACAAGAGGAATATCTATGTGAGCATGATGTTCATCAACTACAGCTCAGCCTCCAAACCATAGTGCCCTCCAAATTCATCACATTCAGGGCCCTGGATCCCCTGGATCCCCTCCCCTGACGGGCCGACCCCAGGTAGTGAAGGTAGGCAGCAATACCTTTCCCCATAGGGGTGCGTGCTCAGCTCCCTCCTGTACTCTCTGTTCACCCATGACTGTGTGGCTACGCAGGTCTCCAACTCAATCATCAAGTTTCCTGACGACACAACAGTGGTAGGCCTGACAATGACGAGACAGCCTGGCACTCTCCCTCAACTTCAACAACAGCTGATTGTTGACTACAGGAGACAGCAGAAAGAGCATGTCTCCATCCACATCAACCGAGCCACAGTGGAGAGGGTCAAAATCTTCCAAGTTCCTCGGCGTGCACATCACTAAGGACCTGAAATGGCCCCTCCGTACCGACAACGTGGTGAAGACAGAGGCTGAAGAAATTCTAGAGTATTCTGTCGGACTGTATCGCTGCCTGGTATGGCAACTGCGTCGCCCGCCACCGCAGAGCTCTCCAAGCCATAGACTGTTCTCTCTTTTACCGCAGGCAAGCGGTACCAGTGCACCAAGTCTGGAACCAACAAGACTATGAACAGCTTCTACCGTTGAGACATAAGACTGCTAAATATTTAACCAAATAGCTACCCAGGCTATCTGCATTAACTTCCCTTTGTAGTAACTCATCATATGCTGCTGCTACTGCTTAATATCTATCCTGTTGCCTAGTCACTTTTTACCTATTTGTAAGTATTCAAACCCCTTGACTTTTTCCATATTTTGATACGTTACAGCCTTATTCTAAAATGTATTCAATTGTTTCCCCCCATCAATCTACACACAATACCACATAATTGTCACGTTCTGACCTTAGTTCTTTTGTTATGTCTTTGTTTTAGTATGGTCAGGGCGTGAGTTGGGTGGGTTGTCTATGTTCGTTTTTCTATGATTTGGGATTGCTGTGTTTGGCCTGGTATGGTTCTCAATCAGAGGCAGCTGTCAATCGTTGTCCCTGATTGAGAATCATAATTAGGTAGCCTGGTTTCACTTTTGAGTTGTGGGTGTTTGTCTTCCGTGTCAGTGTTTGTTACCACACGGGACTGTTTCGTTTATTCACGTTCATTGTTTTGTTCCAGTGTTCTGTTGTGTTTGATTAAACATTACGGACACTTACTACGCTGCGCATTGGTCCTCCGATCCTTCTCGCTACTCCTCCTCAGAAGAGGAGGACGAGATCCGTTACAATAATGACAAAATAAAAAGGTTTTAGACATTTTTGCAAATTAATTTAAAGAAATGAAATATTACATTTACGTAAATATTCAGACCCTTTCCTCAGTACTTTGTTGAAGCACCTTTGGCAGCGATTACAGCCTCAAGTCTTCTTGGGTATGAAGCTGCAAGCTTGGCACACCTGTATTTGGGGAGTTTCTCCCATTCTTCTCTGCAGATCCTCTCAAGCTCTGTCAGGTTGGATGGGGAGTATTGCTGCACAGCTATTTTCATGTCTCTCCAGAGATGTTAGATCAGGTTCAAGTCCGGGCTCTGGCTGGGCCTCTCAAGGACATTCAGAGACTGTCCCGAAGCCACTCCTGCATTGTCTTGGCTGAGTGTTAGATGTCGATGTAATGTTGGAAGGTGAACCATCCCAGTATGAGGTTGTGAGCCCTCTAGAGCAAGTTTTCATCAATAATCTCTCTGTACAGCATGGTGATGCCACCCCCATGCATCACCGTAGGGATGGTGCCAGATTTCCTTCAGACTTGATGCTTAGCATTCAGGCCGAAGAGTTCAATCTTGGTTTCATCAGACCAGAAAATATTGTTTCTCATGGCCTGAGAGTCCTTTAGGTGCCTTTTGGAAAACTCCAAGCGGGCTGTCGTGTGGCTTTCATTGAGAAGTGGCTTCAATTCCGCAACTATATCATAAAGGCCTGATTGGTGGAGTGCGGCAGAGATGGTTGTCCTTCTGGAAGGTTCTTCCATCTCCACAGAGGAACTCTGGAGTTCTGTCAGAGTGATCATCGGGTTCTTGGTCACCTCCCTTCTCCCCCAATTGCTCAGTTTTGAAGTGTGGCCAGCTCTAGGGAGAGTCTTGTGGTTCCAAATTTGGTTTTTGCTCTGACAAGCACTGTCAACTGTGGGACCTTACGTAGACAGGTGTGTGCCTTTCCAAATCATGTCCAATCAATTGAATTTACCGCAGATCGATTCCAATGAAGTTGAAGAAACATCTCAAGGATGATCAATGGAAACAGGATGCACCTGAGCTCAATTTCAAAGTCTCCTAGCAATGGGTCTGAATTCAAATGTAAATGATGTACTTCTGTTTTATATTTGTAATACATTTGCACAAATTTCTAAAAACCTGTTTATGCTTTGTCATTATGGGGTATTGTGTGTGGATTGATGAGATTTTTTTTTTTTTAATCCATTTTAGAATAAGGTTGTAATATAACTAAATGTGGAAAAGGTCAAGCGGAATGTACTGTATCTACCTGAATTACCTTGTACCACTGCACATTGACTCGGTACTGTACCCTGTGTGTACTGTATAGCCAGGTTATCGTTGCTCATTGTGTATTTATTCCTTGTGGTTATCTATCTATTATTTTTCAATTTGTCTCTGCATTTTTGGGAAGGGCCTGTAAGTAAGCATTTTACTGTTAGTCTACACCTGTTGCTTACGAAGCATGTGACAAATACAATTTAATTTTATTTGATTGATATGACACTGTCTGCCCCCAGGACATCTACAGCACCTGGTGTCACAGGAAGGCCAAGAAGATCATCAAGGACTTTAGCCAACCGAGCCACGGCCTGTTAACCCCGCTATTATTTGGAAGGTGTGCCGTTTCACCAAAGCTGAGTCCGAGAGACTGATTAACATCTTCTAGCTCTAGGCCATCAGACTGTTAAACAGTCATCAATAGCCAGGCTACACCCGATACCCTGCCCTGAACCAGCACCTTGCTGCCCTATATAAAGAGTAATTGAACACTGGTCACATAATGTTTACACACTGTTTTACCCACTTCATATGTATATACTGTATTCTAGTCATCGCTCATCCTATATACCTACTGCTGTACACACCTTTTCTATTCCTTTACTGTCCACACTGTCTATACACATATATATACTGAGTGCACAAAACATTAAGAACACCTGCTCATTCCAAGACATAGACTGACCAGGTGAATCCAGGTGAAAGCTATTGATGTCACTTGTTAATTCCACCAGGGTGAGTGGGCAAGACAACGGGGGGTGTTCCTAATGTTTTGTGCACTCAGTGTATACATATTTCTATTCCCCGAGTCTGTTATTGCTCACTCTGATGTTTTAGGGGGATTATATGTGAATTGTTATTGTTAGATATTATTATTATATTATTGCACTAATGGAGCTAGAAACATCGGCAAATCTGTGTACGCCGCCAATAAACTTTGATTTAATTTGATGCTGCTTGACCTTTGCAATGTCTACATGATCGCAAATGAGACAGCACATTTCCACATTTTCTGTCTACAAAACAGACATTTAGCTGCACATGGCATAGAGCTGACAGGACATTCTTCCTGTGTTATAACACTAACAGCCTCCTCATCTTCACATTGCATTAATGGTGGTCTGATTTATTCTGAAAAAGTGGACGGACTTGTATACTGAGAATAAGAACCTATAGAGTTGGGTAGTGAAAGAGGTCAACATTAATCATTTACAGAAACCTACCCTCCCCATCTCTCCAAACCAGAAAACAGCTCCCATTTTCATATCAGTAGGGATTCATTATGATTTACTAGAAAAGCGAGAGTAAATCCTCTGGAACTCTGTTGAAGGTGATGTTGGGGTGTAGAGAGGGGTTTGAGCTTTTCTTCCGGTCACGAAGCATTTGGAGACGTTAATGACCTCTGTAACCAGTCACTGCTCCCCAACCCTAACCCTACATCCAACTAAATTAAACTTTTGGTAACTGAGAGTGATGTCTTTCCGAAGAGGATGATTTGTAAGCAACGCAGTGCACTCCTTCACCATGGTTCGTTCTCTCTTACTCTCTCTCTCTTACTCTCTCTCTCTCTCTCTCTCTCTCTCTCTTTCTCTTTCTCACTCTCGTTCTCGTCCTTTCTCTCCCCACCTCACTCTCTCTTTCTCTCTCTGTGTGTATCTCTATCTCTTTCTCTGAGATGACAAAAAAGCTTGTGGACAATGTGGTTGCCTCTCCTGATATATTTTCTTTAACAGGATATACAACCTTTCCAACCTTTAAAAAACATCCTTGAGAAGTTGTGCAACAGAGCCTCTTCAACCTCAAAGAGGCTAAAGAAATTTGGCTTGTCACCTAAAACCCTCTCAAACTTTTACAGATGCACAATTGAAAGCATCCTGTTGTGCTGTATCACCACCTGGTACGGCAACTACAGCACCCGCAAGACTCTTCAGAGGGTGGTACGGTCTGCACAACGCATTACCGGGTGCAAACTACCCACCCTCCAGGACACCTACAGCACCCGATGTCACAGGAAGGCCAAAAAGATCATCAAGGATATCAACCACCCGAGCCACTGCCTGTTCACCCCACTATCATCCAGAAGGCGAGGTCAGTACAGGTGCATCAAAGCTGGGACCGAGAGACTGAAAAACAGCTTCTATCTCAAGGCCATCAGACTGTTAAACAGCCATCACTAGCACAATAGAGGCTGCTGACAATAGGCATAGACTACAAATCACTGGCCACTTTAAGGAATGGAAAAGTAGTCACTTTAATAATGTTTACATATCTGGCATTACTTATCTCATATGTATATACTGTGTTCTATACTATTGTACGATATCTCAGTCACCTAATGATGTTTACATATCTTGCATTACTCATCTCATACAGTTGAAGTCGAAAGTTTGCATACAATTTAGCCAAATACATTTAAACTCATCTTTTCACAATTCCTGACATTTAATCTTAGTAAAAATGCCCTGACTTAGGTCAGTTAGGATCACCACTTAATTTGAAGAATGTAAATTGTCAGAATAATAGTAGAGAGAATGATTTATTTCAGCTTTTATTTCTTTCATCACATTCCCTGTGGTTCAGACGTTTACATACACTCAATTAATATTTGGTAGTATTGCCTTTAAATTGTTTAACTTGGGTCAAACGTTTCGGGTAGCCTTCCACAAGCTTCCCACAATAAGTTGGGGGTATTTTGGCCCATTCCTCCTGACAGAGCTGGTGTAACTGAGTCAGGTTTGTAGTCCTCCTTGCTCGCACACGCTTTTTCAGTTCTGCCCACAAATCTTCTGTAGGATTGAGGTCAGGGCTTTGTGATGGCCACTCCAATAACTTGACTTTGTCATCCTTAAGCCATTTTGCCTCAACTTTGGAAGTATGCTTGGGGTCATTGTCCATTTGGAAGACCCCTTAGCAACCAAGCTTTAACTTCCTGACTGATGTCTTGAGATGTTGCTTCAATATATCTACAGAATTTTCCTCCCTCATGATGTCATCTATTTTGTGATGTGCACCAGACCCTCCTGCAGCAAAGCACCCCCACAACATTTTAATTACTCCAACCACAGTGTATGTAAACTTCAGACTTGAACTGTATGTATACACTGTATTCTACACTATTCTATGGTATCTTAATCACTTCATTTTTTACAAATCTAGCATTCTCATCTCATATGTACATACTTGTTTCCAAGATGGCGTAGCAGTAAGTCGTCCTGTCGTCCTGTCCCTTGTATATATCATTTCTTTTTCGTTTTTTACATATTTTTCTTCGCATACCTCTTTAAAAACATTTTGCTAAACCTAAGCTTCCAAATACTCTCCTGCAACCCGCCTCACCCAATGTAGCTATTTTTCCTAAAGTATTTATATTTACTTCGGAACCGGAACCCCTCAACTGAAGCTAGCCAGCTAACCACCAGCTATGCTAGCGGTCTTCAGCTAACCGGTCATCAGCTAACCTTTAGCCCGGAAAGCTCTCGCCAGTTCGAACAACGCGACTCTAACCAGAGCATAACGGACCTATCTATTTCTCATCCCCGGATTCATCCCCGGATTCCCACCGCAAACGGAACATTTTTCAGCTGGATCTTCATCTAGCTATCTAGCTAAACTGCAACCCCGGATGATTACTCCTGGCTAGCGTTTCCACCCACTTAGCTTGAAGCTAGCCCGGCCAGAGCACCTGTAGCATACTCCTGGGCTACAATACCCGGGCCCACGACCGGTCTATCGATGTCACCGCATGAAGAGGAATAAACAGACTCACCCCATCGCGACGTCCCCCAAAGGCTAACTCTCTAGCCCTCGCTATCTCCCTGCTTGCTAATTCGGCCTGCTAACTGCTAGCTTGTCTAGCTCCGGTCCGCTAACTGCTACCTTGTCTAGCCTGGGCCTACGAACTGTTAGCTTGTTAGCACAGGCCTGCTAACCGTCTGAATCGCCGCGTCCCAAACACTTACTGGACCCATATTTACTTTCTATCTCTTTTTGATTTTTAATTTGTTTATACCTTCCGGAAACCTGCCTCACCCAATGTGATACGGAATCGCTATTATTATTTTTTTAGAACACACTCAAGAACCTCCAGACGCTAACCAGCTAACTAGCTACAAGCTATTTAGTCATTGTTAGTTCTTTTTTAACCTGGATAAGACTCGCCAGTCCAGCTTCCCTTTTATCGGTCGGCCCCGTTGCCTAGTCAACGCCATTTTACCTGCTGTTTGTTGTGCTAGCTGATTAGCTGTTGTTGTCTCACCTACTGTTTTAGCTAGCTTTCCCAATTCAACACCTGTGATTGCTGTATGCCTCGCTGTATGTCTCTCTCAAATGTCAATATGCCTTGTATACTGTTGTTCAGGTTAGTTATCATTGTTTTAGTTCACAATGGAGCCCCTAGTTCCACTCTTCATACCCCTGTTACCTCCTTTGTCCCACCTCCCACACATGCGGTGACCTCACCCATTACAACCAGCATGTCCAGAGATACAACCTCTCTCATCATCACCCAGTGCCTGGGCTTACCTCCGCTGTACCCGCACCCCACCATACCCCTGTCTGCGCATTATGCCCTGAATATATTCTACCATGCCCAGAAACCTGCTCCTCTTATTCTCTGTCCCCAACGCTCTAGGCGACCAGTTTTGATAGCCTTTAGCCGCACCCTCATACTACTCCTTCTCTGTACCGCGGGTGATGTGGAGGTAAACCCAGGCCCTGCATGTCCCCAGGCACCCTCATTTGTTGACTTCTGTGATCGAAAAAGCCTTGGTTTCATGCATGTCAACATCAGAAGCCTCCTCCCTAAGTTTGTTTTACTCACTGCTTTAGCACACTCTGCTAACCCTGATGTCCTTGCCGTGTCTGAATCCTGGCTCAGGAAGGCCACCAAAAATTCAGAGATTTCCATACCCAACTATAACATCTTCCGTCAAGATAGAACTGCCAAAGGGGGAGGAGTTGCAGTCTACTGCAGAGACAGCCTGCAAAGTAATGTCATACTTTCCAGGTCCATACCCAAACAGTTCGAACTACTAATTTTGAAAATTACTCTCTCCAGAAATAAGTCTCTCACTGTTGCCGCCTGCTACCGACCCCCCTCAGTTCCCAGCTGTGCCCTGGACACCATTTGTAAATTGATCGCCCCCCATCTAGCTTCAGAGTTTGTTCTGTTAGGTGACCTAAACTGGGATATGCTTAACACCCCGGCAGTCCTACAATCTAAGCTAGATGCCCTCAATCTCACACAAATCATCAAGGAACCCACCAGGTACAACCCTAACTCTGTAAACAAGGGCACCCTCATAGACGTCATCCTGACCAACTGGCCCTCCAAATACACCTCCTCTGTCTTCAACCAGGATCTCAGCGATCACTGCCTCATTGCCTGTATCCGCCACGGAGCCGCAGTCAAACGACCACCCCTCATCACTGTCAAACGCTCCCTAAAACACTTCTGTGAGCAGGCCTTTCTAATCGACCTGGCCCGGGTATCCTGGAAGGACATTGACCTCATCCCGTCAGTTGAGAATGCCTGGTCATTCTTTAAAAGTAACTTCTTCACCATTTTAGATAAGCATGCTCCGTTCAAAAAATGCAGAACTAAGAACAGATACAGCCCTTGGTTCACTCCAGACCTGACTGCCCTCGACCAGCACAAAAACATCCTGTGGCGGACTGCAATAGCATCGAATAGTCCCCGTGATATGCAACTGTTCAGGGAAGTCAGGAACCAATACACGCAGTCAGTTAGGAAAGCTAAGGCCAGCTTCTTCAGGCAGAAGTTTGCATCCTGTAGCTCCAACTCCAAAAAGTTCTGGGACACTGTGAAGTCCATGGAGAACAAGAGCACCTCCTCCCAGCTGCCCACTGCACTGAGGCTAGGTAGCACGGTCACCACCGATAAATCCATGATTATCGAAAACTTCAATAAGCATTTCTCAACGGCTGGCCATGCCTTCCGCCTGGCTACTCCAACCTCGGCCAACAGCTCCACCCCCCCGCAGCTCCTCGCCCAAGCCTCTCCAGGTTCTCCTTTACCCAAATCCAGATAGCAGATGTTCTGAAAGAGCTGCAAAACCTGGACCCGTACAAATCAGCTGGGCTTGACAATCTGGACCCTCTATTTCTGAAACTATCCGCCGCCATTGTCGCAACCCCTATTACCAGCCTGTTCAACCTCTCTTTCATATCGTCTGAGATCCCCAAGGATTGAAAGCTGCCGCAGTCATCCCCCTCTTCAAAGGGGAGACACCCTGGACCCAAACTGTTACAGACCTATATCCATCCTGCCCTGCCTATCTAAGGTCTTCGAAAGCCAAGTCAACAAACAGGTCACTGACCATCTCGAATCCCACGTACCTTCTCCGCTGTGCAATCTGGTTTCCGAGCCGGTCACGGGTGCACCTCAGCCACACTCAAGGTACTAAACGATATCATAACCGCCATCGATAAAAGACAGTACTGTGCAGCCGTCTTCATCGACCTTGCCAAGGCTTTCGACTCTGTCAATCACCATATTCTTATCGGCAGACTCAGTAGCCTCGGTTTTTCGGATGACTGCCTTGCCTGGTTCACCAATTACTTTGCAGACCGAGTTCAGTGTGTCAAATCGGAGGGCATGCTGTCCGGTCCTCTGGCAGTCTCTATGGGGGTGCCACAGGGTTCAATTCTCGGGCCGACTCTTTTCTCTGTATATATCAATGATGTTGCTCTTGCTGCGGGCGATACCCTGATCCACCTCTACGCAGACGACACCATTCTATATACTTTCGGCCCGTCATTGGACACTGTGCTATCTAACCTCCAAACGAGCTTCAATGCCATACAACACTCCTTCCGTGGCCTCCAACTGCTCTTAAATGCTAGTAAAACCAAATGCATGCTTTTCAACCGATCGCTGCCTGCACCCGCATGCCCGACTAGCATCACCACACTGGATGGTTCCGACCTTGAATATGTGGACATCTATAAGTACCTAGGTGTCTGGCTAGACTGCAAACTCTCCTTCCAGACTCATATCAAACATCTCCAATCGAAAATCAAGAGTCGGCTTTCTATTCCGCAACAAAGCCTCCTTCACTCACGCCGCCAAGCTTACCCTAGTAAAACTGACTATCCTACCGATCCTCGACTTCGGCGATGTCATCTACAAAATGGCTTCCAACACTCTACTCAGCAAACTGGATGCAGTCTATCACAGTGCCATCCGTTTTGTCACTAAAGCACCTTATACCACCCACCACTGCGACTTGTATGCTCTAGTCGGCTGGCCCTCGCTACATATTCGTCGCCAGACCCACTGGCTCCAGGTCATCTACAAGTCCATGCTAGGTAAAGCTCCGCCTTATCTCAGTTCACTGGTCACGATGGCAACACCCATCCGTAGCACGCGCTCCAGCAGGTGTATCTCACTGATCATCCCTAAAGCCAACACCTCATTTGGCCGCCTTTCGTTCCAGTACTCTGCTGCCTGTGACTGGAACGAACTGCAAAAATCGCTGAAGTTGGAGACTTTTATCTCCCTCACCAACTTCAAACATCAGCTATCTGAGCAGCTAAACGATCGCTGCAGCTGTACATAGTCTATTGGTAAATAGCCCACCCATTTTCACCTACCTCATCCCCATACTGTTTTTATTTATTTACTTTTCTGCTCTTTTGCACACCAATATCTCTACCTGTACATGACCATCTGATCATTTATCACTCCAGTGTTAATCTGCAAAATTGTAATTATTCGCCTACCTCCTCATGCCTTTTGCACACATTGTATATAGACTCCCCCTTTTTTTCTACTGTGTTATTGACTTGTTAATTGTTTACTCCATGTGTAACTCTGTGTTGTCTGGTCACACTGCTATGCTTTATCTTGGCCTGTACATGACCAGTTGCAAATGAGAACTTGTTCTCAACTAGCCTACCTGGTTAAATAAAGGTGAAATAATTTTTTATATTTTTTTAAATACTGTTTTCTATACTATTCCATGGTATTTCATTCTTAATAATGTTTACATATCTTACATTACTCATCGCATATGTATAATCTGTTTTCCATACTATTCTACTGTATTTTAGTCCGTTCCGCTCTGACAACGCTCGTCCATATGGGTATAGTCTTAATTCATTCCTACTTAGATTTGTGTGTATTGGGTATATGTTGTGTAATCTGTTAGATATTACTTATTAGATATTACTGCACTGTCGGAGCTAGAAGCACAAGCATTTCACTACACCCGCAATAACATCTGCTAATTACGTGTATGTGACCAATAACATTTGATTGGATTAGATTTGAGAAGTTGTTTGAACAATATTCGTACCTAATCTGTCGATTGTGACGTTTTTTGGGATTTCCAAGGGCAAGTTTCCGCAATGTTAGGAAAGCTCGGAAATAACAGATGTCTAGTATTTGTATTTATGTCGCACAATACAATACCTTGAAACGCCATTCCATTTCTTTGTAAGTGTCTCTGGAACTTCATGAAAACAATGAGGATAACTCATGCAGGTGTCAACTGAGATGTCAACTCAAATTGGGAGTATCAGATAGCTCACCAAAAACATTTAGATGCTTAGCTCTATTGCTAGTCTCAAACATCTCACTATAACATTAGCTACATTGTTCTCACAACAAGGGAACATTAAGGAGTGCCGTCCCTTCAGGTTTATACTTCCATGTTATTCTTTCATTTCTTAGCCTTGTCTGAGAAATTTGCATTTGTTCATGTACTATACTTATTTTATAGTTAGTTATGGTACATAATATGGTCCATATCTGTGAATGTCGTGTGGTAGAACTTGTAGAAGTTGCTCGAGGATAATGACCTCCCCGATTTCGTCCTGTGTCTTCTCCCCCGGTCGAACCCATCGTCGGTAGAGACCAGGAAGAACCAAAGTCCTAGAACACATCATTCGTTTGAAACCTGGCCAGAACCCTGTCCGCCAGCATCCTTACCGTGTGCCTGAGAGGCTGGTGGTAGCCCTCAAGGAAGAGGTCCACACCATGATAGAGATGGATGTTGTCGAGCCATCTTCAAGTGAATGGAGCAGCCCTATTGTCATTGTCCCAAAAAAGGATGGCTCTTTGCGCGTCTGCATGGACTTCCGTAAGGTGAATGCCATCTCCCAGTTTGATGCCTATCCCATGCCCCGCATTGACGACTTACTGGAGAGAATAGGTAGAGCTCATTACATCACCACATTGGATCTCTGCAAAGGGTACTGGCAGGTGCCCCTGGATGAACAATCCAAGGCCTACACTGCATTCCGGACGCCAATGGGCCTGTTCCAGGCCGTTTGGCCTTCATGGGGCCCCTGCGACTTTCCAGAGGCTGATGGACAAGGTCCTCCAGGACTGTGACGATTACTGTGCTGCTTACTTGGACAACGTGGTGATCTACAGCCATTCCTGGGAGGAGCACATACAGCATCTTAGCAGAGTCCTGGGGAAGATCCATGATGCAGGACTCACGCTTAACCTCCTGAAGTGTGAGTGTGCGAAACAGGAGACAAAGTACCTGTGTTACCAGCTGGGTAAAGGTGAAGTTCGGCCTCAGGTGGAGAAAGTGGAGTCCATCCTAGGTCTGGCAGGTTGGTACCGGAGATTCAGTCCGCAGTTTTCAACCATCGCTGTCCCTCTGACCAACCTCACTATGAAGTGGACTGAGGAGTGTGAGGAAGCCTTCATGAAACTGAAAAAAAACCTGTGCTCCTTCCCTGTTCTACAACCCCTGATTTTCAGAAGCGGTTTCTCGTACAGCTGGACGCTTCGGCTGTAGGAATTGGAGCTGTACTGGCCCAAGGGGAGCCAAGAGAAGAGCTTCCTGTGCTGTACCTGAGTCGGAAGCTGTTGCCCAGGGAAACCAGGTATTCTACAATCGAAAAGGAGTGCCTGGCTATAAAGTGGGCCCTAGATAGCCTCCGTTACTACCTTCTTGGGAGGGAATTTGACCTGCACACGGACCACAGAGCACTGACCTGGATCCAGACCATGAAGGACCGGAATTCTCGTGTGACCAGGTGGTATCTGGAGCTCCAGCCCTTCAGGTTCTGTGTCCGTCACAAGGCAGGAAAAGAGAACGTTACTGCGGACTACCTATCAAGGCTCCCGAACATGGTCGCTTCAGGAGAGGAGGAAGGTAATGTGACGTAGAAGTCCGTCACTGGCCGCGGGCAGCATTTGGTTCTTTAACGCACACACATATTCATCACTCCTCCCTGCGCCATTATAAGATAGGTTGACAATGTGGGTCGACACACAGGTTAACTTCTGTCTTGGTGCATGCATTTCACACTTGTCAATGTTCATATTTGAGAGATACAATAATTATTATACTTATCAATGTTGTGGATGAGCGCATTGTTTGTTTGTTCTGTTCCTCTCTCTCCATCTCTGTAGCTTCCGGGTATGCTGGAAAAGGACCCGAGCTAAGGGAATTGGATTGGCTTTATAGTGCCTGTCCCAAATGGCTCATTAATGCATATGGGCATATTGAAAGATATTGTCAGTAGTGTTGTAATGTTGTAAATGTTATGTTTTGATATTGTTTAAAACCGTGTTGCAATGTATATCCTTTAGTATGTTTAGTTCATGGAAAATGTAGGTTTGTATTGTTAATTGATTAATTAATGAGGGTTAATTGTTCTGAGGGGAGGGGCTAGCCCTACAAAAGGGAGCCTCTCTTTCAGTCATGAGAGAGGCATTTTGGATTGAGCTGTGGATGGGGCAGCATTGTTTTTAAGCTGTCCCATAAAGTAGACGTTGATGGCAGTACTGTTGTTTTTGTTCCGGAATCACTTGTAAATAAACACCTTTGCACAGAAGAACTTTTGCGGCTCCGCCATCTTTTTATTTTGATAGAGGTTAGGTTATCCAGTTTAGCCTTCTGGCCTACTCTACGTGACAATATCAAATATGAAAATATAAACTTTTGTCACTTTGCATGTGATATTCAGATCTTGTTTTTTTTTCATATTTTCAAATGATTGTGTGTTCATTCAAGACAGTATTTCTTGCCTGTTTGTTTTTGTTGTATTTTTCTATTCTAATCCCAATGCTGCAACATTGTCCTTTTTGAATCATCTTAAAACATATTCTTATCTGGATTATTTCTCTCAATTCCCTTCAAATCCAGCTTTACAGGTAATGATGGACCCAACTGTGTGTTCTGGGCAGGCTCAGTGTAAATGCTGAGCTAGCCTCTGCCCATGGACATAGCCACCAGATAAGCCTTAGAGTGCAGTAGGGGAAGAGATTAAGGTCAGTGTATAGTTTAATAATAATAAGATATCACAATATCAATTCGAATGGACAATTCCACTCCAAATACACACATTTAAGATCTATTTCTGATCTGTTTCAGAATCAGACTACCCAGATCACCATGTGGTTTGGACCTCCACCCACAGATGTCTGTACACATTCCAATTATTTGAGTTGCCAAATCCATTCCCCAATGAATGAATAAAACCCCTTAATCCTTGAATTGGGACAGGTTTCTTGTGAATGATTCAATTTCCTTTTCATTGTGTCAAACAAAGCCGTGACCGAGTCAGAGGCACTGTGTCCTTGTTCTGTTACAGGAAGCCATTAATTCCATCACAGGACAAAAGGTTAACCCCATAACAAGGATAGATAACTTGTTGGGCCCAATAATGACAAGATGTGTGCTTGTGAGTTCATATTTTTCTGTGACAGGATTCATGAGCGGTATGTTGTATTAAATGAGGACTGGCAGCCCAACTTGGCCCAGACATCGTGGAACAGATGCTCAGACTGACAGATTTATTGAAGACTATTAAAAGAAATGTATTTATCAGGAACACCAGTGATTTGAAATATGATCATGTCTATTGACAAGCAAGTGTGGCCCCTCATGTTTCCCTGTAGGATTTAGGAAGTCAATTCAAAATATATCCTTGAAGTAATCAATTTGTGATGCCCAACCAATTAACATTAATTGGGTCAGCTTTAAGTTAAATCGTTGTAATTGTAAACTCATTTGTGGTCGACACCTAAATAGCCCAAAAGTTCCTAAAGTAATTGACTGATAATAATCAATGAAAGACGTGATAGCACTCAACAGTAATAGTGATATCATGAGGGTTTAAAGGACCATCTGGGTACATGGGAACTTTGACCACAGTCCTCCTGATATACTCTGTATCGTTCTTTCCCCTTCGTCTTACAAAGAATTATCCTCTTCATTCAACTACAAAACATTTTCTTTCTCAGCATCAGGCACTCAGAGGGTTCTAAATAGTGAATTTGCTCCGACACCTTTTCAAACATATTTCTTGTAAATGGACATGGGAACTTAGTCACTGGCCTCCTTCAGTGTATTCCTATTACTCTGTCCCCTTCGATGTGTAACCTTCCTCTTACAAAGAATTCTCCACTTTCTCTAGCTATTAAATGTCTTCTCTCTCAGTATCAGGGACTCACAGAGGTTTGTGTACTCTAGACAATTTCTCCCTGACCTTCTTTGTAATATATAGATATAGAAGAAATAGTCATTTTAATCCCGCACCTTTGAATTTTCTCATATATTTCATAGTTCTGTATGAAATGATGACTTGAAGGAAAAAATGAATAAACAAATTAAATGTCCTATTACTGCTATCCAAATCTGCATTTTGTAATACTATTATCTCAAAGCCATTACTTTGCGGCACCCCTGATAAATGAATTGAAGACTATTCTAAGTAGAGAGGCTATAAAAGTGTATTGTTTGTGCTACTGTATGAGCATACCAAAGACTACAACGGAGAGAAATACAGATTTCAGTTCATTGTTTATGGATGTCAATTTATATTAGATGTCTGATACAACAAATCTCATCCACATCTGAAGCTATTATTCATGCATCAGGGATTCAATATGAATATGTCTACATTGGTCAGGGGAATGCAGCTGCCTTGGATTGATATCAAGATGGTTACTCTCAGTTGTTGTTATACTACCATATTAATCATGCACCTAAATACATATGTTAGCTAAGTCTGATAAATCGACATGTGGTTGGTCTTAAAATGAAACATATTTTACCTTCTTTACAATCCAATTTGATGTTAAAAATGTATTCATATATATATATATATATATATATATATATATATATTTATAATCCTAATAACCATCTGATTTAGATACCTGTCTGCTTTTAAATCCACAGCTCTCTGCTCTAATGAAATACATCGAAAGCAATACCATGCATGATCAGTCATTTAAAATAGTTAGTCGTGTGTGTTATCATGAGTGAGTACATTTTATTTGGAAAATTCCTAGACCATAGAGTAATTGTAATCAGACAACGGCACGGCAGGGACAGAGATAGGGAAATAGAAAGCAAGAAGCTGAAATTGATCAACATGCCCTTCTGTGAATGTCGAAGCAGGTCTGCTGTACAGTAGCACAAACAGTCTAGGGTTGTTTTTGATTAACATTTTATAAAAAAGTATGGATTTCAGCAAACAAAGAAAGGCACGCAGCAACAGAGGAAAAACATAGGTACACCGTAAGTTGTTTAATATTTTCATTTTTTAAGAACCAATTGCATAGCGACTCGAAGGAGTAGGAGGTTCATTTAAAAAAACTCTAGTTTGTGCTCAACTCCTTGGATGAAATCATTGTGGAGTTGAAATACTTGGCAAACATGTACTGTAACATCCATCATCTGTACTACTTTTACTTCTGCTAGGTGAACCATCTGTCTAGTCCAGCTGTGCATTCAGGTCAGGACATTTGTAAAAGTTTTGAATGTATATCTCAAGGATAACTACTTTATTTCCAATTTGACAAACGAGTTAGGAAAACTCCTCCCAAGAGGTCAGGTCATGATTTTTTACGGATTTTTTTTTTTCACATACGGAAAAAAGTATTTCACTAACACATACGCTACATGATCAAAAGTGCTCGTCGAACATCTCATTCCAAAATCATAAGCATTAATATTGAGTTTGTCCCCCCTTTGCTGCTATAACAGCCTCCACTCTTTTGGGAAGCCTTTCTACTAGATGTTGGAGCATTGCTGTGGGGATTTGATTCCCTTCAGCCACAAGAGCATTAGTGAGGTCGGGCACTGATGTTGGGTGATTAGGCCTGGCTGGCAATCGGTATTCCAATTCATCCCAAAGGTGTTCGATGGAGTTGTGGTCAGGGCTCTGTGCAGGACAGTCAAGTTCTTCCACACCGATCTAGACAAACCATTTGTGTTTGGACCTCACTTTGTGCACAGAGGAATTGTCATGTGGAAACAGGAAAGAGCCTTCCCCAAACTGTTGTCACAAATTTGGAAGCACAGAATCATCTAGAATGTCATTGTATGCTGTAGCGTTATTTTCCTTCACTGGAACTAGCCCAAACCATGAAAAACAGCCCCAGACCATTATTCCTCGTCCACCAAACTTTACAGTTGGCACTATGTATTGGGGTAGGTAGAATTATCCTGCCATCTGCCAAAACCAGATTCATCTGTCGGTCTCCCAGAGCAGTTTCCACTGCTCCTGAGTACAATTGCGCCAAGCGTTAAACCACTCCAGCCGACGCTTAGCAATGCGCATGGTGATCTTAGGCTTGTGAAGCTCCCAATGAAAAAGTTATTGTGCTGACGTTGCTTCCAGAAGCAGTTTGGAACTCAGTAGTGAATGTTGCAACCCCAGAACAGACCATTTTTACAAGCTACTTGGCGGCCCTGTTCTGTGAGCTTGTGTGGCCTACCACTTCGCGGCTGAGCCATTGTTGCTCCTAGATGTTTCCAGGGCAGAAATTTGACGAACTGACTTGTTGGAAAGGTGGCATCCTATGACAGTGCCACATTGAAAGACACTGAGCTCTTCAGTAAGGCCATTCTACTGCCAATGTTTGTCTATGGGTGTGGCTGAAATGATCAGGTATGAAGGTAAGACCCAGATGCAGACAACGTCAATTTAATAATAGTTTAATAATCCAACAGGGGCAGGAAATAGACAGGTCAAGGCAGGCAGGGGTCAGTAAACCAGAGGTTGGGCAACTGTACCGGACAGCAGGCAGGCTCAGGGTCAGGGTCGGCAGAGGTCAATAATGCAGAGGTGGGGCAAAGGTACAGTTCGGCAGGCAGGCTCAGGGACAAGCAGAGTGGTCAGGCAGGCGGGCTCAGAGTCACGACAGGCAACCAGGAGGGTGAGAAATAGAAAGACTGGGAAAAGCAGGGTCTGAGACACAAACAGGCTGGTAGACTTGTCAAACAAGACGAACTGGCAACAGACAAACTAAGAACACAGGTATAAATACACAGTGGATAATGGGGAAGATGGATGACACCTGGAGGGGGGTGGAGACAATCACAAAGACAGGTGAAAGATCAGGGTGTGACAGAAATATCAGAAAACACTATTTTGAAGGGGTGTCCACATACTTTTGTATATATAGTGTATAGTTTTTGCATACAGTTGTGACAAAATGTAACATGGCATCAATGATTTATCAATATTACAGCCATAGTATTGACTATTGAGTCACAGGAGTCCCTTAATGTGACCGACCAGACGGACTGTCTTGGAGTGTATCTTAGAGAACACTGGCATGTCTCCCCCTCTAGCCCCCAGCTTTATCCAGCCTGCTAACCAGTTGTTAAGGCCCAGTCAGGGGGATGACAGGGTGCTGGGTAATAGGCCCTTCACCCTCCTCTCCTTTCAAAGAACCCCAGGAAGTTGTGGTATTAACTTTTGTGTGTTGTCTTCTAAGTCCTCCGGTAGTGATTCTCTCCACCTCTCTTTAGTCAGACCAGTCCTCCCCGGAGACCTGGAGGCAGGGTTCTGTCACACCTCTTGGACCATTCTCTGTCTATGTGCTTAGAGGAGAGATGACCTCCTCTCTATAAGCTACTAGTTATTCATTGGGTAATTATATATCTTTGTGACCTCATTATTATATATATCAGTTGTTTTTTTGCATTCTTGAAATTCTTAAAAATCATCCCCACAAACAAAGAGTTTCTAAGACAAGATGCCTGATAATAGCTGACTGGGTCCTGGACTCATCAATTATATTAATTGTACATGGGGGAGATAAGCTTCAGCAGCTTCAAAACAAATAACATGTCTATGGTCATCTCAAATTTGGGGAGATAATAAAGAGTATCCACTACCCTATCCCCATCCAGACCTTTCAAGTCCCTTAACAGTTTCACAGCCATATGGATGCGTTTCACCCCCTTGTTGCAAATTTAGGTAATTCATTTGTTCTGAAGTTGCTGGCCTGAACATCAATTCCAATATTGTGTGAGCCATGACATCAATTAACTTGAGTAATGGCCAGGTCCAGAAAATGGGGCAACGATCTCCTAATCATGGTGACTAAAAGCGGAAACAGGTCAAGGCTATTACACTAATAATATAATATTATCCTCCTTGAAAACATTAGCACATTTAAGCTCTAGGCTTTGTACTTTAAACCAGTCCACAAATCAACTGAACAAAAATGCAAAATATTTTTGGTGTGAAACTGAATTCCCTATGCGTTTCTCTAGTAATGTATTGTCCCCCACCCTGGACAATTCTTGAAGATTAAATATAATAATGACTTGTGACATAGTTAATCATAGGGGAATGGTATGAGGCATGTTCCTATATAATCTCCTGAGGAATGTAAGGGTGTTGATTGGTTGGATAGATGGTTGATGCAGAGACATGAACAACTGTGGAGATGTGTAGCAGCAATTGGTCTTGGGAGGGAGTGTAGCCTCTCTCTCCCCCTTAGAGCATGGTCCTGCAGACAGGCAGCTAGCCATCTGTCAGGCCTGCTGTTAGTTAGTTCATGAAGGTGTGTGGTGGAGAATGCTTATCAGATACCTGTCTGAAGGATAGGGAAGCCTAATTAAAGGATATGGGTGTGTAGATACAATCACACCTATTCCATAAATGCATGAAGGCTCCTCAGAATGTCAGCCCGCTTTCTGTTTGTTTGTTGCAGCAGCAAACATATTTGTGTTAAATGCAAAGAGAGGAGCAGTACATATTTTCGTGAATGTGTTTGTATTGTTGTCATGTTGTAGCTACTGCACTTTCAAACTCTTCGAGGTAATCTACTGTTGCAAAGTTGTAGTGATTTCCGAAAGCCACCTCTAAGGTAACGGCCTTGAAAATGTCAATCCCTGGAAAAACACTGTTGCCCTGACTTATTGAACAGCACAGGAAGACAATGTGCAGAGTGTAGGCAGGTAGACTGTGACAAAAGCAACACAACACACATCTGTAGCGTCTATAGCGGAGTAGCATCACACATCATGACCTGAATCACTTTGGTGACCAGACAGGGTTAGCTTCTTCTTCCATGCATGGGGAATTCCTATTGAATCCCTGAATCCCTAAACCTGCACCTCCTCACACAAACAGCTTATTTTCCCCTTAATGAGCTGCATTTTATGCAGCAATTTGAGGGTATTTGTGGCTGTCTCAGGAAGTGGAGCATTGGAGGGAAGAGAAACAGTGCTGAGCCGGTCACTGCTGAGTGAGGAGCGGCGGGAGGACGTCATGCTGGTCACCGGTGGTAGCCCACGGTACTGCCGTCCCACTGTGACGGTAATGAGACGAAACGACCTGCCGCTGGGAGAGGCTGTAATTACAGAGGCACTGGTCTTCACTCCACCAGCCCCCATTTCCGTCTCTCTTTATTTAATTTTCTCTTTTCCTCTCTTTCGGCAAGCCTTTTCTGCCATTCTCTCACACACTCACTGTTTCTCTCTCCTGTCCCCATCTCTCGCCCTCTATTTCTCTATTCTCATCCCTCTATCTCCCCCTTTTCTCTCTCCTCTCCCTCTCTCCACCCTCTCTCTCCTCCCCCTCCCTTGATCTCTCCCTCTCTTTTCTCCCTTCCCCTCCACAATCCAGCTGACAGTTCTTCAATCTCTATGCATTCACACATGATGATCTTTGGGTTGGTATTTGAGATTTTCAACACCAGTCCTCACAGAAAGGAGCATAGCCTTGTTGTGTGAAAGTTGTCAAAGGGTTTACTTTAAATGCCAGTCAATTAATCTTAATCCAGAATTATGGTAATTTACATTTACATTTACATTTAAGTAATTTAGCAGACGCTCTTATCCAGAGCGACTTACAAATTGGTGCATTCACCTTATGACATCCACATTTAATTATCAGCATCATCCTCCTATCACTATCCAATGTTATCGTCATGTTATTTAATCATTTAATTGACAGTAATTAACATGCTATTGCTTTAGCGAGGATATTTCAAGGTATTGTTACTTAATATACCTCCTCTCTAATAGATGGTTGAAGGGAAAGGGAAGGGAAATCATGCTAGTTTCATAGCTATGGTCTATAGCTGCAAATTCCAATAACAAGTCAACACTGTTTATGACCATTCTTTCATTTCCTTTTCACGATGTTGATGAGATTCAGAGCATCAGATATTTAAAATGCGTATGCATGGAAGTTCCACTCACATATCCACATAATATTTTCATAGGAAAGGAAGTTGCTCACGAGGATTATGAAAATATTACTATTGTAAAGTGGGTTTTAGAATTGCTGTGAAAGGCAGATTTGCATTATTACAGTTACCATTGGCTCTGTGAGGTCTTGAATAGATATGATCCATAACTGAAGAAGCAGAAACATAATCGTTATTCACTTGGCAGGGTTATTCAAAGGGCATTTAATTTTGGGCAACATTTCATGGTCATCTGAATGTACTCTGTAATCATTATTTTTTTTGCCACTGCAGACCTTTGACTATTTTACTCTGGGAGAGAAAACTTGGCACTGGCCAGGCAAGCAAAGTAGGCTGCCTCTCTAAGCAGGTTGCCTTTCAAATGGACGCCATGGTAACCTAACCTTCACATAGAGCTGCTTCTCTGTTTAGATTTAGAGAGAGAACAGAATGAAATGTTAAACTTTCAACTGTTGGTGAATGTTCAGTTTCCTGATAGATGGGTATTGAAACATTGTCTTTTTGCTTTTTGATCACAGTGGTAGTAAGGGTGAACTATTAGCGATCTGGAAAAAAATCATCCAAATGTTCCTCCTCTTAGTGCTCTATTCACTCTGTATATCTGAAGTGTTACAGATTGCACGATAGAAATATAAAGGTAATTTCCCATTGAGCCAACATATGCAGTGTTTACCGTGAATGCAGTCTATGCTAAAGCGGAAACATTGCCTTTAAATTTCAATCATGCTGTAACGCTGAAATTCCGCGATATGGATTGAATAGAGCCTACATACTCCAGTATCCCTGTGATGATAAGTTACAAAACACAGATTCTGTCATTCCAAGCCCAAAATGTTTTTGTTTGTGTGTTTATTCTGCAAAGAAATAGGCTATTAGATGTGAATTCCCCATTCAACCATTGGCAAAATCCCCACACAATGATCTCAAACGGTTTCTAATACAGAATTAAATTAAAAACAGACTACCCCTTGCTAATCAGGAAACTATTTGGTGTTTGGCCCTCCTAGAAAATATAAAAAACTATCGGCCTATTTCGAATCTTCCATTCCTCTCAAAATTTTTAGTAAAGGCTGTTGCGCAGCAACTCACTGCCTTCCTGAAGACAAACAATGTATACGAAATGCTTCAGTCTGGTTTTAGACCCCATCATAGCACTGAGACTGCACTTGTGAAGGTGGTAAATTACCTTTTAATGGCATCAGACCGAGGCTCTGCATCTGTCCTCGTGCTCCTAGACCTTAGTGCTGCTTTTGATACCATCGATCACCACATTCTCTTGGAGAGATTGGACACCCAAATTGGTCTACACGGACAAGTTCTGACCTGGTTTAGATCTTATTTGTTGGAAAGATATCAGTTTGTCACTCTGTGCATTGTTTGTCCTCTGACAAATCAACTGTAAATTCCGGTGTTCCTCAAGGTTCCGTTTTAGGACCACTATTCACTATTCACTATATATTTTACCTCTTGGGGATGTCATTCGAAAACATAATGTTAACCTTCACTGCTATGCGGATGACACACAGCTGTACATTTCAATGAAACATGGTGAAGCCCCAAAATTGCCCTCGCTAGAAGCATGTGCTTCAAACATAAGGTGAAAGCACCAATTTGTAAGTCGCTCTGGATAAGAGCGTCTGCTAAATGACTTAAATGTAAATGTATAAGGAAGTGGATGGCTGCAAACGTTCTACTTTTAAACTCGGACAAAACAGAGATGCTTGTTCTAGGTCCCAAGGAACAAAGAGATATTCTGTTGAATCTGACAATCAATCTTAATGGTTGTACAGTCGTCTCAAATAAAACTGTGAAGGACCTCGGCGTTACTCTGGACCCTGATCTCTCTTTTGAAGAACATATCAAGACTGTTTCAAGGACAGCTTTTTTCCATCTACGTAACATTGCAAAAATCAGAAACTTTTTGTCCAAAAATGATGCAGAAAAATTAATCCATGCTTTGGTCACTTCTAGGTTAGACTACTACAATGCTCTACTTTCCGGCTACCGGGATAAAGCACTAAATAAACTTCAGTTAGTGCTAAATACGGCTGCTAGAATCCTGACTAGAACCAACTAATTTGATCATATTACTCCAGTGCTAGCCTCCCTACACTGGCTTCCTGTGAAGGCAAGGGCTGATTTCAAGGTTTTACTGCTAACCTACAAAGCATTACATGGGCTTGCTCCTACCTATCTCTCTGATTTGGTCCTGCCGTACATACCTACACGTACGCTACGGTCACAAGACGCAGACCTCCTAATTGTCCCTAGAATTTCTAAGCAAACAGCTGGAGGCAGGGCTTTCTCCTATAGAGCTCCATTTTTATGGAATGGTCTGCCTACCCATGTGAGAGACGCAAACTCGGTCTCAACCTTACTGACCCACTGAAGACTCATCTCTTCAGTGGGTCATATGATTGAGTGTAGTCTGGCCCAGGAGTGTGAAGGTGAACGGAAAGGCTCTGGAGCAACGAACTGCCCTTGCTGTCTCTGCCTGGCCGATTCCCCTCTTTCCACTGGGATTCACTGCCTCTAACCCTATTACAGGGGCTGTGTCACTGGCTTACTAGGGCTCTTTCATACCGTCCCTAGGAGGGGTGCGTCACTTGAGTGGGTTGAGTCACTGATGTGATCTTCCTGTCTGGGTTGGTGCCCCCCCTTGGGTTGTGCCGTGGCGGAAATCTTTGTGGGCTATACTCGGCCTTGTCTCAGGATGTTAAGTTGGTGGTTGAAGACATCCCTCTAGTGGTGTGGGGGCTGTGCTTTGGCAAAGTGGGTGGGGTTATATCCTTCCTGTTTGGCCCTGTCCGGGGGTGTCATCGGATGGGGCCACAGTGGCTCCTGACCCCTCCTGTCTCAGCCTCCAGTATTTATGCTGCAGTAGTTTATGTGTCAGGGGGCTAGGGTCAGTTTGTTATATCTGGAGTACTTCTCCTGTCCTATCCGGTGTCCTGTGTGAATTTAAGTATGCTCTCTCTAATTCTCTCTTTCTCTCTTTCTTTCTTTCTCTCTCTCGGAGGACCTGAGCCCTAGGACCATGCCTCAGGACTACCTGACATGATGACTCCTTGCTGTCCCCAGTCCACCTGGTCGTGCTGCTGCTCCAGTTTCAACTGCTCTGCCTGTGATTATTATTATTTGACCATGCTGGTCATTTATGAACATTTGAACATCTTGTTCTGTTATAATCTCCACCCGGCACAGCCTGAAGAGGACTGGCCACCTCACATAGCCTGGTTCCTCTCTCGGTTTCTTCCTAGGTTTTGGCCTTTCTAGGGAGTTTTTCCTAGCCACCGTGCTTCTACACCTGCATTGCTTGCTGTTTGGGGTTTTAGGCTGGGTTTCTGTACAGCACTTTGAGATATCAGCTGATGTACGAAGGGCTATATAAATCAATTTGATTAGATTTTTTATTTGATTGGGTATGTTGTGGTTTACAGTCATTACAATTGTTTTACGGGAACCTGGTAAAAATGGTTTTGTAATGTATTTAGCCCCTGAATGGCTCTGAATTCACTGTCAGCATGCAGTCAAAGCTATAACCACTTTTGGAGCTAACTAGCGCTCTCAAATCATATCCTGATGTCGACAGCAGATGAGAGTTGTATTCATAACATTGCCAACTCAATTAACTAAAATACATTTTGATATATGTTATATTTGCTAAGCGGCTAGCTAACTAGCTAGCATTAGCAGAGTTTTCATATATGAAATTCCTGTTCTTTTTCAAAGATTTCTCACAAAAACAAGCATATCTCTGTGAAATGTCGACGGAGCACTGAGCGTTTGTACTGAAATGTTTATTTTCAAAGCCTTTTCCATTGAATTCCGTTTGTGTCATGAAACAACTTTGAAGACGACGACCACAAAATGTAAACTCCTCAAAAGTTTCTCATAACTCAAGTGCCAACAGAGGTTGGTGCTTATTATCGGATGTATTAGGTTATGAAATCCGACTTTTTGGATATGGACACCCTACACAGGGTGGACACCCTACACAGTAGCAGGTGCTCTGGGTGCACTGTTCAATTATTTAGCAGATTTAATTAAACATTTATTTTTTTAAGAAAAAATATTTTTACCCTCACTGGCGTTCATGCTATTTAAACATAAGCTTTTCCGAGGTGTGAGACTCAACGTTGCTATCCATTGTAGCGCTGCGATTGGTTGTCCAAAATTCTGGGGTGGGGCTTAGCAAAGGGTCAATTAGCCACTATGCTGAGGACGACCAGCTATATATATTGACAATATATATTGCATGATGCTTCCTTGACATTGCAAATTCTACATTGTTGCTTACCTTTTCAAACAGATTCCCTTTCAAACGGACAAAGGCCGAAGAAAGACGTAGCTTTTTATTAAATCATAAATCATACTTAATCCTAATTTTCAAAGTGTTGACTGCACTTCCCTTCTCAACACAAAAAAAAAATGTAATTCTACATTTCAAAGGGAAAAAATATCCTGTGGGGGATTCGAACCCACGCCACAAGTTGCAGCACTTGTCAGGCACCCAGCACTCTACACTGAGCGATTTGTGCAGTCACTTTACAACTTGTGATTTACTTAATTTGCTTATCAAACCGTGCCAGTGGACTTCTGGTAAGGAAGCTTTTCTGAAAAAGGGTTGGATCACATCCAACTACGCCAACGATTTGAACTGGCTGATATGGAATCTGTTACCGTATAAAAATGTAGTCATCCTTAGCATAGTATGGCCCCTTTCTGTTTAGGAATTGTCTTTGCCATGTTGTGTTGTTTTTCCTGGTTTTGTGCTGCAATAATGTCTAATCTGAGATGCATGAAATTACCACCCCCATGATAAATGTAGCATCACGTGCCAGATGTTTCCTGCAGAGAATCGTGGCTGATGCTTGTTTTCCAAACTTACTCAACTTTTCAAATGTTTCTACAGCAGCATATTATCAGAATAATGTCTACTTACACATAAGCAAAAACACAGCCAACAACATGCAATATTGTTATTAATGCCAATGTAAATGTCATCTGGATTCTATCACACTTCTTACGGAACCAGGTTTCCCCTTTCCACAGTCTACATAACACAATAATCAAAAACTGTAACAATATTAAAACACACACACACACACACACACACACACACACACACACACACACACACAAACAATGTCATTGGCATTCAGTGACTACAAACAACTCTTCACTCCATAATCAAGTGTGAAATTGAACTGTCCCTACACAGTGATTGTGCTGGTTTATCCTTGCCAGGAGAAGCAGCTCACATGAAGCGTGATAAACCTCTAGATACACAATACTCCTAACTGACATATTATTATACTCCACCAAATGCCAGTCAGGTCTCAGCCCTCCCATATGCTTGACACATGTACAACATTTCCAACCATTTTCTTTTACAAAATACTGTAAATGTGATCCAAATATGTAGTTAGGTCACAATGGTCTGTGTGGCAGCATCTTTTGATTACCCGAGGGTGTCCACTGAAAAGGAGTGAGCACAATAGTGAGTGAGAGAATCTTAAGAGAAGCCAATGGGAGCATTGAGAGGTAGTCTGGGCCTGACCTAGTTAAGAAGAGAGCGAAAGAGGTAGGTAGGTGCTGTCATATCTGACAGGGACGGTGGCGTGGTGTCTGGAGCACATTACGCTCTTTGATCCATTGTCCCCCTGTGAAATGCATTTTAAGGTGTCATCTGTTATCTGTTTCTTGTGCCACCGTTCCTATTTCATGGGTGAAGTCACCCAGTTTGTCACTGGCTTGTGAATATACCATTGGGCCAAGATAGAGATGGGGAACATGGATAAATGTCATGGCTGACACAAAACACCATTCAAAACAGGGTCAAATTAATGCGCCGACAAATGCCTTGTTTTGAGAATGTTACACAAATGATCATTATGACGATAGATGGTTTAGACAACGTTGATCAGCCTTGCATCATATGTTGTTAACCATGATAAAATAACTTGTGTTCTCAGACAGGTAAATGAATCTCTCTCTTGTCAGTTTTGTCATGGCGGTAGTTAGAGACAACGAGGGGAAAGACACATGATTATATAATCTCCTGCTAAGCCACCAGGGTGAATGGAACCTGTGTCTCACTGTAGCTCCAATTGAATTGTGACATTTAAAAGTCAAAGGCAAATAAGATGCTTGCATTAATGAGCCATGGTAGATCCAACAGTTCCATGTCGCATCATAACTCTCACTGGAATGCTAGTGACTTGGCTTGCCACGGTGCTCCAGGAATTATTAGAGGGTGGAGAGCGCTGGCTTTTATAACACTTTTATCACTGTTATAGTTTATATCGTTTTTGAATATAGTTTTTGCTGGTCTGATCTGATGTTCTTTCCCTTGATGCATTTTCAATAAAAGGTATATTGACATTACCAATAAGTTCAATGTTTTTAATATTGCGTCCCTTGATCATTATGATGCCCATAGTCCAGAGCTGTGAACTTTTAAAACCATTAATTATGAGATTAATGTAAAACATATCAAATATCAAATTAATCAATCAAGGTTCTCGTCTGACAAACAGTGTTTTAGGACAGATGGGTAAGTAATTACAGTGAATTATTTTTAGAATTTATTTTTGAAGTGGCGTGAAGGTCCACGGTTCATTTCATATGTTTTCAGAAATGGGCCAGCTCAGCAGATCTTGATAAATCAGTAAATCTAGCCAAAACATGCCTGCTATTATTCACGGTGTTCTAGTCATTATGGCTGACACTTCAGACATGCACTACCTACCTGCTCACTTGCTCTGTCGAAAGACTGAATAAAGAATGAAGAGAAGGGTTTTGTGACAAATGGCACCCTATTCCCTGTATAGTACATTATTTTTGACCAGGGTTCATATGATACACTATGTAGGGAATAGGTTGCCATTTGGGACGCAGAAAAGGGTGATCATAAAGTCTTGGCTGAGTCAAAGAACACTAAATCAAGATAGCTCATTAGGACCACAAAAATAGAAAATAGGAACCTCTAAGAAACAATGTTGGATTCTGAACCAACTCCAGTGATAATTCACTGACGTATCATGAATAAGTGGCTGAAAACCAAACCTAGGAGCTCTCTCACACTCTTCAGAGCATCATTAAGCATCGATGTTCCTGTTTGAAGAGTGATTGTGCAACCTCAATTATAGCGAGTTGCATATTAACCAGAGTCAATTTGCAGTTAGATGCAGAGCAGTTAGATACAGATCCTTTTATATTTACTCTCTGATTGTGTTGAATAAACCAACTTTATTACAATGGGTTTTTTTAAAGGCTGGGCTCTCATTGTTCTGTCATTGAGGTGACAAGATAAGAGGCACAATGCTAATCAGTGGCAGGTCACTAAAAGGTACATGGTCGATCGGTGGACCTCTGCTGATAATGTCACACACTTCAGACTGGGTGTCTTCACCAGGCTTCTCTTTCCCATAACCCCTTCAGTATCTCCTCCTCTGCCCCTGAATGGCAGACCAGGGATAACCTATTTTGACAATGCAGAGCCTAGAGATACTAGTCTGTTTCTGTAATAGTGATGATTAAGAGGAAGGCGAGATGTTCAATGCAGTTCTATTGATTGTGTACTGTATACATATTCTGTTGGATCTTATTCAGTTCATTAATTATTTAAAGTTATTAATTAATTAATTAATTAAAGAAATGATCAAATTATTTGATATGCTCTGTCCCGCAGCACATTGGACTACAATGGATTGAGCCTCTGACATGTTCCCATGGAAATGTTCTGATTTATATTTTGGTTACAGGCAATTGAAGTTGAGAGGGTGTCTTTCTTTCAAAGACATTTGATAGTCAAATACTTGACTCTCACAAACACCAGTAGAGGGTGTAATGTCTGCTAATGTCTTTGGTTACTCTTGTAAACATCGTCTTAGAAAGCTGCTGGAACGGAATGGGGTTATGATATAGTAGCACTCAAAGTTGTCAGTAACCCATCTTTGATTTGGCTGGGAAAGGTAGAGGATTCCGGAAGGATGAATGGCAGGCTTGAGTCAGAAAGGAAGAGAAGAGAGTGACAGAAAGAAGTAATGGCCTAGTGTCAGACCAAGGAGCAGTGAGTTAGCATTGAGTCAGATGTAGAGTGGAGGATGGTATTGTATAGGTAGGCTACGGATGTTTTGTCTGATATTGCTTCAACACTGGGTGAATGCTATCACTGTAATTACATTCTGTGGAGATATGAATTTATCTTACATTCCAAACGTTCACATATTTTAACTTTTGGTGTTATAAACTATTTTTTTTGTCTAGTTTATAGTATTCATGTTATCTTTGCACGGTACCATGCATTCTGTCAAGCTGAGCTCAATCATTATAAAAAAAAGTTTTATTCAAGTTAATAAATCTTGAGCTCGCCACTTGTCAGTACGTTCTAGATACCTCAGAGTATGCCTTCATATGCGCCCTTATACTCATACGTATTTTTATTTAAAAGGTAGTTGTTGGCTTTACATCCCCCTAACCTTAGACCATCAATTGAACTCATAACGTTGTATTTAGAGGCTTTCTCCCAGTCCTTGTCCCTCTCGTGGTTGTAAACTTCTGTGGTCCTTTGCCATGCCTCATATTCTAGCCTATTATTGCCTGCTTAGTGAGGGGGCCGTTGGGGTGGTCTGCTAAGGGATTTAATGCCATGGATTAGCTTTTACACCCCACCAACACCTTAAGGGACCTAAAAACACTAGGTCTAAAAGGAGGATGTGCCCCAAAAAAAAGACATCCTATTTAATAGGGTTTTCCCTCTTGCTATTTTCATTTGACAAGATGTACTGTCTTATTAGATTTTTTGGATGTGTTGACATGTGTTGATTTTATATCAGGTCATGGTTCTTACTTCCTGTACGTCATCAAATCCCCAAACCACAGCATTGTGGAAGGGGATTTTCTGACGGGGGCGGGTAGTGAAATGTTCTTGTTTTCTCTAAGGAAAATTCATCATCAACTTATTTATGAAATACTTGGCAGCTGTGCAGTAAGGCCTATGTGTTAAGTGACAGAACTGTTTGGTTTTTAATAGACTCGTGGCTTAGGAGGAGAATTACATCTTTCGTTCCTCTTGAAATTGTCACTCAATAATCCCCTTGGCAAAGAGTATTGCAGCTAGATTAATGGCAAAACCCCAGATTTCAGAATTATCATCAGAGGGCAAAGTCAAAGACCCTACTAATGTGGCATACAGTGCTGGATGTGCCACAGGCCCACAGCAAGAGTACACCCCCTCTTGATTGTGTGTGGGTTCCATTGTAAGTTCTAGTGTGAGTTCTCACAGACAGAGGCTTGGAGACTTGTTGATGACTAGTACAGAAAGACATTGTGGGGATTTAATAACAGTCGGCTGGCATGGCAAAGTCCATCTGTGGCAGCGGAGGGGGGTCTATTAATCCCTGTCTGTTCAGTATGAGGAGAGAAAAGACTGGAGTTTCATAATACACTAATGGTTTGTTTGATGGCTACAGGAATATGTTTTAGTAACTCCTGGACAGCCTCTGTCTCTAAAAAACATGAACATGTCACAATTTTGGGTAGGTGGAATGAGCATCTACTTTAAATGAAAATAAACTGTCTTGAATTTCTCATCAAATTAATATTACTTTGGTTCAAAACAGACTCACAGCTGGGATGGCTGGACTCAGACTCAGTTTTTGTCCCAAAAAGTCCTGTCACATCCCAAAACAAGGTTTACTTAACCTTGTTCTTCCTTTGTAGAAGGTCCTTCCTTTTACCCTGTTTTACCCCTACAGTGAATGCAACATGACAAAGTGAATTGAGATGCATGTCTAATACATTTCTCCCCCTGCTGTAGTGATGTCGCCCCGGGTCGCTGCTGGCCACTGCTCTCTTGCTGAGAATGGAAATCCTTTTCTATCTGAGGAGCCGGCTGCCGGGTCAGTTCCAGCGATTATCCACGCTCAGCAAGTCCCCCTTGTCACTGAATCCCCCTCGTCACTGAGTCCTCCTCGTCACTGAGTCCACATTGTCACTGCCTCTTTTTCCTCTATGTCGACTAGCTGGGGGATTCTGGAGGGGAAACACAGAGTCGTAAAAAACAGGGGAAAGTATTTGGCTATAGCCATGGGAGTTGGTCAAATGGTGAAGTAATCTGTTTACTGATATATGAGTATAGGTTTCCATTGATGTACATACAATATAGGAAGCATTTACGACAATAAAATATATAGTTAAACATGTTGTTACACAAATAAAGTGCCTGTCAAGATCTGTGCTACTTATTCAGCCTTTTCACACGATATGCTCCTTGACTTGTCTTGGGTGGTAGAGAGCATAAGCCCTTGCCAATATGCTGTTACTGATTCAAGGCGGATTACAGTTTGCAGTCCTAAGCTTAGGGAGAATCCTCTAAAATATTCACGGAGACAGACCTTTGGTTTGAGAAAAGGAACAACAGCCATTTTGACCACATTATGCAATATGCACACAGTGGTTTGTACATCTTATTAGGTACTACACCTAATAAGCGGCACTTCACTCATCATTACCGTGATTTCATTAATGTTTTTATTTATTTATTAAGATGTAAAACATATTCCTGCATGTTTTAACAAGGAAATTCTCAGTGTCATTTACATTTACATTTAAGTCATTTAGCAGACGCTCTTATCCAGAGCGACTTACAAATTGGTGCTTTCACCTTATGACATCCAGTGGAACAGCCACTTTACAATAGTGCATCTAGGTCTTTTAAGGGGGGAGGGGGGGTGAGAAGGATTACTTTATCCTATCCTAGGTATTCCTTAAAGAGGTGGGGTTTCAGGTGTCTCCGGAAGGTGGTGATTGACTCCGCTGTCCTGGCGTCGTGAGGGAGTTTGTTCCACCATTGGGGGCCAGAGCAGCGAACAGTTTTGACTGGGCTGAGCGGGAACTGTACTTCCTCAGTGGTAGGGAGGCGAGCAGGCCAGAGGTGGATGAACGCAGTGCCCTTGTTTGGGTGTAGGGCCTGATCAGAGCCTGGAGGTACTGAGGTGCCGTTCCCTCACAGCTCCGTAGGCAAGCACCATGGTCTTGTAGCGGATGCGAGCTTCAACTGGAAGCCAGTGGAGAGAGCGGAGGAGCGGGGTGACGTGAGAGAACTTGGGAAGGTTGAACACCAGACGGGCTGCGGCGTTCTGGATGAGTTGTAGGGGTTTAATGGCACAGGCAGGGAGCCCAGCCAACAGCGAGTTGCAGTAATCCAGACGGGAGATGACAAGTGCCTGGATTAGGACCTGCGCCGCTTCCTGTGTGAGGCAGGGTCGTACTCTGCGGATGTTGTAGAGCATGAACCTACAGGAACGGGCCACCGCCTTGATGTTATTTGAGAACGACAGGGTGTTGTCCAGGATCACGCCAAGGTTCTTAGCGCTCTGGGACGAGGACACAATGGAGTTGTCAACCGTGATGGCGAGATCATGGAACGGGCAGTCCTTCCCCGGGAGGAAGAGCAGCTCCGTCTTGCCGAGGTTCAGCTTGAGGTGATGATCCGTCATCCACACTGATATGTCTGCCAGACATGCAGAGATGCGATTCGCCACCTGGTCGTCAGAAGGGGGAAAGGAGAAGATTAATTGTGTGTCGTCTGCATAGCAATGATAGGAGAGACCATGTGAGGTTATGACAGAGCCAAGTGACTTGGTGTATAGCGAGAATAGGAGAGGGCCTAGAACAGAGCCCTGGGGACACCAGTGGTGAGAGCGCGTGGTGAGGAGACGGATTCTCGCCACGCCACCTGGTAGGAGCGACCTGTCAGGTAGGACGCAATCCAAGCGTGGGCCGCGCCGGAGATGCCCAACTCGGAGAGGGTGGAGAGGAGGATCTGATGGTTCACAGTATCGAAGGCAGCCGATAGGTCTAGAAGGATGAGAGCAGAGGAGAGAGAGTTAGCTTTAGCAGTGCGGAGCGCCTCCGTGATACAGAGAAGAGCAGTCTCAGTTGAATGACTAGTCTTGAAACCTGACTGATTTGGATCAAGAAGGTCATTCTGAGAGAGATAGCGGGAGAGCTGGCCAAGGACGGCACGTTCAAGAGTTTTGGAGAGAAAAGAAAGAAGGATACTGGTCTGTAGTTGTTGACATCGGAGGGATCGAGTGTAGGTTTTTCAGAAGGGGTGCAACTCTCGCTCTCTTGAAGACGGGAGGGACGTGAGCCAGCGGTCAGGGATGAGTTGATGAGCGAGGTGAGGTAAGGGAGAAGGTCACCGGAGATGGTCTGGAGAAGAGAGGAGGGGATAGGGTCAAGCGGGCAGGTTGTTGGGCGGCCGGCCGTCACAAGACGCGAGATGTCATCTGGAGAGAGAGGGGAGAAAGAGGTCAGAGCACAGGGTAGGGCAGTGTGAGCAGAACCAGCGGTGTCGTTTGACTTAGCAAACGAGGATCGGATGTCGTCGACCTTCTTTTCAAAATGGTTGACGAAGTAATCTGCAGAGAGGGAGGGGAGGGGGAGGGGGAGGAGGATTCAAGAGGGAGGAGAAGGTGGCAAAGAGCTTCCTAGGGTTAGAGGCAGATGCTTGGAATTTAGAGTGGTAGAAAGTGGCTTTAGCAGCAGAGACAGAGGAGGAAAATGTAGAGAGGAGGGAGTGAAAGGATGCCAGGTCCGCAGGGAGGCGAGTTTCCTCCATTTCCGCTCGGCTGCCCGGAGCCCTGTTCTGTGAGCTCGCAATGAGTCGTCGAGCCACGGAGCGGGAGGGGAGGACCGAGCCGGCCTGGAGGATAGGGGACATAGAGAGTCAAAGGATGCAGAAAGGGAGGAGAGGAGGGTTGAGGAGGCAGAATCAGGAGATAGGTTGGAGAAGGTTTGAGCAGAGGGAAGAGATGATAGGATGGAAGAGGAGAGAGTAGCGGGGGAGAGAGAGCGAAGGTTGGGACGGCGCGATACCATCCGAGTAGGGGCAGTGTGGGAAGTGTTGGATGAGAGCGAGAGGGAAAAGGATACAAGGTAGTGGTCGGAGACTTGGAGGGGAGTTGCAATGAGGTTAGTGGAGGAACAGCATCTAGTAAAGATGAGGTCGAGCGTATTGCCTGCCTTGTGAGTAGGGGGGAAGGTGAGAGGGTGAGGTCAAAAGAGGAGAGGAGTGGAAAGAAGGAGGCAGAGAGGAATGAGTCAAAGGTAGACGTGGGGAGGTTAAAGTCGCCCAGAACTGTGAGAGGTGAGCCGTCCTCAGGAAAGGAGCTTATCAAGGCATCAAGCTCATTGATGAACTCTCCGAGGGAACCTGGAGGCGATAAATGATAAGGATGTTAAGCTTGAAAGGGCTGGTAACTGTGACAGCATGGAATTCAAAGGAGGCGATAGACAGATGGGTAAGGGAGAAAGAGAGAATGACCACTTGGGAGAGATGAGGATCCCGGTGCCACCACCCCGCTGACCAGAAGCTCTCGGGGTGTGCGAGAGCACGTGGGCGGACGAAGAGAGAGCAGTAGGAGTAGCGGTGTTGTCTGTGGTGATCCATGTTTCCGTCAGAGCCAAGAAGTCGAGGGACTGGAGGGAGGCATAGGCTGAGATGAACTCTGCCTTGTTGGCCGCAGATCGGCAGTTCCAGAGGCTACCGGAGACCTGGAACTCCACGTGGGTCGTGCGCGCTGGGACCACCAGATTAGGTGGCCGTGGCCACGCGGTGTGGAGCGTTTGTATGGTCTGTGCAGAGAGGAGAGAACAGGGATAGACAGACACATAGTTGACAGGCTAGAGAAGAGGCTACGCTAATGCAGAGGAGATTGGAATGACAAGTGGACTACACGTCTCGAATGTTCAGAAAGTTAAGCTTACGTAGCAAGAATCTAATTGACTAAAATGATTAAAATGATACAGTACTGCTGGGGTAGGCTAGCTGCGTTGTTGACACTACCCTAATCAAGTCGTACCGTTGAGTGTGAAGTTTCTACAATGCTGCTTTTCGGGAGCTAGCTGGCTAGCTAGCAGTGTTGGTTACGTTACGTTGCGTTAGGAGAACGACAATAGCTGGCTAGCTAACCTAGAAAATCGCTCTAGACTACACAATTATCTTTGAAACAAAGACGGCTATGTAGCTAGCTACGATCAAACAAATCACACCGTTGGGACTGTAATGAAATGAAATGAAAATGTGATACTACCTGTGGAGCGAAGCGGAATGCGACCGAATGCGAAAGTTCTATTCAGTAGACGTTGGCTGGCTATTGGCTAGCTAGGAGTGTCTCCTACGTTAAGGACGACAAAATAGCTGGCTAGCTAACCTCGGTGAATTAAGATAATCACTCTAAGACTACACACTCTAAACTACACAATTATCTTGGATACGAAGACAGCAAAGACAACTATGTAGCTAGCTAATACTACACTAATCAAGTCGTTCAGTTGAGTGTGATAGTTACTACAGTGCTACGGTAGCCGGTGAACGTATGCTAGCTGGCTAGCTGCTAGGCAGATAGGAGGACGACGAAATACGATAATAACGCAATTATCACTCTAAGACTCCACACTCTAAACTACACAATTATCTTGGATACGAAGACAGCAAAGACAACTATGTAGCTAGCTAACACTACACTAATCAAGTCGTTCAGTTGAGTGTGATAGTTACTACAGTGCTACGGTAGACGGTGAACGTGTTGGGCAGATAGGAGACGACGAAATACGATAATTACGCAATTATCTTTGATACAACGACGACTATGTAGCTAGCTAAGAAGAAATTGCTAAGATTAGACAAATCAGACCGTTGTACTATAATGAAATGTAATGAAATGTAATGAAAAAGTTATACAACCTGCAGACCGAAGCGCGGATGCGACCGGCTCGCTCCAACCCGGAAGTAGTGTCAGTCTGATAAAGACTTGTACAGTTACTGTTGGATGTAAAAATTAAAATAAAGTATATATGGATAATGGATCAACAACATTGTAGTTACTCAGCAATACTAACCTAATTGACAGAGAAAGAAGCCTGCACAGAATAAAAAATATTTTAAAAAATGCATCCTGTTTGCAATAAGGCATGAAATTAACTATATATCCTCAATACAAAGCGTTATGCTGGGCCAAATCCAATACAACGATCACTGAGTACCACTCTTCATATTTTCAATCATGGTGGTGGCTGCATCATGTTATGAATAATGTATGCTTGTCATCGGCAAGTACTATGGAGTTTTTGTTACAAAAAAAAAACGTAATAGAGCTAAACCTGGTTCTGTCTGCTTTCCAACAGACACTGGGAGACAAATTCACCTTTCAGCAGGACAATAACCTAAAACACAAGGCCAAATATACACTGGAGTTGCTTACCAAGACAACATTGAATGTTCCTGAGTGGCCTGGTTACAGTTTAGACTTAAATCAGCTTGAAAATCTTTGGAAAAACGTGAAAATGTCATCTAGCAATGATCAACAACCAACTTCACAGAATTTGAAGAATTTTTTAAAGAATAATGTGCAAATATGGTACAATTCAGGTGTGCAAAGCTCTTACAGACTAACCCCAAAAGACTGACAGCTGTAATCGCTGACAAAGGTGATTCTAACATGTATTTCACTTTGTCATTATGGGGTATTGTGTGTAAATGGGTGAGTAAAAACATATATTTAATCCATTTTGAATTCAGGCTGTAACACAATCAAATGTGGAATAAGTCAAGGGTTATGAATACACTGAAAGCACTGTATGTGTACTATCAAACAGTTATCCATTACCACATTTACCATTATCTTCCCATCAGCACAGTAATCTACTTTAAAACCATCAGGCTTTGGTAGTAATAAGTAGGTCGACATGGTGGTCACTTCACGATACTTAGGCCATTACCTAATAATTATCTGTATAATGTGTATAGCCTTAATTAGTCAAGATAATACTGGCTGATGGCTTAATCGAGACAGTAATATGCTGTTTTGTGAATTAATTTATATACATTTGGTAGTGTATGATCCATCTATTAAATATCCACTAGCCCAATTGTTATATTGGAGGGGGGGGGGGGGTACATGCAGCTTGTTTTTACCGAACTCACCCACCACAATGACTTCATAGATTTAAGAAATTCAACGTCGTCAGCAGCAGACGAGTGGAATGTGCATCAGGCATGTCAAATAATACATTTAGGTAATGTCAAGCTTAAATAACATACAATAAATCTACTATGTTTAGTTTACTGCCACTGCCATTCCCTGTTCTGGCAATAACTGTTTAGAAGAGCCAGTCAGTGGGCCTAGGGGGAGGATCAGTAGGGGTGTGCTCTGACTTCAGACTGTCCATTCAACATTGTAATATATGAGCCTGGGTCTGCTGGAGCCTGTGGTGGGCATCCTAATTAGAAAGACATTGGCTGCCTCCCAAATCACACCCCATTATCTATATAGTGCACTATTTCTGACCAGAGCCCATTGCCTCTGGTCATAAGCAGTGAACTATATAGGGAATAGGGTGCCATTTGGTACTCAGACATTCAGTCAGCTAGCTGGAAGGGAATTGCTATATCAACTGGGTTATGTGTATACTCAATCTGCTACATGATCATTGGATACATGTCTCTGTTGTTGAACCACCTGCATTAACTGGGCAATGAAACGTATTATTAAAAGTTATCCGGGCATGGTCACTGTGAGGCTGTACCTTCTATCGCTGCCTCCACCTCAGATGTCATACTTTTAACATTTTCTCTCAGATAACACTACATTACATTCTCATACCTGTGTAGTAACACTCTAAAAAGATAAGTAACATCATATTACCTAGTTGTTGATTGTTTGGTGTGTGTATAATGATGTATTAATCAAATACTTCAGAGGAAATGTTAATGTAAAAATAGGAATGTGTACCTAGGTCACCAGGGGGAATCCTTCCTCTTGTCAAATATTAACAGAGTTACAGAGCGTGATACCTCTGCTTGAAACAAGTGATACCCCTCTCTGAAACAATGGCTGTCAAAGCCCAGAGCCCCAGAGCTCACACGGCACACTGATGAGACTTCAGGACATCACGCTGTCAAAGTGAGAAGCACATCCCTATGACCCTTTAGCCATTTGAACCGTCAGACAGTGACAGTGCTCAGGTGCCTTCCTCAACCGCCCCCACAGTCTGTCAGAAACACTGACATTTTTCTCTCATTACAAAATGCATCCTGCAGGTTTTCACAACCAACAACCTCTGTGAATGTGGATCAAGACAGCTTGATTTAGGGCAGGTGGAAAATAGTGTCCATTGTGGAATAGGCCTATGTGACATTTCATTGTCCGAACTCAGTGGTAACAGTTGTAGGCCTATGGCTATAGGCTACATAAGGAACATTTGAAGGACACAAAAGTGTCTAGGTAGCCAAACCAAGGCAATAACAAATGTCATTATTGAAATGCTCTCATTGTCAAGGCATTGTCACAAACTATCGTTGTAGCTTTAATTGTTTCAGTGTTTGTTGAATATGCAATTCTTTTAAGGTGCTAATTATCTTTGAAAGGCAGGAGAACAATATTATCTTGTAAGAATGGCTCATGAGAAAAATGATGTGCCCCTGTCGCAAATCGCTTGGAAAAAACCCTCATAAATATTGGTGATAAATTAATCATTTTCAACTCAGCCTGTCCCTTTAATCGTGAACCAGCGGCTGACACCCAATCAGGAGCAGCTAGAGTCCGACTCAACTTCTAGGCTGAGAGAGCAAGGGATGCTCATCATGAACTAAAGAGAGAGAAAGAGAGGGCAAGAGAAGGCAGGCACCAGTCCGCGTTCAGTGAGTCAGTTGCATGCAACGGATTCACACAGGCGCGCATTGATTGAGCTTTCAGCTACGTCAAACATTGGTAAGTGATGTTTTATTTAGCTGTATATGTTCAAATAGCGCTCATGAAAAAGTCGTTTTACAGTATTTAAAAACACACGTACTTTAAAGGGTTCCTTTTATTTTTATAGCTGAAGGATGATGTTCGATTTTGTGATAAATAGCTTATAACTTCATCAAAGTTGCTTTCCTTGGATAATTGAATGTAGGACGATCTCATGAATTCGTCATAGTCGGTCTCATCAGCCTACAACTTCATTTAAAGGAAATAATCAATGTTAGAAAATAATAATACACTTCCCGAATTGCTGGATTTGACATGTACCGGTAGCCTAGGCTGACTGCAATATGGTTGTGTGTGTAAAAAGCTGCATATTTTCATGTTCCCTGGATAGTATGTCATGATTCAATTAGAGGTCATAAATTATAATTATAACTTAATTTAATTGACCCGGCTTAAAGTTTTACTGTTTGTTATTTTCAGAGTCTAGTGGCAGTCATATCTTTAGCGGTAGTGTTGTTTGGCAATGTGTGGCTTAAGGTGTGTGTCCCCGTTTCAATGCGACATGTCAGAGGATTGAATCAAGGCTACCCTGTAAACAATCCTTGTTTTTGAGGGGGAAATGGATTATGAGGACCATGTTGTTTGTTGAATGGTCATGGAAGGTCTCGTGATATATTAGCCTACTGTAGGTTGCTGTTGATATTGACATTGTTATTGATAAAGCACTCATAGCCAACAGTGTACACTTTTTGTGTCTTATTAGAAATACTTGATGTGTAGGCCTATTGTTTTATTTATTGTTTAGACACTGGCACTCTATTGCTGTGGAGTGTACATGCACTCTAATGTGGATGTAGGTGCTACCCTAAATGCAAATCCACCCGTTAAGTGCAGTGCTGAGGCAAGTCACCTGTATTTTACCATTCCCAGTATGCTATGCCCATATGTGCAGAGCATGCCCCAGGAGTTTGTGAATGAGTAATTATGTCAAAAAAGCAAATACAGGCAAAGCATTGCCATTTATTTTCCACAGCAACAAGTGTCTTCTATTTAGCCCATGTTTTTCTGGTGGTTGTCACCTTTATAAAAAAAGATTTCAGTTTGGAAACTGCAGTAAAAGTGCAGCAACTGCAGTCGACTGTGGTATTTTGGACCCAGTAATTGCAGAATAACTGCAGTGTACTGCAGTTACACTGCAAATTACTGCAGAATAAAACAGTGTTATTTTGGACACCGTATTTGCAGCATACAGTTATACTGCACTCTGACTGCAGATTTTTCATAAGGGCAAATAGCATTTTTAATGACTGAAAATGTAACCTTTTTCATTGTATTAATTCTGTGTTAAAGGAGAATGGAAACACTAGGCTTTAGAACACCATTTAACTGTAACTGTAAATCACCACTTTGCCATTGTTGCATCCCAAAAATGGCTGAATCCCAAAATTGTCTGAAAGACCATGAACTCTGCACGCATTAATGAGCATTTTACAGCAGGTTGGTCAAAACAAGCATTGTGATTGGTTGAGACGCATTCTACGCCAAACTAAAAAACCTGTTTAGCATAGGTAAGCCTATGACGCAAAAATGGGAATCTTGTTTTCTGTTCCATCTGACGATACTGTGTTAGCCATAGTTGGCTAGCTAGCAAGCAAGGGATAAGAGTGTTGCCAGCCAGCATGGCAATAGAACATTTAGAACAAACGACTGGGACTTCCGTTGATATAGAATAAAAATACTTCACGACTGGGCCACGTTTCTGGCAACCTAACCAATTTTTTTTCAGCCGCTCAAAATCATGAATCAGAATCATTTTTATGTTCCATCTGATGTAACTGTTAGAAATATTTGGCTAGCTAGCAAGCAAGGAATAAGAGCGTTGCCAGCCAGCATGGCAACGGAACATTTAGAAGGAACGACTGGGTTGCGTCCATAGATATAGAACAAAAAGACTTCACAACTGGGTCAAGTCTCGGGCAAACTAATCAATACAATGAACAGACAGGTAAAACAACATGAAATGCAGCTAGTTTGCTGTCTTACCAGCTTCAGTTTGAAGTGATTGCGTTAGCTGTGTAGGTGGCTAGCTCCTCTGAACAGTGTCCTGACAAGAGCACATGTTCTATGCCAGGAAAATTCACACATCATGAATGTATCCAAAACAGCTTAAACAAACGCAAATGCAGCTACTTTGCTGTATTGTAGCTGAACTGTTTGACCTGACTGTGTTAGCCGTAGTTGACTAGCTAGCAAGCAAGGAATAAGAGCACTGCCAGCCAGCATGGCAACGGAACATTTAGAATGAACGACTGCGTTGCATCCATAGATATAGAACAAAAAGACGTCGTGTCTCGGGCAACCTAACCGACAGAATGAACAGCCAGCCGTATTGGCTAGCAACCAAAGACGTGTCAGGACTAGGCCTATATTTTTGTTGAGGGATGAAATAGTTGCCTATGAATACATTTATCGAAATAACATGTTTTATTTCATTGGTAACCAGTTGTAGAAAAACAATTGTACACTCAAAGTTGTGCGAAATGACTGGCTGTGCATGGCTGTGCTGATATACAGTACTCGGCTTATGACCACAGCTAAAAAAGTTGTTTAGCACGCCCTCTCGTGTGCAATTGCACAATTATTCATATTTTGAAAGCTGAGAAACAGTCCTTTCGAAGGATGTGACATACAATTGCACCACATCAATCAAATGGGAATCAACTTCTACTTCTACTGGTGCACAGGTGACATGTCAATAGTGTCATCCTCCTCAGTCCACCAGTGTCCTACAGACAGAGAGAGAGAGAGTATTTTTTTTTAATGTAGGCTGAATATACAGTATATAGGCCTAATAGTACATAACAATAATACACCATTGACAGTTACCAGGTAGGCCAGGATGATTTAGGATAGTTACCAAACGGACTACCAGCCTGAGCTTTCAGAAATCATAGCTATAGCTAGTCAAAAGGATTAGGCTTCTGACTTAGGCTACATTCATTCTTGCAATCAACACCCAGCAGGCTTACTAGTTTTTAGGAATCATAGATAAACAGATACCTAATGAGATATCTAGCTATGTAGCTCGTTATCTAGATAGCTAACTAATAATGATATGGGTATCATACATTTTACTGGTGAAATAGCAATCCTGCAGGAGCCCTCTCTTGTGGCTAGCTAGCTAGCTAGCTACTGTAGAATCAGACACCAGCCAGTTAATGTGAGCTGTTAGCTCATACCAATGACAAATGCTCTTCAAATTAACAATATGATTTTTTTTTTTAAACGTATAGTTGTCAAAGGTGACATTAACATAAAAAGGCAAGACAAGATGTAGATCTAGCTAGCTACTGTACCTTGCCTTTTTTTGGCTGACAGACTCATTTTATCAATTGGGAAAAATAAAAATGAACTGTATACAGTTTCTCACCTTGTGAGAACCCTTTCAGAGCCAGTGGAGGCAAGGCGCCTCCCGGTGGCAACATTCGCTTTCAGTCCCCCAGACAAAACTAACAATTTGCTCAACCCTGTCAATGACGCATTGGCGTCAGCCCTTTCTATGGCAATTCAAGTTGGCACTACCTATACCTCTAAAAAAAAAAGTTGTTCAATATCAAAATCCCAAAAATGTAGAGGTTTCTATGTTATGTGCACATGTTTAGTATTAGTGGATGGAATACATATCTTTGCTTAACTTTACTTCCTAAAGTGCTTCCATTCCCCTTTAAAGACCAATTAGCCTGTTCAAATTATTCAAATATTTTTGTGGTGTGTGCCCTATTAATGAGTAAGGAAAAGTATTTGTTGTAAATCACAACTGATTATTTCCACACCTTATTGGGCACATAATAGTGCATACTGTACCAAGAGAGGCAATGGGTGTAAAACAATTTCTCTGAATGTCAAAAGCCTGAAATACTGTTGGTTGATAATGATAATATTATCTTAGAAATGTCTGTTGTATGGATGTTGTAAATATCCCCAAAATTCTAAGTGCCTTCAGTATTCCCAGTACTCCCAGTACTCCCAGTTTCCCACTACCCAACCAGGTCACTGTGACCTTTGGAACAAACTGCTTTCCACTGATTAGCCTACTCCAGTAGAAGAGGATTGATTATCCTCTGTCTTAAAACCTGATTAAGAATGATGTGACCCTTCACTATAGGGAATTATGATTCATTTATATGTCAACTATATGGGGTATTCCGATTGACTCTCATTTGGAAAATTCAAACAGCTTCTTTAATTGTGCCCTCATGTGGTCACAATGGGACATGCACACAGGAATGGATGTTCTTAAATGGGTATATTGATTCACATAGTGACGATTTACACTCTCATGTGTCTCTCAAACATCTTTTCTATACTACATTCATCTAACATGTCTAAAAGTGTTATTGAGAGTGAGTGTGACTAGTACGTACCATCCACTGTATTCTCAGAAGACCTATTCTTTATTCATAACATATCATCCATCAGGAGTTTTATTTTACCATGACGTAATCATAGTGCACTCACATTTGACAAACAGATCATTATCAAATTGAATTATATGGGGTCTGTATGTAAATGTACCTAGAGTTTGTAAATAGTTTTGAATGTA
Source organism: Oncorhynchus nerka (assembly GCF_034236695.1). NCBI lineage: Eukaryota > Metazoa > Chordata > Actinopteri > Salmoniformes > Salmonidae > Oncorhynchus > Oncorhynchus nerka. Next base: position 22,228,880 of record NC_088424.1, on the reverse strand, counting down.
AATGTGCTTGTGTGCTCTGTCACCTCATTTGACAATGGGCCATTGTCCCGTGTGTTTGTCAAGCTAGCGAGGGGTTGGATTGCATTGACTAGCACAGGTGTGTCATCAGTTACCTATACAGGTGTTTTTATAGATCAAACTCCTGACATTTTGGATCACACCACAAATACTGGTCTTCTGAGAGTACAATGCACTATATCTAAGCCATTGAATAGTATAGGCAGAGTACAATGAATTGCAGAATTGATATCCTCAAATTAACAATTCATTTTGGCAAGCAATCTGTTCTCCTGTCTGGAGCATAGTATTACATTGTCTTTTGAAGACAACTTATGCCCCTTTTCAAAAAATGTCTTGCACTGTTTTACAGCCATGGCAATTATAGATTATAGAGGGAGCCTCATTTGCAGTCAGCAGGTCTATAACAAGGCCTAATGTTGTCATTCAATCTCTCTCTGTTTTTTAACGCTACTATACCTGGAATAACAAGGAAAAGTTGCCTAAATAACAATTTACATTCACGTACTGCTATTAGCCCATACAAATGCATTGAATAACAGATAGTCCCCCCCTCCCCAATCTAAATGAAGTTTGTTCTGAAGTGTGTGTCCTATATCAGAGAGATATAAGAAAGATCAGGAAACATTAGTATTTCTTTGTATATATGTATTTAGCCCCTTATTTTTTGGCATCTAAACAGTCCCCATATATACTTCCATAATTTCTTTCAACTGGTACCGGGGGGACCTTCAAACGAGTCTTGTGAGGCAAAACAACCGACATGTACATGTTCGTGAGAGTCTCATCGTTCCTAAGAGAACATAGTAGTAGTAGTAGTTTGTCAGTAGTTAGTCATAGTAGTTTGTAGGCCAAACCGCTCGGGACGCTACAGACGATTCTGTGAGAAGACCGATTTTCGGGACCTCTCATGGTCTGACCAACACAGCTGTAGATTTTTCACCTTTCCCCGCAGAAGCGGAAGTGTTGCAGTACATAGGCGTATGTGGTGGATTGAGACGCATCCAATGCAAAAAAAAACTGATATCTCTAGTTTAAATGAGACCTTAGGTTAATGGGCTGAAAAAAACTACTGTACAAACTACTGTACATTTAACACCCCAAAATGGAATAGTCTGCAAAGATCAGTAAAGGCAAGGGAATTGAAGTATTATTCTGATAATGTCCTAACAGCTATGAAAACAGACCCATCGATTTGTTGTTGTTGATTGAGAAAGTTGCAACCTCTAGTACAAGTGTTATTTGTTATTTATCACAGGCTTTATCTTGTATCATTGGAGGATTGGCTGTAAATGCGAGTTTGGGGTGTGAAAAAGAGAGAGCTCTCTCCCCCCACCCAGAGGCTAACACACACCCTGGTGTGACACCCACACACATTCTCTTCTTTCCATTAGAAATACTAGCTTTATTGGTTTGTTTAATTCTCAAGCTTTGTCAAGCTTAATTGAATTGATTTGAAAAGAGGGCATTGATGTGCAGTAGGAAAGCTAGTTTAAAACAGAATTGCTAATAGCACCAGTCGCTCTATTAACAAGCGTGGAAAAGAATGAGAATATGTTGGTAGATATGAAAAGCAACTTTTAACGTTTTCCTTTGTGCTGTATATGGTTTTACCCTTGTATCATTCAGCTGTATAAGCTGACGCATTACTAGTAGGCCTATTTGTTTTCAGTATCTAATGATGTCATGCTCAAAGGTTGCTCTCCTATTGACCATTTGATGATATTAGGATCTCCATACCATTAACATCAAGCAGTTTATTGACCAAACCTGTGGCATAACTCAAGATCACCAGTGCTTCTTCCACATCTTGAACATGATGACACATATTGACCTCTGAGGGTCATCCAGTGCTTGACCCTGCTTTCCTCCCACTGCACTGCTCTCTGTCAAGCTGCTCCCTCTGACGTGTGGGTGTTTAATGTGTGGGAAAATGGAACAGGGAGTATTTCACATTTTAGACGTGAAATATGAAATGAGGACAGTAGGAGAGGACAGTAAGAGTCAGTTGAAAATGGACAGTGTATTTGGCCATATAATTATAATTATGTTATACTAAACAAAAATAGAAACGCAACATGTAAAGTGGTTGGTGCCATGTTTCATGGGCTGAAATAAAATATCCCAGAAACTTTCCAAATGCATAAAAAGCTAATTTCTCTATGTGATTGTGCACAAATGTGTTTACATCCCTGTTAGTGAGTATTTCTCCTTTGCCAAGATAATCCATCCACCTGACAGGTGTGGCATATCAAGAAGCTGACTTAACCTCTTGATTCTAGCCATCCCGGATCCGGGATCGTGAATACAGCCTCAAGCTCATTACCATAACGCAATGTTAACTATTCATGAAAATCGCAAATTAAATGAAATAAATATATTTGCTCTCAAGCTTAGCCTTTTGTTAACAACACTGTCATCTCAGATTTTCAAAATATGCTTTTGAACCATAGCTAAACAACCATTTGTGTAAGAGTATTGATAGCCTAGCATAGCATTTAGCCTAGCATTCAGCATGCAACATTTTCACAAAAACAAGAAAAGCATTCAAATAAAATCATTTACCTTTGAAGAACTTCAGATGTTTTCAATGAGGAGACTCTCAGTTAGATAGCAAATGTTCAGTTTTTACAAAAAGATTATTTGTGTAGGACAAATCGCTTCGTTTTGTTCATCACGTTTGGCTACGAAAAAAACCTGTATCCAGGAGTGTAATTCTCTCCGCAAGCTCATTAGCATAACGCAACGTTAACTATTCATGAAAATCGCAAATGAAATGAAATAAATATATTAGCTCTCAAGCTTAGCCTTTTGTTAACAACACTGTCATCTCAGATTTTCAGAATATGCTTTTGAACCATAGCTAAACAAGCATTTGTGTAACAGTATTGATAGCCTAGCATAGCATTAAGCCTGGCATTCAGCATGCAACATTTTCACAAAAACAAGAAAAGCATTCAAATAAAATCATTTACCTTTGTTTTATTCATCACGTTTGGGTAAGAAAAAAAAAGGAAAATTAAGTCATTACAACGCAAACTTTTTTTCAAAATTAACTCCATAATATCGACAGAAACATGGCAAACGTTGTTTAGAATCAATCCTCAAGGTGTTTTTCACATATCTATCGATGATAAATCATTCGTGGCAGTTTAGTTTCTCCTCTGAAGAAATGGAACGCGCATGGACCTGGAGATTACGCAATAATTTCGACGCAGGACACCGGGCGGACACCTGGTAAATGTAGTCTCTTATGGTCAATCTTCCAATGATATGCCTACAAATACGTCACAATGCTGCAGACACCTTGGGGAAACGACAGAAAGGGCAGGCTCATTCCTGGCGCATTCACAGCCATATAAGGAGACATTGGAACACAGCGCCTTCAGAATATGGGGCATTTCCTGTATGAAATTTCATCTTGGTTTCGCCTGTAGCATTAGTTCTGGGGCACTCACAGATAATATCTTTGCAGTTTTGGAAACGTCAGAGTTTTTTCTTTCCAAAGCTGTCAATTACATGCATAGTCAGGCATCTTTTCGTGACAAAATATCTTTTTTAAAACGGGAACGTTTTTTATCCAAAAATTTAAAGAGCGCCCCCTATCTCGAAGAAGTTAACAGCATGATCAGTACACTGGTGCACCTTGTGCTGGGGGCAATAAAAGACAACAAAAAAATGTGCAGTTCTGAAACACAACACAATGCCACAAATGTCTCAAGTTTTGAGGGAGCGTGCAATTGGCATGCTGACTGCAGGAATGTCCACCAGAGCTGTTTCCAGAGAATTGCATGTTCATTTGTCTACCGTATGCCGCCTCCAACATCATTTTAGAGAATTTGGCAGTATGTCCAACCAGCCTAACCACGCCAGCCCAGGACCTCCACATCTGGCTTCTTCACCTGAGGGATCGTCTGAGACCAGTCACCCGGACAGCTGATGAAACTGTGGGTTTGCACAACCGAAGAATTTATGTACAAACTGGGAAGATAATCAACGTGCCTGTCATCCTCACCAGGGTCTTTGCCTGTCTGCAGTTCGGCATCAACCGACGTCAGTGGGCAAATGCTCACCTTCGTTGGAGAAGTGTGCTGTTCACGGATGAATCAGTGTCATGATTCCTTTATGGTTAATTATCTGAGGTGCAAGAAGACCATAGAACAAGGCCAGGTATAGACTAATGACTAGACAAGCTGGTCAGATCCTGAACTGCATTATGGCTAAAAAGGGAGAGAAATACAATCAATTCTGCCCTACAGCCGCTGTCATATGTGGGATGTAGGCTAATGACTAATTGCCCCCCCCCCCCCCTCTCTCTCTCTTTCACTCTCACACATAAAGAGTAGCTCCATCAGACACTGGCACATTTGCATTGTAATAGTGAGGCAGCCACATTCCAGTGCTTGGACACAACGGTGGAGAGAAAGCTCTGACCTGAACACTCCTGCTAGGTCTTTGAACAAGCAGACCATAAAGCTGCCGTTCTCACGCTTTCTCCTCCTCCAAGGAGGAATCCCAATCAACCACCCACAATACAAACACGCTATGAGACACTGGCTTACACAGGCAGCCCCATTGACAAAGACGCCATAAATGAAAGACCCACACAGTTTAATGGGTTGTCATCTTCTTTAGTATCCAACACCTAAAGGAATGAACCAGGCATGGATCATTGAGGATCCAAAACAGCTTGGGGGTTCTAAATAGCACAAACACACACACACGTATTAATCTGGAAAACTGTTCGCTGACATCTTTCAAGTTTGCGGAATTTATTTATACTCAAAATGCAATCACGTCAGAAGAGCTTCTGTAGGTATGGAACTGACATGCGTCCAGCCATTTGACGACAATTCTGGAAACAGGGCAATACAGGACAGATAGATACTGAATCGGATGTGGCACAACGTAACGTACATTGCCTCCAAATCACATTATGCCCCTCTTCCAGTTACGTAATTAAGAGGTCCCATCTGGTATGAGCGCGCCAGCGACGCTCCCTGACAGTAATTGTGTTGGTGCACATGTCAGTCCCATTCAGGGGACTCAACATCTATTATCTCTTCCTGTTAAGATTAGTGCACAAATGTTGCTGGGGAGATTATAGCTGGAGTGGAGGGGGGGGACTGGGACCCTTGTAATTGAAGGGAGAGGAGAGGAGAGGAGAGGAGATGAGAGGAGAGGAGAGGAGAGGAGAGGAGAGGAGAGGAGGAGAGGAGAGGAGAGGAGGAGAGGAGAGGAGAAGAGGAGAGGGATTACCATTCATGTTGTGTGACAGTCTTTTCTACTCAAAGAATTGGCACTATAATGGTTGTACAAGCTCAAATCAGACTGGTCAATGCAAATGTAGTATGCATGTTTTCAAGTCATTGTTTTGTAAGATCGTACAGATTGAATAAGTTATGTCAAATTATCATTCATCAGTTGATTTCACACATTGTTTTGTTTTCAATGGTACAAAACAAAGAAAGAACTGATGTTACTTGAAATGAGATCTTTATCACCTAGAGCATACAAGTCAAAGAGTGTTGCAAACAGAGCCAAGCAAGGTGATAGATACTATGGCATCTTGAAGCCCCCCCTCCTAAACAGACAGATCAATAGGTATCGACGGCCCATTGGTCTCTGGAGAATGACAGTCAACTGTTTGGCTGCCTATCGCTCTGGGTGGTGGCAACCTGATAGCAGGCCCCCTCCTAACATTCACCACTTAAACGCAATTTACCTTCCAGACTTGCCCTTTTTGGGGAGAGAGTTGAAAACTGTAGTATAGATACAGAAAAAACATGCACTGGGGTACTTGTAGTGTTCTTATAAATGCAAAATGCTGAGTTTATTATTTTATATCAGCCTCTGCTGCTTTAATATACCAAACACATACATTTTTGTAATACAGTACATGGAACCATACTAAAACTGTTCCAAAGTTAAAGTCAACAGGTGATAGTTCCACCTCCATGCCTTATTCATTAGAAGTCTGAAGACAGCGTGTATGTGTCTGTGACACAGGCAGGCATTAGGTGCCTTTATGAGGCTGCTCTGCCCTGTTGTTGTAGCAGGTCTTGTACCTGTCGACCGCCTTCTCTCTCTCCCTCCTCACACGGAAGCAGCCCAGGGCTGACATTCTCCTTTCTTCACCTCTAATTGCTCCTATGGGACTCATCAGGCCCGCTGAGGCTAAGGCTGAGGCTGTCTGCAGGGAGGCCCCCACTACTCTTCAACACCCTAAAGACGTCCCTTTGCTTCCCAGCTGAAACAGTTTGGAAGAGTTTGTGCATATATTATGATGACATTTTGTGAAGTTTTTGTTTGTTTTGGACTTCGGTAAGGGTTTTTTCGGTTGTTCGGGCACACAAACATGTTTCTTAAGGTAAGCCGAAGTTGGTATCCCGAAGTCTACCCCGCTTCGTCAGTGATTGGTCAACAGTAGGGATTCTTCAGTAAAGTCTTTGTTGTCATTCAACGAGAGACGACTCGTTTTCATGCACATTTAGTCATTTAGAAATACTGCACCAAACACCCTCGACAAAAACGTCAAAATGAATGACCGATTTATTGAGTTATCATAGGGTTAGGGTTAGGGCTGATTTTTCCCCAGTTCTTTTCAGCGAAGGTCTATTAAGGCAGTATGAAAGCACTAATTAGGTTTGGCTAGCCGCTAGCCGTAGCATGCTGACGCCTTAAAGTACAGCCCTCCCTCTGCCAAATGCAAGGCTTTAAAGGCAGCAGAGTGAGAGAATGAGTGTCGTGTCACCTGAAGGTCATGCTAGATGGTCTAGTAAATTGGTTTGTGTTGTAATGTCATGAGATGGCTTGTTGTCCAAAATGGAAGATAGATTTTTTTTTTTTTGCATTATGGATTTAACAAAAATCTTCATGGTAATGTACAGTATATAGGCTGCATTTGGATCGATATTGTATGTATCAAATTCAAATTCAGAGTACAGAATGATTATCCAGCTTAATGTTGAATTATTTAGCAGCCATTGGATGGTTTCAACGTGTTATTTTAATGTACAGAGGTAGGCTCCAGTGAATCTTAACCATTGCCTTGTTCGTTCATCTCTAGGGCTGTGGTGGTCACGAAGTTTCGTCAGCAGGTGATTGTCAAGCAAATAACTGTCGGTCTCACGGTAATTTACCATTAATTAAAACAAACACAATTAGCATCTCCTGGCATCCACACATAGCCTACAAGCCACTGATGCAGACTTTTGGAACATCTACATTTTAAAAAGTCTAATAAGTCCATGTAATATAGCCTACACCTTCACAATAAATCCATTATTTATTTTAGACAGGTCCAAACAAGCATGATATGAAGAAAATTGTGTGTATTTCAGAACAGAACAGCATACTCCTGAGTTGTCTTTATGTTAGATCCTGGGGTGGCTATGCCAAATGGCTGTGCGCTACACTAGTTCATTTAGCATACAAGATTTGCTTGGAATTCCGTGACATTATTTTATAGTATGAAGAATACAATTGAACAAAGCTCAATATACTATAAATAAGTGCGCTCTTCTGTGTTGAGCGGTTAACAAAGAAATAGGTACTAACTTTAAGTTGTTCTACAAACGTTGGGCTATATGTTTTGATTTGTGTACAAGTCTGCATGATGCGACTCTAATGATGATTGGAAAAAAGGCGCTTGAAAGGCCTGAGCTCTGCTTTGTTTTTTTTTTGCGCAGGCTGTACACACATCATTAATCTCTCATTCACAATTTGACAAGCACTTGATAATGCCTCGAATTTCATCCCCTTTGTGGCTGTAATGAACCCTAAAAAAATCCATGCAGTGCACTCCGAAACACTCAGGTCTTTCTCACAGTCTACAAGTGAAGACAGACACATCGGGGACGCAACTGCGCACGTCCTTATCCAATTCCGTGTGCATATTGAAGATGTTGGAAGAACTGTCCACATTTACTTTTCGTCAGCCAACAAGATGAGTAGGCCTAAGGAACAACAAAAGCACTAGCCTATGTCAAACTACTGTCACCTGTAGTATTTTCTTCAAATTCTTATTTATTTACAATGACAGCCAACCAGCCAACCTGACAGCCTATAGTACAAAGGTCAACCTATTCTATTCTGTGCGAGAAATAAATATTTCAAATATAGTCTGGGATAGTTGTGGGATGCACTAGATCCCAAATTAATAATTAACCACAAGCATAAAAAAATATATGTTTTACACAATGTTGCTGACACAACAGATCAGGATTTAAAATGTTGATAAAATATTAGGCTTTTTATTCACATTCTAAGCGCAGCAATGCGCACATGGCATAAGCGGGAATGTTCCGTTAGTGGGAAAACACCATTATCAAAAGTGACCGCAAATGTGATTATGCATTTAATGCTTTTTTTAGGCATTTTTATGGTGAAAATTATCTTCCCCAAACTTGAAACTCACACGCTGCGTATGTATGCCAGTTAGGCTCTACACCCCCAGGTAAAGCAGATTAATGTGCTTCATTTTAAGATGTTATTTGGCCACTTTCAAAACAGGGGTAGCGGGAAAAATACACCTATGCACTTAAATAGCCAATGGAGGATGCTTTTCCCATGATTCATTTTCATTCCAGCAAGGTAGGCTATACTCCTGTTGTAAAGATAAGCAATGTGCTTAATATTAGGAAAGTTGTGAAATAAATATAGTAGGCCTAGCCTACAGAAAGCTGATGGGACCCTCCTCTTTTTAGTAGAGGCCATCACTCTGTTTTGTCACGCAATTGCATAGCCTATAGAAATGTTGTGCAACATGAGCTCATGGGCTCTCATGAAGTGTTTGACTGTTTTGATTACGTTTGCATTGATGTCAGAGTAATTAGAGGGACAATAGAGTGCTGAGTTCCCGGCAGTTAGTAAGTTTGGTAGGCTATTAATGATCATGAGCAGCATCAGAGCTTGGAGAAGCCTAGTTACTGTAACTAAACGGTCACGTGGAATTTGACTGCCTTCATGACTCGTGCCTGCCGGTGTGGCGGTAATACGGTCACCGCAACAGCCCTATTCATCTCACACATGCTGGTATTCAGTCTGCACTACATGAACCCCAGTCTCTCAGCAGGACCTGTGAATAAATTAGCAAACATTTTGTAGTGGGAATGGATGGGAAGCTGTCTGTGTTCTCTGACATAGTATGTAACAAAACCACTCTAGATCCAGGTGACTTCCCCCAGCAAGACTCTGTCAGGGGATTTAACAGGTCACAGAGCTGAGGGAAATGGCTCCCGGCTAGGCTGGGGCCTTGACTAATGTGTTTCACTAGGCTAGCCCCCATTCTGCTCTGCTGCCTTCTAGGGAAGCCTCACTTCCACACTGATATACACAGGGATTAGTCCCCTCAACTGAAAATATAGAAGAGGCAAAGAGCCCCCAGCCCCCTGTGTTCCTTTTAACCTGACTGATTCTGACAGCAAATCAATATACTTTGGTATCTGTTACCTTATTCAATTAGTCCATTTCATAAAGCAGGCATAATGGCCCTAATGGAGGACATGTTGAGAGGTCAGATGGCAGCAGTAGAAAAACAACGGCGTGATTGCAGGAGTCAATTCGCCCATCGTAATTATGTCTTTTAACTGATTCATGGCCCCTGTATCCGTCCCTCTCACCATCAGTGAAGCCGTATTGACCCTTAGCTTTCTATGCTGATGAGTAGATACACATGCACTTAATGTCAGCACAGATGCTGTAAATCGCAAATTGTAGAGGGGGGAGAGAAATGCAGAAAATACATGTGCACTACCCCTCCCCTTTCCACTGCAATCACATTGGCAATTTCCTTGATAAGTAGTAAAGGGGCCGAGGCATGGCTTGTTGTGTGAAGCAGGGAAGCTGGTGATTGCTGGAAATGACATGGTGGCCTGATGCTTCTGTCTGCGTCTGGTTTATACATCATCTGGTCAGGACATGCATGGCATGTGATTAGGCTGTATAACACCAATGTACTGTATATTGTAAGAGACAGAGAGTATTCTAGATGGGGAAAGGGGTATTGCCGTAAGTGAGCAAATTGCTCTGTAAGTTTTGTGCTCTCTAAAATAGAGCAGTTCATGTGGATTTGAACTATTGATCGATTGATTGGTGTTTTAAGTGCAAATCCTTTTTAGCCTTTTTTTAGTTAAAGGCTAATTGAACACCAACATTTTTCTTCTTCTTCCTTTTATCTAAATGAAGATACATTAAGGTTGATAGCATGTCATTATTCAATTGTCTGTCTGTTTTTGTGTATTGTTTGTTTTATCTGTATTCAGATCATGATACACATTACTTTTCAAAAAAGATGGAAATGTGTCCCTCTAATCGTTCCTCCTCTTCCCCCTGACAGGTTCCAACACAGCCATCAAGGAATAGGACAATGAGGGTGAAGCCCAGCTCCCTTATAGGAGGTAAATATCAGGGCAGATAGAGGCTTGGCTTTTTGTGCAAACACCACAGTTCCACTATGAGGACTTGCTTGCTGGTCATGCTATGGGCATCCCTGTCCCTCTACGTGGATAACATGTCCATTACCAGAAGGATTGTGGTGGAGATGGGAGAGATGGAAGGAGAGAAGGAGGAGGACAGAGATGGAGGAAAGGGAGAGAAGCTACTGAAGCGTTTCAAACGAGGATGGATGTGGAACCAGTTCTTTCTACAGGAGGAGTACACTGGGAGTGACAAGCAGTACATTGGCAAGGTATATCCTTTTTGTCTTATTGCAGATGTGCACTTCTGAAAGAGCAGTGTGGGGAAAACCCCACTCTGCTATTGTTGAATTCTGGCCTTGACACAATGACAATATAAATATTGAGAAATCTCCCAGAGCATCAAATGTCAATGTCACTGGCTAGTGGGACCACATCATATCCCCCCACCAGGATTGGGGTTTTCTGATGTAACACAACAGCATACATTGCATGTTTTAGAGGCTGGAGAGAGGAGAGCTACTGAAGCTACTGAGGCCCTGTACCCTGTAGTACCCTGTAACTCTACAGGCTCTCACAGCGAGACCCGGCTTCACAGAGAAGCAGGGAGATAATCAAAGATTGAGAGAAAAAGGGCAAAGAGAGAGGGTTGGGAGTGGGGGGGGTAGAGGCAGAGGGAGAGAATGGCATTCTGGAGCCACCACCATCAGTCTTGCATGAGGTTACTCTGTCGAGCCCTGGGGAGCGGAGCAGCGCTGTGCAGTGGATTATTTCCATATGCCTTGTAGAAAATAATTCACCTTGTCAGGTCCCTCTTTTTTTCTCCACCAAGCCTGCCTCTGTGTTGCCATGCATATAATGAGATGTTATCTGTCACATGTGCTTTTCACTGTTCTGTCCTCTCTGGTGGGACTGAACAGCCTTGTTGTGTGTTATAGATGTTTAGGTGGACATTGTTTACCACCGACAGCCCTGTTGAAATGCATATAAGTCTGCTGTCGTGAAGATGGGACACACTGAGCATGGTAGAGGATAAAAACCCAATTCTATGCCCATTGCTCAGAGTTGCATAATGGCTACTTAGAGGCATGGGAATAAGAGATGAGATGAGGCAGGAACATATGTGCTGAAAGGGGAATTGCAGGTATTATGTGTTACATGTTGGATTTAGATGATTGAGACATCTGTGGGAGGATACAATCATTAATTGTTGATCATGTCAAAGCTTTGTACCATCTTGGCTTTCTTCTTTTTCAAAGACTGTCTCCTTTCTTTCCCTAGATCATTGTGAACTCCCGTTTCATTCACGTGTGTATGTTCTGAGACTGTCTTGTTCTTTGACATTTAACTAGAAAGGGCTTACTGTGTGTTCTCAATGACAGTGATCAGAGGGCATTGAGAGTGCACTCTGATGTTAATTGATTCATTCAGTGGATCTCTGTTTGTAGCAGTGTATCTATATAGACAAAACTACTTGGAGAGGTAGATATACTGTTTGACAGATTCATTGGTATGTTGTACTAAATACCATAACCTTTACAAACCATGTGGTATGATTTTTTACTCCATTTACAAATCAAGGCGTTGTCAGCAAAGCAAGACCATATTATGGAAAGACGGAATGAGTCACTTACCACTCAGAGACCATCAGTACCCTTCCCGTCACCTCCCCTACAGTTGAAGTCAGATGTTTACATACACTAAAGTCAAATACATTTAAACTCATTTTTTTTAAAGTTTTTTTTTACAATTCCTGACATTTAATCCTAGTAAACTTTATCACATTCCCAGTGGGTCATAAGTTTACATACACTCAATTAGTATTTGTTAGCATTACCTTTAAATTGTTTAACTTGGGTCAAACGTTTCGGGTAGCCTTCCACAAGCTGGGTGAACTTTGGCCCATTCCTCCTGACAGAGCTGGTGTAACTGAGTCAGGTTTGTAGGCCTCCTTGCTGGCACACACTTTTTCAGTTCTGCCCACAAATTTTCTATGGGATTGAGGTCAGGGCTTTGTGATAGCCACGCCAATACCTTGACTTTGTTGTCCTTAAGTCATTTTGCCACAACTTTGGAAGTATGCTTGCGGTCATTGTCCATTTGGAAGACCCATTTGCGACCAAGCTTTAACTTCCTGACTGATGTCTTGAGATGTTGCTTCAAAATATCCACATTATTTTCCTCCCTCGTGATGCCATCTATTTTGTGAAGTGCACCAGTCCCTCCTGCAGCAAATCACTCCCACAACATGATGCTGCCACCCCCGTGCTTCACGGTTGGGATGGTGCACCTCGGCTTACAAGCCTCCCCTTTTTTCCTCCAAACAAAACGATGGTCATTATGGCCAAACAGTTCCATTTTTGTTTCATCAGACCAGAGGACATTTCTCCAAAAAGTATGATCTTCATCCCCGTGTGCAATTACAAACCGTAGTCTGGCTTTTTTATGGTGGTTTTGGAGCAATCTTCTTCCTTGCTGAGCGGCCTTTCAGGTTTTGTCGATATAGGACTCGTTTTACTGTGGATATAGATACTTTTGTACCTGTTTCCTCCAGCATCTTCACAAGGTCCTTCGCTGTTGTTCTGGGATTGATTTGCACTTTTCGCACCAAACTATGTTCATCTCTAGGAGACAGAACGCATCTCCTTCCTGAGTGATATGATGGCTGCGTGGTCCCATGGTGTTTATACTTGCGTACTATTGTTTGTACAGATGAACGTGGTACCTTCAGGCATTTGGAAATTGGTCCCAAGGATGAACCAGACATGTGGAGGTCTACAAAAAAAATTCTGAGGTCTTGGCTGATTTCTTTTGATTTTCCCATGATGTCAAGCAAAGAGGCAGTGAGTTTGAAGGTAGGCCTTGAAATATATCAACAGGTACACCTCCAATTGACTCAAATGTTGTCAATTAGGCTATCAGAAGCTTCCAAGGCCATGACATCATTTTCCAGAATTTTCCAAGCTGTTTAAAGGCACAGTCAACTTAGTGTATGTAAACTTCTGACCCACTGGAATTGTGATACAGTGAATTTTAAGTGAAATAATCTGTCTGTAAACAATTGTTGGAAAAATACTTGTGTCATGCACAAAGTACATGTCTAACCGACTTGCCAAAACTATAGTTTGTTAACAAGCAATTTATAGAGTGGTTGAAAAATGAGTTTTAATGACTCCCGACTTCCGACTTCAACTGTACCTGTCACTCACACTCTACCTCACAGCCCATCTAATGCAAACTGTAACTCCGATGTTTTGCTAGCAGGGGTCAATTCCATTTTCATTCCTCTCAGTTAAATTAGATAAGGTCATTTCCATGTAAAAGGACCCATGAGCACCAATATGTGATGTTCATGAGCATGTCAACTTGGAGGTAAAATGTAAGCTAAGAGTATTTTTTTTTTTTAATAGGTGCATTTATATATTTTTCAACCATTTCCATCTAAAAAATGTGGGATTAGCAACTAATTACCAACTAATATCAACACTTTTCATTTTGGATACATTTCTCTGCCTTCTGTAAGTTGAAGAAACATTGCCTTGTGCCTTGATATTCTGTTACCAAACACCCACACTCTCCCTCATAAGGAGGAAGCTATTAAAAGTACACAGAAGTAACAAGTAAAGGTAGACCTATCGATTAGTTCCAGTGTTTTTACTCATATAAAGTTTGTGTATTAATTATTAAGTATTTAAAAAATATAAATGTTGTCTCAAAATTGGTAACGGAATTTCTGCAATTGATTTGGGAAATGGGAAATCATAGTAGTCACAAACTACAGTTGGGTTCACAGGTTTGGACAGCACAGTGCGGTATAGCACAGTAGAGTACAGTGCAGTAAAGAAAAGTAGAGTATAGTTCAGTACAGTAGAGTAGAGTAGAGTTCAGTACAGTGCACAGTAGAGCACACTAGAGTTGAGTACACTATAATGTACTGTATTATACTGTACTCTACTGTATGGTACTGAACTCTACTCTGCATTACTCTGCTCTACAGTACTCACATGTGCTCTACTGTACTATACTGAAGTGTACTCTACTCCACTGTACTGTAATGAACTCTCCTCTTCTACTGTTCTGTGTTGTACTCTACTGAGCTCTACTGTGCTGTGCTTTGATGTCCAAATTTCTGAAACATAGACATCTATGATTGGTTCAAATTTGATCCGTTCCGGACCAACCACATTTGGTCTTGTTTGGGGGCAGAGCTCACTAAAATAATAGCCAGTGTGTAGAATAATACCCAAATATGCAAAGTAGGATATTGCATATTTATACCTTTGACTACCTATTTAGGATACATCACCATGAAGAGAATTACATTAATATCTATAATTATGCATTTCTGTGTAGTACAGATCAGGGACCCATGATGAAATTCCGTTACCGGGTGTAAATCCACTTCACTTACTGTAGTTCAATAACCAAAAGGCATGTTGTCAAAGTAAATGTGTCATGTCATAGCTGACACCATTCTTTCTGCAGACATCTTGAATCTTAATTCAGAGCAGATATTTCACAGTTTTTGGAAAACGTGGACATAAAACAGGACGGAGATTTTACCTACATTCTGTACCCAAACTTTTGCATCTGCACAGTTCATCCAGTAAATGTGTTTTTGTAAAATTGTTTGTGTAAATTGTTAAAAGTAGACCTTTTGCATATAGTTAGTTGTATGGTTGGTTAAACTTTGAATTCAATGGGTCTCAGTACAATTGCGTAAATGAGGAATTGCCCATAAGGAATTTCCCCATTGGAATACTAGTCCAATCCCTAAATGGACTGTTGAACACAGTTATTGTATCGTAGATACACTACATGACCAAAAGTATATGGACAACTGCTCGTTGAACATCTGATTCCAAAATCATGGGCATTAATATGGAGTTGGTCCCCCCTCTGCTGCTATAACTGCCTCCACTCTTCTTGGAAGGCTTTCCACTAGATGTTGGAACATTGCTGCAGGGATTTGCTTCCATTCAGCCACAAGAGTTTTAGTGAGGTCGGACACTGAAGTTGAGCGATTAGGCCTGGCCTGCATACGGCGTTTCAATGAGAGGTCGGCCGATTAAACGACCGATTAAGTTTTTCCAACGCCGATACCGATTATTGGAGGCCCAAAAAAAGCCGATACCGAATAATCGGCCGATTAAAAAAATACAATCATAATAAAAAATAAAAAATAAAAATTGTAATAATGACAATTACAACAATACTGAATGAACACTTATTTTAACTTAATATAATACATCAATCAAATCTATTTAGCCTCAAATAAATAATGAAACATGTTCAATTTGGTTTAAATAATGCAAAAACAAAGTGTTGGAGAAGAAAGTAAAAGTGCAATATGTGCCATGTAAAAAAGCTAACGTTTAAGTTCCTTGCTCAGAACATGAGAACATATGAAAGCTGGTGATTCCTTTTAACATGAGTCTTCAATATTCCCAGGTAAGAAGTTTTAGGTTGTAGTTATTAAAGGAATTATAGGACTATTTCTCTCTATACCATTTGTATTTCATATACCTTTGACTATTGGATGTTCTTATAGGCACTTTAGTATTGCCAGTGTAACAGTATAGCTTCCGTCCCTCTCCTCGCCCCTACCTGGGCTCGAACCAGGAAAACATAGACAATAGCCACCCTCGACGCATCGTTACCCATCGCTCCACAAAAGCCACGGCCCATGCAGAGCAAGGAGAATAACTACTCCAAGTCTCAGAGTGAGTGATGTTTAAAACACTATTAGTGCGCACCCCGCTAACTAGCTAGCCATTTCACATTGGTTACACCAGCCTAATCTCGGGAGTTGATACGCTTGAAGTCATAAACAGCTCAGTGCTGTTTGAATGAATGCTTAGGAGCCTGCTGCTTCCTACCGTCACTCTGTCAGACTGCTCTATCAAATCATAGACTTAATTATAACATTATAACACACAGAAATACGAGCCTTTGTTCATTAATATGGTCGATTTCGGAAACTATCATTTCGAAAACAAAACGTTTATTCTTTCAGTGAAATACGGAACCATTCCATATTTTATCGGGTGGAATCCCTAAGTCTAAATATTGCTGTTACATTGTACAACCTTCAATGTTATGTCATAATTACGTAACATTCTGGCAAATTAGTTCGCAACGAGCCAGGCGGCACAAACTGTTGTGTATACCCTGACTCTGCGTGCAATGAACGCAAGACACAAGTGACACAATTTCACCTTGTTAATATTGCCTGCTAACCTGGATTTCTTTTAGCTAAATATGCAGGTTTAAAAATATATACTTCTGTGTATTGATTTTAAGAAATGCATTGACGTTTGTGGTTAGGTACAGTCGTGCAACGATTGTGCATTTTTCGCAAATGCGCTTTTGTTAAATCATCCCCCGTTTGGCGAAGTTGGCTGTCTTTGTTAGGAAGAAATAATCTTCACACTGTTCCCAACGAGCCAGGTGGCCCAAACTGCTGCATATACCCTGACTCTGTTGCAAGAGAAGTGACACAATTTACCTAGTTAAAATAAATTCATGTTAGCAGGCAATATTAACTAAATATGCAGGTTTAAAAATATATACTTGTGTATTGATTTTAAGAAAGGCATTGATGTTTATGGTTAGGTACATGTTGGAGCAACGACAGTCCTTTTTCGTGAATGTGCACCGCATCGATTATATGCAACGCAGGACACGCTAGATAAACTAATAATATCATCAACCATGTGTAGTTAACTAGTGATTATGATTGATTGATTGTTTTTTATAAGATAAGTTTAATGCTAGCTAGCAACTTACCTTGGCTTCTTACCGCATTCGCGTAACAGGCAGGCTCCTCATAGTGCAATGTAAAGCAGGTGGTTAGAGCGTTGGACTAGTTAACCGTAAGGTTGCAAGATTGAATCCCCGAGCTGACAAGGTAAAAATCTGGCGTTCTGCCCCTGAACAAGGCAGTTAACCCACCGTTCCTAGGCCGTCATTGAAAATAAGAATATGTTCTTAACTGACTTGCCTAGGAAAACGATTTCCTCAAACTGTTGCCATGAAGTTGGAAACACAGAATCGTCTAGAATGTCATTGTATGCTGTAGCATTAATATTTCCCTTCACTGGAACTAAGGGGCCTAGCCCTAACAAGGAAAAACAGCCCCCAACCAATAGTCCTCCTCCACCAAACTTTATAGTTGGCACTATGCATTCGGGGAGGTAGCGTTCTCCTGGCATCTGCCAAACCCAGATTTGTCCATCCGACTGTGAGATGGTTAAGCGTGATTCATCATTCCAGAGAATGCGTTTCCATTGCTCCAGAGTCCAATGGCTGCGAGCTTTACACCACTCCAGCCGACAGTTGGCATTGCGCATGGTGATCTTAGGGTGGTGTACGGTTGCTCGGGCATGGAAACTCATTTCATTAATCTCCCAAAAAACAGTTCTCGTGCTGACGTTGCTTCCAGAGGCAGTTTGAAACTTGGTAGTGAGTGTTGTAACCAAGGACAGACAATTTTTATGCGTTACGCGCTTCAGCACTCGGCTGTCCCGTTCTGTGAGCTTGTGTGGCCTACCACTTC
This sequence comes from Oncorhynchus nerka, assembly GCF_034236695.1. Taxonomy (NCBI): domain Eukaryota; kingdom Metazoa; phylum Chordata; class Actinopteri; order Salmoniformes; family Salmonidae; genus Oncorhynchus; species Oncorhynchus nerka. Next base: position 22,210,886 of record NC_088424.1, on the reverse strand, counting down.
GAGGCTGAGCTGTTGTTGCTCCTAGAAGTTTCCAATTCACAATAACCACTTACAGTTGACCGGGGCAACACTAGCAGGGAAGAAAGTTTACAAATTGACTTGTGGAATCCTATGACGGTGCCATGTTGAAGGTCAATGAGATCTTCAGTAAGGCCGTTATACTGCCAATGTTTGTCTATGGAGATTGCATTTCTGTGTGCTCGATTTTATACGCCTGTTAGCAACTGGTGTGGCTGAAATTTCCGAATCCACTCATTTGAAGGGATGTCCACATATTTTTGTATATATTGTATAGTGCAGTATACATCCAGTATTTGCCTTGCTGTCATCTCTCTGAAGGCCCCATTTCTCACAGGAGACAAATATGTTGACTATTCTTTTGTTTTTTTATGGCAGCTCCAATCTGATATGGACAGGGGGGATGGAACCCTGAAATACATTCTAAGTGGGGACGGGGCTGGAGACATATTTACCATTGATGAAAACAATGGCGACCTCCATGCCAATAAGAGACTGGATAGAGAGGATAAGGCCTTCTATACCCTCCGAGCCACCGTGGTCAACAAGAACACAGGCATAAAACTGGAGCCGGAGACAGAGTTTATTGTTAAACTCCATGACATCAATGACAACGAGCCAATATTCACTAAGGAGCTTTACACTGTCAGTGTACCAGAGAGGTCCAATATGGGTATGTGCTCTTTAACTTTAATTTGACTTTCGACATTTCAACGTCATGACCCTTCAATTGAACTCCCTTTGATGATAAAAGATCAGCACGGTTTCAAGGTCAATGGGAACTTATTCAAGTGTAAAATACCATGGTTTTGATCATGTGGATGTGAGTTCGTATTCATCCTCAGCGATTAACAAAGCCTTTTTTATCTTCCATTCTCAGGTACTTCAGTCACCCAGGTAACAGCCATGGACGCAGATGACAGCATGTACGGGAACAGCGCTAAACTACGATACAGCATCAGCCAGGGGCACCCGTACTTCTCAGTGGAACCCGATACAGGTCCGTCTGTCTGCCTGCCTGCCTTTATGTCTTTCTGTGTGATGCCTGTCTGTCTGTCTGAAACAGCAGCAATGCTGTTTAATCCCTCAAAGCAATTATTATTACAATGAAGAGAGAGACTGTAATGCAATGTAATGTTCAGAGTCAGACTTCCAGAGCAATTACTATTCTCTCAGCCCCCTGTGCATTTTCCAAAGTAGACTGAAACATTGAATCATTTCTAATGTGCACTCTGGAACGTCTCCCGTTGCTGGTTCTGTGTTTAAACAAAAAGGAAATGGAAACAAAAAAGCCTCCAACCGGCAGATTATTGTGTGGCTTAACAGCGATATGGTTCATCCCTGATGTGGCATGGACGATGATGTCTCCGTCACACCAGAGGACATGAAATCCTACGAACGTTGGAAAAAATAGATGTTTCTAAGGGTTAATCTGAAAACAATCATATCATAGATTATAGAACCCATTCAAACAAGCCAAACCAGACCAGGCCAAGCCAGACCAAACCAAACCAGGCCAGACCAAACCAGACCAGGCCAGGCCAGACATTATTGTATAGGATGGATGTTGGGTCCGTTGCCATTTTCACTGTCTCATAAAAATAATTTGGTTGAAGTCAGAAGTTTACATCCACTTAGGTTGGAGTCATTAAAACACATTTTTCAACCACTCCACAAATTTCTTCTTAACAAACTATAGTTTTGGCAAGTCAATTAGGACATCTACTTTGTGCATGACACAAGTACATTTTCCAACAATTGTTTACAGACAGATTATTTCACGTATAATTCACTGTATCACAATTCCAGTGGGTGAGAAGATTACATACACTAAGTTGACTGTGCCTTAAACAGCTTTGAAATGTCCAGAAAATTATGTCATGTGGCTTTTTGGCTAATTATGGCTAATTGACGTACTTTGAGTCAATTGGAGGTGTACCTGTGGATGTATTTAAATGCCTACCTTCAAACGCAGTGCCTCTTTCCTTGACATCATGGGAAAATCAAAAGAAATCAGCCAAGACCTCAGAAAAAGAATTGTAGACCTCCACAAGTCTGGTTCATCCTTGGGAGCAATTTCCAAATGCCTGAAGGTACCACGTTCATCTGTACAAACAACAGTATGCAAGTATAAACACCATGGGACCACGCAGCCGTCATATCGCTCAGGAAGGAGACGCGTTCTGTCTCCTAGAGATGAAATTAGTTTGGTGTGAAAAGTGCAAATCAATCCCAGAACAACAGCAAAGGACCTTGTGCAGATGCTGGAGGAAACACATACAAAGTATCCAAATCCACAGTAAAACGTGTCCTTTATCGACATAACCTGCAAGGAAGAAGACACTGCTCCAAAACCGCCATAAAAAAGTCAGACTACTGTTTGCAACTGCACATGGGGACAAAGATTGTACTTTTTGGAGAAATGTCCTCTGGTTTGATGAAACAAAAATGGAACTGTTTGGCCATAATGACCATCGTTATGTTTGGAGGAAAAATGGGGAGGCTTGCAAACCGAAGATCCCAACCGTGAAGCACGGGGGTGGCAGCATCATGTTGTGGGGGTGCTTTGCTGCAGGAGGGACTGGTGCACTTCACAAAATAGATGGCATCATGAGGTAGGAAAATTATGTGGATATATTGAAGCAACATCTCAAGACATCAGTCAGGAAGTTAAATGACCCCAAGCATACTTCCAAAGTTGTGGCAAAATGGCTTAAGTACAACAAAGTCAAGGTATTCGAGTGGCCATCACAATGCCCTGACCTCAGTCCCATAGAAAATGAATGGGCACAACTGAAAAAGTGTGTACGAGCAAGGAGGCCTACAAACCTGATTCAGTTACACCAGGAGGAATGGGCCAAAATTCACCCAACTTATTGTGGGAAGCTTGTGGAAGGCTACCTGAAACGTTTGACCCAAGTTAAACAATTTAAAGGCAGTGCTACCAAATACGAATTGAGTGTATGTAAACTTCTGACCCACTGGGAATGTGATGAAATAAATGAAAACTGAAATAAATCATTCTCTCCACTATTATTCTGACATTTCACTTTCTTATAATAAAGTGGTGAACCTTATCTGACCTAAGACAGAGTATTTTTACTCAGATTAAATGTCAGGAATTGTGAAAATCTGAGTTTAACTGAGTTTAAATTTGGCTAAGGTGTATGTAAACTTCCAACTTCAACTGTAAATACAGTAGTAAATGTTTCTTGTTAAATCCTACCATGAGGTCTTAGCAATGTGAAACTGTTTTTATATTCTGATGTGGTGACCATTTCTTTGCAGAAGGTGCATCTCTCTTATACCAGTCATAAACATTAGTTACGTTACTCCCATTGGTAATTATAACTATAATATTTGCTGATACATTAGTTAAATCAAGGACACCTACATATATTAGGTCATTCTCAAACTATACCATATAATTTAAATCTGTTTGACATGGTGGCTCCATGAGCGATCCCTACAGCCCTACAGGACCAGAGAAGGAGAAACATGCTTAGCTAGCTAATTAACAATACATCTCATTATATTATATGACACATTAATATTGTGTTCCTCTGGTTTATCCTCAGGCATAATCCGGACAGCCCTGGGGCCTGGAGAGATGGACCGGGAGAAGCGGGAACACTACCAGGTAGTGATTGAGGCCAAGGACATGGCGGGCCAGAGGGGCGGCTTAACCGGGACCACCGCGGTCAATATCACCCTGACAGACGTCAACGACAACCCCCCGCGCTTCTCCCAGAGTGAGTACTGAGTACAGTGACTGGTATTATACTGGTGCTTGAAGTAGAAATTCGTAATGGCGTTCATAGTAGTCCTAGTATTAGTGGTAGTGTCAATGAGTGACATGTTGGTAACACGTTTTTTAACCGTGTCATTGTGCTGTGTGTATGAGTGGCGTCAGCACTCATACACTCATACAGTTCGGCTGGTGCCTTGCTGAACTCGGCTAGCCGAACCAAACCAGTGTGCTCGCATACTCACTTAAAAGACGTTTGCTTGAAAAACGAGAAAAAAGTGTCAATAGTACTGTTTGTCCATTTTGAGATGCCGTAGCCAGTATACGCTTCCTCAAAATAGAAGGAATTAATCTAAGATAACTCAAGGAATCTAGCATTCATTTTGACACTTTTGAAAAGTAGATCTTAGTTGCTCAATTAAGTTCTGGAGTAAAAATGCGCTTAACAAGTCACATAATAATTGCATGGACTCATTCTATGTGCAATAATGGTGTTTAACATGTTTTTGGAATGACTACCAAAACTCTGTAACCCGCACATTCAATTATCTGTAAGGTCCCTCAGTCAAGCAGTGAATTTCAAGCACAGAGTCAACCACAAAGACCAGGGAGGTTTTCCAGTGCCTCACAAAGAAGGGCTCCTATTGGTAGATGGTACATTTCAAGCACAGAGTCAACCACAAAGACCAGGGAGGTTTTCCAGTGCCTCACAAAGAAGGGCTCCTATTGGTAGATGGTACATTTCAAGCACAGAGTCAACCACAAAGACCAGGAGGTTTTCCAGTGCCTCACAAAGAAGGGCTCCTATTGGTAGATGGTACATTTCAAGCACAGAGTCAACCACAAAGACCAGGGAGGTTTTCCAGTGCCTCACAAAGAAGGGCTCCTATTGGTAGATGGTACATTTCAAGCACAGAGTCAACCACAAAGACCAGGGAGGTTTTCCAGTGCCTCACAAAGAAGGGCTCCTATTGGTAGATGGTACATTTCAAGCACAGAGTCAACCACAAAGACCAGGGAGGTTTTCCAGTGCCTCACAAAGAAGGGCAGCTGTTGGTAACAAAAAAAGCAGGCATTGAATATCCCTTTGAGCTTGATGAAGTTCTTAATTACACTTTGGATGGTGTATCAATACACCCAGTCACTACAAAGATACAGGCGTCCTTCCTAACTCAGTTGAAGGAGAGGAACGAAAATGCTCAGGGATTTCACCATGAGGCCAATGGTGACTTTATAACAGTTACAGAGTTTAATAGCTGTGATAAGAGAAGATTGAGGATGGATCAACAACATTCTAGTTACTTCACAAGACTAACCCAAAGTCACCTTTCAGCAGGACAATAACCTAATGTGCAAGGCAAAATATACACTGGAGTTACTTACCAAGACGACGTTGAATGTTCTTGAGTGGCGTAGTTACAGTTTTGACTTAAATCGGATTGAAAATCTACAGTGCATTCTGAAAGTATTCAGACTCCTTGACTTTTGTCACATTTAGTTACCTTACAGCCTTATTCTACATTTGATTATTTATTTTTTTCCCTCGTCAATCTACACACAATACCCCATAATGACAAAGCAAAAACAGGTTTTTCAAAATGTTTTCAAATGTATTACAAATAAAACTGAAATATCACATTGGTATAAGTATTCGAACCCTTTACTCAGTACTTTGTTGAAGCCCCTTTGGTAGCGATTACAGCCTTGAGTCCTCTTGGGTATAACACTACAAGCTTGGCACACCTGTAATTGGGGAGTTTCTCCCATTCTTCTCTGCAGATCTTCTCGGGCTCTGTCTGGTTCGATGGTGAGTGTCCCAGCACAGCTATTTTCAGGTCTCTCCAGAGATGTTCGATCAAGTTAAAGTCCGGGCTCTGGCTGATCCACTTAAGGACATTCAACAACTTGGCTGTGTGCTTAGGGTTGTTGTCCTGTTGGAAGGGGAACCTTCACCCCAGTCTGAGGTCCTGAGTGCTCTGGAGCAGGCATCTCATCAAGGATCTTTGTGTACTCTTCTCCTTTCACCTTTCTCTCAATCCTGATTAGACTCCCAGTCACTGCAGCTGAAAAACATCCCCGCAGCATGTTTCTGCCACCACCATGCTTCACCGTAGGGATGGTGCCAGGTTTCCTCCAGGTATGACGCTTGGCATTCAGGCCAAAGAGTTCAATCTTGGTTTCATCAGACCAGAAAATCTTGTTTCTCCTGGTCAGAGTCCTTTAGGACCTATTTTGGAAAACTCCAAGCGGGCTGTCATGTGCCTTTTACTGAGGAGTGGCTTCCTTCTGGCCACTCTAACATAAAAGCCTGATTGGTGGAGTGCTGCAGAGATGGTTGCCCTTCTGGAAGATTCTCCCATCTCTACAGAGGAACTCTAGTGCTCTGTCAGAGTGACCATTGGGTTCTTGGTCACTTCCCTGACCATGGCCCTTCTCCCCCGATTGCTCAGTTTGGCTGGACAGCAAACTCTAAGAAGACAGGTGTGTGCCTTTTCAAATAATGTCCAATCAATTGAAATTACCGGAGGTGGACTCCAATCAAGTTGTAGAAACATCTCAAGGATGATCAATGGAAACAGGATGCACCTGAGCTCAATTTTGAGTCTCATGGCAAAGGGTCTGAATACTTATGTAAATAAGGTATTTCTGTTTCTAAATGTTAATCATTTTGCAAAAAAATGTAAAAACCTGCTTTGTCGTTATGTGGTATTGTGTGTAGATTGATGAGGGGAATTCTTTTAAAATCAAATTTAGAATAAGGCTGTAACGCAACAAAATGTGGGAAAAAGTCAAGAATTCTGAATATTTTCCGAATGCACTATATGGCAAGACTTGAAAATGGCTGTATAGCAATAATCAACAACCAACTTGACAGAGCTTGAAGAATTTAAAAAAGAATAATGGGCAAATATTATACAATCCATGTTTGCAACGCTCTTAGAGACTTACCCAGAAAAATACCCAATTGTAAACGCTGCCAAAGGTGATTCTAACATGTATCGTCCCAGTGGGTTAAATACATTTCTAATCAATTTTTAAAAATATTTTCCATTAATATTTGACTTCCAATCATTTTTTACTTTGATTTTACAGAGTATTTTGTGTAGATCGTTGACAAACAAATTACAATTAAATCAATTTCAATCCCACTTTGTAACTCATCAAAATGTGGGAAAAAATCAAGGGGTGTGAATAGTTTCTTAAGGCAAATGTGTTCGTGTCAGAAACATAGATGTGTGGATGAGGATGCCTTTGCCAGAGGAAGACCAACAATTTCTTCTGTTTCTGACAAGCTTATGCAATTCTGTCTCATGGTTCTAGGCCATTCTGGTTCTGTTTCGTTAACACACTTTTCTTCTTCTCGCCAACATAATTACAGAGGCAATTGGTTTTGAGTGGTGTGAAATCGCGGTGAATGTTGCCGATATTCCAATATGAAGTTCTGTAGATCTCAGGTTCATACAGAACATTCTTGATTTCCATGTGTGTCTGTTTATGTTCATGTTCCAGGCATATATCAGTTCAGCGTTGCAGAATCCATGAAAGCTGGAACTCCTGTTGGCAGAATCCAAGCAGTGGATAAAGACCTTGGGAAGAATGCAGAGATGTTCTACAACGTTGTCGGCGGGGACGGCTTGGACATGTTCGATGTCAGCACAGACAAAGACTCACAGGAAGGCATCATTACTGTTGGAAAGGTAACAGCCATTACTCCTGTAAATTACATCTACTGTATAGTCACCCATAACTAGTGCATGCTTTGTTAGACCTGAGGTCATCAGACCATCAGAAACTCTATTACTGTATCTCTTATTGTATGATAAGTACATACTTCAAAACGTAACCGTACTGCATCAGTGCAGAATATGACTCCCCTACCATGTTCTATTGTCACTGTATCCCTGTCCTTGCAGCCGTTGGACTATGAAAAGACCCGATCCTACACACTGGAGATCCAGGTACAGAACACTCAGACCTTGGACACTCGTTTCCTAGGGTACCTACCCACCAAGGACATGGCAACAGTCAGGATTGGTATAGAGGATGTGGATGAGCCTCCTCTGTTTGAGAGAGCCAGCTACGTGATGGAGGTGAAGGAGGATGCAGCCGTGGGTACTGCAGTAGGGTCTGTCAGGGCCATGGACCCGGATGGATACAACAGCCCAGTCAGGTTAGTTAGAGCACTGCTTTGCTTTCCCTCTAGCCCGCCCACTCATTTCTACCTACCACCCACAGGTAATGGAGAGATTGGTTATAGTCATTTGTATCATGGGTAATTTGATGGATGTTAAAGGTTATGTTACAGTAGTTTTGAAACTGTAGAATGATTAGAGTTGGATAGGTCATCTCATTAATTTGGGAGTCTAGAAGAAGTCGTGTTCATATTAAGCAAAGCACAAGGTGTGTATTCTGCACCATCTCCACACATACCTTTTTTAGTGAGTTCTTCTCAATGTCCAAAGTCCCTTAATTACCACTCCTCATGGAAATACACTGAAAGGGCATCTAGTATGAACAAATAACAGGATCATTGCATAATCTGCTGGATGATGAAACTGTTAGGGCTGGTCTGGTCGGTGCCACTGTTCAGAGCTGTTCCCTCTCCAGTACAGGTATTAAAATAGAGTGATATAAGTCCCACTGTCTGACTAGGGCAGATCCTCCGGGCGCGCAGTATTCAGAATCAACTGCTGTTATCATACAGAGAGGGCAGAGAATGAGTGGACTGAAAAAGTTTTCAACTTATTGAGTGAAAAGGGGGTGTCAAATACAGTAGGAGATGTTGGTGAGTGGTAGAACATAGAAGTGTATTGTTTTAAAAGCCTGTAGTAAACCCTCTGAAATGTTTCACAAACCTCCCTGCTTTCAATCATTGTCTTACATTTTGTGTATCTATCGTATAGGTACTCCATCGATCGTCGCACAGATCTGGACCGGCTTTTTAACGTGCATTCTGGGAATGGGTCCGTATTCATCACAAGACCTCTCGACCGAGAAGAAGCTGCCTGGCACAACATTTCTGTTATCGCAACAGAGTTCAGTAAGTCTTTCACAGCTTTATCAGGCACATGAATTCACAATACAAAACTATTCTAAAAAGGCTATGGAGTTCAATTATTATATTCTGCCCTGTTTTGAAACATTAAAAAAACAAATATCATATAATTATTTATTACAGTTATTATTCATAATAGCTTTTTATGTGTATGTTTGCTTTACAGACAAACCTCTGCAGACCAGTCGGGGGCCTGTTTATATCCGTCTTCTAGATGTCAACGACAACGCACCAACATTTGCCTCTTTCTACGAGACGTTTGTTTGTGAAAAGACCAAGGCTGGACAGGTACGGAACGCAGATCCTCCACTTAGGTCCCATGATAGATAGTGTTTGACATGAATTAATTATTCTCATTGCTATAATTACTCTATATCATTGTGACATCTAGAGGTTCTACAATAGGCTATATGCCCAAGAATACCACAAATGACGATAAAGCATTGTGATGAGTGCTGCATTCCTCTGGGGAAGTGATTGGTCTCCAGGGTCTACTTTCTGTGGCAGCTGATGAGATGATCTGTCATGGCAGGTGACAGTAGCTGTCACACATCAAGGACATGTTTCAATAGGTGCCCACCACATGCCTATTCCTCTACTCCTTCTCCTTTTATCCCTCCTTCATCCCTCTGTCATTATTCATGATTAATTCAGAGGCCCATCCTTGGTTCTTCTGTGTTTGTGTTTGCTGCCCTCCTGTTTACCATGCAATGTCCCATGAGAGAAGTCAATACAATCATCTACAATGGATCTTCCAAAATGGTTATTTATTTTTGTCATTAATTAAATAAACATACCAATCTGTTATGTCTATATGCATGGTCTCTAGCCTACAATTTTAGCCTCCAATTTTCGTCAATATCGCCAGCCTGGAAAACCAAAGAATACCTTACTATATGAATTGCTATCTGACAGCACACATATTATTTTAAAAATATGAATCCGTTTTTGTTTATCCTGTAAACAGAAGATCCAGACGGTGAGTGCGGTGGATGCAGATGACCCTGCAGGTGGACACAAGTTCTTCTTCAGTCTGGCTACGGAGGGAGCTTACAGAGGCAACTTCACAGTCAGAGACAATGGAGGTGAGTACTGTACTGTAGGATCTCTTTGGGTCTCTATCATACACAGTCAACACCTGATATTATGTTTGGGTGTCTTTCTTACACAGTCAACACCTGATATTATGTTTGGGTGTCTATCTTACACAGTCAACACCTGATATTATGTTTGGGTGTCTATCATACACAGTCAACACCTGATATTATGTTTGGGTGTCTATCATACACAGTCAACACCTGATATTATGTTTGGGTCTCTATCATACACGGCCAACACATTATATTATGTTTGGGTGTCTATCATACACAGTCAACACCTGATATTATGTTTGGGTCTCTATCATACACAGTCAACACCTGATATTATGTTTGGGTGTCTATCCTACACAGTCAACACCTGATATTATGTTTGGGTGTCTATCATACACAGTCAACACCTGATATTATGTTTGGGTGTCTATCCTACACAGTCAACACCTGATATTATGTTTGGGTGTCTATCCTACACAGTCAACACCTGATATTATGTTTGTGTGTCTATCATACACGGCCAACACATTATATTATGTTTGGGTCTCTATCATACACAGTCAACACCTGATATTATGTTTGGGTCTCTATCATACACAGTCAACACCTGATATTATGTTTGGGTCTCTATCATACACAGTCAACACCTGATATTATGTTTGGGTGTCTATCATACACGGCCAACACATTATATTATGTTTGGGCCTCTATCATACACAGTCAACACCTGATATTATGTTTGGGTCTCTATCATACACAGTCAACACCTGATATTATGTTTGGGTCTCTATCATACACAGTCAACACCTGATATTATGTTTGGGTGTCTATCATACACGGCCAACACATTATATTATGTTTGGGTCTCTATCATACACAGTCAACACCTGATATTATGTTTGGGTCTCTATCATACACGGCCAACACATTATATTATGTTTGGGTGTCTTTCTTACACAGTCAACACCTGATATTATGTTTGGGTGTCTATCTTACACAGTCAACACCTGATATTATGTTTGGGTGTTTATCTTACACAGTCAAAACCTGATATTATGTTTGGGTGTCTATCTTACACAGTCAACACCTGATATTATGTTTGGTTGTCTATCATACACAGTCAACACATTATATTATGTTTGGGTCTCTATCATACACAGTCAACACCTGATATTATGTTTGGATAAGGTGAACGCACCAATTTGTAAGTCGCTCTGGATAAGAGCGTCTGCTAAATGACTTAAATGTAAATGTAAATGTCTCTATCATACACAGTCAACACATTATATTATGTTTGGGTCTCTATCATACACAGTCAACACCTGATATTATGTTTGGGTCTCTATCATACACAGTCAACACCTGATATTATGTTTGGGTGTCTATCCTACACAGTCAACACCTGATATTATGTTTGGGTGTCTATCATACACAGTCAACACCTGATATTATGTTTGGGTCTCTATCATACACAGTCAACACCTGATATTATGTTTGGGTGTCTATCATACACAGTCAACACCTGATATTATGTTTGGGTCTCTATCATACACGGCCAACACATTATATTATGTTTGGGTCTCTATCATACACAGTCAACACCTGATATTATGTTTGGGTCTCTATCATACACAGTCAACACCTGATATTATGTTTGGGTGTCTATCCTACACAGTCAACACCTGATATTATGTTTGGGTGTCTATCATACACAGTCAACACCTGATATTATGTTTGGGTCTCTATCATACACAGTCAACACATGATATTATGTTTGGGTCTCTATCATACACGGCCAACACATTATATTATGTTTGGGTCTCTATCATACAGAGTCAACACCTGATATTATGTTTGGGTCTCTATCATACACAGTCAACACCTGATATTATGTTTGGGTGTCTATCATACACAGTCAACACCTGATATTATGTTTGGGTGTCTATCATACACGGCCAACACATTATATTATGTTTGGGTCTCTATCAACAACAGTCAACACCTGATATTATGTTTGGGTCTCTATCATACACAGTCAACACCTGGTATTATGTTTGGGTGTCTATCATACACGGTCAACACCTGATATTATGTTTGAGTGTCTATCATACACAGTCAACACCTGATATTATGTTTGGGTGTCTATCATACACAGTCAACACCTGATATTATGTTTGGGTGTCTATCATACACAGTCAACACCTGATATTATTTTTGGGTGTCTATCATACACAGTCAACACCTGATATTATGTTTGGGTGTCTATCCTACACAGTCAGCACCTGATATTATGTTTGGGTGACTATCATTTACAGTCAACACCTGATATTATGTTTGGTGTCTATCATACACAGTCAACACCTGATATTATTTTTGGGTGTCTATCATAGACAGTCAACACCTGATATTATGTTTGGGTGTCTATCTTACACAGTCAGCACCTGATATTATGTTTGGGTGTCTATCATACACAGTCAACACCTGATATTATGTTTGGGTGTCTATCATAGACAGTCAACACCTGGTATTATGTTTGGGTGTCTATCCTATACAGTCAGCACCTGATATTATGTTTGGGTGTCTATCCTACACAGTCAACACCTGATATTATGTTTGGGTGTCTATCATAGACAGTCAACACCTGGTATTATGTTTGGGTGTCTATCATACACGGTCAACACCTGATATTATGTTTGGGTGTCTATCATACACAGTCAACACCTGATATTATGTTTGGGTGTCTATCATAGACAGTCAACACCTGGTATTATGTTTGGGTGTCTATGATACACGGTCAACACCTGATATTATGTTTGGGTGTCTATCATACACAGTCAACACCTGATATTATGTTTGGGTCTCTATCATACACGGTCAACACCTGATATTATGTTTGGGTGTCTATCCTACACAGTCAACACCTGATATTATGTTTGGGTGTCTATCATACACAGTCAACACCTGATATTATGTTTGGGTGTCTATCATACACAGTCAACACCTGATATTATGTTTGGGTGTCTATCATACACAGTCAACACCTGATATTATGTTTGGGTGTCTATGATACACGGTCAACACCTGATATTATGTTTGGGTGTCTATCATACACAGTCAACACCTGCTATTATGTTTGGGTCTCTATCATACACGGTCAACACCTGATATTATGTTTGGGTGTCTATCATACACAGCCAACACCTGATATTATGTTTGGGTGTCTATCATACACAGTCAACACCTGGTATTATGTTTGGGTGTCTATCATACACGGTCAACACCTGATATTATGTTTGGGTGTCTATCATACACAGTCAACACCTGGTATTATGTTTGGGTGTCTATCCTATACAGTCAGCACCTGATATTATGTTTGGGTGTCTATCATACACAGTCAACACCTGATATTATGTTTGGGTGTCTATCATACACAGTCAACACCTGATATTATGTTTGGGTCTCTATCATACACAGTCAACACCTGATATTATGTTTGGGTGTCTATCCTACACAGTCAACACCTGATATTATGTTTGGGTGTCTATCATACACAGTCAACACCTGATATTATGTTTGGGTGTCTATCATACACAGTCAACACCTGATATTATGTTTGGGTCTCTATCATACACAGTCAACACCTGATATTATGTTTGGGTGTCTATCCTACACAGTCAACACCTGATATTATGTTTGGGTGTCTATCATACACAGTCAACACCTGATATTATGTTTGGGTGTCTATCCTACACAGTCAACACCTGATTATTTATATTTTTTATACTATTTATATTTTCTATTAAATGTTTTATCTTATCTTTCACTCCGCATTGTTGGAAATGGACCTGTAAGTAAGCATTTCACTGTTAGTCTACACCTGTGGTCATACGAAGCATGTGACAAATACAATTTGATTTGACATTATAGTAAATATGTTATAATGCCTAATTGCATACATGATTATGGCACCTTATGGTTATTCCAATGAATCCAATGATCCAGGCTGGAAGGCAATTCTGCAGTCTATGTGCAATCAGTCACCCTTCATAGCCATATAACACACTATAATGTGGCTGTTACATCAGTCTTAACATGTGTGTTAAATGTATGTTGTTTCCCTCTAGATAACACAGCTGGCGTCCTAACCCGGCGCTCCAGCTACAGCCGACTGCACAAGAGCGTCTACCTGGTTCCTGTGGTGATCACAGACGGGGACTTCCCCATGCAGAGCAGCACGGGGACGCTGACGGTGCGCGTGTGCACCTGCGACCGCGAGGGCAACATGGAGCTGTGCAACGCCGAGGCCCAGACCAGCTCAGCTGGACTCAGCACCGGGGCCCTGGTGGCTATCCTGCTTTGTGTTATTATCCTCCTCAGTGAGTATAGCTGTCTGTTTGTCTATCTGGCTGGCTGTGTGAGTACAGTATATTGATTGAGTCCTCATTGACTATATCTGTCTGTTTGTCTGTCTGGCTCTGACCATCTCCATCTCCAGTTTAGTCATTCACATGAATGTACAGTATGTAAAATATCTCTCTTTAATAAGAAATTCCATAGGTTCTAGTGTAGTTGCTATATTTTAGATGTTCAATTTGACCCTCCTGTATATCACCTGAATGTGTACACATACGAGTACGCACACACACACAGGCACCTCTAAGAATGCCCTAAATTCCCGTCTATTTCACTCTTGGCTGTGTACGGCAAACGTGTTATTTATGGAGGATCACAACAAGTCCAATGGGATTCAGATTGTAGATAGGATAGTAGACAGGCAGTAAAAATAACCCCTGATACACCAGGAGTTACTTTAATGAAAAATAATATTATGCGATTACCCCAATATATTACTTCAGCACCATTAACTACATATAATGGAAAGGTATTTATTAAACGTGGCACCATTTCCTGGTTATCTATACGTTTCTAGTTGCAATCTCATTGGGATGTTAAAATTCAAAAATGTTTCAGCATCTCAACTGCAGTTGTTTCTAAATTGTTACTGCACTGTTGTACTGGGCTGCAGGAAGCAGCCCGTGTTCTAATGCAGTGTTCACTGCAGCATGAGCAGCGAGATAAGATGAAATCAACCAGCCCTGAACAGCAAACCTCTTGCTAACGCTGCCTCGCTCTCTCTCTCCATCTCTCTGTGTCTGTCTCTGTCGCTCTCTCCCTCTCTGTTTCTCAGTGATCATAGTTCTGTTTGCGGCACTGAAGAAGCAGAAGAAAAAGGAGCCTCTAATCATCTCTAAAGAGGACGTGCGAGACAACGTCGTCAGCTACAACGACGAGGGGGGCGGAGAGGAGGACACCCAAGCCTTCGACATAGGGGCTCTGCGTAACCCCGAAGCCATCGAGGAGAGCAAGCAGAGGCGGGACATCATCCCCTCGGACACGCTGTACCCCCCTCTCAGACAGACAGTCATTCCATCGCGGGACAACGCCGATGTCCGGGACTTCATAAACCAAAGGGTGCAGGATAACGACAATAACCCCACCGCCCCCCCTTATGACTCTCTGGCCACATATGCCTATGAGGGAACCGGTTCAGTGGCTGAGTCTCTCAGCTCCCTGGGGTCAGCTTCCTCTGAAGGGGACCAGGACTACAACTACCTCAGTGACTGGGGGCCCCGCTTCAGGAAACTGGCTGACATGTACGGGGCTGAGGACAGCGACTGTGACTCCTAACACACTACCTGACCTGTTTCTGGGGCCGGAGCTAGGAGGATGAACTATGAACTATAACTGACTGTAATCTCTCTTCTCAAAAAATGAGGACAAATGTTGCAGCCCGAGTTTTTTACAAAGTGCCCTTTTATTTCTTCCAACGCAACTATAGGCCATAGCTCTTTCTGATGGCCAGACCAGATAGAGACTGTGCAGCTGTGTGGAATCTTTTTTTTTTACTATTTTAGTGCAAGGCCAACTTTTCCAGAGAAGGTGAACTTCAGTTAATGATCCTGAGTTCAATGTCAAAATAAACTATAAATATATACATTTATTTTTATTTTCTGGTTACATCTGTATCTATATGCTGCATTGGAAGGGATTACATATTTCTCTGAATAATTCTGTGTATTCTTGAGAGATATCTCATATAGTTTCTCTGTACTGTTACTGAAGTGCAGTATGTTGTACTTTGTATATTTGAGTGTTTTAGTGAATTTGAACTTTGCTTTTCCAGGAACAAGGAACTGGAATTGAACATCTCTTTAGGTAATTCTTCGTACCTATATTTTAAAATGGCCAAATACTTTAAATGGCAGGAAAGCCCAGGACCAAAATAAAACATTTCTTCATGAAAGTTTATGGAACTTGGGCAGCCACTCTGTACTTACTCCATTCCCCTATCAAGCCTTCTGATGCACAGAAAGTTCACTATTCCAATTAGACGTTGTTTAAATGTTCCATTTTTTGGAACTGTATCCAAGAGTAACTCTCTGAAGACATGCTTTGATACAAGGACTGTATGTGTGTATCTCTGCACATGATGATGAATGAAGAAATGGATGGAGATGAGGTTTGATGCTCTAAGATTTACAGCGAATTTCAGCAACATCTGACAACATCGACATAATCCATCACAAATCAATAATGGTCATATTAGACATGTTTATGGGCGCAGCGATATATACACATACTGTATGTCTTACTTACATAAATTCTGCACAAAAAGCCTACAAGGTGAATGAGCATACCACCAGAGAAGGAGATTGGCTGAGAAAAACAGACATTTTAACAGCTTATACTTTACAGAGAGAAAGCATTTACATGAAGAATTACCTAACATCCTTGAAAAGAACCAAAACTATAGAAAGCATCTGAAGTAAATATTTCATTCAGCCATGTGTTTGCTAATTGTTCTGTTCTCTCTCTGACAACATTGGATGATAATGCTTTTCACTCTCTGAACTCATATCATACTTAGTAGCTAAGCGAACATAAGCAATCACTCCAAAACAACTTCATCATTAAAGAAGTTGAGACGGGATCCAAAGGATCAATTACAACTGATCTGCGCTTCGACTTTGAAAGTGTTTGTGGATAATGATGTGTTGGGTATTTGGGTACATCATTCTGATTTGACATCAAACTTTTCTCTGTAAAATTGTTTGACTAAATAATGGTATGTACTGTGGTTGAAACTGTGCTTTGTGGCAGTGATTTGAGAGCATAGCTGATGTTCATGATGTACTAATTTACTTTTTATGTTGTGATTTTCTTTGTACCAAATATATATAGGACACATGCTGAATTAATATTGTTGAAACACAAGCATCCAACCAATATCGCTGTTTTTGATGTCTTTTGGAGTTGTACAACTAAATGTGGACACTACAGGCTACAGTACATGTCATACTATGATGTATTAACAATTGTCAAATTTTACCATAATAAACTTTTCCAGTAAACCACAAAATAAATGCTCATCGAATTACATTAAAAGTGAAATTCAGCAACTCTGGAGGACAGTGGAAGATCATTAAAAAACTGCTTCTGGTCCTCCAAGACCTGCTGAATTTCTTCAATGTAGTTTGCTCCTCAACTCATGCAACTTGGTTGGAGAGCGAGGTAGTCGCAGTGTTCCTTTCCCATTGCATCTAATTTAATCAACTCAGCTACAATACTACTGTACCATCACACAAACTGGTCACTGACATCTTTCTCAGACTGGCTACATTTCAGTATCAATAGCCTACTTTACTGTGCGCATGTCACATGACTCACTCTGGTTCTCCCCCAGCATTACCTAATTAGTACAATCTGTGATTGAGATCTGGAGATCTCTCAGGACTGGAAACCTGATTAAGAGAGAGGGTATTCATTTCTAAGTTGATATTGGTTTAGCAGATCAGATGTTAGGCAGATGGTGACATTTAAGACAATGCCTTTGCTAATTGACTCGTACCAGGCCTCTCTCCCCATCTGTAAGCATGTGTGCTAGCATCTCATCTGATGGTGGTGGCTAAGTTTGCCTCATACAATCGTAGATGAGCAGCCAATGCTGAAAATGGTACCTGTGGAAGTTAGCCACCTAGTTTCATTGTTGAAAACATCCCAAGGGATTAAAGGATACTTGTATTCAACCTAGAACCTTATATTAACATGTAGCCTAGCTGCTCATGTTTTAATCATTGTTGTTTGTGGTCATTCATTTGGTTTTTCACAAAAATGACAGAACAGTTGGAGATGGCATCAGCAATTCTACAAAGAAGCCAACCATTGTCATCATACATGTTGTGTGATGCTTTAATGGACATGTTTTAAAGCCCGTTCCCTACAAGTTCATAGAAGCTCCAGGCAATTGCAACACCTGCCAGGAACTAAAAGGAGAGAGAGAATCACATGAGTTTCCACCAGCTAAATACCATGCAACACAATGAGCTGTCCAAAAGCACATCAACTCTTGCCAACACATCCCATCAGCAGCAGCATGAGTGCTAAGAGACGTAACTCTCCAGGCTAGACCAGCTTCCATTAGGCCTAGACATTTCTTCTCTGTTAATATTTAATGGGACTGTCATGTGAGGCTGAACAGCCCTCCCTCTCTCTCATGCCTGATTTGTGACCAGAATGCATTTAATCTTACTGGCATTATAGCTCTATACCTCTTTTTTTTATGGAGGGAATCACCTTGGCTACGTTGTTTTTATTTCAACGACTAGATATCTATAGATGCAATTAATGCCATATTCTTATTTGGGGACAAAATATTTGTCAATAATAGCTGGTGCACAATGTCTATTATTAAGGACCTCTCGAGGTATTGCACGGCTGTGGTAGAGTACCTCATGACAAGCTGTAGACCACACTATATACCAAGAGAGTGTTCATCTATTTTTTTTAAATATTTCTCCTAGTGGCCGGGAACTTAAATGCAGGCAAACCTAAATCTGTTTTACCTCATTTCTACCAGCATGTTGCACATGTGACATGCTGGTAGAAATGAGAGAGGAAAAGGAAAAAAACTCTAGACCACCTTTATTCCACACACAGAGACACATACAAAGCTCTCCCTCGCCCTCCATTTGGCAAATCTGACCATAATTCTATCCTCTTGATTCCTGCTTACAGGCAAAAACTAAAGTTATTTCTTACATTAGTACCCCAGGTCATCTTAGGTTTCATTACATACAGTCGAGAAGAACTACTGAATATAAGAGCAGCGTCAACTCACCATCAGTACGACCAAGAATGTGATTTTCGCGAAGCGGATCCTGCGTTCTGCCTTTCACCCAGGACAACGGAATGGATCCCAGCCGGCGACCCCAAAAAACAACTTTGTAAAAGAGGGAAACGAAGCGGTCTTCTGGTCAGACTCCGGAGACGGGCACATCGTGCACCACTCCCCAGTATACTTCTCGCCAATGTTCAGTCTCTTGACAACAAGGTTGATGAAATCCGAGCAAGGGTAGCATTCCAGAGGGACATCAGAGACTGTAACGTTCTTTGCTTCACGGAAACATGGCTCACTGGAGAGACGCTATCGGAGTCGGTGCAGCCAGCTGGTTTCTCCACGCATCGCGCCGACAGAAACAAACATCTTTCTGGTAAGAAGAGGGGCGGGGGCGTATGCCTTATGGCTAACGAGACGTGGTGTGGCCACAACAATATACAGGAACTCAAGTCCTTCTGTTCACCTGATTTAGAATTCCTCACAATCAAATGTCGACCGCATTATCTACCAAGGGAATTCTCTTCGATTATAATCACAGCCGTATATATTCCCCCCCAAGCAGACACATCGATGGCTCTGAACAAACTTTATTTGACTCTTTGCAAACTGGAAACCACACATCCTGAGGCTGCATTCATTGTAGCTGGGGATTTTGACAAGGCTAATCTGAAAACAAGACTCCCTAAATTGTATCAGCATATCGATTGTGCAACCAGGGCTGGCAAAACCTTGGATCATTGCTATTCTAACTTCCGCGACGCATATAAGGCCCTACCCCGCCCTCCTTTCGGAAAAGCTGACCACGACTCCATTTTGTTGATCCCTGCCTACAGACAGAAACTAAAACAAGAAGCTCCCACACTGAGGTCTGTCCAACACTGGTCCGACTAATCTGATTCCACACTCCAAGACTGCTTCCATCACGTGGACTGGGATATGTTTCGTATTGCGTCAGACAACAACATTGACGAATACGCTGATTCGGTGTGCGAGTTCATTAGAACGTGCGTTGAAGATGTCGTTCCCATAGCAATGATTAAAACATTCCCAAACCAGAAACTGTGGATTGATGGCAGCATTCGCGTGAAACTGAAATCGAGAACCACTGCTTTTATGGCAAGGTTACCGGAAACATGACCGAATACAAACAGTGTAGCTATTCCCTCCGCAAGGCAATCAAACAAGCTAAGCGTCAGTATAGAGACAAAGTAGAATCTCAATTCAACGGCTCAGAGACAAGAGGTATGTGGCAGGGTCTACAGTCAATCACGGATTACAAAAAGAAAACCAGCCCCGTCACGGACCAGGATGTCTTGCTCCCAGGCAGACTAAATAACTTTTTTGCCCGCTTTGAGGACAATACAGTGCCACTGACACGGCCTGCAACCAAAACATGCGGCCTCTCCTTCACTGCAGCCGCGCCCTCAGAGCATGCGCAGACCAGCTGGCTGGTGTGTTTACGGACATATTCAATCAATCCCTATCCCAGTCTGCTGTTCCCACATGCTTCAAGAGGGCCACCATTGTTCCTGTTCCCAAGAAAGCTAAGGTAACTGAGCTAAACGACTACCGCCCCGTAGCACTCACTTCTGTCATCATGAAGTGCTTTGAGAGACTAGTCAAGGACCATATCACCTCCACCCTACCTGACACCCTAGAACCACTCCAATTTGCTTACCGCCCAAATAGGTCCATAGACGATGCAATCTCAACCACACTGCACACTGCCCTAACCCATCTGGACAAGAGGAATACCTATGTGAGAATGCTGTTCATCGACTACAGCTCGGCATTTAACACCATAGTACCCTCCAAGCTCGTCATCAAGCTCAAGACCCTGGGTCTCGACCCCGCCCTGTGCAACTGGGTACTGGACTTACTGACGGACCGCCCCCAGGTGGTGAGGGTAGGCAACAACATCTCCACCCCGCTGATCCTCAACACTGGGGCCCCACAAGGGTGCGTTCTGAGCCCTCTCCTGTACTCCCTGTTTACCCACGACTGCATGGCCACGCACGCCTCCAACTCAATCATCAAGTTTGCGGACGACACAACAGTGGTAGGCTTGATTACCAACAACGACGAGACGGCCTACAGGGAGGAGGTGAGGGCCCTCGGAGTGTGGTGTCAGGAAAATAACCTCACACTCAACGTCAACAAAACTAAGGAGATGATTGTGGACTTCAGGAAACAGCAGAGGGAACACCCCCCTATCCACATCGATGGAACAGTAGTGGAGAGGGTAGCAAGTTTTAAGTTCCTCGGCATACACATCACAGACAAACTGAATTGGTCCACCCACACAGACAGCATCGTGAAGAAGGCGCAGCAGCGCCTCTTCAACCTCAGGAGGCTGAAGAAATTCGGCTTGTCACCAAAAGCACTCACAAACTTCTACAGATGCACAATCGAGAGCATCCTGGCGGGCTGTATCACCGCCTGGTACGGCAACTGCTCCGCCCACAACCGTAAGGCTCTCCAGAGGGTAGTGAGGTCTGCACAACGCATCACCGGGGGCAAACTACCTGCCCTCCAGGACACCTACACCACCCGATGTTACAGGAAGGCCATAAAGATCATCAAGGACAACAACCACCTGAGCCACTGCCTGTTCACCCCGCTATCATCCAGAAGGCGAGGTCAGTACAGGTGCATCAAAGCTGGGACCGAGAGACTGAAAAACAGCTTCTATCTCAAGGCCATCAGACTGTTAAACAGCCACCACTAACATTGAGTGGCTGCTGCCAACACACTGACTCAACTCCAGCCACTTTAATAATGGGAATTGATAGGAAATGATGTAAAATATATCACTAGCCACTTTAAACAATGCTACCTAATATAATGTTTACATACCCTACATTATTCATCTCATATGTATACGTATATACTGTACTCTATATAATCTACTGCATCATTATGTAATAGATGTATCACTAGCCACTTTAACTATGCCACTTTGTTTACATACTAATCTCATATGTATATACTGTACTCGATACCATCTACTGTATCTTGCCTATTCCGCTCTGTACCATCACTCATTCATATATCTTTATGTACATATTCTTTAATGAAATAATAAAATGTTGTGTAGTGGCTTTGCTGGCATGCATCTATACAAATTGGCTGAGTTTTCCCCACCAAGATTTACAGGCTAAAATCACCACTGGTGGCTAGTAATAAGCTAGTCCTAAATACACTGAAGAAAAATATAAACACAACATGTCTAGGTCCCATGTTTCATGAGCTGAAATAAAAGATCCCAGAAATGTTCCATATGCACAAAAAGCTTATTTCTCTCAAATGTTGTGCACAAATGTGTTTACATTCCTGTTAGTGAGCATTTCTCCTTCGCCAAGGTGAACCATCCACCTGACAAGTGTGGCATATCCAGGGTTGAAAGTAAAGCGGTATGGTCCAGTAACATGTGAGCCTTCGAATTGACTGGAAACCTGGTGGTATATGCTCCAAATTGACTGGAAACCTGGTGGTATATGCTCCAAATTGACTGGAAACCTGGTGGTATATGCTCCAAATTGACTGGAAACCTGGTGGTATATGCTCCAAATTGACTGGAAACCTGGTGGTAATATGCTCCAAATTGACTGGAAACCTGGTGGTATATGTGTAACGGCGTTCTTCGTTTGTAGAAAGAGAGTCGGACAGAAATGCAGCGTGTTTGTTACTCATGTACTTTAATAAAGAAAAAAGGAACGATACATGAAATAACTTACTACTATGAAAACAACAAACGGAACGTGAAACTTATTACAGCCTATCTGGTGAATACAACACAAAGACAGGAACAATCACCCACGAACTACAAAGCGAAACTAAGGCTGCCTAAATACGGTTCCCAATCCGAGACAACGAGAAGCACCTGACTCTAATTGAGAACCGCCTCAGGCAGCCAAGCCTAACTAGACACACCCCTAATATACGCAATCCCAAATCCTATAAAACCCCAATACGAAACACAACACATAAACCCATGTCACACCCTGGCCTGACCAACTATATAACGAAAACACAAAACACTATGACCAAGGCGTGACAATATGCTCCAAATTGACTGGAAACCTGGTGGTATATGCTCCAAATTGACTGGAAACCTGGTGGTAATATGCTCCAAATTGACTGGAAACCTGGTGGTAATATGCTCCAAATTGCCTTGTGGTTTGATGAGAACACTTACATTTTGTTAAGGCAGAGATAAGTGGCCGAGATGCTCATGGACAGCTTACTCCTGTCTATACAGAAATGAATAAACATCATTCAAAAGCATGATTTGTCCACAGAGGATCATTAGCTTCTTTTTTAAAAAGCTGGATTTTTTAAATCGCATAGCCTACAGTCAGAACGTCCCGCAATTTGTGGAGCGAGCTGAAAATGCCAAATATATTATTATTTTTTGCGACTGTCACTGAAATCAAAGCGACCCATCCAGGCATATTGTAATATTAAAAGTACAATCATAGAAAAAGTGTTTGGAAAGCAAATGGCTATTACTGTAAAGGAAAGTGTAACATCTGTTCCTGCCACGCCGTCTAATGCTAATCCTGTGTCTCCTTGACCTGCTGCCACTCCCCCAGTGTTCTCTCCCTCTCTTTCTCTGTGTGTGTGTGATTGTGTGGGCAGAGACAGGTATACTGGAGTCAGAGCAGATTCCCACCAGCTGCAACCTGTTCCATAATCAAGGCCTTTACAAATACTCAGTCCTGCCATTTCCACACTGCTAGATCGTAATCTCTGCTCAGTCAGTCCATGTTTCTAGCTATTTGTTCCTGTTGTCCTGTTGTGCCTGTTTTCCCTTGCCTGACGCTGTTTTTCTCTCTGCTACAGTTCTGCCCGTTCTGACTCTGGTCCCTGTCTCCAGTCCGACTTCTCATCAGTCCTGCTACTCTATCCTGGATTCCCCACTCTACGCTCCCTCGGATTCCCCTCCGAACCTGCTTACCCTGTCCCAACACCTCTCACTCCAGCCTCAGACCCGCACATGGTTACCCGCAACACGCTCGGGCTTCCCCTGTCCTGCACTCAATCTTCCCCTCGTGTTTCAATAAATACCTTGGTTACCTCATCCAAGTCTCCTCGTCTGAGTCTGCTCTTGGGTTCACCCGTTACGGCTCCGCGTGACAGAAAGGACTCCAATCTGTCTTTTCGTTATTAAAACTTAATTGAGCGAACAGTGGCCTATTGGCACCAGCGGAGCACAGCGGTGAGTGTGCATATTCACTTTGTTTATAATCGTGTCAGTGCCACTTTTGTTTGTTTTGTTTTCCTCCTCCAGGTTAGATACTACTTGTGTCTCTCCTTTTCGTAGGCCAATTATATGGATCAGACAACATGATTTATTGATCTGTTTGTCAGTGTCAGCAGAATAGGCTACCCTGTAATTTTTGTAGTATAAAACCAATTGTGTTTGTGTGCACACTTGTGTGTCCCTTACCGGTAAGAAATGAAATCTCTTTTCACCCCTGAATAAACAGTATGATCATTACAGAGGTAAAAAAAAAGGAGTTTTGTCACACAACACAATGCCACATGTTTCAAGTTTTGAGGGAGCATGTAATTGGCATGCTGACTGCAGGAATGTCAACCAAAGCTGTTGCCAGAGGATTGAATGTTAATTTCTCTACCATAACCGCCTCTAACATTGTTTTAGAGAATGTCACAGTACATACCGTGATGAGTTCCTGAGCCCCGTTGTTGTGCCATTCATCGGCCGTCATTACCTCTTACCTGTGGCAATTGAGCAAGTTGAGGAGACTAAACTGCTTGTTGTAACTCTAGATTAACATGGTCAAAACATATTGATGCAATGTTTGCTAAAATGGGGAGAGGTCTGTTCATGATCAAGCAATGCTCTGCTTTCTTGACATCACGATCAACCAAACAAGTCCTACAGGCCCTAGAGCAGCACTGCTGGCCCGGAAATGTACACGGAGGGCTTATATCAAAAACATGCATGTCAATCTCTCCTGGCTAAAAGTATAGGAGAGATTGAATGCATCACTACTTGTCTTTGTGAGAGGTATTGACGTGTTTAAAGCACCAAACTGTCTGCTCAAACAGATTAAAAACATCAAATAACTCCTCACGACACCACACAGACTGTGAAGAGACACATACTGTACACACACACACATAATCTCTAACACACACATACACTCTAACACACACACTTTACACACACCCACACATTGTAATATTGCATTGTTGTAATATCGTACATTTTATATTGTCCATTTTTGTAGTGCACAATGTCTTGTGTGAATTGTTCTATTTATGATTATTATTCTGTTGTGATGTATTGTTTTGTTACTGTTCGGACCACAGGAAGAGTAGCGGCTGCTTTGGCAGCAGCTAATGGGGATCCTAATTAAATACTAAATGCCATGTTAATATTTTGGCTTTGTTAGGGAGACAGCCATTTAAAAAAGCAGAGTTCTATTTTGCTTTCATAACACGTCTAGTTTACATTCAATTGACAGGCTGAGCGGGCCAAAGAAAGCTGCAGATGTTTTGGTGTTCAGTCTCATCCAATTGAGGCCTCGGACTAAGCCACACGTGACTAGTTGAGCTTTTAAACAACTCACAATGAAAATCATTATGCATTGTATTGTCTCAGCTGCAAAGGAATGATGTGACTTTGCGAAGATAAATAGAAATAGGACTCAGGGAGAGGAGAGTCAATCATTTCAATTCTATGACAAACACAGTTATCACTCACCAGGAACTTATGGATGGAAGCTCATAAAAAGAGAGGGATGGTTAGGCACTGTCATGTTTGCTACATTTGATGGATTATTTTAATTAATATTGCTTATGCCTTTCTTTCTCTAAAACACCACTGTCTCGACACTCTTTCTCCTCAATTTCACAGAGCTTTTTTTATTTCACTCAGCTTTGAAATTAGATTCAATCAAATTGGTCCATGCATTCTGATGAAATGAAGCCAGTAAGGTTTGGTAATTACACCAAATTGAAGAAAGGGATGACATGTCACGTTTGATAAAGGATTGGGTCTCCAAAGGTGTTACTGAATTTCTCGAAACATTTAAAGTAGTTATGTAAGATATTTTGTCATCAGCCACCATTAAAAACCAAACAGTAGGCTACTTTATTTAGAGATGTATGACCTTAATTGTATCACACCATTGTTGATTAGAAGTTTACTGCACAGCAGGAAATGCTAACTTGTAGTGCATTCGAGGATTAAAAAGTATTCTAAAGTTTGTAATTTCCACTTTAAAATGTTAGACTTAATTTGCCAAAATGAAACATTTTTCATTAATTACAATCCACATAAAAATGCAATTTTCCTGTTGCTGCAGGACTATTTTCCAACTGTAGCAAACTGGCTCAAATTAAGATCTGTATACAAAACAGCTTTGGATGAATGTCCCTTGTGTTTTTGGCAAACATAACATACTGATTTAGTTCCAAATAGACTAGGCTAGAGCCATGGTAAAATCTTATCTTCTTGACATTTAGTCTGTCAAACATTGACATAAAGTCAATCATAGGGAAGGTGGATTAGGGTTTCTGGGACCCAAGTCTATGTGGAATAAGATAATCAACTCCCAAATATGAGCCAGGGTTGGATGTATGTCTTCAGGCGATCAACATCATGTGTGACAAGGGTTGTGGCATGACATCATTGGCTGATTGAGCCCCTGCTGTCTGATCTAAAAATGAATAGAGTCATGTTTTGTAGAAAATACTGTGGCATTTATTTTGCCGATTGCGTGATCACGCTAGCAGCGAGTAGATATGGTTGTCCTTGTTCAGTAGAGCCATTGGACTTGTCTCAACAACGTTCCTATCTGCCAGGACATTGCA
The DNA here is from genome assembly GCF_034236695.1 of Oncorhynchus nerka. Classification (NCBI taxonomy): domain Eukaryota; kingdom Metazoa; phylum Chordata; class Actinopteri; order Salmoniformes; family Salmonidae; genus Oncorhynchus; species Oncorhynchus nerka. Next base: position 22,183,947 of record NC_088424.1, on the reverse strand, counting down.
GGATATCTAGGTTGACTTGTTTTCCCTGGCTTTGTAAAGACTACTGTAAGGATCGACGCAGGAGATGAGAAGCAGGTACCTTTATTTAACTAGACACGTCAGTTAAGAACAAATTCTTATTTACAATGACAGCCTACCAGGAAACAGTGGGTTAACTGCCTTTTTCAGGGGAAGAACGACAGCTTTTTACCTTGTCAGCTCAGGGATTCGATCCAGCAACCTTTTGTTTACTGCCCCAATGCTCTAATCACTAGGCTACCTGCCGCTGAATGAGGAGCTGGATGATGATTACCTGCTGAACATGGTGTGTTTGTAGTAGATGCTCTTTTACATAGGAACATACAGCCCCTATTTATTTGAGCCGGAATACACTGAATAGGAGTTGAGACAGCGAGAAAAATAATTGTGGCAGCGGCGACAGCCTAGACCAGCTGGACCAGGACTCAAAAGAGTAAATTACAAATTAGTAAGTTGTTTTGCTGTTGGTAGATAGATAGCAATATAAGCTATCTTTTTACACAAGGCAATGTTGTTCAGTACAGTACAATTCGGTGATAGATCTGGCAGTAATGGGCCTGCTAGTACCACTACAAGCCAAGCTAGCCAAGTTTAGCTAGTTAGCTCTGTTTGCTATACCTAAAATGTACTCTAGTCTAATGTTATAGCTATCTAACCAGCCTAGCTAGCCTCAGTGCTTCTCATTAGGAGCAAACTGGAGAAATGTTTTGATGATGCTGGCGGAGAGTAAGAGAATGACTTTGGCTTGATGACAAATATTAATCTTGGAGGAACTATACCTGTGTGTTGTACAGTGCATTCTGAAAGTATTCAGACCCCTTGACTTTTTCCACATTTTATTATGTTACAGCCTTATTCTAAAATAGTTTCAACTTTTTTCCCTCAATTTACACCCAATACCCCATAATGAAGTACCAAAAACAGTTGTTTTTTTAATTGCAAAACAAAAAGCCTGAAATATCACATTTGCACAAGTATTCAGACCCTTTACTCAGTACTATGTTGAAGCAATTTTGACAGCGATCACAGCCTTGAGTCTTCTTGGGTATGACCCTACAAGCTTGGCACACCTGTATTTGGGGAGTTTCTCCCATTCTTCTATGCATATCCTCTCATGCTCTGTAAGGTTGGATGGGGAGCGTCGCTGCACAGCTATTTTCACATCTCTCCAGAGATGTTAGATCAGGTTCAAGTCTGGGCTCTGGCTGGGCCATTTAACCAACAATGCAGTTTTAAGAAAATAGAGTTCAGAAAATATTTACTAAATAAACTAAAGTAAAAAATAAAAGTAACACAATAAAATAACAATAATAAGTCTATATACAGGGTGTACCGGTACCGAGGGGGTACAGGTTAGTTGAGGTAATTTGTACATGTAGGTAGGGGTAACGTGACTATGTGTAGCTAATAAACAACAATATACACTTGTATCAATGACCCCAAACACCTCATAGCACCACCCAAATACACTATATGCAAGTATTCCCTTCTGTAGTATTTATTATAAGCGCAGCCATGGGTGGGCCTGGGAGGGCATAGGGGCCAGGCCAGTCAGTCAGAATGTTTCATCAGCTGTCCAGGTGGCTGGTCTCAGACGATCCTGCAGGTGTAGAAGCTGGAAGTGGAGGTCCTGGGCTGGCGTGGCTACACATGGTCTACGGTTATGAGGCCGGTTGGACGTACTGCCAAATTCTCTAAAAAACTTTGGAAGCGGCTTATGGCAGAGAAATTAACATTACATTTTCTGTCAACAGCTCTGGTGGACATTCCTGCAGTCAGCATGACAATTGCATGCTCCCTCAAAACTTGAGACATCTGTGGCATTATGTTGTGTGACAAAACTGCACATTGCAGAGTGGCCTTTTATTGTCCCCAGCACAAGGTGCACCTGTGTAATGATCATGCTGTTTAATCAGCTTCTTGATATGCCACACCTGTCAGCTGGCCGGAATATCTTGGCAAAGGAGAAATGCTTACTAACAGGGATGTAAACAAATTTTTGCACAAAATGTGGGAGAAAAGCGCTTTTTGTTTGTGTGTAAAACGTCTATGAGCTTTTATTTCAGCTCATGAAACATGGGACCAACACTTTACGTGTTGCGTTATCACAATTCAGTTGTGAGCATACTATGATATGTTGATAAACATATTAATTGACATTTATAGTGAAATGGAGCAGCGGTAAACATTCCCTTTAAGAAGCAGCAAATACTCTCCATCATTTTCAAGTTAATCTGTGTGTTTGAGCAGGCTGATGTCCGTGTCTTGTGTTGTGATTGTGTACTGGAGTACACGGTAAATGGGTAAAATGGGAACAAATCAATATGAACATGGTTTGTTGTGTGTGGACTGACCACATCAGTGCCATTTGAGGTGCTTCTTCAACTTTTGAACTTGTTCAAGATCACTGAGCAAATACAATTTTGTGGCTGAACAGATCAGGGCTCTCCATCAAACAGAACACACTGAATGTGCTAACATCTTTCTCCAATCGGTTGGAAGATGGACTTTACACATAGACCAATCCTAAAACAAATAATTGACATGTTCACCATGGACCATCTTTTAGGATGTTTTTGCAAAGATAACCTTGTATGCCTCAGTACAAAGTCTGAGATTTTTACTATTTAGTCTGAAATATGTATTCATTTGATGATACAAGAGAAAAGTTTCCTCAGAATCAGTTTTTCTCTTCGTTTACATTTAGTTTATAGAGAACATTCTGTCTGTCACGCCCTGACCGTAGATTGCTTTGTACAGTATGTTTCTATTTTTAGTTTGTTCAGGGTGTGATGTGGGTGGGTATTCTATGTTGTAGGTCTAGGTTTTCTATTTCTATGTGTTTGGCCTGGTATGGTTCTCAATCAGAGGCAGCTGTCTATCGTTGTCTCTGATTGAGAGCCATACTTAGGTAGCCTGTTTTCCTATTTTGAGTTGTGGGTGATTATTTTCCGTTTCAGTGTTTTCACCATACGGGACTGTTTCGGTTTTCCTTTATTCTTTTGTTCGTTTGTATTCAGTGTTCAGTTTATTAAAGGCATCATGAACACGTACCACGCTGCGCTTTGGTCTTCTCCTTCTTCCACCAACGAAAATCGTTACACTGTCTTCTGATAATACAGAGATATTGTCTAACAAAACCAGAAACTGGTACTGTGAAATGTATTTTCATTCTTAACAGTCCAGTCAAAATAGCACTAATGCTATTGATATTTTATGTCAGTACAACAATGGCACAGATAACGCACATATACAGTATATGTATAAATCAGTGAAGATGAGCACAGATCGCAGGGTACGTAGAGGAGATATGGAAGGGGCCACAGTATCAAAGGCATCCACACGAATAGCAAGCAGCTCTCTGCATTCCACAGGGATATCTAAAAATTCCCATTAGTTATTCCTCAAGTTGGAAGCTGCTCTTTCCTTTTCATACATATGGTTTTGAAATGTGTTTTTATTCTATTCCTGACTGTGTTTCATTGATAAAATCATGTAGATAAATTAGCTGATGAATGAAATTGCACATCAATTATTCAATATATGGAAACTCACTGTTTATTGAAGGACTTTTGTTCTCGCTTTATGTGTGAATGGAAAACACAGCATCTTAAAATTGCATTTTACTCCCATTTACTGTAACAGAGTTCAATTGGAATTGGATTCTAAATTCTGGGAAAGGAAGGAGAGAAAGTGTCACAAAAGTGTCTGCATGGTTGGTCTACAAATAGAACCCTCTCTCTCTTAACGGGAGAATAATTATAGAAACATATTGAAACCTGGGTACAAACAGGGTTGCTAATCTTTTTCAGGAGACAGCCCTTTTAAGTTAGAGCATGTGTGGCCATTAGGGCCACTTACTGATCCTCAAGACAAGAGCTTAATTGATTAAGCTCGAAGGGCCCCCCACACACACACTTTTAAGCTAAATCCAACGACATAGTGACATTTTATTTAGATTTCACACTGAATTCACGTTAGTTGACAACTCAACCAAATATAAATCCCAACTAGGTGTTGAAATGACATTTGTGCCCAGTGGGTAGGTTCTTACCATCATCTATTGGCTGTAAGGGTAATATTATGGGGAAATAGTGGTAAATCATTATTAGAAGGTTTTATTGGAAGATAAGTACCTTTATTTAAAGCTCAATTTAAGTTGTTGGGAACAACATTTATTTGAGAAAAATGACAACAATAATCTGTACAAACACTTACTTGTGACCCAATATAAATAGACTAGCAATCATTTAGGACAGTTTTTTGCATCACAATAACACCAGATTTATTGACAATCGACAGTCTCAAAGCAATGTTGTTGTTTTCTTTTGTTGACCTGGTTATAAATATTCAAACAAACTAAACTACTATAATCTGGATAGGATGGACAAATATTCACTGGCAGATTTGAATTAACTTTGCAAAAACCCCACATGGTGGTAACAATCAGACCAAGGGCCTAAGTCAGAGCACATTTCTCCCTCTCACTGCGTACACTCTCAGAGGCAGCCACAGACAGCTAATGGCACTCCAAACTAAAGTCCCTCTTTGTCTATCCTTTAAGAATTCTTTCAGGTACTTCAACCGAACCACCATAGTAAAAATAGCACTTCTCTCTCTCAAAACTGTCGAGCTGATGACCTCATTGGCCTCTTCAGTTAGTGTCTTCCTTGAGAGCCCTCAGTATGTGGGCTCTGAGGGCTTTATTCAGCTGACTCAGTGGATGCCTGTGTTCTTACCTTTAAGGGCAGTTGAGAAAAGGCCTTCTTAGTGGCCATCAGGTACTTCCTGACCAGCGGAATTATAGGTAACCCTCAAGAAATCTTTGGCCGCCTCTTCAACTGTTTACAAGATGGGGGATGTGAGGAAAGAAGGGTTTATATCTGGACTAAGTGGATGTTATGTGTTAGAAGGGCCTCAGAATCTGGACTTCTTTCTTTCTGGCTGATCCTGGTGGCATTTTGTTAGCCTGACGACTCACACTTAATTATTCCGCTGCTCTGTTGTTCGCTACATACTTTAGTCTGAGACTGCCATCATTGAAGTTCTTTATGGTGATCAGGGGCAGGAGGGGCATTGTACAAAACAAAGTAATCAGTGATTGGATCGTTTCTAGCCAATCAGAGTATCAAAGCCAGTGACAAATCAATCCGCCGCTTTACCTACGTGTGTTCTGGCTCTGGCCCAACCCATCGGTTTCTGGACCAATCAGACGGCCCTGAATGTGTTCACATTCAGTGAAGGGTTGGGGAGGTATTCAGATCCAGACTCATTGTGGAGAAGAAACTAATGCCCATGGGTATGATGTAGCGTTTGGCCGGAGCAAGGAGTCTGGGTAGCCAGGCAAACATCAATTTTATGTATCCCTACCCCACTCTGTGGGCGTTGATTTAACATAGTTGGTTTGCTACCATGACCAACAAGGAATTAAAACTTTTCATCAATATGACTGTCCCATATTCACTAATGAAATCTAGTTGAATAAGGCAGCGTATTTGAATTTTCTCTCTCCAAAGACAAACTCGATCATTAGGAGGGATGTGATGCAACAGAGAGAATAATAGATATGAAACATAAAATGAAATATCCCTAGATTTTAGATGCTATTAAAAATGGGAGCCAAAAATAAACGAATATCAACATTAAAAAGACACCACGTTTTCCTCTGAGCTGTGGGGGTGGGAGAGCAGAACACAAAGAAAAATACATATTTGTCTGTTGTTTTTGGAGACTGATGCATACACTAAACTCAATCTGTGAGATGAGGTCCAGGTCCAGGTCCAGGTCCAGGAGGGAGTGTGGGTTGGGTAGGAACGTTGTAATGGGAGAGAAGTGGAACCAAAGTCTTAAGTCCTGGGTGACTTTGATCTAGAATACCTCTCCTAGCCTCAAGGATAGGATAGGAGAGTGGTAGGAGTTATTGGATAGGTTCCATTTTCTGATGTTTTCCAGCTGCAGGTCCCACTTATGGGGAATTGTAAGATGCTGCATTGAAAAATCCCGTTATTCTCGTTTGCACATTTATTCGTTTTGAGAGACGAGTGATTGATATTCTCAGAGTACCGGCTTGGAGAATAAAAGGTGAATGACCCTTTTCAAAAGATCTACAATACCGACATTCAATTAGGTCTTTCTAATGGATATTGCGAGTAGAATGAGAGATGTGAGAGAAGTCTAACTGCACAATGATGAATGAAAAGAGACCAGTATTCATTTTGAAAGGTGTAGTCATACTCTAGCTTGCTAATTCTGAATGCACATTACATGGTATTGTTTTATATTGTTTCCACCAAGTGGATGGCTAAACATAATTTACACTAAATGTGCTATTTAAGTAATGTTGTCAATTTGTGCATGTGTGGCACGTTTCTTTTAATATCAAACCACAAATTCCTATTTTCAGGCATTTTCTATAACAACAAAGCCTAATCCAAGTGATTGAAAAGAGGAAGAAAGGGAATGTTGTGAAATGCACTTTTATTCTCACCAATGGAGGCTGAGGGAAGATGAGTGGGCCGTTCCTCCTCCAGCGTGACAAAAGAACCATAAAGAATATGGATGTGAGAGATATAGAGAGATCAACCTGAGGTGGGAGCTGGAGCAGAACGCCAATTCATCACCGCAACCTAGCCCTTTCTCTGTTTTATCTGACTCTGGAGAGCGTTTACCATTCACCTCCATTCTACTCCTGTTCTTTTCATTCCTCCCTCTCTACTACTATACTGCATAGCTGTCTCACTCTCTTCACTTCTCCTCCCTCTACCCTGGATGGAATGCTGTCATCTACTATCATCTGTGTCGTTAACAGGGAAGGGATCAAAGTTTGGACCGAGTCTCAGGAGCGAGCAGATCAAAGTTAGGATATATTCTCATCTGGAATGAGGATGGAGGCTGATCAAGGTTTCACGAAGGGGAGGTCTGATCTTACAGAGGGACTTTAACCATCAAACACCAAAGGAGCTTAATGCAAAGAACGTGAGGCATAGTCCCACACACAACACATTCTAGTTCACAAAGAGGATCACATCAGAAAATGTTGTACAATTAGTTTTTTTTTAAGTATACTTTCTTGCCACAAACTCTTCTGCCGATGTTGTTCAATATATTTATACGTTGAGGGAAAGAGAACTACATGCTGTTTCTGTATCCCAAACGTGCTACAGGGCAGTGTGTGATCCCTGCTGGTCTAAGAAGAAGTGCTGCAGAGAGGAGAGGAGATAAACGACTGGGAGATCTAGAGAGAAGGTGGTATTCTTGATTAAAGTTGCTATTTGTATGTTCATAATTCACAGCATAAGAGCTCCAGAGTTCCAAGATGGAACATGTCATGTAAATAGATTTGATGATCATAGTGCCTGTGCCTTCCAGTATTAGTTTAGACTGATTGGTCATATTTGTTACATGCATATATTTGCATATTTGTAATATAACAAAAATACATTTCTCAAGTCTAGTGGCTTGGAATGGTAGCGTCCACTGAAGGGTCCACTTTGACAAGAAATGTGCTTCAGGTAGATGCAGATTATGGATTTCTATGTGATGTGTGATTGGGGTGGTCTACTGCCTGGAAAACGGTTCTAAATATGCTTTACAATACAAATGGCGCAACATGAATTGCAATTTTATTTAATGGGTGAGTGCCAGCACTCAACACAATGCAGTCTCTATAAAAGAGGGAGGGCTGGTGGGTTGGGGAGTTGCCATGTATTCTGGAGTGGCAAGATAGCAAGGTAATTATGTTTTTGTGTTTTTATATTCGTTTATATTTCTATTCATTTTGGCTCTGGCAGCTCCGGACAGGAGGGAGGCTCTGGAAGCGCTGGACAGGAGGGAGACTCTGGAAGTGCTGGACAGGCGGGAGCACCTGGAGGGAGGAGACGGAGAGACAGCCTGGTGCGTGGGGCTGCCACCGGAGGCCTGGTGCGTGGAGGAGGCACCGGATGGACTGGACCAATGGAGGCGCACTGGAGGTCTCGAGCACCGAGCACCGAGCATCGAGCCTGCACAACCCGTCCTGGCTGGATACTCCCCGTAGATGCCCACTCTAGCCCGGCCGATACGAGGAGCTGCGATGTAGCGCACCGGGCTATGCCTGCGCACTGGAGACACTGTGCGCCTCACGGCATAACTCGGTGCCTGCCCGGTCTACCTCTCTCCATGGTAAGCACGGGGGGTTGGCTCAGGTCTCCTACCTGACTTAGTCACACTCCCCGTGTGCCCCCCCCCCCAAGACATTTTTGAGGCTGCCTCTCGTCCCTGTTGCGCTGCTCCTCATAATGCCGCCGCTCGGCTTTAGCTGCCTCCAGCTCTTCCCGGCGGTGGCGATATTTCCCAGCCTGTGCCCAGGGTCCCCTACCGTCCAAAATCTCCTCCCAAGTCCAGGAGTCCAGAACCCTCTGCTCCTGGTTACCACACTGCTTGGTCCGGTTGTGGTGGGTGGTTCTGTAACGGATCTCTTCGTCGTCTGACGATGAGTATGAAATATCGGACCAATGCACAGCGTGGTAAGTGTCCATGTTCATTTATTAACTGAACACACAAAAACAAAATAACGAAGTGAATGGAAGAAACAAAACAGTTCTGCAAGGTGACATACACTAAACAGAAAACAACCACCCACAAACAAGAGTAGGAAAACAGGCTACCTATGTATGGTTCTCAATCAGAGACAACGATTGACAGATGCCTCTGATTGGGAACCAGGCCAAACACATAGAAATATAAACACAAGAACAAAACATAGAATGCCCCACCCCAACTCACGCCGTGACCAACCTAAAATAGAAACATACAAAAGGAACTAAGGTCAGGACGTGACACCAGGAACAGGGTTGGAAAGCCCTTCGCTATATTAATAATGCAAAAATGTGTCAAAGCAATTCGCTTTTTGTCCTGAATACTAAGGGTTATGTTTGGGGAAGTCCAATACAACACATTACAAAGTATCCCTCTCCATATGTTCAAGCATAGTGGCGGCTGCATCATGTTATGTGTATGCTTGTAATCGTTAACGACGGGGGAGTTTTCAGGATAAAAAATAGACAGAATTGGGCAATGCACAGGCAAGATCGAGAGGAAAACCTGATTAAGTCTGCTTTCCACCAGAAAATGAGAGATAAATTCACCTTTCAGCAGGACAATAACCTAAAACAGAAGGCCAAATCTACACTGGAGTTGCTTACCAAGAAGACAATGAGTGTTCCTGAGGCCGAGTTACAGTTTTGACTTATATCTAATTGAAAATGGTTGTCTAGCAATGATAAACAACCAATTTGACAGAGCTTGAAGAATTTTGAAAATAATAATGGACAAATGTTGCGCAATCCAGGTGTGAAAAGCTCTTAGAGACCCAGAAAGAGTCACAGCTGTAATCGCTGCCAAAGGTTATTCTACAAAGTATTGACTCAGGAGTGTGAATACGTATGTAAATTAGATATTTCGGTATTTCATTTTCAATAAATGTGCAAATGTTTTCACTTTGTCATTATGGGGTATTGTGTGTAGATGGGGGGGGAAACGATTTAATACATTTTGAATTCAAGCTGTAATACAACAAAATGTGGAATAAGTCAAGGGTTATGAATAATTTCTGAAGGCACTGTATGTTAGCTTTGGGTTAAAGGATCGGACCCTTTTTCTCACTTTTGCCTAAAATGACATACCCAGATCGGCCTGTAGCTCAGGACCTGAAGCAAGGATATGCATATTCCTGATACCATTTGAAAGGAAACACTTTGAAGTTTGTGGAAATGTGAAATGAATGTAGGAGAATATAACACATTAGATCTGGTAAAAGATAATACCAACAAAAAAACAAGTGTTTTCTATTATTTTTTTTGTTCCATCATCTTTGAAATGCAAGAGAAAGAATGCTATGGAAATAAAAAATGTAAGTTTACACACTGCCAGGAATGTCATATATTGAATGAATTCTTGACGCACAACCAAAGATTCTGTAATATCCTGTCAGTACGCCCACAATCGAGCCACTCAGCGCAAACTGGCCCTAACTGGAATAGAAAAGGGAGGCAGGAGGCCCCGGTGCACAACTGAGCAAGAGGACAAGTTCATTAGAGTATCTAGTTTGAGAAACAGATGCCTCACAAGTCCTCAACTAGCAGCTACATTAAATAGTACCTGCAAAACACCAGTCTCAACATCAACAGTGAAGAAGCGACTCCAGGATGCTGGCCTTCCACTACATGTTTTATTGACTCCAACCAAAGTGTATGTAAACTTCAGACTTCAACTGTACTTGTCCTCTTGCTCAGTTGTGCACTGGGGCCTCCCACTTGTCTTTCTATTCTGGTTAGAGCCAGCTTGTGCTGTTCTGTGAAGGGAGTAGTACACAGCTTTGTATGAGATCTTCAGTTTCTTGGCAATTTCTCGCATGGCATAGCCTTCATTTCTCAGAACAAGAATAGACTGACGAGTTTCAGAAGAAAGTTCTTTATTTCTAGCCATTTTGAGCATGTAATTGAACCCACAAATACTGATGCTGCAGATACTCAACTAGTCTAAAGACGCCCAGTTTTATTGTTTGTTTAATCAGAACAACAGTTTTCAGCTGTGCTAAAATGATTGCAAAAGGGTTTTCTAATGATCAATTAGCCTTATAAAATGATAAACTTGGATTAGCTAACACGTTGTGCCATTGGAACACAGGAGTGATGGTTGCTGATAATGGGCCTCTGTGTGCCTATGTAGATATTCCATAAAAAATCTGCCGTTTCCACCTACAATAGTCATTTATAACATTAACAATGTCTACACTGTATTTCTGATCAATTTTATTTATTTTATTTAATAGACAGAAAATGTGCTTTTCTTTCAAAAACTTTTGAACGGTAGTGTAAGTATTCAGACCCTTTACTCAGTACTTTGTTGAAGCACTTTGGCAGTGATTACAGACTTGAGGATTCTTGGGTAAGATGCTACAAGCTTGCCATACCTGTTTTTGGTGACTTTCTCCCTTCTATGCAGATCCTCTCAAGCTCTGTCAGGTTGGATGGGGAACGTCGTGGCATAGCTATTTCCAGGTCTCTCCAGAGATGTTCGATTGGGTTCGAGTCTGGGCTCTGGCTGGGCCACTCAAGGACATTCAGAGACTTGTCCCAAAGCCACTCCTGTGTTGTCTTGGCTGTGTGCTTAGGAGTGTTGTCCTGTTGGAAGATGAACCTTCACCCCAGTCTGAGGTCCTGAGTGCTCTGGAGCAGGTTTTCATCAAGGATCTCTCTGTACTTTGCTCCGTTCATCTTCCTATTGAAAGTTCTCTGGTCTTTCCCATAGTGATGGATGACTATGGGAACTTGGCCTGTATGTCAGCTCATATTTATACCCCAGTGAAACAGGAAGTCATGGCTTACCACTTAAGGATTCCTAATCACTCAGGTGATCTTAAAAATGTAAAATATGACTGGGAAAATACTTCAGTTAGATTAATTGTAGCACACATGTTTTGGAGAAAAATATTGATTTAATTTACTTTACATTTATTTTTTCCAATCATTTTACATAAATTAAAATGGTTAGATTTTTGGTGAATATTTTGAATGAAAGACCAAGATCACTAAATAATAAACAATATGACACGATTGTTCCCATGGACCATTCTTAACATTCCTATCTTATGAATATTGTTCCAAAGTTCATTCTCTTGGAGAAAAAGCTTTTGGTGGCAAGAGTCTCTCTCTACCCAAAGCACATTCCTTTCCCAATACTGCAGAGCAAGAAAGACTCTTTTGCAACACACAATGCATGACCGGGTGTTAAGGTGTACCAAACCGGCACAACTTCCCCCTCTCCTCTGGCTAGGTCTGGCTATCGATCAGCCATATGCCAAACTGATCTGGCGCCTTTGATCCTCACCCAGGAGAGAGTCATGAAAGCAATCTCCAAGCAGGCTGTCATCTGCCTCTTACTGAGGAGTGGCTTCCGTCTGGCCCCTGGCCTGATTGATGGAGTGCTGCAGAGATGTTTGTCATTCTGGAAGGTTCTCCCATCTCCACAGAGGAACTCTGGAGCTCTGTCAGAGTGACCATCGGGTTCATGGTCACCTCCCTGACCAAGGTCCTTCTCCCATGATTTCTCAGTTTGGCCGGGCAGCCAGCTCTAGGAAGAGTCTTGGAGGTTCCAAACTTCATCCATTTAAGAATGATGAAGGCCACTGTGTTCTTGGGGACCTTCAATGCTGCAGACATTTTTTGGCACCCTTCCCCAGATCTCAGCCTGGACACAATCCTATCTCGGAGCTCTATGGACAATTCCTTTGATCCCATGGCTTGGTTTTTGCTCTGACATATACTGTCAACTATGGGACCTTATATAGACATGTGTACCGTGGATATATATATATATATATATATATATATATATATCATCCTTGAGATGTTCCTATATTTATATATACATATAAATATATATAAATAAAGGTGATATTTGAGGCTCTCTCACTAATTGATTTTACAATGTGTACACACAGTTTGTGAGTGTGATATAGATACATGTTTATTTCAACATTATAACGGAAACCTTTTATAAACAATGTCAACACTGCCATGTTGATCTGTGCCTTGCTGTGGGAAAACCACATTCGTGTCTGACTTTTGGCTGCTGCATATGAACCTCCACTGACTTCACTCCTCAACTATCGTCTATTGTTGGTTGCTTTAGCCTTAGCACTCAGACACACCCAATATTTGAGGTGCTGCTCAGGGCAACGTTGTCTCGCTGAGTGTACCTTTAAATTATCAAGTCAATCTCAAGTCAAGTTAAATAAAGATTCGTTACATTTTTTTTTGTTTTATCTCAACATGCCCGGCCAAATTCAGAAGCTTGAAAACACCATTAGAAAATAAAGTTTGAAAACCATGATGGTTTTTATTTTATTTTTGTTTTGGAGTCAAATATAATAGTTCCAGTATAGTTTTAGTTTTTCAAAAAGTTTTAGTTGACTATAAGGACCTTGTAAGGCAGAATGTATTATAGTCAATCACAGACCTTCTGACCATGACTGTCTGTATTAGAAGAAAAGCTAGAAGTACAGTATGTCTGACTTTGGTCCTCAGATACCTTTAAACTCAACCCCACCCAGTGACAAAATAGATTTCATATTGTTTGGTAGGCAGTGAAAAAAATGAAAAATTGCTGTGTTTAAATCCTGCCTGTCGAGGGTCTAAAGATTAGTATGGAATATTTGAGTGACGATACAGAGAAGAGCTCCACAGGGAGCTCACAACATGGGGTATGGAGAGTAAAGCAGGTTTATTCAAATTCTAGGAACTTGTGGAAGAGTGGGACAAATCTAATTGTCTCGGAGCCAACAACATGGTACTGAGGGGAAGAAAAAGAGAGAGAGATAATTAAAAGGCAAGAGAGAGAGAGAGAGAGAGAGAGAGAGAGAGAGAGAGAGGAAAATAGAAAAAAAGAGAGTCCACCAGATTAGGTTAGGGAGAGAGACCAAACGCAGATTACCACCCAGCTGTTCCCTGTGATAGCCCTGCCCTAGTCTTTGAATACCTTAATTATGCTTCAGGGGGATCTGATGGGTCTGAACTGCATGACCAATGCTGTAAATGTAAATTATGTCCTGTGTGTTATGTATTGGCTCTGTCACTCAAGCAAAGCAGGGGGTGTATCTGCTCCAGCTGGCCAGCTATAGGTATCTATCAATCTTCAGTGAGTTGGGAGGGAGGTGGGTAGGGCTTGCAGCTAATAACAATGCATCTTACAGTTCTACTGTACACATACAGCGCAGAACACACACAAAGACTATGACAGACACACAGAGACGCACACACGCACACACACACACACACACACACACACACACACATATATAGCTACCTATACGTCCACTCCAATGTGTCATAAATCACCACCTGTCTATGTGTGGTATTTCGCTGTGCCGCCCAGCGTCCCTCAGAGACCAAACTGTCACCAGGCAGCATGCTCAACTGTTTTCATCTTTTTACAATCGATCATCTCATCACTCTAATGCACCGCATGGAAGCAGCTGGCTTAGCAGCAGGTAGGTGAGAGAAATGGTGATGTGAACTTTTATGTGTAGTTGAGGGAGGGTAGGCTACTGCAAACTCCTGAGACTAAATGATAAAGGGCAGCTATCTTGATTAAAAAATATGTTGTTCAAGGACATTATCATACAGTAGATACTGTATTAACTTGGTACAACCATTCCAGAATTGTTGTGCTGTTTAAGAAATATGATAGAATATTACTATTTCCTATAGACGATCTCGACAGATGACTATATTGAGCTCTTAGCCAGAGAGATCACTAAAGAGCACTAGATCATAATAGGCCTAAGCTAACTTGGAATGAATAAGAGTCCACTTGGTCAAAAATATACCCCATCTACCCCATCTTGTGTAGTACCAATACCATCTAAAGCACTTGCTTCTGTTCCTGAGAGTCTATTTGAAAATGAATAATGTTGCCTAGGCTACGGCAGGAGCAGAAGAGGAGAATTCAACAGTTTAGTTGTCTGTACATACAGAGAATAGAAATGGCTTCCACCACAGCAGTCAGCCATGGGTGGTGTGGGCAGAGGCTAAACAGCTGTTTGGAAGATGAGCACGACCTCTCCACTCTTCCCCAAATTGGAGAGGTTGAGATTGCAGGCTAACCCTTCCCCTGCACATACAGATACTGTATTATGAAATATGGATGTGATTGCCAGTGGTGATACTGTACAATACAGTGGAAGGAGCATCTCAGGTCACATTTGTCCACGTCAAATTGAATTAACCTCTTTGATATTCTCCAAATACTCAGGCTATGGCAGGTCAACGCAGTGATTTAATTGTGTTGTTTTCTAACTATCTTAATTTCACAAAAATGTTGTGCCATATAAGCCTTTTATTAGTTTTGCATACAGTGATGTTGAAATACTATTTTCTCATTTGTCCCACCATCACAAACACCTACTGTTGCTTTGAATAGGCCTATCGTTAAGGGCAGTTGGGCCGTAACTAATATATTCATTTCATATACTTGTAGTATTTAAATGTCCTCATAACACACAGCATCATGACGAAGTTGGATGCATTGTGTTTGTGAGGGTGTACTAAACTAGTTCACAGGATGTGTCCCCACCAAGAGTGTCCTTCAGCAGATAATTACATTTTCTTTAGAGATTATTGAATGTTCTGTGCTGCTGTATCCTGTCAGAAATACCCACCAAGGATGACCCAAGTACAATTCTGCACACCAATATTTCAACAATTGAGTCCAGGAGAATGGACATGACTGTACTGTGAAACTCGAGCATTTTATCCACTCTCTGATAAACGTATGCCGTAAGTCCACCACACAGCCAATAGACGTTCACAGCATTGAACACCCTCTGAGAAAATAATAACATTCAGTGAATCAAAGATAATCCTTTTTCTGGTCTCTTTATCAGAGAAAAGCTTAGAATGGCACACAGTAAGCCACCATCTGCTGCACGAGAGCAGCTAGCAGACCATTATCCATACATCAACCTCATATGGAAATTAGGGACATAAAGATGGGACAAGAATTGACTTCCTCCCTCTTTCATGTTCTAGAGAGAAATTAAAATGAATGACTTAGTAGAGTAGAATGAACAAAAGGTCTATAAAAGGTTCAGTAGTTCAGTCACAGGTGCGGAGGAGAAAGCGTTCGAGCAGGCATAAAAGAAAACGGACCCCCTAGAGAGAGCTCCTCAGTGCCATGAGAAGTTGATGAACACTGTCTCACATTTAGATGTGCCACTCTGAATAATACCCTTCAGCAGGAATGGTGCTGAGACTGTAGGGATGATGAGAGGAGAGACACAGTCCTCACAGAGTCCTCGCAGAGTCCTCTATTATATGAATTTAATGTTGAAGGGGAAGTATTTTACAACTTTATTTTGCAACTTTAATGTTAGATGGTTCCTCACGTTGGTCTATGGGCCAAGAGAAACAGTAATCCATGTTTTGGTTCTCTTTACACAGCAACCGCTAGCTGAAATTGCAAGCTGAATTGCTGAAATAGCCTATGCCTAAGGGACAGATCGAAATGTGATGGGGGGAAGGGGCTGATCCAACTCAATGTGTCACCCCCCTCCCCAAAGTAAAACATATTTTCACATGGCCCTTTTCTTGTACTGTAAAATAAATGAAACACCCTCCCCCCTCATAGAATGAACTCAAAATAATGTTAATGACCACAAATAACGATAACTGTAGGGACCCTGTGTTTATAAACGTGGCTATCAACTTTGCCACTTCAGCATGATTTTGTGGCACATTAGATGCCACGCAGGGCTACAGGCCAGAAGGTTGAGGGTTCGCCATCCACCACATACGAGCTCACTCTCCCTGCCTGTTTCATTACACTACGATCAGCAATGGCTGCAGATAATGATCAGCTGGGGGAAATCAGATGTTCAACATTTTGATGGCATAGTTATAATTATAGAAAATATATGCAACAAGTTTTCCACCATTTGGTTTCTGTGCCAATGCACCACACAACCAATAAACAAAGCATACAGACTTTGGGCACTTCAACATCATGGTTTACATTTTCAACACCACAATAAATAGACTATATCAATCTGGACAAACAGAAAATGCATCCTTCCCTACCTTGTAGGCGTACAGTACCTAGTATCGAAGGCTTGTGTTGACAACCTCTGAATGTCATTAAACTTTTTGGTGTTTTGTAACATATATTGTGCCTGGGATTTGCACAATAAAGTCTAGGACTTATTTCAATTGTGGTCCCTATGTTTTACATGAATACATGTACAATTACATACATTAGATACAGACACATTACAGAGATAGAGATGAAAAAATGCACTACCTCCAGATTATTTCTTTCTTTCTTTTTTTCTTTTTTTTTTGGGGGGGGGGTTAAGTACAATCTTTGATCTATGATATACAGGCATAATCAAAGTAACACGGGACAGGCGCACTTGCCAGTATTTAGGGTGTCTATAGCTAGGTTTCCATCCAATTGGTGACAGATCCTACCTGGAGCAGACAGCGTCATCAATAAACGAGTGATGTTGGCCAAATTAGACACATTTACGTGTTCTTAAAAACAGCCTATAACAAATGACAAAAGCACTATTCCTTATGTTTCAATGTACGTGTATAGCATATGACAAACTTCATAGCCATTTTTTGAAGGGGATTTCGGCTACTTTCCTAAACAATAATTGTCCACATCACGGTTCAGCTGTCAGACATTTGAGCACTAAATGTATCAGGGCATTGCATGTAAAGGCCCTGATACATTTAGTGCTAAAATCTATATATATATATGTATGTATATTGCATGGCACCCTATTCAAACACTCCATCTTTTTCACATCCCGCGGTATCACTAAAATGTATACTAAAATGTATATTGCCTTATCAAGCTCCCAGGCTGTGGGAAACATTGAGCCACTTTTATCCACGGTCGGGGAGAGATGACAAACCAGAATATCAGAAAAGCACATCTATTTCCACGTCACTGATCCAGAAAGCTCAGTGCGACTGGGGCCTTCGTTTTCCAGAGGGAGCCCCATTCTGGCCATGTCCTTAGCTCTAGTATTCTGTGTCTGTTTATTATTCATGAAACCTGAAGACAGAGATAAGATGCATCAGAGTTTCAGTGTCCTGCCTGAGTGCCTGGTCGGTTGGCTGGGGTGATGAAAGGGCATCGATGGAACTGAATATGTGACAAAACATCCCCATCACGCTATGATGAAAAGAGTTCAACCATCCAAGAAAAGTGGTGGTGAGAAGACAATAAACTTTTCAGATAACTAAAACAAGTGGACAGCCAAGCTTGGGCCCCTTTCAGACTGAGACTCAAAACACAAGGTTTACTCGAAATTACCATATCCTAGTCCCGCAAATATACATTTTTGATTTGTTTTAATTCAACAATTGTGTTCACTCTATGTAAACATGCATGGCATGTAGTGGATGACATCGCAACATCATGACATCATGACATCACATGACATCACTAATCAGATTCAATGCTTTGGACAAGCACACAGTATTAACTGATTAAGGATCAGGGACCACACACAATAAAGTCATATTGAAATCTGAAATTATATCCATCTGATACATAATCCTAACAATAACAACTGGTGTATTATTTGTTGTAGGTTCATACACATCCGAAACCGTTAACACTGATAAAGAAAAAGATGATCTGTTTGGTCTTGTTGGATGGCCAGATGTTCTAAACCTTGTTTCTGCTGTAACATGGTAAGCTGTCACAAATATTACTACGGTGCAGTGGGAAAGGCCATGGCACACTTCATGATGAGAGACACAGAGCACACTACAAGAAGCAAGGCACCAATCATAATCCTGGAGTGAGCATGACTGGAATGCGGAACAAGCACATCACTTCATCATCCTAGCCAGTGAGATGCTGGTTTAGTACTGTAGGTTGTGTCTTGAAACAGTTACGAAACGCATCACACAAGCTAGAACCCAACAAGATCGTTATAATTTCAGTTCTGCGTTGCGTTGCCTTGCTTGTGGGTACTAATTTCCTTGCATAAAATATGACTCATTTCATTGACATTGTTGGATTTTATGATAAATAGCGCTCTCTGCTGGTGTGTCAAGGAATGGGTTCACCTTCTTTAAAATCAAATCAAATGTTATTTGTCACGAGTTGACTACAACAGGTGAGGGGTAGACCTTACAGTGAAACGCTTACTTGCAAGCCCTTAACCAACAATGCAGTTTTAAGAAAAATACCTAAAAAGAAAATAAGAAATAAGAAAATAAAAACATTATTTAAAAACTGAATTAAAAATATAAAAATATAAGAAATAAAAGTAACAGATAATTAAAAAGCAGCAGTAAAATAACAATAGCAAGGCTATATACAGGGGTTACTTAGGACAGTCATAGTGTTTCCCAACTCCAGTACTCAAGTACCCTCAACAGTATTTTTTTATTTGACCTTTATTTAACCAGGTAAGCAAGTTGAGAACAAGTTCTCATTTACAATTGCGACCTGGCCAAGATAAAGCAAAGCAGTTCGACACATACAACGACACAGAGTTACACATGGAGTAAAACAAACATACAGTCAATAATACAGTAAAAAAAAACAAGTCTATATACAATGTGAGCAAATTAGGTGAGAAGGGAGGTAAAGGCAAAAAAGGCCATGGTGGCAAAGTAAATACAATATAGCAAGTAAAACACTGGAATGGTAGTTTTGCAATGGAAGAATGTGCAAAGTAGAAATAAAAATAATGGGGTGCAAAGGAGCAAAATAAATAAATAAATTAAATACAGTTGGGAAAGAGTTAGTTGTTTGGGCTAAATTATAGGTGGG
The DNA here is from genome assembly GCF_034236695.1 of Oncorhynchus nerka. Taxonomy (NCBI): domain Eukaryota; kingdom Metazoa; phylum Chordata; class Actinopteri; order Salmoniformes; family Salmonidae; genus Oncorhynchus; species Oncorhynchus nerka. Next base: position 22,164,591 of record NC_088424.1, on the reverse strand, counting down.
CTATGTACAGGTGCAGTAATCTGTAAGATGCTCTGACAGTTGGTGCTTAAAGCTAGTGAGGGAGATAAGTGTTTCCAATTTAAGAGATTTTTGTAGTTCGTTCCAGTCATTGGCAGCAGAGAACTGGAAGGAGAGGCGGCCAAAGAAAGAATTGGTTTTGGGGGTGACTAGAGAGATATACCTGCTGGAGCGTGTGCTACAGGTGGGAGATGCTATGGTGACCAGCGAGCTGAGATAAGGGGGACTTTACCTAGCAGGGTCTTGTAGATGACATGGAGCCAGTGGGTTTGGCGACGAGTATGAAGCGAGGGCCAGCCAACGAGAGCGTACAGGTCGCAATGGTGGGTAGTATATGGGGATTTGGTGACAAAACGGATTGCACTGTGATAGACTGCATCCAATTTGTTGAGTAGGGTATTGGAGGCTATTTTGTAAATGACATCGCCAAAGTCGAGGATTGGTAGGATGGTCAATTTTACAAGGGTATGTTTGGCAGCATGAGTGAAGGATGCTTTGTTGCGAAATAGGAAGCCAATTCTAGATTTAACTTTGGATTGGAGATGTTTGATATGGGTCTGGAAGGAGAGTTTACAGTCTAACCAGACACCTAAGTATTTGTAGTTGTCCACGTATTCTAAGTCAGAGCCGTCCAGAGTAGTGATGTTGGACAGGCGGGTAGGTGCAGGTAGCGATCGGTTGAAGAGCATGCATTTAGTTTTACTTGTATTTAAGAGCAATTGGAGGCCACGGAAGGAGAGTTGTATGGCATTGAAGCTTGCCTGGAGGGTTGTTAACACAGTGTCCAAAGAAGGGCCGGAAGTATACAGAATGGTGTCGTCTGCGTAGAGGTGGATCAGAGACTCACCAGCAGCAAGAGCGACCTCATTGATGTATACAGAGAAGAGAGTCGGTCCAAGAATTGAACCCTGTGGCACCCCATAGAGACTGCCAGAGGTCCGGACAGCAGACCCTCCGATTTGACACACTGAACTCTATCAGAGAAGTAGTTGGTGAACCAGGCGAGGCAATCATTTGAGAAACCAAGGCTGTCGAGTCTGCCGATGAGGATGCGGTGGTTGACAGAGTCGAAAGCCTTGGCCAGATCAATGAATACGGCTGCACAGTAATGTTTCTTATCGATGGCGGTTAAGATATCGTTTAGGACCTTGAGCGTGGCTGAGGTGCACCCATGACCAGCTCTGAAACCAGATTGCATAGCAGAGAAGGTATGGTGAGATTCGAAATGGTCGGTAATCTGTTTGTTGTCTTGGCTTTCAAGACCTTAGAAAGGCATGGTAGGATAGATATAGGTCTGTAACAGTTTGGGTCAAGAGTGTCCCCCCTTTGAAGAGGGGGATGACCGCAGCTGCTTTCCAATCTTTGGGAATCTCAGATGACACGAAAGAGAGGTTGAACAGGCTAGTAATAGGGGTGGCAACAATTTCGGCAGATAATTTTAGAAAGAAAGGGTCCAGATTGTCTAGCCCGGCTGATTTGTAGGGGTCCAGATTTTTCAGCTCTTTCAGAACTTCAGCTGAATGGATTTGGGAGAAGGAGAAATGGGGAAGGCTTGGGCGAGTTGCTGTTGGGGGTGCAGTGCTGTTGACCGGGGTAGGAGTTGCCAGGTGGAAAGCATGGCCAGCCGTAGAAAAATGCTTATTGAAATTCTCAATTATGGTGGATTTATCAGTGGTGACAGTGTTTCCTATCTTCAGTGCAGTGGGCAGCTGGGAGGAGGTGTTCTTATTCTCCATGGACTTTACAGTGTCCCAGAACTTTTTTGAGTTAGTGTTGCAGGAAGCAAATTTCTGCTTGAAAAAGCTAGCCTTGGCTTTTCTAACTGCCTGTGTATAACGGTTTCTAGCTTCCCTGAACAGCTGCATATCACGGGGCTGTTCGATGCTAATGCAGAACGCCATAGGATGTTTTTGTGTTGGTTAAGGGCAGTCAGGTCTGGGGAGAACCAAGGGCTATATCTGTTCCTGGTTCTAATTTTCTTGAATGGGGCATGTTTATTTAAGATTGTTAGGAAGGCATTTAAAAAAATATCCAGGCATCCTCTACTGACGGGATGAGATCAATATCCTTCCAGGACACCCCGGCCAGGTCGATTAGAAAGGCCTGCTCGCTGAAGTGTTTCAGGGAGCGTTTTACAGTGATGAGTGGAGGTCGTTTGACCGCTGACCCATTACGGATGCAGGCAATGAGGCAGTGATCGCTGAGATCTTGGTTGAAGACAGCAGAGGTGTATTTAGAGGGGAAGTTGGTTAGGATGATATCTATGAGGGTGCCCGTGTTTAAGGCTTTGGGGGTACCTGGTAGGTTCATTGATAATTTGTGTGAGATTGAGGGCATCAAGTTTAGATTGTAGGATGGCTGGGGTGTTAAGCATGTTCCAGTTTAGGTCGCCTAGCAGCACGAGCTCTGAAGATAGATGGGGGCAATCAGTTCACATATGGTGTCCAGAGCACAGCTGGGGGCAGAGGGTGGTCTATAGCAGGCGGCAACGGTGAGAGACTTGTTTTTAGAGAGGTGGATTTTTAAAAGTAGAAGTTCAAATTGTTTGGGTACAGACCTGGATAGTAGGACAGAACTCTGCAGGCTATCTTTGCAGTAGATTGCAACACCGCCCCTTTGGCAGTTCTATCTTGTCTGAAAATGTTGTAGTTTGGAATTAAAATTTCTGAATTTTTGGTGGTCTTCCTAAGCCAGGATTCAGACACAGCTAGAACATCCGGGTTGGCAGAGTGTGCTAAAGCAGTGAAAAGAACAAACTTAGGGAGGAGGCTTCTAATGTTAACATGCATGAAACCAAGGCTATTACGGTTACAGAAGTCATCAAAAGAGAGCGCCTGGGGAATAGGAGTGGAGCTAGGCACTGCAGGGCCTGGATTCACCTCTACATCGCCAGAGGAACATAGGAGGAGAAGAATAAGGGTACGGCTAAAAGCAATAAGAATTGGTCGTCTAGAACGTCTGGAACAGAGAGTAAAAGGAGGTTTCTGGGGGCGATAAAATAGCATCAAGGTATAATGTACAGACAAAGGTATGGTAGGATGTGAATACAGTGGAGGTAAACCTAGGTATTGAGTGATGAAGAGAGATATATTGTCTCTAGAAACATCATTGAAACCAGGAGATGTCATTGCATGTGTGGGTGGTGGAACTAATAAGTTGGATAAGGTATAGTGAGCAGGACTAGAGGCTCTACAGTGAAATAAGCCAATAAACACTAACCAGAACAGCAATGGACAAGACATATTGACATTAAGGAGAGGCATCCTTAGTCGAGTGATCAAAAGGGTCCAGGGAGTGGAGAGGTTGGTTTGGGGGTCACGGCGATTTAGACAGCTAGCCAGGACATCGGTAGCAAGCTAGCATAGGATGGAGGTCTGTTGTTAGCCACCTCTTGCGTTCCGTCAGTAGATTAGTGGAGTTCCGTGTTGTAGAGGGGATTAGTCCAAATCACACAACAACAAAAAAATAAAAACAATAGATATAGTTATAGAGGCCCAAGAAGAAACATAATAATAATAAAAATAAATAAATTGTCCGATTGTCTATTCTGAGAGCAGCCGGTATGACAGCTAACGGTTAGCAGGCCGCAGATGGGCATTCAGGTAACGTCGCGACGGAGGAGCCAGCCGGATCTCCTTCGGGTAGATAACGTCGGCAGTCCAGTTGTGAAGGCCCGGTGGGGCTCCGCGTAGGCAGTAAAACGGGTCCGGATAGGTGACTGCAGCCCAGGAGTGATTGACGGAGCTCAGGAGTGATTGACGGAGCTGGCTAGCTCCGGAGTAATTGATGTTTGCTCCGGAATCGACGAAAGCAGATAGACACACGGATAGCAGCCAGCTAGCTGTGAGATCCGGGAGTGAATGTCCAGAGAGCAGTTGAAATCCAGGGACATGGAGAGAAAAATCGGTCCGGTATGTTCCGTTCCGAGCCGCGCTGCGCCGTACAAAACTGGCGATAGATTTTCGAGTTAAAGGATAGCTGATGACCACAAACCGTGGTTAGCTAAATACTAACGAGTTGCCAGTAAAGAAGCTAACTAGCTTCTGATTAGCTCCTGGCTAGCTTCTTGGAGTTTCTGGCTAGCTTCTTGGAGGATTGCAGATTTGAGGTAAATAATACGTATTTATACATATCAATTGGTGAGGCAGGTTGCAGGAGAGTGTATTGAAGATGAGTTGATGGAAAATAAAAATAAAATGTATGTGAAAAAAGTTGTAAAATATATATATATACACGACACGACAAGACGAGGACAAAAGACGTCTGAACTGCTATGCCATCTCGGGCAGAAGATGTACACATTTGTACTGTAGTCCCAGACAAGCACACCGGATTCAACTGGATTTGGGAAAGAAATACTGTACACCTCAACAGGACACACTTGTGTATGTGATCATATGTAAGTGTACAAAATTATGTAACAAGGAAATATATTGGCAAGGAAATATATCATTTGCAGCATCATTGGAAACATGAAAAATCTTTTGAGATGCTTTATTACAGTAATTACAGAAGTGTGTGTGCCTTCATAACATACTGAAGAGATGACATGTGCTCATAATAGGTGCCAGAAAGGCTTGTTCCAATAAGCAGCTGGATTGTGTGATTCCCAAATACTTCTGCTAGAAGTTCAACAGTATTTTGAAGAACTGTCAAAATCTGCAGAGAAATTCTTAACATCTGAATAAGAAGAGACTCAGACAACCAGAAATCCTGAAGTAAAAGTTTTAACATCAGAATGAATATGTTTTTATAACCATATAACCAGATCTGACTGAGCACTTACAAAGAGAATCATGGCAAAAAGAGATAATAAAATCAAAGGGAAATCTGAGACGGCAGTTGAAGAGGTAAAAAAAAGAGGAGAGAGGGCCAGGAGGCACTGATCGTAGTGGAGGGAATTTCAGGGCAATCAAATCAGTCATTTTTGTAAATAAAGTCCAACCCCCACTACTTCCTCATCCTCGACGGTTAGCGTGATGCAGGCAGCCACCGCTTACCCAGCCACCCACTCACCTCCAGCGGACTGGGCCGCGACCAATCAGACAGCCAAAGGGCCCAGGGCCATGTGGAAGATGCGCTGGATGGGGAAGCCACGGCTGTGTGGGATGAGCCTCATAAGCCGTGCACACACACACTGGCTGAGTCTTTCCATTTGGAACTTTGGGAGAGAATAATAACAGGAGGTTGATGATGAATACATCACTGATATGAGACGAGGCAGCAAGAAAGGGGTTGAAACTTGTTTATAGAGCGCTAGAGAGACAGAGAGAGCGAGAGAGGGAGATCTAAATCAAACAAACACAGCATACATAGTAGAATACAGTAAGTTGCACACTGCACAGTGAGAGAGGGTGAAGAGGGAACATTATGATGGGCAAAAAAAGAGACAGAGCCTTGGTGAAGAACATAGAAATCCATCAGACAGGTATGATTTATTTAACAAGGCCCCGCCAAAACCTAAACTAATATTCCAAAATGAGAGTGGTCAATGTGTCCTGAGGAACACAGAGAGATTTCTCTGCCATTCCAAACTGATGAGGCATAGAGCGCTGTGGGATGCTTACAGTATAGATGAATAACACTGTATCAAAGTTTCTCTCTACCATCTTCTTGTCTCACCTTCTGGTGGACTTTTCAAACAGTTACAGACTCAGAGGGTGTGAAAGGCATATAATATGAGGAATAATTCAACAAAAGATTACTCTGCAGCACCTTAAACTTGGGTAGAGCTTTGAAACTCCCAGACTTGAGGTATCTGATTTGAACTCTGAGCCAGCCACCTCTTTGACAGGCAGTGTGTGAGAGCTGGAGAGATGAGTAACGTGCAGGAGATATACTGCTCAAAGGACAAGAAAATAACACACCTCACCAGTCTTACTCAGTCCTTACAGTCAAGAGTAGGAATAAAATGAGCAGAGTGCCAATTCAAAAAACTATACTGTCATGGAGGTTTTTGAATTGGCACTCTCCTCATGTATCTCTGCTCTGCTGAGTTGTCTCCATTTCAAAAAAGGTTCATACAAGTCAATCCATTAGCAGAAAAGGTTGACACAAGTCAATCCAATTGCAAATGTGCTAAAGGTTTCTGCTGGCTATCAGCAACAGTTGGAGAGATTTGAAGTGAGATTTGAAACCCTTCCTAAGGTATTTAGCCTACAGGGATACCATGCAGGCATAATATGTCTATCTGTATTGTTTTTTTATGTAAGTAATTGATACCGGAGTGCCAAGTCTAGGTCCAAGAGGCTTCTAAACAGCTTCTGCCCCCAAGCCATAAGACTCCTGAACATCTAATGAAATGCCTACCCAGACTATTTGCTTTGCCCCCCCCCCCCCCCCCTGTATATAGCCTCGCTATTGATAATTTACTGCTTCTTCGTTAAATATTTGTTACTTTTATCTCTTATTTTTTTGGGGTGTTTTCTTAAAACTGCATTGTTGGTTAGGGGCTTGTAAGTAAGCATTTCACTACACCTGTTGTATTCGGCACATTTGACAAATACTATTTGATTTGAAATAAGGCAATATTTATCAGAGCAGAGAGCACACCCCATTTGTTTCAAAGCCAAGAGGGATCTGTGCAATTACAACATTCTTTATCGAAATGGACATGGGAATAGGCTTGCAGTGACGTTGTTGCAGTACACTTAACTACTGTAGGCAATATGCAGCCAAATCAATCATTCTGAGGCAGATGATACAAGATACATGTTGGCATCAAAGCAAGCAGGAAAACGGCTCCATCAGAGCGGGAAGGGCTGCTGTCTCTCTGATCTCTAACCATGATGTAGATAAAGTTGTTTTGAGGATCAATGTAGAGAAAAGATCCAAACCTTACGAGTACAAAATCTAAAGTTGAAGACATCAGCTGAAAGTTGACCCTCACTTTTTGTACTGACCAATAGAGGGCAGAATTGTAACAAATATATTTAAATCTTTCTGATTAGTAGACTACCAGTACTGTAGGCTGACTAAAGACTCCTACAACCGTTTTTCATGAGTTACAAATCGAGAGTAAAATATAAAAACGACCATTTTAATGCATGACATATGCTCCAGCTATTCGACCGTGTTTCCAGTCGGTGTAAAAGAGACGGTGGACACTATCACACCAATCACAAGCTGGCTTTCAAATACCAGCCAATAGAAAGTCAGACATATGAGAGAGAGGCGGTCGTGTTTGGGTTTTGTTTTCAGACAGGTGTCGCATGCAAACCTGAGTCTTCCTAGCTAATATTTCAGAGATTATTTGAAATATACCTAGTTCACAAGTAAAAACAACATCGGACTGAAAAATGAATTGTCCGCCATCGAAAAGGATTTATGCAGATTTGCCCGTATGGATCGTAGAAGATCACTGTGATGTAAGAACATTTAGCTAGCAGTAGCTATATTTAGTTAGCTAGAGTTAGCTACATTTTTGTAATATCTAACGTTATCTTGCTAGCTAATTGCACACTGAAAAAATACAATATATTACCCATTTGAGTGTCTCTACAATGGCGATCTGCGATGCTACCTCACTTTCTGAAAATAGCAAATTCCTTAGCTGGCTAAGAGATCACATTACATTTGCTTAGCTAGCTGGCAAGCTAACGTTAGCTAGCTACTTTACTAAGGATTCATGCATGCTTACTCTATAATTGTAACCAGATTAGGTCTATTTTCTGGTTTTGAACAACCAGGGTTTTGTTCCAGCCCAGCACCAACACATTTAAATGCAATACTTTGTTATCCAGACTGGAGATCATGATTTTTGTTGATTATCTGAAAGGTAACGTTAGCTTAGTGCTGGAACAAAAGCCTGCACACCCAGTCCAGGACCCTGGGCTAGATATAGATAGGTACCACTGATCCCCCCCAGTCTTGCTTGACATAGACACATTGTTTTAATGAATTTTGAGAATGTATCTATCTTTTATCTGCTTGAATTGTGTCCCTCAGGTGGTAAGTCCTATATATCGGGCTATAGCATCAAGGCACTTGCCGCTGAAGAACATCAAGATGGTCCATCTGGATTCCCACCCAGACCTCCTCATACCTGTCAATATGCCTGCAGATACTGTGTTTGACAAGGACTCCTTGCTCAGGTGGGATTACTGATGAACAGGGAGACTGGCCTGTACTGTACCGGTAAACACACTGTATGGACACGGACATGCCATCATCCCACATTTTATATATCCTTGAAATCTTTGTTTGCTAAGTTACCTCTACAGCACAGACTAACATTCATTACATTTCACTAAATTAATAGGGCATGACATGACCAGTATTAGCAAATGCATTACATGCATTCACTCGCTGATCATGTATTGTTATTTTTTTGCAGTGAGCTGAGCATTGAGAACTGGATCATGCCCATGGTATATGCTGGGCATGTGTCTCACGTGGCATGGCTCCATCCCTACTGGGCACAGCAGATCAAGGAAGGCGAGCACGCCTTTTCTGTGGGAAAAGACTCCTCCACAACCACCATCAGGTAATTAATTGTTAGCCAATCACTTCCTGATTTTCTGGATTTCGTATACAGGGAGGTATGGTTTGAACCCAAATACATTTCTTATTTGTACTTTGTTTGATTTTGTTTCAGAGTTACAAGTAAGGACGATTACTTTTTAAGTGACGGCCTGTATGTTCCTCAGGATCAGCTGGAGAATCCTAAACCTCTGGGACTGAGTGTTGTCTTAGTGAACCCTGTGGCGTGTTGCCAGAGGAAAGACATGGGAAGGGACATTGAAAAGAGCTCTGCCAAAAGACCCAGGATAGAGAACAAGGGAGCTGGGGATTTGAATGATGCTCAACCCTCTGCTTCAGCTTCCAAGTCTGAAAGCAGCTCTAGTAGCTGTACTGACAGTGTTCAGCCACCAGGTGGCAGTATAACATCAGGGAGCAGCAGCAATGGCAACAACAGAGAAGAGGAAAAGGAACCACTCAAAAAGCCTTGTTTGAAGACTGACAAGGATGAGGGTTCAATGACCTACGCTGTGAACAGCCTTCTCTCCGTTATCAAACAAACTGATCCATACATACTTGACATCGACCTTGATTTTTTCTCTTGTAAGAATCCTTTCAAGGAGATGTATACACAGGTAAAGGCAATTATTGGTTACCAGAGACTGAACCTTCTCAAGAAAACATATACTGCTGAGATGTTGCAGATATCTTACTTAGAATCAGCAGAAATGTTGTAAGATGTTTAGACATGTTGGTTTTTCCTTGGCATTCATCTCATGATTTGACGCCATCAGTTTTACTCCCCCCTCTGTATACCATAGGATGAGTACAATATTCTACAGGAGCTATACAGCTTCAGGAAACCTAGAGAAGACCCAGATGAGGTGAGAGAAAATACCGTCTGTTCTGAAGGTGTTATGTGTGTCGGAAGGTGTCTCTGTATCAGAAGCATGTGGTGTTTCTCCCCTGCTGTACACTACAACTGTGTCATGTTGTGTTGTTTTCAGGAGGAGTTGACAGAGTGTGTGGAGAGACGTATCCGGCAGCTGGAGGATCTGGAGGCAGCATTTGCAGACCTGGTGGAGGATGATAGTGAGGAGACAGTCAAGCGCTGGGCTGCCAACCCTGGGTAGGGTAAATCCCCTCTACCTTCCTTATGGTATCTGGGCTGGCGTTGCTGAGTAAATCTTCTGTACCTGCCAGGCAGTAATTTCTGCATCAGCCCAACTAGCCCTAATCCTCAGAACCCTTCTATCCTTAGAATCCTTCACTCAGCACTGGCCAGCTTAAAATTGGTACTGGAGAAAGATTAGATGAGATTGAGATCTACTTATGATTATTTACCCACATATAGTCCCTTGAGAAAGTATTCACACCCCTTGACTTTTCCCACATTTTGTTGTGATACAGCCTGAATTTAAAATAAATTAAATTGAGATTTTGTCACTGGTCATACAATACCCCATAATGTCAAAGTTGAATTATGTTTTTTAGATTATTATTTTTTTACACATTAATTAAAAATGAAAAGCTGAAATGTCTGGAGTCAATAAGTATTCAACCCCTAGAAAAAAAAGAGGAAGGGAAGCGCTGCTAAGGTACACAATAGTAGATTTTGGTAGACTGAAGGTGTTCTTTGGTAAAAGGGGTCAATTGGTCATCAAAAAGAAAGGAGGACCAAGGCACTCTTCATATAATTAATTGAAATGCCTTTATTTGTATGGCATGTTCAATGGAAACAAAGTTTCCAAACTCCGACGCGTTTTGGCTGCTTGGCCTTCGTCATGGAGTACAAAGAAAGGATTTTGAACAGCTTTTTCCAATCAGCCCTGATTTGAAGAGCGAATGGATCAGCATCAGAACGACTACAAAGGTAGTTTTAACCTTAAATATGACTGGGCAAAGTGCCAAGAATAGGAGAGCCATCTATTCCATAGTACACTAGAACACAGCCAACATGGACAACAACATAACTGAGGGCAATGGAGCAAAATGTCCACTAGATGACAGCAAATGGACCTATCACGACCCTACAGGAAGGTTGAGAAATCCATATCTTCATTTAAACCAGGGTACTTGGTGGCCTGTAGTTGGTAAATTCATATCTTCATTTAAACCAGGGTACTTAGTGGCCTGTAGCTTGTAAATCCGTATCTTCATTTAAACCAGGGTACTTAGTGGCCTGTAGTTTGTAAATCCATATCTTCGTTTAAACCAGGGTACCTAGTGGCCTGTAGTTTGTAAATCCATATCTTCACATACACCAGGGTACTTAGTGGCCTGTAGCTTATAAATCCATATCTTCATTTAAACCAGGGTACTTAGTGGCCTGTAGTTTGTAAATCCATATCTTCATTTAAACCAGGGTACTTGGTGGCCTGTAGTTTGTAAATCCATATCTTCACATACACCAGGGTACTTAGTGGCCTGTAGCTTGTAAATCCATATCTTCATTTAAACCAGGGTACTTAGTGGCCTGTAGCTTGTAAATCCATATCTTCATTTAAACCATGGTACTTAGTGGCCTGTAGCTTGTAAATCCATATCTTCATTTAAACCAGGGTACTTAGTGGCCTGTAGCTTGTAAATCCATATCTTCATTTAAACCAGGGTACTTAGTGGCCTGTAGCTTGTAAATCCATATCTTCATTTAAACCAGGGTACTTAGTGGCCTGTAGCTTGTAAATCCATATCTTCATTTAAACCAGGGTACTTAGTGGCCTGTAGCTTGTAAATCCATATCTTCATTTAAACCAGGGTACTTAGTGGCCTGTAGCTTGTAAATCCATATCTTCATTTAAACCAGGGTACTTAGTGGCCTGTAGCTTGTAAATCCATATCTTCATTTAAACCAGGGTACTTAGTGGCCTGTAGGTTGTAAATCCATATCTTCACATACACCAGGGTACTTAGTGGCCTGTAGCTTATAAATCCATATCTTCATTTAAACCGGGGTACTCAATGGCCTGTAGCTTGTAAATCCGTATCTTCATTTAAACCAGGGTACTTAGTGGCCTGTAGGTTGTAAATCCCAAAACGTTATTTTTGGTTTAGCTGTGTAAGACGGTCCCCTTTTCTAATTGAGGCCGGAACATGATCATGATGATTTCTCACCTTTCCTGTAGGGTTGTGATTAGGGAAGCACAATATATCGGTGAACATATCGGAATCGGCCAATATTAGCTAAAAATGCCAACATCGGTATCGGCCCGATGTCTAGTTTAACGCCGACGTGCAAAACCGATGTCAAAGCTGATGACGCCACGTAAAATGTTGCATTACACGTGCAACACAGCATTCCTAACCTAGCCCACAATGTCTGCTGTGTGGATCAAGCAGTCAACAAATCGAGCAGTCATTTGAAAGAGTAAGAACATTTCAGCGAGACAACTCAAAGGCGAAATCCATTAACACCAAGATAATGGAATTCATTGCCCTTGACAATCAACTGTTTTCTGTCATGGGTGATGTTGGCTTTCGCCGACTGGTCGACCACCGGTACACATGTTGCACTACCGGAGTTCCACAGTAATAGCGTCACTGCTATTAGCTTTAAGACATAATATGGAACGCCGTTTGGGTCTTTACGTGTCAAAAATTAATTTGACGCATTAAATAAGCTTGTCATTTGACACGTCAAATAACAGATCTAGTATAGAATGTTGTGTGATGAATTTGCATTTGCAAGCCAAGCGCCACCACTACTATCAGTAGCACTGTCAAAGCTGTACAAAAAAAGTCTGCAAACACCGGACACGAACGATGTGCTTACAATACTGCTTTAGTAATATATCATTATTTGTTCGACCACAACTTCTGGGGTAGCTAGCTAGTTTTATCTTACTTAGCTAGCACCAATAGAACCAGCCTGAAAACAATGACCAGTAGAAACTGCAGTCATTTTCATTATTCTTAACAATGATTTAGGAATCCTTGTGAGTAAGTATTAGCTAGGTAGCCACTTGTTGTCTTCCTATAGAAATTGAACTACAGTTCATGAAAATAAATGGCTAGCCAGCTACTTAACCCTGTTGCCCAAAGCTCATTTTATATGTAGCCAGCTAGCTTCATCTGGCTAATGAGGCTTGACCGGACCGGGTTTTGTGTTGTGAAGCTAGTCACAATAAGGATTAGGCACAATAGTGGAATTTGCGGTTTGCCTTCAAAATGAAAGCGATGCAGAAGGTTACAATTAGTGGAATTTTGCCATATTTAGACTAGATCATGTTAAACAAGGTTGGAATGTGAAGCAATGAAATGGGGTATAAGTCTACTCTGTGACACCCACAGAACACAACTGTGGAGGCCAAATATACACTGGAGTTGATTACCAAGAAGACAGAATGTTCCTGAGTGGCCTAGTTACTGTTTTGACTTAAATTGTCTTGAACATCTATGGGAAGTCTTGGAAATGGCTGTCTAGCAATGATCAACAACCAACTTGACAGAGCTTGAATATTTTTTTTAAAGAATAATGTACAATCCAGGTGTGCAAAGCTCTTAGAGACTTGCCCAGAAAGACTCACACCTGTAATCTCTGCCAAAGGTGATTCTAACGTATTGACTCAGGAGTGTGAATACTTATGGAAGTGATATATTTCTGTACTTCATTTTCAATAAATTGGCAAACATTTCAACAAAACACTTTGTCCTTATAGGGTATTGTGTGTAAATGGGTGAGCAAAACAATTAATTGGATACATTTTTTAAATTCAGGCTGGAACACAACAAAATGTGGTATAAGTCAAAGGGTATGAATACTTTCTGAAGGCACTGTAGATCTAGGCCTACTCTATATCTGCACTGTGTCTTTCCCATGAACAACTGATATAATACCTTTTATCCAAGTTGTCCTCTGGGGTTGATCACCTCTCTGCTGTGTGCCTCTCACACAGTCTGAATTAGATTAGGCTGACATTAGGATATCATTTTAGATAGAGAGATACTGTACAGGCGTGGTACTGTAGGGCTCTGCCTGGAGGTGATTATCATGGTGGAAAATATCGGAAACTTCTTTTGAAAGTCGTTTTTTTTCTCTCCTGTTTTTAGGATGACCTCTTTGGTCAAACTGGTTGGAAGCCTGCGGAGTCGAAACGAGGCCCCTGACTACGAAATGGTAAACAGCTTTTTTCACCGACCGAGTCATCACCATTAGTGTGTTTTTTTTTCTACATTTCTAATTTCAGGGAAGGAAAATAAGATGAGGAAGAACATAATGTAGCACTAATTAACAGTTCGATTAGATCATTTAATATAGCCTGTCACCTTAACAGCTAAAAGGGTTTTCTTTTTGCTCCCTGCCTCTTTCCAACCTTTTACTCTGAAAGGCACCATGATGATAAAAAGCTGGCTTTCTTTATGTGGTTGGCTGACATTCTCTCCCTTCCTATGCGATGGTTATGATGATGATGAAGGTGCACCAGGCGGGGCTGACCTGTGACTACTCGGAGCTGCCCCACCACATCAGTAGTGAGGAGGAGGTTGAGAGACTGGTCCTGGCAGTGGAGCTCATCCTGGAGGCCCTGCCGAAGCCCACCCTTGTCACTGTCTCCAGGTACGTCAGCGCCACTCACCCTCCCTGGAAAACAGCCATTTTACTTATTCAAAGAAAATGGGATTTGTAGCTTGCTGAAGGACATTGGACATGTAGCAAACAGTTTATTGTTGACCGCCATCAATTTATTTGCAAGATGGAAAGTTCATGAAGTACTGACTCATTCAGTTAGTGTTTGTTAGCAAAGGCGGATGTCAAAGATGTGAAAACATAGTCTTGACGCGTATAGACACGTTTGTTCTGCTACTAAGAAATTTGATCTAATCTTCAAATAATGCAGATCTTACGTCAATTGACACAAACACCTTAGTCATTGTATTCTCAGCAAAGTTGTTGTTTTTCATGCAAAGCACAGTCCATTTAACAAAGTATAATGACGCATCACCTTTGCCTGGATGACATTGTTTTTGAATGACTGAATTACAAGATTCTGTTCAATCGTGTTATGCAAACTGTCCAAATTGCCCAATGTGTTATTGGACAATTTGACAGCTGATTGATTCAATGTTGTGTTTGGCAGATCCAGTCTGGATGAGTACTGCCCAACTGAACAGGTAAACTCCATCCAGAGTAGGATACTAGCTGTCCTGGAGTCTTTATATGGCTTGTTGGATGTCCATAAGGAGTACGAGACGAAACCAGAGGACAACCTGCCCAAGGCATCATGATACAAATCATCGTCATTTGTGATGCATCCATCAAATGACTGACTTTCACTCAGAAATCATGCACTGGTGTCAGTGTGAGGATTCAGCCTGAAGATACACACATGTACTAGTTTATTTGAAAGGCTTTAAGTTTAAAGTATGAATTAATGGTTGAATATCAAGATAGCATGTCTACCTGCTCCTGTTATTTTTTATTTTAGGTGTATCAAACATATCTATATTCACCTGACCATTGTTACTGATACTGTACAATTTAATGAGGACAGTTTTTATCATTTGTGTTCCATTACTTGTTTGATACTTCCTTGCCCAGTCCAGACAATTTCATATGCAGGCATAATTCACGAAGTGAAATTTTGACTATGGAGCCATTTTACACTAAATGCAGTGATTGCACTGGCAAATTGTTCAACTGTATCTGTAGGAATTTTTCATTTGAATTAATATTAATTTTGTGCACATCTATTTCCCTTTGCTCATTTCGCAAATCTTTTCCCTAGATGCATCCCTTCAATACAATCTGAGGAAGTGCTGAGGACTCTTTTTTTTCTTTGTACTTCAAAGCAGCAAATGAGTATGATTAGATCCTATCCTACCCCACCCACTTCGGTTTGTTTGCTCCCATTGCCAGTTGCTTAGCAACTCTATTCAGTACTTTCACATTTTCATCTCACTGTTTGTACAAATGTATAAATAGATTATTCTCTCAGTCAAGACTATTACATATTATGACAAAACTTTAATGCCTTGGCTGTCAATGCAGAGTACAATTTGTCCCAACTACAGCACTGTCATTTTGAGTGTACAAGAATACCTATTCATGGTTGTACATGAATATATGAAACTTAATTTAATGTTATTCTCATTTAATTCTTACAGATGCTCTCCATAATATTGTTCTAATTTTGAATTGTCTTCTAAGGAAAGATAGGATACCCATCAGAGGAGGCCATATTTGTTGTAATGTAATCTATTACATTTTCCATGGTTATTATAGACTCAATGGGATTGTTTTTTTTCCTGTTTTAATATTGCCTGTGTTACTTTGAACAGAGCTGGTGCATTTAAATAAAATTTAAAATTAAAAAATCACCCATGACAAATTGTCCAATTATAATATTCATAGCTTTGCGTATGATATCTTCATGCATCCTGAGGATTGGAATCAGCCTTTCATATTGCCTGGGGTAATTCACAACAGAAACACACACCGACTCAATTAAGAGGACATTGATGCACCTCAAACATAATCATATGATTTTATTTTGGGGATTGCAGCCCACCATTTAAAAAATAATTTATACCACAGCATGGTGTAGCCTATTCCACACATCAAGAACATTCTGTGTGTGCACAATCTCTGCTATTTGATGATCCAATGGCTGCTTTTACGCAGGCAGCCCTATTGACACAACTTAGTCCTAATACAGTACCATTCAGAAGTTTGGACACACCTACTCATTCAAGGGTTTTTCTTTATTTTTACTATTTTCTACATTGTAGAATAATAATGAAGACAACTATGAAATAACACATGGAATCATGTAGTAACCAAAAAAGTTAAACAAATCAAAATATATTTGAGATTCTTTAAAGTAGCCACACTTTGCCTTGATGACAGCTTTGCACACACTTGGCATTCTCTCAACCAGCTTCACCTGGAATTTTATTTGGGCTGCAATTTCTGAGGCTGGTAACTCTAATGACCTTATCCTCTGCAGCAGACGTAACTCTGGGTCTTCCATTCCTGTGGCGTTCCTCATGAGAGACAGTTTCATCATACCGCAGTTTTTCAACTGCACTTAAAAACTTTCAAAGTTATTGAAATGTTCTGGATTAACTGACCTTGATGTCTTAAAGTAATGATGGACTGTCATTTCTCTTTGCTTATTTGAGCTGTTCTTGCCATAATTTGGACTTGGTCTTTTACCAAATAGGGCCATCTTCTGTATACCACCCCTACCTTGTCACACGCAAATGATTGCCTCAAATGCATTAAGAAGGAAAGAAATTCCACAAATGTACTTTTAACAAGGCACACCTATTAATTTAAATGCATTCCAGGTGACTACCTCATGAAACTGGTTGAGAGAATGCCAAGAGTGTGCAAAGCTGTCATCAAGGCAGAGGGTGGCTACTTTGAAGAATCTCAAATATAAAATATATCTGTATTTGTTTAACACTTTTTTGGTTATATATATTTATGATATTATTTTGTGTGCAGTCATATTCAAGACCATTTCAACAACTTAAGCCATTTGCAATGAACCTACACAGTGAGTGAACCACATTCTTATTCTCCACCATATCAACTCTGATACTTCCTGCCCAGTGGGTCATTGTCCATCACAGACATAACCTTGATGCCTCCCTCCACGGGACTCAGACCAGTGTTCTGTATCCTGTATGCAGACCGCTATCCCATTGTAAAGGATGGTGTTGGACCGAGCATTGAGATGGGCCTGCGTGCTTAGCCTACTGATGCCCCAAACCAAGGCAGTTGGATCTTGACACCTTCCATCTGACTGGCATGTCTTGGCTGCCATGGATGGGATTAGGAAGGCTTCACCATCCAAATTAATTAGGTTGACCAACCTATTGGATACGCTCCAGTGATGCCTGCAAAGAAGTGTACTGTCTGGAGAGTGGAGTCAGTGGAACATGAAAAGTAGTTATGTGCAAGAAAGGGATCTCAAATGGGTTGTGAGACCCAAGATGTGCTAGAAATGTGTAAAGTGTGAATTGTTATAACATCCTTTGCAAACAGAGTAAACAATACTTTTCTGTGTTAGAACAGCTAATTCGAGTTGCATCCCCAACAGAACAGGTCTGTGAGAACCTTCAGAGATGAGTCAGCGACCTCCAAATATTAAAGTTATGTAACCTTTTTTTAATGCACCTGAAGGCTGTTGGGTATTGTGGTTGACTTTAAAGAGCATAATTGTTTTGTGCCTTTAAATAAAATTCTGACTGACACCCACTTCCTTTTTTTCTCATGTATGTTGTGCAGTCTGTCAGCTGTTGTTAAATAATGTAAAGTAAACTGAGGATGTATCACACTACTGCACTAATAGGAGCCTCCCCACTGGGCACATACGTCAATTCAACGTCTATTCCACGTTGGTTCAACATAATTGTATTGTGTGTGCCCAGTGGGTCATTTTTTTTTTTATCTATGAGGGGAAATGTCTTCATAAATTAATAAAAGTTTGAAAAATAATTTACTTAAATAGGCTAATGGATTGATTAAAAAACCTAGGCCTACATGTTCTGTTAATAAGAGCCCTAGGATGGCCAACAAGGCCCATTAAAACATGGCTCTTTATGAAGCTAAATGATCCTTAGTATGACCTTCTTAAACCAATTCCATATAGCTTAGTAGATCCCCCCCGGCTTAGACAGAGCTTAGACTGTAGAGGGTTAAAGCATGGCTCATTATGTCTTTCCAGTGCTTAACTCCACATCATCAATAGACACTATAGCTTTCAGCTCCTGCTCTGAAGGGAATTATGTCAAAAGCCACCTGTTCATTTATCCTGGCTGATACCTAGAACAGAGCTGCCTGGCTCCCTAACAGTTTTCAGTGGTGTGTTATTGTCAATACGAGGAACCAACTAAATAACCAACATCAAAAGCAACAGATCAGCAGAACATGTATCTCTTGCTGTAACATTCCCAGTACAGCTAACTGACTGAAATTACAGGAGCCTACTAGACCAATGCTTTGCAGTTTCAATTTTTAAACCATTCCATCAAGTGAAATGACCCCTATAACATTGGAATAGATTTGGAATTGTTTTAGTTTCCCTGTGCTGGATGATGGATTGGGTAAGAGTATCAAAAGACATCTGGGACATTGGTAACCACGCTATGGTACTAGCAAGCAAGATACAACCTGGGAACAAGTAGAAATCTTGGTTAGATTTCATTTGCAACCTGGACAGGTTTAATCCTCAAAACACATTGCTTTATCGTCCTCAATTCGTTCCACATTAAAATAGGCAAAACATGGCGATAGGGGAGAGTGAGTTGACCCTCATGAAGAATTACTATTTAAATAATACTCTTCACTACAACACAAAACTTGTTTTACTACTTGATTTCTATTGAGATGTGTAGTAAACCAGTAGTGATTTATGTATTAACTGAAGTAGTAATGAGTGATACATTGGGAGGATTCACTGCTGAACACTACAATACTCTGCCTTCAGAAGTTTGACTTTTTCCACATTTTGTTGTGTTACAGCCTGAATTTAAAATAGATTAAATTAAGATTTGTCACTGGACTACACACAATATACCCAATAATGTCAAAGTGGAATTGTGTTTTAATGAAAGGAAGGAAAACGCACAGGGAATTCACCATGAGGTCAATGGGGACTTTTAAACCGTAACAGAGTTTAGTGTCTGTGATAGAAAACTGAGGATGGATCAACAACATTGTAGTTACTCTACAATACTATCCTAATTGATAGACTGTAAGAAGGAAGCCTGTACAGAATAAAAAATGTTCTAAAACATACATCCTGTTTGCAACAAGGCACTAAAGTAAATACTGCCAAGAATTTGGCAAAGCAATTCACTTTTTGTTCTGAATATAAAGTGTTATTGGATTTGCCCCAAATATATTACTTAGTACCACTCTCCAATTTTCAAGCAAAATGGTGGCTGCATCATGTTATGGGCATGCTTGTAATCGTTAAGGAATGGGGAGTTTTTTAGGATAAAAAAGCTAATCACAGGCAAAATCCTAGAGGAAAACCTGGTTCAGTCTGCTTTCCACCAGACACTGGGAGATTAATTCACCTTTTAGCAGGACAATAACCTAAAACACAAGGCAAAATCTACACATGTTTACAGAGTAGACTTGTGAATGTTCCTGAGTGGCCGAGTTACAGTGTTGACTTAAATCTACTTGAAAATCTAAGGCAAGACTTGAACATTTTTGTTTAGCAAATTTTTTTAATAATAAATGTTGCACAATCCAGGTGTGGAAAGCACTTAGAGACCCAGAAAGACTCAAGAGCTGTAATCGCTGCCAAATGTGACTTTAACATGTATTGACTCAGGGGGGTGAATACTTAAAGTGGAGCAAAAAAGTATTTAGTCAGCTATCAATTGTGCAAGTTCTCCCACTTAAAAAGATGAGGCCTGTAATTTTCATCATAGGTACACTTCAACTATGACAGACAAAATGAGAAAATAAATCCAGAAAATCACATTGTAGGATTTTTAATTTATTTATTTGCAAATTATGTTGGAAAATAAGTTTTTGGTCAATAACAAAAGTTTCTCAATACTTTGTTATATACCCTTTGTTGGCAATGACAGAGGTCAAACGTTTTCTGCAAGTCTTCACAAGGTTTTCACACACTGTTGCTGGTATTTTGGCCCATTCCTCCATGCAGATCTCCTCTAGAGCAGTGATGTTTTGGGGCTGTTGCTGGGCAACATGGACTTTCAACTCCCTCCAAATATTTTCTATGGGGTTGAGATCTAGAGACTGGCTAGGCCACTCCAGGACCTTGAAATGCTTCTTACGAAGCCACTCCATTGCCCGGGCGGTGTGTTTGGGATCATTGTCATGCTGAAAGACCCAGCCATGTTACTAGGCTAGGCTTTGTTACTTTGGTCCCAGCTCTCTGCAGGTCATTCACTAGGTTCCCCCGTGTGGTTCTGCGATTTTTGCTCACCATTCTTGTGATCATTTTGACCCAACAGGGTGTCATCTTGCGTGGAGCCCCAGCTCGAGGGAGATTATCAGTGGTCTTGTATGTCTTCCATTTCCTAATAATTGCTCCCACAGTTGATTTCTTCAAACCAAGCTGCTTACCTATTGCAGATTCAGTCTTCCCAGCCTGGTGCAGGTCTACAATTTTGTTTCTGGTGTCCTTTGACAGCTCTTTGGTCTTGGCCATAGTGGAGTTTGGAGTGTGACTGTTTGAGGTTGTGGACAGGTGTCTTTTATACTGATAACAAGTTCAAACAGGTGCCATTAATACAGGTAACGAGTGGAGGACAGAGGAGCCTCTTAAAGTTACAGGTCTGTGAGAGCCAGAAATCTTGCTTGTTTGTAGGTGACCAAATACTTATTTTCCACCATAATTTGCAAATAAATTCATAAAAAATCCTACAATGTGATTTTTTTCTCATTTTGTCTGTCATAGTTGATGTGTACCTATGATGAAAATTACAGGCCTCTCATCTTTTTAAGTGGGAGAACTTGCACAATTGGTGGCTGACTAAATACTTTTTTGCCCCACTGTATTTAAACAAGATGTATTCTTGTTTTTTTATGTTATGTTTTTTTTTCTCCACTTTGACAGAGTATTTTGTGTAGATTGTTGACAAAAGATGACAACTAAATCCATTTTAATCCCACTTTGTAACACAACAAAATGTCAAGGGGTGTGAATATTTTCTGAATGCACTGTACCTATTTCCTATTAACATCTTAAATTCTCCCTCAATGACTACTATGTAACTGAGCATCTGCTACTTAAAACCTACACAATTCCTACACAGTCACTATTGAATTACTATGTAATGCCTACCTATTTCAAATGTATGTCTACTCAATCCCTATTGAATTAATATTGCCATTTGTGTATGTAGTGTTGTGTCACTATTGATCCCGACAGAATTGCTCCAGATCCTTTTACATTTCCCCCTTTCAGCCCCTTGAATTACTGTTGACATCTTTTTCACTAGCAGCGGTGGGAAAAGTACTCAAAAGTCATACTGTAGTAAAAGTAAAGATACCTTAATAGAAAATTACTCAAGTAAAACTCACCCAGTAAAATACTACTTGAGTAAAAGTCTAAAAGTAATTTGGATCTAAATATACTTAAGTATCAAAAGTAAATGGAATTGCTAAAAATGTACTTAAATTCCTTATATTATGCAAACCAGACAGCACAATCTTGTTTTTTATTTTATTTACGGATAGCCAGGGGCACACTACAACACAAATTTACAAACAGAACATGTGTGTTTACATTTACATTTACATTTAAGTTTAGTGTGTCCACCAGATCAGTGGCAGAAGGGATGAAAAGGGGTGTTCTCTTGATAAGTGCATGAATTGGACCATTTTCCTGTCAAAATGTAACTAGTACTTTTGGGTGTCAGGGAAAATGTATGGAGTAAAAAGTACATTATTTTCTTTAGGAATGTAGTGAAGTAAAAGTAGAAGTCAAAATTATAAATAGTAAAGTACAGATACCCAAAAAACTACTTAAGTAGTACTTTAAAGTATTTTTACTTAAGTACTTTACACCACTGGTTACTAGACTAGTGCACATGCTATTTCCTCAAGTTATTAGCTGTAGTTTTGCGTTGCAGCCACATTTCTCCACCCCTTAACCTTTTAGAAAATAAAATCAAGCAAAAGAGACAACCAATTATAAGCCATTATTCATCATCTGCTAATGAAGGTCACATAAAACACAGAAAAGCATTTGATAAACAATGTTAATCTTACAAACAATGGCCTCCAGTCTTCTTACAGTATGTCGAGGGTCTCTTTGGCAACAGGTCAAGAGGTAAGTAGAACTAAATGAACATACTGTACATTTGCATACAAACACACATACGAATTAGCTAGCATGACGAAACACAGGCTACATTGCTACAGTCTATTTCAATGGGGCTAACAAACAAGGCCATTTTGGCTAGCAATCTTTTTCATCTGGTAAAAAGTTATATAAATTACATTAAAGTATTTATAAAACATAAAAGGAAAATTAAACTTACAGGCCGGCATAAGGGCTACGAAAGACAGGATGATGAAGGATGGAAGTTGATTACAGGATGGTCAAAAACAGTAGAGAGCTAACAACAACCAGACTACTTCCTGTTTTGTCTCCTGCGGCAGCGAAAAACTTGCGTAGAAAAATCTCTACCTGATTACTACTAGAAACACTACTACTGTTTTCCTACTGAACACTACTTGTGTATCTTGAGTAGTGCATAAACTACACAATCCCTACAAGTCTTTACATTGTCACTACTGTAACTCATGCAAGCAGTCAAATTTAATTCAAAAAAACAGATACTAAACACACCTCATGGAACAGCAGGAACTGTGAAACACAAACATTGGCACAGACACATGCATACAAACACATGATAACATACACACTATACACACACATATTTTGTGTTGTAGATATGTGGTAGTAGAGTAGGGTCCTGAGGGTACACACTTATGTTGTGAAATCTGCTGTGAATGTATTATATATTTTTTTTTGAAATGTGTAACTGCCTTCATTTTGCCCCACAAAGAGTAGCTGTTTTCTTGGCAGCAGCTAAAGGGGATCCATAATCAATTCAAATACTGCACAAATAGGTTTTGTGTAGTAATTCAGTAGTACTTTTTCATGAGGGGGGGGGGGGGGGGGGTAAATTGAGCCACCCTTGGTTTCTAGGAAACCATACACAAAATGAATAATTTGACCAAATATTTAGGAAGAGATCATAATTTTATGAAGTCTGAAGAAAGAAACCACATGGAAAAAGTGGTAATCAAGTCTAAAAAAAAATGATTTTCACCAAGTCAACTGAATGTATTGTGTTAGAGGTTTCATGATACTTGTATCTAAACCAAACATTTTCATTCTATACATCAGTTGGGATCTCTATAAGCTTCAATATGAGGTCCATCCTTGTAACTGTGTGGGCTGATATAGCGCTAGGAATATGGGACCAAATACTAAACCTTTGACTACTTTAATACTCATAAGTGAATTTGTCCCAATACTTTTGGTCCCCTAAAATGGGGAGACTATGTACAAAACGTGCAGTAGTTTCTAAACAGTTCACCCAATGTGGATGTAAATACCCTCAAATTAAAGCTAACAGTCTGCACATTAACCTCAAAGTAAATGTATCATTTAAAATCCAAAGTGCTGGAGTACAGATCCAAAACAACAAAAAAGGTGACACTGTCCCAATACACTGTACCAATACTCACTGTATCTGGAAAGGCATTATCCTAAATAACATGCAAAGACTACTCCTTTAAAAGCACTGTGATGCATTGTACTTGCACATTTCAAGGAAACAATATTTCATAGCAATATCGCTTTCTGTCTTTCTAAATATTCTCAGGGTGTTAGAGAGCAAACAGCATCTAACAATTCCCAAACCTCTCAATGTACTGATAGCCATACCATTTGTTGACAATTTGTTTGATCGTGAGATAAATCTATATACATGTACAGGAAACTGCCAAAATAATGGAAACACTTGAATAAATGAGGGTCCTGGCGACTCTGTTATCACGTGGGGTGCATTTTCCTGGCATGGTTTAGGTCCACTCAACCCAAGGTAAACGCCAATAAATAGTGATTACCTTCAACCTGTGGTGAATCATTTCTATCCTGATAGGAGTGGATGACAATGCCCCCATCCACAGGGTACAAGTGGTTACTGAATGATTTGATGAGTATGAAAACGATGTAAACCATATGCCATGGCCGTCTCAATCAAGATCTGAACCCAATTGAACACTTATGGGAGATTCTGGAGCGCCGCCTGAGACCGTTTTCCAAAACCATCAACAAAACACCAAATTATGGAATTTCTCATGGAAGAATGGTGTCACATACATCCAATAGAGTTCCAGACACTTGTAGAATCGATGCCAAGGCGCATTGAAACTGGTGGCTCGTGGTGGCGTTTCCATTATTTTGGCAGTTACCTTAGGCAGGTTAAACAATTTTGCCATTCTTATTTGGATCATGAGGCAAGACAAAAATATGTCCTTATTTACAAATAATATAATTATGTTTCTTTTAAACTGTTCACCTTTTCCCTAAACAGTTCACATGCAGTATCTCCATAAGATTCACTATCTGCTGGGCATTTCACATAGAGAAACACACAGAGAGGCGAGACCATACCAACAGCAGAAGATCTCCTTGAAGGTTTTCCTCATCTCCTGGCTCCTGAAGGCGTAGATCAGCGGGTCAATGACAGAGTTACACATGATGAGGATGAGGTACATGTTAAAGTGGGTCATGAAGCACACGCAGTAGGGGTTCCTAGGGCAGGAGATCATGAGGATGAGGTGGAGGAAGAAAGGAGCCCAGCACACTATGAACACCCCCAAGAGAATGGTGAGGGTGATGGCCCCCTTCATGTTGGCTGCCTGCCAGATGG
Source organism: Oncorhynchus nerka (assembly GCF_034236695.1). Lineage (NCBI taxonomy): Eukaryota > Metazoa > Chordata > Actinopteri > Salmoniformes > Salmonidae > Oncorhynchus > Oncorhynchus nerka. The sequence continues at coordinate 22,139,727 of NC_088424.1, read as the reverse complement.
GGCCGTTTCCCGGCAGAACGGCGATCCTCTTCATGTGCAGACGCGCCAGCATGAACATGTGGACGTACAGCGAGGCCATGAGCACCAGCATGCTAAAGAACATGATGATGAGGCAGATGAGGACGGTAGTGCTCTCAGAGTAGACGATGAAGAGGACGCCCGACACGGTGCAGAAGGTCCAGATGCTGGTGATGATGGCGGCGGCCCGGCGCGTGGTCATGATGTTGTGGTAGCGCAGCGCGTAGAAGATGGTCACGTAACGGTCCACGGCGATGGCCAGCAGGCTCCAGATAGACGCCAGCAGGGAACTACAGATCATGGAGTCAAACACGTTGTCCATGCTCTTGATCACGCCGCCACCAATCCCCAGATTTCCGTCAGTGATCATTGCCATAACAATGGTCTCGGTGGCATTGGAGACGCTGACCAGCATGTCGGCCATGGCCAGGGAACAGATGAAGAAGTACATGGGAGAGTGCAGATTCTTGTTCTTAATGATGGCGGCGATGACCAGGATGTTCTCCAGCAGGCTGACGATGCCCAGCGTGAGGAAGACCTCGGTGGAGATTAGCAGCTGCTCGTAACACCCAGACGAACCATGGTGTCTCTCCGCTCCGGCTTGGTGCTGTTGATGGCTTAGAGGCGGAGCTCCAGAGCTGTGGTTCCATAGGTGAAATGATCCATGGTGATGCTGGTGTGTGGCATTCATTGTTTTTGTAGGAACTCTTCAGTCAGTACTCTTCAGTTTACTTCTTTCTTCATTATTCCCTTAATCCGTCTAGAGGGTTTCTGTGCCTAATGAGGAGCTGCTTACTTCAAGCTCCAGCTTTGAATGCCATGCAGACACTGGGCAGTGAAGTAAAGTCTGAAACACTGGGAGGAAGTTCGATACGTGACCACAGGCGCCCGTCTGACTACTTCTGGCACTGACTCTACAGGCAGGAAAGCCTTATCATCCTTTGGTCTCACACTGCCATCTATTTACCACAGCTTCAGCCAGAGAGGTCTCTGAGAAAGAGAGCGCGGAGAGAGCAGGGAAAGAGAGAGAGTGAGAGAGAGAGAGGTGGACACGAGAGGGGAGAGAAGAAGAGAAACAGACAGAGACAGGGAGAGAGGCAGAAATTGTGAAAAATAGATGGAGAGGTTGACTGAGGGTGTGTGTCTGTGAGTGAGTCCCGAGAATTTGAGTCACTAACTGAAAGAAAAGGTATTAAAGCACAGATAGCCAGCCAGGGCTTCACTTAACAGAATCATTCTCACTTTTCGTATAGACACCCCTCAGCACTCTCATCCCTGACTCCTCCCCGTCTCTCAGCCAATGGGGGAGTGCTTACAAGGGTGGGAATCACATCTGGAGTGTGTTCTTGGTCTGAGAGAGGTATGAATAGCCCTGCTGCACCTCACTTCAGCACATACAGATTGATTAAATTGGCACATGCTACAAGGACAATCTAATTGATGGTTTTATTAATGTCAGAAATGTGAGTCTTGATCGAGGTCTTTTGAAAAGCATTCACAGGGATGATTTACGTAAGTGTATCAATAACATTTAGGAACTGTATCCTATCTACCACTATGTTTCAAGCAATCAGATCTACTGGACATGCTCTGTAGCCTTGTCATTCATCCCCAGCTGCTGAATACATTGCAACCTCCCCATTTTGTCCTAAAATTAATCACACCTGCGTCGTCCAACGAAGAGAGTTCCTTTTGCATCCCTTTGATATTTTAAGTAGAAATTGTGCTCCAATTTAACATTTTAAAACTCTATATTAAATGACGTGCCCTTTAATATAGACCACATGGAGAGAAGGCTTGCTGAAGTGTCAAGTGTCACTCCTATGAAGATTCCAATCCACTTAATCAGAACATTTCACCATCATTGCCAAGCACTAGTTATTTTGTTGCTTTGACAAAGCCATTTCTGAAGAGTATTACTTATTTAATGTGATTAGTGATTCATTTACGTACTGTATGTCCCTCATTTCAATGTGAACACTGTTACTTGAACTGAACTCTCACTTTAATCTGGTGAAGCGATTCATTTTTAAATATTTCAATAGAAACAATGACCATTTAATCATAGTGTAAAAGTAGATGTGCTGGTTCTACTGTTTTTGGCCATTTTCTGGTGTTTTGTCATGGAAAACTGAGCTGGTCGAGCACAACACATCAATCCTGTTACCCATAGATAGACGGGCTAGAAATGTTTTAGCAATTCCATTTGTTTGTTTTTGCATTCAATTGCCACTCCCTGTTGCACACAAGCTTCTATTCCCCCTGTCATGAGAGGATTTATGATTAAATCGTCAACCCTGTTACTTCATTTGGCACTTACTAGAGTCATGTTTTTATTTAACCTTGAGATGGGAAGACGTGTTTTTATTTAACCTTGAGATGGGAAGACGTGTTTTTATTTAACCATGAGATGGGAAGACGTGTTTTTATTTAACCTTGAGATGGGAAGACGTGTTTTTTTATGTTCATAATGAACATGTGCTCTTTATGACAGAATGTTTAAATGAGGTATTTCATCCTCTAGTGGATAGTCTTTTCTTTTTACACTTCTCAAATAGCACCGAATTGGTGGAACTGTCGAAGCCTCCCAGGGCTTTAGGCTAGCTTCCTAGCCTATTGATCACACCTCTAGGTGTTTGAAAAACACACACACAAATACATACACCAGCTTAGGACAGGACATAATCGACATCACCCCATCCCCTGGGCTGAAAAGAAGCAGAAGTTAAATAAAAAAATATTAGATAAGTAATTAGAAGGTAGTATGCAAAGTAATAAACTGATATGTACACAATAGGATATACAGTATAGATTATGAATGTGCTATGTCAAGTATGACTGTATTTACAAATAAAGTGGATAGTCATGGTCGCGCAGTTAAATAGTATATGATAGAAGAGCAGCATCGGAAATATTGTGTGTTGAATAAGCCATCAATTGACCTAAAACCCAGTGTAAGTCAGGACTACTTAGCCTCATTCAGGGAGCTCAGAAGGCTAAACGGAAGGTCTCTCAAAAGGTATGTCACGCGCTAACACGTATCAAAAAGGCTCAATTGGCTCATGTCCACACTTTCATCAGTAGGCATCTATACAGATCAAATGGATGTGCAAATGATTTTATCCCCAAGTGGTCATGTCATCAAGGATATTAGAATATACAAGGCAGACTGATCAGATAAATATTAGATGAATATTGAGTCATTGTTACAGGCTATTCTCAATGCCATCAAAGCATGGTCTGGAATGTTTTTTGAAAAGCTGAAGCTGTGACGATTGTCGTTGGTGGAATTAGACCAAAATGCAGCGTGCGGTAGGTTAATCATATTCTTTAATGAAAACCAGAAAAACAAGAGAGAACCAACGAAACGTACAGCCTTGTAGGGCTCAACAGCAACAACAGAAGGACAAGATCCCACAACATAGGCGGGAAAAAAAGGCTACCTAAGTATGATTCCCAATCAGAGACAACGATAGACAGCTGCCTCTGATTGGGAACCACACTCGGCCAAACACAAAGAAATACAACACATAGAATGCCCACCCAAATCACACCCTGACCAAACCAAATAGACATAAACAGGCTCTAAGGTCAGGGCGTGACAGAACCGAACCACAAAATAATCACTTTGGCTAATAATGTGCGTTCTATCCATCCTTTTGTCTCGGAGAATGAATCTGCCACTGTCTCACACTGGCATTGGCTTGACTGATTAGCCAATGGTCAGTACAGACAGAGAGGGCCAAATCAGATAAGTCCTTTGTCAGTCAGCACCCTGTGGAACAGTCACACTATTGGAGGATAGATCCACTCCAAGTGACAGTGAGCAAATCAATGAATTAGCTTGTCAGCTACTGTCTGTAAATGAGCCAATGAAGCTTAAGTTGTTCCAAAAGCTTGTGTCATCACAATAACTATTTGTACTTATTAGGTGAAATCTTTTCTAGTTTTTCTAAATATATTTTTTGACTGAGATTCCTTTAAATATAATTTGCTGATCTTCTTACAAATCAAAAATACTGTCGTCAAAAGCATACTTATCTTTATTCGATTTCTACACAACTCTGGAGTACACTACCATACTTTTCATAGTTGTCCCCATGTGTACTATTGAACTTATGGATCCACCGTTATGGCTGTGTTTACACAGGCAGCCCAATTCTTCACATTGCAATCTTCCATCCTCACTCCTCAACAACAAAAGGAGGTGGGAGGGTTTGGTGCTGATCTGATATAGTATGTCATACTTGAATTTATCCAGGAATCTCAAGGTTAGCTTATTAACACATCACATTCTTTCAAACCGTCATTCAGTGTTTTGCTGACAGCTTTGTAACAACTTTCGATCACACTCGCGGTACTCTGACATCACCTCAAAGGATCCAGACAGCATGGTAATAGAAAAAAATAGTCACATTTAATGTGGCCTTAACATTTCTTGGCACAAAATTATAAATATTAACCACAAATCAGATGTACTGTGTCTTGGTCCTAAAATACTTCAAGAATCAATGTGAGTTTGTGAGAACATGTTGCAAACAGTCAATTGTTGTAGGGGTCAGGTTGGTTTTCAGTATTCCCTAACTGTAACAGGATGTACTAGACGTCGTCCACCTTAAGTGGGTTTTAAATAGAGAGGATGGCTTCAGGTACACCCACAATCACTTGGTTACAAATTGTACATATTTTGTCAAATGTATGTCTTTTTCAGGGATAGCTTGGGTTAAAGCAAAACAACATTTCTGACTCAGGCCATTAGCACGAAAATTCTGGAAAGTTGCCATGGCTGCATTGCAGTTTGGGCAGTTGACATCTTTGCAAGAATCTGTTAAACAATCAACAGGTTGATCATTTCAGAGGTTTCCTATAATCCATCAGCAACAACCATTCATTCATGTACAGTACATAGAAATATCCCTCTTTACAATCCTTGTTTTTTCTCTGTTATTTCTCATTCATGCTTTGTCTCTGCTTTGTTTTGATTTAGGTGGAGTTGGTTTCTGTGTCCTGGGACCAGCTGGTGAAAGAAATGGGCTGTCCTTTCTCTTGTGTGCTCATGAACAAGGCAAAATTAGAAGTTGTACATGGCTGCAGCAGCTATGGTAATATATGGATATGACTAAATAAATGGTGGTGAAAGAATAGCTTTTTCAAAGGGTTTTATTGGTCTAACCTTTATTACCTGGAGGCCACTTGGTTATCACTCTTTTTTCAAGAGAGACCTGATGAGACTTATCATTTGATGGGGAAATAAACCACCAAATCTTCAAGTGATTTTTGTTTGTGTGTCTTGTATGCAGATAACACCTGTTACGAACCCCTTTGGCCCTGCAGTCTAGGGGGGGGATGGAAACGAGACCCGTAACATATCTGAGGGGGGCTGAGCTGGACCCAAGGAAAGAACTAATAAATATCCCCCCAAAAAAACCTAAGCTAGTCTAGCCTGCTTCGTGAACAGCTAGCTGACTAACCGATAAAATACAGTGGGTGGGCCTCACAGTTCTAACTAGGGTACTTAGACAAAGTTTTCCTACGGGTAACGTATGGCCATGGGCAACTTGGCTTTGTGTCCCCTTTTCCCACCAACAAACAAACAGTCATACACCACAACAATACATACTCACATAATAACGGACAAATGTGACATGTAGGGGCAAAAACAAAAGAGAGATAGCTCCAGAGCCAACTGATTGGGTTTCTTTTAAACCAAGGGAAAGGGGATGTGATTGGGTAAGGGAAAAGGAGTAGGTGCGTCTTCAGATTGGCAACTGATTGGCGACTGATTGGCAACTGATGACTGCCACCTGTGACTAGGGCAGAAGGAGAGAAATCAAATACACACAGGATACTTGTATCCGTAACAACGCCCTTCTCAGATTAGAATCTAGAAAATGTACTAACATTCCAAGTGTTAGATTGATTGATTAATTTAATTTCAGTGTCATACACCAATTGGTGCCAAGCCCACATGTGCTTATAAGACACTATTTCTTGAAGTACGATGTGCACAAAACACAAAACGACATTTTTTTATTTATTTATTTATTTCACCTTTATTTAACCAGGTAAGCAAGTTGAGAACAAGTTCTCATTTACAATTGCGACCTGGCCAAGATAAAGCAAAGCAGTTCGACACATACAACGACACAGAGTTACACATGGAGTAAAACAAACATACAGTCAATAATACAGTAAAAAAAAAAAAAAAAAAAGTCTATATACAATGTGAGCAAATTAGGTGAGAAGGGAGGTAAAGGCAAAAAAGGCCATGGTGGCAAAGTAAATACAATATAGCAAGTAAAACACTGGAATGGTAGTTTTGCAATGGAAGAATGTGCAAAGTAGAAATAAAAATAATGGGGTGCAAAGGAGCAAAATAAATAAATTAATTAAATACAGTTGGGAAAGAGGTAGTTGTTTGGGCTAAATTATAGGTGGGCTATGTACAGGTGCAGTAATCTGTAAGATGCTCTGACAGTTGGTGCTTAAAGCTAGTGAGGGAGATAAGTGTTTCCAATTTAAGAGATTTTTGTAGTTCGTTCCAGTCATTGGCAGCAGAGAACTGGAAGGAGAGGCGGCCAAAGAAATAATTGGTTTTGGGGGTGACTAGAGAGATATACCTGCTGGAGCGTGTGCTACAGGTGGGAGATGCTATGGTGACCAGCGAGCTGAGATAAGGGGGGACTTTACCTAGCAGGGTCTTGTAGATGACATGGAGCCAGTGGGTTTGGCGACGAGTATGAAGCGAGGGCCAGCCAACGAGAGCGTACAGGTCGCAATGGTGGGTAGTATATGGGGCTTTGGTGACAAAACGGATTGCACTGTGATAGACTGCATCCAATTTGTTGAGTAGGGTATTGGAGGCTATTTTGTAAATGACATCGCCAAAGTCGAGGATTGGTAGGATGGTCAATTTTACAAGGGTATGTTTGGCAGCATGAGTGAAGGATGCTTTGTTGCGAAATAGGAAGCCAATTCTAGATTTAACTTTGGATTGGAGATGTCTGATATGGGTCTGGAAGGAGAGTTTACAGTCTAACCAGACACCTAAGTATTTGTAGTTGTCCACGTATTCTAAGTCAGAGCCGTCCAGAGTAGTGATGTTGGACAGGCGGGTAGGTGCAGGTAGCGATCGGTTGAAGAGCATGCATTTAGTTTTACTTGTATTTAAGAGCAATTGGAGGCCACGGAAGGAGAGTTGTATGGCATTGAAGCTTGCCTGGAGGGTTGTTAACACAGTGTCCAAAGAAGGACCGGAAGTATACAGAATGGTGTCGTCTGCGTAGAGGTGGATCAATTTTGCAATTAACACGCATACATAATATGGAAGCCTACATAATGATCATGGCAAGTACAGCTACCATTTTGTAACATTATACAAACAATACATTTCTACTTCTCCCCAGGCTTTGAACATAAATTGAGCAATATCAAATACGCTCTGTGTAAAGGGGATTTTCAGGTGAACAAAATAGAAGATCAGTTGCGGATATAGTCAATCAAAAATCAAACTGGTTTAATATAAATTTGCAAACAGGGAACACAGTATCTGCACAGGAGCAGAGAATAATGTCTTACTTGACCTTATATCCTAATTCCACAGCACCAGAAAGTCAAAACAAATTTGTCAGCTGCTAAAGAATCACAGTGTTTCACAGAATACAACAACAATCACTGCCCTTAGTCCTTGGACCTCCAGACCTCCTTGCGGCCCTATCAACAGATACGAGTTTAACAAACAGCATTGAATCTAGTGTCCATCAACCCGCACAACCAGAACACTGGAAATCACAGAAAGAGAAAACATATTGTGTTAATCACTCTAAAATGAATAAGAACTTTAATCATCTTAAATATTCTCCATTACAGTCCCCCGTTTTGGTCGTTCGACATATCCATCAAAAGTGATATGTCAATGGCCAATCAGTATCTCAATGCATTTTTAAGTTTAAGATTATTACAAATTTCACAGTGTGTAGACCCCCACAATCAACCTGCAGTTCCAAAAATAATTATTCAGATATGCTACAGTTCAGAACTCACAGACGTACAGTAGAAGCCATTGATGATGTCCAGGATATTGTATTTCCCAACCAGACAAGCTTTAGTCTGAGCTGTCACCACCATCACCTGCTGTACATTCAGCCTCATCAGATTGTCCCAAGCACCAACAGCATGAGAGAAGTTTAGTTGCTCCACATCTATCAAAGATCCACCACCATATTGTACATTAAGTATGGGGTTATTTTCTGCTTATGCATCCTTTTCACCCTTTTGCATCCCGTGTAGCTCAGTTGGTAGAGCATGGCACTTGTAATGCCAGGGTTGTGGGTTCGATCCCCATGGGGGACCAGTATAAGAAAAAGTATGAAAATGGATGCACTCACTACTGTATGTTGTTCTGAATAAGAGTGTCTGCTAAATGACTAAAATGTAATTATTTAGATGCCAAACTCACCATCAGTATGTATGGCCAAAAGCTCTATGTTCATGTCATCTGATCAGGACTGGCTCCAGGCAAAAGTGACATAGGCAGCCCCCAATACATATTCACAAATTGAGGGTGGGAACGATGTGGGGATTTCCACGTGGAGTAGAGAAATGACAACAAGTAGAGCACTGTCAGTGTAGCTACCTAGCATGCTAACCTTATTTAGCTAGCTAACCTTATCTATCTTATCTGTTGTTGTACACTGTATTCAAAAGATTAGACAGATATCTAGGCTATGGCTTGTTCTGAAGCTGGATTTGTCATAAGTATTGAGGGAAAACTTTGCCACAGATGGATAGGGGAAACCAGCATCTTTGACTTTGCCATCTATTGTTATCGTCAAAGTTTTGTCATGTTCCATAAATTGCAGGCACAAATCCGCAAAAGAAATAGAAAGAATAAGATGAAGCTCCTATAATATGGATAGCCTAACTATTGAACGGTTTTGGACTAGAGACAAGTTTTTCTACCTTGTAATGGACATAATGCAACCTTTAGTAGGCTGCTGGCAGGCTATTTTGGCTGAGCTACAGCAATGCCAAGTCAGCCCATACCAGTGTTGGGGAAGCTACTCTGAAAATATAGTTTACCAAGCTACCAATTTCTTCACACTGGAAGAAGATATTCTACACCAAAGCTAAAGTTAGAAAAGTAGTTCAGTATTTCACTAGATTCACTAGTTCACTACATCCAAACTACTAGATAATTACAATATCTAAATCTCAAGTGTCTTAGACTACAACTTGCGAGAACAGATCATTCCAGAATCAGATGTTACCAGAATGTGTAACTTTGGCTATTAAACACAAAAAGTGAGAATTAGGCACACAAAAAGTGTTTAAAGTGAGAATTAGGCAGGTATGATGAAGAAAAAGAATGTCAATTATTGCCTACTTCACCATATTTTATTTTATTTGTGAGAAGTAAGAAAATGTGTGAGTAGTTCCAGTTCACTAGCTATGCCGTAGCCTCGTTACGGGAAGCCTGAGGAAGTTCCATGGCAGAAATCAGCTAAAGAGGGGTCAGAACCTGGTGTAAATCAGTGGCACCTCACAAAACGTTAAACCAATCAAATGCGTTGCTTGGATGGAGTTCTAAAGGTGCTCACCAGATTGATGCTGCAGGAGCAACAGGGAGGACTAAACATGTCAACAAAACAAGCACTGGTAACAAAACATTTTAGAACGTTTGCAGCACGCTGGTTTTCACAGCAATTCCCTGTTATTTCGAGATGAGCAGCTAAAGCTGCAGCAAGAGGTGAGAAATGGTACACAATGCTGGCACTTCTCAATTAAAAAAATGTTGACGTTTCCGAAGTGATACTGTATTTGGCTGTAAAGGCTAGCATGAGGGACAAATAGCTAACCACAATGTTTGTTTTGAGAAGTTAGCTAATGTGAGGTTCTGTGTTATACACTATAGCCCGTTACCATATCATATGTGATGGAATACTATTTGCTGTTGGCTTTTTCAAGACTAGTCATTCAACTGAGACTGCTCTTCTCTGTATCACGGAGGCGCTCCGCACTGCTAAAGCTAACTCTCTCTCCTCTGCTCTCATCCTTCTAGACCTATCGGCTGCCTTCGATACTGTGAACCATCAGATCCTCCTCTCCACCCTCTCCGAGTTGGGCATCTCCGGCGCGGCCCACGCTTGGATTGCGTCCTACCTGACAGGTCGCTCCTACCAGGTGGCGTGGCGAGAATCTGTCTCCTCACCACGCGCTCTCACCACTGGCGTCCCCCAGGGCTCTGTTCTAGGCCCTCTCCTATTCTCGCTATACACCAAGTCACTTGGCTCTGTCATAACCTCACATGGTCTCTCCTATCATTGCTATGCAGACGACACACAATTAATCTTCTCCTTTCCCCCTTCTGATGACCAGGTGGCGAATCGCATCTCTGCATGTCTGGCAGACATATCAGTGTGGATGACGGATCACCACCTCAAGCTGAACCTCGGCAAGACGGAGCTGCTCTTCCTCCCGGGGAAGGACTGCCCATTCCATGATCTCGCCATCATGGTTGACAACTCCATTGTGTCCTCCTCCCAGAGCGCTAAGAACCTTGGCGTGATCCTGGACAACACCCTGTCGTTCTCAACTAACATCAAGGCGGTGGCCCGTTCTTGTAGGTTCATGCTCTACAACATCCGCAGAGTACGACCCTGCCTCACACAGGAAGCAGCGCAGGTCCTAATCCAGGCACTTGTCATCTCCCGTCTGGATTACTGCAACTCGCTGTTGGCTGGGCTCCCTGCCTGTGCCATTAAACCCCTACAACTCATCCAGAACGCCGCAGCCCGTCTGGTGTTCAACCTTCCCAAGTTCTCTCACGTCACCCCGCTCCTCCGCTCTCTCCACTGGCTTCCAGTTGAAGCTCGCATCCGCTACAAGACCATGGTGCTTGCCTACGGAGCTGTGAGGGGAACGGCACCTCAGTACCTCCAGGCTCTGATCAGGCCCTACACCCAAACAAGGGCACTGCGTTCATCCACCTCTGGCCTGCTTGCCTCCCTACCACTGAGGAAGTACAGTTCCCGCGCAGCCCAGTCAAAACTGTTCGCTGCTCTGGCCCCCCAATGGTGGAACAAACTCCCTCACGACGCCAGGACAGCGGAGTCAATCACCACCTTCCGGAGACACCTGAAACCCCACCTCTTTCAGGAATACCTAGGATAGGATAAAGTAATCCTTCTCAACCCCCCTTAAAAGATTTAGATGCACTATTGTAAAGTGGCTGTTCCACTGGATGTCTTAAGGTGAACGCACCAATTTGTAAGTCGCTCTGGATAAGAGCGTCTGCTAAATGACTTAAATGTAAATGTAAATGTAAATGCTTGTGTGGGTGTATGTGTTGTGCAACATAGTTGACTTGAGACATTGTTAACAGTTTCAGGGCCATGTGCCTTTCTCATGATGGAAAAATACAGAATAACATGAAGACAGGAACTGTGCAATGAGTTGGGGGGCACATTCAGAACGTAGTGCTGCAAGAACAAACGGTCTTTTGTTAGATAACAGGAGCCAGGTGCCTGATAACTGTATATTCTACACAACTACAACGACTGACCGCTGAAGCGCCCAGGGTGCTGGGCCCAGCTTGGGCGCCAACAATCAACGATAGGCTGGGTGAGTTTAAACCACGCCCAGTCTCTACTCTGACAGGCCGGCTCGGAAGCAGGAACTACCTCTGTCAGAGTATATTATAATAATTTTGTCAGGAACAAATCAGTTCTCTGTTTGCTCTGCGAGGTGGGACAGAGAGCCTTTATATACGAAAATTGCATTTACCACTTATTGCTTAGCTAATAAAAAATACATAGTATACAATCGGTGACTCAATGTCATATTTATCCTGATACCAGATTCGAATTGATGCAACCCTAACACTAATCTTGTAATATACCTAGGTATAACTAACTAACTAGCTACCAGCTAGTTCAATTTCTCTCATGATTATGAAGCCAACATTAAAAAAAAAAAAAAGCATATTATTGACCTTAAAGTTTAGCTGTGTTAGCCCAGTCGCTAGCTTATCCAGGGTCAGTGATGCGAGCAACCATGTACTGTCTATAGGAACTGCAATAATTTTGCTAGCAAAAATGATAAATTGAATGAAATTAAATCAAATGAACCTCGTAAAATGTTACCTGTAAAGCTTATCTCCTGTAGCCTAATTGCCATTTCCTTACTTTCATACTGTACCTAAATTAAAAGGCATGTACAAAATCTGGTATAATTGAGAACATATAGCTCAACATGTAAACAATGTGTGAGTTTAGCTATTCTCTGCTTCAGATGAAGATGCCGATAATAACAGTAATGTCATCATACTGGAGACCTATGGCTGCATTCGCGATGCATGCAATAAGCTGCTAAATGTAGTCACATAGTTGATATACTGACAATCAAATAAAACTGGAGATCTTACCACTAGACAAAAAGGAAATATTAATTTGAGAATACAACACAGAAACACAGACACATTAGAGACAGAACCCCTCTTTATTGCAGGATTGTGATGATTAATCAACAGTGACACTAGATCATTTTGAATAACAGTTTAACAGTTAAAACAAATTTAAACACTTCAATTCAAAGATTCAACACTTCATCACTTCAAAATGTAGAAATAAGATAACTCATAATATGAGTAGGATTAGATAGCTTAGTGTAAACAACAATAGACAATTGAGTAGTCACAAGTAGGCTATTATTACTAAAGCATGGCCAACAATGCTCTACTGAACCCTGATCTACTGGGTGAGGAGACTTCCATTCCAGCCCAGCAATAGCACACTTAATTATCAACACAATAGATTTGATCAGTTGAATCAGGTGTGCTACAGCTGAGCTGAAACAAAACCCTGCACACCTAACAGGGTTGACCTGCTCCAATTTTAATTGGTTTATACATTGTGTTTGATGTTTAACAGTATTTTAGTATACTACATTTGCTAAGATAGGTAGGCCTACACATGCAGTATAACCAATTTTTGTATTTATTTAACTAGGCAAGTCAGTTAAGAACACATTCTTATTTACAATGACAGCCTAGGAACAGTGGGTTAACTGCCTTGTTCAGAGGCAGAACAACAGATTTTTACCTTGTCAGCTCAGGGATTCGATGTAGCAACCTTTCGGTTACTGGCCCAATGCTCTAACCACTAGGCTACCTGCTGGCATATAGCACATACCTCTAGTCTCTTAGATATGCATTGGGACCTCTCTCTTCATCTGCAAACAGGCTTTCTCATCTTTCCACATCTGAGAACAGAAAACAGGCTTAATTTGACAAAAGTTAGACAGCACTGAATATTATGTTCCTATTTTCTCTCAGTCTTCAAAGTTTCCCTCTCTAGGGACTGGAACTGGAGAAGCTTTTCAAAACGTCCTCCCACAAAATGACCTGCCCTATCCAGTAGCCTACATTCTCTCTTTACCGACAGCTGAAGCTGCGATTTCACCATGTTCCATGGCTGCTATCCACTAATGCATTTGGAGACTGTGTTTTTAATTTAGAATGATTACATCAATATAGCTAGCTAATAGGAAGATAGCTAGCTGGTGGCATAGCTGATGACATTTAATTAACTTACCTAAACACGGTGTAAAGTTAGCTGGCTAGCGATCTAGCAGCTCACTTGAGTTAACCTGTAAAGTGGCCTACTGTAGCCAGCTAGATTGTTTTTAAAAATGTAAAACATGTATTTACTTACTTGAATAGGTTCCCCCACTGCCTCCATTTTTGGGGTCCTTACACAAACGAAATAATGGGCAATCTTCAAGATATTTCGGTGATAGCAAAGCGCAGCCAGCAGCCTTTGTGGACAGGACGAATGGAGTCAGAGCGGGTTGGTGTCATTTTTTTCGTCGAAATAAGGATGCATAAGCAGAAAAGAACCCCATAAAATATGGTGTTGGATCTTTAGTGTTATGGGGCTATTTTTCTTCCACTGGTCCTGGGGCCTTTGTTAAGGTCAACGGCATCATGAACGTTACCCAGTACCAGGACATTTTAACCAAAAACCTGGTTGCCTCTGCCAGGAGGTTGAAACTTGACTGCAAATGGATCTTCCAGCAAGACAATAACCCCAAGCTCACATCAAATTCTCCAGACATCAACCCCATTCAAAACCTGTGGTTTTGGGCAGTCCATAAGCACAGACGTAGGATATTGAGGATCTCAAAATATTCTGTATGGAGGAATGGTCTAAGATCCCTCCCAATGTGTTCTCCAGTCTCATAAAACATTTTAGAAAACGTCTCAGTGTCGGTATCCTCGCAATGTGGAGGGTGCTGGAGTATTGATAACAGGCGATCCAAAAAGCTTTTTAAACAGTATGTCAGCTCTGTTGATACACACTGTATTAACACAGCTGCCTTCTCAGCTTTATCTTTCTTATTTTTTGACCAAAGCCATTCGCTCACCTGACTGTTCACATCCCATCCTCGTCACCAAGCTTAAAAGATCATTTTCAGGTGAACAAAAGAGAAATGCAGTTACGGATATAGTCCATCTTAAATCAATATGGTTTAATACAAGTTTGCAAACAGGGAGCACAGTATCCTGCACAGGAGCAGAGAATCATGTTTAACTTGGCCTTCACCCTTATATCCTATTTACACTGCACCAGGAAGTCAAACCAACTTTGTTAGCTGCTAAAGAATCAGCCTTTCACAAATTACAACAGTGTCCTTGGTCCTTGGACCTCCAGTCTGGTGTCAATCCCTATCAACAGATATGAGTTTAACATATAGCATCGAGTCTAGTGAACATCAACCCACACAACCAGAACCCTGGAAATCATGTGTATTACAGATAGGGAAAAAACATACAGTGTTAATCCCTCTAAAATTAATAACAATTTTATTAATCTTAAATATTAATTGCGCCCTGTCCAAAAAATAATTCAAGCTTTTGCTCGTCATATTATAATAGATAACGCCATAATGTCTTGTTTGCAAATAACACCCTTCTCAGATGAGAATCTAGAAATATTACCAACATTTCAAGAGTAAGAAATTCATTACTATGAGTAAGACCATGTGTATCAAGAAAGACATTGAGCTAGACACTTAAACATGCTCTCACAAACAATAATTATTATTTTAATGTCATATAAATCCAGTTGCCAGTTTTAATATATTATTCCAATCATGTCTTCAGATCAAAGGAAACATTCACAACAGTCTCTTTTTGATCCTTCAGAGTACTGTATGCAGGTTGAGTAGCACACACAAACATATTTTGAGCCAAATAATTACACACAAAAGGACAAAAAAAAAAGAAGAGATCATAATGAATTGATGTGGTAGCTAGTGATTGTCAGAAACATTTTGGGGAGGCTCTCATTCTCAAAGGTTTTTGGAATAGCATTGTTTCATTCAGGTTGAATAGCCTTGTGTCATAATGCGCCCACCACCACGCCTAGTTCCTCCAGGGGGTTATATATTCCACAAAACCATTCCAGGTGCATCTCATGGAGGGGCAGCAGTGGAACAGTGAGATACTGGACAAACTTCACTCTCAGAACTCAATCATATGTGGACACATTATGGATTACTTGCAGCTACCAGGTCAGAGTCAAGTGAGCATATCAATTATTTAGATGTATCTCTATGGTATATCCATGGGGTTATGTCAGTTATGTCATGATGTGATTTTTGTTTGTGTTTTGAGACATTCACTCAGGTAAAGCAGTAAACCCTGAGATAAGGCTTTAGGCTCATTTTTTTTACAAGTGTCTTATGATATCTATGAATAAGAAATCGTATTTGTGTTAGCATATCAATCTATTTGAACAATATTTTGTACTCACATGGTACACATGGTATGTAAATAACATATGCAACGTGTGATCTGGTTGGGAACTCTGTATTTGCTTGATATTGTTGAGTGGAGACACAGAACAAGTCAGACTACTTTTTAGTTTTAATAATGTGTTGCAATTACTTTTGTTAAGTTTGTATCTATTAACTGCATGCACACAATCGTCCCTCCAGGCCAGACTCACAATCTTTTGACAGTCTGTTCATTTCTCTGACCTGGCCCTGGCCATTTTGATCCTTCAAACGGGCAGACTGGGTTACACACAAAACTTTGCTCCTGATTACATGGCCTGAGTTTCCTGTTGCTTACATGGTTTCATTCAAAGAATATACGGGTGACTAAGATGCTTCTTCCCACCCTGCCCTCACAACCCACCTGACTGGCACGCTTTCCTTCGATCTTCAGTCTCTACTTTACAGGCAAAACTCAAATAATTCTTCATGACAATTTACAGCAGATATGTTAATATTGGTGTCGGATCATCATGTACTCTGCGTTTATTTGTTCCAGAAAGCATGACAGAAAAATCTACACCTGGTGGGCAGATTTTGGCAGAGAGTAAACAGAGAAGCTCCTCTGACAATATCAACTCTCCACAGACAAGTGACAACACCTGCATACCCAAGGACTTCAGCTGCATATACAACAAAGGTAAAGCCAGGCCAACAAAAGCTGCATTATGAGGCTGATGAAAGCTACTGCTGGTAGCCTTTTCATCAGTTAAACTGCACTCGAGGTCTTCGTCCCAAATGGGACCTTTTTCCCTATAGAGTGCCATACTTTTGACTAGGGCCCATAGGGTCAAAGGTAGAGCAGTGTGGGGAGTAGGATGCCATTTGGGACACATATCAATAAAATGTATTTATTAAACCTTTTTTTACATCAGCCGATGTTACAAAGTGCTATACAGAAACCCAGCCTAAAATCCCAAACAGCAAACAATGCAGATGCAGAAGACACATACAAGATCAACATGGTCTGGCTTTCTATCCTGAAGGTGAAAGAAATGTACACCTGTTTAGGCGACGTACTGGCTAGTGGAGTAGAACACTTGGGGAAAAAAGGACAGCCGCACACTCTAGGAGCTCAGATGAAATAATTTAATAACCAAAGTTTTGACAGCCAAGCTGTCTTCATCAGGGTATATTGACAAACACTGCAGGTCACTTAAGCAATAAGGCCCATGGGGGTGTGGTAAATGGCCAATATACCACGGTTAAGTGCTGTTCTTAGGCACAACGCAACGCCACAAACCCTCAAGGTGCCTTATTGCTGTTATAAACTGGTTACCAATGTCATTAGAACAGTAAAAATAACTGTTTTGTCATACCCACGATATATGGTCTGCTGTACCATGGCTGACAGCCAATCAGCATTCAGGGCTCGAACCACCCAGTTTATAATAGTTTTATATAGTTTAAAAGGACACACACAGGTGTCTGTAATCATGGCCGGCTGTGGCTTGATTATATTGGTTGATTATTTACAGATATACTGTAAATAGAACATATAAAAAACATGAATGGATCACATACGATCATAGATACAATTTGGCTACATAGGCCTACAAATAGTATTAACAATGGATAGCAAATTAAATTGAAGGTCCAAACGGCCTCTCATTTTAACAATAAATTGTCACGGTCATCCCTTCTCCTAGGGAGGGGGATGTGTTCAATGCTGATATAATGAAGGGACAAAATAAAGTTGTTGCGCCTAATTCTTGTAACGTCTGCTTCCAACTCATACTCTCAAACACGTAGATCCCCTGAACGCAGCTCACTTTCCAGCCCACTTTCCAGCTCACACTCTCAAACACATAGATCCCAATCACCTGAATTCTGATCACCTGTTCACACACCTGTATGTCAGTATCACACACACTATTTAGTTCAGTTCTTTGCACCCCATCATTGTGAGGTATTGTTTGTTTTGTGACACACTTCTAGTCGAAGCGCTGGTTTTCCCGTAATTTAATCCTCTCGTGTATGATAGTTTTTGCCTGCCTCACTAACGATGCCTTTTGCCTGCCTCACTAACGAAGCCGTTTGCCTATTCCCTGCCTGTACTTTATTTAGCCTATTGGATTTCCTGTTAACTACCTATTGCCTGATCTCCCAGACTATGTTACTAGCCTTTTCCCTGCCTGTACTGTTGCCTTTTTAGACCCCCAGACAAGATTAAAGAATGGGACATGTAGAATATAGAGGAAAACCTGGTTCAGTCTCCTTTCCAACAGACACTGGTAGACAGATTCACTTTTCAGCAGGACAATAACCTAAAACACAATGCACTAAGTGTACAAAATATTAAGAACATCTGCTCTGTCCTTGACAGACTGACCAGGTGAATCCAGGTTAAAGCTATGATCCCTTATTGATCTCTTGTTAAATCCACTTCAATCAGTGTAGATGAGGAGGAGGCAGATTAAAGAAGGATTTTTATGTCTTGAAACAATTGGGACATGGATTGCGTATATGTGCCATTCAGAGGGTGAATGGGCAAGACAAAATATTTAACTGCCTTTGAACGGAGTATGGTAGTCAGTGTCAGGTGCACTGGTTTGAGTGTATCAAGAACTGCAACGCTGCTGGGTTTGCATGCTCAACAGTTTCCTGTGTGCATCAAGGATGGTCTACCACCAAAAGGACATCCAGCCAACTTGACACAACTGTGAGAAGCATTGGAGTCAACATGGGCCAGCATCAACACATTGTAGAGTCCATGCCCCGACAAAATGAGACTGTTCTGAGGGCAAAAGAGGGTGCAACTCAGTATAAAGAATGTTATGTATACTCAGTGTAAGTCAGTGCTTGCGTATGCAGTTTGCATGAATTTGAGTGGTTAATAGAATACATGTTGACAGAATGGCTGTGAGACAGGTAAGGCCCTTCCCAGATAGGGCCCTTGCTTCTGGTACCACTGAAGGCCCCAGTGTTCAGTCAGGCAGCTTGAAGAAGATGTGTCACCATCCAGGCTCATGTCACAGCATACAGTGGCCTGATAGCGAGATTAAAATAAATGCATTATGTACCTTTCACCACAAAAGCCATGGTAGCATTCACTGCACATGTTGCTGAACAATTCAACCCTTTTGCTAGTGTCATTGATATATGGAAATTCACATACAATATTCATAAGCTTTGACTAATACCTGTATTGTCTTGTGGGCCGCTTTAGCATTAGCTAGCCTAACATGAATCATATTACCGGAGCAAATAACTTTTTCTTTCAATGCATGTGTTCTGGACCTTTTAAAAACTACTCGCGGGCCGCTAACTGTTAGATAACAAACAACCTTATCCAGTCATGTTACCTAGCTGACTAACAACCTGATAACGCGACCACCAGTATGCTTTAAGATGGCACTGGAAAAAAGGAAAGGTGCTCTTGGATGTGCTCTCAGGCCTATAGGCTAAATCAATTGAAATCAATACCTTTTTTATGGTGCTCCTAAATACTTTTTGGTGCTCTTAATTATTTAAAGATGAGCACTGACTACCAATTTAAAAAGTTAATTTAGAGCCCTGACTGTGTCCCTTTTATGTTTAGATCTACTCCCTGCTCTCAGTGGTGAGGACACAACCAAAAGTTTCTTCCAAGAGCTGGTGAACATTCTCCTCAGCTATGTCTGCAAGTCGTTCAGACGGAGCTCCAAAGTCCTGGACTTCCACCACCCTCACCAACTCAGAGAGGGCCTGGAGGGCTTCGGTCTGGAGCTCCCAGACCAGCCTGAGAACCTGGAACAACTCCTGGTCGACTGCAGGGACACCTTGAAGTATGGAGTCAAAACAGGTACCGTAAGAGCTGTTGACTGTTTTGCCAAACGTACTCCATTAGGGGTGTAAACGGTTCACCAAGCCCAAGGTTCAGTACATATTGCAGTTTTGGGGTTAGGGTTCAGTTCAGTTACAGCGAGAAAATGAAATGCCAACAGTTATTGTAGTTCCTTTTTGTTTATTTAAAAAAATACGAAGTATTGGTACTCCTGATTCAAGATGATCATGAGTCATAATGCTTTATGACAGCACAGGTGAAATTGTTTAAAATACAGATTTCTGTACTCTAACGCAACCCCTGGATATGATGGTTATTATATCAATATTTGAGCATTAAAGCTTTTCTAGTGCCATTTCTTGCATAATTAATTTTACAGACACAAAAATATCCCACCTTGTTAAGTGTATTTTGTTTTGTCGGCATTTGGAATGTTTGCCAACAAATTAGCTAGCTGTTTACATCAGGCTGGTCATGAAATGCTTTATCCAACATGTACTTTACTCGCATTAAAAGGATGGATGGAAACCGGGTTAATGTCAAGCCATTTTGAGGATGCTGGAATTATATTTTGGACGAACTTGCACATGCCTACAGGAGACTTTTGAAGTAGCCAAATCAGATGAAAACATTGTGACTGGTTGTAAGCTATATGTAAGCTATATTTTGTCTCCAATGTTTATTGAAAACATACATACATTTGCACAATAACCACTTGTTGTCTCTCAAATACATTGTTACAGTTGGTGGTTAACTATCTAGCAATTTTTTTGCCATATTAGCATTAATGTGAAATGTGTCAAAACACAAGTTGAAACAAGTTGAAAATGAGCCACTTACAATTCCCCACATGGCAATTTCTTGTCATTCTTGCTAGTAATCTGGCAACCCAGAATCACAACAACAGAATCACAACAACAGGCTGACTTCTCCCCTATGGAAGCGAACATAGTTTTCGTGACATTATCAGCCAACCCATCTCTATGGCCACATTATTATAGGACGACTTGGGAAAATAATGATCTGCAACAGATCACGCAGTATCAGAGGTAAAAATACAGCCATACTGGCCTGCTACTATACCTTTCTAGATCTTATACACTGTCGAGAGTAGACCCACAACTGATCTAAACGTAAAGAAACATTCATATCACAGGGCTTTTGCACGTTATTCAAATAAAAAATGTTCACTGCAGCCAAGAGTAGAATTTTGTACTCACTTGAAAACAATAATGCAATTATTCATTGCATTGTGGTGTTGTAGGCTAGTCTAGGTAAGATACTTGTATTGTCCCTAAACAAGATCAAATCAAATTGTATTGGTCACATACACATATTTAGCAGATGTTATTGTGGGTGTAGCGAAATGCTTGTGTTCCTAGCTCCAACACTGCAGCAGTATCTAACAATTCACAACAACTGAGTCCGCAGTATTCTGTCAAATATTATTAAAGTGCCAGTGTTCCATGACTATGTGCTGTACATAGGGCAACAGCCTCTAAGGTGCATGTTAGAGTAACCGGGTGGTAGCCGGCTAGTGGCAGTAACTAGGGGTACTGGGCGGAGGCAAGTGGTGACTATTTAATAGTCTGATGGCCTTGAGATGAAAGCTGTTTTTCAGTCTCTCGGTTCCAACTTTGATGCACCTGTACTGACCTCGCCTTCTGGAGGGTAATGTGGTGAACAGGCCGTGGCTCGGGTGACTGAGGTCCTTGATGATCTTCTTGGCCTTCCTGTGACACCATGTGCTGTAGATGTCCTGGAGGGCCATACTAGGTGGTGATATATTCCAATGGTGCATTTGTAAAAGTTTGTGAGGGTCTTAGGGGCCACGACAACTTTCTTCAGCCTCCTGAGGTTGAAGAGGCGCTGTTGCGCCTTCTTCACAACACTGTCTGTGTGGGTGGACCATTTCAGTTTGTCAGTGATGTGTACCCCAAGGAGCTTTTCACCTTCTCTACTTCGGTCGATGTGGATGGGGGCGTGTTCCCTCAGCGCTCTCCTAAAGTCCATGATCAGCTCCTTTGTTTTGGTGACATTGAAGGAGATGTTATTTTCCTGGCACCACTCCACCAGGGCCCTCACCTCATCCCTGTAGTCTGTCTCAATGTCGTTGGTAATCGGGCTACCAGTGTTCTTTCATGCGCATTGATGCACTTGGCCTCTCCTCAGCTATTCCTATTTGTTCTTGTGGATTCATATTGAGAATTGATGCAGCTTTGAATGCTTTTATGTGTGCTATGATTGCTAGTTAGCCTATTGCAGATCTGGACAATAAGGCCAGAGGGGGTGTGGTATATGGCCAATATACCACGGCTAAGGGTTGTTCATAAGCACAACGCAACGTGGTACAGTATATTCGCCATAAACCCCAGAGTTGCCTTAATGCTATTATAAACTGGTTACCAACATAATTAGAACAGTAAAAAGTTATTTTTTGTCATACCTGTGGTATATCAGTTTTCAGGGCTCTAACCACCCAGTTTATAAGGAAAGTTGGTGCACGGAAAAGCGAATTGTAAAAGGGATGTATCAAAACACCTTGATATTGTCACGGGAAACTAGGTGAGTGAGGAAGAATCAGGCGCAGAGAGCATATAGTTCCACAGGAAGAAGTGCACTTTAATATCGCACCGAAAACAATGCCCACAACACAGGGCGCGGAAAATGTGGACCAACCCAAACACACAGGGTACCAGGTCCGGAGCACGCACACCAAAATCATACACACGTAACATAATAGTAATCCCGCACAAAACAAGGGCGGGTAGCCTAGCTATAAATAAGGAAGCCCATCAAGCAAACACAAAAGACACAGGTGCAACTAATAAGACAAAACAAAAAGGGATCGGTGGCGGCTAGTAGGCCGGTGATGACAACCGCAAGCAGATGAGCAAATATGGATAGAATGGAAGACATTCTATAGTAAAACCTGCCAAAGAGTGAATGTAAACCAGGGGGAAAAAACTCACTACCCACCTCTGTGTCCAATAAAAAAAATCACCCAACCCTCCCCAAAGCAGCAAAAAAACTGATAGACAACTCTCCCCTATTGCAGAGTGGAGACGAAGTTGTGCTGTTTTTTCGTTTTGTGGGTGATGTAGGCCAACCTGGACTCAGGAGTAGATGTAACATATTACATTTAAATCTGGGACATTCCAATTAGTATGATATGTTAAGTTTCATGGTATGTATTAATTTGTGGATGTCCATCATCCATTTTGTATGATATGTTGCGAATTACAATTTGTATGTTACAAATTTCAATTTGTACAATAAGTTACGAACTGAGTACAATATATCACAAATTTGAAAATCGTATGATATGTTATGAATTCCAATTTGTTGTGGCTAAGGTTAGCTAGGTCACTAATGCTAACATTAGCTAGGTGGATAACGTTAGCTAGGCTAGGGTTAGGGCAGGGTTTTCCAAACCCCAAGGGGTGCACGTTTTAATAATGCACCCCTTGGGGTCCCGAGGACCGAGTTTGGGAAACGCTGGGTTAGGGGTTAAGGTTAGTGTTACGTCTGTGTCGGCATTAATGTGTCAACATGTTTGAGGTGTTGACAGCTACATGGGCTATTCTCGTTGATCAGTGTCGACATATTCTCTCTGTCCATTGCTGTTGTAATCTACTGGGAAGTCAAAATGTTCTTAAACGATGATGTAGAATCCTCCTTGTTTATCGACCCAACCACTCGCCATCATACAGATCTAGTTCTTGGCTGCAAAAGGACTTTATGAAATTTGCCAATTAAGATTTGAATTTATACTACAAAATGTGCATAGGCTCCAGTTGTTTTAACAGAATAGCCTGAAATGGGGGTTTTTCAGCTCAGATTTACTCTAAGCTTATACTGTAGGCTTAGTGGTTTTTTGTGTGTTTTTTTAATGTATTCATTCGGGAACCGAAGTCCCAGTACCGAACGGTCAAGTAAAAATATGTGTACAGTTACCCCCCATACTCCATGTACCAGTATGTCATTGGTTCTGGCCATGGGAATGGCTGACATTATAGACATCATAGACATTATAGATTAGTAGAATGTTCCAGAATGTCCTCATCTGTCCCCAGGTCACCCACGCTTCTTCAATCAGCTGTCATCAGGGCTGGATGTCATCGGTCTGGCCGGGGAATGGCTGACGTCTACCGCCAACACAAACATGTAACATTTACATTCCTTTTTATTTAACCCTTATTTTACCAGGTAAGATGACTGAGAACATATTCTCATTTACAGCAACGACCTGGGGAATAGTTACAGGGGAGAGGAGGAGGAATGAATGAGCCAATTGGAAGCAACCAAAAAAAATCATCATCAAGCTTTAATTATTTGAATCAGCTGTGTAGTGCTAGGGCAAAAAACAAAACATGCACCCAGGGGGGAAATATATATTTTTAAAGTACATTCCCTCTGGGTGCATGTTTGGGGGGGCAGGACCGAGTTTGGGAAACGCTGTTTTAAATCATAATGAATAAAATAATATGGACAGGGTGAATCTGATCCTATATCAGCACTCCTATACGCTTGATACATACAGCCCCAGGTTACACTACATTCTTAGAAAAAAGGGCTCCAAAAGGGTTCTTCGGCTCTCCCCATAGGAGAACCCTTTTTGGTTCCAGGTAGAACCCTCTATGTTAAAGGTTATACATGGAACTCAAAAGGGTTCTACCTAGAACCAAAATATTTTTTCAAAGGGTTCTCCTATGGGGACAGCCGAATAACCCTTTTAGGTCCAAGGTAGCACCTTTTTTTCAAAGAGTGTATGGCCCATGGTGGGATCTGTCCTCTGGTAAATGTCATTCTGCAATATGAGTTAAAGTGTAAACTTTTTTCTAGGTTTACTTATGAAGTGTCCCCAGTGTTCATTCTGATGGAGGAGATTCTACTGAAGAAGATGCAGGAGATTGTGGGTTGGTCAGAGGAAGAGGGGGATGGAGTGTTCTGTCCAGGTACAGTGTTAGCTACAGTGCCTTGCGAAAGTATTCGGCCCCCTTGAACTTTGCGACCTTTTGCCACATTTCAGGCTTCAAACATAAAGATATAAAACTGTATTTTTTTGTGAAGAATCAACAACAAGTGGGACACAATCATGAAGTGGAACGACATTTATTGGATATTTCAAACTTTTTTAACAAATCAAAAACTGAAAAATTGGGCGTGCAAAATTATTCAGCCCCCTTAAGTTAATACTTTGTAGCGCCACCTTTTGCTGCGATTACAGCTGTAAGTCGCTTGGGGTATGTCTCTATCAGTTTTGCACATCGAGAGACTGACATTTTTTCCCATTCCTCCTTGCAAAACAGCTCGAGCTCAGTGAGGTTGGATGGAGAGCATTTGTGAACAGCAGTTTTCAGTTCTTTCCACAGATTCTCGATTGGATTCAGGTCTGGACTTGGACTTGGCCATTCTAACACCTGGATATGTTTATTTTTGAACCATTCCATTGTAGATTTTGCTTTATGTTTTGGATCATTGTCTTGTTGGAAGACAAATCTCCGTCCCAGTCTCAGGTCTTTTGCAGACTCCATCAGGTTTTCTTCCAGAATGGTCCTGTATTTGGCTCCATCCATCTTCCCATCAATTTTAACCATCTTCCCTGTCCCTGCTGAAGAAAAGCAGGCCCAAACCATGATGCTGCCACTACCATGTTTGACAGTGGGGATGGTGTGTTCAGGGTGATGGGCTGTGTTGCTTTTACGCCAAACATAACGTTTTGCATTGTTGCCAAAAAGTTCAATTTTGGTTTCATCTGACCAGAGCACCTTCTTCCACATGTTTGGTGTGTCTCCCAGGTGGCTTGTGGCAAACTTTAAACAACACTTTTTATGGATATCTTTAAGAAATGGCTTTCTTCTTGCCACTCTTCCATAAAGGCCAGATTTGTGCAATATACGACTGATTGTTGTCCTATGGACAGAGTCTCCCACCTCAGCTGTAGATCTCTGCAGTTCATCCAGAGTGATCATGGGCCTCTTGGCTGCATCTCTGATCAGTCTTCTCCTTGTATGAGCTGAAAGTTTAGAGGGACGGCCAGGTCTTGGTAGATTTGCAGTGGTCTGATACTCCTTCCATTTCAATATTATCGCTTGCACAGTGCTCCTTGGGATGTTTAAAGCTTGGGAAATCTTTTTGTATCCAAATCCGGCTTTAAAGTTCTTCATAACAGTATCTCGGACCTGCCTGGTGTGTTCCTTGTTCTTCATGATGCTCTCTGCGCTTCTAACGGACCTCTGAGACTATCACAGTGCAGGTGCATTTATACGGAGACTTGATTACACACAGGTGGATTGTATTTATCATCATTAGTCATTTAGGTCAACATTGGATCATTCAGAGATCCTCACTGAACTTCTGGAGAGAGTTTGCTGCACTGAAAGTAAAGGGGCTGAATAATTTTGCACGCCCAATTTTTCAGTTTTTGATTTGTTAAAAAAGTTTGAAATATCCAATAAATGTCGTTCCACTTCATGATTGTGTCCCACTTGTTGTTGATTCTTCACAACAAAATACAGTTTTATATCTTTATGTTTGAAGCCTGAAATGTGGCAAAAGGTCGCAAAGTTCAAGGGGGCCGAATACTTTCGCAAGGCACTGTACATTCCGACCTTGCTATCGATACAAACAATGTAGCCAATGACAAACATACACATTGTTACATTTATCCTTGGTACTTTCAATGAATTGGTTCATTGTGTCCTCTTAATTTTGGATATATTGTTTAGTTGTTATGAAGTTCAATGAAATTATAAGCTTAAGACAATCTCTCAGATATCCACCTATAATACAGTACTCTCTATGACTCCCTGTAGGTTACACAGACCTTTGGCCCCGATCCTATTCTAACCACCTCTCGCCGGCTTTGTATTCATGCTACCTGATGAAATTGCTGTATAACATGATCATGTTGCCATCTAATGCACATTCAAATGTCACAAATCAACACTGCAGAGCTTTCCCTGTCCTCTGCCGTGCCTTAATTGTATTACTGTTGATGATAAATGGAAATGTGCATGTACACCCTTGCCCATCTACTGTTGCTAGCCACAATTCTGACTTGTGCTCTGATATATGTTTCACTGATTTCAGCTCTCGTAAAAGCCTGGGATTTCTGCACGTTAACACTAGAAGCTTCTGATTTGTAATAGACGCTAGCTAAAAATATTTAATGAGCAAGCCTTCCT
Organism: Oncorhynchus nerka; assembly: GCF_034236695.1. Classification (NCBI taxonomy): domain Eukaryota; kingdom Metazoa; phylum Chordata; class Actinopteri; order Salmoniformes; family Salmonidae; genus Oncorhynchus; species Oncorhynchus nerka. Next base: position 22,112,916 of record NC_088424.1, on the reverse strand, counting down.
TCATGACCTGGCCTCTGTAAATTGGTACAGAATCTGCTTTATTCATTCTGTTCGAAGAAGCTTGGACCTTCTATTTTGATATCTTCAGTGATATTGTTAACAAACCCTCCCCCATAAAGAAAATGAGAATTAGATACAGGTTCAGCCCCTGGTTTGACCATGATCTTGCAGAGTTACTCCACCTCAAGAATTGCATTTGGCCAAAGGCTCAGCACGTGCATACTCAGGCTGACTGGCTCTCGTTCAGGCAAATGAGAAATAAGTACACTCAGGCTATCCGGAAGGCCAATGTTAGTTACTTTAGGGAGCAGTTCTCTCTCTGTGGGTCTAACCCCAAGAAGTTCTGGAAAACTATTAAAGACCTGGAGAATAAACCCTCCTCCTCACAGCTGCCCATGTCCCTTAAAGTTGATGATGTGGTTGTTACTGACAAGAAGCACATGGCTGAGCTCTTTAATCACAACTTCATTAAGGCCAGATTCGTATTTGACTCAGCCATGCCTCCTTGCCCGTCAAACATTTCCTCATCTCCCACTAATGCAACTAGCCCCAATGCTCCTCCCTCTTTTTCCCCTGCCCCGCTACAAAGTTTCTCCCTGCAGGCGGTCATTGAGTCCGAGGTGCTAAATGAGCTCCTTAAACTTCACCCCCAAAAAACATCTGAGTCAGATGGTTTAGACCCTTTCTTCTTTAATATTGCTGCCCCGTATAATCGCGACGCCTATCTCTGACCTTCTCCTTAAAGCTTGAGGTAGTCACCTCATTCAAGTACTTGGGAGTATGGCTAGACAGTACATTGTCCTCCTCTCAGCACATATCAAAGCTGCAGGCTAAAATTAAATCTAGACTTGATTTCCTCTATTGTAATCTCCTCTTTCACCCCAGCTGCCAAACTAACCCTGATTCAGATGATCATCCTACCCATGCTAGATTATGGAGACGTAATTTATAGGTCGGCAAGTAAGGGTGCTCTCGAGCGGCAAGATGTACTTTACCATTTGGCCATCAGATTTGCCACCAATGCTCCTTATAGGACACATCACTGGACTCTATACTCTTCTGTAAACTGGTCATCTCTGTATAACAGTCGCAAGACCCACTGGGTGTTGCTTATTTATAAAACCCTCTTAGGCCTCACTCCCCCCTATCTGAGATATCTACTGCAGCCCTCACCCTCCATTCACATCCGACCGTGATTGGGAGTCCCATAGGGCGGTGCACAATTGGCCCAGCGTCGTCCGGGTTAGGGGAGGGTTTGGCCGGCCGGGATGTCCTTATCCAAAAAATAGGCACGCTGGGCTTTTGGTTTCTCTCCCTCTAAAAACAGAAATAAATATGTTGGCCTTTATAAATATTATTTTGGCCTTTATTCAGATTACAATCACTTTAAATTCTCTAGTACAGACAGTATTGAAGACTATCAAATGCTTCTCAAAGATGCCCTCTGGTGGTCAAACTAGCACTAACTAGCATAAATGGCAACAATAGCTAACAGTGAAAAAACGGGCCATAGAATTGTGCGGCAGCCCGCAAGGTGTGCAGCAGTATGGCGCAACTTTTACAGGAAGAACTACTGTACAACACCCGTTCTGCCAGTCACATTCTGTTAAAGGTACTGACAGTTGTGGCTGCTTTGTGTGATGTATTGTTGTCTCCACCTTCTTGCTCTTTGTGCTGTTGTCTGTGCCCAAGAATGTTTGTACCCTGTTTTGTGCTGCTACCATGTTGTGTTGCTACCATGCTGTGTTGTCATGTGTTGCTGCCATGTTGTCGTCTTAGGTCTCTTTTTATGTTGTGTTGTCTCTCTTGTCGTGATGTGTGTTTTGCCCTATATTTTTTTTAAATGTATTTATATTTTTAATCCCAGCCCCCATCCCCACAGGAGGCCTTTTGCCTTTTGGTAGACTGTCATTGTAAATAACAATTTGTTCTTAACTGACTTGCCTAGTTAAATAAAGGTAATATAAAAATAAAATAAAATGTATATATTTCCTTAGGTGGGACCATGTCCAATCTGTACAGTGTACTACTGGCCAGATACCACTTCTTCCCTGAAGTGAAGACCAAAGGGATGACTGCTCTGCCCAGGCTAATCCTCTTCACATCAGCACATGTACGCATCACCAGTATTCACGTTAGGTCATGCTTATTCATATTATCTACAAACATGTACTGACATATACTTTTTCCCTATTCTAGAGTCATTATTCAATCAAGAAATCTGCAGCAGTCCTTGGGATAGGAAGTGAAAATGTTGTGGTGGTGAAATGTAATGACCGGTAAGCAAGGAGGGGAGTGTGATTTGCATTTGTTGATCGTGAACATTGACGATATCATCAGAGCTAAATGAGTGATGTCCTTTTTTTACTATTCAAGGGGGAAAATTATCCCTGCAGAATTGGAGTCAAGTATCCTTACTGCCAAAGATGAGGTAATGGATGAATGAGTCTTCTCTTGCCAAACTGAGGGATACAGGGCTGTGAATTAAATACATGAAAGCATATACAGTGCCTTGCGAAGGTATTCGGCCCCCTTGAACTTTGCGACCTTTTGCCACATTTCAGGCTTCAAACACAAAGATATAAAACTGTATTTTTTTGTGAAGAATCAACAACAAGTGGGACACAATCATGAAGTGGAACGACATTTATTGGATATTTCAAACGTTTTTAACAAATCAAAAACTGAAAAATTGGGCGTGCAAAATTATTCAGCCCCCTTAAGTTAATACTTTGTAGCGCCACCTTTTGCTGCGATTACAGCTGTAAGTCGCTTGGGGTATGTCTCTATCAGTTTTGCACATCGAGAGACTGAATTTTTTTCCCATTCCTCCTTGCAAAACAGCTCGAGCTCAGTGAGGTTGGATGGAGAGCATTTGTGAACAGCAGTTTTCAGTTCTTTCCACAGATTCTCGATTGGATTCAGGTCTGGACTTTGACTTGGCCATTCTAACACCTGGATATTTTTATTTTTGAACCATTCCATTTTAGATTTTGCTTTATGTTTTGGATCATTGTCTTGTTGGAAGACAAATCTCCATCCCAGTCTCAGGTCTTTTGCAGACTCCATCAGGTTTTCTTCCAGAATGGTCCTGTATTTGGCTCCATCCATCTTCCCATCAATTTTAACCATCTTCCCTGTCCCTGCTGAAGAAAAGCAGGCCCAAACCATGATGCTGCCACCACCATGTTTGACAGTGGGGATGGTGTGTTCAGGGTGATGGGCTGTGTTGCTTTTACGCCAAACATAACGTTTTGCATTGTTGCCAAAAAGTTCAATTTTGGTTTCATCTGACCAGAGCACCTTCTTCCACATGTTTGGTGTGTCTCCCAGGTGGCTTGTGGCAAACTTTAAACAACACTTTTTATGGATATCTTTAAGAAATGGCTTTCTTCTTGCCACTTTTCCATAAAGGCCAGATTTGTGCAATATACGACTGATTGTTGTCCTATGGACAGAGTCTCCCACCTCAGCTGTAGATCTCTGCAGTTCATCCAGAGTGATCATGGGCCTCTTGGCTGCATCTCTGATCAGTCTTCTTCTTGTATGAGCTGAAAGTTTAGAGGGACGGCCAGGTCTTGGTAGATTTGCAGTGGTCTGATACTCCTTCCATTTCAATATTATCGCTTGCACAGTGCTCCTTGGGATGTTTAAAGTTTGGGAAATCTTTTTGTATCCAAATCCGGCTTTAAACTTCTTCACAACAGTATCTCGGACCTGCCTGGTGTGTTCCTTGTTCTTCATGATGCTCTCTGCGCTTTTAACGGACCTCTGAGACTATCACAGTGCAGGTGCATTTATACGGAGACTTGAGTACACACAGGTGGATTGTATTTATCATCATTAGTCATTTAGGTCAACATTGGATCATTCAGAGATCCTCACTGAACTTCTGGAGAGAGTTTGCTGCACTGAAAGTAAAGGGGCTGAATAATTTTGCACGCCCAATTTTTCAGTTTTTGATTTGTTAAAAAAGTTTGAAATATCCAATAAATGTTGTTCCACTTCATGATTGTGTCCCACTTGTTGTTGATTCTTCACAAAAAAATACAGTTTTATATCTTTATGTTTGAAGCCTGAAATGTGGCAAAAGGTCGCAAAGTTCAAGGGGGCCGAATACTTTCGCAAGGCACTGTATTTTCAGCCAGGGATGGATTTAGTCAAATTAGGATGAAACAGACACCCCCAACAGAATACGCTCATATCAGAATTTCTGTTTACCAGTCAACAACATTGACTGGTGCATAAAAGGAGCTACCAGAGCTCCAGTGTGTTGGCAGGGACTATTTCACAGGAACAGGTCAATACACTCATCATGATTCTTGTCATCTCTCTCTCTCTCTCTCTTCAGGGTTGTGTCCCATTCTACGTCAATGCCACAGCAGGCACCACTGTGTACGGAGCCTTTGATCCTCTCAATGCCATCGCAGACATCTGTGAGAGCCATGGACTCTGGCTGCATGTTGATGTATTTACCTTATAGCATCCATCATGGCTTACCGGACACACATTTAGCCTTATTTCTGACATATTTTAATTGGGCATGCTTTAGTCCAGTACTAAGCATAATTTGTGTCTGGGAAACCGTCCCCATAAGAATTTGTTATATATAAAGACAAGATTGTAGTTAGAGTAAAATTCTCTTTGTTTCTTAACAGGCAGCCTGGGGCGGAGGACTGTTGATGTCCAAGCGGCACCGTGTGAAACTACAAGGGATTGAACGGTAGGTACGGTAACCAGAGAGAACAGAGACTTGAGGACACCCAACATTTACAGCTCTCCAAAAGGATAATAGATTTCTGAATTTCACTCTACCATACAGCCAGGATCAATTACATTTTGGGGTTTTTGTTTCCATTCACAATTGAAATGGAATTGACCCTCAACAGTTCTGCCTTGATTGGATCTTACATGCAGGTCTATTTGAATTCTGTTTATTACAGAGCCTGGTCTGTGACTTGGAACCCTCATAAAATGATGGGTGCTCCGCTGCAATGCTCAGCCATACTGGTGAAGAAAAGGGTGTGTAGTCTAACGCTATGAATATAAAAAATCAAGACTACCAAAACATTCCATCCTGAATTACAATTTGCACGCATTCAGAAATACACATGCATAATGTAGTCAGTGGTTTCTCACTCACAGGGCCTCTTGAAAGACTGCAATCAGATGTGTGCTGAATACCTTTTCCAAACTGACAAGCACTACGACACCTCTTATGACACTGGAGACAAGACCATTCAGTGTGGCAGGCATGTTGATGTCTTCAAGCTCTGGCTCATGTGGAAGGCCAAGGTATGTAACATACTCACATGGATTTTATATATTTATTTATCAACTGGTAAATAAAACTAACTTCATTCCCACCTTGATACATTTATAGTGCTTTATATATATATATATATATATTATATTATATTTCTCTTCTTAGGGTTCAGAAGGCTTTGAATCACAGGTCAATAAATGTTTGGAAAATGCTGAGCACTTGTTTGACAAACTCAAACAAAGACCAGACTTTGAACTTGTCTTCAAAAGCGAAGTAAGTCTGTTTTTTAAAGTCCCTTGTAGTTATTGAATAATTCCTCAGTGAGATGAATCGTTGTAAGCCTTTTATCTGTGATACATCCCCATGCAGCCTGAACACAGCAACGTGTGCTTCTGGTACATCCCACCAAGTCTGAGGAACATGTCACCAGGTCCTGAGAGGAACAGGAGACTCCATGAGGTAATGCTACACCTTGGATCTCTAATGTTAGTGATATATTAGATGCGTCTTAATTCAACCTTTGTGGTTCTTCATCCATTAGATGCTGCAGATACTGTATCTGTACTCATAACTAGCAGCAGCACATTGACTTCTGTTCATACTCTATCAAGCTAAATCACTGTTTGGTTTCTAAGGTGGCACCAAAAATCAAAGCCAAGATGATGGAGCAGGGGATGGCCATGATTGGCTATCAGCCGCTCGGAGACAAAGTTAACTTCTTCCGATGTGTCTTCTCCAACCCGGCCACACAGACAGAGGATGTGGACTACCTCTTGGAGGAGATCGCTTCTCTTGGTCATGACATCTGCATCAGGACTGAAACCGATTTGTGAATCAGGTTTGAGACCACTTTATGAATCAGATTGTGGCTCAGATTAACTGTAAATCATGCATTTAGAGGGAAATGGGTAAAAACAATCAGAAAACTAAATATATCTCTAAATGTTTTGTTGTGTAATTACAGTCCTTCTTATGTAAAAATATATACAAATATGATTTTTGTATTCCAGAGTATCAGGGAATTGTTATAATGTAGCCAGTTCATTTCTACATTCATTTTATTTGTGTACAACAATATTGTAGCCTATACAGTGCATTCGGAAAGTATTCAGACCCCTTGACTTTTTTCACATTTTGTTACGTTACGGCCTTATTCTAAAACTGATTAAATAATTGTTTTCCACATCAGTCTATACACAATATCCCACAATGACAAAGGAAAAACAGTTTGTTAGAAATGTTTGTAAATTTATAAGAATATACAAACAGAAATACCTTCTTTACATAAGTATTCAGACCTTTCGCTATGAGACTCGAAACTGAGCTCAGGTGAATACTGTTTTCATTGATCATGCTTGAGATGTCTCTACAACTTTATTGGAGTCCACCTGTGGTAAATTCAATTGATTGGACATGATTTGGAAAGGCACACACATGTAGGTATATATAAGGTCCCACAGTTGACAGTACATGTCAGCCAAAAACCAAGCCATGAGGTTGAAGGAATTGTCCGTAGAGCTCCGAAACAGGATTGTGTTGTAGCACAGCTCTGGGGAAGGATACCAAAACATTTCTGCAGCATTGAAAGTCCCCAAGAACACAGTGGCCTCCATCATTCTTAATTGGAAGAAGTTTGGAACCCTCAATACTTTTCCAAGAGCTGGCCGCCAGGCCAAACTGACCAATCAGGGGAGAAGGGCCTTGGTCAAGAAGGTGACCAAGAACACAATGGTCACTCAAACAGAGCTCCAGAGTTCCTCCGTGGAGAAGGAAGAACATTCCAGAAGCACAATCATCTCTGCAGCACTCCACCAATTAGGCCTTTATGGTAGAGAGGTCAGACTGAAGGAGATGAAAGATGAAAGGAGCAAAGTACAGAGAGATGCTTGAGGAAAACCTGCTCCAGAGCGCTCCGGACCTCAGACTGGGGTGAAGGTTCACCTTCCAACAGGACAAGAACCCTAAGCACACAGCCAAGACAACGCAGGAGTGGCTTCGGGACAAGTCTCTGAATGTACTTGAGTCGCCCAGCCAGAGCCCGGACTTGAACCCACTCGAACATCTCTGGAGAGACCTAAAAACAGGTGTGTCAAGCTTGTAGCTTCATACCTAAGAAGACTTGAGGTTGTAATCCCTGCCAAAGGTGCTTCAACAAAGTACTGAGTAAAGGGTCTGAATACTTATGTAAATGTGATAGCTCCATTTTTATTTTTAATACATTTGCTAAAATGTCTACAACCTGTTTTTGCTTTGTCATTATGGCGTATTGTGTGTAGATTGATGTGGAATCAAAACATTTGAATCCATTTTAGAACAAGGCTGTAATGTAACAAAATGTGGAAAAGGTCAAGGGGTCTGAATACTTTCTGAATGAATTTTTTATATATAATTTCTCAAGTTTGATATTTTCAAACATTTCAAAATATTAATGTTAAGTAGGCAACAGTTGACGCTGTAATTTAGTAATTGTATCAATTGAAGGGTTATTAAAGTGTTTAATCATATTGCCGTCATTGTGTGTTGCCTAAAATTCAGAGTAAAATGTCACTAAAAAGTCCATCACTACCATCTGTAGGTAAAAGGGAAGACTTGAACAAATCCAATCATGAGCTCTAAAATGGGTCAGTTTTTATGTTTCTCATATGAATGAACACAAAAAGGATTTTCTTTTTCTTTTTTGAATGAATCACAATAGAGAAGCTGGAATGATGGTGATTGGTTATATTGTTTTAATTGCACAACAATATGAAAAATCCTTTGAAAAATTCAAATTCATCATTATAACTGTACACATTCCTAAAACAAAGTATAACAACCATTTCTTCCCTCAGTATGACAGCACTATCTCTGGTTAAGAAATAGCCTGAATACTGGCATTGTGACAATGTCCAGTCATTTTTGGGAGTGAGATAGAAAGATTCCAAACAGCTTATTAGTATCCAGTCTTTTAGGCACAGGATATCATGGTGAACCGTTTGTAAATGCATTTCATGTTGTACAGTACAATGTACACAAGTAAGAGTAGAACAAAACCCAGAAGAACCACTAAGCCTGCCCTGGTCGTGAACGAGCTCTTACAACAACCTTCCTCCCTCTCCCCATGTTCCTCCCCCAACCCTGGGCTTCCCTCGTCAGACACAGGCACTGGAGACATCTCCTGTGTCTGCCCAGCCTGCAGGTGCCTACCTGAATGTTCACCAGACACTGTGGCCCTCTCTTGGTGGTCTATAGACAGGTAGCAGGTGTTACTAAGCAGCTGTTTGAAGAAGACAGGTGTGTATTCTGGGGGGGATGGGACAGAGATGACGGCCATAATGTCGGGGTCATCTGGGAGCTGGGAGATGGAGACCCCAGGTGGCAGGGTGGTGACAGAGCGACACCAGGGGCAGCGCAGCTCACTCAGGCTCATCTTCATCTGGGTCAAGCACACAGAGCAGCAGGTGTGTTGGCAGTCCAAGAGCTTGGGCCTGTACTGCAAATTGTAGCAGTTCAGACAGATCTGACATTCTAACATGAGGTTTTGTTGTGAGACGGTTTCCATAATCATGAGTTTGGTCTGTTGTGTCAATGTCAGGCACAAGATGTCAAACCACAAACATTCTTGTTCCCTCAGTGTGTGTGTGTGTGTGTGTATATATTTATATGCAGATTAGGGAACCATTGCACATCCAGAGAGAGACTCACAGATATTTCATGCTCTTGGTCTCGCCTCCCCTCCTCTTTACAGTTGTGTTGTACTTAGTTAAATCCATGTCTGGCTCCATCTACCCTATTAGAGAGAAGACATTTGTCAAGGCAGTGTGTGATTCAGTAATTTTCATTTAATTAAGTAATTAAAATCACTCATACTGAAAAAGTCAAAAGACTACTTGGTCATGTCCTGCCCTGTGTGTGCTGTGTGTGCCCGTGTCCTTCAAGACCCTGCGTATGACTATAAGGATAAAGTACAAGAAACCATTTTTGTCATTGAACAAAAAAAATTAAAGAAGCCTAGATAATGAGCAAACCTGTATCTGGTATGGACTGGCAAGGATGTTGACCTCTAGATCTTTATCGCTCAGCAGCCTAAGGAGAAGTTCCTGCATGACGTTGCTGAAAATATCTTAAGACAATCTTATGGGCTTAGTCCAGGTTGAAGTTTTTAGTTGAAGAAGCAGTCGTGAGTTACAGAATGCATGTCAGCCCACAAAATGTTTTCAAGTTCTTGCAAGTACTGACATACCAACCAAACCAGTTCACCAGGTTGTCTAAATAGGACACACGAGCACAGTCAAATTATCCCTCTACATAGCGGCAGGAGATACAGTTCTGTAACCTGTCTTCCACAGTTACTGCAGTAGCCTATCCTAAGTCCTGAAATTTGCAAAAATAAAATGTACTTTAATTAGAGCTTTCTAAGGCAGTCCTTGGAGTTTTCATATGCAAAGATAATGCTTTGCCACTAACTTGAAATGGTTATATATAGTTGATAATCACCTGAAAAGAAAAGTGGATGGAGCTGTAATCTGAAAGCAAAATATTACATGACGCCACACGTACCTACCATATAGCCTAAATCATGAAGTTAAAAAGTGAATGTCTACTTTAAAGGCTATGTAAACACTGAATGCCATGAAAGGTTGTTGCATTTAACTGCCAATAATGCTGTCTTCAAGGTCATTTCCTTAGTAGGTGATGTCAAAGGTTAGCATGTGAGAGGAGTGGGAGCTCATTTTGTTTAACCTTTATTTTGACAGGGAGTCATGCATTCTCACAAAGCAATAATAACAATTTTGCTGTCCTATAAATCCAGTTGCCAGTTTTAATAAAATATTTCAATGGTGTCCTCAGACCAAATGCAGGTAACATTCACAAGTCTTTTTTTTATCCTTCAGAGTGCTGTATGCGGGTTGAGTAGCACACACAAACATATTTTGAGCCAAATAATTACACACAAAAGGACAAAAAAAGACAGACGAGATCATAATGAATTGATGTGGTAGCTAGTGATTGTCAGAAACATTTTGGGGAGGCTCTCATTCTCAAAGGTTTTTGGAATAGCATTGTTTCATTCAGGTTGAATAGCCTTGTGTCATAATGCGCCCACCACCACGCCTAGTTCCTCCAGGGGGTTATATATTCCACAAAACCATTCCAGGTGCATCTCATGGAGGGGCAGCAGTGGAACAGTGAGATACTGGACAAACTTCACTCCCAGAACTCAAACATATGTGGACACATTATGGATTACTTGCAGCTACCAGGTCAGAGTCAAATGAGCATATCAATTATTTAGATGTATCTGTATGGTATCTCTATGGGTTATGTCAAGATGGGGGGGGGCTAAAAATGTCAAATAACTGTCCTTTTTCTGGCTATACTCTTCATGTATTTTGAATGGCATGGCAGATTTTCATTTATGATATCTTTAAGTATGACAACTTATTAATGGTAGTATATCTATTTGAATAATATGTTAGATTCACATGGTATGCAAAAAAAAACATATCCAACATATAGACCACTCGAGTGGCGCAGCGGTCTAAGGCGTCACTACATACCCTGGTTAGTTCCCAGGCTGTGTCATAGGACGGTGCACAATTGGCCCAGTGTCGTTAGGGGAAGGTTTGTCCAGGGGTGTAGACTGTCATTGTAAATTTGTTCTTAACTGACTTGCCTAGTTAAATAAATAAAAATATATTGGATACAGGCCTAATGTCAAAATTCAAAGAATTCCACATGACAATATAGTCATGTCAATATTGTATTGGATCATCATGTACTCTGGGTTTAATTGTTCCAGAAAGCATAATTGAACATGCTAAACCAGGTGGGCAGGTTTTGGCAGAGAGTAAACAGCACAGAAGCTCATCTGACATCAACCCTCCACAGACAGCAAGTGATAACACCTGCAGCATAACCAAGGACTTCAGTTGCATCTACAGCAAAGGTAAAAAATAAAATAAAAAAAACAGCCCAACATCATATGTGGGCATTTATGTATCTAATCCGGTTTCGGTATGAAAAATAACTGACAAAATCCCAAATTCCCGCGAGATACTGCGTGGCTCCTAATCTGTGACCAGAAATTTTATTTGCGAGGCTCCGTTTCCGCGACTGCGCAGATCCTCGCAGTATCTCAGTGGAATGTGGGAAACCTGAATACGGTAGATAAATAAATCCACAAAGATGATATTCTAAATGTCACTAAGCAAAAAAACAAAACAGAAATAGCCACTACAATGTCCAAATATGATTTTGTTAAGAGTTCTGTACCATTTGCTTGTGTATCCATCGTCATTCACTACCTAATCTGCGTTAAATAGTTTGCCAGCCTAGCAAACTCTGGTCTAGTCCAATGGAAACCGATGCAACCAAAGATCTTTATAAAAACAAGATAGTCCACAGCCTGTCGTTTCAAACGTTAACAAATGAGTCATGGTGGGCAGAGCCAAGCACGAGCTAGCGCATATTTTCGTTGGGGAACGCCTACTCGGTCAAGTATTTTCTATAACTCAATTTGTCTACGCACTCTTTCTAAACAACTTTTTTTTTTACTTTGGCAAATAGTAAAGTCTACTGAACTTGATCCACATTTTTCGTAACCTATTCTATTTTTGGGAACAAAAAATTGTATTGAGATCAAATGTTTCATCGATGAGAAAGTTTGCAGAATGTAGACAAAAAAAATCATCTCATTCCATCTCCCACTGCTGGCAACTAACCTTCCTCTCACTACCATATTTGGTAGTAAGTGGAAACAAACATGCGGTGAAATATCTGTCTAATTGTTCTATCTGTAATGCAACCCTGCTGGCTAGCTAGATGACCAATGTTGACAGTCAGGTACGTCACTATGAGATTCAAGGCTCTATTTTGATGGTTAGGGAGAAATCAACCACAAGGTTGTTGAGATGTTTTTATTTAATTTATTTTTTAACAATTCTAATTAATGCAACAGTTTGACAATGGATGAAGATACTCCAAACGTGTAAACATTTTAAAATACATCAAGTATTGACTGAATTATATCACATAAACATTTTACTGACATATATATAATGACTGGAGTTCAGGGATTTTGATGGGAATTCAGGTATTCAATATATTGTAAAATCTCACTTTTTTTCTTAGGATGCACTCATATGTACATTTTCTAATGGTATCAGGTATTTTTTTTAATACTTTGTGTTAAAAGAAATAATTATTTTTGCTACCTTTGCATGAATACACTGGGAGTATTTGCATATATGACTAAATTAACCTAAAGGGGTGGAATTTATCACAGGTGGACTACAATCAAGTTGTAGAAACATCTCAAGGATGATCAATTGAAACAGGCCGCACCTGAGCTCAATTTCGTGTCTCATAGCAAAGGGTCTAAATACTTTTATAAATAAGGTATTTTTGTTTTTTATTTCTAATACATTTTCTAAAAAATGTAAAAACTGTTTTTGGTTTGTCATTATGGGATTGTGTGTGTTGAAGGGGTGAAAATAATGAAATCCATTTTAGAATAAGGCTGTAACGTAAGAAAATGTGAAAAAAGGTCAAGGGGTCTGAAAACTTTCAGAATGCACTGTATATGTATATATGTGTATATATATATATATATACACTGAACAAAAATATAAACGCAACATGTTAAGTGTTGGTCCCATGTTTCATTAGCTGAAATAAAAAATCCCAGGGAATGTTCTATATGCACAACTTGGCTGCAATTTAAATGAATCTCGTTTTCTGGTGCTCCTACAAACTATTGCAAGTTGGGAGCAATTGCTACCATTGAAAAAATGAGCCCTGAACGTGTCCCTTTATGTTTAGATCTACTCCCTGCTCTCCGTGGTGAGGACACAACCAACATTTTCTTCCAAGAGCTGGTGAACATTCTCCTCAGCTATGTCTGCAAGTCATTCAGACGGAGCTCCAAAGTCCTGGACTTCCACCACCCTCACCAACTCAGAGAGGGCCTGGAGGGCTTCAGTCTGGAGCTCCCAGACCAGCCCGAGAACCTGGAACAACTCCTGGTCGACTGCAGGGACACCTTGAAGTATGGAGTCAAAACAGGTACCATAAGAGCTGTTGACTGTTTTTCCGAAAATTTACCAAAAAATGTACTATAGGTAGAAAACATGTACACCATGTATAAGTAAGTCATTGCTTCTGTCCAGGCAATGGCTGACATTATTGACATTATAGATTCGTATAATGTTCCAGAATGTCCTCCTCTGTCCACAGGTCACCCACGCTTCTTCAATCAGCTGTCATCAGGTCTGGATGTCATCGGTTTGGCTGGGGAATGGCTGACATCTACTGCCAACACAAACATGTAAGATTTACATTATCCCTAAGGTGTAAAATCTAATTTCTCACTAAGTCCTCATATTGCAGAATGACATTTGCCTAAGAACATATCTGACATTTACCAGAGAACAGTATATATCAAGCTTCTCAGAATAGTTGTTCTGATCTTATAGACAGGGTGGATCTGATCCTGTATGAGCACTCCTATGCTGAGGCGTTTGACGCGTATGGCCCCAGATGACACTAGGGCCTACGGTGTGCTCTGGTAAATGTTATTCTGCAATATGAGATAAAGTGTAAAACAATGTGTTAAACCTTTTTTCTAGGTTTACTTATGAAGTGTCCCCAGTGTTCATTCTGATGGAGGAGATTCTACTGAAGAAGATGCAGGAGATTGTGGGTTGGTCAGAGGAAGAGGGGGATGGAGTGTTCTGTCCAGGTACAGTGTTAGCTACATTCCGACCTTGCTATCGATACAAACAATGTAGCCAATGACAAACATACACTGTGATACAATTATCCTTGTTACTTCCATTGAATTGGTTAATTTCGTCCTCTTAATTTTGGATATATTGTTTAGTTGTTATGAAGTTGAATTAAATTATAAGCTTAAGACAATCTCTTAGTGAGATATCCATCTATAATACAATATGTATATATTTCCTTAGGTGGGACCATGTCCAATCTGTACAGTGTACTACTGGCCAGATACCACTTCTTCCCTGAAGTGAAGACCAAAGGGATGACTGCTCTTCCCAGGCTAATCCTCTTCACATCAGCACATGTACGCATCACCAGTATTCACGTTAGGTCATGCTTATTCATATTATCTATAAACATGTACTGACATATACTTTTTCCCTATTCTAGAGTCATTATTCAGTCAAGAAATCTGCAGCAGTCCTTGGGATAGGAAGTGAAAATTTTGTGGTGGTGAAATGTAATGACCGGTAAGCAAGGAGGGGAGTGTGATTTGCATTTGTTGATCGTGAACATTGACAATATCATCAGAGCTAAATGAGTGATGTCATTGTTTTACTATTCAAGGGGAAAGATGATCACTGCAGAATTGGAGTCAAGTATCATTACTGCCAAAGATCAGGTAATTGATGAATGAGTCTTCTCTTGCCAAATTGAGGGATACAGGGCTGTGAATTAAATACACGGAAGCATACCTGTACACAGTACGTCCAGCCAGGGATGGATTTAGTCAAATTAGGATGAAACAGACACCCCCAACAGAATACGCTCAAATCAGAATTTCTGTTTACCAGTCAACAACATTGTCTGGTGCATAAAAGGAGCTACCAGAGCTCCAGTGTGTTGGCAGGGACTATTTCACAGGAACAGGTCAATACACTCATCATGATTCTTGTCATCTCTCTCTTCAGGGTTGTGTCCCATTCTACATCAATGCCACAGCAGGCACCACTGTGTACGGAGCCTTTGATCCTCTCAATGCCATCGCAGACATCTGTGAGAGCCATGGACTCTGGCTGCATGTTGATGTATTTACCTTATAGCATCCATCATGGCTTACCGGACACACATTTAGCCTTATTTCTGACATATTTTAATTGGGCATGCTTTAGTCCAGTACTAAGCATAATTTGTGTATGGGAAACCGTCCCCATAAGAATGTGTTATATATAAACAGGGATGGGGAGTAACAGATTACATGTAATCGCAAATTCAAGTTTGTTCCACCTGAGCGAGTCTGACAATAAATCAGAGACTACTATGACGACACAATAAATGTGTTTGACGGAACGCGGGAAAAGAGCAGGAACAGGCTTTTGTGGGCTACAGTCCAAGCTATGTCTTCCAATGGTGCGACTGCTGTCGGCATCCAAATATTATCCAATTTGAATAAACGCTTGGGGGTAAGGATGACAGCAGTGGTGTAGTCTACGGCGATACGGATATCACTTATTATTGATACCTACATACAGTAGCGCATTGATGTGAATCACACTGCTGCTCTCTCATTTAGCTCTTTGCGTCTTACGGATTGTGGTTGTTGAGGATGGCTGTTCACAAATCTAAATGTGTATTTGAACCCAATAATGGTTGAATTCAAGAAGTTTAAACTGCCTGTACACAGTTTTTTAAACTAATGGACAGCCAGTGAAAAATGCGGTCTTGCAACAGCTGCATAGTGTGGATCCCAGCCTATGGAATATATGTGGGGCTTTTTTGCTAAATCTAATTCATGCGTTTAAAAAAATAAAAAATCCATAGACCTAATGGAGACATGCTCAATCTCGCACACTTTTGATAGACAAAGGGGCAATCTGTAGTTGCTACATCCATTTCTGGATTTATAAATGATATATGTATATGTAGGATGTATGTATGTAAATATATAATTGAATCCTATTATTATATGCAGTAGAAAGCGATGGGTTAGAAGAAGCCTACATAAACAACCCATGAAGTAAAATTTAACATCAATATATGGCCAGCTATGTAAACGTTAACATTGATTTATCCTGCAATAGATGTCAATCAATTGGTAACATACATTTTTGTCTTCTTCTAATATCACTTAAGGGGAAAGTAATCTAAAAGTAACTGAATGTAATCACATTACGTTACTGAGTTTGGGTAATCCAAAAGTTACGTTACTGATTACAATTTTGGACAGGTAACTAACGGATTACATTTAGAAAGTAAGCTACTGTACAACCCTGCATGTAAAATATTAAATATATAAAGATAAGATTGTATTTAGAGTAAAATTCTCTTTATTTCTTAACAAGCATCCTGGGGCGGAGGACTGTTGATGTCCAACCTGCACCGTGGGAAACTACAAGGGATTGAACGGTAGGTACTGTAACCAGAGAGAACAGAGACTTAAGGACACCCAACATTTACAGCTCTCCGAAAAGATAATAGATTTCTGAATTTCACTCTACCATACAGCCAGGATCAATTACATTTTGGGTTTTTTGTTTCCATTCACAATTGAAATGGAATTGACCCTCAACAGTTCTGCCTTGATTGGATCTTACATGCAGGTCTATTTGAATTCTGTTTATTACAGAGCCTGGTCTGTGACTTGGAACCCTCATAAAATGATGGGTGCTCCGCTGCAATGCTCAGCCATACTGGTGAAGAAAAGGGTGTGTAGTCTAACGCTATGAATATAAAAAAATCAAGACTACCAAAACATTCCACCCTGAATTACAATTTGCACGCATTCAGAAATACACATACATAATGTAGTCAGTGGTTTCTCACTCACAGGGCCTCTTGAAAGACTGCAATCAGATGTGTGCTGAATACCTTTTCCAAACTGACAAGCACTACGACACCTCTTATGACACCGGAGACAAGACCATTCAGTGTGGCAGGCATGTTGATGTCTTCAAGCTCTGGCTCATGTGGAAGGCCAAGGTATGTAACATACTCACATGGATTTTATATATTTATTTATCAACTGGTAAATAAAACTAACTTCATATATTTCTCTTCTTAGGGTTCAGAAGGCTTTGAATCACAGGTCAATAAATGTTTGGAAAATGCTGAGCACTTGTTTGACAAACTCAAACAAAGACCAGACTTTGAACTCGTCTTCAAAAGCAAAGTAAGTCTGTTTTTTTAAAGTCCCTTGTCCATTGAATAATTCCTCAGTGAGATGAATCGTTGTAAGCCTTTTATCTGTGATACATCCCCATGCAGCCTGAACACAGCAACGTGTGCTTCTGGTACATCCCACCAAGTCTGAGGAACATGTCACCAGGTCCTGAGAGGAACAGGAGACTCCATGAGGTAATGCTACACCTTGGATCTCTAATGTTAGTGATATATTAGATGCGTCTTAATTCAACCTTTGTGGTTCTTTATCCATTAGATACTGTATATGTAATCCTTCATTACTAGCAGCAACACATTGACTTCTGTTCATACTCTATAGAGCTAAATAACTGTTTGATTTCTAAGGTGGCACCAAAGATCAAAGCCAAGATGATGGAGCAGGGGATGGCCATGATTGGCTATCAGCCGCTCGGAGACAAAGTTAACTTTTTCCGATGTGTCTTCTCCAACCCGGCCACACAGACAGAGGATGTGGACTACCTCTTGGAGGAGATCGCTTCTCTTGGTCATGACATCTGCATCAGGACTGAAGCCGATTTATGAATCGGGTTGGGTGAATCAGGATTTAGACCACTTTATGAATCAGATTGTGGCTCAGATCAACTTTAAAACATGCGTTTAGAATTATTCTCAAATGTTTTATTGCGTAAATATTCAATTTTTAAAATATTCAAATATTTGTATTTCAGATTCAGGTAGTCAGTTAATTTCTACATACATTTTGTGTACAACAATATTGTATCTAACAGGACAATGAACATGGTTTAATTTTTAAAATATAATTTCTCAAGTTTGACATTTTAAAATATCAATGTTAAGTAGGCAACAGTTGATGCTGTAATTGTATTAACTGATGGGTTGTTAGTGTTTATCATATTGTCATCGTGTGTGGTCTAAAATGTTACATTTGACTAAAATGTCCAACATCATCTGTAGGTGAAGACAGATTTGAACAAATACAATCACAAAGCTCTAAAATGCGTCAGTTATGTTTTTCATGTCAATTAACATAAATACAATTTTTTTTGCTTTTGTACTGCATGTTTTACAGTACAATGTACATAAGAGTAGGACAAAACCCAGAAGAACCACTAAGCCTGCCCTGGTCGTGAACGAGCTCTTACAACAACCTTCCTCCCTCTCCCCATGTTCCTCCCCCAACCCTGGCCTTCCCTCGTCAGACACAGGCACTGGAGACATCTCCTTTGTCTGCCCAGCCTGCAGGTGCCTACCTGAATGTTCACCAGACACTGTGGCCCTCTCTTGGTGGTCTATAGACAGGTAGCAGGTGTTACTAAGCAGCTGTTTGAAGAAGACCGGTGTGTATTCCGGGGGGGATGGGACAGAGATGACGGCCATAATGTCCGGGTCATCTGGGAGCTGGGAGACGGAGACCCCAGGTGGCAGGGTGGTGACAGAGCGACACCAGGGGCAGCGCAGCTCACTCAGGCTCATCTTCATCTGGGTCAAGCACACAGAGCAGTAGGTGTGTTGGCAGTCCAAGAGCTTGGGCCTGTACTGCAAATTGTAGCAGTTCAGACAGATCTGACATTCTAACATGAGGTTTCGTTGTGAGACGGTTTCCATAATCATGAGTTTGGTTTGTTGTGTCAATGTCAGGCACAAGATGTCAAACCACAAACAGTCTTGTTCCCTCAGTGTGTGTGTGTGCATTTATATGCAGATTAGGGATTATTGCACATCCAGAGGGAGACTCAGACATTTCATGCTCTTGGTCTCACCTCTTCTTTACAGTTGTGTTGACACAGTACTTAGTTAAATCCATGACTGGCTCCATCTACCCTATTAGAGAGAAGACATTTGTCAAGTCAGTGTGTGATGCAGTAATCCTCATTAAATCACTCATACTGAAAAAGGAAAAAGACTTGGTTAAATCCAGCCCACTGAGCTCTGTCCAAAACACTGGTGTCAGAAACAAACAGTAGCATTAAGGCTGCACAATTCTGATCTTGTTCCACCAATCAGCCTTTTGACCAATCACATCAGCTCTGAAAAAGATCTGATTGGTCTAAAGACAGGTATTCCACCAATCAAATCAGATATTTTTCAGAGCTGATTGGTCAAAAAAGTTTAGATTGGGCTGCCTGTCTAAACTGTGTGTAAGGATAAATAAATAATCTAGTTAATGTGCAAATTTGACTGCTGAGTGATAATGGTCTAGCAGCCTTAGTAGGTAAAGTTTGTGAATGACATTGCTGCACTTCTGTTTTCAAGGCAATCTTTGTCCAGGTTGAATTTGAGTTAAAGAAGCAGTTGTGTTTGACTACATACTTTTGGTCAACAACAAAAAACACCTGAATAGAGCTGTAATCTGAAAGCTAAATATTTCATATAGGGACATATTACTAGTACCATATAGCCTTATTCATGACGTTGCAAGTTAAAGTCGTGGATATAATGATGGCGCCGGAGGAGATGGCTGACGCTTTTCGGGCACCAAACCAATTGTGCTATTGTGAGTTTTTTTGGCGTTATTTTTAACTTATTTTGTACATAATGTTTCTGCCACAGTCTCTTACGACCGAAAATAGCTTCTGGATATCAGGACAGCGATTACTCACTTCGTACTGGATGCAGTTTCTCTCTTTAACGAGTCGGCCGTGAAGGATTTACTTCTTACACCTGCCAATGCTCAAATCTCCATTAGTGTGAAGAGACATCAGGGACGTAGGTCGGGGTGCCTTGTAAGGATCTGACGGCGAGTGAGTAATCCCCCTCTACCATCAGTCCTATTAGCCAACGTGCAATCATTGAATAACAAAATGGATGAGCTCTGATCAAGACTATCTTACCAATGGGACATTAAAAACGGTTATATCTTATGTTTCACCGAGTCGTAGGCTGAGCGACGACATGGATAACATACAGCTGGCTGGGTTTTCGGTCCATCGGTAATATCGAACAGCTGCCTCCGGTAAGACAAGGTGGCGATGTGTGCATCTGTAAATAACAGCTGGTGCACAAAATCTAATAGGTTTTGCTCTCAGGTAGAGTATATCATAAGCTGTAGACCACACTATTTCCCAAGAGAGTTTTAATCTATATTTTTCGTAGCTGTCTATTTAACACCACAAACCGATGATGGCACTAAGACGGCACTCAATGAGCTTTATAAGGGCATAAGCAAACAAATGTGCATCCAGATGCGGCGCTCCTAGTGGCCGGGGACTTTAATGCAGGGAAACATCAGTTTTACCTAATTTCTACCAGCATGTTAAATGTGCAACCAGAGGTTTTAAATTAAGACTCCAGACCACCTTCACTCCACAGACAGACATGTACTAAGCTCTCCCTTATCCTCCATTTGGCAAATCTGGCCATAACTCTATCCTCCTGATTCTTGCTTACAAGCAAAAACTAAAGCAGGAAGTACCAGTGACTCGCTCAAAAAGGAAGTGGTCAGATGACGCAGATGCTAAGCTACAGGACTGTTTTGCTATCACAGACTGGAATATGTTCCGGGATTCTTCCGATGGCATTGAGGAGTACACCACAGTCACTGGCTCCATCAATAAGTGCATCGATGATGTCGCCCCCACAGTGACCGTATGTTCATACCCCAACCAGAAAGCCATAGATTACAGGCAACATCCACACCGAGCTAAAGGGTAGAGCTGCCGCTTTCAAGGAGCGGGACTCTAACCCGGACACTTAAGAAATCCTGCTATGCCCTCCGAACCATCAAACAGACAAAGCGCCAGTACAGGACTAAGATCGAATCGTACTACACCAACTCCGACTCTCGTTAGTTTGCAAGCCCTGCCACATATTACGGACTACTGCACAGCCACGAGCTGCCCAGTGACACGAGCCTACCAGATGAGCTAAATAACTTATGCTCACTTTGAGGCAAGCAACACACGAGCATGCATGCATGAGTGCATCAGCTGTTCCGGACGACTGTGATCACGCTCTGCAAGCTACACTGCCCTTTCCCACCTGGACAAAAGGAACACCTACGTGAGAATACTATTCATTGACTACAGCTCAGCATTCAACACCATAGTGCCCTCAAAGCTCATAAGTAAGCTAAGGACCCTGGGACTAAACACCTCCTCTGCAACTGGATCCTGGACTTCCTGACGGACCGCCCCCAGGTGGTAAGGGTAGGTAATAACACAGCCGCCACGCTGATCCTCAACACGGGGGCCCCTCAGGGGTGCATGCTCAGTCACCTCCTGTACTCCCTGTTCACCCATGACTGCATGGCCAAGCACGACTCCAACACCATCATTAAGTTTGCCGACGACAAGTGGTAGGCCTGATCACCAACGAGACAGCCAACAGGAAGGAGGTCAGAGACCTTGCAGTGTGGTGCCAGGATAACCTCTCCCTCAACGTGATCAAGACAAAGGAGATGATTGTGGACTACCTAAAAAGGAGGGCCGAGCATGCCCCCATTCTCATCGAGGGGGCTGTAGTAGAGCAGGTTGAGAACTTCAAGTTCCTTGGTGTCCACGTCACCAACAAACTATCATGGTCCAAACACACCAAGACAGTTATGAAGAGGGCACAACAACACCTATTCCCCCTCAGGAGATTGAAAATATTTGTCACGGGTCATCAGATCCTCAAAAAGTTCTACAGCTGCACCATCCTGACTGGTTACATCACCGCCTGGTAAGGCAACTGCTCTGCATCTGACCATAATGCGCTACAGAGGGTAGTGTGTACGGCCCAGTACATCACTGGGGCCAAGCTTCCTGCCATCCAGGTTTCCTGCCATCCGGGACCAGGCGGTGTCAGAGGAAGGCCCCAAAAAAATGCCAAAGACTTCAGCCACACTAGTCATAGACTGTTCTCTCTGCTACCGCACGGAAAGTGATACTGGAGCGCCAAGACTAGGTCCAAAAGGCTTAACAACTTCTACCCCCAAGTCATAAGACTCCTGTACAGCTAATCAAGTTGATCAGGCCATCTCACAGCCTTATCAGAAAGTGTATTGGGTATTTTTTTTAGATTAGACTGAATTCATCCTTCATTTGAGACTACTAGACACTGATTCTGCTGTGCCTTTCGCAATTGACAGTGAATACATTTTTCTTTCGAATTGTTGTGTGCGTCTATAGAATTCAGCTGTCATCATTAGCAAACTACCACACTTATTATTTTATTTTTAAATATAACCTTTATTTAACTAGGCAAGTCAGTTAAGAATACATTCTTATTTTCAATGATGGCCTCCCCCGGACGACGCTGGGACAATTGTGCGCCGCCCTATGGGACTCCCAATCATGGCCAGATGTGATAAAACATACTTATAAAGCCCATTTCCATCCACATTTTCATCTCAAATGCCTCCATTACTCCAAAAGACCAAAATACAAGGAATTATTTAAAAAAAGTTTAATTTGGTTGTAGGTAGGCCTATAAATAGAGTTAAAATATCTTTCATTTGTCCTCAGTCTGGTCAGTCAGTACCTTGTGTGTTTTTCCCATTTGCTCCTGTAGAGAAAAATATAATTAATTCAAAATGGTTAACAATTTTCATGACCATTTTAATATCTTCTATACAGGATCTGCTTGTCTTTTCAAAAAGTACATCAGAACTCCAGCATAAGGCTTCATCTTGGAATATTCATGAAGATCATTAAAATGGTTCTACTTGCCTCTTGTTTTACCAGATCTGCCATAATACCCATTACAGCGTTCTTGGTAGCCATTCCTCTGGGTGTTCCACTGTCCAAGGGAGTTTGATGGGTTAGTCTGTGCCTGTGTTCTGTCTGTAGACAAAACCAATAACACCATCAGGTATTCAGCATTGCAAACACCAACACAATGGAAAATAGTTATATGTTGAACATACCCTGTGGTCCATTTTGCCATGGTCTCCGTTTCTTTTTATTATTGTTCGGGCCATACCCAGTTTCACAAAATTCATGACCAGGCCTGGCCTTGTTTGCTTTCCTGGAATCTGCAGGAGAAAGGTAAAATGTACGTGTCATTTTCCAGCATAATTTCAAATGTGCATTTTGTGTAAGAATACAGTGGTGTAAAGTACTTAAGTAAAAATATTACTTAAGTAGTACTTTGAAGTAGGTTCACTTTACATTTGACAACTTTATACTTTCCTAAAGAAAATATTGTATGTTTTACTCCATACATTTTCCCTGACATCTAAAAGTATACGTTACCTTTTGAATGCTTAGCAGGACAGGAAAAGGACCCAATTCACACACTAATCAAGAGAACATCCCTGATAATCCCTACTGACACATTAAACACATATGCTTTATTTGTAAATTATGTCTGCGTGTTGTAGTGTGCGCCTGGCTATCGGTAAATAAAAAAATGTAATTGTGCCATCTGGTTTGCATAATAAGCTATTTGAAATTATTTATGTTTTTACTTTTGATACTTAAGCATATTTTTGCAATTACATATACTTTTGATACTTAAATATGTTTAAAACAAATATTTTTAGACTTTTACTCAAGTAGTATTTTACTGTGTGACTTTCAATTTTACTCATTTTCTAGTAAGGAATCTTTACTTTAACTCAAATATGAAAATTGGGTACTTTTTCAACCACTGAGAGTACATCAAATCGTACAGTAATTCAGACCAGTGTATGAAATTACTTACCCATCTGTCGTTTCTGATTCTGTAGAATGCCACACTGCTGCTCCTGAGGCTTGGGGAGATCAGGGGCCACATTTCCCTCATTCAGTCTGCCTGTGGGGCTCTTCCTGAAACTCGCAACGTTTAGCTTTGGCTCATGACAGGAGCAGTTCCTCTCCTGTAGCTTTGAACACTTCAGACCATACACCTTGAACTGTCTGTTTGAGGAAGGAGCCGTTAGCATCCTAACATCTGCGATCATCTGCTTGCAGCCCTGTCGACTGGGTACAACAGGCCCAGTCTGTTTGGCAGGCTCCTTCTCTTCAATCTCCATTTCCTGGTTGCAGGGACCTGGACAACTGTAACCAGGCTCTTGGTCTCCTGCCATACATTTGGAGGCATATGTTTCAGGGTCATCTGGAGAGCAGAGTGGGCTCTGAGCCCTGTGCTCTGTAACTTCCAGAGGCTGCTGATTTGGGCTACATTGAGCCTTGGGTTTCAGTGACCCTTGAGTGCTATTCAATGATCCTTCAAGACTTGGGATCATTGTACTTTTGCTTGAGAACATAATAGGCAAACCATCCACACTGGCTTTTTCCACAGGCGCCACTGACCAAACAAACTCCTTATCATTTCTCTGTATTTGCCTATAATGGAATGACTCCTGGTATGGAGTAGCATTCTCGTCAGACATTTTCTCAGCCTCTTTCACATTTTCTAAAGTCAGCGAAAACCGCCGACTTCTCCTCCTCTCTGTTATATCAATGACCTGACTGGCTCGGAGGCCTTGATTGACCTTAGCAGGATCAGATTCCCTCTCAGTCACCACCTCAGGATCCATAAGGACGTTCTCTATCAGCAATTCCTTGGAGGGGACATATGGGGCCAATGACTGCACTGACCATACTGACTCATTCAACTTTTTCGGTACCTGCCTATAATGAAAGGACATCTGGCTTTGATCAGCTGAAACTTTCTCAGACGACTCCTGTGCCACATCTTCTGGCGCCATCAGTCCATTTTGTATCAGCCACTCTGTAGAAGGGACGTATGGTGCCATTGACTCCACTGACCACACAGACTCATTCACCTTTGACTCCGTCATCAAGTCATGAAAGATAAAAGGTAGCTTCAGTATTTTGTAGTGGCTATTGTCTAAGTTCGTAACACCTTCACAGCTTCCTGTCATGACCACAGGAAGCCCTCTGGAGCCCTCTGTGGTATTCTCATGTGTAATTTCTTGGGTAAGAATCTGACCGCATTTGGGTGCCCTCTCCATTTTGGAAGATGGCGAACCTCCGCCGATCAACACATCTGGGAAGGAGGAGGACACACACCTCTCAGCCATGATAACCTCATCCGCCTGGTCAGAGGAACTACACATGGGGACCATGCCATCAGCAGAGCTAACTGACCACACATCATGATGCACTAGGTGACCTCCACCATGGACAGGCTTCCCCAGTGCCTCTATAGAGGTCCTATGTGAGTGGATGGTCTTGGTTCCTGCAGGTGGGTCTGTGGGGGAATTAGGTTCTACTTCCGGGCAGCTCTGTTTCTCTGCATTGGAGCATGGCGAGGATGGGGTGGTGGAGTGGGTAGAGTTGGTGCCTCTTCCAGAATCTGACCCAGCCAGAGGGGCAGCTGAGGGAGCATAGTCTTTCTCCGCTTCAGGTGGTGGTTCAGTCTGTACTTCGGAGTTGACAGTCTCTCTGGGTGTGGTGTTCTGGTAAAATGTTCTCAACCTATTGTGGTGGTTCTGGTAGACCATGGCAGCAGGACGAAACTGGTATTGTCTGTACTCAGCAGGGTGCAGCTGGGCATGGGGAAGAATATAACCTGGGGCCTCCATGTATGGTTGGGGAGGGAATGGTGGCATAACCATGCCCGGCATACCGTAACCTAAAGACAGAATTAGAAGGGATGAGCATCATTGAATTGAATCAATTATTAAATAAAAAGACAGCTGAAAAACATGGTGTTCCTAAAATTATGGAAGTGTACATTGAGTTTGTACAATAGTATATTAATCAGAACAAACATTTGGTTTAATTATCATTAATATTACTTTATACACCCAGACTGAACATTTCATAGCTTTTATACTACAGAGTATGAAAAAGGATTCAATCGTACCCATCCCTGGAAAGCCAGAGTATGGGTTGTAGGGCATGGGCCACTGGTAGTGGTAGACAGGAGGAGGAGGCTGCACAGGCTGCACGTAGAAGTAGGGTCGAGGCTGGTGCACATGGGGCGGATGTTCGGTCAGATAAGGCCCTACTCCTTGGGGTCCATGCACTGGGTGCCGTGTACCAGGGTTAGGCTGACGAACTGGCTGGCGTGGCCCAAGGCGCCTTGCATGTCGACCATGCAGTCCATTTTCAAACGGGGTTGCTGCCATAACTCAACTAGTCAAAGAAAGAGATGGTAACTATAAGGAAATACATTGAATCAATGAAAAGTCTGACATTGTAATTAATTAATGACCTGAATTCAATCAATGTCATTGAATAATAAGTGCATCTTACAAATGGTGACACTTCAACAATTAACTCCAATTTCCCTGAATAAGAAAATAACTCTAAAACAGAGCACACAAATGTAAGAAATGACCTGATCACCACCAAAACAATAGATCAACTTGCATTGCCTAACAACACGCTGATTGAAAGTGGAAACTAGACACACCTGGCATTAAGTAGATGACTATGAGGGGTGTGGTTTCAGTTTGAAAAACAGTTCCTTATTTGGATTGGTTTACCAAAGCTACCGGTAATTTACCAAAGTTACTGGGATCTTTGGTAATTTAGGTAATTTAACAGGTAATCTATAGCAATGTATGGTAACAATGTATGGTAACTATGTATTCATATAGTATACTTAAAAAAAATATTGGTGTCAATATTATTGTCCTTGAGTTTCTAGTGGTTAGACCAGGGGCCTGTTGCACAAAAGTAGAATTAAGACATCCGGGATAAATGACTCAGCTGAGCTCAATGAAGCCAAAACATGTGCGTCCAGGCTTAATTGGTTGCACAAAGACCAAGCCAGGATGAGCAGACACGGATTCATTAAGCCAGGTGAAACCAATCCTGGATAGGTGCGCGCTCACGGCTCACTCAAATAGACCCCGCCACAGATCACAGATTAACTGATTTACCATGGCAACTAGAGCCGCGTACTTTTCCCCGTCGGAAGCACAAATCCTCATGGAGGCATACGAGGAGGTAAAAGATATCATTAAGAAGAAAGGCAACACCGCCACAGTGATAAAGCAAAGAGAAAAAGCGTGGCAAAGTATTGCAGACCGCCTGAATGCGTAAGTAGTGCACAATTACACACTCACCGCTCCGCTGAAACATCACAATTACAATTCAAATATTTAATTCACATCTCCAAAAATGCAGTTGTACTGTAATTATGAAACGGTTAAATTTTTAATTGAAATGCACTGCAGATATGAGAGAAATTGTGTAAAGTAACTCCATCACACTGTATAAAGCTATGATCAATTTTTTGATATTTTTACTGAAAACAAGACAAAAATACCAAGTAATTTTTTGCAGTGTGACTCCATTAAATGTGTGTGTGTGTGTGTGTGTGTGTGTGTGTGTGTGTGTAGATTAAACATGAACGGGCCAAAACGGACATGGCAGCAGGTCAAAATCAAATACAAGAACATTCTGCAGAATGGTATGGTCCCTGACTAATATATTTAACAAAGCACAAGCATATATTGTACCCAGAAGGTGCCTGTTCACACATTGTCTGTACTGTTTTAGCAGTGAAAAAGAATACCCACAGACAAGGCACGGGTGGTGGGTCACCAAAGGCTGACCTTACCCCAGCAGAGGACATGGCCTTGGAGCTAAATAAAGGCAGGCCCGTCTTAGAGGGGATCCCTGGGGGGAAAGAGACGAGCATAGGTTCCTCCCAAGATGCCACCCGCTTCATTCAAGGTATGTCCTTCCATCTCTACATGGGATACAACCACATTCATATTGAATCAATTTGGACTGTCTGACTTTGGTTTACCTATTGCCTTGCAGTGCCTGGCAGCACTGTGTTCCTGTTAGAGCCACCAGCACAAGCACCAGACGATGCTGATCCAGTGAGTACTCCATCAAAGGCATACTGTAGGCCTGGCATGTCTTGTCTACTAGCTTCAATATGAATCCGATTAAATGTGATAGGGTGAAGGCCCCAGTGCAACAGCACATGATGGAGACGATGATGAGGAGGAGACCATCTCTCTGGATTCCAGAAGGCATGAGGTATCATGTTAAGACTGTGAAAGTACTATTTACTCTACAATGGTGAGGAGTCCTCATCAAAATCAAAAAATCTAATTTCTTTTACAGGACCCAGATGCTATACAGTGGGAAAACCAGCCTGGCAACATAGTGCGTATTAATAAAAGGACACCACATCCTGCCAAATTCCAGCTGCGCTAATTGTATTGTGTTCACAGAGCTCACGAGCTATCAGAAAGTTGTATGGCAACCACCTCCGGCGCCAAATAGAACTGGCAGACATAGACATTCAGTACAAGAAGAAAAAGATGGAAAATCTTGCACTGGAGACCGAAATAAAAAAGAGGACAATTAGGAAACTGGACCTTGAAATAAAAAAACTTGAGAGGGAGGTGAGATATGCCTTCAATGTACACTGTATGCTAACTGTAACACAAATGTATGAATCATTATTTTTCTTTCCTCCCCCAGCTCCAAGAAGATGACACAGCTCAAAATAAAAATTAGGTATATTCTCGTAAAGTCAAGTGAGCCATGACATATGAGCTCTTATTGTGAGCACACAGGACGGTGGCATCTTTCTAAGGTTTTTTTTATTTTCCCAGCAATCAGTACAACCAAGTCATCGTTATAAGGCATCGCCCTCTTTTGCCCACCCCCCCAGCACCAGGTGTGGCCACTAGCCTATATGAAGGCCCAAAATTGTGTGTTCCTTTCTGCTCTGACAATGGCATGCCCATTCGTGCGAGATGTGGTGGATGAAGAAGCACTTGTGCTGAGGAGAGCCTTCAGGCGAGAAAGGGTCTTCAGGGACCGGTTGGACCCACTGGCCTTCCCTGATGACCATCTATATGAAAGATACAGGTTTTCTGCAGATGGCATCAGGTATCTATGCAGACTACTGGGTCCCAGGATTAAGCACCGCACTGCACGGAGCCATGCACTGAGTGTGGAGCAAATGGTTTGTGTGGCCTTGCGCTTTTTTGCTAGTGGAGCCTTCCTGTACTCAGTGGGGGATGCAGAACAGCTGAACAAGGCCACAATTTGCCGCACAATAAGGAGTGTGTGTCTGGCTATCAAAGCATTAGCAGATGTCTTCATCTCCTTCCCTGGCCACAGAAGACTCTGTGACATCAAAGAGGAGTTCTATAGGATTGCAGGTAAGAGGATCTACAAATTACAGGACAACTGTTAACACATAGTAGGATACTCATTACTTTGTGTGACAGGTTTCCCCAATGTCATTGGTGCAGTGGACTGCACACACATAAGGATAAAAGCCCCTCAGGTGCCCATGGGGCCGATTTTGTGAATAGGAAATCCTTTCACAGCATTAATGTTCAGGTGAACATAACTTTTTGATATTGTCCATTGACGAACACTCTGCATTGCCAGTGATGTGCATTGATTGGTGTAATATTCCTCATCTTATGATTTCAGATGGTCTGCAATGCTGACTGTGTGATCAGCAATGTTGTGGCAAAATGGCCTGGCTCAGTCCATGACTCCAGAATCTTTCGGGCCTCTGAAATCTATCACAAGGTAAGCCACACAACCCCTATTTATAACCATCATGGCTGTGTCAAGAATATCACTGTGTTTATGAGGTAGTAATGATGAGATTTTGTGTTGACAGGTGAATTCTCTGGTGTGTTGCTGGGAGACAGGGGGTATGGCTGCCAGCCTTTTCTCCTGACACCTTTCACAGACCCCCAGGAAGCACAGCAGGCCTACAACCATGCCAGGACCAGGGCCAGAGTTGAAATGACCTTTGGCCTCCTGAAGGCACGCTTTCACTGCCTTCACAAATTAAGGGTCAGCCCTGTTAGGGCATGTGATATTACTGTGGCTTGTGCTGTCCTCCACAATGTGGCCTGCCTGAGGAAGGAGAGGGCCCCCAGAGTGCCACCAGCCATGTACTGGGACAATCCGGCAATCTTCCCTGATGACGACAGTGGTCGGCTGCTGAGGGACCAATATGTGTTGAATTATTTTAGTTAGTATGTGTGCTTTCAATTTTGGTTAAATATGTCCTGCGGTGGCAGAGGAATTTGGGTTTTTTGGGTTCGTTTTTTGACGAATTTGGCCTCTTGTGATGTTTGTGCGGTATACTGTGTGTAATACAAGGCTGCAGGGAGGCTACTGCATCCATTCATTTGTCTGTTCAGTTGATGTGTATGGATTTGTCCTGCATTTATTTTAGTGTGCAGACATGCAGGGTGTGTTATATACAGACCTTTGAATGTGTATGTATCATTTTGTATAATATGCTTGGATTCTGTGCTTTCCATCTTGTAGAGTCACTGTGACTTCAGTTTCGAAAGGAGCTGATGGTTTACCTGCTTTGTTTTGTCCTTATTCAATAAAGGAACATAATGTTACACATTGTGTTTTTATATTCATATGGAATGTGTATTTGTTTATATGACAGAGTACTAGGGCCACACTGAAGAAAAAGGATAAAGTCATAAATTTATGAGGCTGGTTCTTTCTGCAGAAAAGCTACATATTGTTTTTACAGTTTTGATACTTATGACAATGTGATACTTAATATTCTGGCACATCAGCATGTCTTTGTTTATGAAACCATACTGAAGTACAATTTCACGAAATGCCCCACATCTGTCATTTTAACAACTGTCCTCCTTTAAAACAACTGGTTACAATATTATGACTTGTGTTTTTTTCCCCTCTGTGGCCCTAATATTCTATCATTTTATATATAGCCTTATAGTCTATGGGAAACTGTGAATTATCTAATGATAGCAACATAATCTAAAAATCATTTTTTATCCAAAATCATTGAAATTAATGATCACAAACGTTTAAATAATAACAGTGGGTCTAGTTATATGTGATAACAATGTATAGTGAGCAGTGAAATAACTATTGGTTTCCATTTGTGGTGACTGCTGACTGACATTAGGGATGAGATTAAATAGATCCTGGAATTTAGCCTGGTCTGGAGCAGGCTAGCTCCACAGAATAAATCTCCATGGTAATTTATACCATAACATATCCTCCTGCCCCCTATCCATCTTTAGTGCAACCGGATTACGGATCAATTGAGCCAGGATCACCAAGATATCCTGGCTTAATCCCTTATCCTAGTTTTGTGCAACAGGCCCCAGTTGTGGCAAAACATTTACAACAAACACATATTGACATATTGAATTAAATTTTAAAACATTTGTTTAAAAAAATCAAGCATATTTATTTATTTTATTTTTTGAACCTTTAATTAATTAGCCAAGTCCTGCAGGGATGGGGGCTGGGATTAAAAAACTAAAACTAAATATAGGACAAAACACATCATGACAAGAGAGACCTAAGACAACAACATAGCAAGGTAGCAACACAACATGGTAGCAGCAAAAAACATGGTACAAACATTATTGGGCACAGATAACAGCACACATGGCAGCTGGGGTGAATGAGCAGTGATTACGATAGAGGAAACCAAGTCTAGATTTAACTTTAGCCTGCAGCTTTGGTATGTGCTGAGAGAAGGACCGTCTAGCCATACTACCTCAAGCTCTAAACCCTCAGAGGTAGTAATCACACCTGTGGGGAGAGGGGCATTCTCCTTACCAAACCACATGACCTTTGTTTTGGAGGTGTTCAGAACAAGGTTGAGGACAGAGAAAGCTTGTTGGACACTAAGAAAGCTATGTTGTAGAGCGTTTAACACAAAATCCGATGATAGGGGTAGCAACCTGAAAGAAGAAAGGGTAAAAACCATCTGACCCAGATGTTTTTTGGGGGGGGTCAAGTTTCAGGAGCTCCTTTAGCACCTCGGACTGAGTGACTGCCTGCAGGGATAAACTTTGTAGCGGGGCAGGGGGAAAAGAGGGAGAAGCATCGGTGCTAGTTGCATTAGAAGGGGTGGGAGATTAGGAAATGTTGGACTGGCAAGGAGGTATGGCTGACCCCTCCTGTCTCAGCCTCCAGTATTTATGCTGCAGTAGTTTATGTGTCAGGGGGCTAGGGTCAGTTTGTTATATCTGGAGTTTTTCTCCTGTCTTGTCCTGTGTGAATTTAAGTATGCTCTCTCTCTTTCTTTTTTTCTCTCTCGGAGGACCTGAGCCCTAGGACCATGCCTCAGGACTACCTGACATGATGACCCCTTGCTGTCCCCAGTCCGCCTGGCCGTGCTGCTGCTCCAGTTTCAACTGTTCTGCCTGCAGCTATGGAACCCTGACCTGTTCACAGGACGTTCCACCTGTCCCAGACCTGCTGTTTTCAACTCTCTAGAGACAGCAGGAGCGGTAGAGATACTCTCAATGACCGGCTATGAAAAGTCAACTGACATTTACTCCTGAGGTGCTGACCTGTTGCACCCTCGACAACTACTGTGATTATTATTATTTGACCATGCTGGTAATTTAGGAATATTTGAACATCTTGGCCATGTTCTGTTATAATCTCCAACCAGCACAGCCAGAAGAGGACTGGCCCTCCCTCATAGCCTGGTTCCTCTCTAGGTTTCGGCCTTTCTAGGGAGTTTTACCTAGCCACTGTGCTTCTACACCTGCATTGTTTGCTGTTTGGGGTTTTAGGCTGGGTTTCTGTACAGCACTTTGAGATATCAGCTGATGTAAGAAGGGCTATATAAATAAATTTGATTTGAGTCAAATAAGAATCCTGACTTAATAAAGTGTCGATTAAAGAGCTCAGCCATGTGCTTCTTGTCAGTAACAACCACATCATCAACATTAAGGCATAGGCAGCTGTGAGGAGGAAGGTTTATTCTCCAGGTCTTTAACTGTTTTCCAGAACTTCTTGGGAGTAGACCTAGAGAGAGAACTGCTCCCTAAAGTAACTAACTTTGGCCTTTCGAATAGCCAGAGTGCACTTATTTCTCAAGTATGCGTGTGCCAAGCCTTTCGCCAAATGCAACTCTGAAAGAGTAACTCTGAAAGATCACGGTCGAACCAGGGGCTGAACCTGTTAATTGTAATTTTCTTTATGGGGAGGTGTCTGTTAACAATACGACTGAAAATATCAAATAAAGAAGGTCCAAATGTCTTCGACATAGGGAATCAAGCTTATTCTGTACCAATTTACAGAGGCCAGGTCATGAAGGAAGGCTTGCTCATTAAAGTGTTTTAGCAAGCGTCTATGACAAATCAGGACAGGTAATTTCACTGAGCAGCCATTACGAACACAGGCTGTAAAACAGTGATCACTAAGGTCATTACAGAAAACACCAGACTGATACCTATCAGGATTATATGTGAGGATAACATTGAGAGTAGCCTTTTCTGGGAGTTTGGAGTCATTCTTTGTGGGATTGGTAATAATCTGAAAGAGATTTAGGGAGTCCATTGCTTTAGGACTTGGTCAGGTGGTTTAAGCATGTCCCAGTTTAGGTCACCTAGCAGGACAAATTTAGACAGTGTAAGGGGCCAGGAGAGAGCTTAGGGCAGGTAGGGTACAGTCCGGTGCTGATGGAGGACGATAACATCCAGCAACAGTCAAAGAGCTATTTGAAAGTGTAATGCTTAAAACCAGCAAATCAAACTGTTTGGTGACAGACTTGGAGACAACCAAGCACTGAAGGTGATCCTTGGTAAAGATTTCAACTCCCCCACATTTGGAAAATCTGTCTTGATGAAAAAAAAGTTTACAACCAGAAAGGTTATCACAATTCAAAATTCATGCCAAAACACTCATTTTAGACACCAATTGTATTCACTAAGTTGGTTTGTATTTAGGATAACGTTTTACAGCCGTCATTCTATTTTTATTTTATATGATAAAACCTCAGAGGGGCCAGAGATAAGTACACCTGTGATAATCTGAAGTACCTCAAAAGGCCACTAGATGTCATGTTATTAAAAAAAATGGAAAGTTACCAACATTTGGTAGTTTACTGGTACATTTTGAAAAGCCAGATTGAACCAGACTCATTTGCTTTACAAAACACACGTCACAAAAATATAACCGGAAATCAGTTAATTGAAATAAAAACATTAGGCCCTCATTTGTTTTCACATGACAGGGAATACAGATATGCATTTGTTAGTTACAGAAACATGTTTTTTTTAAAGGTAGGGGCATGGATAGGAAAACCAGTCAGTATCCGGTGTGTCCATTATTTGCCTTATGCACAGCAACATCTCCTTTGCATAGAGTTGATCAGGCTGTTGATTGTAGCCTGTGGAATGTTGTCCCACTCCTCAATGGCTCTGCAAAGTTGATGGATTTGAGGGAACTGGAACACGCTATAGTACACATCGATGCAGAGCATCCCAAACATGCGCAACGGTTGATGTCTGGTGAGTATGTAGGCCATGGAAGAACTGGGACATTTTCTGTTTCCAGAAATTGTGTATAGATCCTTGTGACATGGGGCCTTGAATTATCATGCTGAAACATGAAGTGATGACGGCGGATGCATGGCACGACAATGGGCCTCAGGATCTCGTCACAGTATCTCTGTGCTTTCAAATTGCCATCATTATAACGCAATCGTGTTCGTCGTCCATAGCTTATGCCTACCCATACCATAACCCCACCGCCACCATGGGGCACTCTGTTCACAACGTTGACATCAGCAAACTGCTCACCCACACGACACCATAGCTTATGGTCTGCCATCTGCCCGGTACAGTTGAAACCGGGATTCATCCATTAAGAGCACACTTCCCCAGCGTGCCAGTGAATATGAGCATTTACCCAATGAAGTAGGTAGATCACAATACCAAACAAGTCAGGTCAAGACCCTGGTGAGGATGACGAGCACACAGTTGAGCTTCCCTGACAGTTTGTGCTGAAATCCTTTGGTTGTGCAAACCCACAGTTACATCAGCTGCCCGGTCTCAGATGATACTGCAGGTGAAGTCAGATCTGGAGGTCCTGTGCTGGCATGGTTACACATGATCTGCCGAAGTGAGGCCAATAGGACGTACTGCCAAGTCTAAAACCACATTGGAGGCAACAGCTCTGAAGGACATTCCTGCAGTCAGCATGCCAAGTGCATGCTCCCTTAACTTGACACCTGTGGCATTGTGTTATATGACAAACTGCAGATTTTAGTGGCCTTTTGTCCCCAGCACAAGGTGCACTTATGTACCTGTCACCCATTAGTCAGAATAAAAAAATAAAAAATGGTGCGTATAAGGCTGTGCTGGCTTCCAGATTACCTTGAACAAGTCAGACAAGCCAATGATTAAGGCTGTTATAATAGTACAGATGTGAAGTGGTCTGCTCTTCCATGAAGTCCATAATACAAGGACAGCCAGCAATTACAGCAGTCTGATCCAACTTGTAGAGCACTAGCCACAACTTTCATGAAACTGAGGCATCAAACTATTCTTCATGATGAATGTAGCCCAAGTCTATTAAAATAGTCATTTTTTAAAGTGCAATGCAAGGATTTTAATGACACAACAACACTGTGCAGACAAGTAGATGTCAGTTTGTCAACATTAAACTGCAATGCTTAAAATATCTGCACAATAATAAAAAGACACATTTAGATTGACTGGCTCTTAGCTTCAAACTAGCCCAGCAATTTTTTTCTTTTCCATCTCCTCTCCAAGCCACTGCATTTCCACTGCTTGATACATCTTATTACCTGGGCTTCATCCTCAGTGAACGACACAGACACTGAAAAAAAGAGTTTAAAAGCTGCAGAGTAGACTGGACCTACACCTCCCAGGTCCATTCCGGTCTGCAGGTCAACATGGGGGTTAGCGTCACAGTACGGTCTGTGAGGCTGCAGCCCAGGCTGTGATTAGGATGAACACACAGCGTCCAACATGGCTACCATCGTCAAGCAATGGAAATGCAGGCATTTACTGTGTAGCTAGTTGTTGAACTGCCGCCTGAGATTCTTTTTTTAACCACGTATACAAACATTACGAGTGTCTATTAATTTGTTACAATGTGTTTTGTGTGCATTTCATAGTGCAAGTGAATTTATATATTAGGTAATACATTTAGAATAAATATATTAGGAGCGGTGCAATTCTTAAATAGGCTAATATCTTGTGCCCCTTCTCTTTGTGGTCCCTGAAAAAAAATGAAAAAAAGTTTGTGATAATTTTGAAATGTGACAAAAGTAGTAGTATCTCTATACGCAACAACCCTTACCTCGGCCCCTCTGGCAGCGAGAGAAGTCGGATTCTTCATGATCGTCGTAGTCAGTCCTTCGGGGCCTCTGCTGAACGAATGGCCTTCTGCGTGGGGGTCTCACTGAAGGATACAGAGAGGGAAGCATGAGCTGGGACAACAGGTCAAACAGTGAATGACTAGTGAAAAGTAGAGAACTGATTAAGGCAATGAGTAACTCAGCAGTTTGAAAAGGAAACTCACTTTGTTCTTGTGACCCATTGTACGGTCTCCAAGACTTTGGCTTATATTTGGCACCAGAACTCCCCCAGCTATCTTGGTCTGATGCCACAGTGCCCACTCTCCAAGGTTTCTCTGGGAAACATGACAAATTCACAACATCACATTTGTAATGAATGACAAGGATTAAAAGTAAAAACACTATTTAGAAGGGGACATCAGACCATGTCAAGAGATGGAAAGAATCTTACCATTATAAGGCCTGCATGGGGCATTTCTTTGTCCTCCTTTCCCTTTATACTTGTCAGCTTTGCCAGTCGCTTTGTGGTCCTCACAGCAGTCAAAACTCCAAAGGTAACCGTGCTCCTGCTCTTCATGACACATGACTTCATGGTGGTCCTCACAGCAGCCCCTCTTTGGTTTACTGTTATGAAACTGGCGAGCAGACGGCTGAGGCACTCCGTTAGGGTGATGTGGTTTCTTCACAGGCACCTGACAGGCGCTCAACAGCTCCCCTCCCTCATTGTAGTCATCTTCCTCTAGCACATGGTCATCCGTTTCCTCCCGCTCAACATAACGGCATGGCCCTTGCGAGTCGTCTGGCCTCAACTCCTCCGCCAGGCTCAGGCCACAGCTGAGACAGGTCTTCGAACAAGCTGCAAACCCTTCTTCTACTGGGTTGGATTGAGTTGGTACGTTTTCCTTAACAGAGAGGTCAGGTGTATTGCAGGTTGCCTCGGCTAGCTTGCCGCCTCCCACATACATGTGACCACCAGAGATAAGGTCCACATCTTCGATATCAGTGGAGAAGAGCTCGTCTCTGGAGGAGAGCTCGTCTATGGATGGGCTGAGGACACTCTGGCGCTCCTGGGCCACTTGGGGGTAGTAGCTACAGTAGTAGGCACTCCCAAGCGGGGACAGATGGCTTTGCGGTGGAGGCACCAGACTGGACGCAGCAGAGTCAACATACCACAGTGGATCGTCCAGCAGCATGCCTGTAACCTTATCACAGGGCAGCCTGAGGATTCTGTAAGGCAAGTCAGAGGACTCTGCCTTGGAGGCTAAATTTTCTACAGGGTCCTTCAGCTCAGAGGCAGATGGTATCAGAACCTTGTCACAATCTTGTTCTGGAGCCAGATAGTCAAGTGAGTGGTGGTCATGTGAAGCCCCATTCAGTTCAAGGCTCTGTGTCAAGGCCACAGAGTCACATTTGACATCCTCTGGAGCATTAGGATGTTCTCTGGACTGCCCCTCCATCCCAGGTTCTTCAGGATTCAGGTGGCTCTTCTCAGAGTGGCATTGCTGCCTAGACTCTTCCAGACTCTCCTCATGGACAGAAGAGCTGTCGATGGGCAGCACCACAGAGCCCAGGGACCAGCAATCCTGCGTGGCCATCACCTCCAGGCAACTCTGACTGGTTTCTGCATGATATACCACTGCTGTAATAGCAGAGTCACTGAATACACTGCTGGGCAGAGGAGAGTCCCTCTGCCTCCTCTTACCCTGTTGGGGTTGTCTCTGTGGCAGAGGTCTCAACTCCAGCTCCCTACCCGTCCCACTGAATTCTTCCATATTTCCAGAGGAAGAGATGGTCATCCCAGAGGAAGAAATGGTTGTGTCAGAGGTTAGGGACCCTAGGTCAGATTTAGGGTTTAACTCACTGTCTTCAGGTGGCTTCTCATTGGTTCGGAGCCTGTCCAGACTGTCGATCAGCTTGTGGACAGTGTCGCTCGGATCAGTTTGAACCTCTGAACATGCGGTCTCTCGCAGTACACAGGCCTGTTGCTGGTAGTGGTGGCGGTACTGGACGTCATAGGTCGCAGAGGAGATGTGGGGGTTAAACACCCTACTGTAATCAACAGGCTGCATCGGAGCCTGGGGAACCACATAGCCAGGATACTGCATACCAGCGTATAGATATGGAGCCATATATGGCCGCCCATAAGGAATAACTGGAAATAAAGACATTTTAAATTAATATGTAAATTCATTTGTTTAAGATCAAGAAAAATGTGTGCCATTGTACCTGGTGGGGGAAGACCATACTGGCCATATGGGTTCATATTCCATTGGTACATATTATAATAAGGTTGAGTTGGTGGTTGAACATAGAAAAATGGTCTCGTGTGATTAGTTGGATGATGTGGTTGCCCAACTCCCATTGAGTGTGAAGAATTATTCATATCTGAATGAAAGAAGAAATGAATTAGTTGATTTGACACTTCCCGCCACAAATATTCAATTGAGTAACGTCACAATTTATCAAACCCAGTACACTAATAAATAATCACCTTCCATTGCTTGGTCAAGGCTGAAAGAGACAGCACAGGATATTATACACCGCAAGTCTAGTGCAAAGAGGAAACAAGAAGTTAACGTAAGCCTACACATCATTAGATCGGAGTGTTGCAGAGGCTATGCCTTCCATTCAAATAAGGCGACAATCTGACTGCATCCACGAACAACAATAAATATGTATTATGCCATTACATCAGAGTAATACACATGAAAATGACGTGGGGTGGAAATGTATAAGGACTTACATGTGACCGTGACGGCTCAACAAAAAAAAACCGTGAGACCGTAGGCGTGCACGAAACGAGAGCAACACAAAACTCTCCCGTTCTTCACCCTCCCCACCATATTTATCACCTACTGCGCGTGGGCAATGCAACACCCGCGCCCCACACCAATTAGCGTGTAATCAACTGGATATTTTTCAGGTGAGCCGAAAGGCAAATTAGGCAATTGGTCATTTTCACCACAAGGTGACACCAAAACTTCACAAACAATGTACTGCACTGCAGTTTTGCGACGTTTCCTCAGTCCAAGCCATATTGGCTCCGGGGATCTCTGTTTGAGATTTAGGTTTTGACACACAATGGCGATGCATGGGGGTTAGTTTCTTTGCGCAAAGCAGAATACGGCATTTTTCTCACGCAGTTGTTTACATTCGTAGCTAGTACTGCAGCTAGATTTTACTACAACCCTGTTACTACTTGTTTTAGAATGACATTTGATATATAACAATATATATAAATACATGTTTGTAGCGCACAAGTCTGTATTGAGGTGCGTGACATGGTGTTTTGAAAGCCCCCGCTTTTGAATGAAATGCCATCTCATCGTGATTCATTGGCTGTCACTGCAGACAGTTGAGCGAAAACACTGGGTAAGCAGATTGCTTATATGACAGTATTTTCACATAGGTAGAGATATAATGTCCACTTCAACTTTAGTTAGCTAGTAATTGTGTTGTTGCAAATATAGAGTACTGCAGATGCAGTAAAAGTCTCTGGTTGCTGTGCGTGTCGCTTGATATGACAGCCTTGTGATTTATAAGCCACACACTTGTCGGGGTTTACAGGTAACGTTTTATGGTTGAATGGATGTCAGTAAGGCAAGCATCTTGCTCATACTCATCAACCCTGCCTGTGGTGTGGCAGTGCCCTCAATGATTTGCTATCTGATCTGTGTGATGACGATGACTGATGTCTCTTTTCCAGGATGGCTAGTACCCTTTCAGACCAGCTAGAGGAGGTACGATGCCATGCGGAAGCTTGTCTGTATTCCACTGGCTCAGTGCTGGAGGTCCGTGCAGGAATATCAGCCATGGCCAACATACCCTTACCGCCATCGGTCAAATACCGCTACATTGCTGCGGAGACCATGATCATTGAAAACGGCGTCAATAACAACAGGAAAGAAGTGAGTTAGTTTGAGTGTGCTTGAAACGGTAAACAATGTCCATATCACAATGACATAATTACCTTCACTTAGCCTACATCTTGGAATAGTGACCCCCCTCTCTCTATACATTGTGCTCATATTTTTGTTCACTGTCTATTCTTTTCTCAACCTTTTTCTGTATCAAACTTTTTTCATCTTTGTCCTCTCTCCTGCCAGACCATAGGTTCCCTGCAGAGATTGTCCACAGCACTGAACATTCTGGAGAAGTATGGCTGTAACCTCACCAGCTCCAGTAGGCCCAAGTACTGGCGCGCTGTCAAGCACAACAACCCCGTCTTCAGAGCAACAGTAGATGCCATTCAGGTGAGGATGTCTTCAATACAGGCAGGTGAGATTCTGGGTGATGATATGTAGTCTACTGTCTTGTCACTATTATCTTATTGGCATCATGTTGATATAGGCTTAGTTCAATATGAGTCTATAGCCTACTACCTTGTTAATGAAGTTAATTGTGCACACACCACAACACTAATGTTATGCCAACAGTATTGCATAAAACCCTCTATATCCTTTCCTCTCCTCTGTTCTACCCCAGGGAGGAAGGGCAGTGCTTCGTCTCTATGGTTACTCCAATCAGCAGCCAGACGGCCTGAGTTTCCCTGATGAGGTCGTGGAACCTGACATTGAGAAGGTCGCAGCGGTCACCTTGGAGGTCATGAGTCTACGCATGGAACTGGACATGCTCATCAAGGTCTGGACCAATGGCAGTTATTCTGAAATATTTCAGAGGTTTCTAAAGTCAGTTGTACTACTGAGTCGTTGATGTTTTCACAGGAGGCTCACCCCCACCCAGAGTTCTTTGAGAGAATTATCCCATCACTGAACCAAAAGGTATTTTTCCTATCTCCCATAACCTATCCTCTTCCTCTCTGCCTTCTACATGTTTTTTTTGTTTACCCTATTTGCCTTTCTCTACTTCTGGCAGTTTTTATATTTGTGTGGTTTTGTGCCTGGTTGTTTCCACCACCATCAGATGACTGAATTCTCCTTTATGATTCCAGGAGGACTTCGGACCCATTTCTGATGCGGTAGCTATTCCCTCCAGCCTCAGAGAGAGCCAGCCCCTGTACATGTCTCTGGCCTCCCTGTCTCAGTCTCCCACTAGTGCCTTTCTTCCAGTACGGACCGCTAACGCCTCAACCTCCACCTCTATCTCTACCAGACACACAGGTTGGAAGTGTGTGTGTGTGTATTTTTTACATCTGAAACTTGCATTCAACTTTCCTTGTTTCTCTTCCCCTTTGCAGACAACTGCACTATCTGTGCTATATTCCCAGTGGCTGCCCACTGTAACTCTTGTGTCCAATGGCTGTGTACTGAATGTGATAGACTGTACCACTCCTCTGCAGAACGAGCCAATCACCACAGGACTGTCGTGACATCCTCTAAAATGCGAAAGAACCACAGGTAAGTCATGACAAGTAAGACAAAATGGAAACTGACAGGAAAGGGTGAGAATCGCTACATTTTCAAAGGTGGTGATTATTGCTGAAATGCAAGTCTCTGTGTTGGGCACTAGATTCACTTCCTCCCTCTCTTTCCCAGCAGCTCCCTCCTGTCATGGCACTGTACCCACTGCACCAGGGTCAACTCCAACCAGGACATACTGTGTGAGACATGTGAGAGACCACGCCTGGCCTCCTCTGGCTCTGCTAAGGATGAGTTCCCACAGCCCTTCACCATCACTGGTCAGTATACACACACACAACCAACCAACCAACAATGTTTGTGTTTTAATAGTGGTGGTTTGCCTTTTTTGCACTCCAATCAGTCTCACTCCTCTGTATTTCTATGTATACTTGTTTATTGTCTGAAAATGGAAAGACACTCTTGGTGTATATGAGCTGTTGAGTTAATATTCACCTCTTCCATAGTCCTGTGTTGAGTGTGTTTTCACTATGTATGTCACCAGAGTGGCAGTGTAAAAGCTGTACGGTGGTGAACGCGGGCAGTAGTATCCTGTGTGCGGTGTGTGAGCGCCCCCGCCTGGCCACCAAGCCTCCGGCAACCCCCACACGCCCCACTCCTACACCCAACCGGCCTGCTGCTCCGGTACTGGGTATGCCAGGAGACCCAGACAGCCAGGTAAACTACTGTTAAAGTCAATGCAGAAGCAGCACATTTTCAGTTGAAATGAAAGTTTCAGATTGTGCCTTTATCACCATGTATTACAGTTGATGTTGTTCCTCTATTCCTGTGTGTCTAAGCTCATGCAAATGATCTCTTCTTCTCCCATCCTTTTGCAGTGGATGTGTCAGTTCTGTACTTACATCAATTACACTCCAGCATCAGTGTGTGAGATGTGTGACCTCCCCCGCCCCGAGCCCACCAAAATGCGAGTCAAACTCCACCCTCCGTCCCAGGTCAAAAAGGTCCCCGTGCTGTCCGTCAAACCCAAAGACCCGCCCATGGAGGACCCTGATTTGACGAGACAGAAACTGATGAAGGAGGAGGGGCTAAAGCTGATCCAGCTCATTAGAGTGAGTGAAGGCTTTCTGTTTTATCTATAATATGGTGTATAATCACATTACCCCACTACTTGTAATATTACAAGCTATTAGCTCATTTAAGATTTTGATTCAGTAAAGTCTTTATTGTACCATTGCTGGCCAATTTGGTTGCAGAAAACAAACGATTTCAGAAAACAAACATTGTGTAAAAATAACCTTAACATCCTCTAGGTGTGTAATATACATCGTGGTGAGTAGCAGCAGCTGAGGCCTAGTGAATATGTATGACAAATTGGTTTCTTTATTTCCCTCTCTCTTCCTGTCTCTGTTAACTCTTTCTCCATCCTGTCTATCTGTCTGTCTGTCAGGATGGAGAGAAGAAAGGAGTGAGTCCAGAGGAGGTGTACACAGGCATGCGCGTCTCCGGGGTCGGAAACATCCTTCCCTGTGATTGGCTCAAAGCGGAGCTACCTCACTTGCTCGACCAGATCTGTGCCACGGCCACTTCGTCTCGACTAGCAGACCTGAAGGCCGGACAGAACCAGAATGGTACTGGTACTTCAGAGGATACAGGTGTGGAGGAGGAGCAGACCAGAGGGGGAGGAGTGACACTGTCCAGGGCTGAGGCCAAGCTGGCCTGGCTGTCTGCAGGGGGAGACACTGAGAGAGCAGCGAAACAGGCTCTCAGAGACAGACACTCTAAGGTGAGAGACGGGTCAGAAAGTCTATTGCCCACTAAGAACTGGTCTACGGTCAGTTGTACTGTCACTTTTGTTCACTTTGCTGGTTTCCTAGACCTAGATTAAGCCTAGTCTTGGCCTAAAACAGACCTTCAATGAAGATTCTCTACTGACTATTTTGAGTCCCAAATTAGGCTTAATCTTGGTGTGGGAAATTAGCCCAATATGTAGGAGATTAGCCTTCGAACGCTCAAGGAAGGGTTTGGTCTCTCATGTACCTTTGCAGGTAAAGGAGCTGTGTTCTCTGGGGTTCACTGACGAGGTGCAGTGTCAGGAGGTTCTGAGGCAGAGCGAGGGAGAGGTGCGGGGGGCTCTGTCTCTGCTGCAGCGACCCCTCATGGAGCCCTTCCACCAACGCATGTGGAGCGACCAACCTGAGCCACCCATCGACATTAACCACCCCGACAAACAGGTGGGTCACTGGGGCTCTCTGAACTCCACTATATTTTTCTGGCCATACATTTAGCTGAACACAGAATAGCTATATTGATGATAATCTGTTTATACCTACCACCATTAGAAAGGCCCACAGGTCACACATGTTCTTCAGTCACCTTGACAATTGCTTGATGTCTCATGTACATTGATGTTTTACAGTGATAAGAGTTATTTTTGAGTGTGGCATATCTCTCCTTTCGTCATTCCTCTGTATCTGTTTGTCCACTTCACTGGTCTGATCTCTCTCTCCTCTCACTCTTCCCCCCTCCACTCCCTCCCTCTTCCCCCTGGGGCCAGCGTGTGTGCCGGAGGCTGCTGGCGGTGTATGACCTGCCCAGCTGGGGCCGCTGTGAGCTGGCCCTGTCCCTGCTGCAGGAGCGTACCGCCTCCTACTCCCTAGACGACGTGGTACAGGCCGTACGTGAGTCACATGACCGAGACTTCATCCGGCGGGTGCTGGCCAAAGAGTGCCCCATCTGCCTGTCAGACTTTCCCCACAGCAAGGTACTCTCTCAAG
This sequence comes from Oncorhynchus nerka, assembly GCF_034236695.1. Lineage (NCBI taxonomy): Eukaryota > Metazoa > Chordata > Actinopteri > Salmoniformes > Salmonidae > Oncorhynchus > Oncorhynchus nerka. The sequence goes on along the minus strand of NC_088424.1, from coordinate 22,068,739 downwards.
TGTGTGTGTGTGCGTCTGTGTGCGTGTCATAGCACAAGCTTATCTTTACTCAAAATGTAGCAAAGCTTTTCTCCTTTTTCTTCTTTTTTTTTGCAGTATCCAACCCCCACAACTCTCCTAATCCTTCCTTTCTTCCTCTCTCTTCTCTCTCCTTCCCTGTTTCAGATGCAGTCTCTGACCTCCTGTCAGTGCTCGGTGTGCTGTGGCTGTTTCCAGCAGCACTTCACTATAGCAGTGAGAGACAAGCACATCAGAGACATGGTGTGTCCCGTCTGCTGGGAACCTGACATCAACGACCCCGAACACCTCAACAGCTACTTCTCCACCCTGGACATCCAGGTAGTACATCACACAGAGAACAACGTCACACAACATCTCCCTCAGACTCTCTATTTGAAGAGAGAAGAAACAGTGAGAAAAAAACACAAGGCTTCTCTCCCTTCAAAATGCAGTTTTTGGTGGTGTCAGTGTTGTCTCACGAGACCATAGATTAGTTTTCTGGGTGTGTGTATGATGGTAACACCTGTAATCATATTCTCCTGTGTGTGTGCAGCTGCGGGAGTGTCTGGAGCCGGAAGTGTATGATCTGTTTCATAAGAAGCTGACTGAACAAGCCCTCATCAAAGACCCCAAGTTCCTCTGGTGTAGTCATGTGAGTTCTAATCACATAAAAGCCTTGAGTGGGTTTTTATAGTTTATTTCCTATGTGTACAAAGGCAAAGGAAAAATGTTATGTTTGTTTCCAGACATAATTTGAGAATCCCTATTTGAGGCTGTCATAATAAAATACAAATCACAGTTCACTAGCTAAGAAATGGCAGTATTACAGTCCATTCGGAAAGGATTCAGACCCCTTTCCACATTTTGTTACGTTACAGCCTTATTCTAAAATGTATCAAATAGTTTCCCCCCCTCATCATTCTACACACAGTACCCCACAGTGACAAAGAAAAAACAGTTTTTTAGAAAGGTTTGCAAATTTATCAAATTTAAAAAACTGAAATATCACATTTACATAAGTATTCAGACCCTTTACTCAGTACTTTGTTGAAGCACCTTTGTCAACGATTACAGCCTCAAGTCTTCTTGGGTATGACGCTACAAGCTTGGCACACCTGTATTTGGGGAGTTTCTCGCATTCTTCTCTGCAGATCCTCTCAAGCTCTGTCAGGTTGGAAGGGGAGTATTGCTGCACAGCTATTTTCAGGTCTCTCCAGAGATGTTTAATCAGGTTCAGGTCTGAGCTCTGGCTGGGGCCACACAAGGACATTCAGAGACTTGTCCCAAAGCCACTCCTACATTGTATTGGCTGTGTGCTTAGGGTCGTTGTCCTGTTGGAAGGTGAACCTTTGCCCCAGTCTGAGGTCCTGAGCAGGATTTCTTCAAGGATCTCTTGGGGACCTTCAATGCTGCAGGCATTTTTTGGTACCCTTCCCCAGATCTGTGCCTCGACACAATCCTGTCGCGGAGCTCTATGGACAATTCCTTCAACCTCATTGCTTGGTTTTTGCTCTGACATGCACTGTCAACTGTGGGACCTTATATAGACAGGTATGTGCAATGTGCATTTGCAGGTATGTCCAATCAATTGAAGTTACCACAGATGGACTAAAATTAGAAACATCTCAAGGATAATCAATGGAAACAGGATGCACCTGAGCTCAATTGATAGCAAAGGTATTTCTGTTTTTTTATTTAATTAACTATTCCTCCCCTTCCTCCCCTCCCTTCCTCCGGTCAGTGCTCCTATGGGTTCATCTATGATGGAGACCAACTGAAGGTCACCTGTTTCCAGTGCAGGAACAGCTTCTGCGCACAATGCAAGAAACCTGTAAGTGACAAACATCCACTCTATTTATGTGTGATAGAAGGGGATTTTTCTTTGAAGTGAAGCTGGCGCCTAATCTGTATATCATCCTCTCTTGTCACCGTGCATTCTCTAGTGGGAGTCTCAGCACGGTGGTCTGTCGTGTGAACGGTACCAGTCCTGGAAGAGAGAGAATGACCCAGAGTACCAGAGGCAAGGCCTGGCCGGATACCTGCGTGACAACGGCATCAGTGAGTCTCTCTCTCTCACACACACACCTTCTTAAACACCTCTTCCATTGAGAGCTACTGTAGCGTTTAACCAGGAAAGGCAGGTACTTGCGGAGGTATGAACGACCAGACACTTTACTAGGTGTTGGGCTGAGAGAGATCAAATTAGTCTTACTCATAGTTCCTCTTCCAAACCGGTACATTTCATTAGCATCATGAATAACACTCTTATAGAGGTACTGTGGGCCTTCTGCCTGAACTAAGCCAGAAGAATAAGGACGAACCGGACAGTGCCGAAAAAAAACAGTTAAAAGCAGCATTTGGCCCTCCTATCGCATCTGACCACGTTGAATATTGTCTGTCATTTTCTGTTCATTTCTCGACAATTCATATTGAATTGTTACCTTTCATCGACACTCAGGTGTTCTACTGCACCTCAGCAGGTGTTCTACTGCACCTCAGCAGGTGTTCTACTGCACCTCAGCAGGTGTTCTACTGCACCTCAGCAGGTGTTCTACTGCACCTCAGCAGGTGTTCTACTGCACCTCAGCAGGTGTTCTACTGCACCTCAGCAGGTGTTCTACTGTACCTCAGCAGGTGTTCTACTGCACCTCAGCAGGTGTTCTACTGTATTTACCTTTAAACCCTGTTTTTACCAAGTTAGAGCGAGTTAGACCCTTTAAGTATTTACGGTCTCTTCCATGACCTTCATTTGTGGGAATTATCTCATTTAGTTCCTTTCCCTGATGCATTCTCATGTGTACTCTCCCAATACCCGGGAATCGTTTCCATGAATTGACTCCCTCTTTCCCTCAGCATGTCCAAACTGCAGGTTCCAGTATGCCCTGTCCAAAGGAGGCTGTATGCACTTCAGCTGCTCCCAGTGCAGGTACCAGTTCTGCAGCGGATGCAACAACCCCTTCCACACTGTAAGTCCCTTAAATGGCTTGGTGTGTTTGTGTTCTTCATTTGTGGGTCGTTCATTTGTGTGTCATCGATTGTGCTAGTTCCTGGCAAGGTTTTATCTTATGGGAGTTGACTTGAATGTCACTTTAATGTGGGTGTTTTTCTTTCCTTCTCTCTGCCACTCTCTCCCTCTCCTCCTCTCCCACCATTTCTCTCTTTCTTTTCTCTCTCTCTTGCACCTTCTCTTTCTCTCCTTCCTTCCTCCCTCTTCTGTAGACTTGTGCAGTGATCCATTGTAGTGTGACAGGCCTGCATGCCCATCACCCTCGAGACTGTCTCTTCTACCTGAGGGACTGGGAGCCTGGCAGACTACAAGCCCTGCTGCAGGTAGAGACTCACACGACACACACATGGATGCTCACACTCCATTACAATCACCATAACCACATTATAGCACCCTGACTCACATAACTGATTTTATTGCAAGAATATCTGTAGATGGACCGCATTAAAATAATTGTTTATTGTTATTGTCTGTTTGCAGAACAAGGGTGTTGAGTTCAATACGGACACCCCTCCAGGAACTCAAGCAGGTAAGATTCTATGTGTTATTTTCTTTTTACTCAGAAAAACTGAAACGGAGAAATACTAAGATATATAATTTTCTTTCTCTCTCTCTCTCAGGGCTGTGCGGAGTGATAGAGCAGAAGGATGAGAGTGGGCAGCAGACGGACTCGGCCTGTGGGGCTCAAACTCAGCCTGGCCATGCAGGACTGTGCGAGTATGTTACCTCTCACTGCCACCACCAGTATATTTCAAGGACTCAAAGGCGCTTTAGAGAACAACAGAGTTCTCCCATGATAAACATGTATCGACGTAACCTAACTGGTTTTTGTCTAATCTATTCCAGGAAACACTACAGAGAGTACTTGGTGAGCCTCATCAATAGCCATTCCATCGACCCGGCCCCTCTCTTCAATGCCAACGAGCTGGTGCTGGCCTGTCGGAGATACCAAGTGGATGACGCCCGGGGGGAGCTGGAAGACGATGTGACGTACTATACTCGAATACTGGAGGTATGCTTTGATGATCCTTGTGGAGGGATTTGTCTTTTTCCAAATATTTAGTCACTTGGTTTGAACATTTCTAATCTTATTTCAGAAACTAATTGATGAAGTACCACTTGGAGACAAGGTTCCACGGAAGAAATGAAAACTACTTGTTTGTTCGTTGAAGTGTTTTTAGTATTGAGTGTTGGGATTTTGGCTGTATAAGCCATCAAATGTGTTTGCGTCAATGTGACTGTTACACCACACAGCAGAAAGCTCTGCTTACATCCCAATTATTGTGCTACAGTTATTTATGAATCTATGTTAGGGCTAAATGCTCAGTTGCACATTCATTTAAAACAGAGAAGTATGAGTGGGTGTGTGGCTGTGTGGCCGTGTGTGGCCGTGTGGCCGTGTGGGTGTGTGGCCGTGTGGGTGTGTGGGTGTGTGGCCGTGTGGGTGTGTGGCCGTGTGGGTGTGTGGCCGTGTGGGTGTGTGGGTGTGTGGCCGTGTGGGTGTGTGGCCGTGTGGGTGTGTGGGTGTGTGGCCGTGTGGGTGTGTGGCCGTGTGGGTGTGTGGGTGTGTGGGTGTGTGGCCGTGTGGGTGTGTGGCCGTGTGGGTGTGTGGCCGTGTGGGTGTGTGGCCGTGTGGGTGTGTGGCCGTGTGGGTGTGTGGCCGTGTGGGTGTGTGGGTGTGTGGCCGTGTGGGTGTGTGGCCGTGTGGGGGTGTGTGGGTGTGTGGGTGTGTGGGTGTGGGTGTGTGGCCGTGTGGGTGTGTGGCCGTGTGGGTGTGGGTGTGTGGGTGTGGCCGTGTGGCCGTGTGGGTGTGTGGGTGTGTGGGTGTGTGGCCGTGTGGGTGTGTGGGTGTGTGGCCGTGTGGGTGTGTGGCCGTGTGGGTGTGTGGGTGTGTGTGGGTGTGTGGGTGTGTGGCCGTGTGGGGTGTGTGGGTGTGTGGGTGTGTGGGTGTGTGGCCGGTGGGTGTGTGGCCGTGTGGGTGTGTGGGTGTGTGGGTGTGTGGCCGTGTGGGTGTGTGGCCGTGTGGGTGTGTGTGGGTGTGTGGCCGTGTGGGTGTGTGGCCGTGTGGGTGTGTGGGTGTGTGGGTGTGTGGGTGTGTGGCCGTGTGGGTGTGTGGGTGTGTGGGTGTGTGGGTGTGTGGGTGGCCGTGTGGGTGTGTGGCCGTGTGGGTGTGTGGGGTGGGTGTGTGGCCGTGTGGTGTGTGGGTGTGTGGGTGTGTGGGTGTGTGGCCGTGTGGGTGTGTGGCCGTGTGGGTGTGTGGGTGTGTGGTGTGTGGGTGTGTGGGTGTGTGCATAACACTTCAAGACTGTGATAACAGGGTTACAGCTTAAATAACCAGTTATATTTAGAGGCATCGCTTCATTGCACAGAGTCTGGAGGCTCTTAACTGTATATTTCTGTCTGGGGGGAAAACAAGATATATATTTAAACACCCAATAAACCACTAGGTTTTCACACCAACTCTAATCTAGCACACCTGATTTTAATAATTAGCTGGTTTATATGCTGAATCAGGTTAGTTAAAACTGAGGTTGAACCGAAAACCTGCAGGAGGGTAGAACTCTAGGAATGGGGTTGGAGAGCCCTGCCATAAACCAAAAGATCAATCATCCACTATGGTTCTGTCATGCTTTTTATCCAACATGTTCCTGGTATGCTTGCTGGAAGGGAGGTAGTTGTGTCCTCAGAGTAACTGCAGGGTTGACATAGTTACTGGATTGGATCAGTACAGCCCCAGAGGTACCGCTTCAACACTGGACATTTACAAACTGAAGATTGTTTCCCCTCCAGGTATCATTGTGAAGTATTTCTACAGTAAATTAATCCTACACAATCATTAACAATAAACTTCAGATTTTACTTGAGATATTAATTGTTTTCCCTTAATTGCGTTTGTCTTCAGTGTCAGTGAATTATGACTGAATGTCACTTTGTGTAAGTTGGCTATGACTAATGTGGGACTGATTATAAAGGATGTGGCCCACTGTGTGTTGCGGCGCCAAGCGCTATGATTAGCGGCCACTGTTATTCACTGTTCAGACTGAAAAACACGCAGAGCAAGAACTTTATTGTAACTCAGACCTTTGAAATTGCATTTATTCTACACCAGGTTTCAATGTGCTTATTGACTTTCATGTATATGCTCACTCTATTGTTTGCATAAAAATCATGTTTGTTTAAAAGGGAGCAGCCTTGACATTTTACGGTCAGAGTATTTCAAAACATTTGAGCTTGAACCAGCCTATTGACGGCTCAAATATGAATAATCATACGTGTATTGCTGTTTTTCACTCCAATACTAAGTCAGATGAGTCAGCTTCTGACATGGCTGCTAATGTCTTGTGACAGATGAACTCTCTTGTGCTTGTCTCTAGGATGTTTTGGGAAGCGAAGCAGCCATTGTCTGAGATAGATATCAGTACAGCAGCAGGATCAGAGACAAGTGGAGAGCCTGCAGGTTTATGGGTACTGCTGTGATGGTGTTTCTGTGCCACAGGGCAGGCGTTGGAACAGAGCAAGGCACACTGCCAAAAGACAGAACTCGTATTTGTACCCCCTGCTTAGGCCAACCATCCAGTGAGTGCCCTGAAGAGACAGGGTTCCTGATGAAATGAACAAAATAGGAAATACACTATACGGCAACATGTTTTCCTGACATATAACACACACCCTCAGGTCGTGGTATTTAGGTTAACCTAAGCCAGAATTGTTGTCATGAAATATAACGTTTTATTTCAAGCTCAGCCAAGCTAGATCAATTGTGTTATTGCTCTATCTGCTCTGGAATTGACCTCTGGGGTAGTTTGACAGGTTGGTGATGATGGGGAAGGGAACGGCTTTTTAACATGCACCACAAGACCTGTTTGACCTTCATTATCCACAGCCAGATAGCAGCCCTGCAAAGCAAGTGTATCTGTGGAATGTTTATCAGCCAGCTGTGTCAAACTACATTGGCTCCATCAGATACATTTAAAATGAGAACATTCAGTCTGTCAAGGGGCAAAAACTGAAGGACGACAAGGGAACTTGAAAAACACCAATATCATCAACGGGGGAAATTGTAAACATTAAAAGCTTGAGACTATAAAAGACACGTAGTGGTAGGTTACGTTTGTTTACCACAACACTATTGATTACACTGATGCAGGTTGTGATAGCGTTACAGAAGCCATAACTCCGATTTTTCTTTTGCTGCATAATAGGCCTACAGTACAAGTCAAGCTGACTATCAAGTGCTTCATACTGGATGGATTTTTGACTGGCATGTAAATGGGCTGACATATAAAACAGGTTTTCTGTCAGGGGTCTGACAAAATGGTTTGCAATTTCAATTTTCATACCATCACTATTAACAGTCAAGTCTTGTCCTCGGGCTTGCTGAAATGGTGGAATCTACCAATCAATCGGGTTGTAAGATTCGGAGTGCTGTATGTCAAGATTGGTTAAAACCATGATGAGCAGCTAAAGGGACATCAAATCAAATGTATTTATATAGCCCTTCGTACATCAGCTGATATCTCAAAGTGCTGTACAGAAACCCAGCCTAAAACCCCAAACAGCAAGCAATGCAGGTGTAGAAGCACGGTGGCTAGGAAAAACTCCCTAGAAAGGCCAAAACCTAGGAAGAAACCTAGAGAGGAACCAGGCTATGTGGGGTGGCCAGTCCTCTTCTGGCTGTGCCGGGTGGAGATTATAACAGAACATGGCCAAGGTGTTCAAATGTTCATAAATGACCAGCATGGTCGAATAATAATAAGGCAGAACAGTTGAAACTGGAGCAGCAGCATGGCCAGGTGGACTGGGGACAGCAAGGAGTCATCATGTCAGGTAGTCCTGGGGCATGGTCCTAGGGCTCAGGTCAGTTGAAACTGGAACAGCAGCATGGCCAGGTGGACTGGGGACAGCAAGGAGTCATCATGTCAGGTAGTCCTGGGGCATGGTCCTAGGGCTCAGGTCCTCCGAGAGAGAGAAAGAAAGAAAGAAAGAGAGAAGGAGAGAATTAGAGAACGCACACTTAGATTCACACAGGACACCGAATAGGACAGGAGAAGTACTCCAGATATAACAAACTGACCCCAGCCCCCCGACACATAAACTACTGCAGCATAAATACTGGAGGCTGAGACAGGAGGGGTCAGGAGACACTGTGGCCACATCCGAGGACACCCCCGGACAGGGCCAAACAGGAAGGATATAACCCCACCCACTTTGCCAAAGCACAGCCCCCACACCACTAGAGGGATATCTTCAACCACCAACTTACCATCCTGAGACAAGGCTGAGTATAGCCCACAAAGATCTCCGCCACGGCACAACCCAAGGGGGGGGGCGCCAACCCAGACAGGATGACCACAACAGTGAATCAACCCACTCAGGTGACACACCCCCTCCAGGGACGGCATGAGAGAGCCCCAGTAAGCCAGTGACTCAGCCCTTGTAATAGGGTTAGAGGCAGAGAATCCCACATCCTTATGAAATCAATAGGTTTAGTGCCGTTGATGAACTATCAATACATATTTTTGTATTTTACTGTCAACACTGAATTAATTAAAAGCTAAAATATCGAACTGTTTACTGTATCAAGCAGGTTGGGCGTCATCAGTACTTACAGTTGAAGTTGGAAGTTTACATACACTTAGGTTGGAGTCATTAAACTCATTTTTCAACCACTCCACAAATTTCTTGTTAACAAACTATAGTTTTGGCAAGTCGGTTAGGACATCTACTTTGTGCATGACACAAGTCATTTTTGCAACAATTGTTTACAGACAGATTATTTCACTTATAATTCACTGTATCACAATTCCAGTGGGTCAGAAGTTTACATTCACTAAAATGACTGTGCCTTTAAACAGCTTGGAAAATTCCAGAAAATGTCATTGCTATAGAAGCTTCTGATAGGCTAATTGACATTTGAGTCAATTGGAGGTGTACCTGTGGATGTATTTCAATGCCTACCTTCAAACTCAGTGCCTCTTTGCTTGACATCATGGGAAAATCAAAAGAAATCAGCCAAGACCTCAGAAAAAAAATTGTAGACCTCCACAAGTCTGGTTCATCCTTGGGAGCAATTTCCAAATGCCTGAAGGTATCCCGTTACTCTGTACAAACAACAGTACGCAAGTATAAACACCATGGGACCACGCAACCGTCATACCGCTCAGGAAGGAGACGTGTTCTATCTCCTAGAGATGAACGTACCTTGGTGTGAAAAGTGCAAATAAATCCCAGAACTACAGCAAAGGACCATGTGAAGATGCTGGAGGCTACAGGTATCTATATCCACAGTAAAACGAGTCCTATATAGAAATAACCTGAAAGGCCGCTCAGCAAGGAAGAAGCCACTGCTCCAAAACTGCCATAAAAAAGCCGGACTACGGTTTAGACTATGGCACATTGGGACAAAGATAGTACTCTTTGGAGAAATATCCATGGTCTGATGAAACGAAAATAGAACTGTTTGGCCACAATGACCATCGTTATGTTTGGCAGAAAAAGGGGGAGGTTTGCAAGCCGAAGAACACCATCCCAACAGTAAAGCACGGGGGGCAGAACTGAAAAAGCGTGTGCGAGCAAGGAGGCCTACAAACCTGACTCAGTTACATCAGCTATGTCAGGAGGAATGGGCCAAAATTCACCCAACTTATTGTGGGAAGCTTATGGAAGGCTACCTGAAACATTTGACCCAAGTTAAACAATTTAAAGGCAATGCTACCAAATACTAATTGAGTGTATGTACACTTCTGACCCACTGGGAATGTGATGAAAGAAATAAAAGCTGAAATAAGTAATTATCTCTGCTATTATTCTGACATTTCATATTCTTAAAACAAAGTGGTGATCCTAACTGATCTAAGACAGTGAATTTTTACTAGGATTAAATGTCAGGAATTGTGAAATACTGAGTTTAAGTGTATTTGGGTAAGGTGTATGTAAACTTCCGACTTCAACTGTACTTGTCGATCTTACCATTGTAATAGCTAGCTAACTTGTTCAAGTGAGAGATTCAAATACAAACTGAAGAGAGAGAGCGAGGGTGTAGTCTATATTTTTATGTGGCTGATATGTAATTGTCCACAGAAATCAGAGGCCTAGGTATTTAGCCAATCTGCAGCAGGCAGCGAGGCCAGCTTGACTCCTCCCATCTTTTTGCCTGAACTCTGGTATTGCCCTGAGGGTCTGGGTACCACCACCCAGGCATGTCACTCCCTCTCTCACACTCCTCTACAGATCATCCAGCTGGAAAGAGACAGGGCCAAGGCATGGGACAGGGTCAGCATCCCTCTCCAAAAATACCTTTAGATTAGAACACTCATGGGCTCCATGCAATGTCAACATAGAGCTTGTGCTGTTGAATTGTATTGAATTGAAGCAGCACTTGAGTTTTTGCATTCCACGAAATGAGTGCCTTTTGCGTGCTTTTGATATTTTAAGTCGAAATTGTGCACAAATATTGAATTAGAAAAACCTGTTATTAAATGAGTTGCCCTTTAATATAGACCACATGGAAAATGCAATTAAATCTGATATTGTTATGTGAATAAAATTCTGCTTTTTGTCCCTTTGTGCATCCTCTGTGACTTCTAGGAAGATTTTAACCCTAATATTTTCGTAAGTTTTCACCATCATTGCAAAGCCCTAGTTTTTAAAAAATGTAAGTCATTTCTGAAGATTACAGATGATTTAATGTGATGAGTGATTAATTTTAATTAATGTCCAACTTTTTAAGGTCAACCCTGTTACGTTAACAGAACTCCCATTTTAATATGGTGAAACATTGAACATCTAATAGTCAAATCATAGTGTAAAAGTATGCAGGTGAGCTGGTTCTACTCTTTTGGACATTTTCTGGTGTTTTGTGGTAGAAGACTGAGCGGGTCGAGCATTACAGGTCAACTCTGTTACTCATAGATATACAGGCTAGAAATGTTATGCAGAAGCTTTCATTCCCCCTGTCACGAGGGATATATGGCTGATTTAAGATGAAATCATCAATCCTGTTACTGTCAACCCTGTTACTTTATTTGGCACTTAATAGGCACTTACTATAGTAATTTGTTTATTTAAGATGAGATGGGAAAATTTTGGTGAAATAAAAAGTTACACTACTCAAAAGGCACTTAATTAGTGAAACGACCCATCTGTATTACCAAGATATTGCCAAAAGCCCTCTGTTGGCTACTCCAAGGACAACATTTTATGTTGTGGTTGTTATTACTTTGGCCCTGTTCCTATACACCACAATCTAGCACAAGTCAGCATGTAAGTAGCTGCTTTTTCATAAATGTCAGCGATACATGCATCATTCTGTGTTGTTTACCAATGAAAACACCTCATTTGAAATGTCATGGCAATTAAGTCTGAGCTAATTAATTATGTTGCCCCCCTATTTCCTCTAGCCAAGCCAGTCCCCAAAGTAGACCATGGATCACAAGCACCCTCCCACTGGGCACACACTGGCCGAATCAACGTTGTTTCCACGTAATTTCAATGAAATGACGTGTAACCAATGTGGAATAGACAATGAATTGAGATCTGTGCCCAGTGAGCTGGTCTCATACCCAGGGGCCAGACAGACAGTACCCAGACAAGATCTCTCAGAAGGGCTAGGCCAGACAGGCACAGTGTGCCCCTGCCAGTGGGAGTTACACAGTAGAACGAGTGACAGATTGACAGATTGAGAAATAATTAGAATATTGTACTCAGCCCATTGGCTGAGTTGGCAGTTGACGGCGGGTCTTTGATTTTGTTGTTGTCTGCTGCTTCTCTCTACCCCTAAACCTTTATTGGTTGGTTAGTGACTTGTTACACTCCAAAGGTTTGGGTATTTCAAACCCATTTCCACTGACTATTTTGTCAACATTATTTTGGCACTGTACCATAGCTTTTCAATGTTTTGACACTTGCCATTTTGTAGTACAGTGCCTTCTGAAAGTATTCACACCCATTGACTTTTTCCACATTCTGTTGTGTTACAGCCTGAATTTAAAAGTAATTAAATTGAGATTCTGTATCACTGACCTACCTACACACAATACCCCATAATGTCGAAGTGGAATTATGTTTTTAGAAATGTTTGCAAATTAATTAAAAATGAGGGTTAGGGTTAGCTGAAATGGTTAGGGTTAGCTGAAATGTTGTGTCAATAAATATTCAACCTTTTCTTGTAGCAAGCCTAAATAGGAGTACAAATGTGTTTAACAAGTCATATAAGTTGCATGGACTCACTCTGTGTGCAATAATAGTGTTTAACGTGATTTTTGAATGACTACCTCATCTCTGTACCCCACACATACAATTATCTGTAAGGTCCCCCAGTCAAGCAGTGAATTTCAAACCAGATTCAACCACAAAGATCAGGGAGGTTTTCCATTGCTTTGCAAAGAAGGGCACCTATCGGTAGATGGGTATAAATTAAAAAAGCAGACATTAAATATCCCTTTGAGCATGGTATTAATTACACTTGATGGTGTATCAATACACCCAATCACTACAAAGATACAGGCAACCTTCCTAACTTAGTTGCTGGAGAGGAAGGAAACCGCTCAGGGATTTCACGATGAGGCCAATGGTGACTTTAAAACAGTTGCAGAGTTTAATAGCTGTGATGAGAGAAAATTGAGGATGGATCAACAACATTCTAGTTACTTCACAATGCTAACCTAAATGACAGAGTGAAAAGAAGGATGCCAGTACAGAATACAAAATATTCCAAAACAAGCATCCTGTTTGCGATAAGGCACTAAAGTAAAACTGCAAAAAATCTGGCAAAGAAATTAACTACCACTATTCATATTTTCAAGCATGGTGGTGGCTGCTTCATGTTATGGGTGTGCTTGCCATCGGTAACAATTAGGGAGATTTGTGGGATAAAAAGACATGGAATAGAGCTAAGCACAGGAAAAATCCTAGAGGAAAACCTGGTTCAGTCTGCTTTCAAACAGACACTGGGAGACAAATGCACCTCTCAGCAGGACAATAAACTAAAACACAAGGCCAAATATACCCTGGAGTTGCTTACCAAGAGGATATTGAATATTACTGAGTGTCCTAGTTACAGTTATGGCTTAAGTCAGCTTGAAAATCTATGGCAAGAATTGAAAGTGGCTGTCTAGAAATGATCAACAACCAACTTGACAGCTTGAAGAATTTAAAAAAGAATGTGCAAATATTGTACAATCCACATGTGCTAAGATTTTCGAGACTTACCCAAAAGGATCCTCAGCTGTAATCTCTGCCAACGGTGATTCTAACGTGTATTGACTCAGGCGTGTGAATACTTATGCAATATATTTCTGTATTTTATTTTCAATACATTTGTAAACATTTCTAAAAACATGTTGCCGTTATGGGGAATTGTGTGTAGATGAGTGAGAGTAAAAAATGATGAATACTTTCTGAAGGCACTGTAAATCCAAGACGTCTAACCCAGTTTGAAAAAGTTTCAGACGAAGCCTCTTCTCGTGACAAGCCTTGTTTGGTTCAGTGGACAAGCCTCCCTGTGTCACCATCTTTACAGTTAGATGCCAGTCTGAGAGTGGCACTAGATAGCAAAGGCTACTGTCCCACTTTTAGCATGTCAGCTCTCTTACTATTCGAACGGACCTGTCACAATGGCATGTTGTCTCACCGCAGGTCCTGACTCTGTTTGAAACGTTGGGGTTTGTTGCTGAGTAACTACGGCTGTCATTAATAACAAAGGAAGAAGATTCTTCACTTGACAAAATTATCACATTTCATTCAAATTCAGAATGATGAGCATGTTTTCTGCCAGATCTGCTGATCGATATACATTTTTTCAATATTCATCACCTCTGAATTCTGCATCTGTGTGTGTTTTACATAATCTATTCATTGCAAGTGTAAAATTAACCCAAACCCTTCTGACAGAAAGGTCAGACTGATCTGAAACTCAGTTTGTGTATCATGTTTGTTACAGGATGGTATATTTTAGAATAGGATATGTCTGTAGAATATACGTATAGTAATTATAGTATAGCATGTGAATTACAGTAAATAGACTGTATCCATTGAATTGATACCATGTGTTTTAGGAGAGGATCACAGCAGCCTGCCTGGTTCTGATGACGTATGATGCTGAGGGTTGCTCTATTAATATTTCATACTGTAGATATGGCCCAGATATTTGATGCAACACTGGGCTTTGAATAGACAATGTCATCTAGATCTTTTAATATACAGTACCAATGAAGCATGCATATTTGGCGACTGCTTTCTTTTATGATAAAGAAAAAAATCTAGGTTGGAAATATATTTTAAATAAAAAATAATCCAGTGAGTTTGTGTCCAGTATTTAACAGTAAGAGACCATGAGGGGTTAAATGTGGAAGACACATTTCAGTTGAATACTTTCCGTTGGACAACTGACTAGGAATCCCCCTTTCCTTTCCCTTTCCCAGTACATTCAGATGAGTATTTATTTGCTGGTTGCCACTGATGCAACTGATTCAAGAGGCCAGTGGAGTTGTATGATTGCTCCTGTCATAAAAAATGTACCTTGGAAATCATTAGGAGGAATTAATGATGGAATTCAGAGCTAGGCATAGCTATCCATTTGACAGAGTGCCTGTTCAAATCAATAAGAGTAGACAGCAGTAATTAAATTGTGGTTGCATAGGGAGGGATGTCTCCTCCACAGAACAGGAGTCTCTCTTGAATAACTAATATGCTTACTGCTGAAAGATTTTAACAGCAATTTATGGTGGAGTAATTGAAAGTGAGAATTCCACATGATAAACATGAATATGTGTGAGAATTCATTGCTGCAGACAGCTATGAATAATGTACCTTTTCAGTTACTTCAAATCAAGAGGTGAGGGCTAAAGGTAGGAAGCACAGCTATAAAACATGGGTGAGATAATGTGGGGGCTGTCCCTAGTTCTGTGAGGTGGCCCTTATTTCATCATGGCAAAAGTTAAACAGCTCACAGCAGCCCTCCTATTTAATGAGTTCCATCTAATGAGAAGAAATACATTGTTGAGGTTCTCTACTACAGTAGTGTTGGTACCCGGGACCAGAAACCATCCCGGGCATTGCAAACACACCGGCCCATTTTTCCCTTGTGGCCACCAAACAGGCAATTGTTTTCTAGAGGCCCCCGTTGTTATCCAAATAAACATTATGCGCAAAAAAAGCTGCAATTCAGACAGGCCCACTGGGCCAAAGATGGACCAACTTATCTGACATTTGTCCAAACTGCATTTAGGAAAGTCTGTTTCTGGTTGGTACGGAGTGAGCCATTCCTCCACAGTGTGTTGTGTTTATGATGTGACAGGTGAGCTAGGAGAGGATCCAGCACCAGGTGACAGCTAGCCTGACAACTCACACTAAATTCTCTCGCTACTCTGTCGTTCGCTACATACTTTAGTCTGAGACTGCCATCATTGAAGTTCTTTATGGTGATGAGGTGCACGAAAGGCATTGTCAGGGATTGGATCGTCTCTAACCAATCAGAGTATCAAAGCCAATGACTCATTGTATAACCCATCGAAGCAGGCTTGAAAATAAACGCCTGAAACTAGATCCCCTACATCTTGACAAGATGGGAAGAAAACTTGCACAGGAGATTTTCTTCTGCACTGTTCAACCAATCCAGTAAATGTGGAGGAGGAGTTAAGATGGAGTGTTGCCTTCTTAATGTCCAAAAGAGGAAGCCACGCCACAGGCTCTCTTTCATTTCCCCTGAAAACCAGAACATCTAGTTGTTGTGGACTTGGCAGAGGCTACGCATTTCCAAACCGCTGCTTTACCTACGTGTGTTCTGGCTCTGGCCCAACCCATCGGTTTCTGGACCTATCAGACGGCCCCGAATGTGTTCACATTCGGTGAAGGGTTGGGGAGGTACTCAGATCCAGACTCATTGCGGAGAAGAAACTAACGTCTGTGGGTGTGGCGTAGCGTTTGGCCAGAGCAAGGAGTCTGGGTTGCCAGGCAAGGTGACAGCACCATCATTCTGGCCTATTCACCCATAAGTGGTGTGGCTGTGGCAGTCAGAGAGATAGAGAGAGAGAGAGAGAGATGGCCACAGGTACAGCAACACGGCACAACACTGGCCAGTGGTGGAAGGAGATGTGTGACGCTCATCTTCACGTCAGTGGGGCTTGAAATGGGATCTGCCAAACACTAGCAGTTCGAGTCACGCCAAGGTATTTATCCTCCCCTGCACCACTAATGACAAATGGTCACATCTTTGAAGATTTACCATGCGTCGCAGATTGGCTGCCTGGGAGGGAGGCTACGGTTGTCATTCGGGGCCCCTAGGTGCCGCAGTGCCACTGTATAAGCCATTATGAGTGTGTTATAGTGTTTAGGAATATAGAGCTATAGAGTTGTCCTCTTTCCCCCATCTCCTCATTCTCACTCCTCTGTAGCATCACCTGTCTGTCAATCAGTCATGGCATGGATAGATGTTTCTTTGTGACAGGGTCCATATTTATATCTGGATGCTCTCCACCTCTCACACAGGCACACAATTTATTAACTATTTCCCTCATTTTAGACAGCTAATACAATCAATCTCTCAGTTTTAAATCGCAAATAATAATATTTTCGTGTCACTGTTCAGCATTTCAACAAAATACCATTGAATTAAGGTTGTGGTCGTGTTTTGAGGTTGTGCAGTTATATAGCGTGGTCGTCCTCTGGCCATGCGTGCAGCCAAGCTGCGAGGAGGGCGTGTCAAAATCACAGCGGTTGTGCGGCTGTGCTTCAAATAGCCTATGGTGCGGTCAAGGCATAGCCTGTTATAACTGCGGAGATCATTCATTAAAATCGCAGTCAATGACAGTGTCGGGACCCTCTAGTAATAAATTACGGGACTTGATTGCTTACCGACGTATTCTGTATGAGGGTAGCAGTAGGCTACAGTATGAAAGTGAGTTGACGGGGAGCTGTCCATGGTGCTGAACCGTTGTACGCACTGTACCAGAATACCCAGATGAGAAATAGGCTACATATGTGAATAGTGGGATAATTGACTTAACCACAAATCAACACTTTCTATTGGGTGCGTGCGTCACTGCTCCAGTTATTTATAGCTATTGTATTATTTCATATTGGCAGCAGGAGAGCCCTATTCCCTCCCCACTGGGCACAGACGTCAGTTCAACGTCTAGTTTTTATTTACATTTGGTTGAGTTGTCAACTAACATGAATTCAACGTGATTTAGGTTCAAGGTTGGGTGAAAAAATACAAAATTCTCTGAAGTTGATGACTTTTTGCAAATCCAATCAGTTTTCCACATTGATTCAACGTTTAAATTATGTGGATTCGACGTTGATTCAACCAGTTTTTGCCTAGTGGGTCTGGATTAGGTTAATAGCCTATTATATTTTGCTCATCGTTGGTCAAGTATAACCTACCTGAAATATTGGCAAAGGCCTTCGATTCATTTTATTGAAGTGCTTTGGAATATATATATATAGCCTATTTATATATATTTTTTAAAATTAGCCTATACATTTGGTTTAATTAGGCCTATCAAGAGTGAATTGCAATATGCTGTAGCTCTATTGTGGCTATTGGGGAGAAATGTGAGGTGAGGAGCGACTGAGGAAGAGTTGCGAAGCAATGATGTCATAGTTTCAAGTATGTGCCATGGGAGAGCATATGGTTCGTACCCGCTGCCGAGCGGTAGGGTTGCTTTGTTATGAACAGGCGGCGCTGTAGCTGGCGGAAGAGGAGGTCGCCCAGCCCAGTATCTCTTCGCCTGGAACACAGAAGCCGAGGGGGAGACAAGAAAACGGGAGGAGAAAAGACGGTGTTGGCTGGAGGAGAAAGAAAAAGCTACGATAATGGCCGCTAAATCTGATGGGGTATTGAAAATTAGAAAGAGCGATGTAGCGTTCACGCCTTTGCAGAATTCGGACCACTCAGGCTCAGTACAAGGACTCGTTCCAGGATCGCAGCCGGATTCGGGAACCGGGGATGGGGAATTCGTGAATGGGGAATCGCGGTGCTGTGGTTCTAATTCGACATGTCTTCGCCTTGGCAGAGAGCAGCAAACAAAATACACGATATGGGACTGTCTATGGATTCTCGCTGCAGTGGTTGTGTATTTCGCCGATGTAGGCACCGACATTTGGCTTTCTGTCGACTATTACCTCCGTCGCGACTACTGGTGGTTCGGGCTCACGCTATTTTTTGTTGTGCTAGGGTCGTTCTCCGTCCAAGTCTTTAGTTTTCGGTGGTTCGTCCACGATTTCAGCACCGACGAGGGCTCCAATGCCGCCGGTGCGGCAAACTGCTCATCCCACATGGACGGGAAGCTGCTGAGCGGTTCGGCTTCTCATGGAGATGTGGGCGCCCAACCGTCCACACCTCAAAGACAGGCGTCCACCGCGAGCAAGAGCAACACCACAACCAACAGCAACAGCAGCACGGCAACCCCGACTAATAAGAAACGGTCGGCGTCCTGTTCAGTATTCATATGGTCTGCGCAATCCGTCACGCACATCTTGCAGCTTGGACAGATATGGAGGTAAGTGTTAAATATGCTCTTTGGAATGAAGAGAGTTGCAGCCCATTAGCCTACGTGTGTTAACTTCTGACTGCACGTACCTCATAGCCTACACTTAGCTCCCATCATGCCCAAGAGGGTCTACTGTTATTAATTATTAGGCACCAACTGCTATAGAACGTACACCATTTCAGGTTTTACGCTCACTGCAAAGCATTTTGAGTAGCATACCCTGAGTAGTTTCTTGGTGGGTTATAGGTGTTACATCTTAAATAAGCAATCATACGGATAGAAAATAATCTGTCGCAAAACAAAATGGTATCATGTTTCATGATGTGATATCCTTGTGAATGTGTTTGGTCCAATGGCGAGCTCGACGTTGTGCATGTTCAATTGAATTCCTCACACCATACAGTATAGGGCTAGATGTATGTAGCCCAGTTTAGCATACAAATGGGAAACTCTTTATAACTAGGCCTATTATTTACAAACAAGTACATTATGTGTGAGGAAAGAAACAGTAATAAACCACATTGTTCTCCCTAAATTAAGAATATATCAAATATGTATCGGAGACATTTGGGTTCTGAACATTGTGTGTGTGTGTGTGTGTGCGTGTGTGTGTGTGTGGTCGGTCCAGGGCGTCAATACACAGTCTTTTTTGCAAAAAGCATGTCATGTCAGAAGAAATGGATTGTAAATTCACCCACATCAAGTTCAAAATCTATTGATAGAAACATATACTGAGGCATGATCGAATAAAATCACATTGCAAATCCATTATTAATGACATTGAGCTTTTAACTTCAAGAATTTCTTGAATTAAATACAGGGGGCGTAACAAGCTATTAATGGATATTGCTTCCATTCTCAATTCAATTTCTCTCTGGTGCCATCCTATTTTTGTATCCATTCTGTTCCAGTCACACACATGTTATCTGCCACTGGGCTAATTTAATGTGGGTGTGTTCGCACATGCATTATTATTTGCATGTGATACTATGTTTTATTGATTTCCTGTTTATCTCCTGGCCATGCATGATAAGGGCATCACATCATCTACGATAATGTACATTCATGACTCCTTATGTAACTCCTTGACACTGCCACACTTCAGCACTTGAGCATTTAGGGAAAGAGGAAATTCAGTAGTACAACTGAATGCCTTCAACTGAAATGTGTCTTCCGCATTTAACCCAACCCCTCTGAATCAGAGAGGTGCGGGAGGGCTGCCTTAATTGACATCCACGGCGCCCGGGGAACAGTGGGTTAACTCCCTTGCTCAGGGGCAGAACGACATGTTTGTTCTACCTTGTCAGCTCAGGGATTTGATCCAGCAACCTTTCGGTTACTGGCCCAACGCTCTAACCGCTAGGCAACCTGCCGCCCCATTTAGTTTCATCATTGTTATGTCACATTGTCTGGTGCATTGAGAATACTGTAGATCTGACTCCACCAGGGTGTGTATCCTCAGAGAGTAGACAGGGTATTGTTGAGACACGGCAGTGAGCACAGTAGTCTGGGGAAATCAGGCAAAGTTGAGGGTGGCATCCCAAATGGCACCCTATTCTTTATGTAGTGCACTACTTTGGACCAGAAGCCCTGGTCAAAGTAGTGCCGTATATAGGTAATAGGGTGCCATTTGAGACACAGACAAGGTTTTATAAATGGCTGAGTGTTAATGAAGTTCATCAGACCCCATGTGAGCCATGTTGGTTCCTGACAACGGTTATGACATGACATCATCACCATGTATATTATTAGCACGATGACTCTGTAATTGTTTGTCCAAAACAGGTTTCCATCAGATATTTCTCCAAACACTCACATTGGAAATGGTTTATGGTTTGAATAATTCAGTTATTTCTGAATTATGAGTAACCTTTTTTTAAATGCATTTTCTGTATTAGTTTCCTCTTATTTCACACACACAATGTAAAGTTGTCAGTAAAGTTTTGCCCTTTCAATTGCAGCTGTGGGGTTAATAATATGTCTGTCAAACCTCCCCCTAAGTGTTTGTATTTATTATGGATCCCCATTAACTGCTGACAAGGCAGCAGCTACTCTTCCTGGGGTCCAGCAAAATGAAGGCAGTTTTATACAATTTTAAAAACATTACGATACATTCACAGATTTCACAACACACTGTGTGCCCTCAGGCCCCTACTTCACCACTAGCACATATCAACAGTACTAAGTGTGTGTGTGTGTGTGTGTGTGTGTGTGTGTGTGTGTGTGTGTGTGTGTGTGTGTGTGTGTGTGTGTGTGTATAGTGCATATGTTATCGTGTGTGTGTGCAGGTGTCTGTGCCTATGCTTGTGTTGCTTCACAGTCGCTGCTGTTCCATGAGGTGTTTTTTATCTATTTTTTAAATATTATTTTACTGCTTGCATCAGTTACTTGATGTGGAATAGAGTTCCATGTAGTCATGGCTCTATATAGTACTGTGCGCCTCCCATAGTCTGTTCTGGACTTGGGGACTGTGAAGAGACCTGTTGTAGCATGTTTTGTGGGGTATGCATGGGTGTCTGAGCTGTGTGACAGTAGTTTAGACAGACAGCTCGGTGCATTCAACATGTCAATATTGCTCATAAAACAAGTAGCGATGAAGTCAATCTCTCCTCCACTTTGAGCCAGGAAAGATTGACATGCATATCATTAACATTAGCTCTTTGTGTACATCCAAGCGCCAGCTATGCTGTCCGTTTTTGTGGCACCTGACCACACGACTGAAAAGTAGTCAAGGTGCGACAAAACTAGTGCCTGTAGGACCTGCCTTGTTGATAGTGTTGTTTAGAAGGCAGAACAGCCTTATTATGGACAGACGTCTCCCCATTTTAGCTACTACTGTATCAATATGTTTTGACCATGATAGTTTACAATCTAGGGTTATTCTAAGCAGTTGAGTCAATTCCACATTATTTATTACAAGATTTAGTTGAGGTTTAGTGAATGGTTTGTCCCAAATACAATTCTTTTAGTTTTTAGAAATATTTAGGGCTAACTTATTCCTTGCCACCCACTCTGAAACTAACTGCAGCTCTTTGTTAAGTGTTGCAGTCATTTCAGTCGCTGTAGTAGCTGACGTGTATAGTGTTGAGTCATCCGCATACATAGACACTCTGGCTTTACTCAAAGTCAGTGGCATGTTGTTAGTAAAAAAATAAAAAATAAAGCAAGGGGCCAAAAACAGCTGTCCTGGGGAATTCCTGGTTCAACCTGGATTATGTTTGAGAGGCTTCCATTAAAGAACACCCTCTGTGTTCTGTTAGACAAGTAACTATTCATCCACATTATAGTAGGGGGTGTAAAGCCATAACACATGCGTTTTTCCAGCAGCAGACTATGACCGATAATGTAAAAAGCTACACTGAAGTCTAACACGACAGCCCCCACAATCATTATCATAAATTTATCATCAGTAGTCCAGATGTTTGTTGTATACGTCACATCTTTGGATTGACACTTACAGTACCAGTCAAAAGTTTGGATACACCTACTCATTCAAGGGTTTTTCTTTATTTTGACTATTTTCTACACTGTAAAATAATAGTGAAGACATTAATACCATGAAATATCATATGGAATCATGTAGTAACCAAAATGTTTTTACACAAATCAAAATGTATTTTATATTTGAGATTCTTCAAAGTAGCCACCATTTGCCTTGACAGCTTTGCATTCTTGGCATTTTCTCAACCAGCTTCACCTGGAATGCTTTTCCAACAGGAGTTTACGAACATGCTGTGCACTTGTTGGCTGCTTTTCCTTCACTTTGCGGTCCAACTAATCTCAAACCATCTCAATTGGGTTGAGGTCGGTGATTGTGGAGACCAGGTCACCTGATGCAGCACTCCATCACTCTCCTTCTTGGTCAAATAGCTCTTACACTGCCTGGAGGTGTGTTGGGTTATTGTCCTGTTGAAAAAAAAATGATAGTCCCACTAAGCGCAAACCAGATGGGATGGCGTATCACTGCAGAATGCTGTGGTAGCCATGCTGGTAAATAAATCACTGGCAGTGTCACCAGCAAAGCAACCCCACACCATCACACCTCCTCCTCCATGGTTTACGGTGGGAACTACACAGCCGTTCTACTCTGTCTCACAAAGACAGGGCGGTTGGAACCAAAAATCTCAAATTCAGACTCATCAGACCACAGGACAGATTTCCACCGGTCTAATGTCCATTGTTCGTGTTTCGTGGCCCAAGCAAGTCTCTTCTTATTATTGTTGTCTTTTAGTAGTGGTTTCTTTGCAGCAATTTGACCATGAAGGCCTGATTCACGCAGTCTCCTCTGAACAGTTGATGTTGAGATGTGTCTGTTACTTGAACTCTGAAGCATTTATTTGGGCTGCAATTTCTGAGGTGCAGTTAACTCGAATGAACTTATCCTCTGCAGGTAACTCTGGGTCTTCCTTTCCTGTGGTGGTCCTCATGAGAGCCAGTTTGATCATAGCGCTTGATGGTTTTTGCAACTGCACTTGAAGAAACTTTCAAAGTTCTTTGAACTTGGTATTTGGATTTGGTCTTTTACCAAATAGGGCTATCTTCTGTATACCAACCCTACCTTGTAACAACACAATGATTGGCTCAAATGCATTAAGAAGGAAAAAATTCCACAAATTAGTTTTTAGCAAAGCACACCTGTTAATTGAAATGCATTCCAGGTGACTACCTCACGAAGCTGGTTGAAGGAATGCAAAGAGTGTGCAAAGCTGTCATCAAGGCAAAGGGTGGCTACTTCAAAGAATCTCAAATATAAAATATATTTTGATTTGTTTAACACTTTTTTGGTTACACATAATTCCATATGTGTTATTTCATAGTTTTGATATCTTCACTATTATTCTACTATGTAGAAAATAGTAAAAATAAAGAAACCCAGGAATGAATGTGTGTACTGTATTTAACAATGGAATACACCTGATTGCATTTCAAATGAGCAGCCAGGCAGCCTCAGTGTATACAGTATATACAGTGCATTCGGGAAGTATTTAGACCCCTTGACCTTTTCCACATTTTGTTACTTTATGGTCTTGTTCTAAAATTGATTACATATTTTTTTCCTCATCAATCCACACACTATAATGACAAAGTGAAAACAGATTTATAGAGATTTTTGCAAATGTTTTAAAAATAAACAGCTACCTTTTTTACATAAGTATTCAGACCCTCTGCTATGAGACTCGTAATAGAGCCCGGGTGCATTCTGTTTCCATTGATCATCCTTGATGTTTCTACAACTTGATTGGAGTCCACATGTGGCAAATTCAATTGATTGGACATGATTTGGAAAGGCTCAAACCTGTCTATATAAGGTCCCACAGTTGACAGTGTATGTCAGAGCAAAAACCAAGATGTGAGGTCAAATGAATTGTCCATAGAGCTCCGAGACAGGATTGTGTCGAGGCACAGATCTGGGGAAGGGTACCAAAACATTTCTGCAGCTTTAAAGGTCCCCAGGAACACATTTGCCTCCATCATTCTTAAATGGAAGAAGTTTGGAACCACCAAGACTCTTCCTAGAGCTGGCCGGCCGGCCAAACTGAGCAAGCGAGGGAGAAGGGCCTTGGTCAGGGAGTTGACCAAAAACCTGATGTTCACTGACAGCTCCAGAGTTCCTCTATGGAGATGGGAGAATCTTCCAGATGGACAACCATTTCTGTAGCACTCCACCAATCAGGCCTTTATTCCAGATGGAAGCCCCTCCTTAAAGGAACATGAAGCCCACTTGGAGTTTGCCAAAAGGCAGCTAAAGACTCTCAGACCACCAGAAAAAAAGATTCTCTGGTCTGATGAAACCAAGATTGAATTCTTTGGCCTGAATGCCAAGCGTCACGTCTGGAAGAAACCTGTCGCCATCCCTATGGTGAAGCATGGTGGTGGCAGCATCATGCTGTGGGGATGTTTTTCAGCGGCAGGCACTGGGAGACTAGTCAGGATCGAGGGAAAGATGAACGTAGCAAAGTACAGAGAGGTACTTGATGAAAACCTGCCCCAGAGCTCTCAGGACCTCAGACTGGGGCGATGGTTCTACTTCCAACAGGAAAATGACCCTAAGCACACAGCCAAGACACCGCAGGAGTGGCTTCGAGTCACTGAAGGTCCTTGAGTGGCCCAGCCAGAGCCCAGACTTAAACCCGATCGAACATCTCTGGAGGGACCTGAATATAGCTGTGCAGCAACACTCCCCATCCAACCTGACAGAGCTTGAGTTGATCTGCAGAGAAGAATGAGAGAAACTCCCCAAATACAGGTGTGCCAAGCTTGTAGCGTCATACCCAAGAAGACTCGAGACTGTAATCGCTGCCAAACCTGTTTTTGCATCATCATTATAGGGTATTGTGTGTAGATGGATGAGAAGTAAAAAAGATTGAATACATTTTAGAATAAGGCTAGAACGTAACAATATGGAATAAGTCAAGGATTCTGAATACTTTCCGAATGCACTGTGTCGTTTTTTAGTGTCGTTTTTTAGTGTATCTGTACTTTACTATTTCTATTTTTGATGACTTTGTTTTACTCCACTACATTCCTAAAGAAAATAGTCTACTACATACATTTCCCCTGACACCCAAAAGTACTCGTTACATTTCCAATGCTTAGCAGGACACGAAAATGGTCCAATTCACACACTTATCAAGAGAAAATCCCTGGTCATCCATGCTACCTCTGATCTGGCCGATTCACTAAACACGTGCTTCTTTTGTAAATGATTGTGGAAGTGTTGGAATGTTGGAGTCTGCCCCTGGCTATCCGTCAATTAAAACAACAAGTAAATCATGGCGTCTGGTTTGCTTAATATAAGGAATGTGAAATGATTTTTTACTTTTGATACTTATGTACATTTAAAGCCAAATACTGTTTTTCTTTTTACTCGAGTAGTATTTTACTGGGTGACTTTTACTTTTACTTGAGTCATTTTCGATTAAGGTATCTTTACTTTTACTCAAGTGTGACATTTGGGTACTTTTTCGACCACTGTCTACCAGCTGGACCAAACCGTTGAGGTTTTGCTCCAGATCCTCTTGTGCCACCACCCACCTTCTTCTACGATAGCTCACTGGCAATTGGATTCGGAACACAGAATTCACTGGCGCTGGAAGAAAACATCTAGAGTTCTGCTTTCTGGTCACGCCCAGTGTCCATGTTCTCTCTCACTACTGTAGAAGTACACTATCTCTGGAAGATTGATCATCATCAGAGTGATCATATAACGGTTGTATAGTTTAACGAGTCAATGGGCCAGGCTTCTGCTATACAACTAACTTCATGAGTCAGTCCCTTATGTATAGAGCTTGTAGAGAGCTATTATATACATTGCAATGTATACAGTACAACACTCTTTATTGAATCCAATGCATTCTCTAGCTGCATCCTCATTTTGTCAACCGTTGTGTTCATACTGAATCCTGTCATGGAGATGATGCCTTTCCTTCGATACGTCCCAAATATCACCATATACCTTATGTAGTGCACTACTACCCTATGAGCAAAAGTAGTGCAGTATAGTAATAGGGAGCCATTTGGGACGCAGACCTTGTCTTGTGTGTGAAGTATCATTCTTAGGACGCCATGTATAAGTGATTTATGGTAGCATCAGTGCATCTTCAATCTGTACTAATGACTACATTTTGTGTAGGATGATGCTGGTAGGCTATTTTGTATTTGGAAGACTGTCATATTTCTAATCTGTGCATAGTATGCATCACAGGTTGTAGTTTCAAGTTCTGGTCACAGAGAATGAGGCATATTTGCTGTTGATTTATTTTTGGAGTACAATTGTCAACACTTTCACAGAGTTCTGAATTAAAACACGTACATAGTCTTCAATGGTAATAGTTTTCATGTTTTGATTGGTTAACAGTCCCCTGTTCGTCAGGGGCGCTGTGAGAGTTATTTAAGAACTATTCAAAGAGGTAGGGTTTCAGACTTTTCTGAAGATGGGCAGGAACTCTGTCATCTTGACTTTAAGGGGGAAGCTTGTTCCATCATTGGGGTGCCAGGAAAAAGAAGAGCTGTGACTGGGTTGGGAGCTGCCCTCCTGTAGAGGTGAGAGGGCTAAGAGACCAGATGTGGCGGAACAGAGTGCACGTGTTGGGATGTAGGGTTTGAGCATACCCTGAAGGTAAGGAGGGGCAGTTCCCCTTGCTGATCCATAGGCAAGCACCAGGGTCTTGAAGATGATGCGAGCTTTGGCTGGAAGCCAGTGGAGTGTGCAGAGGAGCGGAGTGACATCAGAGAATATAGGAAGGTTGAAAACCAGGCGGGCTGTGGCATTCTGGATAAATTGCAGGGCTTTGATGGCACAAGCGGGGAGTCCAGCCAACAGAGTTGAAGTAGTCTAGACGGGAAATTACAAGTGCCTGGATTAAGACCTTCGCCGCTTCCTGTGTGAGGAAAGGTCGTACTCTACGGATATTGTAGACTATGATCCTGCAGGAGTGAGTCACTTTTTAAAATGTTTGCAGAGAACGACAGGGTGTTGTCCAGGGTCACGCCAAGGTTCATTGCACTCTGGAAGGAGGACACTGTGGAGTTGTCAACAATGATTGAGAGATCTTGGAGCGAGCAGGCCTTCCCAGGGAGGCAGAGCAGCTCTGTTTTGTCGAGGTTGAGCTTGAGGTGGTGGGCCGACATCCAAGCTGAGATGTATGCAAGGCACGCATAGATGTGTGTCCCCACCTGGGTGTCAGAAGGGGGAGGGAGAAGGGTAGTTGAGTGTAATCCGCAAAGCAATGATGGGAGAGACCATGTGAGGATCTGGCAGAGCCGAGTGACTTAAAAAAAACATTAGGGGGTAGATCAACTTTAATATTGCAGAAAGACTATAGCTTCCACCAATGTAATTGTCTGCATCACTTCCAATCCCCCATATATTGTTTTTGCAAATACACATACATCCGCACACACATATCTTAAAAAATATATATTTCCTTTATTACCCTCCAACCTTACCACCCCTCCCCCAATTGGAGTAAACTAGTGAACAACAACGTTTAGGCCTGTATTTCCAGCTTATACATCCTATATACATTTTATGGACACAGTCTATTTTACAATAGTTTCATTTAGTTTGTTTTTAACTCTTGTCCTTCCTCTAACCTCAACCTCTCCCATATATTTCTGATGTTCATCCGGTTTGATTTCTATTTGCCATATCTTTCAAACTGCTCTTTTCACCAAAGTTCTGAACCCATGTACATTTTACAGACACAGTATGTTTTACATTAGGTATCTTGTTGTTCTTAGTTGTTATTAGTCCCAACCTTCAGCTCCATTCAATCCCTCCCATCTGTCTCTTAACACCATCCATATTGGATTTCTATTTGACATAACTGTGCTGTGATGTTTCACAAAAGTTCTGAACCTTTCTATTCTCGTTGTTTCTACACATTGTAAATTGAAAGTATTATTATATTATTAATCGATTGACTATTACTTTTCAGATCGCCCAGTAGTGCTCCAGGTAAATATTGCAAGTCTTCAGCCATTCCTGGACATGTGACCAAAAATAAGCTTCATATGGACAGTACCAAAACAAACGATCTAATGGTTCTGCCTCTTCGCAGAGGCAGAGCTGGGAAGGTTGTATCCCCCATATAAATAACATTCTATTGGTTGAAAGAATTCTGTATAATAAAAAATAAAAAAATCCAAGTTTTGCGCATCAGTTCATAAACCACGTGCCATGGAATCGGTACCTCAAAAATCTCTTCCCAACTATTTTGCAATCTATATGTCACAGCTGTCAATATTTTGGTCCTTAAATGAAACTGGTATACTTTTTTATTCATCACAATTTTCTTGAACCAATTATGTTCTTTAATGCAGGGCCGACAGACAAGTTCCTTACTTGTATGACACCTCCACCAGTCCTATTCATGATTACGACAGAGCCTGGGCGCGAACCAAGAGTCTCTGATGGCACAGCTGGCGCTGCAGTAAAGCGCCCTTAACCACTGCGCCACCCGGGAGGCCTTTATTCATGATTTAATTTACAAAGATTATACCTTTTTAAAACATTTAAAAAATGTATATCTGAGTTTTTGTTTGTTCTGTCTTTTCTGGTGGATTAAATTGAAATTGAAACCAACTTTCTATGGCTTAAAAATAGCGAGTGACTTGGTGAAAAGAGAAAAAAGGAGAGGACCTAGAACCGAACCCTAGGGGACACCAGTAGCGAGAGCACATGGTGCAGACACAGATCCTCTCCACGCCACCTAGTAGGAGTGACCTGCCAGGTAGGATGCAATCCAGGAGTGTGCAGAGCCTGAGACATCCAACCCTGAGAGGGTGGACAGGAGGATCTGATAGTAAACTGTGTTGAAGGCAGCGGATAGATCTAGGGGGATGACAACAGAGGAGAGAGAGTCAGCTTTGGCAGAACAGAGAGCCTCTGTAACACAGAGGAGAGCGGTCTCAGTTGAGTGAGCTGCCTTGAAGCCTGACCGGTTAGGGTCAAGAAGATAAGTCTGAGAGAGATAGCGAGAGAGTTGGTCAGACAGCAGGCTCAAGTGTTTTGGAAATAAAATAAATAAGGGAAATATATATATTTTTAATTACCCCCCTTTTCCTCCCAAATTTCAACCTTGTCACATCGCTGCATCTCCCCACCGGGCTCGGGAGGCGAATGTCGAGTCATGCATCCTCCGAAACATGACCCACCAAACCGTGCTTCTTAACACCCGCTCGCTTAACCCGGAAGGCAGCCGCACCAATGTGTCGGAGGAAACACTGTTCACCTGGCCAGCCGGACATCACTAGTCACAGGATTTAATCTGTCAAGAGAGGGGAGAAAGAGGTCAAGGTGTAGGGTAGTTCTGTGTGAGTGGGATTAGTGGGCTCAGTAGGCTGAGTGAATGAGAAGCGGATGCCGTCAACCTTTTTTTTTCATTAGTGGTTGACAAAGTTGTTCGCAGAGAGTGAGGGAGGGGGGGGAGGAGGTGGAGGATTAAGGAGGGAAGAGAAAGTGGAGAAGAGTTTCACAGGGCTGGAGGCAGAAGCTTTTAGAGTGATAGAAAGCAGCTTTAGCAGCAGATACTGAGAAAGAGAAGGTGGAGAGGAGGGAGTGGAAGGATGATAGGTCCTCCAGAAGTTTAGTTTTCCTCCATTTCCGCTCAGCTGCCAGGAGCCCTGTTCTGTTAGCACGCAGTGAGTCATTTGGCCATAGAGCAGGAGGGGAAGGTCGAGCCGGCCGGGAGGATATGGGACACTGAGATGCAGACAGGGAGGAAAGTATGGTCGAAGAGCCAGAATCAGGAGACAGGAGGGAGAAGGATTTAGCAGACAGAGGATAGGATAGAAGAGGAGAGAATAGTGGGAGAGAGACCGCAAAGATTGCAGTGGCGCATCTGGGTAGGGATGGAGGAGAGAAAAGGAAACAAAGTAGGAATCAGAGACACGGAGGGGGGTTACAGTGAGATTAGTAGGCAAACAGCCTCTAGTGAAGATGAGGTACAACATATTGCCTGCGTTGTGAGTATGAGGTGACTGGGAAAGAGTGAGATCAAAAGAGGCAAGGAGGGGAAAGAAAATAATTGAAGTCAGGCGTCGGGGGGTCGAAGCCGCCTAGTACAATGAGTGGTGAGCCATCATCAGGAAATGAGTTTATCAAGGTGTCAAGCTCATTGAGGAACTTTCCAAGGGCACCTGGTGGGCAATAGTTGACAACACTGTTAGGCTTGAGTGGACAAGTGACAGTGACTGCATGGAATTCAAATTAGGAGATGATCAGGTGTGTGAGGGAGAAAATAGAAAATCTCCAGAAATGAGTAGCACGGTGTCACCACCATGACGACCAGATGCTCTCGGACTATGAGAGAACACCTAGTCAGATGACGAGAGAGCAGCTGGAATAGCAGCGTTCTCTGGGGTGACCCATGTCTCTGTCGGTGCCAAAGTGTAGGGACTGAAGGGCAATATAGGCTGAGATTAACTCCGCTTTATTGAACGCAGATTGGCAGTTCCAAATGCTGCCGGAGACAAAAAATGATAAGGGTTGCAGTCACCGGGTCGTGAGCATCTTTAAAACCTACAGAGAGAGGAGCGAACTGGGATAGAAATCACACACATACTTGCCAAAGCTACAAAAGAGCTAAATGAGAACAGAAAATAACTAGGTAAGATACTCAAGTGAGAGAGTGATGTGGAGCCTTCCTCTCTTTACTTCCTCAAACAACTCGGCAGAACAACTCGGGAAGAACGTCTTTGTTTCGGCGACAACATTGTCGTTTGACAATACCACCGTTTACAGCTGCCACTGAAAAATGAGGGGGAACTAAAAGTACTAACACAAATTCCTAGCAAAGGTGAAAGACATACCTCCCAGAACTGATGCTGATTGCCTAGTAGAGGTGAAGAAAACACCCCCTAACATACAATACACCCACAAATTAGCAAGACTGTTAGACAAATAGGCCTGAGACTAGTCCACAGCAAGTCACAAGTACCGAGCAATGATTTAAGTAGGCTACTATGTAAAAGACAGCAATTAAATTAAATTGCCCTAGCAAGACAATACCAACAGCTAAAAATGCCGCTGGAGAAGAAGGCATGTGCCCAACCGATTGTGTTTTTTTGTTTGTTTATTTGTAACTTATTTTGTACATAATGTTGCCGCTACCGACTCTTATAACCAAAAATAACTTCTGGACATTACTCACCACGCGATTATTCACCACAGACTGGCAGAATCCTTTTTTTCCTTTAACGAGTCAGACGAGCCCAACGATAACAATCTACTGCTTTCTCGGGAACAGGCCCAATCCCCGTGATTTGTGTGAAGAGGAGGCAGAGAAAAAGGGGCCAAAGGGAGGTCTGCTTTCTGGGAATTTGTAGGCAATCAAATAAACCCCCACTTCCTTCCATTCTGCTAGCAAACGCTCCATCGTTGGAGAATAAAATGGATGACCTACGAGCAAGATTAAACTACCAACAGGACATTCAAAACTGTAATATCTTATGCATCACGTAGTCGTGGCTGAACAACGACACTATCAACATACAGCTGGCTGGTTATACGCTGTACTGGCAGGATAGAACAGCGGCGTCTGGTAAGACAAGGGGCGACGGGCTATGTATTTTTATAAATAACTATGGAATATCTAAGTAAGTCTTGAGCTATTGCTCGCCTGAGGTATAGTATCTCATGATAAGCTGTAGACCACACTATCTACCTAGGGAATTTATCTGTATTTTTCATAGCTGTTTTACATACCACCACAGTCAGAGGCTGGCACTAAGACAGCATTGAATGAGCTGAATTCCACCATAAGCGAACAAGAAAACGCTCACCCAGAGGAGGCGCTCCTAGTAGCCGGGGACTTTAATGCATGGAAACTTAAATCAGTTTTACCTAATTTCAATCAGCATGTTAAATGTGCAACCAGAGGGGGAAAAAATCTCTGGACCACCTTTACTCCACACTCAGAGACGCATACTAAGCTCTCCCTCGCCCTCCATTTGGCAAATCTGACCATAATTCTATTCTACTGATTCCTGCTTACAAGCAAAAATTAAAGCTGGAAGCACCCGTGACTAGATCAATAAAAAAATTGGTCAGATGAAGCAGATGCTAAACTACAGGACTGTTTTGCTAGCACAGACTGGAATATGTTCCGGGATTATTCCAATGATTTGAGGAGTACACCACATCAGTCACTGGCTTCATCAATAAGTGCATTGAGGAGTACACCACATCAGTCACTGGCTTCATCAATAAGTGCATCGATGACGTTGTCCCAACAGTGACCATACCCCAACCAGAAGCCATAGATTACGGGTAGCATCCGCACTGAGCTTAAGGAGCAGGTTGACACCTTCACGTTCCTTGGTGTCCACATCAACAACAAACTAACATGGTCCAAGCACACCAAGACAGTTGTGAAGAGCGCACAACAAAACCTATTCCAGCCACCCTAGTCATAGACTGTTGTCTCTTCTACCTACATGTACATATTACCTCAACTAACCGGTGCCCCAGTACCCCCCTGTACAGTGCCTTGCAAAAGTATTCATCCCGCTTGGCATTTTTACTATTTTGTGGCATTACAACCTGTTATTTAAAATGATTTTTATTTCAATTTCATGTAATGGACATAGACAAAATAGTCCAAATTGGTGAAGTGAAATGAAAAAAAGAACTTGTTTCATAAAATAAAAATGTAAACGTAAAAATGGTGCATTGCTATGAAGCCCACAAATAAGATCTGGTGCAACCAATTACCTTCAGAAGTCACATAATTAGTTAAATAACGGACCACCTGTGTGCATTCTAAGTGTCACATGATCTGTCACATGATCTCAATACACCTGTTCTGAAAGGCCCCAGAGTCTGCAACACAACTAAGCAAGGGGCACCACCAAGCAAGAAGACCAAGGGGCTCTCCAAACAGGTCAGCGACAAAGTTGTGGAGAAGTACAGATCAGGGTTGGGTTATAAAAAAATATCAGAAACTTTGAACATCCCACAGAGCACCATTAAATCCATTATTAAAAATTGGAAAGAATATGGAACCACAACAAACCTGCTAAGAGAGGGCTGCCCACCTAAACTCATAGACCAGGCAAGGAGTGCATTAATCATAGAGGCATAAAAGAGACCAAAGATAACCCTGAAGGAGCAGCAAAACTCCACAGTGCAGATTGGATTATCTGTCCATAGTACCACTATAAACTGTACACTCCACGGAAGAGTGGCCAGAAAAAAGTAATTGCTCAAAGAAAAAAATAGGAAAACACGTTTGGTCTTTGCCAAAAGGCATGTGGGAGATTCCCCAAACATATGGAAGAAGGTACTCTGATCAGATGAGGCTAAAATTGAGCATTTTGGCCATCAAGGAAAACGCAATGTCTGGTGCAAACACAACACATCCCATCACCCCAAGAACACCATCCCCACAGTGAAGCATGGTGGTAGCAGCATTATGCTGTGAGGATGTTTTTCATCAGCAGGGACTGGGAAACTGGTCAGAATTGAAGGAATGATGGATGGCACTAAATACAGGGAAATTCTTCAGGGAAACCTGTTTCAGTCTTCCAGAGATTTGAGACTGGGACAGAGGTTCACCTTTGAGCAGGACAATGACCGTAAGCGTACTGCTAAAGCAACACTCGAGTGGTTTAAGAGGAAACATTTAAATGTCTTGGAATGGCTGAGTCAAAGCCCAGACCTCATTCCAATTGAGAATCTGTGGTACATTTACATTTAAGTCATTTAGCAGACGCTCTTATCCAGAGCGACTTACAAATTGGTGCATTCACCTTATGACATCCAGTGGAACAGTAGTGCATCTAAATCTTTTAAGGGGGTGAGAGGGATTACTTTATCCTATCCTAGGTATTCCTTAAAGAGGTGGGATTTCAGGTGTCTCCGGAAGGTGGTGATTGACTCCGCTGTCCTGGCGTCGTGAGGGAGTTTGTTCCACCATTGGGGGGCCAGAGCAGCGAACAGTTTTGACTGGGCTGAGCGGGAACTGTACTTCCTCAGTGGTAGGGAGGCGAGCAGGCCAGAGGTGGATGAACGCAGTGCCCTTGTTTGGGTGTAGGGCCTGACCAGAGCCTGGAGGTACTGAGGTGCCGTTCCCCTCACAGCTCCGTAGGCAAGCACCATGGTCTTGTAGCGGATGCGAGCTTCAACTGGAAGCCAGTGGAGAGAGCGGAGGAGCGGGGTGACGTGAGAGAACTTGGGAAGGTTGAACACCAGACGGGCTGCGGCGTTCTGGATGAGTTGTAGGGGTTTAATGGCACAGGCAGGGAGCCCAGCCAACAGCGAGTTGCAGTAATCCAGACGGGAGATGACAAGTGCCTGGATTAGGACCTGCGCCGCTTCCTGTGTGAGGCAGGGTCGTACTCTGCGGATGTTGTAGAGCATGAACCTACAGGAATGGGCCACCGCCTTGATGTTAGTTGAGAACGACAGGGTGTTGTCCAGGATCACGCCAAGGTTCTTAGCGCTCTGGGAGGAGGACACAATGGAGTTGTCAACCGTGATGGCGAGATCATGGAACGGGCAGTCCTTCCCGGGAGGAAGAGCAGCTCCGTCTTGCCGAGGTTCAGCTTGAGGTGGTGATCCGTCATCCACACTGATATGTCTGCCAGACATGCAGAGATGCGATTCGCCACCTGGTCATCAGAAGGGGGAAAGGAGAAGATTAATTGTGTGTCGTCTGCATAGCAATGATAGGAGAGACCATGTGAGGTTATGACAGAGCCAAGTGACTTGGTGTATAGCGAGAATAGGAGAGGGCCTAGAACAGAGCCCTGGGGGACACCAGTGGTGAGAGCACGTGGTGTGGAGACGGATTCTCGCCACGCCACCTGGTAGGAGCGACCTGTCAGGTAGGACGCAATCCAAGCGTGGGCCGCGCCGGAGATGCCCAACTCGGAGAGGGTGGAGAGGAGGATCTGATGGTTCACAGTATCGAAGGCAGCCGATAGGTCTAGAAGGATGAGAGCAGAGGAGAGAGAGTTAGCTTTA
The DNA here is from genome assembly GCF_034236695.1 of Oncorhynchus nerka. Lineage (NCBI taxonomy): Eukaryota > Metazoa > Chordata > Actinopteri > Salmoniformes > Salmonidae > Oncorhynchus > Oncorhynchus nerka. The sequence continues at coordinate 22,033,770 of NC_088424.1, read as the reverse complement.
GCAGTGCGGAGCGCCTCCGTGATACAGAGAAGAGCAGTCTCAGTTGAATGACTAGTCTTGAAACCTGACTGATTTGGATCAAGAAGGTCATTCTGAGAGAGATAGCGGGAGAGCTGGCCAAGGACGGCACGTTCAAGAGTTTTGGAGAGAAAAGAAAGAAGGGATACTGGTCTGTAGTTGTTGACATCGGAGGGATCGAGTGTAGGTTTTTCAGAAGGGGTGCAACTCTCGCTCTCTTGAAGACGGAAGGGACGTAGCCAGCGGTCAGGGATGAGTTGATGAGCGAGGTGAGGTAAGGGAGAAGGTCTCCGGAAATGGTCTGGAGAAGAGAGGAGGGGATAGGGTCAAGCGGGCAGGTTGTTGGGCGGCCGGCCGTCACAAGACGCGAGATTTCATCTGGAGAGAGAGGGGAGAAAGAGGTCAGAGCACAGGGTAGGGCAGTGTGAGCAGAACCAGCGGTGTCGTTTGACTTAGCAAACGAGGATCGGATGTCGTCGACCTGCTTTTCAAAATGGTTGACGAAGTCATCTGCAGAGAGGGAGGAGGGGGAGGGGGAGGAGGATTCAGGAGGGAGGAGAAGGTTGCAAAGAGCTTCCTAGGGTCAGAGGCAGATGCTTGGAATTTAGAGTGGTAGAAAGTGGCTTTAGCAGCAGAGAGAGAAGAGGAAAATGTAGAGAGGAGGGAGTGAAAGGATGTCAGGTCCGCAGGGAGGCGAGTTTTCCTCCATTTCCGCTCGGCTGCCCGGAGCCCTGTTCTGTGAGCTTGCAATGAGTCGTCGAGCCACGGAGCGGGAGGGAGGACCGAGCCGGCCTGGAGGATAGGGGACATAGAGAGTCAAAGGATGCAGAAAGGGAGGAGAGGAGGGTTGAGGAGGCAGAATCAGGAGATAGGTTGGAGAAGGTTTGAGCAGAGGGAAGAGATGATAGGATGGAAGAGGAGAGAGTAGCGGGGGAGAGAGAGCGAAGGTTGGGACGGCGCGATACCATCCGAGTAGGGGCAGTGTGGGAAGTGTTGGATGAGAGCGAGAGGGAAAAGGATACAAGGTAGTGGTCGGAGACTTGGAGGGGAGTTGCAATGAGGTTAGTGGAAGAACAGCATCTAGTAAAGATGAGGTCGAGCGTATTTCCTGCCTTGTGAGTAGGGGGGAAGGTGAGAGGGTGAGGTCAAAAGAGGAGAGGAGTGGAAAGAAGGAGGCAGAGAGGAATGAGTCAAAGGTAGACGTGGGGAGGTTAAAGTCGCCCAGAACTGTGAGAGGTGAGCCGTCCTCAGGAAAGGAGCTTATCAAGGCATCAAGCTCATTGATGAACTCTCCGAGGGAACCTGGAGGGCGATAAATGATAAGGATGTTAAGCTTGAAAGGGCTGGTAACTGTGACAGCATGGAATTCAAAGGAGGCGATAGACAGATGGGTAAGGGGAGAAAAGAGAATGACCACTTGGGAGAGATGAGGATCCCGGTGCCACCACCCCGCTGACCAGAAGCTCTCGGGGTGTGCGAGAACACGTGGGCAGACGAAGAGAGAGCAGTAGGAGTAGCGGTGTTGTCTGTGGTGATCCATGTTTCCGTCAGTGCCAAGAAGTCGAGGGACTGGAGGGAGGCATAGGCTGAGATGAACTCTGCCTTGTTGGCCGCAGATCGGCAGTTCCAGAGGCTACCGGAGACCTGGAACTCCACGTGGGTCGTGCGCGCTGGGACCACCAGATTAGGGTGGCCGCGGCCACGCGGTGTGGAGCGTTTGTATGGTCTGTGCAGAGAGGAGAGAACAGGGATAGACAGATATGGTATGACTTAAAGATTGCTGTACACCAGCAGAACCCATACAACTCAGTTTTGCCTTGAAGAATGGGCAAAAATCCCAGTGCCAAGCTTATAGAGACATACCCCAAGAGACTTGCAGCTGTAACTGCTGAAAAATGTGGCTCTACAAAGTATTGACTTTCTGGGGGGAATAGTTATACACGCTCAAGTTCTGTTTTTTTGTTTATTTCTTGTTTGTTTCACAATAAAATAAAATAAATTGCATTGCCAAAGTGGTTGACATGTTGTGTAAATCAAATGATACAACCCCCCCCCCAAAAAAAATCAATTTTAATTCCAGGTTAAAAATGCCAAGGGGGTGAATACTTTCTCAAGCCACTGCATATAGTCTCGCTATTGTTATTTTACTGCTGCTCTTTAATTACTTGTTACTTTTATTCTTATCCATATTTTTTTAAACTGCATTGTTGGTTAGGGGCTCGTAAATAAGCATTTCACTAAGGTCTAACTACACCTGTTGTATTTGGCCCATGTGACTAATAAAATGTGATTTTATTTTATTGAATCATATGATGCTACATAAGCTACTTATCATATGATGATCATATGATGCCCTCCCACATACTGAAGTATACCTAAAGGTGCACAAACTGTATTTTTTTGTGTAAAATACAGTGTGTACTGTGTCAAACCTACTTCCTCTCACTTACACATTGCAGTATATTAGTACTTGCCCACTCAATCCCAGTAGACCATGTATTTATTTATCTAGTGTGGGACAAGCTGTTGCTATAACATCAGAACACCATTCTAGAGGATAACTCAGCAATGCAATGCTGTTGAGGCAGCTGAAAATAAACCACAGCAATTACACTTTTAATTAGTAGTTTTCCGATTACCTCATACTATATGCTTACCTGTTGACACCTGCTGTTAGTCTGGATGAGTAGACTGCCTACCTGTATCGTATTGTGGTGTGATGTTGGATGGTGCTGGGAGGGAGGGAGAGAAGGAGGGAGGGGGAGGGAGAGGCCACACACACCAGATGGTCTCACACTGCCCACCCAGCATCAGGAAACAAACACCCCAACAACTGGTGTCGCTCTCTCCTAATTGCCCCATAGTGAAACAGGATGTTTCCGCTCCCTTCCAGTACTGCAGTTTGAGTGCCTTTCTTTTAATTAATGTTGCAACATGCCTCATTTAACAAACAAACAACTTCAAAGTGAATCAGTGCTGCCATGGTGCGCTGTGTACATCATGTGTATTTATTCACTGCAGACCCCCATCCTTCCAAACGGATGTCTTACTAGGAAACACCCTGTGAAATGCATGTTGTTGTTGTTTTTGTTTTTTACAGTTTCCTGCACGTATGTCCTGTCTGCTTTGGGATGGTCAGCCTTTGGACAAAACAATGATGACAAACCTACTTAGCTACCACTTTTTTATTAAATTCACTGTGAGGCTAATACATTTAATGACCGACTGACGTAGTGGGGGCGACTTAATGACACAGCAGTATAACCCTGTGCATTCCATATTGATCTTCATTAAGAATCCCGACTTAAAGAGCAACTTGATCCTGAATGTTTGTGATGCATTTACAGCCCTCTTTAGTGGGTCTTGATGCTCCTGATGGTTTATTGGCAGTTTAATATTTCATTTCTGTATGGCTTGATTGCGTCTTACAAGGTGGACTATAAAGTATGATTGCGTCTTACAAGGTGGACTATAAAGTATGATTGCGTCTTACAAGGTGGACTATAAAGGATGATTGCGTCTTACAAGGTGGACTATAAAGGATGATTGCGTCTTACAAGGTGGACTATAAAGTATGATTGCGTCTTACAAGGTGGACTATAAAGGATGATTGCGTCTTACAAGGTGGACTATAAAGTATGATTGCGTCTTACAAGGTGGACTATAAAGTATGATTGCGTCTTACACGGTGGACTATAAAGTATGATTGCGTCTTACAAGGTGGACTATAAAGTATGATTGCGTCTTACAAGGTGGACTATAAAGTATGATTGCGTGATTGACCGTAACATCCCCTGTGAGAGTCATCAAACCATAGATTGTGTAGAAATTAAACAGATAATAGTTATTCTGTATAATGCCGTTTGTAAGTTAGCTGTGGGAAATAGTGAAAACAATATTATACCTCTGACTCAATGTGCAAAATAAGGTGTGACAAATTTAAACCTCTGTTTTATAACCATATTTGTTTGAATATGGTGTATTGAATATTAACTTGAGGAATTACAAAGCAACTGGAAGTTGATTCAATTTATATCCCGGTGAACAGAGGAAAATTCCTAAGCGCTACGTACCTCAGAGGAAAGCTGTTTCCTTAAACTGCCACATTTCAGAGAGACTGCTTCTTATACCAGTGAATGGCCCAACAAGTAAGCCTCCTAAATGTATTGCTGTGGTCATGAGTGGAGCAGCTTGCTTCCATTGAGCTCTTCCATTACAGAGAAGGCATTCTGTAGGCTTTAGCAGCATGGGGGACTTAAAGCTGATACATACTCCCCATTCAAGGAGTAGAAGGATTGTATAGGATTGGAACCCACTGCTCCAGTCAATACAGAGCGAGAGCAAGCAACACACTCTAAGTCCCATAATGCACAAGGCTCCCAGGGGGATACCTGGCTGGAGTGTTCCATCAACAACACTGCTCCAACACCCCTCTACCACTTTCATCCATGTCAGTTTTTTAAATGATCTCCCTACCAGCCAATGACACACAAGGTTCCATAAAGACTATGACCTGTGCTTCTTTTTCCTCTATTTCCTATAATCAGAACACCAGAGGAAGTATTTGCTCTCCCACTGACGACATAACACAGAACTTCTTGTTCATGAAGGAGTCACAGAGAGAGTAGAGGAGAGCAGTGTCTCCATCAGGGAGGGATGTCCACCTTGGATGAACATTTAACCAGATGCTCAGCCTATCGAATCGCTCTTTCTCCGTTTTCCCCTCTCAACCCACCCCCTCCAGTTTTGGATGGACCTGTCACTGTCCATTTGTTCTCTGGATTAAAATGAAGACCCCCCCCCCCACACACACACACACAGTGGAGGTGCAGTGTGATGAGGCCCATCCGTGAAGCCCAGGGGGGCCTGCTTCTGCTCCAGGTGGCTCCAAAGCTGCAAAGATTCCAGACCCTCCATTTACCATCCCCATTATATACAAACCTTTGTTTGTTTTTTTGCGTTGTTCTTAACTTGTTTTGTATATACAGTTGAAGTCGGAAGTTTACATACAATTAGGTTGGAGTCATTAAAATTCATTTTTCAACCACTCCACAAATTTCTTGTTAACAAACTAAAGTTTTGGCAGGTCGGTTAGGACATCTACTTTGTGCATGACACAAGTCATTTTTCCAACAATTGTTTACAGACAGATTATTTCACTTATAATTCACTGTGTCACAATTCCAGTGGGTCAGAAATGTACATACACTAAGTTGACTGTGCCTTTAAAGAGCTTTGAAAATTCCAGAAAATGGTGTCATGGCTTTAGAAGCTTCTGTTTGGCTAATTGACATCATTTGAGTCAATTGGAGGTGTACCTGTGGCTGTATTCCAAGGCCTACCTTCAAACTCAGTGCCTCTGCTTGACATCATGGGAAAATCAAAATATTTTTAAATCTATACAAACAATCGTATGCAAGTATGCAAGCGACGAGAGGCTAATCTGCCCTTGCCTTCTGTTCTGATAGCTAACGTTGAATCGCTGGAAAATAAATGGGATGAACTGAAAGCACGTATATCCTACCAACGGGACATTAAAAACTGTAATATCTTATTTTTCACGAAGTCGTGGCTGAACGACGACATTAAGAACATACAGCTAGCTGGTTATACACTCTATCGGCAGGACAGAACAGCATTCTCTGGTAAGACACAGGGCGGGGGCCTATGCATATTTGTAAACAATAGCTGGTGTACGATATCGAAGGAAGTCTCAGGGTTTTGCTCGCCTGAGGTAGAGTATCTCATGATAAGCGGTAGACCACACTATCTACCTAAGAGAGTTTATCTGTATTTTTTGTAGCGGTCTACATACCACCATAGACCGAGGCTGGCACTAAAACCGCACTCAATGAGCTGTATTCCGCCATAAGCAACAGGAAAACACTCATCCACTCATCCAGAGGCGGCGCACCTAGTGCACAGGGACTTTAATGCAGGGAAACTTAAATCAGTTTTACCTAATTTCTACCAGCATATTAAATGTGCAACCAGAGGTTAAAAAAGTCCACCTTTACTCCACACACAGAGATGCGTGCAAAACTCTCCCTTGCCCTCCATTTGGCAAATCTGACCATAACTCGTATACTCCTGATTCCTGCATACAAGCAAAAATGAAAGCAGGAAGCACCAGTGTCTCGGTCAATAAAAAAGTGGTCAGATGAAGCAGATGCTAAACTACAGGACTGTTTTGCTATCACAGACTGGAATATGTTCCGGGATTCTTCCGATGGCTTTGAGGAGTACACCACATCAGTCACTGGCTTTATCAATAAGTGCATTGAGGACGTAGTATCCACAGTGACTGTACGTACATACCCCAATCAAAAGCCATGGATTACAGGAAACATTCGCACTGAGCTAAAGGGTAGAGCTGACACTTTCAAGGAGCGGGACTCTAACCCGGAAGCTTATAAGAAATCCCGCTATGCCCTCCGACGAACCATCAAACAGGCAGCCACCCTAGTCATAGTCTAGTGCCAAGTCTATGTCCAAGATGCTTCTAAACAGCTCCTACCCCCAAGCCATAAGACTCCTGAACAGCTAATCAAATGGCTAGGGATTTTTAGGGATTTGCTTAGAACTGCATTGTTGGTTAAGGGCTTGTAAGTAAGCATTTCACTGTAAGGTCTACACCTGTTGTATTCGGCGCATGTGACAAAATTTGATTTGAAACTACTACAGCTACTTCTCCGAAATGGCCTCCCAGAGTAGAGCCAATAATAGAGCAGTCATGGTGCCAACAAGCTCTTCAGGCTGGCCAGCAGGTTGCATATCTTTCAAAGATGCGCACCCGCCCTCCCAGGCTCCATGTCGGTGTGAGTGTGCGTGAGTGTGTGTGCCAGAGTCTTGAATTGGCACATAGAGGCTCCATTTGAAAACATCTGTCTCACGTGTGCACGCGTGCGTGCGTGCATTATAGAATTATAGGATCTCTATGGTGTGTGAGGCTTGGGTATCGGCCAACGTGCCAGGCAGTCCTGGGTCCATTCCTCTACAATCTGCCCACCACGTGACGGGACGTTAGGATCTTTCTCCACCACCTTGATGTTGAATATACCCCTGGCTTAGAGCTGACACAAGATAGTCAGGATGACGTATTTCAGGAGCTTCTTTATCTATTAATAAATGCAGTAACTTCTGATTATGGGCCATCACAGAATAGATCCACTTCATAGTATTGTAGCGACCCGCACAGACAGCTGTGTGTTATGTGCTAGGCTAGGAGGTGGTTGTGTTGTACTGACCAGTACCCGGTGTTCGCGGGGTCCGACATGTCAATCAACCTGCTATCTGCCAATCACGGGAATGCCTGGAATGTTCTGATGCCGGGCATCCTGGTGGTTGGCGGAGTGGCGTGGAGGGGGGTTGGGCAGGGGGGTGGAGCCTTGGAAGTTAAGACCAGGTTCAGCCTTTGTTCTCTCTCTCTTACGTCTGGGCTTCACAAGAGAAGGTCACGATTGGCTTGTGGGTTATCTGTCATCTATTTGGCGTGTGCTACGGCCCAAACAGTAGCCTGTGTAAAGTTGGTTTAATAAACCGTCAATTCGCAAACTCAAGCCTCTGTCTGGACAATTGTTCATTTATGATCTAGTCAGGTCATTACAGTATATTAACCCTTGTAGAGATGAAACGGTATGAACATTTCACATGACGATTATAGTGACCAAAATTATCACGGCTATCAGTATTTTCACAGTATTATTCAAATGTGCTGAACATTTTCAAAAAGTACTGATAGACACACTGAAATCATTTCACCAAGTTTTATATTGAAAACCAATAAACAACAAATAAAACTAGCAGCACTATGAAATGTGTGTGTGCATAAACATTCAAATAATAATGTTAACATTAAAGATGCCACCATGTGGCCATGAGAGGTAAAAGATTCCCTAGTGCAGATTTAAATGAACACAACCTTAAGTAAGCAAATCAAATAAACAAACAACAAATACAATTAGCAGCGCTGACTTTGTATTGAGGCACGTCAACCTTCATCAGCCTCAGAAAGCCAGGCCTCTCAACAAATTGAAATTGCATCATGTCCTTTGCAATGAGGTCTTGAGCATTTTTGACGTGGGTGCATAAGCAGCCTGCCTTATAAATGTTTGCTCAAGTGTCTGTCACAACTGTAGATGAGGGACCAGTAGCATCACAGGGTTTGCCTGCTGCTCGCCCACTCTGTAAACAAGGGAATAGCAAATGTATTATTATTATGTTACATTATTATTAACACACACAATTTACATAAATACCAAATGAGTCTTAAGAAGACAGTGATAGTAATTGCAATGAGCCCGACAATTTACATAAATACAGGAGTCTTTTATAGGAGTCTATAGTGTTCCTCCTGTTGAAACACTTTTACAACCAAGTCGACGTCAGCCGGATTTTAAATGAACAAATTATGTTGGTTGGGTATCGTGTGCATCGTGTGCAATGGACGAATAGAGTCTGCAGACACCCAATCATACAGCAGCATAACAACGTGTAGTGCTTTTACAAGACTAGGTAACACTGAACGCTTCAGTTTACATTATTGACAAGCTATTAGCAAGTCAGACAGACAAACCATGACATTTTCCCCCATTCCGAAGTCCCCACATCATGCATTGAGCTAAAAGTTAACTTACCTTGTGTAGGCTATAACGTAGTGGGTGGTGATCACGAATATGACTCAAGAGATTTTAAGTGTTGCCCCCTTTCGCAGCGATTGTTTTTGCATGTTCTGCAGACAGGGTGACCATCTTCGATTTAAGTTTCCCTCGGCACTCTTGTAAAACCAGAAATACGACCACACTTCACATTTGGTCCTCTTAGAAGGCTGAAAAATCTCCCGGCGCTATCACTGCCTTCCGCCATGTTTTCACACAAAACAAAACACACGTTTCATTACCACGGTTTTAATGATCATTCAAATTTGAAACGGTAATATTAATCATTTCATCCCTGCATTATTGCTCACAGTTTACGAATGTAGTGATAATAGTGTTCTTTGGAAAAAATCTGACCGACTAAAATATTTCAAACACATGAATGACTTCAGAATCGTATTACATTATGATGAACTGCCTACATTAAGACTTCAGATCTCTATATTATTTTATTATTATTACAGGGGTGCGGTTGGCAGGCTTCTGTCCTGCGCATCTCAGATTATGCTCTTTAACATAGGCTCCTGCCGAGTTGATTGGTCTCCATGGCAATAGAGGTGGAGACTAATGGCTTTTTCTTTGTCTTTCTTTCATTTCTGATGTTGTTGAGAAATTAACCTGGCAGTGAACAGCTAGCTACCTGTCTGTCTGTATGTCTGTCTATCTGTCTGTCCGTGTCTTTCTGATGCAAAAATGTACTTTCTATGCCTGTGATATGTGGTTGTCCCACCTAGCAATCTTAAAATGAATGTACTAACTGTATGTCGCTCTGGATAAGAGTGTCTGCTAAATGACTAAAATGTAAAAAATAATGTCTGATATGTAAGAATGTGCTTCATTAGTGGTCTTTTGTGGTGATAGAATTACATCAGCAGTGATTGTCATCACACACTCTCTGTTGTTTGATGGTAACAGGCAGAAATTTGAAGAAAAAAAAATGTTTTCACAGAAACAGAGTACAATCACCTACATACTGCTATCAAACACCCACACTACTTTCAAGCTCACAATATTAAGGCTCTTCCTCTGATATATGAAATGGCCTAAAGCAAAGCAGTTGTTGTATTGCATGTTTTACATATTATATTTTGTACCGAAAATAGATACTAGATTTTACATGGCCATTTCATAAGCAGACACTTTCTGTCATTCCATCCTTTACCTGTACTAACATATGAGGTGTTTGTGTATGTGTGACAGAGATACTCTCTAAAGAGGCCCTGTGCTTTGTGCGTTTTGAAGATTGTCACTCCCTGAGTCCTCAGTCAGAGCAAGGCTGCTGTGTGTGTGTGTGTGACTATGGCTGTGTGCAGGCCAGGTCAGGGAACAGTGCGTTGTCAGCAGGACAGCTGCAGCGTGAGCCATGATGTGCAGGCAGTCAGTCCTCTCCTCAGAACCAGGATACTGCTGTTTGCTGCTATCCAAACACGGGCCTGGGGGGCCATTTTAGTGTCAGGGGTCCCGGCACCTTAGGCTCACTAGTCAACCCTACACTCACAGGACACCATCCCCCTGACCTTGAGTGTGTTGTGTGTGTGATCGTGAATGCACACTTTTCCAATATTATATCAAACTGTTAAATACAAAATAGTTCTCATTTCTAAAAATAGAAATGTAAGATTGGACCACTGTAAAGAAAGAAACTAGCACACCACACTTTTTCCATTATCAACCAATAGCAGGCGAGTGACAGGGGCTCTGTCGCTGCTGCAGTAGTCTAGTTTGCTGCTGTCACTTCTCGTTGATTGTGTTCTCTGAGTTTGTCTCCAGGCGGTGTAGAGGCATGCCGAATCTCACCATGACAGTTCTACAGAGGTAACTCTGGGTTTGATTATTCAGGCCAAGGCTCTGGTGTTGATGCATTCACTTCCTGCTAATCCTACTGCTGCAGTCCCCACTGTCAAGTCAAACCATTCTGACCTCATCATGCCTGCCTTAAAACCACTCACCCCTACTGTCACAGTAAACTATAACGACACAAGGCGAGACCCAGATACAGACACGGGAGGCAGATGGTTTGAGCTCTTATATATTTATTATAGTCCAAGAGGTAGGCAAAAGGCAAGTCGGGGACAGGCAAGAGTTCATAACCAGTTCAGAGTCCAAAACGGCACAGGGCGGCAGCAGGCAGGCTCGAGGTCAGGGGCAGGCAGAATGGTCAGGCAGGCGGGCTCAGAGTCACGACAGGCAAGGGTCAGAACCAGGAGGACGAGGAAAAACAGGGACTGGGAAAAACAGGAGCTAGGAGAAAAATGCTGGTTGACTTGGCAAACAAGATGAACTGGCACAGACAGACAGAAAACACAGGTATAAATACACGGGATAATGGGGAAGATGGGCGACACCTGGAGGGGGATGGAGACAAGCACAAGGACAGGTGAAACAGATCAGGGTGTGACAGTAAACATTACTAAGGACATGCGCATGAAGTAAATCGATAGGCCCTCGTGCTTATTTGATGGATGAGAAAGAGTTTTCATTGTGAACATGGTGCTAAACACACTAAAAAAAGGGTTATTTGGCTTGTAATCATAGTGGATCCCTTTTTGGTGCTATATACAGTGCATTCGGGAAGTTTTCACACCATGAACCTTTTTCCACATTTTGTTGCGTTAAAGCCTTATTCTAAAGGGGATTAAATAAAACATTTTCCTCATCAATCTACACACAATAACACATAATTACAAAGCGAACACAGGTTTTTAGATTTTTTTGCAAATGTAATAAAATAAATAATAATAATACCATTTTTACATTAGTATTCAGACCCGTTGCTATAAGACTCTAAATTGAACTCGGGTGCATCCTGTTTCAATTGATCATCCTTGAGATGCTTCTACAACTTAATTGGAGTTCACCTGTGGTAAAAATTGATTGGACATGATTTTGAAAGGCACACACCTGTCTATATAAGGTCCCACAGTTCACAGTGCATGTCAGAGTAGAAACCAAGCCATGAGGTTGAAGGAATTGTCTGTAGAGCTCTGAGATCTGGGGAAGGGCACAGATCTGGGGAAGGGTACCAAAAATATTCTGCAGCATTATAGGTCCCCAAGAACGCGGGCCATCCTTCAATCGAAGAAGTTTGGAACCAAGAAGACTCTTCCTAGTCCTGGCCACCCTACCAAATTGAGCAATCAGGGGAGAAGGGCCTTGGTCAGGGAGGGGACCAAGAACCTGATGGTCACTCTGACAGAACTCCAGAGTTCCTCTGTGGAGATGGGAGAACCTTCCAGAAGGACAACCATCTCTGCAGCACTCAACCAATCAGGCCTTCATGGTAGAGTGGACAGACGGAAGCCACTCCTCAGGAAAAGGCACATGACAGCCCGCTCTGAGTTTGCCATGAGGCACTTAAAGGACACTCAGACCATGAGAAACAAGATTCTTTGGTCTGATGAAACCAAGATGGAACTCTTTGGCTTGAATTACAAGCATTACATCAGGAGGAAATCTGTCACCATCCCTATGGTGAAGCATGTTGGTGGCAGCATCATGCTGTGGGGATGTTTTTCAGCGGCAGGTCCTGGGAGACAAGTCAGGATCAAGGGAAAGATGAAAGGAGCAAAGTACAGAGAGATCCTTGATGAAAACCTGCTCCAGAGCAAAGGTTCACCTTCCAACAGGACAATGAACCCTAAGCACACAGCCAAGACAATGCAGGAGTGGCTTCGAGACAATTTTCTGAATTTCCTTGAGTGGCCCAGCCAGAGCCTGGACTTGAACCCAATCGAGCATCTTTGGAGAGACCTGAAAATAACTGTGCAGTGACGCCCCATCCAACCTGACAGAGCTTGAGAGGATCTGCAGAGAAGAATGGGAGAAACTCCCAAAATACAGGTGTGCCAAGCTTGACTTGCCTAGTTAAATAAAGGTTACATGAAACAATAGAATGGTGTGTGCGTATACAAGTCATTAAAAATATTAACACAAGTAGATTGATGATTGGCCAGCTCATCCTCCTCTAGACCGCGGATTGGCTAGCTGCTCCTCAGGGAGATGACATGTTCTATAAGGAAATAGCAAGCATTTTTTAAATGGTCTGTTTGAGATACAAGTTTAAGTGTTTTTTTTCTTCTCCAATTCATGCTTTGGCCACATACAACTATAGGACAAGTCAACAACATCATTTGGATATGAGTTGAAGGGATTCTCCGGTACTTTTCTATACTTTTTAGCCAGTAGTTCTGAAAGTAGCATTCAGGAGCCAAAAGTGGTCCCTGAAAATTGCGTACTACGTCACATATGTGCACCATGTAATAGCGCTCTCTCTCGCTCTTCTGTGTGTGGATGATTTGCGTCTTGCTAGCTGTCACTCGTATGGTGAGGTGCTGAAGCTCATTGTTTGAACTCAAATTGCAATGGTGCTGGACCAGGTGGGGAAAATGTAGGGAAAGGGCACAGCACGTTTCCCAGAAAAACGTTGCTTTCAAACTAGTGATTTCATGGCTAATTGAGGTAAGACAGTAATTCTGCTCATAGATGATGCATGTATGAATTACACATTGGCACATCCAGCCCAAAATGGAAGGTTTAAAAAATACTTAGTAGTCGCCTAAGTTCCATAGCATGTCTTTAACAGTATATATATATATAGAAAGTGAGATGTTCACTGGTCAGTTACTTTCATTCACAAGTTGAATCCAGTGTACTGGAACGAGATCTGGAATGGCTGGGGCTCACTGAGCATAGAATTGAGAACCACTGATTTAGTCGTTTCTCAAAACACCATTACTGGCCATAGTGATGTTTAACATGTAATGACATAACACAACAGATTAGGTCAACTGGAATCAAATTCTCACTCACGGTTGCACAAAAAGAGCTGTGAGCAGACTAAGCCCCAAAATATTTGTATGTCCCTACATTTTAGTTATCACTAAAAGATGAAAGAAACCTTTTATGATCTGCAAAGAACTGTTGAAGGGCTCAAAGGGTCATTTGCGTCATTATGGTTCCACATAGAACCATCACCCTGACCAAATAACCAAATAGGGGACAAAGCTCTTTATCTAACAATGAAACAGCTGTAGCAAATTACTCAGACAGAGTGCTGAGTCAGTGAAGAGAGAAGGCTTATTCCTTAATCTTGGAACTACCCATCCCGGATCCGGGAGAATTGTCATCAACTACACTAATTAGCATAGCGCAACGGTCAAAAGATATTACTAGAAAATATTCATATTCATGAAATCACAAGTGAAATATAGTGAAACACAGCTTAGCCTTTTGTTTAATCACCCTGTCATCTCAGATTTAGAAATTATGCTTTACATTATGCTTTATAGCCAAAGGAAGACAAGCGTTTGTGTAAGTTTATCGATAGCCTAGCATAGCATTATGTCCAGCTAGCAGCAGGAAGCTTGGTCACGAAAATCAGAAAAGCAATCAAATTAACCGTTTACCTTTGATGATCTTCGGATGTTTTCACTGACGAGACTCCCAGTTAGACAGCAAATGTTCCTTTTGTTCCATAAAGATTATTTTTATACCCAAAATTCACCGGAAATAGCGGTCACGACAACGCAGAAACATGGCAAACGTTTTTTATAATCAATCCTCAAGGTGTTTTTCAAATATCTATTCGATAATATATCAACCGGGACAATTGGCTTTTCAGCAGGAGCGAGAGGAAAAATTACGACCTCTGTCTTTTACGCAAGAATCACTCTGAGAGCCCTCAGCTGGCCACTTACGCAATGTAGTCGTTTACGCTCATTCTTCAACATAAAGGCGTGAAACTAAGTCACAATGTTGTAGACACCTTAGGGAATACGTAGAAAAAGGAATCTGGTTGATATCCCTTTCAGTGGCCAATAGGGGTGCATAGGACCACAACGGTTTCAAAACATGAGTCACTTCCTGATTGGATTTTCCTTAGGCTTTCGCCTGCAATATCAGTTCTGTTATACTCACAGACAATATTTTGACAGTTTTGGAAATATTAGAGTGTTTTCTATCCTAAGCTGTCAATTATATGCATATTCTAGCATCTGGTCCTAAGAAATAGGTGGTTTACTTTGGGAACGTTATTTTTCCAAAAATAAAAATAGTTCCCCCTAGTTTCAAGAGTTAACTAGCTGAGCCTTATTCCCATACTTAATGACAAGACATGATGACTAGACTTACAGTGGGGTGAGGTTGCCAGAAATAGTACTTTTTATTCAACTTTTGAAGTAGAATAAAGTTGTTTACTACCCTCCTTCCTGTGGATAAAATTGTTCTATGTGATCATGAGCGGCAAATGGCTGTCAGCAAACAATGCATAGTTTCTCTCACAACTATTTTCTCCCATGCTCCTTATGGCTTAGGGGGGACGCAGCGTTTATTAGCCGGTGTGCGGCGAGGCGGTGACAAACTTTGAGGGATACGAATGCATCTCAAGTCAGGGATTAGACTTGGGCTAGGAGGAATCCCAAACACCAGATTTCCTTTTGATGTCATAGAGAGCTATTTATGTTGCCTTTGATGATATGTAAACGTCCTTGCATTTGACAATGGATATCAAAGGGTTTTGGTCAAGGGGACTGTTGGACGTATTAAATGACAGACAGTGTTTCATACATTGCTTGGAGAAATATGAGGGACAGCTGAGGTATGTGGAATGTAATTTCTGAATAAAGTTTGTTAGGATATAATACATGTCTCTTATGCCTCAAATGTTCAGTGGTTTACTACTGAAAAGAACATTGCATATTTCAGTATATGACGAACATCTATAGAAATGTTTACTCTCTCTATTTCTATCTCTCTATGGAATTGTGAATGGCTTGCCTTGAACGTCTTTACCTACCGCTATAGCTACAGCTAAAAAAAAACTCAGTTAACCTTCAGTAATATTCTGAATAGAACTGAATCCTGAAGAGAAGTGGTTAGGTTGCAAGCTTGCTTTTTGTCGTAGAGTATTATCCAAATGTAACATTCAGGTTTAATTCCAAAATAACTCAATCAATGTTTAGAATGTTTTCTTCACTTACTAAAAATCACTATTTTCTATGTGTTGGTAGCACCATTGGTCATCTCCGGTCTGGGTGTGTAGTAAGCGTTGGTTAGAGAGGTGGTGAATGTTCCCTAACAATCCTGGGCTGTAAACAGATATTGACTGATGCCCTCACAGTGTTCCAGCCAAGTCAATGGGAAATCTGTTCTTCAACTTGATCTGTAGCTGGAGACAAGCTGCATTTAATGGCAACCTGGGGCACAATTATATTTCTTCCTGTCAGGATGGGGCTTAGCTGACTGTAGCTGTGGCCCTTTATCTGAGTCTGTAGTACTCCTAATCACTGTATACTGTTTACCTAACCGCAACGGTCCACCACTGATCTCAGATCATCTGACCCACATCTATTCATCTTGATCCAGAAAGTGTCGCCGCTCGCTACATATGCCCAATTTATGTTCTGTTTTGTATCTTTGTTCCAAAGCAAACACCAAACACGTCACTATAACCTACACTCATATATCATGCACATACTGTATATATGTAAGCTGTCTGGCGAAACTGGCAACCAACTGCAAGTGTTTGTAGTGTTGTCACAGTGCCAAGCCTGCCCACGGAAATGATCCCATGGTGATAGCACATTTTTATCAATGCACTGCTGAAGGGCACTTAGTGTTAGGCTGGGCATAATCAACCCAGGGAAAGGGCTTCCAAGGACGTAATACCAAGTGCCTTATGTCCAGCTAAAGGACATCTCCTTCCTTTTCGCAGATTTAACTTTCAAATACTTTGTCGAGAATGAAGTGTATGGATGATATTTCGAAAAGTAACCTTACATTGCTTTGGAACTGAAAGAGCTCTGCTGCAAGGGATCTCTGCTGCAAGGGAGAAAAAGTCGGTAGTTAAAGGCCCAGTGAAGTCAAAACTTGATTTCTTGTGTTATAAACTCAGCAAAAAAGAAACGTCCCTTTTTCAGGACCCTGTCTTTCAAAGATAATTTGTTAAAATCACCAAAACTTCACAGATCTTCATTAAACACTGTTTCCCATGCTTGTTCAATGACCCATAAACAATTAATGAACAGTCGTTAAAACGACTGACTGGAACGGTCGTTAAGACACTAACAGCTTACAGACAGTAGGCAATTAAGGTCACAGTTATGAAAAGTTAGGACACTAAAGAGGCCTGTCTACTGACTCTGATAAATACCAAAAGAAAGATGCCCAGGGTCCCTGCTCATCTGCGTGAATGTGTCTTTGGCATGCTGCAAGGAGGCATGAGGACTGTAGATGTGGCCAGGGCAATACATTGCAATGTCCGTACTGTGAGACGTCTAAGACAGCGCCACTGTAGGCCTGTTGTAAGGCAGGTCCTCACCAGACACCACCGGCAACAACGTCGCCTATGGGCACAAACCCACCGTTGCTGGACCAGACAGGACTGGCAAAAAATGGTCTTCACTGACGAGTCACGGTTTTGTCTCACCAGGGGTGATGGTCGGATTTGAGTTTATCGTCAAAGGAATGAGCGTTACACTAAGGCCTGTACTCTGGATTGGGATCGATTTGGAGGGGGAGGGTCTGGGGCGGTGTGTCACAGCATCATCGGACTGAGCTTGTCATTGCAGGCAATCTCAACGCTGTGCGTTACAGGGAAGACATCCTCTTCCCTCAAGTGGTATCCTTCCTGCAGGCTCATCCTGACATGACCCTCCAGCATGACAATGCCACCACTGCAAGACAGGAATGTCAGTATTCTGCCATGGCCAGCGAAGAGCACGGATCTCAATCCCATTGAGCACGTCTGGGACCTGTTGGATCGGAGGGTGAGGGCGCGGGCCATTCGCCCCAGAAATGTCCGGGAACTTGCAGGTGCCTTAGTGGAAGAGTGAGGTAACATCCCACAGCAAGAACTGGCAAATCTGGTGCAGTCCATGAGGAGGAGATGCACTGCAGTACTTAATGCAGCTGGTGGCCACACCAGATACTGACTGTTACTTTTGATTTTGACCCCCCCTTTGTTTAGGGAGACATTATTCCATTTCTGTTAGTCACATGTCTGTGAAACTTGTTCAGTTTATGTCTCAGTTGTTGAATTTTATGTTCATACAAATATTTACACCTGTTAAGTTTGCTGAAAATAAACGCAGTTGATAGTTTCTTGACGTTTCTTCTTTTACTGAGTTTATGTATATATATATATATATATCCACACTATGAGGTTGTAATAATACTGTGAAATTGTGAAAATGATGCTAATGCTTTTTTAGCGTAAGAGGTGCTTGAAAAAAGAGCCTGAAATTTCAGGCTTTGGTGGGATGGAGTTTTGGCCTGCCTGGTGACATCATTAAATTAGTTAGTAGACCAATAAGAGTGTTCCAAACCTTTCGGCCAATAACAGATCGTTTTCAGTTTCCCCCTCCCCACTCAGACCACTCCCAGACAGTCCTAGCAAAATTAATGCTTGAGAAATTGCTCTTTGCTAAGAAGCTATTTTTGTTTGTTTCAATTAAAATGGTAAAAATAATCAGAGTAAGGCACTTTAAGTGAGACACTAGTCTCCTTTTCACCTCATGTATCATCTGATTTACTTAACAAAAGGTACACCTCAATAGGTGGTCCAGGTAAGTCATGACATAGCACAAGCCTATCCACTTTTGTTCTCTATTGCTCCTTTATTGTTCCTCAAGAAAGGGGGAGGCCAATGACATTACGACTTCCCATCAGACCAACTCCTTGAATGCCCTATTCCTTAAACTTTGCAGTTGTGTGTAAAAAAACATTATTTTGTGCAAAAATATTTTTTGACCCTTAAGTGTGTGTACTTTACTGTATTTATACTTGGGATATCGCTTTTCAACAGTAAAAGATTTTTAAAAATGCTGGAGGACGTATCTAATTGTTACGATTGTTGTTTGTTATTGAAATGATTTGAAGTTAGATAAACATGGCTGCAATGGACCTTTTTTAAAGCAAAATCTTAACGTTCAATTTGCCAAATGTTTAATTCCCTTTGTCTTTGTCTCAACAAAATGTCCAGTATCCTTTATTATTACATGACTGATAGTCAAATTACAAATTAGACAGAAATTCAGCATTTGAACAACAGGCATAATGAACAGAAAGGGACCAATTAGGAAAATTACAAAAAGTCTTAATCTAGTAATTTATCACTTAGTATCAGAATGTTTCACCCTGATAATGTTTTTCATCTATATTCTTATAAGACAGATCTAGTTGGCATGCTATATGCTTATCATTGTTGTGTAAATTATGTATCAATCAAACCATAGTTTCAATGATCAAATGGGACTAAGCTGCTGTGTCCAATGTCACTTTGTGATGGATGGACCTTGTGGAGTAGCACTGGGCATGGGGACCAGGCAGTGATGGGCCTCCTGTGCCCAGACTGGGACATTATCGTCTGGGATCCATGGTTGCAGACAGCTGTTGTAATGTCCCCCTGAGGAGGGCCTCAGCCCAGCCTGTGTGCCGGAAAGGGCCGGGGAGGGGAGACAGAGGGGGAAGGGAGATGGAAGGGTGGAAGAGGGAACAATGGTGTGCAACTGCAGCCTGCAATTCGGGGCATTTCTGCATGTGGGAATTCTCCCATTGGTTCCTTTTTGAACACTCCCCTTCTATCATCCCATTGGTTTACAAGCATTTTGCTACACTCGCAATAAGATCTGCTAAACACTTGTATGTGACCAATAACATTTGATTTGATTTGCATGAACACATCCCTCCTTGAGCATGACATCCTCATGCTTGTGACACTTTTGAATGTGGGTCAAAAGGGAAATAATTATTATCTGAGTGTCTTTCGCTTACACCTACTGAACACCTGCCCTTACCATCGTTAACAGAACTGCGGGAAAACATTGCCCGACAGGCAGGGGCGGAAGGACACTGTCTTGGTGTCACTCCTGCCTACCGCTAGCACAGCAGGTGGGAGGCTGGGGCGACATTGTGTGCTAGCTAACTAGCTAGCTTGCTAGTTAGCGACACCGAGTGTCAGCTTACAAGTTAGCTAGCACATGGTGTTGCCCCCGCCTCCCACCTGCTGTTATCTGGAGAAAACCGTGCCAGACATGTGGGTGAGAAGGACACTGTCACCCCCTACTACCGCTAGCACAGCAGGCGGGAGGATGGGGCGACACTGTGTGTTAGCTAACTAGCTAGCTTGCTAGTTAGGGACACCACGTACTAGCTAGCATGCTAGTTATCTAGTTAGCACACGGTGTCATCCCCACCTCCTGTGTACCGGACTAGCTGGCTAAGCTAGCACACAGTGTCTACGCTCCGGCCTGCCGAACACCTGCCCTCGCTGTCCTTAACAGAACTGCAGGAAAACAGTGCCCGACAGGCGGGGACGATGCACACTGTCTACCATTGTCGCCCCTGCCCCTGCTTCTGTGGGGTTTATCGACGGCTGGCATTCAATGTTATTGTGCATTAACACCATCTACTGTACTAGAGCGTCCCCGCCTCCTGCCTGTCATAGCTTTAAAAATGTATCAATAGAAGTATAAAGAGGGGTTCCTGCAGATGCAAGAATGCCCACATGCAGGAACACCCCGAATTGCAGACCGCAATTGCACCCTTCTCAAAGGGAAGGGTCGGTGGGGGAGGGGCAGTGAAATGACCAAATGGGTCAGACGGACCAGCATCCTCCAGGGGGATCACTCCCTCCCATCCTCTTGAGTGAGCTACTCCAACACACAGGCGAAACCACACATATTATGACCACAGTAATGACAATGACGTTCAGGTGAGATCAGCCCTCGTGGGTGACCCTACCCCGATCACATCTTCTGTCACAGCTGATGGATGGACATACACCACACCCTGATGTATGCAAATACACTCTATTGTTGATTTCAAGGTGTCATTGTCAGTGTGTTACCGGTTGAAATCACGCAGACAGTATTGCATTTGTGTCAACCTTTGTTGTCCCAGGACAGGAGAAATAATACAATGTATTAGAAATGTTTTATCTTTCAACAATTAATGGAATTTCTTTGTCTCTGGATAGATGATATAGTAGATTAGCCACACAGCAAGTACAGTATGTACTTTAGCTTGTTCTTTGTCTAGGGTTGCATTTCGTCAGCCCTTTTTAAGATGAATTATACTTAACAATACATATTCCAATTATGATTTCTGCTATTTCACCTTATAGTCGGCACCCTGCATGACGTCTATGAAGACCAGTGTTCCTTCCCAAGATATATTGTACATCAATACTTAATGTTTAAAGGGCAGCACTGCATCTTATGTTATGACAGTACTGGTTCAATGAAAGTCCTCCTCAGCCAGCCAAAGCAGCGCAAGCACCAAAAGGTGTTCTCATGTCTTTAATCTCTATCATTACCCCCCTGAGGAAATGAATTGGCCTGATATCTCATATTTGGGATTACAAAGAGTGTTAAGGCAGATTTGCAGAGGAATCCGGTCCATCCATCTGGGTTTAATAAGTGTTTTTTTTATTCCGTTGACCATCCATAAACACGCACACAAAACCCCCTGCATCCATAGTCATACATCACTAAATGTTAAATGCAGCGTACCAAGCATGAAGATATTATACTGTAGGCCCTATGTGGTTTGTATTTATATCTCACATCCATGTGTTTTATGTGTAGTTCAAACACTGGTGTTCTATGCATAATTATTGTTATTATTATTGAGTTAACAAATGTTAATGCGATGAATTTGGATAATTAAGGGTCAGATGTTTTTGATATATGTACTGCTGCACGAAACGCATGCTCTCAGTGATGATCAACTTTCAACTCTTGAGTCCAGTAGCTACTCATAAGCCACATGGGATGCAGAGGAGTTAGTCTATGCGATAGTGTTTAATGTAGTACCATCGGAAGCTATTCAAATGAACTTTAAGCAGTATTAAGTTAGTGGCAAAGGGGAAGAAGATGGAAGAAACAAGGATTTTTCTTTTTGTTTTCAAACTAAGATTCTGCAGGTTGCCCCAAAAGATCTCAATACCCCAGCTATTTGTCATAGAGCCAATATCACAGTTACAAATTTGGGCCATCTGTTACATTGCTTTAGTGACAAATTGCCCTCTGGTCTTAGGAATCATTGCTTGCACAGCAAAAAAAAGTGCTTTTCAGGGAGGCCTGTTTGCCATAAATGCTTTGGAAACTGTGGGTGTCTATGCGTAACCCTGTGTATTGTACCTACTATAATATGATGTTATACTTAATGGCTGTACAGGACCATAGGCATTATACACCTCTATTTGCTAGCCTCAGTATAGATTCCATCTCTGCATGAATTTCAACTTGGAACTTTGCTTATCTTCACCGATCTTCTAATCCTAATCTTTACTGACGATAAAATGGTCTCAAATCCACTCCGCTATAACCAAGAAAATATGAACAAGACCAAACGGCCACAGGAGAGAGAGAGAGGGAACATCTTTGGCACCTTGAGGGTGAATCTCAGAGGAACCATGGGAGAGAGAGGCTTACGGCTGCTGGACATGCCTGGATGTCACTACTGGCTGAATGTAATCTTCTAGGTTACTCATGTGTGCACTGCTCTGGGTGCATATGCCATGTGCACGCTGCACCTCACACACTCAGCCATTTTGTTTCAGGGATTTTAATTGGGATGATAACATGGAGGGAGAGGGGAGGGTATTGGAGGGAAATTTGCAGGTGTAAGAGTACAGTATCTGTACTGTCTGGTAATGTGGCCCATACAGTATGACGATTGTGCTGAAGCACCCATAGTCCACACTCAGCACTATGAGCAGTCTGACCTGAGGGGACAGGCTCTCCATGTGCCTAATGAGGGACACATTAACTGGAAAGGAGGATGCCTTGTACAGCTGTGTGTGTGTGTGTGTGTGTGTGTGTGTGTGTGTGTGTGTGTGTGTGTGTGTGTGCGTGTGCGTGTGCGTGTGTGTGTGTGTGTGTGGACTCAATGTGTCCAGGAGGCAAAGCACTGACAGCAGAGCCCCTTTATGCCGGCTGATTCTCAGGCTAGGAGGGGCTGTGCTAGGCTAGGCTGGGCTTCTATCTGCCTCACTGGAGAGTGTAACAGTTACATGCCACTCTCTCTGAATAGGGCTCAGTGTAGACTGAAGTTTATGCGCTGTGACATAGCAGTGATAAAATCTGTGGGTCCTGGCATGCAGAGCAGTCTGACAGAGGCCCAGGCAGCCCAGCCAGCTCTCTGACTGACAACATGGCTCTCTGTGGCTTCATGGTTAGTGCCTCCTCCTTCTTGTCCTCCTCCTTGTCCTCGTCCTCCTCCTCCTGAACACATACTGCGATGGCTGTCCTTCTGTCTATAGATAAGACACATTTGGACGAAACATGAAAACGCTACAGTCTATCGATCTGGAATACTGGTGGGAATAGTGTTGAGAACTATGAGGTCCAGTCCACAGAACTGCAGGATTTATTTATCTTATATGCATCCACTGATAAAGTGAATGAGATTTTAAATGACAGAATGGCATACAGTGCCACCAAGTGAACCCATTATTAGGTGAGGAAAACAATTGAAGGTGACGTACTGTGTTATTTTAATGGATTGCATTTAAAGACTGGAGTGACAAGCCATCTGGTTCCACCGTCCAGTTTATGCTTCAGGTACATCCTTAACATCAAGTGTGGCTGTCAATCACTCAAGGTTTTCTCTGTGACATTCTACCTCCAGACCGCCAATGGCTATAAGCCTGGAACCTATGTGTCTGCTGTGACTGGTAAATGCAGGAAATATGGCCGTGTCAAGAATTTAGTGCACAATAATATCCCGGCGAGAGTTTTATTTATGGCGGTGAATCCCATTGACCTTTTTCATTGGGCATCATGCAGAAAAAGTGCTCCTTTTGATAATTGCTGAATAACAAGGTTCAATTGATTGGGTTCCTCTTGGCAGCGGCACAGGATGCATTCATCATGTATGGTAAGGAGGTAGGACTGGACTGGGCTGAGCTGCAGGCTGGGGAGACGCTGGCTCCGGCTCCATGTGGCATTGATTGAGCCATGAAGGACACACACACACACACACACACCATCAACCAAAAATGGATGTAGAACCTAAGGATTTTAGCTTTAAAGGTTTATTAGTATTAGAGGTGCAGTATTTCTGTGTTGTGATCTCACCCTGGTCTTCTAATTGACTTCAGCGAGCACGGTTGTAGTGTGCAGTGTGTCTCGTTGTAGTGTGTCTTTCTCTGATGTTCTCTGATTGACAATGAGAAGCAGGAAAAGGCAGTAATTAGCAGACTTAGTTGGTCAACAGTGGTGTGGCGGTGAAGCTTTGATTTACTGTGAGAGATGGAAATTCCCTCCACACTTCTCCTCCTGGGTGTATCGAAATCCTCATGAATACGATGGTAGAGGTAAAGTGGTTGCTGTGTTTACCAGTCAAAATGGCATTCAGATCGATAGGGAAATAGTCCTTGCAAACCATTCGACTCAAGCCCATGTTGGTAATTACGATGAGTGTTTGCTGTCTCTGCGTTACCCCAAGGATCCTGAGTGGATGCATGAAATCGTGCCACTATACGGTATAATTCACTATAGAAACACAGACCTCTACAGAGGATTGCATACATGCAGCTGATGGTGATGGTGGTGCTTAGCAACGGAGGGAGCGCTTAAAGATCAGGTGTGTTCCGGCACTACAGCCTCAGCCTGTGGCTGCGTCCCAAATGGAATCATAGTCCCTCCATAGTGCACTACTTTGGACATGGGTCCATAGGGCTTTGGTCAAAAGTACTGTACTATATAGCGAATAGGGTGCCATTTGGGACATTGCCTGTTCTGTTCCTTTCTTCCATGGTGTTTCTGTCTCCCAGGGCTTGTAGCCTGTCTCTGCCAGTCAACCTCAGAGCCTGGCTCTTACCACCTCAGTCTCCCTCATAAAAGCAAAGGCTTGTTCCACTGACCAGTTACCATTCTCCAGCAACCATTAGCAGGTCAAGTGCTCTCCAACTGTGAAGGATGAGTGTCACTCAATACTTGAGACTGTCTGAACTAGATATTTGACTATACAGTGCTGTATAGATGGGATCACCAGTTGAAATGTTTGAGTGGCTTGATTTGACAGACAGACAGACAGACAGACAGACAGTATAAAGTTTTAAAAGATAGTGTAGTCTGGTCTGGCTCTTTTGGAGGTGATTGACAGGACCCAGAGCTTGGGGAATAGATGAGGCTTTGGCAGCAGAGAGATATATTGGTGGGGAGAAAGTGTGCGTGCCTGTGTGTGTTTCTGGAGCTGTGAGTGGGAGTGTGTATGTGCGGGGGAACGTGGGTGATAACAACACTGGGCCACTGATGGTTGGGGAGGGATTGATTAAAATTAGACAGTGACGAAGGGGACGAGGCTGGACGCTACAGTATGATGCAAGAACCAGTGAGACATGAAGGATAGAGCCATCGGGAGAACAGCTCAGTCACACAGAGAGAGAACAGAATAGCCACTGCCACCGGCCCCAGAACCCACAGAGAAACAGCAAACAGAACAGAGCCAGAGGCCCAGGCCAGCAGCATGAGAAGTAACAAACAGGACGAACTAACCTGGGTCGTGTTCATTAGAACAGAGCCAGAAGCCCAGGCCAGCAGCATGAGAAGTAACAAACAGGACGAACTAACCTGGGTCGTGTTCATTAGAACAGAGCCAGAAGCCCAGGCCAGCAGCATGAGAAGTAACAAACAGGACGAACTAACCTGGGTCGTGTTCATTAGAACAGAGCCAGAAGCCCAGGCCAGCAGCATGAAAAGTAACAAACAGGACGAACTAACCTGGGTTGTGTTCATTAGAACAGAGCCAGAAGCCCAGGCCAGCAGCATGAGAAGTAACAAACAGGACGAACTAACCTGGGTCGTGTTCATTAGAACAGAGCCAGAAGCCCAGGCCAGCAGCATGAGAAGTAACAAACAGGACAAATTAACCTGGGTCGTGTTCATTAGAACAGAGCCAGAAGCCCAGGCCAGCAGCATGAAAAGTAACAAACAGGACGAACTAACCTGGGTCGTGTTCATTAGAACAGAGCCAGAAGCCCAGGCCAGCAGCATGAGAAGTAACAAACAGGACGAACTAACCTGGGTCGTGTTCATTAGAACAGAGCCAGAAGCCCAGGCCAGCAGCATGAGAAGTAACAAACAGGACGAACTAACCTGGGTCGTGTTCATTAGAACAGAGCCAGAAGCCCAGGCCAGCAGCATGAGAAGTAACAAACAGGACGAATTAACCTGGGTCGTGTTCATTAGAACAGAGCCAGAAGCCCAGGCCAGCAGCATGAGAAGTAACAAACAGGACGAATTAACCTGGGTCGTGTTCATTAGAACAGAGCCAGAAGCCCAGGCCAGCAGCATGAGAAGTAACAAACAGGACGAACTAACCTGGGTCGTGTTCATTAGAACAGAGCCAGAAGCCCAGGCCAGCAGCATGAAAAGTAACAAACAGGACGAACTAACCTGGGTCGTATTCATTAGAACAGAGCCAGAGGCCCAGGCCAGTAGCATGAGAAGTAACAAACAGGACGCACCAATCTTGGGTCGTGTTCATTAGAACAGAGCCAGAAGCCCAGGCCAGCAGCATGAGAAGTAACAAACAGGACGAACTAACCTGGGTCGTGTTCATTAGAACAGAGCCAGAGGCCCAGGCCAGTAGCATGAGAAGTAACAAACAGGACGAACTAACCTGGGTCGTGTTCATTAGAACAGAGCCAGAGGCCCAGGCCAGCAGCATGAAAAGTAACAAACAGGATGCACCAATCTTGGGTCGTGTTCATTAGGCATTGAGCTTTCTTGTTAGACAAGTAGCTCCTCCTCGGTTTAGAAATGTTTCCTCCTTTGTGGTGCCTAATGAGCACGACCACGGTTATTAAAAGCCGATGAGAGACCTGGAACGACTAGACAAGTATTTGATTAAGCATTTGTGCTGTTATGTTTGAGAATTGTATATGTGTTTTGTGACATTGTTTAGTTTGTTTCAAGGACTGATAGAAACATTGAACAGACAATGACTTGATTGTTTTGTATTGTGTCACAGCAAGGAGTCATATCTAAGACATATATACAGTATCTAGAAATGAATCAAACAAATAACTGCCTATTTTGCAGTGAGTGGGAGTATACTTTACAATACTCTTCTTGATCCTTAAGAGGAGCAAACAGACGTTTTTAGGAGAGTCTTAGGAATAGTGATTTGTGATACGGTGGTCAAAGGTCCGAGCTGGTGGAGCTATCAGAGCTCGGTCTCCACTGATCCTGTGAGTTGGCATGCATGGCCTGTGAGGATGCTTCCCTGTCCTGCACGCCTCACACAGTCAGTCAGTCACACAGCCCTGTGTGGAGCCTGTCATCATCAAGTTTCTCAGTCTGGTGCTATTTAGACAATGTCAGTGTTTCTTAGCTCAGCCCTCAAACATAGACGCAGGCCTGCTTTGTGTGTATTGTATTATGGGTGTCTACTCAGGCAGGCGTGTTGTGTGTACACTGTACAGTAAGCTATGGGCCCATCCACAGGCATTGTTGCTCTATGCACGTCTCTTGAGCCACTCTTCAGACTGGCATTGGCTGAGTGGTAGAAATAATCCCATTTCAGGGAAGGATGCACAACAACATTTGGCTAATCCCATTTAGAATGGCAATTTATCAGCACACCATGCAAAGCCCCCCTCTCCGCAGCAGGAATAACATCATCCAGAGGCCAGTTACCCGTCCAGTTATCCAGCCACACCCAGCTTTTCACATACTGGGGGGCTTGGTGCTGGGGACGATATGAAATGGGTAGTTACCATGAGCGGGATATGTTTTCAAAGGAAATAGCAAACGAATGGGCCTACTGATGTCCACTAATTCAGTACTGCAGTACTATTCGCTTCTATGGTATTGCACAGTATTTCATCATGGTAGTGTCCTGGATCAACCTGGAAGATTAGCTTTGTTTTTCATCGAGAGAACATGTGAGCAGTAATCTGTTGAGACAATCTCCAGATTAGCCTTGACAATGTGGAGAAGCAGTGAGTGAGGAGGGCTAGTGTTCGTTCGGTCTTCATGGCAGTGTTAAGGGGATGGGGTGGAGTGTATCATTATGCTGTTCAGGGCCTGGAGCCCATTCATTGAGAAGGTCAGGAGGAAGATTTCACTGAGACTCCCAAGTGCAGACCTGGGCCTTGACTAACACACACACCAGTAAGACTATTCCTGTTTTGATTGATAAATCATGAATAGGTCATTGGATCATTGACAGGGCAGGAGGGAAGTATTCTTGTAGTTTGCACAATACTTTACCTCTATAATAATCATGCATGTATGTAGATTTTGTAGAGCTTCCATGCCAGACATTGTTATACTAAAGTATAATGTATCAGCAGAGGACTAATATACAGCTTATCATTTCAATTAATGTACATCATAGGCTCCTATTTAAAATTCCCTCATCCTATCGTCTCTCTCTTTAAGTCTAATTAATTATCCATTACCATAACAGAAACTGCTTCATTTGACCCAAAGATACTATTCAGCAAATTGCTCAGTAAAAAAATTATCTAAATTTCCGTGCAAGATTCGACTCATCTAAAAATAGGTCAGGATTCAAAATAATATATATTTATCCTGGCACTTCTAGAACACACTTAATGCAAATTAGAGGCATAAATGCAAGAGCAATGGAGGGTTGTAATAATTCTGTATGACACAGAGGTTCTCTTCTCCATACATCTCTGCAATAAGAACGTTTGTGGAAGAAGCCATTTAGTTATTCTATAAAATATTTGCCGACTGGACGAAGGAAGTTCGATGCTTGGCTTGTACCTAAAGCAATGGTTGGACCACTTGAATTCTAGGTTATTTATAACGCAACAGTATATCTTTTGATGATGCTCCAATTAGAGAGAACCCAAAGCAAGTACTGATTCCATCGCCATCATTTGACTGTCCTTACTGTACAGTAGTACAGGCCAGGGGTTATGATGAGTGGCTTCCTAAAGGGAGAGGCACGCAGTTCTTGACGGGGAAAAAGGCCTCCTTCCTCATGATCAAATCAATTGATGAAATGAACTAGCATGATGTCACTAAGAGGAGTGATGCATTTCCCCAGATTCAGAAGATGTTTCGCCTTAGCACATTGAGAAAGGCAAAAGAGAACTTAATATGCATATGTCTGGGTTTTAAGATAACTCATCATGGGTTCGCTTGGTGGAGATATTTGTCATGAGTTTAGATATTACAAAAGACTTGTTTAGTTGTGAGGAATGATGTGACGCTCAGTTGTGAAACATAATCCTTTCATTTTCATCATTGTAGTTAGAATACCTCATGGTAGGCCTCCCGAGTGGTGCAGCGGTCTAAGGCACTGCATCGCAGTGATAGAGGTGTTACTACAGACCCGGGTTCAATCCCAGGCTGTGCCACAACCAGCCATGGCTGGGAGTCCCATAGGACAGTGCACAATTAGCCCAGCATCGTCCGGATTAGGGGAGGGTTTGACCTGTGGGGCTTTACTTGGCTCATTGTGCTCTAGCAACTCCTTGTGGCGGACCGAGTGCCTGCGGGCTGACACCGGTCGCCAGTTGAACAGTGTTTCCTTCAACACATTGATGTAGCTGGATTCTGGGTTAAGTTTGGGTTAAGTTTGTGGGTATTCAGCAATGAGATAAGATTGAAAGTTGGAGAGAAAAAGGGGGTAAAAAATATATACAGCACCAGTCAAAAGTTTGGACACACCTACTCATTCAAGGGTGTTTCTTTATTTGTACTATTTTCTGTATTGTAGAATAATAGTGAAGACATCAAAACTATGAAATAACACACATTTAATCATGTAGTAACCAAAAATAATATTCAAAGTAGCCACCCTTTGCCCTGGTGAAAGCTTTGCACACTTCTGGCATTCTCTCAACAAGCTTCGTGAGGTAGTCACCTGGAATGTATTTCAATTAACAAGTGTGCCTTGTTAAAAGTTAATTTGTGGAATTTCTTTCCTTCTTAATGCGTTTGAGCCAATCAGTTGCGTTGTGACAAGGTAGGGGTGGTATACAGAATATAGCCCTATTTGGGAAAAGACCAAGTCCATATTATGTCAAGAACAGCTCAAATAAGCAAAGTGAAACAACAGTCCATATTTACTTTAAGATATGAAGGTTAGTCAATTTGGAAAATTTCAAGAACTTTGAAAGTTTCTTCAAGTGCAATCACAAAAACCATCAAGCGCTATGCTGAAACTGGCTCTCATGAGGACTGCCACAGGACTAGAAGACCCTGAGTTACCTCTGCTACAGAGGATAAGTTCATTAGAGTTACTAGCCTTAGAAATTGCAGCCTCAATAAATGCTGCCCAGAGTTCAAGTAACAGACACATCTCAACATCAACTGTTCAGAGGATACTGTGTGAATCAGGCCTTCATGATCAAATTGCTGCAAAGAAACCACAACTAAATGACACCAATAATAAGAAGAGACTTGTTTGGGCCAAGAAACATGAGCAATGTATATTAGACCGGTAGAAATCTGTCCTTTGGTCTCATGAGTCCAAATTTGATATTTTTGGTTCCAACTGCCATGTTTTTGCGAGATACAGAATACAGAATGGGTGAACGGATGATCTTTGCATGTGTGGTACCCACCGTGAAGCATGGAGGAGGAGGTGTGATGGTGTGGGGGTGCTTTGCTGGTGACATTGTCAGTGATTGATTTAGAATTCAATGCACACTTAACTAACATCGCTACCACCGCATTCTGCAGCTATACGCCATCCCATCTGGTTTGCGCTTAGCGGGACTATAATTTGTTTTTCAACAGGACAATGACCCAACACACCTCCAGGCTGTGTAAGGGCTATTTGACCAATAAGGAGAGTGATGGAGTGCTGCATCAGTTGAACTGGCCTCCACAATGACCCTACCTCAACCCAATTGAGATGGTTTTGGATGATTTGGACCACAGAGTGAAGGAAAAGCAACCAACAAGTGCTCAGCATACAGTGGAGCAAAAAAGTATTTAGTCAGCCACCAAGTTCTCCCACTTAAAAAGATGAGAGAGGCCTGTAATTTTCATCATAGGTACACTTCAACTATGACAGACAAAATGAGTAGAAAGAAATCCAGAAAATCACATTGTAGGATTTTTAATGAATTTATTTGCAAATTATGGTGGAAAATAAGTATTTGTTCACCTATAAACAAGCAAGATTTCTGGCTCTCACAGACCCGCGCTTCGGTCTCATTCGGTCTGCAGGTTGTATAACTTTTTCATTACATTTCATTACATTTCATTATAGTACAACGGTCTGATTTGTCTAATCTTAGCAATTTCTTCTTAGCTAGCTACATAGCCGTCGTTGTATCAAAGATAATTGCGTAATTATCGTATTTCGTCGTCCTCCTATCTGCCCAACACGTTAACCGTCTACCGTAGCACTGTAGTAACTATCACACTCAACTGAACGACTTGATTAGTGTAGTGTTAGCTAGCTACATAGTTGTCTTTGCTGTCTTCGTATCCAAGATAATTGTGTAGTTTAGAGCGTGGAGTCTTAGAGTGATAATTGCGTTATTATCGTATTTCGTCGTCCTCCTATCTGCCTAGCAGCTAGCCAGCTAGCATACGTTCACCGGCTACCGTAGCACTGTAGTAACTATCACACTCAACTGAACGACTTGATTAGTGTAGTATTAGCTAGCTACATAGTTGTCTTTGCTGTCTTCGTATCCAAGATAATTGTGTAGTTTAGAGTGTGTAGTCTTAGAGTGATTATCTTAATTTACCGAGGTTAGCTAGCCAGCTATTTTGTCGTCCTTAACGTAGGAGACACTCCTAGCTAGCCAACAGCCAGCCAACGTCTACTGAATAGAACTTTCGCATTCCGGTCGCATTCCGCTTCGCTCCACAGGTAGTATCACATTTTCATTTCATTTCATTACAGTCCCAACGGTGTGATTTGTTTGATCGTAGCTAGCTACATAGCTAGCTACATAGCCGTCTTTGTTTCAAAGATAATTGTGTAGTCTAGAGCGATTTTCTAGGTTAGCTAGCCAGCTATTGTCGTTCTCCTAACGCAACGTAACGTAACCAACACTGCTAGCTAGCCAGCTAGCCCCCGAATAGCAGCATTGTAGAAACTTCACACTCAACGGAACGACTTGATTAGGGTAGTGTCAACAACGCAGCTAGCCTACCTCAGCAGTACTGTATCATTTTAATAATTTTAGTCAATTAGATTCTTGCTACGTAAGCTTAACTTTCTGAACATTCGAGATGTGTAGTCCACTTGTCATTCCAATCTCCTCTGCATTAGCGTAGCCTCTTCTCTAGCCTGTCAACTATGTGTCTGTCTATCCCTGTTCTCTCCTCTCTGCACAGACCATACAAACGCTCCACACCGCATGGCCGCGGCCACCCTAATCTGGTGGTCCCAGCGCGCACGACCCACGTGGAGTTCCAGGTCTCCGGTAGCCTCTGGAACTGCCGATCTGCGGCCAACAAGGCAGAGTTCATCTCAGCCTATGTCTCCCTCCAGTCCCTCGACTTCTTGGCACTGACGGAAACATGGATCACCACAGACAACACCACTACTCCTACTGCTCTCTCTTCGTCCGCCCACGTGCTCTCGCACACCCCGAGAGCTTCTGGTCAGCGGGGTGGTGGCACCGGGATCCTCATCTCTCCCAAGTGGTCATTCTCTCTTTCTCCCCTTACCCATCTGTCTATCGCCTCCTTTGAATTCCATGCTGTCACAGTTACCAGCCCTTTCAAGCTTAACATCCTTATCATTTATCGCCCTCCAGGTTCCCTCGGAGAGTTCATCAATGAGCTTGATGCCTTGATAAGCTCCTTTCCTGAGGACGGCTCACCTCTCACAGTTCTGGGCGACTTTAACCTCCCCACGTCTACCTTTGACTCATTCCTCTCTGCCTCCTTCTTTCCACTCCTCTCCTCTTTTGACCTCACCCTCTCACCTTCCCCCTACTCACAAGGCAGGCAATACGCTCGACCTCATCTTTACTAGATGCTGTTCTTCCACTAACCTCATTGCAACTCCCCTCCAAGTCTCCGACCACTACCTTGTATCCTTTTCCCTCTCGCTCTCATCCAACACTTCCCACACTGCCCCTACTCGGATGGTATCGCGCCGTCCCAACCTTCGCTCTCTCTCCCCCGCTACTCTCTCCTCTTCCATCCTATCATCTCTTCCCTCTGCTCAAACCTTCTCCAACCTATCTCCTGATTCTGCCTCCTCAACCCTCCTCTCCTCCCTTTCTGCATCCTTTGACTCTCTATGTCCCCTATCCTCCAGGCCGGCTCGGACCTCCCCTCCCGCTCCGTGGCTCGACGACTCATTGCGAGCTCACAGAACAGGGCTCCGGGCAGCCGAGCGGAAATGGAGGAAAACTCGCCTCCCTGCGGACCTGGCATCCTTTCACTCCCTCCTCTCTACATTTTCCTCCTCTGTCTCTGCTGCTAAAGCCACTTTCTACCACTCTAAATTCCAAGCATCTGCCTCTAACCCTAGGAAGCTCTTTGCCACCTTCTCCTCCCTCTTGAATCCTCCTCCCCCTCCCGCCCCCTCCTCCCTCTCTGCAGATGACTTCGTCAACCATTTTGAAAAGAAGGTCGACGACATCCGATCCTCGTTTGCTAAGTCAAACAACACCGCTGGTTCTGCTCACATTGCCCTACCCTGTGCTCTGACCTCTTTCTCCCCTCTCTCTCTAGATGACATCTCGCGTCTTGTGACGGCCGGCCGCCCAACAACCTGCCCGCTTGACCCTATCCCCTCCTCTCTTCTCCAGACCATCTCCGGTGACCTTCTCCCTTACCTCACCTCGCTCATCAACTCATCCCTGACCGCTGGCTACGTCCCTCCCGTCTTCAAGAGAGCGAGAGTTGCACCCCTTCTGAAAAACCTACACTCGATCCCTCCGATGTCAACAACTACAGACCAGTATCCCTTCTTTCTTTTCTCTCCAAAACTCTTGAACGTGCCGTCCTTGGCCAGCTCTCCCGCTATCTCTCTCAGAATGACCTTCTTGATCCAAATCAGTCAGGTTTCAAGACTAGTCATTCAACTGAGACTGCTCTTCTCTGTATCACGGAGGCACTCCGCACTGCTAAAGCTAACTCTCTCTCCTCTGCTCTCATCCTTCTAGACCTATCGGCTGCCTTCGATACTGTGAACCATCAGATCCTCCTCTCCACCCTCTCCGAGTTGGGCATCTCCGGCGCGGCCCATGCTTGGATTGCGTCCTACCTGACAGGTCGCTCCTACCAGGTGGCGTGGCGAGAATCTGTCTCCTCACCACGCGCTCTCACCACTGGTGTCCCCCAGGGCTCTGTTCTAGGCCCTCTCCTATTCTCGCTATACACCAAGTCACTTGGCTCTGTCATAACCTCACATGGTCTCTCCTATCATTGCTATGCAGACGACACACAATTAATCTTCTCCTTTCCCCCCTCTGATGACCAGGTGGCGAATCGCATCTCTGCATGTCTGGCAGACATATCAGTGTGGATGACGGATCACCACCTCAAGCTGAACCTCGGCAAGACGGAGCTGCTCTTCCTCCCGGGGAAGGACTGCCCGTTCCATGATCTCGCCATCACGGTTGACAACTCCATCGTGTCCTCCTCCCAGAGCGCTAAGAACCTTGGCGTGATCCTGGACAACACCCTGTCGTTCTCAACTAACATCAAGGCGGTGGCCCGTTCCTGTAGGTTCATGCTCTACAACATCCGCAGAGTACGACCCTGCCTCACACAGGAAGCGGCGCAGGTCCTAATCCAGGCACTTGTCATCTCCGTCTGGATTACTGCAACTCGCTGTTGGCTGGGCTCCCTGCCTGTGCCATTAAACCCCTACAACTCATCCAGAACGCCGCAGCCAGTCTGGTGTTCAACCTTCCCAAGTTCTCTCACGTCACCCCGCTCCTCCGCTCTCTCCACTGGCTTCCAGTTGAAGCTCGCATCCGCTACAAGACCATGGTGCTTGCCTACGGAGCTGTGAGGGGAACGGCACCTCAGTACCTCCAGGCTCTGATCAGGCCCTACACCCAAACAAGGGCACTGCGTTCATCCACCTCTGGCCTGCTCGCCTCCCTACCACTGAGGAAGTACAGTTCCCGCTCAGCCCAGTCAAAACTGTTCGCTGCTCTGGCCCCCCAATGGTGGAACAAACTCCCTCACGACGCCAGGACAGCGGAGTCAATCACCACCTTCCGGAGACACCTGAAACCCCACCTCTTTAAGGAATACCTAGGATAGGATAAAGTAATCCTTCTCACCCCCCTTAAAAGACCTAGATGCACTATTGTAAAGTGGCTGTTCCACTGGATGTCATAAGGTGAAAGCACCAATTTGTAAGTCGCTCTGGATAAGAGTGTCTGCTAAATGACTTAAATGTAAAAATGATGTAAATGTCTGTAACTTCTTCTTTAAGAGGCTCCTCTGTCCTCCACTCGTTACCTGTATTAATGGCACCTGTTTGAACTTGTTATCTGTATAAAAGACACCTGTCCACAACCTCAAACAGTCACACTCCAAACTCCACTATGGCCAAGACCAAAGAGCTGTCAAAGGACACCAGAAATACAATTGTAGACCTGCACCAGGCTGGGAAAACTGAATCTGCAATAGGTAAGCAGCTTGGTTTGAAGAAATCAACTGTGGGAGCAATTATTAGGAAATGGAAGACATACAAGACCACTGATAATCTCCCTCGATCTGGGGCTCCACGCAAGATCTCACCCTGTGGGGTCAAAATGATCACAAGAACGGTGAGCAAAAATCCCAGAACCACACGGGGGGACCTAGTGGATGACCTGCAGAGAGCTGGGACCAAAGTAACAAAGTCTACCATCAGTAACACACTACGCCGCCAGGGACTCAAATCCTGCAGTGCCAGACGTGTCCCCCTGCTTAAGCCAGTACATGTCCAGGCCCATCTGAAGTTAGCTAGAGAGCATTTGGATGATCCAGAAGAAGATTGGGAGAATGTCATATGGTCAGATGAAACCAAAATATAACTTTTTGGTAAAAACTCAACTCGTCGTGTTTGGAGGACAAAGAATGCTGAGTTGCATCCAAAGAACACCATACCTACTGTGAAGCATGGGGTGGAAACATCATGCTTTGGGGCTGTTTTTCTGCTAAGGGACCAGGTAGACTGATCCGTGTAAAGGAAAGAATGAATGGGGCCATGTATCGTGAGATTTTAAGTGAAAACCTCCTTCCATCAGCAAGGGCATTGAAGATGAAACGTGGCTGGGTCTTTCAGCATGACAATGATCCAAAACCCACCGCCCGGGCAACGAAGGAGTGGCTTCGTAAGAAGCATTTCAAGGTCCTGGAGTGGCTAGCCAGTCTCCAGATCTCAACCCCATAGAACATCTTTGGAGGGAGTTGAAAGTCCATGTTGCCCAGCAACAGCCCCAAAACATCACTGCTCTAGAGGAGATCTGCATGGAGGAATGGGCCAAAATACTAGCAACAGTGTGTGAAAACCTTGTGAAGACTTACAGAAAACTTTTGACCTCTGTCATTGCCAACAAAGGGTATATAACAAAGTATCGAGATAAACTTTTGTTATTGACCAAATACTTATTTTCCACCATAATATGCAAATAAATTCATTAAAAATCCTACAATGTGATTTTCAGGATTTTTTTTCTCATTTTGTCTGTCATAGTTGAAGTGTACCTATGATGAAAATTACAGGCTCTCTCATCTTTTTAAGTGGGAGAACTTGCACAATTGGTGGCTGACTAAATACTTTTTTGCCCCACTGTATGTGTGAACTCCTTCAAGACTGCTGGAAAGGCATTCCAGGTGACGCTGGTTGAGAGAATGCCAAGAGTGTGCAACGCTGTCATCAAGGCAAAGTGTGGCTACTTTGAAGATTCTATAATATAAAATAAATGTTGATTCGTTTAACACTTTTTTGGTTACTACATGATTTCATATGTGTTATTTCATAGTTTATGTCTTCACTATTATTCTACAATATAGAAAAACCCTTGAATGAGTAGGTGTGTCCAAACTTTTGACTGGTAATGTATATATATATTTTTAACAAATACAAAGAATACCTCATGATAAGCTGTAGACCATACTATTTACAGAGAGAGATTTAATCTATATTTCTTGTAGCTGTCTATTTTCCACAGACCGATGCTGGCACTAAGACCACACTCAACGATCTGTATAGAGCCATAAGCAAACTAGAAAATGTTCATCTAGATGCGATGCTCCTAGTGTTCAGTGATTTTAATGTCTTATCTAATTTCACCCAGCATGTCACTTGTGCACCTAGAGGCGAAACAACTCTTGATCAACTTTACGTCACACAGAAATGCATACAAAGCTCTCCCTCGCCCTCCATATGTCAAATCTGACCATAACTCTATCCTCCTGATTCCTGCTTACAAGCAAAACTCAAGCAGGAAGTACCATTACCATGGCTAATACGGAAGTGGGATATAGCCAAGTTACTATTACTGATTGTGTCACGGTTGTCGTAAGAACGGTACCAAGGCGCAACGGATATTGAGTTCCACATATTTATTCCAGTGAAACAATAAATCAAATAAACGAACAACGGAACGTGACTACGTAGTGCACAAACACAAAATAATATCCCAGAAACACAGGTGGGAAAAATATCTACTTAAATATGATCCCCAATTAGAGACAACGATTACCAGCTGCCTTTAATTGGGAATCATACAAAACACCAACATAGAAAATATAAACTAGAATAACCCCTAGTCACGCCCTGACCTACTACACCATAGAGAAACAAAGGCTCTCTCTGGTCAGGGCGTGACAGATTGTGTATTTATTATTACTTTTATTATTATGTGTTATTACTTTTGTAGTATTTCTCTATTTTCTTTCTCTCTGCATTGTTGGGAAGTGCCTGTAAGTAAGAATTTCACTGTGTCTACACCTGTTGTTTACGAAGCATGTGACAAATAACATTTGATTTGATTGTACAAACATCAAAATAAAATCATTAGTGCCAAAAACCATACTTGGGAATATTTTGACTTAGTTAAAAACAAAGACTTATGGTAGCTGAAGACTGAGACTAAGTATTTGGGTTTGAAGTGCATTCATGTCATAATACAGGGGACGGTTGAGCTAACGTAGGCTAATGCGATCAGCATGAGGTTGTGAGTAACAAGAACATTTTCCAGGACATAGACATATCTGATATTGGCAGAAAGGTTCAATTATTGTTAATCTAACTGCACTCTCCAATTTACAGTAGCTATTACGGTGAAATAATTTTTTTATTTTTTTATTTCACCTTTATTTAACCAGGTAGGCTAGTTGAGAACAGGTTCTCATTTGCAACTGCGACCTGGCCAAGATAAAGCATAGCAGAGTGATCAGACAACACAGAGTTACACATGGAGTAAACCATTAACAAGTCAATAACACAGTAGAGAAAAAAAAGGGGGGGTCTATATACAATGTGTGCAAAAGGCATGAGGAGGTAGGCGAATAATTACAATATTGCAGATTAACACTGGAGTGATAAATGATCAGATGATCATGTACAGGTAGAGATATTTGTGTGCAAAAGAGCAGAAAAGTAAATAAATAAAAACTGTGGGGATGAGGTAGGTGAAAATGGGTGGGCTATTTACCAATAGATTATGTACAGCTGCAGCGATCGGTTAGCTGCTCAGATAGCTGATGTTTGAAGTTGGTGAGGGAGATAAAAGTCTTCAACTTCAGCGATTTTTGCAATTCGTTCCAGTCACAGGCAGCAGAATACTGGAACGAAAGGCGGCCGAATGAGGTGTTGGCTTTGGGGATGCTCAATGAGATACACCTGCTGGAGCGCGTGCTACGGATGGGTGTTGCCATCGTGACCAGTGAGCTGAGATAAGGCGGAGCTTTGCCTAGCATGGCCTTGTAGATGACCTGGAGCCAGTGGGTCTGGCGACGAATATGTAGCGAGGGCCAGCCGACTAGAGCATACAAGTCGCAGTGGTGGGTAGTATAAGGTGCTTTAGTGACAAAACGGATGGCACTGTGATAAACTGCATCCAGTTTGCTGAGAAGAGTGTTGGAAGCCATTTTGTAGATGACATCGCCGAAGTCGAGGATCGGTAGGATAGTCAGTTTTACTAGGGTAAGCTTGGCAGCGTGAGTGAAGGAGGCTTTGTTGCGGAATAGAAAGCCGACTCTTGATTTGATTTTCGATTGGAGATGTTTGATATGGGTCTGGAAGGAGAGTTTGCAGTCTAGCCAGACACCTAGGTACTTATAGTAATACTATGATACTATAATACTATGCTATTGTTTGAGAAGGGAGCACAATTTTGAACATAAAAAGTTATTAATAAACAAATTAAGCATTTGGGCAGTCTTGATACAACATTTTGAACAGAAATACAATGGTTCATTGGATCAGACTAAAAGTTTGCACATACACTGCTGCCATATAGTGGCCAAAATGTATATTGCACCTGGGCTGGAATAATACATTATGGTCTTTCTCTTGCATTTCAAAGATGACGGTACAAAAAAATACAAAAGAACGGTAGGTTTTTTCTTTGTATTATTTGTATTTGTATTTGTATTTACCAGTTCTATTGTGTTATATTCTTCTACATTCCTTTCACATTTCCGCAAACTTCAAAGTGTTTCCTTTTAAATGGTACCAAGAATATGCATATTCTTGCTTCAGGGCCTGAGCTACAAGCAGTTAGATTTGGGTATGTCATTTCAGGCAAAAATTGAGAAAAAGGGGCAGATCCTATTGGTTTACCTCTGTTGCCTGTGAGCGTGAGTATTTTGGCTGTGTGCCTAGGTGGGTCAAGGGGATAATGTGTCTGCGTGAGGACCCCAGACACTCTATGGGAATAGGGCATCTGGCACCGCGGGGCAGGACTGGTGCTGGGATACATTAGGGCACAGCTAGCAATTTTTAAAAAAAAGCGTTCATCAATTGAAAAAAGAAAACAAGTGCTTCTTATTGTACAAGTTTAGGAAGTTGCTCCCTGTTCCAGTCCTTTTCTTTCTTCGTTTGGGACCAAATTAATACAACTCAGGTGCCAGTAGGCAGGGCCTCTGTTGGAGACAAATTCAGGGCTCCTCCAGTAGCTGCGTCCTGGAAAAACAGGAGTTGGATCAGTCGGTGTATCAATTAACAGTCTGGCTACGTTTCATTAGGGCCATATTCAGTCATTAGACCTTTAGCAATGACCGTAACCCAAGTCAGAATTTCATAAGGACCCTGTCTACTGTGTTCTGTTTTAAAGCAGAAATGTGATTCTTAGAAACCTCTGAAGTGCAGTTACCCTAATAATCACTAGCTAACCCTGGAGACTTGAAGGCCTACACAGAGTCATAGAAAGTTGAACTCATCTTAAGAAACCGTTAATTCATATGACTTAAATGTGCAACACTGACTGTTCAGATGTGGTCGTATTTCTGCTAGGGAAATATAAATGTGGTACAATCACAGATGAGATGTTGTGATAAGTACAAATGTATAAACAAAATCTACATGTTCAACCTCAGTCCTTTCAAAATGTTGTCGCATATAATCCACATTTAATGAGGCACTGACGGAAAGTATTATCAGTCAAAGCTTACACCTACACTAAGTTTGAAAGCAGCAGTTTGGCGAATACATCCAACTGCAGTTCCATAATTTCCACATTAACTTTACAGATGTGGCACTTGTATGTGGTTATTTGTGACAAAATGAGTTTAATATCAGTGCTCTTAATGTAGAGAGCTACAAAAATGATAGGGGCACCAAAACACAGACACTAATTGGTCACCATGTTGGCCTCCCCTGAACATGTTCCCAGGTAATGGAGTAGTAGAAGCAGTGTACAGTGCTGTACTCAAATAGCCCTGTGGTGAGCAGGTAGATTCTGGACGGTTATGTTTGGACGGTTTCCCAGACTGTCAGTGGAGCATATTATTTTTGTGTGTGTGAGGATTTCATAGATTGGTGGAGCTGTAGTCAATAGCTAGCCTCATCTTAATTCTGCGCATGTCTCTCTCTGACAGTAAAAGTGTATGTTTGAGAAATAAGCTCTTTCAAGCCTTTATGTTTAAATGGCTAGATTAGCATTGTCAATATAGATGTAGTTAATTCGCTGGGAATAGCTAGCAGCTTAAAAGTGATGTTCCATCTACTTGAAGCTTCTGAGTCTCAAATGTCACCATATTCCCTATAGTTCACTACTTTTGACCAGAGCCCTATGGGTAGTAGGGCTATAAATGAAATAGGGTGCCATTTGGAACTCAGCCTAGAACAAGCAAGCAGATAGCTGTTTCTGCCAATGCTGAGGTTAACTAATCTTAAGTGCCACTTGAGACATTTTCACTGTGTAACAATTAAGTCCACTTTTAGAAAACAATTGGTCTTTAATTGTTTAATAATTTGCAATGACAGGTTAAATGTACTTGTAAAATTGGAGGTTCGAGCCCTGAATGCTGATTGGCTGATACCACGCGTATGACGAAACGTGTATTTTAACTGCTCTAATTACATTGGTAGCCAGTTTATAATAATACGGCACCTCGGGGGTTTGTGATATATGGCCAATATACCACGGCTAAGGACTTTGTCCAGTCACTCTGCATTGCTTTGTGCCTAAGAACAGCCCTTAGCCGTAGTATATTTGCCATACACAGTACCACATCCCCCTGCGACTTAAATGTATCATAATCATTATTCTAGCTACAATACCAAGCTGAAGTGATGTAACAATGACATCACTTTCTCTGTGTTTATTGTTTCTAGCCACACTATGTCTGTATTCACAGAATCAACTGCAACAGCACTAAATAATTCACATCAAATTCATGTGCATCCTTAGGCATAGCTAACACACAGGATAACCCAACACAACATCAGAAACCCTCTTACTACTGAATGCAGTTTGTTGGATAGGAGCTGTAAGACACAATTTTAGAAGTTCGACTTGGTGAAATGCATTCTAGATAGGATTATATGGAAATGAATGAAAAACATTTGAGTGGGACATATAAACACACATATAATATGACTCTCTATGTACATGCATAACCAAAGGGAGTCGACTGTGGAGTCGAGTGGCAGCGCATTAGCTGCGAAGCCAAGGGATCCAAGCTTTTTGACAAGGTCACTAGGTGTCCTGTAATTTGATGTATTGTGGATGTATTGTTTCCTTTTGTTCCAGGTATTTCCACGCCATCTACCTGGGCATCCGGAGCCGGCGCAGTGGGGACCATGACCGCTGGAGGTTCTACTGGAGGATGGTGTATGAGTTTGCTGACGTCAGCATGCTGCACCTCCTGGCCACCTTCCTGGAGAGCGCTCCTCAGCTGGTCCTGCAGCTCTGCATCATCATCCAGACCCACAAACTGCAGGCCGTCCAAGGTACTGGCTGGAACCACACCCTGTATTAACACTCTCCCACCTC
This sequence comes from Oncorhynchus nerka, assembly GCF_034236695.1. NCBI lineage: Eukaryota > Metazoa > Chordata > Actinopteri > Salmoniformes > Salmonidae > Oncorhynchus > Oncorhynchus nerka. The sequence goes on along the minus strand of NC_088424.1, from coordinate 21,991,731 downwards.
ATCTATCTGCCACTGTACACATACTGTAAATACACAGGCCATCCAATGTACTTCCTGAAACCACACTTTCACATACTCTCTCCATCCCCCACTATTCCCATTCATTGCCTCTGTCTGTTGTAAATCAGTCACATTGCACTGTTAGGGTTTCCCAAGTTGGGATACGGCTGTTTAAAAGAACACCACCACCCAAGTGTTCTATTGTGGCCCGGGCCTGTGTGGAATACTTCTTTGTTAGTGTGAACAGAAGCACATCAATGTAAAGTCTGCTCTTAGAAATGCAGGCCTAATGTAATGTTAAGTACAGAAAGAGTGTGGTCCTCTCTCCGGGGCAATGAATCATGTTTAATTACACTGGCTGGGCTGGCACACACACACCTTGCATGCCTCACACACACAGACACACAGACAGACACACACAAGCAAACGCACGCAGGGGGGAAGAAGGCTGGCCACATTTAGGCCAGTGGAAAGCTTCCAGGTCTGCTGTGGGCTTGAACACTCACAAGTCTTCCCCTTGTCCATCGTCCCCACAACTCCATAGCCTTGCTTTGCTCTACCTTCTCCTCTGCTGTGCTGAGCCGCGGAAAGCAGAGTATTTGCTGCACTTTAGAGGCACTTATGCTCTTTCTGCAGTGCTTAAGAAGATTGGACCTCCTCTGACGTTAGCGGTGAGGAGGGTTTCGAAAAATGTGTGATGCGCTTGAGAGGGAGAGAAAACAATGGAGAGGATGCTGACGAGTCTGTGGATGTAGTCACTCGGTTGTATTTCCTCTTGTCAGTTTCTCTCCAGCCATCATTTCAAAACAATTATATTCATACGGTGGGAGTTGCATAAGATTTACAAGTGGAAAATGCACATAATGCAGGATGTTAATCACTGTAGCTACTCTGAGTCTAGGAGCCTTGGGAGAAGAAGAGAGAGTGTATTTATAGGTTCCTCTTCTTCCATTTGATATTCACAGGCTGCTATAGTACAATGGGACAGAGAAATGTGGATGGATTGATGGGGAAAGTTAATTGCTCTGAAAATCCCATCCTCGGCTCACCAAGACTTGAGGACATTATGGCGGATTTATAGAGCACCTAAAACCCATGGCATCGCTAACCTTGGCTTGACCTAACCATTTTAGTCCCCCATTCAGTTTAGCTCATTAACAATTTTCTATAAAAATACATGAAAATATGGTTGTTCAATATCGGGATGGGTTTTGACGAATAAACAAGTTGTGGGTGTGTCTAGGCTTTGCCCCTTACTGGCCAAACAGAACGTGTAATTACGGTATTTTATGTATTGTCTTGGGATCAACTTCAATTCCAATGTTAGTTTGTTAAATTACTTACACAAATGAAATAACAAAATGTAGACCTATCTTTGCTAAATATGTTAACTTGAACCCATTTTCAGTCCACATTGTTCTAAATAATTGCATGGCTTCAATAGCATTCACACTGATATTTTATTTATTTCACCTTTATTTAACCAGGTTGGCAAGTTGAGAACAAGTTCTCATTTACAATTGCGACCTGGCCAAGATAAAGCAAAGCAGTTCGACACATACAACGACACAGAGTTACACATGGAGTAAAACAAACTTACAGTCAATAATACAATAGAAAAATAAGTCTATATACAATGTGAGCAAGTGAGGTGAGATAAGGGAGGCAAAGGCAAAAAAAGGCCATGGTGGCGAAGTAAATACAATATAGCAAGTAATACACTGGAATGGTTGATTTGCAGTGGAAGAATATGCAAAGGAGAGATAGAAATAATGGGGTGCAAAGGAGAAAAATAAATAAATACAGTAGGGAAAGAGGTAGTTGTTTGGGCTAAATTATAGATGGGCTATGTTACAGGTGCAGTAATCTGTGAGCTGCTCTGACAGCTGGTGCTTAAAGCTAGTGAGGGAGATAAGTGTTTCCAGTTTCAGAGATTTTTGTAGTTCGTTCCAGTCATTGGCAGCAGAGAATTGGAAGGAGAGGCGACCAAAGGAAGAATTGGTTATAGGGGCTAGGCCTACCGTAAATTACATTATGGCTGAGCGTGGACATACCAAACATTGTCAATAAGCAAGATTAAATTAATTATTGATAAGGCGTAAAAAGAGGTGAATAATTCTAATCAAATTCTAAACAAAACAACAACTTGTTTTAATAGGCTATGTCACACTTACAGGCACCATCATTTCTCCGTGTCGGCATGTAATATTAAAACAACGCAGACTATGGAGGGTTTCACACACATCCAAAACGGGACCTGCATGGTTAAAATAATGTGGGCCTGACTACAATGCTTAGATAAAAAGAGAATGCCGGTGATTTGCTTTGGTGATTTAAGATTTATTTTCCAGGAGCCAAACCTTTTATCGACAGTCTCGACTACTTCAAAATGGCAATGGGCAGACCAAAAAAAGCCTTGTTCTTTTAATGTTTCTAAAAAGGAAGTATACAGGCACCAAAAGCACATTAGGTCACTCTTGTTCAGTGGTGGAAAAAGTTCCCAATTGTCATACTTGAGTAAAAGTAAAGATACCTTAATAGAAAATTACTCAAGTAAAAGTCACCCAGTAAAATACTACTTCAGTAAAAGTTTACAAGTATTTGGTTTTAAATATACTTAAATATAATTAAATAAACAAAAGTAAATGTAATTGCTAAAATATTCTTAAGTATCAAAAGTAAAAGTATGAATCATTTCAGATTCCTCATATTAAGCAAACCAGATGCCACAATTTGTGTTTAAAAAAATGTATTTACAGATAGTCATGGGAAACCTAACACTCAGACATAATTTGCATACAAAGCATTTGTGTTTAGTGAGTCCACCAGATCAGAGACAGAGATAACCAGGGATGTTCTCTTGATAAGTGTGTGAATTGGACCAATTTCCTGTCCTGCTAAGCATTCAAAATGCAAAGAGTACTTTTGTGTGTCAGGGAAAATGTATGGAATAAAAAGTACATTATTTTCTGTAGGAATGTGGTGAAGTAAAAGTAACATTTGTCAAAAATATCAATAGTAAAGTATAGATACCCCGAAAAAACAACTTATGTAGAATTTGAAAGTATTTTTACTTAAGTACTTTACACCACTGATCTTGTTCCATGTGCAGTGTACGTCACGGCTGGATAGGATGCGTTTCCGCTGTCAAAATTCATGCCATAACCAACTGTGTTACTGCTAAAACCAGCATTAGGTTGGTCTTAAATATCCCTGTCAGCGCTGCCTGAAATTAGCACTTTGGATCACGTTTTCAAGGACACACCTCAAATATTTCCACACTGCCCATCTGAGCGCAAGCTAGCTCATGTAAGACAGGTATATTGAGGAACCTGGCGTTAGGGCTGGAAAATGCCAGTGTGCAAGTTTTTACATGACAAAATTGCAAACTAATGTGCGTTTGACACTAGTGCCGTCCTTAACGCCAGCCAAAAATAGAGCCCTCTATCTCTTCCTCTCCACCTCTCTCTCTTCCTCTCCACCTCTGTCTCTTCCTCTCCACCTCTCTCTCTTCCTCTCCACCTCTCTCTCTTCCTCTCCACCTCTCTCTTCCTCCACCTCATCTCTTCCTCTCCACCTCTCTCTCTTCCTCTCCACCTCTGTCTCTTCCTCTCCACCTCTCTCTCTTCCTCTCCACCTCTCTCTCTTCCTCTCCACCTCTCTCTCTTCCTCTCCACCTCTATCTCTTCCTCTCCACCTCTCTCTCTTCCTCTCCACCTCTCTCTTCCTCTCCACCTCTCTCTTCCTCTCCACCTCTCTCTTCCTCTCCATCTCTTCCTCTCCACCTCTCTCTCTTCCTCTCCACCTCTCTTCCTCTCCACCTCTCTCTCTTCCTCTCCACCTCTCTCTCTTCCTCTCCACCTCTCTCTCTTTCTCTCCACCTCTCTCTCTTCCTCTCCACCTCTATCTCTTGCTCTCTCTCATATTCTCACTCACTCTCTCATTCGTTCTCATTATATTTCCCTACCACTCTCTCTCTCTCTAAGTGAAGTTGCCATAGCTACTGTGGTTTTAGCCCACACAAGCAGTGAGCCAGACTCCATCAGTCGTCAGCCTTTTTTCCTCTCTTACACTCTGTCAGAGTGACACACTTCCTTCCTGGGAAAAGGATTATTCTCCAGGAGGCCTATCTAACCAGCACCTGTAAGTGAGCGATTCTTCAGCTTGACTGTATTTCTTGCAGCACTTTTCCTGAATTATATCTATCCCAGGTGAAAAATAAGTGGTATTCAGCAATCCCTCTCGGGTCATAAGTCAAGGGTACATCACTGTTGGTTACCTATTGCTTGAATATGCAGTCACATTTGACTTGGTGACTCTCGTGTTGAAAAGAACAAGAGAAATGAGAGATTGTTTGCATCAACACACTGCGCTATCACAGGGAGCTAATATGGAGAGCTTTATGAAATGCAAGTCAAGTCATGCATTCTGTGTGGATTTAAGAAACCATTTAACCCAGTGGCATATCACACACCATTCATTTGTCTGAACTATTTAGGTAAAACAATACATCCTATAATCTGATGAACTGGGCAATGTATTTAAAAACCCACCATGGTTGGGAAGAGCTTGCTTTCTCCTTTTCCAAATAAGCTTGTGTTAATGGTTTGATACGGCTGCTTCAGACCTGTCCCAGGCCCTCTCTGTGTGCTCTTCAAATCACTTGTCTTCATTCCTCTCTCTGCTAGATACGTTAATTGAGGTAATGTCTTCTTCCTTACCACAACAGTATGTCTGACTCTCTCCCCTTGTTCTGGATTTATTTTAGAAGGCCAATCCTGGCAGTTTTTTTTAAATCCCCGAAGTTAAGAAAAGTTATATTTTGATCATGCGGCCATGGCCACAGACATTCACCTCTCACTCACCCACTCACTCACTGACTTAAAGTATCACTGAGAGAGTTATCCAGATAGTTAGTTATCCAGCTCTGTTGCTTGCAGTGAGAATACCATAGGTTGCCTTCTTATAAAAGCAGTGACAAATCAGTGAAAGAAACTGTCAGCAACTCAGTGACAATGCCAAAGGCATGAGTCTATGAGGAGAAAACCACTCGCACTGAAAAATCTCAACTGTACAGTATACCAGGAAGCAGACACTCATCAACGTTTTATTTCCACAATATCCATTTCCCAGTACTGCCGACAGTAATGACCCTGCTGCTTCTGAAGCAGGTATTTCCACACAGGCTACATCTGAAATTTAAACCTATTCCCTACTTAGTGCCTATACTATATAGTACCCTGTTAGTACTTTTGGCCAAAGCCTTTGCTGTCTGAAATGGCCCCCAATTCCCTTTAATATAGTGCACTAGTCTGGCTAAAGGTAGTGCACTACATAGGGGATAGGGTGCCATTTGGTACATTGCAGCCCCAGTGCTGCAGTGATGCTGCTGTGGTTTATGTAACCCTGCCCCTCCCTGGTCCCCAGCCCGCCTCCTTTCCCAAATTACTGAAGCTTCTGTGAGAGGAGAGGAGGAGCATTACATCACCAGTTAAATCACACTACCCAGTAGCCAGGCAGCACGCTGCTGGACTGTGGCAGCCCGGCAGATTCCTCTAGCTTCCCTCCCCTCCTCCTTCTCCTCGAGGGTGTGTGTGTGTGTGTGTGTGTGTGTGTGTGTGTGTGTGTGTGTGTGTGTGTGTGTGTGTGTGTGTGTGTGGGCAGAGGAATGGCTTTGCTTCCTTCCTCAGACACACACCCACACACTCACGTGCATGCACTAAACTAAATGTGCACAAACACACACGCGCAGGGCCTAGCTCCAGAATAAGAATGGCATCCCCCTCCCAGTCCCCTGCCACTCCTGGCCTCAGCCTGTTAATCAGCCCACTCCACACAGTAGTCATTAAACCCTTTCATCACGCCCCAACACCTAATGGCCTGGCCTGCATCTAACTGGGTTAAAGACTGTTATTAATCAATGACAAACAAATACAAATGTGTAAATAGATAGGCCAATCAATATAGTAGATAGATACAGTTGATTAAAAAAACTCTGCTCAGGGCATAGCTATATTATTGATAGGCATACAAAGAGAAGGAGACAGACATACCTGATTCTCTCAGCTCAATGTATTGTATACACTCTTAGAAAAAAGTAGGAACATGACAGAACATCATTGTGTTCTTCCACTTCTGTCTACGCAGAAACATGCTATCTAGAACCTAAAAGGGTTATTCAGCTGTCCCCATAGGAGAGCCCTTTGGAAAAACTAGTTTTGGTTCCAGATAGAACCCTTTCCACAACCAAAAGGCTTCTACTTGAAACCAAAAAGGGTTCTACCTGGAACCAAAACTAGTTTTTCGAAGGGCTCTCCTATGGGGACAGCTGGTTCTAGATAGCATGTTTTTGTGTAGACAGAAGTAGAAGGACACAATGAATTTCTGTCATATTTCTACTGTATACATCACGCCATCCAGTTCTGACATCCTGGAAAAGAGAGAGTGGACGTCTCTCTCAACAAACTGACTCGGTTTGACTTTGAAGTGAAAATCATTTAGAAACCACAGGAGTCAGCCATATGTTAACGCCTGATTACAAAATGCAATTGACTGTAATGGTCCTGGGTGTTAAAAGCCAGGAACAGGGAGATAAGTAATGCATATACTGCAGTTACACTTAAGCCCATAGGGACTATTTGGGAGACATTACACAAAGGGTATCTACAGAAAGGGTAATTGGGTAACACTTTGCTGTACTGCAAGACTCCTTGAGTGAGGTGACAGGATTGACATTGGTTCCAGATACATATCCATACACAAGGAGCCATAGAGTTTTGAGTGAGGTTCTAAATAAGATATTGATGCTTTGATATGCACATGCATTGAAGTTGTCCTATATTTTCTCTATCATCTCAAATCTTCATTTACATTTGAAAGGGTGTTTGGATGGCTTTCATTTTCAACTTTTGAAGCTGGATTTATTCATCCAGCTCCAGGATAATGAATTGGTTTATGTATAAGGTTGTTGCTACATGGACAACAATGTCCATAGCAGCCAGTCACATCATCATCCATGATCTAGATTAGACAGACAAGTATCCTGCCCACAACAGTCTTTGGTCTAGAGAATGTCAAGTATGGATTTCGTTTTGTGCCCCATCATCAAAGCCATCTCTGGTAAAAGTCAAACGGAAATATCCGGGACAGCTCTACCACCAGACAGAGCACAGCTTGTTGCCAGATGTTTTTGTGGGTAATTCACAGTAGTAACTCTTTGTTATGAGGAGCCAAGGGAGCTGCGTTGCAATGAATAGTGATCATCTCCATTTTAAATGTGGTCTGATCTATTATAACCTTTAAAGCCACAATATGATTACAGGTTGACCAAGAGCTAGTCCACCCAGCCAGGCCGCTAGACTATTGGTTAAACTGGGGTCATGAGGCACAGCTCGACCAGTATTAATTTCCCAGTTTGCTTCACTCTCTCTTTGCTCTTGCGGATGTAATAAAACAATGGAGCAAGTGTGTTTTCTGAGTGGACTCTGGCTCACTTTATGGGAAACAGTAAGTAGCTGTCATGCCCCGTAATAACGACTGTTCCTCACTTTTCATTTGCACATGATTGAATAGCGTGGTTTATTAGTGGTCGGATGGTGACATCCCGTTCTGCTGCTCGTTGTGTTAATAGGAAGCAGTCTTCATTATGTATCAACCAACCGCACTATTGTATATTCACCGTTCCCTATATTGTGGGCTGCTCTTTTTTTATTTAACTTTATTTAACCAGGCAGGCCAGTTTAGAACAAGTTCTCATTTATAACTGCGACCTGGCCAAGATAAAGCAAAGCAGTGCGACAAAAACAACAACACAGAGTTACACATACAGTAAACAAATGTACAGTCAATAACACAATAGAAAAATCTGTATACAGTGTGTGCAAACGAAGTAAGGAGGTAAGGCAATAAATAGGCCATAGTGGCGAAGTAATTACAATTTAGTAATTAACACTGGAGTGATAGATGTGCAAATGAGGATGTGCAAGTAGAAATACTGGTGTGCAAAGAGCAGAAATAAACAAAAAACAAATATGGGGATGAGGTAGGTAGTTGGTTGTATGAATGGGCTATATACAGATGGGCTGTGTACAGCTGCAGCGATTGGTAGGCTGCTCTGACAGCCGATAAGTCTTCAACTTCAGTGATTTTTGCAATTCGTTCCAGTCATTGGCAGCAGAGAGCTCAATAGGGCTTTGGTCAAAAGTAGTGCACTATATAGGACAGGGGTATTCAATTCTTACCCTAAAAGGTCCGGAGCCTGCTGGTTTTCTGTTCTACATGATAATGAATTGCACACACCTGGTGTCCCACGTCAAAATCAGTCCCTGATTAGAGGGGAACAATGAAAGAACACAGTGGAACTGGCTTCCAGGTCCAGAGTTGAGTTGGAGGGCTATAGGGAATAGGGTACCATTTTGGATGTATCCCAGGATATTCATGGGGTCCTCCTCCATGTGATTAAGGGGTCGCATGAACTTGGATGGCTGCCAATGAACCTCCGTATTGCTCCTACTTTCAGTGTTTACAGTCAGATTGTAGTGTAAAGAGTTTCCATTGAATCCCTAGGGCAGGGGTAGGCAACCCTTGCACTTCATGCTTTTGATTTAACCGACCTGGAAGACCAGGCGTGTTGAATTTAGGCCCTGAACTGATCAATTAGCTCAGTTGGTTAGGTGTGGTGCCTAGTTGGAACAAAATCCTGCAGTACCTGCAGTTACGGAGAAATAATAAACAGTAGATACAGTATATTCAATAGGATTTAACAAAGATAGTAAAATGCAGTCAATTCAGTCTGTCCACTTGTGCTCTTTGCCTCTTGCACTTGTCAGTCAGACCTAGGGTATTGTGTGTGTGTGTGTGTGTGTGTGTGTGTGTGTGTGTGTGTGTGTGTGTGTGTGTGTGTGTGTGTGTGTACATGCAAGTGCGTGTGTAGGCTGTTGTCTCCCTCTGGTATCGAGTCCAGGAGAGTGAGAGTCTCCTCTCACTCTTGATAGAGGACGATCACTCCAGCGCCATGAGCACTTGGCACTTGAAGCATGGCACCCAGCTCCTTAGAGAAACCCAGTGTCAAACCCAGTGTCATACAGCCAGGGATCCCTGGACCACAGCCATCTTTACTGGATTTTACTGAGTACAAAGCAACAATACAGTCCCTCAGTTCAGATATTTCAGAGCTAAACGCCACCAGTGGGCCTTGTGAATTGCTGTATTTTACAGGCAGCTTGGATAAGAATGGGTTTCATATTGAGCTAATTGCGCTGCAGAGAGTCACTGAGTGGAGGAATATATAATGTTATGCCGTTCCTCCTGAAGGGTTGTTTGTCTCCCAAATGTGCTTGTGTTTGTGTTTTGGTGTAAAAAAAACTTTTGTTTGGCTCCCGGTTCTGTTTGGTGTTGCGTTGCTCTTTGAAAAGTGTTCTTCTTTAAATACTTCCTGGGAATATCTTTTTTCTTCACACATTTCTTGTGACTCATCCATTTGAGACATTATACATACCGGTACAGTATCTATTAAAGAGTCATCACATCATGGCAGACTTACAGGAACAAAAAACTCCACACATTACTCCCATGTAGTTAAAAAAAAATGTATTTAAAAAAATTAATAAAAACTTTATTTAACCAGGTAGGCCAGGTGAGAACAAGTTCTCATTTACAACTGTGACCTGGCCAAGATAAAGCAAAGCAGTGCGACAAAAACAACAACACAGAGTTACACATGGGATAAACAAACGTATAGTCAATAACACGATAGAAAATCTTTATACAGTGTGTGCAAATGTAGTAAGAGGGAGGTAAGGCAATAAAAAGGCCATAGTGGCAAAATAATTACAATTTAGCAATAACACTGGAGTGATAGATGTGCAGATGATGATGTGCAAGTAGAGATACTGGGGTGCAAAGAGCAAAAATAAATAACAATACGGGGATGAGGTAGTTTGGTGGGCTATTTACAGATGGGCTGTGTACAGGTGCAGTGATCGGTAAGCTGCTCTGACAACTGATGCTTAAAGTTAGTGTGGGAGATATAAGTCTCCAGCTTCAGTGATTTTTGCAATTCGTTCCAGTCATTGGCAGCAGAGAACTGGAAGGAAAGGCAGCTAATGGGGGAGTTGGCTTTGGGGATGGCCAGTAAAATATACCTGCTGGAGCGCGTGCTACGGGTGGGTGTTATGGGTGCTATGGTGACCAGAGATAAGGCGGGGCTTTACCTAGCAAAGACTTATAGATGACCTGGAGCCAGTGGGTTTGGCGACGAATATTAAGTGAGGGCCAGCCAACGTGAGCATACAGATCGCAGTGGTAGGTAGTATATGGGGCTTTGGTGACAAAACGGATGGCACTGTGATAGACTACATCCAATTTGCTGAGTAGAGTGTTGGAGGCTATTTTGTAAATGACATCGCCGAAGTCCAGGATTGGTAGGATAGTCAGTTTTACAAGGGTATGTTTGGCAGCATGAGTGATGGAGGCTTTGTTGCAAAATAGGAAGCCAATTCTAAATTTAATTTTGTACTGGAGATGCTTAATGTGAGTCTAGAAGGAGAGTGTACAGTCTAACCAGATACCTAGCTATTTGTAGTTGTCCACATATTCTAACTCAGAACTGTCCAGAGTAGTGATGTTAGTCAGGCGGGCGGGTGCGGGCAGCAATCGGTTAAAAGACATGCATTTAGTTTTACTAGCATTTAAGAGCAGTTGGAGGCCACGGAAGGAGTGTTGTATGGCATTGAAGCCCGTCTGTAGGTTTGTTAAGTGTCCAAAGAAGGGCCAGAAGTATACAGAATGGTGTCGTCTGCATAGAAGTGGATCAGAGAATCACCAGCAGCAAGAGCGACATCATTGATACACGGAGAAAAGAGTCGGCCCGAGAATTGAACCCTGTGGCACCCCCATAGAGACTGCCAAAGGTCCTGACACCAGGCCCTCCGATTTGACACACTGAACTCTATCTGATGAGTAGTTAGTGAACCAGGCGAGTCAGTAATTTGAGAAACCAAGGCTGTTGAGTCTGCCAATAAGAATGCGGTGATTGACAGAGTCGAAAGCCTTGGCCAGGTCGATGAAGAAGGCTGCACAGTAATGTCTTTTATCGATGGCGGTTATGATATCGTTTAGGACCTTGATCGTGGCTGAGGTGCACCCATGACCAGCTTGGAAACCAGATTGTATAGCGGAGAAGGTACAGTGGGATTCGAAATGGTCGGTGATCTGTTTGTTAACTTGGCTTTCAAAGATTTTAGAAAGGCAGGGCAGGATGGATATAGGTCTATAACAATTTGAGTTACCATACTCTCTGATTATGTTATACCTGTGAATGAGTTTTTTTGTCCTTTCTGTGTCTCCATAGGAATGACAGCGGCTGCCTCCCTGGTGTCTCTGGCCTGGGCCTTGGCATCCTATCAGAAAGCCCTACGAGACTCCCGGGATGATAAGAAGCCAATCAGCTACCTGGCCGTCATCATCCAGTTCTGCTGGCACTTCTTCACCATTGCCGCCCGGGTCATCACCTTCGCCCTGTTCGCCTCCGTGTTCCAGCTCTACTTTGGTATCTTCATCGTCCTCCACTGGTGCATTATGACCTTCTGGATAGTCCACTGTGAGACCGAGTTCTGCATCACCAAGTGGGAGGAGATTGTCTTCGACATGGTCGTGGGGATCATCTACATCTTCAGTTGGTTTAATGTAAAGGAGGGTCGTACTCGGTGTCGGCTCTTCATCTACTACTTTGTGATCCTGCTGGAGAACACTGCTCTGAGTGCCCTGTGGTACCTGTACCGCGTCCCTCAGAGCACCGATGCCTTCGCCGTCCCCGCCCTCTGTGTCATCTTCAGCAGCTTCCTCACCGGCATCGTCTTCATGCTCATGTACTACGCCTTCTTTCACCCCAACGGGCCCCGATTCGGACGCTCACCCAGCCTCGTGCTGGACGACCCCACGGCTGCCTTCATGCTGCCCGCTGAGGGGGCCACCAACTCGTTGAGGTCCAACCGTGGTGTGCCTCTTATCTCGGGGGACGGCACCATTGGCAGGGACAGCAAATACACAGAGAGGGACGGCTGCATGCCCGTGTTTCAGGTGAGACCCACCGCCCCCTCCACGCCGTCCTCCCGTGCCCCACGCATCGATGAGACAGTCATCAAAATAGACCTGTGTCGGAACCGCTATCCGGCCTGGGAGAGGCACGTATTGGACAGGAGTATACGCAAGGCCATCCTGGCCATCGACTGCTCCCCTACGCCGCCCAGACTCCAGTACAAAGATGACACTACAGTTCAGGAGCGCCTGGAGTATGAGACCACGTTGTAGCCCTACACTGCTGCCTGGATGTTGGATGCTTGGATGTTGGATCCTTGGAAATGCAAAACCGTAACAAAGGATGACCATCAACTTGGATTTACAGCAGGACTGTGGCAATAATAAGTTATTAGCTCTCTCTCACTCTAGATACTAGCATTGAACCATGATGTTGATTGTCGTGGGCAAGAATAGACACAATTTATTAGTTGATGTGACGGAGGGATATATTCATGTTTTCTAAACAGAGTTCCTCTTTTTGGGTTTATTTGGTTGATGTTGATGTTGTTGTTATTGTATTTTTTATTTATTTTACTTACGTCCGTCAGGGAATTTCTTATTTGATAAAAGGCCATTGCGCACACACACACACAAAGAAAATGTAGCCCAATAGTCTATCAGAATAAAAGCAGTGTTCTAATGAATGATATCATGCCCTTTCATAACAGATCCTTATGAAGGTTCGTAACAGGTTACAACAGGTTATTAATGTTTACCTACGATATCTCATATTTACATTAATTTCTATTACCAACATCTTAGACCTGCAAATATGTACTTTACATTTATAGGATACAAGTAATATCCCCTGATATAGTGGACGTGTTGATTAACAAAAATAAGAATAAAAAGGTCAGTTAATGGTCCTGATTCATATTTAGGATGGTTCTAGTTATTTCTAATTCAAAGTAAACAGGTGACAAAGTAGTACACGCATAGTCCGTGATGTAATTAGCGACATGAGTAGGGCGTTGTGTCTGTCATACTTTACATGTGTACTGGCCCATGACTTCTGATCTGATTTCATCAGCCATGTTGTCCTAGTGCCAAAAGGTCTGAAACTACTGGATTTTGTGGCTGTGACTGCCAGTAACTGGATATTAGTAGATTCAGGCAGGGCAGAACTGCTATTTACTTTGAAGAAGCTTAGTACTGTACCTGTTAATCATGCTGTTTATATGCTAAATAAAACCGGAATGTTCGTGTATTGTGGAGAGACTGAAGGACAAACCTCATCTTTGTTCTCGCCTGGTTAAAAGGCGGCATGCCAAGAAAACCTTCCTGGCAGCTCCTATTTACAGTCCAGCCTCGTCCAGCTGTGGTCTGGGCTGCCATGCGTCCATATGGCTGATAAGGATCAGTCTGCTGGGCCACATAGTGCTGTTCTGTACGGAGAGGAGGAGAGGATAAGAGACAAACGAGCAGCCACTTCAGCCAAACTACTCTCATAACTGAAGCACCTGCAGGATCTACTGTCATCATAGATGCCGCATTCTTTTTTACGTTTTACCTAACTGATGTAAAAGTGTATTGCCATCCGTGTGTGTGGGAGGAAGTGTGTGTGTGTGTGTATGCGTGCGCGCTCATGCGTGCTTGTAAGAGAGGAAAAGCATGGCGCAGGATGGTATGTGTAGATGCTACAATCAGTGGTCAGTTTGTCTGCAGCTATATATTGTAGTGCAATGAACTAGAGACATGCACTTCAGCACTATGGTGTGAAAGGCTGCTGTAGCCTATACTCAACACAAGATCAGTACCGATTCTAGGGTGTATACCACTATCATTGTAGCTGTCAACATCCAACATCAATGGTGTCAAGATGGTCTTTTGAGCAGGAAACAACAAGTATTTCACCTTTTATGCTCTGACTTAAGCCCCAGGCACTATGACTGTGGATGTGATATCTAAAAATATCTTCAAATATCTTGCAAAGGTGTCTTCACAAAAAAGAAGTGTGTAGCTTCTCTTTCAGTTCTAGGTCACAAGCGCTTCTTTTTTATGTCTTGTTCGTTTGAACTATGGAGAGAAGAGGGTGACAAGGAGGAGGGGAAAAAAACAAGCACAAAACTTCTGTGGAATTAATCAGAGCACATTGAGGGAAGGAAACCATGATATTCAATGTGAGAGTGAGAAAAGGCCATTGATCAGTCCAGAAAGATGTGCCTGTTGTTTTCGACTAGAGCTAGATTTTAAATCTCTACTGAATGGCTCAGATTTATTTTTGTTGAATTGTTTTTGTTGAAATGTCTTATTTGAATTATTCATATCCGTTCGAATGTGGGAAATTCTTAGTTTAATTTGCTTTCACATCATTTGCCTTGTTGTTGCGACATCACACAAATTGTCTTAGTTATGTCTGTTCCCTTCTGTTCTGTGGCATGTTTTACTCAACTCCATTAAATATTCAGAAGTGAATGCCGCTACACATTCAAGAAACTCTCTAAAAAGTTTTTGGGGGTAATACATGCAGAAGCACTGGGTAAAATCATGTCCACAGCTCTTCTTCTGAGTTGAATTCAGTGTGGATGAGCATAAATGGTGCAACATGTTTTATTACAACTTATCTTTTCAGTTTCTCTCATTAACCCAGGGCTGTCATATGGATCCGGCCCGCGAGCCCCTTCAATCCGGGCCTGTTTGTGTGTTTTTTTATTTATTTTTATTAATAACATTTTTTGAATTATTTCTGAGGAAAAACAATCTCAATCGACATAGAAATGGCAACAACAACAACAAATATGAAACTGTAGAAATGATAATGGACTTACATTTATAGTCTCTTTATGCTGCTCTACACTGAATTCAACTCCAAGAAAACAGAGCTGTGAACATGATTTTACCCAGTGCTTCTGCATGTATTACCAAAAAGAAAGTTTTTTAGAGAGTCTCTTGAACATGTAGCGGCATTCACTTCTGAATATTTAATGGAGTTGAGTAAAACATGCCACAGATCAGCCACCGAAAAGCTAGACAGTCAGGAAGCATAAAAAATTCCAAAAGCGATGGATAGACAGCAATTTTCAGCAAACTTTGACGGTGAGGAAATATAACCAATTTTAAGTGTGGCTCTCCGGACCTTGGTGAAGACTGAATGCAGCCTGTGGGGCAAAATGAGTTTAACACCCCTGCATTAACCTGTCTGTGTTTTAAGGTTCATTTTTAAAAAAGCAGATTTTTATTTATTTACAATGAAGACAGAAACCAAATGGCACAGGGGGAAATCAAGAAAGCACAGGCTTAGAAATGAGCAAATTATCGTGAATGGCACAACACTGGTGCTTTTGTTCTATTTTATCTTGGGATCTCTTATTTAGGTCTGCTATTGATGATACACTTAAAGAGGTCAAATGAATTGCTCATCATTAACTAGTGAATCATTGAAGGTCACTTGGCCTGGTTCCATCTCCTCATCAATAAAACATGTAGTAAATTATTCTCTCAATGTCACCTTGCACATCTTTAGCTTGTGTTGCTTTCCTTTAGTCAATCTGATCCATGTTAACATGAGATTTGATCATGTTTTGTTCATATCCCATTATTTGCTTTCAACTGCTATTTTCATTTTCAGTGGGAGTCCCAGTGTTTATGATTTATTGGGGTCACTGCCACAAATAGACAACGCGAGTCTTGTTTTTCAGAATAGTGGTGTGTCTGACTGTGTCCTCATACAGTGATATCCACATAGGTTTCCTCAGTATTCATGTACATTGCTAAAAATGTACAGATACAACAACTACTGTCAGTCCCGTCCAAATGAACACCCACTGGACTCACCTAGTACACCACCTCTACAGTGGCTTGTGAAATTATTCATATTTTGTTGCCTTACAACCTGGAATTAAAATAGTTTTTTGGGACGTTTGTATCATTTGATTTACACAACATGCCTACCACTTTGACGATGCAAAATATGTTTATTGTGAAACAAACAAATAAAACAGAAAACTGGAGTGTGCATAACTATTGCAGCAATTACAGGTGCAAGTCTCTTGGGGTATGTCTCTATACATTTGGCACATCTAGCTACTGGGATTATTTTTGCCCATTCTTCAAGAAAACTACTCCAGCTCCTTCAAGTTGGATGTATTCTGCTGGTGTACAGCAATCTTTAAGTCATACCACATATTCTCAATTGGATTGAGGTCTGGGCTTTGATTAGGCCATTCCAAGACAGTTAAATGTTTCCCCTTAAACCACTCGAGTGTTGCTTTAGCAGTATGCTTAGGGTCATTGTCTTGCTGGAAGGTGAACCTCTGTCCCAGTCTCAAATCTCTGGAAGACTGAAACAGGTTTCCCTGAAGAATTTCCCTGTATTTAGCGCCATCCATCATTCCTTCAATTCTGAGAAGTTTCCCAGTCCCTGGTGATGAAAAACATCCCACAGCATGATACTGCCACCACCATGTTTCACTGTGGGGATGGTGTTCTCAGAGTGATGAAAGGTGTTGTGTTTGCGCCAGACATTGCGTTTTCCTTAATGGCCAAAATGCTAAATTTGAGTCTCATCTGACCAGCGTAGCTTCTTCCATATGTTTGGGGAGTTTCCCACATGCCTTTTGACGAACACCAAACTGTGTTTGCTTATTTGTTTCTTTAAGCAATGGCTTTTTTTCTGGCCACACTTCCATAAAGTCCAGCTCTGTGGAGTGTACAGCTTAAAGTCGTCCTATGGATAAATACTCCAATCTCCGCTGTGGAGCTTTGCAATTCCTTCAGGGTTATCTTTGGTCTTTGTTGCCTCTCTGATTAATGCCCTCCTTGCCTGGTCTGTGAGTTTTGGTGTGCGGCCCTCTCTTGGCAGGTTTGTTTTGGTGCCATATTCTTTCCATTTTTTAATAATGGATTTAATGGTGCTCCGTGGGATGTTCAAAGTTTCAGATATTTATTTTCTAACCCAACCCTGATCTGTACTTCACCCCCACTTTGTCCCTGACCTGTTTGGAGAGCTCCTTGGTCTTCATGGTACCCCTTGCTTAGTGGTGTTGCAGACTCTGAGGCCTTTCAGAATAGGTGTGTGTATATATACTGAGATCATGTGACACTTAGATTGCACACAGGTGGACTTTATTTATCTAATTATGTGGGCAAAGGGGGTGAATATATACGCACACACCACTTTTCAGTTTTTTAAAATTTTATAATTTTTTTAAACAAGTAATTTTTTTCATTTCACTTCACCAATTTGGACTATTTTGTGTATGTCCATTACATGAAATCCAAATAAAAATCATTTAAATTACAGGTTGTAATATAACAAAATAGGAAAAATGCCAAGGGAGATGAATACACTGGCACTGTAAAAATACGAGACTTGTGCGAGACTTACAATCTAGCCAATGTTCTACGATTTCTATCTTTAGAAAAAAGCAGTGTTGAGCTTAGGGTCAAATGTGAACATGTGTCAGTCACTTTTATAGGGCAGAGGGTCAGGAAAGGTCAAAAGAGTCATTATTAGTACATCAGAAATACATTCCCTGTTGTCACAACGGAGTGGGAAAATCTCCTTTGGTCTTGTGGTTGATAATGATGAAATTATTATTACACCATCTGTAAAACCCATCTATACAGAACACTTTTCAGGAAGGCGTATTATTCTTTAATAAAAATAAATAAATGTTTTAGCACATCCAGGGATTAATCTCAGACTACCATTGTTCATCATCATCTCTGAAAAAGTGTGTAAATTGTACATATACCTACCTCAACTTGGTTTCTGAACAGAATACCCTCCTCTGACATCATTGATACATGATACTGTACTGATCTTCTTACCAAGAGCATAAATCCAAATGTGAAACAAATGATAAGGCGTTCAGTGTTTTGATGGTGGATGGTATTCTGTTTACCACTGTAAGTGCATCAGCAAGCAGACTGAGACAACAAGAAAATGCACTTGTCAACAAACCCGCTTCATTGTTTAAGAGGAATTCATGGTTGTGACTATTTAAGCTGCTTAGGCCTATATCTGTTTCGTTTGCCTTAAGAAAATATTTCTATGCTTTTGTTTAATTTATTTCAATCTCATAAGGAATTGTTTTTGTCCTCTGGTTTTGTGGTTATGATGATCAAAGTGGTGTGAGGTCTCTAGGTTTATCAAAGTTCTCTGTTCACGACCCAATAGCAATGTGTTTCTATACAGTTACTGTGCTTATACTATTATATAATGATCCACAATGCAAGATAGACCTATTAAACTCACAGTTTAAATGAGAACCCTTGACCCAGGAAATGGAATTGTCCTTCTTGTAGTACTAATATTATGTATTGATTTGGATCCATTATTGGGGGTTGAGTTTTGTTCTGAGGTATTCATCAACATTAGATACTAGTAATGTAGACAAATAGCAGTGATGTATTGTATCATACTATTCCAGCCCTACTGTAGCCAATATAACATTAGTACAAGCACAGTAACAAATGAACATAGGAATGTCATTCCATTTTGTTAACTTCTTACGCATAGTGTACAGATGTCCTTAGTGTCTCAGTTGCAAATGGAAGATCACAATAGTAATTGAAAAACAAAACTATATAACTGTAAATAAATGTATGCAAATGTACATGTTAAAAGAACATTCCTCTCAGAGTCCTGATTGTGAAGGGTGTCTGTTGACTGGAGGTCGCCGCCACAAGACGGCAGTTACATATGATGTAATACAGATTAAAATAGTGTGGTGTATGTGATGTATTAAATGACAAAAATGCAAAAAAACTAAAAAACTGCTAATTATTGGTATTTTAAGTAAGTTGCATTGTGTAATGAAAGTCTGAAGTGCTTGAACTGCATTCAATCAGAATTAAACTAATGTTATTATAAATTGAACAGTAAAAACAGAACATGACATTTTTGTATATATTGAATTTTTGTACATTTTTATTTGATTCTAATGCAACACAAAGTACCAAAATTAATTTAATAAAGTACACTGTGGCCATTTCTTCAGCCTCCACTTAGATAATTTGTGTTTTGGTAACACAGGTTGTCACATTATGTGCATGCAACTCTAAAGATATGGGTATAATGGTAATGTATTATCCCATGATTCATATATGTTCACTAGAGCCACTGGTTATACAGCATTCCAACAGCATTGTTATTGATATAATGCAGTGTTTGCAGAATGGGCAGTGAATGAACAAAAGATCAGCACATTTACACACCAATACATTTAAGTGCATTGAGTTCTTGGCTTTGAATACTGTGTGTATACAGTATGCAAATAGGTATGTGTGGGTAAAATGTACATTCTGCATGATGACATACTAGATAATAGGTGCAATTTACCTCTTCATTCATTATTGAAGAGGCTGTATCCACTGACAATGTATGTGTCCCAAATAGCACCTTATTCCCTATTTAGTGTACTACTTTTGACCAGACCCTATAACCCTATGGGCCCTAGCCAAAAGTACTGCACTACATGGATGAGGGTGCCATTTGGGACACAACCAGTGGCTACTGCAGCCCACCAGAGGTGAATAGGTGAACAGGATATCAGGACAGACAGGGAGAGCTGTACAGGTGTCAAAGCCTCATAACTAGACAGTACTGGACTGAAATAAGCTGTACAATATGTGATGTGGATACCAACAATGTTCCATAAGTCAGATCTCTGCAGGCCTGAGTTTGTGGTGTTGCTCATCACTGTGAGATGTTAAGTGTTATGGAGTTTGTCTGCTGAGAAATATCCCCAAAAGCCATTGAAGAAATCCCATCATTCTTTATTGGAAATATTAGGTCATTCTCACCTTTGGATTGGCATCAGTGGGCCGTGTTCTTATTCGACATGTTAGTACAGAAAAATACACTAAGTGGGTTTTAGCATAGGCTACACATTACAGTGAACTTAAACATTAGTTACATTTGACTTACAGTATATCACAAAAGTGAGTACACCACTCAAATTTTTGTAAATATTTGAGTACATCTTTTCATGTGACAACACTGAAGAAATGACACTTTGCTACAATGTAAAGTAGTGAGGGTACAGCTTGTATAACAGTGTAAATTTGCTGTCCCCTCAAAATAACTCAACACACAGCCGTTTAATGTCTAAACCGCTGGCAACAAAAGTGAGTACACCCCTAAGTGAAAATGTCCAAATTGTGCCTAAAGTGTCAATATTTTGTGTGGCCACCATCATTTTCCAGCCCTGCCTTAACCCTCTTGGGCATGAAGTTCACAAGAGCTTCACAGGTTGCCACTGGAGTCCTCTTCCACTCCTCCATGACGACATCACGGAGCTGGTGGATGTTAAGAGACCTTGCACTCCTCCACCTTCCGTTTGAGGATGCCCCACATATGCTCAATAGGGTTTAGGTCTGGAGACATGCTTGGCCAGTCCATCACCTTTACTCTCAGCTTCTTTAGCAAGGCAGTGGTCGTCTTGCCCTGCGGCCCAGTCTCCGAAGGGAGGGGATCATGTTCTGCTTCAGTATGTCACAGTACATGTTGGCATTCATGGTTCCCTCGATGAACTGTAGCTCCCCAGTGCCGGCAGCACTCATGCAACCCCAGACCATGACACTCCCACCACCATGCTTGACTGTAGGCAAGACACACTTGTCTTTGTACTCCTCACCTGGTTGCCACCACACACACTTGACACCATCTGAACCAAATAAGTTTATCTTGATCTCATCAGACCACAGGACATGGTTCCAGTAATCCATGTCCTTAGTCTGCTTGTCTTCAGCAAACTGTTTGAGGGCTTTCTTGTGCATCATCTTTAGAAGAGGCTTCCTTCTGGGACGATAGCCATGCAGACCAATTTTATGCAGTGTACAACGTATGGTCTGAGCACTGACAGGCTGACCCCCCACCCCTTCAACCTCTGCAACAATGCTGGCAGCACTCATACATCCATTTCCCAAATACAACCTCTGGATATGACGCTGAGCACGTGCACTCAACTTCTTTGGTCGACCATGGCGAGGCTTGTTCTGAGTGGAACCTGTTCAGTTAAACCACAGCTCAGTTTCAGGGTCTTGGCAATCTTCTTATAGCCCAGGCCATCTTAATGAAGAGCAACAATTCTTTTTTCAGATCCTCATAGAGTTCTTTGCCATGAGGTGCCATGTTGAACTTCCAGTGACCAGTCAGTATGAGGGAGTGTGAGAGCGATGACACCGAATTTAACACACCTGCTCCCCATTCACACCTGAGACCTTGTAACACTAATGAGTCACATGACACCGGGGAGGGAAAATGGCTAATTGGGCCCAATTTGGACATTTTCACTTAGGGGTGTACTCACTTTTGTTGCCAGCGGTTTAGACATTAATGGCTGTGTGTTGAGATATTTTGAGGGGACAGCAAATTTACACTGTTATACAAGCTGTACACTCACTACTTTACATTGTAGCAAAGTGTCATTTCTCAGTGTTGTCACATGAAAAGATATACTCAAATATTTACAAAAATGTGAGGGGTGTACTCACTTTTGTGATTTACTGTATATGCCAGAAATAGTTACTTGATCAGTCTTATTGAAACATTACAATCCTGAAAAACACTAGCGCAGAAAAGTTACCCAGAGGTTTTATTAAAGAAAAATGTATATTGTTTGAAACCACTTCCCAAATACTGTATCTTGGAATGGCTGTCTGTGGCTCCATTTGCATATAAGAGTACTGAACAAAAATATAAAACGCAACATGCAAGAATTTCAAAGATTTTACTGAGTTACAGGAAATGTCAATTGAAATAAATAAATTAGTTCCTAATCAATGGATTTCACATGACTGGAAATACAGATATGCATCTGTTGGTCAGACACCTTAAAAAATGGGCCTCACAATGGGCTTCAGGATCTCATCATGGTATTTCTGTGCATTAAAATGCAATTGTGTTTGTTGTCCGTAGCTTATGCCTGCTCATACCATAACCACACCACCACCGGGCACTCTGTTCACGTTGACATCAGCAAACCGCTGACCCACACACCACTATACATGTGGTCTGCGGTTGTGAGGTTAGTTGGATGAACTGCCAAACTCTAAAAGACGTTGGAGGCAGCTTATGGTAGAGAAATTAAGTTCTGGTGGACATTCCTGCAGTCAGCATGCCAATTGCACACTCCCTCAAAACTTGAGACACCTGAGGCATTGGGTTTTGTGACAAAACAGCACATTTTAGAGTGGCCTTTAGGTGCATCTGTGTAATGACCATGCTATTTAATCAGCTTCTTGGTATGCCACACCTGTCAGGTGGATAGATTGCCTTGGCAAATAAGAAATGCTCACTAACAGGGTTGTACCTTTTTTATTTTATTTGTACATATAGAACATTTGTTTTATTTTATTGCAGTTCATGGGACCAACACTTCATATGTTGTTAAATTTGTTCAGTGTATAAAGAGTATTTTTAAAGGAATTACTTGTAACCAGCAAAACTCATTAAAACATGTTTATTGAAACATTACAAATAACTTCCGTCTTGAATCACACTGACAATGGACCTCAATAGGTTTTAAAAGTGCATAGGCTACAGTACATACCTACTACATAATACAATGTACAAAATCCCCAAATTAAAGAAATGATAGAATTATTTCAATCAAAAGGCAAACATTGTACACAGATGAAAGAAAATAAAACGGCCTAGTCTCCATACCTATATTGTTCCATGTATATCAATTGCTATATTGTTCCAATATTTACAGTTGTTAAGCAAAAGAAAGGCCTCTTAAATTGAAATTGTTGCCAGTGGAACTTTGAACAATTTGTGCAAATCAATTGTGGGATCATACAACAATGCACAAATGTCTTCAATTTGCACATTTGACATTAACCATTATAATTACAGTTGTAGGCTATATGACACCTTTACAATTTACCTTATTTTCTGTACTTGGTTTGTGACAAATTGAGTGTAAAAAGTACTAATATAGTGAAATAACAGAAACTGGGAATCAGTTAAACATTCAATTGATCACCTGATAATACTCTTAACAGTTTGTCTTAAAAACAAGGAACTGCTTCATTTAACTAACAAAAGGCTATTCAAAAGGATATTTATTTGTCTTTATGCCTGCTGTGGAATCGCTCTAGTAATGCTCGAAGGACATTCCCAGGAATTATTTGGTGTCTGTCAATGAGTGCTTGAACTGCTTGCTGTGTCTGCAAATCAGAAAAGGAAAATTCTCTGACCCCGTCTTTCCCAATCATTTGACTTTTGTGTGCACTACATGTCAGACAGTAAGTAACCATTAAATTACAGTTGCATAATGACTTACCTTTTCTGCTAATTCTGCTGCACTAATGTTATGGTCGTATGGGATGGGGTTGCCTAGGTATGTACGAAACTTCACAGGAAAACCCCCATAGACAGGGGCCATCGGCACGCGGAACTTTTCATATGACCATCTGAAAATGCCTGAGAAATATAAAGTGTTCATGTTAATTTGAGCTATAATAAAGTTCAAATAAAATAAGTTACACTGCAATTAAAATTAATAGTTAAGCATACATACTTAATCCTCCAAGAGATCGAAATCCTTCCCTGACGTTTTGAGTAAACATCGGAATTATTGGCTGAAAAATGTAAAGAAGATATTAAATATCTAAGAGGATTTCAGATAAAGTTATGCTCCTGTGTGAGAGTAAGAAGTGACATGTACTGTCTGTCCCCAAATGGCATTCTATTCCCTGTAGGGCTCCAGTCAAAAGTAGTGCACTATATAGGGAATAGGGTACCATTTGGGACACATCCTGTGAGAACAAAGACAGAAGACAAAAACCCATATGTACCACTTTGGAATCGATAGCCACTTGTGCAAAGCCCTTTCTCTTCCCCCAGAGCAGTGGATAGGTCTCGTCACTGAGGAGGGCTTCCCTCACGCCTCCAGGTGAGATGCCCAGGAGGTGACCACGTTTTAGGGCCTTCACACACTCCTTCTGGGGCCCGTGGATGACACTGAACACCTCCAACAGCAGCTTGAACCCTACAGAGAACAATAAAAAGGTCCTGCTTTTAGGGTCTAAGTGGCTCATGTAGTAAGAATGGACTACAGCAGCTATAGGCTATACACTTTACTGATCAACTACAGAGGGCTGAATGTAACATCTCACTTTTATATTTAGATACTGGGAAATGGAACTGTGAAGATCTTACCTGGAACTTTGAACAGAAAGTAATCAGCGACTGAGTGAACAATCCGTCCCTTTTGAATGAGGACCTTTGCCAGAAAGTAATAATAGTCAATGGGAATAGCCCCATGATAATAGACTATAAGAGCTGCTCCTTCATCGGGAATCTTCTCCATACCATGGATTTCATATCCTGTTTTGAAAAAGACACATTTATATAAGCATTGGCAATAGTCATTGTCATGGTAAAGCGGAAGTAAACAAGCAATAAACAAACACCCTGCAACATCCCCTGACATAAACACAAATTATACGTGTGTGTATTTATTTAACTAGGCAATTCAGTTAAGAACACATTCTTATTTAACAATGACGGCCTACCCCGGCCAAATCCTAACCCGGACGACGCTGGGCCAATTGTGCGCCGCCCTTTGGGACTCCAAATCACGGCAGGTTGTGATACAGCCTGGAATCGAACCAGGGTCTGTTAGTGATGCCTTAGACCACTTCGCCACTTGTATAAATACCGTGCCAGATGAACCCGTGGCCATCCCATAACGTTGCCAGCGTTTTTCTAGCACCATCCCACAGGTTGTTGGAGTAGGCCTCCCTGAGCTGGTTCTTGTGTTTGTACACATGGAGGAAGAGGATGGAAAGGTAGAGGAAGATCACAATGAGGAAGGGTAAGATGAAAACGACAACCAGAGGGGTGAAAACCCAGGCCAGGTACTCCAGATAGCTCAGATAGTCTTCCAGTGGTCCTAGTCCTGACCATTCCTCAAATGTGTGAAAGAGGCAGGCTAGAAAATCATCTCTATCACCAAACATGCAGGACTCGTTCCCATTTGACATACTGCCTGCCTGCCACAGTTAGCCTCTCCCAAAGGAAGCCAAGTCAAAAGAGGACACCATCTGCCAATGGGCAGGCCTGGAGTATAGAATGGAGAGAAGAGGACTAATGTAAAATAGCAATACATTAAAGTAAACCAAAATACAATGAGAGCATGTTTTACACATGCTGGTTAATATGCAAATAATGAAATCAGCATGCATAAATTAACAATTAGCTAGATGAAGTTCAGCTATTTGATAAACAACCCAAATAGCAAGTAATCAAATGGTATTTTACAGAATCACTGAATGAAAAATTATAAAAATGTAGCTAGCTAGCTATAAGTTCTTCAAAGGGTAATACGTCACAAACCTTTTATTCTTCCAGCGTAAATAATACTGGGGACAGATCATTCCAGGGCCAGACTCTAAAGAGAAATGAAAGTAAATGCCATTCATTCACCCCTTGTGACAGCTGAGTTAGCTAGCTACGTTAGCCGTGTACTGTCTTGACGCCACTCGTTAATTAACGCGCTGTAATAACTAGCTAGCGAATAGCATACTAGCTAGTGAGCTACAACTTTAAAGTCCAATTTAAAACTAGACATCTTAGCAAACTAGACACAGTAATGAAAAAGCTGCTCGTTATGAATCGCATTTCCCTCGATTACCTAGCAAACGTTTAATTTACACAGTAGGTACAAAGATATACATCTGTCTGTGGTAACGTTAGCTAGTTCTTGAGACTGAATGACCTCAATTACGTTAGCATTGACATCAATGCATAACGAGCTAACGTTAGTACAGCTACTGCATGGACACCTATACTAGTTATTGCATAAATAACAATACCATATTTTAATGAAATAATTACATACTTTTTTTAGCACTGGTTTGATCCCTTTGGAAAGTCGATAGCAGGAAAATTACAGATTATTTTCTTCTTTGTTCAACCGGTTCCTTATTCATGTGACACAAGCAGGAACGAATGTCATCGAGGCAAAACAACTTGCGTGGAATGAACTGCAGTAGAATAGGCTTTATGTTAGCTAGCTTGTATATTTTATGTCTGGATTTGATCGGATAGCAAGTGTGAACCACATGATGATTGATAATGGAAGATCGAATGTGGTTGTCGACATTATTTTTTGCCAAATGAGCTTGGCTGGAGATGATCATGGGACGATACACTGATTGTGCTCAAGAGCTTTTGTACAGTAAGTAAGTTAGCTCACAACAAGTACAACACTCAATGTCAACTGTGTTGCACTGTTTTCACTTTTCACTATCTTCTATTTCTCCCGGTGTGTAGGGATCGTAAATTGGTATAGATCATTGGACATACCTCACACATTTTAATGATTGACATTGACATGCATTTTGATGACTTTTTCACAAGCTTTGAAAACTGAAGATTTTGTCTGTAACTCTGCCTATTGTTGCACTCTCAGAGGCAGAGGATGAGCATGGAGAAGAGCTGTCAGAAGATGAAGAGGCTGAAGAGGAGGATGGACCGATCGATGAAGAAGCCCAACTTAAGGCAAGCATAGGACTGCCTGTGGAGTTCATAAGTTCCTCTGCACAGAAAAGAGCTGTACGTAGTAGCAAGTAAACATTGCCTATGTCTGTCCGTCACCATAGAGTCCACCTAAAAGAAAGAAAAAAGATCATGTTGCTCCGATGCTCTCTCTCTTGAAGGGGAGAAAGTTGATGAGGAAGAATGCCATCCACTGGGAAGCAGCTCCTGAGAATTTGGATAAAGAAGATCCACCTTCACTCCAGGTGGAGAAGAATGATTTCACTGTTGAAAGCACCAAGGTTGCATTTGATTTGATCTCAGTGAGGGGCCAGGAGGAAAAGCAGAACCTCCACCCTCCCAGGCAAAAGTAGTGCACTATATAGGGAATAGGGTGCTATTTGGGACACATCCTGTGAGAACAAAGACAGAAGACAAAAACCCATATGTACCACTTTGGAATCGATAGCCACTTGTGCAAAGCCCTTTCTCTTCCCCCAGAGCAGTGGATAGGTCTCGTCACTGAGGAGGGTTTCCCTCACGCCTCCAGGTGAGATGCCCAGGAGGTGACCACTTTTTAGGGCCTTCACACACTCCTTCTGGGGCCCGTGGATGAGATAGACATAGACACATTTATATAAGCATTGGCAATAGTCATTGACTAGTCAAGCAGCGCCGATGGAGAGCCGACTCCCTGTCGTGACCCAGGGGAGTCAGAGTTTGGAGGAAGGCTGAAGTGAAGTCAGACGGGCACTAGTGAAGTGATCGATCTGATTGGGCAGACTTTTGTCAGTGGTAGCTGACCAGTGTGATTAGGGCCAACAGCAAGCAGACCATGTCAGTGGAAATGATGATAAACCTTGTGATGGTGGTAATCGCAAAAGAGCTTCCTCCTCAAACACCAAGCCCACTGAGTCAAGAGGTGAGTCCCCCCACCAACCTATATACATGCCTTTTCTGTTTCTCAGTTTAGTCAACCATTCTGTATCGTTGAGGAGTCTGAAACTATATTGACATAGCAATGATTTCTATCTCCCGAATGATTATATCAAGAACCTAACAATGTCATTAGAGTAGCCAGGCAGCCCAATGTTCTACTCAAAATGACTTTATGTCCAACAGACCTCGTTTTTAAAAACGTATTTTAGTCCTTGTAATTCTGGGCTTTTTCCAAACTGTGCATTGATTCTGTCAGAGTACTTAATGCGTCATACTATCAAAAGATGTGTTCCTTTTGAATGAAAGGACCATGTGACACAGGCTCATGCATTTTTAATGGCTCTTCTTGTCATAGAGAACAGTGGCGCGCACCACTGCCTGACTCAACGTCTCCCTCTCCTCTGGGATTTTCCATCCTGTCCGTGACTGATCCCATACAACACGACACTGCCCTCATTTATATGGCATAGTATATCTGTTTTATCCGGCTTTGTAGCAATGTTTTATACCACATGCCGACTTCCTTTTCCCTGTTTTATCCTTTTGATCAGAAAACATGAATGTAGAATGTAATGTTGAAGGGATAAATGAATGTACACGTTTCTTCCCTCCAGACACAGGATGGGTGTTCCCGGAAAAATAACAATGGATCAAGTGAGAGAAGAGCATCTAATAGTGAAGGTGATGAAACGCCACATAGAAGAATTGCAAAAGTAAAGTGGAGGTAAGCTACATGACATCATTTATCCATATATCCATACCTTGCTGCATTTTTCAGTATTGTCCTCTATTGCTCAACCAATAAAGTATTACTGAATATCACTGCTTCAATTGACTGCCATATGCTGACAGTGATTGACATATTTTTTCCTATGGGTTTGAATTGGACTATGGTTCAAGCTGTAAAGGTTTGAAATATTGACTATGATGCATTGAATGTAAAAGTGTCAGCCCGGGGAAGGAATGAAAGTGCTTATCCACTGTCTTTTTCAATTTCAGTTTGATCTAAGGAGATGTTTATGTCCAATGATAAACACTCCATCGTGTTTCAATTAACCAAGGATTCTGTAAATAGATTCTGTAGAATCTGTATAGATGTAAATCAGTAAGAATCACATGGTCCATTCCAACCCAAAGGCTGGTATTGGGGACTGATATATGATTAAGCCTACACAATTATTTGTGAGATTTAACAAAATTGTTCTGCATGAATCGCACCCCCGAATGGCACCCCATAGGGCTCTGGTCAAAAGTAGTACATTATATAGGGAATAGGGTGCCATTTGGGATGTAGCCTTGTTCAATCATTGTGATTGTTTGTTAGGCTAATGATGTCTACTGATCTATTGATTGACACCGTCATGAACTGGATGTGGAGGAGAACCCTCAGATGTCTGTAGAGGAAGCCTGGGATAAACTGTGATTAAAGTGCAGCCACGACCCCATGTTAGTGAGCATTACTACATGAGACTTGGGCTACATCCCAAATGGCACCCTATTCTCTATATAGTGCACAACCTTTGACCAGCCTGGTCAAAAGGTAGTGCACTTTTACAGTATGTGGGAATAGGGTGCCATTTCGAACAGAGACCAGTTATCTGTATGACATTCTAAGAGGACAGTCTCACATAATCAATCTCTTTTCATGTTTTGGTGTATTAGGTTTGAGAGTGTGCTGAAGTTTAAGCCCCAGTCACCACCAGGGTGGGAAGGCTGGGAGGAATAGGAAGCTACATGGCGATAGGAGAGCATCCTGCCACATCAACAAGCACACTTTCTTTACTGAAGAGGGAGATGCCACAGAGCCCAAGCTGAGCAAGACCTTTCAAAAAGTAAGCCTTGTAAACATTTGACCAATTATTCTGAAATGATTTTTGACAGCAATACCAATTGTCAGCCTCCCTTTTAATCAAATCAAATCAAATTGTATTGGTCACATACACATATTTAGCAGATGTTATTGTGGGTGTAGCAAAATGCTTGTGTTCCTAGCTCCAACACTGCAGCAGTATCTAACAATTCACAACAATGCTCACAAATCTGAAGTAAAATAACCTAGTTAAGAAATATATTAATATTAGGACGAGCAATGTCAGAGTGGCATTGACTAAAATACAGTAGAATAGAATAGAGTATATACATATGAAATGAGTAAATCAGTATGTAAACATTAAAGTGACCAGTGATTCCATGTATATAGGGCCGCAGGGTTGAGTAACCAGGTGGTAGCTGGGTAGTTATAGCACACACCCACAGTTCATAGCAGCTTCTGACTAGCAAGTGGATGAGTGTGGTGAGGAGGAGGATGTGCTGTGGTTGACACCGGGGGAAGCTTTGTCAGAGAGGTCCGCATCATGTCTAACTCAGCTGCCTGTAGCCTCAGCCTTAGTGTTCACTCAGTGTCCGCTGGCAGAGGAGAGAATGGGAGAGCAGCCAAGACTCCACAGGAGCCCCTCCTATCCCCCCCAACCCCTCCCTGTCAGTGCTGCCCTCCTCTGACACACTGCATCTCTTTAAACGTGCAGCCACTGTTTTCGTCCGACTGAATTTATTTACAATGCGCCGGCACACTGCACTGGTTCAAGGGTAGCCGTGCTGTTTAAAGTTCATGTATCATCCGCGTATTTGAGTCAGTCACATTTCATTGGTAAGACTACCTTTGGACGGCTGATGTAGAGGAAGTTCACATCACTGGCTGACCTTCAGAGGGTTCAGTTAGTTGCTATAAACTCAGATGCTTATTCACACCATAATAGAGAAGCTAGGAAATGCTGCTTTTCTCTGTTTGCTGACTGTGCTGGATTTGTTTTATCCCAAAGAAATTGAAACTTGTCAAAGTACTTGAGTGTGCACAAACAGCACTTCAAACAAGGAGAAACTTAATGACTCTCTTTACCTACAGTTATAGGTTCCCCCACCATTGAAGAAGATATCCGTGTGTTTCTACTGAGTTGGCACTGAGTTGAGACATTATAAAGTAGTGTCACACTGTGGGAGGTCTTAAATGCAGTGCTTTTCCACTTCTCTCTCTGTATGAGCTCACTGAATTGATCTTCTGGGCAAGACTTGCTGTTTTTACTGTCTGCAGCAAATGGCTCCATCATCCAGCAGGCCCAGTAGAAATGACTTCAGCACGAATTAAGCCGATTGTAAAGTATTATTTTGTTGTCAAACTTGTCATGCTTCTCTGTTGATGTAGTGTTTATTGCTCATGTTTGTGTCTTGTACTTGCAGATCACATGTCCTGATCTGTCTTCAGGTTCAGAGGTTCCTCCAGAAAGTTCAGAGAGGAATACCCCTCTGGAGTTGGATAGTACTGAGCAACCCTCTCATCAGAACCTCTTCACCAGAATAGAAGATGAAGAGGATGATGAGATTCAATTCAGAAGAGAGGTGTACTCACTGGACATACCAGACTACTTAGTTCCCGGAGCACCTGAACACAATAACACAGGTGAGTTTGCGTCAACAGCCGGTTTAGACCTTTTTCTAACCCGGGGTTTCTTCATAAACAATTCATGTCAGATCTACGTTAGTTTATTTCTTGTTTGATTGTAGAAGTTTTGTACAACTTTTGCACAACCTATTTCCAGAGGCTACCGGGAAGAAAAAGAAGAACAATAATACCAAGAAAACAGAGAAATGTGGAGTGATGCCAGCTGAGATTGCAGTGGAGCCTGAGCTGGCTAAGTACTGGGCCCAGCGCTACCGGCTCTTCTCCTGGTTCGATGAGGGCATCAAATTGGAACAAGTTGAGTCACAGAGCAAACCGAACACACACACACACTTCAGGAAACACAACCGATTTCTTCATACAGGCTCAGGCAGAAAGGGTTAGTGGTATTTTGGAATGACTTTACGTTATTATTGTTGTTACCGTGTTAATATTTCTCTAGTTTGAGAACAACTATTGTGGTCTTCCAACCACTTCTATTCGTGCAGCCCAAATGGAGTGTTGTCAAATGTGATTCAGGAATGCACTTTATTCTGAAAAGAAAAGGATTTGCCTCAAGGTGACTGAATGTTATCTTTCTCTCCAGTTGAGAAACAAATGGCTGTTATGTCCAAGGTAAAAGCTACAGTTTGGCTGCTCTTGAAGTTTAACATCATGTTGTTTTCAGAGAAGCAGAGGGAAAGAGAGGCAGGGAGGTTGAGATGGTGGTGTAGTGAGTGCATGGATTTGCTGGCTGGCAGACAGGGCACTCCGCTTCCTGTCTGTAGGGAGAAGTGCTGACGCCGGTGAAGCACACCTCACCCTGTGTCACATGACATGACAGCATCAGGCTCTCTCCCTGTCTCCCAGCAGAGCAACTCTTTCATGACTCTCGAGTCTCTCCTTTCCTTTACTTAGTTTACTGCAGCTGAAACAGGTGTCACAGGTTCTGTTCCGAGTGCATCTGCCCACCTGTCAGTTTCTCCTCCCTGGGAGCTGTGCTCGATTTGGCTCTTCTCTCCATTGGTTTGCAGGAACTGTTCCATATAACAGTCCTAGTGAATACACAATCGTATTTTTTTTTTTGGGGGGGGTGTATCTGCCGACGGCCTGTACAGATCCAGAAAGATACATGGTTGTTTTATTCTTCCTGTAAACACGCTGGATGATTGAGAATCCATTGAAGAGCTTGAACGATTCATTGACGAGAGATACTTATGCACTCAAAGAAAAATTGTCGCTGGTTTCGGAGGATTCAAACACTGTTAAGGACAACAAACCCAATCAACAAACCAAAGCCAAGTTGGCCAAGCGGTATCAACGATGGCATAAAACCATCCACAAGCAAGAGGGCGTGAGTGGGGAGTGGTTTACAGATATGGATGTTGACTTGTTGAAATTCATCAATAAAAGGCTTGCCAAACTTGATATGTTACGAGAGGACATCAATGCATTATGTGCCGGTCTATAATTCAGCTAATGTCAGATTGATGATCTAAGGAAAGAGAACACTGCGCTGAAAGGTACTGTAGACTCTATTCATAGCAAGGTGGAGCTGAAAGGTACTGTAGACTCTATTCATAGCAAGGTGGAGCTGAAAGGTACTGTAGACTCTAATCATAGCAAGGTGGAGCTGAAAGGTACTGTAGACTCTATTCATAGCAAGGTGGAGCTGAAAGGTACTGTAGACTCTATTCATAGCAAGGTGGAGCTGAAAGGTACTGTAGACTATTCATAGCAAGGTGGAGCTGAAAGGTACTGTAGACTCTATTCATAGCAAGGTGGAGCTGAAAGGTACTGTAGACTCTTCATAGCAAGGTGGAGCTGAAAGGTACTGTAGACTCTATTCATAGCAAGGTGGAGGTGAAAGGTACTGTAGACTCTATTCATAGCAAGGTGGAGCTGAAAGGTACTGTAGACTCTATTCATAGCAAGGTGGAGCTGAAAGGTACTGTAGACTCTATTCATAGCAAGGTGGAGGTGGTGCAAAGGGAGAACAAACAACTTAAAGAAACATTGCTTGATGTACAGTGTCAATCAATATGGGGAAACTAATATGTTCAGGGATGCCAGAGAATGACAACAGCAAAAGCTGTGAGGACACTGTCTGAGACTTTATGTCAACTCAACTAAAACTGCCCACAGATGTCGTGCGTAAAGTCACTGTCTCCAGAGTCCATAGAATGAGTAAGGCCTCTGGGAAAAGGCCCAGGGCTGTTGCATGTTGTGAACATTGTAAGCAAATGGTGAAGAGCTGGGGCAGAAAACTCAGACACACTGATTTTGGAATGAATGATCACTTCCCCACGGATATCCCATCATGAAGGGAAAGCGTTCCCGGAATCAACGAGTCTCCTTGGTGATGGATAAACATTATATCAACAGGCAACTGTATCAGGACTCTAGAGTAACTCCCTGGCTATTTTAATCCAACTGTATTGGGACTCTAGAGTAACTCCCTGGCTATTTTAATCCATTATTTAAATCAGAGTTTGTGTGTTATAGTGTATCATTACAACTTCAACTATAATGAATACATGCTCTATTGATCTCCACTTGACAAGGAAAGGGCTGCATATAGCTCAGGTTAATGTATGTGGCCTACCTAACAAAATACACTAGGTTTTTAACTTGGTCAACATAAATAATATTCATATTATAGCTTTGACCGAAACACATTTGGATGCATCTGTACATGATGGGAAAATGAACATCTATGGATATAGTCTACGGAGAAGGGACAGGAATCATGGATATAGTCTACTGAGAAGAGACAGGAATCATGGATATAGTCTACTGAGAAGGGACAGGAATCATGGATATAGTCTACTGAGAAGGGACAGGAATCATGGATATAGTCTACTGAGAAGAGACAGGAATCATGGATAATGAGAAGGGACAGGAATCATGGATATAGTCTACTGAGAAGGGACAGGAATCATGGATATAGTCTACTGAGAAGAGACAGGAATCATGGATATAGTCTACTGAGAAGAGACAGGAATCATGGATATAGTCTACTGAGAAGGGACAGGAATCATGGATATAGTCTACTGAGAAGGGACAGGAATCATAGATATAGTCTACTGAGAAGGGACAGGAATCATGGATATAGTCTACTGAGAAGGGACAGGAATCATGGATATAGTCTACTGAGAAGAGACAGGAATCATGGATATAGTCTACTGAGAAGGGACAGGAATCATGGATATAGTCTACTGAGAAGGGACAGGAATCATAGATATAGTCTGAGAAGGGACAGGAATCATAGATATAGAAGAAGGGACAGGAATCATAGATATAGTCTACTGAGAAGGGACAGGAATCATAGATATAGTCTACTGAGAAGGGACAGGAATCATGGATATAGTCTACTGAGAAGGGACAGGAATCATGGATATAGTCTATGGAGAAGGGACAGGAATCATGGATATAGTCTACTGAGAAGGGACAGGAATCATAGATATAGTCTACTGAGAAGGGACAGGAATCATAGATATAGTCTACTGAGAAGGGACAGGAATCATAGATATAGTCTACTGAGAAGGGACAGGAATCATGGATATAGTCTACTGAGAAGGGACAGGAATCATGGATATAGTCTACTGAGAAGGGACAGGAATCATGGATATAGTCTACTGAGAAGGGACAGGAATCATGGATATAGTCTACTGAGAAGGGACAGGAATCATGGATATAGTCTACGGAGAAGGGACAGGAATAGGAATGGCGGGGGTGTAGCACTGTACATTCAGAATCATATACCCTTTAAGAGAAGGGATGACCTTAATGTAGGTCAAATAGAGGCACTATGGGCTCAAGTACATCTGCCTCACCAGGCACCCATATTAGTAGGATGTGTGTATAGACCTCCGAGCTCTAAGGTGTCCTATCTGGATGACTTATGCACTGTGTTTGACCAGGCCACAAATAGTAACAGAGATGTATTTATATTGGGTGATTTTAATATACATTGGAAGGATCATAATAATTCAAATATAACTAAATTAATGATATATTCCGAGAGCTGTGGTTTGAAACAAATGATTCATTATACTACTAGATCATCAACTAAGTTGGGTCATCGTTCAGACACATGCATTGATCTGATATTCTGTAATATACTATTGCAATGCTTAAAAGCCAGATCAATGCCAGTGGGCTGGACAGACCATAATATTGTGACCATAACTATGGTCAAGAGAAATTTTAAAACATTTAATCATGAGCTATTTCAAAAATGATTTGGCCGCTGTACCCTGGGAGCTGAGTTATCTAGAGGATGATTTAAATCACGCTAAAGAATGTTTTATTGATTTGCTCACTGAGGTAATGGATCATCATGCCCCAGTAAGAAAGAGTACAGTTGGGGCTCGTCTATCTCCATGGATTGATGATTAACTGCCTGAGGCATTTTCTCAAATAATATGGCAAGAGTCTTAGCAGCCAAATCTAAACTGGAAATTGATTAACAGAATTATAGAATACTACATAATTATGCAGTTAAATTCAATCGTAAGAAAAAAACATTATTTTACAAAAAATATTTTATTGATTGTAAAAAATGATTGTAGAAAGGTATGGAATACAGTTAAGGGCCTACTTGGAACATCTATCTCATCATGTCCATCTAGTGTGGAGGTTGACGGGAGAATAATAACAAAACCAGCTGACATTGCCAATCATTTTGCAGATTTATTTATTTTTTACAAAGAAAATGAATTTACTGAGCGATAATGTAAACACCCATTCTCCCAAACAAGCAACTGTCCAATGGATTGATGATCATATCATGAGCAAAAACACCTGCTATTTTAGTCTACAAATGGTATCAGTAGAGGTGTTAAAGTCATTGCCCGATGGTAAATCTATAGGTTATGATCTTTTGGACAATTTTTTACTTCGCTATGCTGCGCCCCAGATTGCAGCTCCACTGAAATATATATTTAATTGGTAACTGGAAAAGGGGACATTTACAAATGTATGGAAGCATGCTAAACTGTGTCCTATTCCGAAAGACAGCAAAGAACCCATTACTCCTGCCAATAGTCGACCAATTAGTCTACTCCCTTCACCCAGTAAGATATTGGAGGGTATTGTGAGTAGACAAATATGGGAGTACATGGAAAAGAATGATCTGATTACAGCCAATAAGCATGCTTATCGCAAAAAAAGTTCCACTACCACTGCATTGGTTGACATGACTGACCAGTGGCTTAATGCTATGAATAATGGCAGGTTTGTGGGTGTACTATTTTTAGATTTTAGTGCAGCATTTGATTTAGTGGATCATGAAATACTTTTGACAGAATTATCGCATTATGTTTTTAAGGAGGCAGCATGGAATTGGGTACAGTAATATCTAACTGTCAGGAAACAGTCCTCCTATATCAATGGGTTGTTTTCTTCCCCTCATGCTTTTAACTGTGGAATACTGCAGGGCAGCTGCCTTGGGACAATTCTTTACTCAATATATACCAACGACCTTGCTTATGCCTTATCTGAAACTCAACCTACTATATTTCCAGATAATGCTACAATTTTATACAGCAAGACAATTAATTCAACAGGTTCAGCAAGCTCTACAAGTAGATCTGGGAAATATCAGGGAGTGGGTAAACTACTGTTCTGTGGTCTGGGGAAAATGCATCAGCAAGTGAAATTAGGAGGCTGCAGATTGAACAGAACAAAGCAGCAAGGATTGTTTAAAGGTGGATATATGGTTATTCTGTTGGAGTCATGCTCAATGCTCTTGGTTGGTCATCAATCAACAAGATAATTGAGAAAAAAAACATGCTTATTTTATTTCACAATGTACACCATTTAAAACAGCCAAACTCTATTCACAACAGTAATCAGTTGGTAAGAGACAGACATTAAGTAAATACTAGGAATATAGTGTCCATCATCTGTGTTATCCAGACAGAAAAGAGAAATAGGCAAAATAACATTTCAATTTAGAGCAATAAAGAGATTTAATCATTTATCGGAGAAAACCAGAAACATTTCAACATATAAATTCATAGAATACTGTAGAACCATTTAAAATATAATACATTGGAAGGTTGTGCGGAACTAGGGTCGATGAAGGAATCACTCTATATTTTCAGAATGTTAGAGTATTTATCTGGTCAATATGTCAGTGTATTATGTATGTTTGTAACAGTGTGTTATATGTGAAAATCAGATCGTATTATAAATTGTATTTGAATGTTTAAGGACTCTTGGAAGATTAGTCCAAATGAGGATTAAAAGAGATAATAAATTCTAAATCAAATCTCTCTCCCAACAAAAAGAGCAGAGACTATAGCAGAAATAAAAGCAACCTTGTACTCTAGAATGACAAATATTCATACTGTTAGTTAGGGTTGGGCGGTATCAGATTTTCATACCATTTCTGTACCATACCAGGGAATACGGCATTACCGGAAAAAACCAGGGGCACTATTTCACCAAAACAAAAAAAAACAATTATGTCTATTGTAACCAAGGAGCTTTATCTTGACATTTAGCTAGAAGGTTAGCAAACCAAATGCATAGCTGGAGCCCTGAGCTGGATATAAGTTATTTTAGATGTCTTATATTTATACTTATAGTTCTAAGCAGAGGCATAGCATCCCCACCTACTGTTAGTAGGGTTATAAAAGTTTTTTTTTTTAAAGCTCAGTTTATACCTCACTGACGGCCTTCTCCAACCTATCTGGGAAAGAGTTTATCGGTTATCAGAGAGCCTATCTCATCCTTCCGAATCTCCCTATTCTCCAAAGTATTATGACTAATATGTCTTTAGTCTACCTAGCTCAAATAAGAAGTCTTTCACAGAGCATTCTGAATTCTGTTTGAAAACGAGATCAGAGCCTTCATAACTATTCAATTATTCATGTCAACAGAGAAGAGCCTGGACACATACCGTAGCATGGCTGAAACCCACTGCAGATTACAACCTACTCCTATCAGATTCCTATGGTGTCTATTGCTCAATTAGTCATAGGGGTAAAGTCTGAGAAAGTGCCTGTACAGCTTCATCATGTGTAGCAGTGCCTGGCTAATGATAGATAGCAGATTGTGAAGAGGGGTAGTCTAGTCTTCTGGGACTGAAGTGATGTAGCTCGGTTTTAAAACTTCCGACGTGATGTTGTCTTCCCTTCAAGATCTGTTTGAGAATACAACGCTAACTAGTCGCCCATAGACATAGTTGCCAATAGACATTAGGGGAATGCATGAGCTCAATATTTTGTTTGGACCCTCCCTTGAGCCCCAGTAAAGTTAGTCCTCTCCTCAGTCACTTTTCTCAGGATGGATGGGAAGGAAGGCATAATAAAAGAGTGAGAGACGTGAAGCGCTAAAAACAAGTAGAGACCACTCCCATCATTGTTTGGCTTAACAGGTGTTTATTCTCTGAGGAGGCTGTGAAAACAAGCAGCGGAACAGAGAACAGCAATGACTGCTAGACTCAGTTAGAGAACGATGGCAGATGGTCTAGGGGTCTCCGAGGGGAGACAGGAGGACGTGGTCTATGAAGCATCCCAGTCTCTCCACATAGTCTAATATATCTCAATATCCACAGCATACTTCTTGAATACTTTTTGTGTTGTCTTGTATAGTATAATCATAACTAGGCTTTTCCTGTTGTGATGGCAAATCCACATCCACTTTATATTCCAGCAGGCCTAATATTAGTATTTTGCCTGCAGTAAAATGTTGTGAATGACAGCTGTTTTGAAATGTAACTCTCACTGATAGTGTTTTGGTTCTTTTGGTGAAGTTGCGCATGGCACTAGCATGACTTCATGAGCTCACAAAATAAATCAACTAGATTATATATTATATTTCTGGACTTGGCTTGAATATCAGAATGGCAGTTTGAACAAAACCATTTGACACTTGTCTGACCCCTGGTGGCTATGCTGGGCAATGGGGACACCTACAGGATTTCTCTTTGCAAAACCCCCCAAATTCTGATTTATTAAAATGCACTTAATTTGCCTTGTATTATAGTAAAATTACAGAAATTAGAATATATATTAATTGTCTCTGTCTGTCTGTCCGTCCATGTGAAAATGTGTCCGCCCGTCTGTCTGTCTGTGTATGTACAGAGGCCTGGTTCTCCGTCACCCCAGAGAAGATAGCCGACCACAGTTTCCACTCATAGACACCTTCTGTGGAGTGGGAGGCAATGCCATCCAGTTTGCCCTCACTGTGAAGAGAGGTACATCAATGTTTGATATAAACTTTAGATATTTTTGCTTATACTGTATCTGCATTTGTCTTTATAGATAGGGCGAGAGTTTTTCCTGACCCTGTGATGTGACCAGGAAAATATCTGGGCCCTTGTTATATCCTATAGGTTAAAAGTTATTGTCCTGAGTGGTACTCCCTGTGTGTCTGACTCTCTGTCCTCCCTGTCCCTTCCACCTTGTAGTGCTAGCCATTGACATCGACCCAGTGCGTCTGGCCCTGGCCCAGCACAACGCCCAGGTCTATGAGGTGGCCGAGCACATCGACGTTGTGCAGGGAGACTTCCTAAAGCTGGCACCACGTCTTAGTGGGGATGTGGTGTTCAGACTACCTCAGCGCAGACGTCTTCGATATCAAGAGCATGATGGCTCCAGATGGATATCCTTTTTTCCTCTCGTTGTAGCTGCTCTCAGGCTTTTATAGTCAGGCAACGGGCCAGACTCCAGCACTCCGGGCATTGCAGGGTAGAGGTAGAGGCAGAGGGGTAGAGGTAGAGGCAGAGCGGTAGAGACCGAGGCAGGGCTTTTGAGAACAGGGCAGAGTGGTTGAGGCCAGGGCAGAGCGGTAGAAACCCGGGCAGATGAAGAGCAAGACATGCCTCTGTATTCTGGGTCAGCTGCAGCTTAACT
The DNA here is from genome assembly GCF_034236695.1 of Oncorhynchus nerka. NCBI lineage: Eukaryota > Metazoa > Chordata > Actinopteri > Salmoniformes > Salmonidae > Oncorhynchus > Oncorhynchus nerka. Next base: position 21,951,977 of record NC_088424.1, on the reverse strand, counting down.
AGGTATTTTTTTGCAGAACCTGACAATAGTACTGGACAATAATCAAGATAAGATAAAACAGGAGCCTGCAGGACTTGCTTTGTGGAGTGTGGTTTCAAAAAAGCAGAGCATCTCTTAATTACGGACAGACTACTCCCCCACCATTGAATCTATATGTTTTCACCATGACAGTTTACAATCTAACGTTACACCAAGTTATTTAGTCTCTTCAACTTGTTTAACAGCCACACCATTCATTACCAGATTAAGCTGAGGTCTAAAACTTATGGAAATATCTGTACCAAATACAATGCTCTTAGTTTTAGAGATGTTCAGGACCAGTTTATTACTGGCCACCCATTCCAAAACTACATGCAACATTTTGTTAATGGTTTCAGTGACTTCATTAGCTGTGGTTGCTGATGCGTATATTGTTGAATCATCAGCATACATGGACACACATGCTTTGTTTAATGCCAGTGGCAGGTCATTGGTAAAAATAGAAAAGAGTAGAGGGCCAACAGAGCTGCCCTGCGGTACACCCCACTTTGCATGTTTGACATTTCAAGAAGCTTACATTAAAGAAAGCTCTGAATCCATGATATGGCTGAGGTTGAGAAAACTAACTAACACATTTTCTCAACAACCGGTTATGGTAAATAATATCGAAGGCTGCTCTGAAATCTAACAGTACAGCTAGTGCCCACAATCATCTTATTATCAATTTGTTTCAGCCAATCATCAGTCATTTGTGTCAGTGCAGCACATGTTGAATGCCCTACTCTATAAGCATGCTGAAAGTCTGGTATTAATTTGTTTACAGAGAAATAGCATAGTATTTGGTCAAACACAGTTTTTTCCAACTGTTTGCCAAGAGCTGGCACCAAGCTGATAGGTCTGCTGTTAGAACCAGTGAAGGGAGCTTTACCACTCTTGGGTAAGTGGAATGACTTTTGGTTTCCCTCGAGGCCTGAGGACAAATACTTTCCTCTAGACTCAGATTAAAGATATGACAGAAAGGAGTGGGTATAGGAGTAGGTAACCCTACCATCCCAAGTAGCTTTCCATCGAAGTTGTCAATTCCAGGAGGTTTGTCATTTATTCATAATTTTTCCACCTCTCCCACACTAACTTTACAAAATTCAAACTTACAATGCTTTTCTTTTGATTATATGTTTTTTTATGCATGAGTACGATGGCTCACTGTTTGTTGGCATTTTCTGCTTAGGTTTGCCCACTTTGCCAATTAAGTTATCGTTAAAATAATTGGCAACATCAAATGATTTTGATGAGTAAGTCATCTGATTCGATGAAAGATGGAATTGAATTTGTCTTTGTGCCCATAATTTAATTTAAAGTACTCCAATGTTTTTTTTCCCATCAATTTTTATATCATTGATCTTGGCTTCATAATACAGTTTTTTCTTCTTTTTGTTGAGTTCAGACACATTATTTCTCCATTTGCAGTAAGTCAGCCAGTCAGATGTGCAGACAGACTTACTAGCCACTCCTTTTGCCCCATCTCTTTCAACCGTACATTTTTTCAATTCCTCGTCAATCCATGAAGCCTTAACAGTTCTAACAGTCAGTTTCTTAACAGGTGCATGTTTATCAATAATTGGAAGAAGTAATTCCATAACTTCATTCAGTGCAGCGTCTGGGTGCTCCTTATTAATCACATCAGACCAACAAATATCATCCACATAAGAGTCACAGCTAATTATTTTGTACTATCTCTTATACACTATTTTAGGCCCAGCTTTTGGATCGTTGGCTCTCCTGGATATAGGCACTATATTGTGATCACTGCATCCAATGGGTATGCTACAGTATTAGTAAAAATGTGATCAATACATGTGGATGATCTTGTTCCTGTAGTGTTTGTAAACACCCTGGTACGTTGCTTAATAACCTGAACCAGGTTACAGGCACTGGTTACAGATGAAAACCAGTCAATATTCAGGTCCCCATGAAAGTAGACCTTTCTGTTTACATCGCATACACGATCAAGCATTTCACACACATTATTTAGATACTGAATGTGAGCACTGGCCTATAGCAACACCACAAAATAAAAAGCTTTAGATGTGCCAGGTGAACCTGCAACCACAACACTTCAATAACACTTGACATAAGATCTTCTCCAAGCATTACAGGGATATGGCTCTGAATATATACAGCAACTCCTCCCCCATAAGCATTACAGGGATATGGCTCTGAATATTTTCAGCAACACCTCCCACGTAAGCATTCCTGTATTTTCTATAGATGTTATATCCTTGTATTGCTGCTGCTTTGTCATCAAATTAAATATCGAAATGAGTCTCAGAAGTGGCTAATATACACTATATATACAAAGGTATGTGGACAGCTCTTCAGATTAGTGGATTCAGCTATTTCAGCCACACCTGTTGCAGACAGGTGTATAAATCGAGCACACGGCCATGCAATCTCCATAGACAAACATTGGCAGTAGAATGGCCCGTCCTGAAGAGCTCAGTGACTTTCACCCGGGCACTGTCATAGGATGGCACCTTTCCAACAAGTCAGTTTGTCAAATTTCTGCCCTGCTAGAGCTGCCCCGTCAATGGTAAGTGCTGTTATTGTGAAGTGGAAATGTCTAGGAGCAACAACGGCTCAGCTTCAAAGTGGTAGGCCACACAAACTCACAGAACGTGTCCGCCGAGTGCACAAGCGCATAGTGCGTAAAAATTGTCTGACCTCGGTTGCAACACTCACTACCGAATTCCAAACTGCCTCTGGAAGCAACGTCAGCACAAGAACTGTTCATGGGAGCTTCATGATATAGGTTTCCATGGCAGAGCAGCCGCACACAAGCCTAAGATCACCATACACAATGCCAAATGTCGGCTATAGTGGTGTAAAGCTCACCTCCATTGGACTCTGGAGCAGTAGAAATGCGTTCTCGAGAGGGATGAATCAGTTTGGCGGATGCCAGGAGAACAGGAATAATGGTCTGGGGCTGTTTTTCATTGTTTGGGCTGGCCCCTTAGTTCCAGTGAAGGGGAATCTTAACACTACATTCTAGACAGTTCTTAGCTTTCAACTTTGTAGCGACAGTTTGGAGAAGACCCTTTCCTGTTTCAGCATGACAATGCCCCCGTGCAGAAAGTGGTCCATACAGAAATGGTTTGTCGAGATTGGTGTGGAAGAACTTGACTAGCCTGCACACTGACCTTTACCCCATCGAACAACTTTGGGATGAATTGGAACGCCGACTGCGAGCCAGGCCTAATTGCCCAACATCAGTGTCCGACCTCACTAATGCTCTTGTGGCTGAATAGAAGGAAGTCCCTGTAGCAATATTTCAACATGCAGTGTAAAGCCTTTCCAGAAGAGTGGAGGCTGTTCTAGCAGCACAGCGGGGTGGGGCTACTCCATAATAATGCTCATGATTTTGGAATGAGATTTTCGACAAGCATGTGTCCACATACTTTTGACCATGTAGTGTATGAATGTTAGTGAGTTATTGATTTCATTAACCTTATTTCTAAGGCTAAATATATGAATATGGGCTATTTCCAGCCCTTTCCTGAGTAGCTTATCTGAGAAAGATATAATGTGGAAAAGAGCAGTCAAAGCAAGAGAAAAAAGTATACATTCAACAGTTCATGAATCAGTTGGTGTGTGTGTTAAGAGTGTGCTGCAGGGTTGAAGCTACGAACCCATAGGCTTGGCTCTCATCCACTCCAGGCTTTTTGGTAGGGAGGGTGGACAATGAGCCTGTCATAGCGTATGTAAGAAATGCCCCCTCTTGCTCTGGCCGCTTTCATGGCTGGGATAAGTTCTTTCCTCTTCTGGCACGCAGAGGCGCAGAGAGGCAGAGAGGCAGAGACAGACAGTGACAGGGCAAGCAGTATGATGGCTAACTAGCTAGGAGTGAATGTAAAGGCAGGAACTTGGGATGCACTGTTGGTTTTGTTGGTGGGCTGTTCTTTGCTGGACAAAGTAAGTTAGCTATCTTTTATATTTCACTAGTATTTAACTATTTACACGCATTGTAGCATTCTATTATATTGTTGTGGAAGACTTGAAATGCCCTCTAACAGACACAGTTGTTTTCCTTAACTGTTAATACTTTTGACATTTTCAGGTTGTCCAAAATGATATCCGATAATATTGTGTACTTCCTGCCACTTAATGCAGACATGTATCAGGTAGGTTATATGAACAAGTGTCACTTGTCCTTGATTGTCCACCCCCTTCAGGTGTCACTTTTTTCCCCCTAGTGTATTTATCCCTGTGTTTCCTGTCTCCCTGTGCCAGTTTGTCTTGTGTGTCCAAGTCAACCACTGTGTTTTTCCCGTGCTCCTGCCTTCTCTATTCTCTTTTTGCTATAGTTTTGACCCGTGCGTGTTTCTCGGACTCTGTACCTGCCTGCCCAACCATTCAGCCTGCCTTGACTTCGAGCCCGCCTGCCACACTGTACCTACTGGACGCTGAACTGGTTGTGACCTTTTGCCTGTCCACGACCATTCTCTTGCCGAGCCCTTTTTGGATCAATAAACATCTAAGAGTCCAACCAACTGCCTCCTGTGTCTGCATCTGGGTCTCGCCTTGTGCCCTGATAGACAAGTAGAGGAGTATTGGTTGTTTGCATCTTATTTTGATTTACAGTCTTTGTGCATGCTAGTCTTGCTTGGCTAATCGTCTACCATTGAGTCAAGATGTACAGTGCATTCGAAAGTATTCAGAAATGCACATTTCTAAAAACCTGTTTTTGCTTTGTCATTATGGGGTGTTGGGTGTAGATTGATGAGGATGTTTGTTGTTTAATCCATCCAAAATAAGGCTGCAACGTAACAAAATGTGGAAAAATTGAAGGGGTCTGAATACTTTCCGAATGCACTATATTTGTTGATATTTCAGTGTAAATGACATAACAGTAATAGTCTGAAGGCCTTTAGAGGTGTGAGGTTTCTGCAGGGCCTCTTATCTGGAGGAGGATAAAGGCTACGTCCCAACTCTCCACCCTTCTCCTAAAGTGTGCACTTGCACACTTCCCATTTAACAATGGTGGGAAGTCCCTCCAGACAATGCTTAACACCAATCCATTGCTTTTAAATCCATGACAGTGGATAAGTGCAAGTGCATAGTTTGGCTGAAGTGTGGAGAAATGGGACTTAGCTGTAGTCAGAGCTGATGATGCCAGGCGTCAGCCTGCCCTGCTGAGCCTGTACTGAACGTGTTCTTGGGAATAACCATACTTCTCCTTTTTATTTAGATCCCATTACTGTGCTCTGCTATCCAGTGGCCTGGGGCTGTATGTGTTCACACTGTCAGATCACAGGCTCCCAGAGCAGGAACAGGCCTCATACTGTAGACCTCGTTGATATTGTATTCTGCCACCATCATGTATTTTATCAGCAGTGTAACAAAGCAGACCATCACCTATTTGGTAACACATTGACCTGGTTACTTAGCAGTGGGAGATCTAGCGATAGCCTTTTATTGCATATCTACTACTATAAAAAGCTACGTCCGTGTTTGCTGTTATTAGAAGATAAGAAGTATACTGAGTATAGAAAAAGTATGTGAACCCTTTGGAAGTACCTGGATTTCTGCATAAATTGGTCATAAAATTTGATCTGATCTTCATTAGCTTTTGGAGAAGTCATTCGCCTCGGGGTTCACCTACTTTTTTATTAGTTTAAGCACACTGTGTTTGCCTATTGTTGTGACTTAGTCACAACAATAGGCAAACACAGTGTGCTTAAACTAATAAAAAAGTAGGTGAACCCGAGGCGAATGACTTCTCCAAAAGCTAATTGGAGTCAGGAGTCAGCTAACCTGGAGTCCAATCAATGAGACGAGATTGGAGATGTTGGTTAGAGCTGTCCTGCTCTCTAAAAAACATTCACAAAATTTGAATTTGCTGTTCACAAGAAGCATTGCCTGATGTGAACCATGCCTCAAACAAAATAGATCTCAGAAGACATGCATAAAGTTGGGAAGGGATACAAAAGTATCTCTAAAATCCTTGATGTTCATCAGTCCACGGTAAGACAAATTGTCTAAAAATGGAGAAAGTTCAGCACTGTTGCTACTCTCCCTAGGAGTCGAGGTCCTGCAAAGATGACTGCAAGAGCACAGTGCAGAATGCTCAATGAGGTGTCAGCTAGACTTACAGAAATCTCTGGAACATGCTAACGTCTCTGTTGACGAGTCTACGATACGTAAAACACTAAACAACACTTCAACTGAAGAAAATACACCTGACCTCAACCCAATTGAGATGCTGTGGCATGACCTCGAGAGCAGTTCACACCAGACATCCCAAGAATATTGATGAACTGAAACAGTTTTGTAAAGAGGAGTGGTTCAAAATTCCTCCTGACCGTTGTACAGGTCTGAATCCGCAACTACAGAAAGCGTTTGGTTGAGGTTATTGCTGCCAAAGGATGGTCAACCAGTTATTTAACGCTAATAAAACTAAATGCATGCTTTTCAAACGATCGCTGCACGCACCTGCCCGCCCTACTAGCATCACTACTCTGGACGGTTCTGACTTAGAATATGTGGACAACTACAAATACCTAGGTGTCTGGCTAGACTATAAACTCTCCTTCCAGACTCATTAAACATCTCCAATCCAAAATTAAATCTAGATTCGACTTCCCATTTTGCAACAAAGTTGTATACCCTCGTAAAACGGACTATCCTACCGATCCTCAACTTTGCCAGGTCATCCATAAGTCTTTGCTAGGTAATGCTCTGCCTTATCTCAGCTCATGATAACAACACCCACCCATAGCACACACTCCAGCAGGTATATCTCACTGGTCATCCCCAAAGCCAACACCTCCTTTGGCTGCCTTTCCTTCCAGTTTATTTATTTAATTAGGCAAGTCAGTTAAGAACAAATTCTTATTTTCAATGACGGCCTAGGAACAGGGGCAGAACGACAGATTTGTACCTTGTCAGCTCGGGGATTCGAACTTGTAACCTTTCAGTTACTAGTCCAACACTCTAACCGCCCCAGTTCTCTGCTGCCAATGACTGGAGCAAATTGCTGAAGTTGGAGACTTATATTTCCCTCACTAACTTTAAACAACAGCTACAGTATCTGAGCAGCTAACCGATCGCTGCAGCTGTACACGGCCCATCTGTAAATAGCCCATCCAATCTACCTACCTCATCCCCATATTGTTTTTATTTACTTTTTTGCTATTTTGCACACCAGTATTTCTACTTGCACATCATCTGCTGCACATCTATCACTCCAGTGTTAATTTCTATTTTTCTATTGTGTTATACGTTTCTTTATTCCATGTGTAACTCTGTGTTGTTGTTTGTGTCGCTTTGCTTTATCTTGGCCAGGTCGCAGTTGTTAATGAGAACTTGTTCTTAACTGGCCTACCTGGCTAAATAAAGGTGAAATAAAAAAAATATTAAATCCAAGGGTTCACATACTTTTTGCACTGTGAATGTTTACACGGTGTGTTCAATAAAGACATGAAAATGTATAATTGTTTGTGTGTTATTAGTTTAAGCAGACTGTGTTTGTCTATTGTTGTGACTTAGATGAAGATAAGATCACATTTTATGACCAATTTAGGCCGAACTATACTTTTTCTTGCCACTGTATTTAGAGCTAGCTACATTAGCCCAAGTCATCAGTTGATCAATTGATACTACTTGACATTAGATAATGGCACTAGGCCCCTATTTATTTTATATTAGAGTTAGTGAGTCTAGTTCTTTGTATGTTTCATTCTCTATAACCAGAGTCTAGGGGAGTCTGGCTCTGTGTGTGGCCTCAACTGTTACTGTCAGACCAGTGTGGTCTAGCCAAATGGAAGCTTACATGTCAATGCACAGAATAGTTCTTCTATTTTGAAGACGTGCTGGCTACTCTGTCAAGAATAGCCTTGGCAGTTTTGCAGTGATACATGTTTTACTCTTTATTTTGATTAAAGAACACATTTTCTTGGATGATCTATTGTATTAAAGCTAACCATGCCATCTTACTTTGCCCTGTTCTCAACATTGGCTTTTTTTGTGTGTGGACATTTTCGTTTACATGTTAGCTACACACTGGATATACATTTGAGTCATTTAGCAGACACTCGTATCCAGAGTGATTTACAATTTGTGCATTCATCTTAAGATAGCTAGATGAGGCAACACATAAAAATTGTATCAAGTACATTTTCCCTCAACAAAGTATTTATCCGCATAGTCAGTGCTTGGAAAATATGACATGGTCATCAGGCTTCAGCAAATAGACAGTCAGCTGAGGGAGGACGTGTTGAAGTTGGCCTCGGTGATGCTTGGGTCAACATATGTGTCTCTCTCTCTCTTAATGAGCTCAGCACCTGCTGGGCAGGCACCCTGCATCACAGCAGTGACCAGACCTGCTGTTTGCAGCCTGGCCAACAGTTAAACCCTATTGATTCTGCATCAGTTGAGCTGATGTGTTGATAGCTATTAAGATATCTCTATGACACTGAAGCCTCCCACTGGGCATAGATGTCAATTCAACATCTAGTCCATGTTGGTTCAATGTAATTTAATTGAAATGACGTGGAAATAACGTTGATTCAACCAGTGTGGGCCCAGTGGTCTGGGCCTGCCTACCGAAGAAGAGTGCATGCGTATCTAAGCAGACAATAAAAATCACATATCACACTATCATGTTTTTCAGACAGCTATTATATTATTTAGTATGTCTTATGATGTCACTAGATTGTTTGTTTTTTTGTCTATTTTTTTAGCTTGAAAAAGAATATTGGCCCCTGCAGAATTGCAAGAGAAACATGGCCACATCCTTATTTCTAGTATCTTTTGGGGAAATTAATATATTGTTTTGGCTGACTCTTCGTCATACTGCTTCTCACTAATAACAACACACAGGCAGTAGTTCCACAATGTCCCCTCTGTCCACTTCATACATTGTAGTGCCTTTGACTTTATAAAACAAATAACCAAGTGTAAGGTAAAGGGTATGTAGTAAATATATGACTTTGACCTCAAACGACCTGCGTAATTAGCATGATGTTTGAAGATGTTGGACACTCAAATGTGTTCAGTTGTGCGCTATTATGCAAATACTTTGGACGAATGAACATTGTACCAGGAAGTTACAGTAACAAAAAAAAATCCCGACAATTTAACATGAATTTCCTCATTGTGTTCGGTGAATGTAACAGTCTATGACAGTCCATTCTCGGCTCTAATGAAGAGCAAGACATACGAAAGTTACGGATTACAACTATTTTCTTTATTTGGCCAAAACGCATCTATAACTAGTGACATTTGACAGGTAAGTCTAGCCTACATTATGGCATTGCACCTCTGTTCTATAGCCTAGCTGTTTAAAAAAAAGTTATCAGCAGTTTAAAAAGAAAATCAAGCATGACTTCATTTTTATTTCTATAGACACTAGGCTAGTCCGTTTATTTGGCAAAATAGTCCACCTTTTCTGTTAAAAAAAATCGTGATACGATCCACATAGTTTAGTGCGCAAGTTTAAATTGTTCTGAAACCTTTGTCTAAAGAAATTGGTGTGTGTACAAACTTGGCGTAGCCTGTATTTTCAAGTTGGGATGTTTTAAGCGTGGACATATTATTACCTCAAAGTATGTGTTTTAAAGAAAGAATTTCAACTGTAGACTGCACTGTGCAGCTTGCCTCGTAAACCTGATCCCAGTAGCGGTGATACATTGTCCGAGGCAACAAGTCTGCGGTGGGAGACTTCTATGCAATAGGTTCCTATCACCACCCCGCTCACACTTCACAATGGTGTGATGGACATTCCTGTCGTGTGCACGCCCACACGGGCTGTGCCCTCTAAAGTGTATGAGGCATGGTCTAAGTGTGTTTTTATGTATTCAACATTATTAAATGGAATTGCATTTTCTGCACTGTTTAACCAACTTAACTCATATAGAAAATGGAATATTCCTTGACCTAAATAACACCAGACAGAAATACATGCAGAGGGTTTTTCACTTTTCTGACAAAAGACAGTGGCTGGTCAAATGAGGAAGTGTACCGAAGCCACAGTAGCACATATCCTCTGTATTTGTCTTCTTCTACGCTGTCTGCAGCCATTTCCTGGCTGTCGTATAAATAACCAGGCAAGATCAGCCTCAACACTTGTGACAGCCAGAGCCCGAGACCCGAAGGACCCAACAGGGTTGTTTTCTTATCACAGATATCTTGCTTAATGGTCTAATGCATTGCCCATATCATCCAACAACAGTGCATTAGTACAACCAAATGCTACGGTTCACAATCAGACGTCCATTATATAAACGCAACATGTAAAGTGTTGGTCCCATGTTTCCTGAGCTGAAATAAAAGATCCTAGAAATGTTCCACATGCACAAAAAGCTTATTTCTCTCAACCCAGACCACGTGTAACCACGTCAGCCCAGGACCTCCACATCCGGCTTCTTCACCTGCGGTGTAGTCTGAGGGGGTGCTGAGGATTATTTCTGTCTGTAATAAAGCTCTTTTGTGGGGGAAAACTCATTCTGATTGGCTGGGCCTGGCTCCCAAGTGGGTGGGCCTATGCCCTCCCAGGCCCACCCATGGCTGTGCCCTTGCCAAGTCACGTGAAATCCATAGATTAGGGCCTAATGAGTTTATTTAAATATACTGATTTCCTTCTATGAATTGTAACTCAGTCAAATCTGTGAAATTGTTGCATGTTGCATTTATATTTTTGTTCAGTATAGTTTCTGACCTGGTTTCCATTTGGGGTAAATGAAATACAAGACTAAGACAAATGAATGGTGTGCCTTTAAGCTGTTAGTTGGCCAGAAAGAAAAACGGATAAATATTTTTTTAGGGATCCGAAGTTTGAGGAAACAGCAAAGGAAGAAAACACCTCACACTCTGATAAAATCAATTTGAATTTTGACTGGAATAGTTCATAACAAATAAATGTTTTCCCTCCCTCAGTTTCAGTGACCCACTGGTTTGAGATCAAACGATAGGCCTACTGTGTTAATCATATTATTTTGTAGCTCTTGATATAAGACGATATCTGTAACTTATAACTGAAATCATTGGAGAATTCTCCTGGACACTGAGCATTGGAGTGTCATGGGAGTGTCATTGGAGTAAATGTGTTTTGACACAGGAAATCATGTGTTGCCCCTGATATCAGTGAACCAGCTGTACAACCCTGTTTCCTTCCGGTAGGATACAAACTGCGGCTTGTATCGTATGTCTATGGTATTAATGTACTGTACATAGAAAAGCATGTACACATCTAAGATCGTTACCTTCACAGTATTGTTGTTACACTCAACCACTGCTGCTCCAAACTCCACGCACATGTGTGTGTGTGTGTGTGTGTGTGTGTGTGTGTGTGTGTGAAAGAGCGTGTGTGAGAGAGAGAGAGAAAGATACTGATTTACAACCACTGCTGGTTGTATATATATATAAAAACCCACTCTTCTATTTTGAGATGTAACTTAATTTTCAATCCCCGCTGAATCAAGTGGTGTTGTAGTGTAGTACAGTAAAGACCTCAACTCCCCTGAGCTATCATGTCTAACTGATCCCAGCTGTTGAGACAGAAAGAGCCTAACTCAAATATCCCTAGTTAGTGCCTACAGGCTTGTTTCTCAGATATGTGTACATGGTCTGAATATGAAACCCTTTTTAATTTCCAAGCCGAACAAATCAGGACTTAAATCAGGACTTATCAGGACTTGACCATGTACAAACACTGTTAATGTTTGTGAATATATAAACGTTAAATTAGCGAGTGAGGTTTGATCTGTGTTAGGTTGCAGTGCTGTTAATGTTAAGGCAAATAAATAGGCACAGTTGAATCCTGATCAGTGCACTTTGATTAATTGTCAACTCTGTTGTGCACTGTCATTATGACATAGACCCAAGCCATTACATTTATCAGGACTTCTCTCAGCTACTGTATGTATTAATAAGTCATTTGTGTTTATGAACAGTGGTCATGTGTACAGTAGGTCTCACACACACAGCCACACTGTCAATGTTTATCTATGTTTGATTTTGTTTCTTGATAATCATCTGGGTTAGGTTTCTCGCCACTCATTCCTTCATGGGCATTTTGTTGGAATATTGAAATGATGAATAGCAAGCTTTGCTCAAAATTCTATGTGCCCATCTGTGGTTTTAACCAATGGAAAAAAAGTTAACTTCTGTGTCTTTCCCAACAGACACCATGGGTTGTAAAAAATCCAAGCTAAATGACGGTCTGAATGGAGGTGTGCTTGATGGCAAGAACCAACGGCCAGTACGTCCTGACCAAACTGTATATGTGAGAGATCCCACCTCCAGTAAACCAAATGCTACAGTAAGTAGTACTGTCAGTGGAAACAGTATTTCGTAGTGATTATTCTTGTAGTGATTACTAATGTAATCACTGCAAAAAAATCCCTGACCTGGAAACAATTGACACAAATGGTTCAAGTGTGTTATTAATGAATCTTTGAAAATTGAAAAAGTTACCAAATTATCAATGTTTTTATTTAAATGGACCCAATAGCACAAATGTAAATTTCCAGCCCTCTCTCTCTCTCTCTCTTTCTCTCTCTCTCTCTCTCTCTCTCTCTCTCTCTCTTTCTCTCTCTCTCTCTCTCTCTCTCTCTCTAACTCTCTCTCTCTCTCTCTCTAACTCTCTCTCTCTCTCTCTCTCTCTCTCTCTCTCTAACTCTCTCTCTCTCTCTTTCTATTTCATCTGTTCACTTTAGATTATCCTTTGATCCAAACTACTGTTCGTAGATTAGCACAATGAAACCATAACAACATTTGGAAAACTACTGTTCAGAGTAGTGATTTGAAATCATCTCTTGATACAGAGTAACTCACCTCCTGGAGGTCTCCTGCCTGGTCAGGTGTTCATGAAAATGGAAGGTATGCTTGTTGTATTTCTTTATTGCACATTATTACAGTAATATTTGATGCAGAGCAAATATTGTATGGTGGTTCCATTTCTTCTGCAGTGCATTGTGCAGTGCATTATTCCAATACTATTTGATTGCAGACAAATGTTCCCACTGTCCCTCTTATCTCACACAGAGCAATCTGAGTCTGGTAAAATAGTTATTGCACTATACCCATATGATGCAAAACACAAAGACGATTTGGGATTCAAGAAGGGGGAAAGGCTTAAGGTTCTTGAAGAGTAAGTGCCTGTTCTCCATATTTGAGTGTGTTGGATTTTATACATAAACCAATCCAATGTAGGACTAAGAGGAATATTGCTTGTTCAAGCATTTTATAAAAAGATAATAGTGTCATCATTGAATAGGTATATTCTTGTTGTGCCCTTTATTGACATCATATGAATCAAAACTGTTCTCAGGCATGGTGAATGGTGGAAGGCTCAGTCTCTGACCTCTAAGAAGGAAGGGTTCATACCCTCCAATTATGTTGCTGAGGCCAATACCATGGAGACAGAGGAGTGAGTGTCGACATCACAATTACTTTTACACATTCCTCTCAGAGCCAACAAGGTTTTCTATTCACTCTTAATAGATGCACATCCTGTAGCTGTTATTTTCCGTTCATTTCAGGGGAAGATTGGATTTCTAATTTGTGTCACTATAGTATTGTTTTTCTGTTCTGTGTAGATGGTTTTTTAAGGATATTACAAGGAAGGACGCAGAGAGACAACTTTTGGCGCCTGCAAACAAAGCAGGATCTTACCTCATTCGTGAGAGTGAGACATCAAAGGGTAAGGACCCACTGGAGAAACTATGTCTTTCTAAGGAAAATAGATGGTCCATGAATCACTCTATTGTATTTGGATGTCTGAATATGAGTATAATTGCGATGTTGTGTTTCTCTTCGCCAGGAAGTTATTCCATGTCTATCAGAGATGTGGATGCCCAAGGGACCGACGCTGTGAAACATTATAAGATCCGCACGCTGGATAACGGAGGCTTCTACATCTCTCCTAAAATCACATTCCCTGACATTGGCAGCATGATAAAACATTATCACAGTGAGTACCACTGTATTGGAGCCCACCTGTAATATGACACAAACTTAAACATTTTTATTTTACTAGGCAAGTCAGTTAAGAACAAAATCTTATTTTCAATGACGGCCTAGGAACAGTGGGTTAACTGCCTGTTCAGGGGCAGAACGACAGATTTGTACCTTGCCAGCTCGGGGGTTTGAACTTGCAACCTTCCGGTTACTAGTCCAACGCTCTAACCACTAGGCTACCCTAGTGGTATCTTGCTTGATTACTCTTCACTTAGACCAATTATGTCCATAAACTCTTCTTGGCTTCTTTCAGATTTAAACTTTCAACTTCTCTATTCACTAAAAGTAAATAAAGAATATCTTGTCTAAAGAATATAGTAATGTCACTCTGCTATGTCTCAACATTGGTTTGTTGTGTGCTTGCCAGAACAATCGGATGGTCTCTGTCGAAAGCTGGAGAAGGCCTGTGATAAACCCAAAGCTCAGAAGCCATGGGACAAAGATGCCTGGGAGATCTCCAAGGAGTCCATCAAGATGGTGAAGAAACTAGGAGCCGGACAATTTGGTGAAGTGTGGATGGGTGAGTCAACGAAAGATGCTCCCTGTCTGTTGGAGGAGTGTGTTATGTATGTGTGTGTAAGTGTACAGCAGTGGTTCCCAACCTTTTTCGGTTACTGTACCACCAACGTGATTTTGCTCTGCCTGGAGTACCCCTGAGGTACCCCCTCATGTACATTTTATCAGTAGGCCTATGGTCTCTTGAGTCTTCCTAAGTACCCCCTGTGGATAGGCCAAGTACCCCCAGGGGTCCTAGTACCACTGGTTAGGAACCACTGTTGTACAGTATGTGACTGTGTGTCATTTCACCAAGAACATAGTAGTGGTGATTATCAGATATCCCAAATTAGTAAGTCATCTTTATTGTAATGTAAGTGGATGCATGAGTCATGGCAGACCTTTGGTCAGAATTCTCCATAGTTTTTGAATGGTATCACTTTATTGTGGTGTAATTGTATCAGGGTTAGGGCAGCTGAGACAGACAGACAGTCAAATGTTGATCCTACTGTCTCTATGAGATTGTGAGCAGCCGTAGAGAGTGGAGGGATGGGACTGGTACAAGGAACTGTTGGTGCTGTTATCAGAGGCATCTATAGAGGAAATGTGAGTATGTCTGACTTCGAATTTGCATTGGATTTTGTTATTATTCAAGTCCTCCCTTCCCGCACCTCAGCCTTGATGAATTGCAGGAAGTTGTCATCTTTGCAAATATCCAAATGGACTGTGGGGCTCCTGTACGGCGCTCAAGATGTTTCCTTTGTTTTCTCTGAACTCATTGGCTTTAAGGGCTTTTCCTATGGCACAGTGAGCCAGCCAGCCAGATGGAGCTGTCGACAGTCCTGTTTCCTCTCATTCACCTCTTTGCATTTGTTATGTCTCTGTAGAGTTTAGTCCCCTCTTCTCTATGAAAACGAGGAATTAAGAGGCTTAGATTAGGATGAAGTTCAGTGCTTGTTCAGCTAGCACCGTGGAAACAATAAAATTGTTGGAGACTTATGTGATAAAGGAATGCTATTCTGGACGGAGGGTTCAAAATGCTCAAACTTGTACTGAAACTCCCCTTGTTAATCAGTAATATATACAGAGAAACTCCCTAGCTTGTATTTTATTATGTGCATTCCAAATAGCACCCTATTCCCTACATAGTGCACTACTTTTGACCAAATCTCTATGGGCCCTGGTCAAAAGTAATACACTATATTGGGAATATGCTGTCATTTGGGACGTACACTTAGAGTTATTGTTTTGAATCAATGGTCTCTCTAGCAGTTCTATCATCATTCCCCTGAGGCGTCTTACAGTTGATGTTTGTTCAGAGTGCAGTGAAGCTGAAACATGAAAATGTATCTGTCTCAAGGCTCCTGCTGTCTACTTTTAGCTCTCTCAAACAAACAGTTTTTTTCTGAACTGTTACAGCTTAATTCCTTCGTTCTATTTATTGAGTATGAACTGCGCTTCACTACTCGATGTCACTGCCATTGGTTCCCTTGTTGCTTAATCGTGTGAAACTGTTTATGTGAAATCTTCCAATCAAAATGTCATTCAAATAAAAAGACAAACAAATACAGTAGATAGCCCTAGAGGTCAGAAGACATTTTTATATACTTCATACTGTGTAAATCCCTCCTTGTTGCAGCGTTCTACAACAACACGACTAAGGTGGCAGTGAAGACACTGAAGCCAGGCACCATGTCAGCTGAGGCCTTCATGGAGGAGGCTAACCTGATGAAGACCCTGCAACACGACAGACTGGTGCGTCTCTACGCCGTCGTCACCAAGGTCGAGCCCATCTACATCATCACAGAGTACATGTCCAATGGTAAAACACCCTTCATGTCCAATTCCTAATCATTTTGCCGACATGTTTTCATCAATACACACCATTTGATGTTACATAAGTTATATAAGTGTTCTGTAAGTCACCTTTGCACATTTTCATTGGTTTGATTTCTATTCCTCCATTTTGTTTCTTTCCTTTTTTTAGGTAGCCTCTTAGATTTCCTAAAAAGTGAGGTAGGCTGCAAAGTTCAGCTACCTAAGCTCATCGATTTCTCTGCACAGGTAATGCATGTTCTTCTTTACATCTCTATATGTCACAAGGATTGAGATTATTGCTCAACTTTACAGACATTTCCACTTAAGAAATAGATGATGATGTCAGTTTTTCCATTGGTAAACCAGAAAGAGGAATAGCAACTAAATACTATTTGGTGAAGTACTTTCCAAATGAGTTGCAACAAACTAAGAACATAGAAGTGACAAGTGAAGACCATCCTGTGGTGCCTCACACACGCCTATTAAAGTATGCGCCTCATGGAAGTATAAGAAATGTGATTCAACCAAACAGTCAATACACAAAATGATGATCCATAAGGTACCATTGATAACATGCCTCCCCAAAGAAGTAAACTACCTAAAAAAAGGTCACACATTTTGAAAGGAATATACCTCATTCCATGTAGATCAGTACACTTGAGATACTAATTAGTTCAATAGAAATTCCTAATGAACTTTAATCAAGTCTTTGTGGATTGACTGAGAGGTGTGGTCAGTTCAGGATTGGGAAAACTGCATCTAGCCACAGTTGCACAACGTGTTAGACAAAGTGAAAGAGGATGCAGTTGGGGAAATGAAACAATTGTCTGATTACCAGATCAACCCTTTCCCAGAATGGACTCAGCCAGCTCACTTAAACCTGTTGAGTAATAACCAAGTCAAATGGTTGGTAGCTAATTCAATTCTACCAAGAGGTAAAATACAAACATTAACTACTCTATGTATACAAAGGTATGTGGACATCCCTTCAAATGAGTGGATTCGGCTATTTCAGCCACACTAGTTGCTGACAGGTGTATAAAATCGAGCACACAGCCATACAATCTCCATAGACAAACATTAGCAGTAGAATGGCCTTACTGAAGAGCTCAGAGACTTTCAACATGGCACCGTCATAGGATGCCACCTTTCCAACAAGTCAGTCATCAAAATTCTGCCCTGCTAGAGCTGCCCCGGTCAACTGTAAGTGCTGTTATTGTGAAGTGGAAACGTCTAAGAGCAACAACGGCTCAGACGCGAAGTGGTAGGCCACACAAGCTCACGGAACGGGACCACAGAGTGCTGAAGTTTGTAGCGTGTAAAAATCACCTGTCCTCGGTTGTAACACACACTACCGAGTTCCAAACTGCCAGCTTCATGAAATAGGTTTCCATGGCCGAGCAGCCACACACAAGCCTAAGATCACCATATACAATGTCTAGCATCGGCTGGTGGCTTAATGGAAGCAAGTCCCCGCAGAAATGTTCCAACATCTAGCGGAAAGCCTTCCCAGAAGAGTGGAGAATGTTATAGAAAAAAATAAAACCATTATTTAACTAGGCAAGTCAGTTAAGAACAAATTATTATGTACAATGGTGGTCTACCAAGAGGCAAAAAGCCTCTTGCGTGGACAGGGATTCATAAAAAAAAAATAAAAAAAAACATAGGACAAAACACACATCACGACAAGAGAGACACCACAACACTACATAAAGAGAGACCTAAGACAACAACATAGCATGGCAGCAACACATGAAAACACAGCATGGTAGCAACCCAACATGGCAGCAGAACAACATGGTAGCAGCAGAAAACATGGTAGAAACATTATTGGGCAGAGACAACAGCACAAATGGCAAGAAGGTAGAGACAACAATACATCACGCGAAGCAGCTACAACAGTCAGTAAGAGTGTCCATGATTGAGTCTTTGAATGAAGAGATGGAGATAAAACGGTCCAGTTTGAGTGTTTTTTGCAGCTCGTGCCAGTCACTAGTTGCAGCGAACTGAAAAGAGGAGCGACCCAGGGATGTGTGTGCTTTGGGGAACTTTAAGAGAGTGTGACTGGCAGAACGGGGAATGAGATGTTTGACGAGCAGGTGTCCACAGACCTTTGGTCATGTGGTGCATGTTGTGCAGCATTGCACATTTGCCATACTGAATTTTTGTCAGAAGAGAAGTCTAGTTATTAACCATTTTCAGTACTGTTTTATGGGAACGAAACGACACAAGTCAGTCGGAAGGTTTGACTAATTTGGGTCGAATGCTGAATTGAGTTTCATCTCAGATAGATAGGTACTTTATTAATCTCTGAGGGGAACTTTCATCAATTTTCAGATTGCGGAGGGAATGGCTTACATTGAGAAGAAGAACTACATCCACCGTGACCTGAGAACAGCCAATGTCCTGGTGTCTGAGAGTTTGCTGTGTAAAATAGCTGACTTTGGCCTTGCTAGAGTTATAGAAGATGACCAGTACACAGCCAGAGAGGGTGAGCCTTCCGTCTGTGCATGCTAGAATTAGATAGTACAATATTAATACTGTACTTTGGCCATACTGTTATACATATGTGTGATTCATGTGATAACATTCATGACTGATTAATTATGCATCATGAGTTTTTCCCAAAATGATTTGTCTAGTGTCACATCTTTGGCTGAGCAAGACAGTATAGAGAAATTCCCTGTTGCTCTCTAGAGTTATTACAGTAGTGTAATTGTGTATATTTTGTAAGATCGTATCTGTAGAGACTAGTACCGCTGAGGGACATGATGTTGATGTTTATCTAAGGGACTTGGATCAGGCTTTGCATAGTGTGTTTGTTTTTTGTTATGCCAATGAGGAAGTAGAGGTACATATCAGCAATGTAAACATGCTAGAAGCAAACTGGTTATCATTGCATATTGGTTTGTACAAGTAACAGTAACAGTATAAGTAACAGTATAACTTTAGACCGTCCCCTCGCCCATACCCGGGCGCAAACCAGGGACCCTCTGCACACATCAACAACAGTCACCCACGAAGCATCGTTACCCATCGCTCCACAAAAGCCGTGGCCCTTGCAGAGCAAGGGGAACCACTACTTCAAGGTCTCAGAGCAAGTGACGTCACCGATAACTAGCTAGCCGTTTCACATCCGTTACACAAGAATGCTTCTGTCAGCAGTCCAAACATGTACTAGTGTATATAATTTACATTTACATTTAAGTCATTTAGCAGACGCTCTTATCCAGAGCGACTTAATTGTACCTTGGTTGGTTGGTTAGGCAGATAAGTGTCAAACTATTCCGTCCTCTGAATATGTGAGTGTTTGCCCATTACAGGTGCAAAGTTTCCCATCAAGTGGACAGCACCAGAGGCCATCAACTATGGATCCTTCACTATCAAATCAGACATGTGGTCCTTTGGAGTCCTCCTGTATGAAATCATTACCTATGGAAAAATACCTTACCCAGGTAATTACATGCAACCTTATACACATAAACACACACGATACTTTCATATTTAAGACTAGCTACTCAAGCCTGATTTCCCCACGATATGCTGCCAAATATAGAGTTTGAATTAACGGAATAATAGGCGTTAACATATATTTATCGCCATCTGCTGGCTAATGACAGATATTGCATGAGATCATTGAGTGGTATTCTCCAGAGAAGGACCCTGTATTTGGTTTGATGTTATTTATTGTGATGCGTTAGGAAATACCAAATACCTGCTGACTTTATTTGTATTTTTTATTTGTATTTTTTTCCGCTATTGATCAACCATTTTCCCCACAGAAATAAGAATTGGTCACATTTGCTTTTTTTTCTCAATTTGGGTCGACCTGCATTTCAGAGTATCTGCTTCGTCTCACTGAATCTTTCTGTTCCCTTTTTCCTTTTTCAAGGGATGAGTAATGGTGAGGTGATGACTTCAGTGCAGAGAGGTTATAGAATGCCCCGCCCTGAGAACTGTCCCAACGAGCTCTATGACATCATGACCAGTTGTTGGAAGAGCAAGCCAGACGACAGGCCTACATTTGACTACATCCAGAGTGTCCTAGATGACTTTTACACCGCCACAGAGGGCCAGTACCAACAGCAGCCCTAGGAAGTCAATGTTTGAGTCCCAATAGGGCTCTGGCCAAAAGTAGTGCACTATGTAGGGGATAGGGTGTCCTTTGGGATGTACATGCATCTGCCAATGTGCATACATCTACCAATGTGCTAGTTTCATTATGAAATAGTCAATCCACCAGCAACAATATCAGCTATTCAGCGGAAGTAGAGATATTGTCGGACAAGTTGACTGCTTGTTTATTTGTTAGGCAAGCCAAAGATGAATCTATGAACTCAACTTCATATTGAAGTATAGACCTGCTTGTGCATTTCAGCATTTCACAGAAAATGATTGAATAACAAATGGCTTACTGTTGACTGACTCTGATCAAACCTGTAGAATAATTATCACATTCAACAGCACAAAATAGACATTCTACCACATATTTATTATCACTTTAGCCATATCTGTTTGCCATGTTGAATTCAATCATACATTTTACCAGCACAGATGCTTACCTTTTCATCTATTACATTTCTATTTTTCTTTGTATTTCAAGGTACATTGATTTATTTTAGCAGCTGATCTTTTGGGTTATTTTCTGAATTACAGAAATAATGAGACTAATGATTTATTTCATGTATATTTGTTGTATTTTCGTTTTTTTTAAATGAGATATTGATGTGTGACATCACGTGATTGTATTAACCTGAATAAATGCAAATGATCTGTATCAATAAAAATACTTATTTGCAGATGTTTTATAATTTTGGCCTATTTTAAGTTATTTGAAAAGTGTCATCAGCACTAGAAATTATATTATATGCTATCAACTATTTATCGTCAGACAAGACAAGTGGCGTTCCATGTCCTCTTTTTGTACTAGCGCTTTTCAATTAATTCACTTCTCCATGCGATGTGAGATCTGATTTAAAATCAGATCACTTGAGTCAGTGAATTGACTTACAAAACATGAAAAGTATCAATCAAAAGATCTTATAAACGGACAACTACCGATAGATATCACAGTGCGCAATATACAAAATTCGGGGTTCGCGAGGCAAAAAGTTTAAACGTAACCATATTGGTCACATGACTTTCTAAAGATGGCCGCGCCCTGTAGCCGAGGGGTGTGACATAATTTTAGTTGTACAACATTCTGGATGATAGTTAAGAAGCAGGCAGCATTGTGCCACTGACATCTAGGACACGTAAACATAATTTATACACTTTCTCAACCATTGTATCATCTGTCCCATCATGGAAAATGACGATCTAATACTGTACGTATATTCTGTATACCTAGCTACTCTAAAGCAAGCAATCGTTAGCCGACTAGCTTACCATTTAGCTTGTATAGAATAATATACATTTTATTGGAAGCGTTACAAAACACTGAACCATTAGCTATCTATCTATTACTTCGACATTCAAGTGCATGCAGTGTTGTTTGTGTTCTTCTCATGCTTGATTGTAGCTAGCTAGTTCTTTTTTTAATTGTGTGCTAAGAAGCTAGCTAGTTAGCTACCCACCATTAACAGCTAACTGATCCAGCCAACTTTGCCTCAGTCACTAAAGGAACACGATGAAGACTTGCAGCATGTCACATTGAAGTATTGTCAGGGGTTAGGCTTGGTACGTAAAGCATTTGTGACAGTGTCACTATGAAGTTGCATGAGAAAGAGAGAACCTGCATAATTTCATTCAACCGTTTCACAATGTGCAGCTGATAACAGAGAGGGGGGACTTATCTTTTCAGATCACATGCTTCTACAGCACTCTATAGTGGGTGTGGCCAACACGATAGCTAGGATAAGGGGAGGAGTAGGCCTTGCCTCTGATAAGAATATGACCTCATTGTTAAAGTGGTGAAGAATATTACTAACTAAATGTGTCTGTACCTACCATCTACCTGTTTGAGTGAATGGGTGGGTTGGGAGGAGAAAAACTTCATGTTCTGTTTACATTGCTTTGACAATGTCTCATTCCATCTTTGACTTGATATTTTGTTTTTTTTTAGCCCCAAAGACTTCCCTAAGTTGAAGAATGATGCATTCCTCCGTGCATGCCATGGCCAGGAGACCAATCATGTGCCTGTGTGGTGTATGAGACAGGCTGGACGCTACCTGCCAGGTGGGCCTCACGACACCCTCATATTCACTTCACTGACATAAGAGACTAACATTAACAAGCACTAGGCTAAATAAAATATGAGTAGGTTGTTATTGTTTGAGGGGACCCATCCATCCTTTAATGAGTTGCTGGTATTGACATGTCTGTTTGTAGAGTTCCGTGAGTTCAGAGCTGGGAAGGACTTCTTTGAAACTTGTCGGTCACCTGCAGCCTGCTGCGAACTCACTCTCCAGGTAGCTATGCAGTACAGGTATAAAACGATCTACAAAACATCTTAGCCTTGATTAATAACGTTCACCTATTATTTTTTGGGGTCTTCTCACAGCCATTGAGACGTTTCCCATTTGATGCTGCCATCATCTTCTCAGATATCCTGGTTATCCCACAGGTAAGACTAGTCCTTGTCTGACAAAGATTTTTATTTGCCATTACTTTACTCACTTCAATTACAAGTGTTCTTCCTCCTTTTCCTCCTCAGTAAGAAGGTCATCTCTTTGTGTAGTATGTGGAGAGGAGGAAGCACATAACTCAGATACAGTATGAGGAATGGGAACTGCCCAATGAATGTCTGGGTGTATGTGTGTTCCTGCTTCCAGGCCATGGGTATGGATGTCCAGATGGTGGCAGGAAAGGGCCCTACGTTCCCAGAGCCCCTAAAGGAGCCAGAAGACCTGCTGCTCCTGCAGCCCAAGGTGGACGTCAACAAGGAGCTGGGCTATGTCTTCAAGGCCATCACATTGACACGCCACAAACTGGATGGCAAGGTCCCTCTGATCGGCTTCACTGGTGCCCCGGTGAGATCGCACGCACACACACACACACACACACACACACACACACACACACACACACACACACACACAGACGAAGAGAATACTTTTCAATAAATAATCTATTGGTTGCTTCAATCGTCAGAAGAAAAAAATGTGTTGTATTTTGGTGTTCTTAGACTAGTGGCTTCGGTAAAGTGGCCCATATCATCATCTGTTTTCCCTTGTAGTGGACCCTAATGGCCTATATGATTGAGGGGGGAGGTTCAACAACCCACTCCAAGGCTAAGCGCTGGCTGTACCGCCACCCTGAGGCCAGCCACAAGCTGCTAAAGATGCTGACAGATGTCATCGTAGAGTACCTTCTGGGACAAGTGGCTGCTGGGGCACAGGTAAGCTAGGCATCATGGGAGATTGAGTTCCAGCTGTATCTTACTACAGTTTATCCTCAGGTGCACTGCTAGCTCAGAGTTCTTGCAGATGGGAAAATTTACATTTACATTTAAGTCATTTAGCAGACGCTCTTATCCAGAGCGACTTACAAATTGGTGCATTCACCTTATGACCTCCAGTGGAACAGTAGTGCATCTAAATCTTTTCAGGGGGAGGGGGGGTGAGAGGGATTACTTTATCCTATCCTAGGTATTCCTTAAAGAGGTGGGGTTTCAGGTGTCTCCGGAAGGTGGTGATTGACTCTATTCAGGTGAATAGAGGGTAGATCATTTTATTTACAGCACTTAACTGGACAAGGAGAAGATGTTACACTTGCCAGATGACCATTAATTATTTGATAGCTCAATATCTAGGAACTGATAGAATGTTGATTTTATTCATGCAGGTCTCTTATAGGGCCCCTGGCATAGGCACATTATACAAAAGACATACACTGAGTGTACCAACCATTATGAACACCTTCCTATTGCGTTGAGCCCCCCAGCCTCAGTTCGTTAGGGCATGGACTGAACATGGTGTTGAAAGCGTTCCACAGGGATGCTGGCCCATGTTGACTCCAATGCTTCCAACAGTTGTGTCAAGTTGGCTGGATGTCCTTTGGGTGGTGGACCAGGAAGCTGTTGATTGTGAAAAACCCAGCAGCGTGGCACTTTTTAACACACTCAAACCGGTGCGCCTGGCACCTACTACCATACCCCGTTCAAAGGCCCCTACTACCATACCCCGTTCAAAGGCCCCTACTACCATACCCCGTTCAAAGGCAGTCACATATTTTGTCTTGGCCTTTCACCTTCGGAATGGCACACAATCCATGTCTGTCGTCTCAAGGCTTAAAAATCCTTCTTTGACCTGTCTCCTCCTCTTCATTTACACTGATTGATGTGGATATAACAAGTGACATCAAAAAGAGATCATAGCTTTCACCTGGATTCACCTGGTCAGTCTGTCATGGAAAGAGCAGATGTTCCTAATGTTTTGTACACTCAGTGTAGTGCTATGTAGATACATCCCCCCCATCCCTGTGTTTCCCCAGGCCTTGCAGGTGTTTGAGTCCCATGCTGGCTGTCTGGGCCCAGTGGAGTTCCAGGAGTTCTCCCTGCCCTACCTCAGAGACATCGCCCGTAAGGTCAAGGACCAGCTGAAGGAGTCAGGCCAGGATGTCCCCATGGTGAGCCCACACAGACTGTCATTCACACATCAACACAGACCTCCATTTTGTGGATTTTATGTCACTAGATTTTCAAGACAATCTTTTGTTTATCATCTCCTACGTTATAAAAGGCTTGCCGTTATTGCAGTGAGATATGTTGGCCAGTGTGATGTGATATTTCACCAGTAGATGGCACTATATGGTCAGATTTGTCTCTACAGGCGGCATCTTAAATAGTCAGAAATACATTAGAGTTTTTTTTTTATGCCTTGAATCATTATATAGCATGTCGTAGGTCTCAGAATCAGCAGTGTAGTGGCGGGTAAATGCAAGTTAACACAGTTCACCCAACTTTTTCTTGCCCAACAGTTAACCCACTTTTTTGCTGAAAAACGCAATGAAACGGTTACTTTTCTTTTCATGCCGACCTGAAGTCTTCGTTTTACCTGTACAACACTGCTCATAATTAAATATTTCACAATTGTTTTGTAATTTTAGTTTTTCACGGGTGTGTCTTTAAAGTTCCCTGGACCATTCTGTAACCCCCCCACCGTGTCCTGTATGTTCTGTTCCAGATTGTGTTTGCCAAGGACGGCCACTATGGTCTGGAGGACCTCTCTCAGTCCCACTATGAGGTTGTTGGTTTGGATTGGACCATCGATCCACGCTCAGCACGGTAATGGACATGAACCCTTTTCACAGAAAGCAATTGATGATTATGAATCATTCCCAGAGAGTTAGCTTCCTAGACAGTCAATGGGCGAGCCAACGTTTGCAAAAGACATTTTGTGTCATACGTTTAAATTGTATTGGATTCACAAGTTTATCCTGTCAACAGGGATGCCTGGCTTTGTCCACTGAACAGCTTGTAAATGAACTCTTCCTAACGAGCCTATTGTCTCTGTGATTTCAGAGAGCGGACGGGAGGAAAGGTTAGTCTCCAGGGGAACATGGACCCCTGTGCACTCTATGCCCCCAAGGTAAGCACTGGGTTTTTTCTGGATCAAAATGGGGCTTAGGTGGTGGGCGTGGCCAATGGTGCAGTCTCCAACTGAACATTTAAGGGCCCTCTTTGCCGCAGACAAACTTTTTGCTTTTTTAAAGCTAATTTCCTGCAATTTGACACTTTTTGCCATGGGGCGAAGAGAACATTTGACAGTTTTAAAGCAATATGAGTGACTCAAAATCAATGGGGGGCCCCATGACAAAAATACTCCTGAATGCATCATTTTTTTTGAATGCTTGATTCTCCCTGACTGTCTAGTTTTGGAGATGGTTAGTTCTCAAAGATTATCTTATTTAAAAATATACAAGTCCATTATCCTTTCTACATACTTCATATCTGGTTTTAGTCGTTTAAGTTTACACTGAAAACGTTTGACCATCCCGAAAATGATTTTATTATATTATTTAAAAAATAAATCTTGAATATTGACACGAGAAAACACATGGTACAGAGAGATGTTTTAGTACAAAGGTACTGTACAGTACAAGCACATGACCCAGCAACCATTGTGTTCTTGAGCCAGGCACTTGCTAACCCTGCTGCTCTTACTTATACGGCACACTTTCAAAAGCGATGCTCATTTGTCTCTGTTTCTACAGGAGCGTATATCAGAGATAGTGAAGAAGATGCTGGAAGGCTTTGGGACCAGAGGGTACATAGCCAACCTGGGCCACGGGCTGTACCCTGACATGGACCCAGAGAATGTGGGTGCCTTTGTAGAAGCTGTCCACACTCACTCTCGCCACCTCAATCTCAAGTAACACCCCCGTCACCAGGCAACATTGACCACAGTCATCATACTAGCAGAGAGCAGCGCCCAAAGAACTAAGCAACATTGCATTGGTTTATAGAGACAATGTATCATGTATTCACAGAAATCCAATCTACCAACAGGTCTTATCAAGTATGTTATCCCAGGACAAATCCAGACTATTCCACAAACAATCGGCCGTTTCCAGCTACAATAGTCATTTACAACATTAACAATGTCTACACTGTATTTCTGATCAATTTGCTGTTATTTTAATGGGCAAAAAATGTGCTTTTCTTTCAAAAACGAGGACATTTAAGTGACCCCAAACTTTTGAACGGTAGTGTGTGATTTTTCTTTTCTAAATAATATTTTGGTTATATTCTATAGATAATCCTTGGACAAAAGAAAAACATTAAAGTAGTGCACGACCTTGTAATATTTCCTATGTGTACCTCTGCTCCGTTTTTTCATCAGGTAGTTCATCTTACAACAACATGAAGGGTTTGTGATTATCTTGAAAGGTTGTGTGTTGGTCTCATGGCCAACACTGTTGTTTGACTGTGACAAATGTACTAAAGCATAAGCACTAGTGTTTATTTCGCTCTTTGTTTTTATTCAGTCAAAAGCCTTCATCCAGGACTGTTGGTTCAGCTTGTTGTGCTCCATAGATTTGGACCTCTGCAGTTCACCAAAGCTCTCAAGGGAAGCTCCCAATTTGAGATGAATTTGCAATCCTATGTCCACACATCTACCACTATACCACTGGTGCTTGAAATTATCAGGGGAAACTCTTAAATGACAAATGAGATGTAGAGTCGTGGCCAAAAGTTTTGAGAATGACACAAATATAAATTTTCAGTCTGCTGCCTCAGTTTGTATGATGGCAATTTGCATATACTCCAGAATGTTATGAAGAATGATCAGATGAATTGCAAGTCCCTCTTTGCCATGCAAATGAACTGAATCCTCAAAAAAACATTTCCACTGCATTTCAGCCCTGCCACAAAAATACCAGCTGACATCATGTCAGTGATTTTCTTGTTAACACAGGTGTGAGTGTTGATGAGGACAAGGCTGGAGATCACTCTGTCATGCTGATTGAGTTCGAATAACAGACTGGAAGCTTCAAAAGGAGGGTGGTGCTTGGAATCATTGTTCTTCCTCTGTCAACCATGGTTACCTGCAAGGAGACGTGCCGTCATCATTGCTTTGCACAAAAAGGGCTTCACAGGCAAGGATATTGCTGCCAGTAAGATTGCACCTAAATCAACCATTTATCGGATCATCAAGAACCTCAAGAAGAGCGGTTCAATTGTTGTGAAGAAGGCTTCAGGGCACCCAAGAAAGTCCCGCAAGCGCAAGGACCGCCTCCTAAAGTTGATTCAGCTGCGGGATCGGAGCACCACCAGTACAGAGCTTGCTCAGGAATGGCAGCAGGCAGGTGTGAGTGCATCTGCACGCACAGTGAGGCAAAGACTTTTGGAGGATGGCCTGGTGTCAAGAAGGGCAGCAAAGAAGCCACATCTCTCCAGGAAAAACATCAGGGACAGACTGATATTCTGCAAAAGGTACAGGGATTGGACTGCTGAGGACTGGGGTAAAGTCATTTTGTTTGAATCCCCTTTCCGATTGTTTGGGGCATCTGGAAAAAAGCTTGTCCGGAGAAGAGTGCTACCATCAGTCCTGTGTTTTGCCAACAGTAAAGCATCCTGAGACCATTCATGTGTGGGGTTGCTTCTCAGCCAAGGGAGTGGGCTCACTCACAATTTTGCCTAAGAACACAGCCATGAATAAAGAATGGTACCAACACATCCTCCGAGAGCAACTTCTCCCAACCATCCAGGAACAGTTTGGTGAAGAACAATGCCGTTTCCAGCATAATGGAGCACCTTGCCATAAGGCAAAAGTGGGGAACAAAACATCAACATTTTGGGTCCATGGCCAGGAAACTCCCCAGACCTTAATCCCATTGATAACTTGTGGTCAATCCTCAAGAGGCGGGTGGACAAACAAAAACCCACAAATTCTGACAAACTCCAAGCATTGATTATGCAAGAATGGACTGCCATTAGTCAGGATGTGGCCCAGAAGTTAATTGACAGCATGCCAGGGCAGATTGCAGAGGTCTTGAAAAAGTAGGGTCAACACTGCAAATATTGACTCTTTGCATTAAATTCATGTAATTGTCCAAATCTTTTGACACTTGTGTAATGCTTGTAATTATACTTCACTATTCCATAGTAACATCTGACAAAAATATCTGAAGACACTGAGGCAGCAGACTTTGTGAAAATGTATATTTGTGTCGTTCTCAAAACTTTTGGCCACGACTGTAGTGAGGGGCTGGGAGTCGGGAATGTAGTGGGGGACTGGGAGTCGGGGATGGGTATGGTTGGCACGCTGTACATGATTTTGTTTCACCATTTCCAGAACAAATCTATCCAGACTTAATTTGTTTCCATTTTGAACAGGCATATAAAAAATGGCTAAATTTTATTACTTATTTTGGTTTAAAAGGAAATGATTATCATTACAGACTGATATTTACACGAGGAATAAATACAGTTAATCCCAATGGGTGTTTTTCTCTGAAAGGAAGCTAAGCACTAGAGATAAGTAGAGTGGTACAAATCCAGTTGTTTTTGTTGTTGGAATTGTGGGCATAGGATTCCACAGAAATGCATCACGTTTTGGTTAGTTGTCCTTTACGGATGCTCCTTGATTTGCTGTGTGAAACATTGATAGAGGAAGTAGCTCTGCCTAGGAGTCTCCTGATTGGCTTGATGTCTGACCCTCAAGCCGCGGCGGTGGCACACTCCTTTTCAGCTGGACCCAAACGGCAAGTTGTTGTGACAATGCAGGATTATCCCGACTTTGTGTTGTGAGGTGCTGTTCTCTGTCAGCCGATGTGAAGAAAAAAATAATAATTTGCTGATCAGTGCTATCATTTTACACTTCGCTGTTTAAGGACCAAGTAGAGCAAGGCTATGTTTTCTTGTTTCTCCCCATGTGCATGCGTTACATCATGGGCTTTTCAGGCATTATTTTTTAAATGCAACAAAGAATCTGGTGCTTAAAAAAAAACTCAAGGCCTCCTTACAAAGAGGACCAAGGGGATGGATTGTGGGTGTCTCAGGCACAATCTCTCAGCAAATCAGCAGGCCTGAAAATCCAATCTGCTCCTGGAGACAGCAGGCTGTACATCATTTGTCAGGGACTGGCACCATCAGTGCTTTATCGTATGGGCTGCCGTAGACTGCGATTGATTTGAAATATTAACATAGGCCAATGGAGAAGCCCACATCAGACTTCTCAGTGAGGAGTCGCTGGCTGGCTCCAATGTTTCATACTGTAGCCGCTATGGAAAAAGTGAAGACAATATTTTGTGGGAATGTGATATTGGCACTGTCAGTACGCAGTCTTTGTGTGGATTCCATCTTGTGACCTGTGCTTTAGAAAGCCACTGACATGTCAGTGTTAAGGTCACTGTCCCTTGTAAACCTTAATCTTTGTAATATATTCACACTGTATGAGTTGTGCCATTACACAAAGTGGGCGTTGAAAGAAATATGCTTGTCAGTCCCCAACTTGGACAGAGAGTAATGTGCTGTTTGTTCCTGTCACCTTATCACTAGTTGACATGGAGCCAAATGATGGTGGAGCTGGATGACACAGATACTATCAGAGGGAGCCTAACTCCCTGTGGTCCAGCCTTGACTCATCCATCACCATCATCTCTATTGTTCCACAGCTAAGACCACAGTCATTCATCTCCCCAGTCCCCACACCCAAGCATTTCTCAATAAAGGATTCAATTCAATCCAAAATGATCCAAAGAAAGAATCATTTGGGATGGATAGAATCATAAGGCCACTGCAGTTACTCCTTTTCATTAGCTCTCCCCCAAGCGCCTTCCTCCCTGATCCCTCCTTCACCCCACCCAGCCTCTCACACACCCCAATTACTGAGGGATGTTAGAAAGCCAGAGCGGCAGGACAAAGCTCTCCAAATCAGCTCCCTGAAGAACGAGATGTTTGTTAATGCTGACAGCACAACCTACCATCCAAGAGAGAGAGAGAACTTAAGACTCACCTGCCAAACAGTTCGTAGTCAGAGTGCTCTCGGAGCATGAGTTTGTGCCAATTTGGAGGTGGACTTGGCCACCGGAGGAATTTCCTCCACCTGTTGGTCCTTGCTGGGGTTCGACTGACCAATTGTTTACTAATAAACATACAGCGCAACCCTAGTGTTCGAACGAAGCACCTGCCTTCAGGACCACATAAGCAATCTGGTGCATCCCAGCATTCGTCTCACATCGATGCCTGTTCTCTCCACTCTTTCCCCCAGCTGACAGCCTCAGCAGCCGACACAGGAACCACACAGCAAGGTGGGGGAGCCAATTACTCGTCTGTCTCTTCCCTACATGTCACTTCAGCTAAATCACCCCCCTCTACAGGAGCACAAACACTCCCCAGTGGAGCAGGGGGGGGCGGCCCAGCCGCCATCCATATTTCAGCAGGCAAACTCTGTGCTCCCTGTCCAAAACACAATGACAGAGCCCATCTGTGAAGCACTCCCCCATGGATAGGCCAGGGGAGAAGCCGTGTAGTTTGTACAAGCAGGTCCGAAGAGTATTGGGCTTGTTGACAGCATCACCACCCAGCGTACCAATCACTCTGACATTTGGTTTTCATGGTGTTTACAGTTGTAACAGATTGGCTCGTACAGCAGCAGCAAAAAAAACACCCCTACCTTTAACCCAGGATAAAATTAGAGCTAAACCAACCTGTCAGTCAACAAGCACGTGCAGCACATTCAATATCAGCCAACATATATTCCGGTTTTTGGTCACCACTGAATCCCAAAACCGATTCATAGAATTCACTGTCAGTCAAATCCCATGTGTAGGAGGTAACAGAACAAATTGAGGTGGTGTTATATTAAGAACAGAATGGGAATCGGACAGTTGTGAGCTGTCTGCTGCGATAATTAATAAGCTCATTTAGAGAGGCAATCAATCTGGGCTGGAGACGTGCTGCCTGCCTCTCACACACACTTAGGATTCTTTATGACCTGATTCACAGGTTTGGCTCCATGAATGCCCTAATGAATGAGAATTGCAATGAGATAGATGAGATCGAGAGTCTTATTAGAGGAGAAATCACAACTACACCGACAGGAATAGAGTGGCACCTAAAGTGAGAGAAGACCGTTTTTAGAAAGTAGCAGGAGTCCATATACGTGTTTCACACTTTATTCATAGAAAAGCACTGAGATTCCAACACAAATGATATAAAATGGTAGTAGCGTTACATAAATAGTAATAAATTGTTTTATAGACATTAGCTCAAGAGGTTGCACAAACAAACTGTTGATAAACTATACTTCTGTGGCAACAAATACTGGATACCTTTTTTTATTTTTTTTATAAATCAGTAGCACAAAGAGGCAACAAACACTTTCCCTTAAATTTAAAAAAAAAAATCAAACCGTAGATGAACTAGTGAACAATCTACCAGTGATTATTACTTCCTTGTAAATTCTAGTGCCAGGTCAAAACACTGGTACAGTTAACACAGACACAGAGTATGGGAGAGAGAAATGAAAAGCCAGAGGAGGTCCCCCCCCCCATTTTTTTTGCAATGCTGTAGAACCAACTACTTCAGCGACAGAAAATGCTTGTTGTTTGACGTTTGTGTGTGTATATAACAGGCAGGTTTACATTAAACTGCAATCTTGTTTTGTCCACTCGTTGTAACTCACAAATCTCAGATTCAAGTAGTGGTTCATATTTGTGGCAGCTAAGTGAATGACAAAAACAGAGGAGGCTGCCGTAGGTTGGTTTAGAAAGCAGGTGTTATGTCGTGGTGCATATGGCACTGGTACAGGCAGCGCTGCAGTCTTACTGAATCCTGTGACTAACGTTTGGGAGGAAGTTAACATCATCTTTTTAAAAGAGAAGGAATAAAGACCAGCGATGGAAGGAAGGAGCAGAATAACTCAACTGCTCCGTAGGGGTTGTAGGTTAAGAGCCATGGCCGTTCAGGTGAAGTGAACTGAATAGGCTTAAAAGCATGAAATACAAGGGAGGACGATAGGGGTTGTTAAAACAGACTCCCCCACTCATATTCTCTGCCAGTTCCTTATTTTGCGTGGGGCATGCAGGGTTTTTATTTTCATTTATTTTGGACCATTGTTCTCCTTAAACTCTCGTTGCCATGTCAGGCGCTGACACGGGTTCTTTGAGAAGACACTAAAGGCTTAAGTCTAAAGAGAGTCAGGCGCTGACACGGGTTCTTCGAGAAGACACTAAAGGCTTAAGTCCAAAGAGAGAAATTGTACATTAAAATTGGTCAAAGGCAACGTCCGTCCCAATTTGCAGCATGTGCAGGCTACTTACGAATACAAACATGCCGTGTCTTGCCTCGTCTGTTCTCTTTAGGATAGTGACTCCAGAGAAGGGGACCAAACCACCAAGTGGTTTCTGCATAGTCGGGTTGCTTTCTTTTCATAATGGTATGCCTGCTTTTCTAATTTCGAAAATAACATGCTTCCTCTTAGAAAACACTGCAAAAACTAAACAAAACATACAAATAAAATTTAAAGACGACTCAAAATTCAGAGAAATGTACACAGGAGCACCTGAGAAATGTATTTTCATCTAACTGCCCTCACATTCCCAGCCCACAACACATTCAAGTATCCCACAAAAACAAAAAAACACACAGTTATCATAAATAATTATAACTTTACAATTTTCTTAATTGACACTTTCATATTTACAATATCTTAAATGCTTATGCTACTACTTTTTGTGGTTGTTTTTGTTTCTTTAAGTGATTCCCTGAGAACTGAGTTGAGCATCTCTTTTCTCTTTTCTGTCGTCGTTTCTTTACTGCACTACTACGCCAGACAGACGGTGGACTTCTGTGGCCCTAGGTCACCTGGAATGTGGAAGCTGACATGGAACGCTTTTCATAGCCTCAACATTTATCCTCAAATGTTTGTGTCTAATATTCCTATTTTTGCATGTTAAATATAGTTATGCTGTTTGTATTCCTAGTATTCATTCACACACAGATGATTCTAATGATCGATAAATAATTGCTCAAGCAGACAGAATGGTGTCGAGAGTACATGACATTTATGAAGTGCTTGTATAACAATAATACTATGGCTAATATAAAACTTTCCCCACAGGGTCTGAGAGGTTGATAGTTATATTTAGGCTTGTATCTGGAATACTAACCCCAACCGGCTACACCAAGGCATGTTGTCAAAAAGTACACGTTCATACACGTTTTGCTTTGAAGGATACAAGATGTTTTTCAGCAATGGTATTTCCACATGTTATAAACCTAAACTCTGACAACACAAGCCACCCCTCACAGACCCAAACCCACAGTGGCAGTATCACTCTCAGGCCAGTCAATCCATCTTTCCGTGATCTGATCCAAATACCAATCTGCCGCAACCTGTCTCTCTCTCTCTCTCTGTACATCGGTCTCTTTTTGAAAGGTACCTTCACTAGAAATAGGAGATACCAGACAAATGGATCAGGCTACACTCAGGAAAGGTGGTAGAGAATATGTGAGAGATATGTGAGGAGGACTCTGTATGTACCTGATGAGTCTGGCATATTTAGGCTTGGCTCCTGGACCTGACAGATCCAAGTTCAGCATTCCACCTCCTCCACACATAATGCCTTGAAACGAGGCCTTTTAACAGGAAAAGTTTGACCCTTGGAATACGATCGAGGTATAACAGTAAGTCAACACTATGTGCGTCAGTGTTTTTGGAATGACAGGTTTTCTTTCCTTCAAAAACCACTCGTATCTCACCACAGCAGACATCATTCCCTGGCTCAAAATACCCTATACATCATTTGGTTTTTCATTATTTGCCACCTCAATGTTTTTTCATCATTATCATAATCTTTTTCAAACGTTTTTGTATTCAGACCCCCCTCTGCAGTCTTTACCTAGCAGAGTAACATTGCGAACAAACATTGGTTGTCGCTCACAAGAAGAAGACAGAACTGACAACCCCCCCCAGACAAATATAGTATTTGACACGTAAATGACAAAAGAAATGGAAATGAAAACTTAAATAAATGATTAAATGGAAATAAAAGGAGCTCCCCATATTGCCTGTCCTGTTGGGGGAACCCCAGGGGTCAGCCGAAGCGTTCCCGTACCAACATCATGAGTTTCTTCTTGCCCTTGTAGATCTGTTTGAGGTTGTCTATAAACTGGGCAAACTGGATGTGTCCGTCCTGGGCCAGTAGGAAGGTCTCTCTGGCCTTACTGAGGAACTCTATGAACTCTCCGTAGTGTCTGGGGCTGATGTGAGTGAGCCGGGAGTGGGTTGTGTTGATGTAGGCGCTGATAGTGGCGTCCAGCAGCTGCCGGAGCGGAGCCTTGTCCGTGGACATGAGCTTCCCAGAGTTCCGTCGCCCGGGGATACCGGCCAGGCCCGGGGCAGTCATGGTGCAGCGACGCAGGATGTCCGAGAGCACAGTGGCGCAGTGCACGCTCTTCACCACCAGGGGGATGATGGCGGCCAGCTCGTTCTTGCCCAGCGAGTGGGACAGGGCGCAGGCCCAGAGCACGTCGTTGATGGCTGGGTGGGTGTCCTGGTTGTAGGCCAGGTTGAGGTGGGTCATGGCCAGCGAGGCCAGCTTGAAGGCTCGAAGCGGGTAGCCGCGGTGCTCCATGTAGCGGGCGATGGTGAACAGCTGAGAGTACGTCATGCCTGTTGATGCTGCGTCGATGACGATCTGGTAGGCCGTCTCGAAGGCGATGTGGTCCTTCTCGCAGAGCGTGAGGGCAGAGAGGGCGCAGTTCTGGGGGTCCTTCATGGCACACTGCAGAGCCAGCGTCCGGGCGCAGCTAGCCAACTCCTCTCTCTGGGGGTAGTCCAGGCTGAGGCGCAGGATGGTGTTGTGGGACATGACGGTGGCTGCAACGATGCTGGTGGCCTCGGTGGGGGTGAACAGGGTGTACCAGCTCTGGAGGATGCTCACCAGCGCTCGCAGACCCACCTCTGTGGCACAGGTGACCAGCCAGCGCACCATCTCCCTGCGTCTCCAGTTCAGAGTAGACAGAGTCATCCTCATTACCTGCAGAGAGAGAGACATGTTGAAACACTTCAGACAAGGCAGGATGCACAGTAATTCAACACCCACCAGCACATTTTTTCAATGTCACACACTGCTTACTATCCATCTAGCCATCAGTACCTGCAGGCCCAGCTCCAGAGCTACATTGAGCAGGGTGATGTCTGGGGGGTTGTCAGCCGGAGTGGCGATCTTGAAAGCATCCTGGGCCAGTTTGAAGATGAGGGAGGAGG
Organism: Oncorhynchus nerka; assembly: GCF_034236695.1. Lineage (NCBI taxonomy): Eukaryota > Metazoa > Chordata > Actinopteri > Salmoniformes > Salmonidae > Oncorhynchus > Oncorhynchus nerka. The sequence goes on along the minus strand of NC_088424.1, from coordinate 21,916,008 downwards.
AGTGGATGTTCTTCTGGATGGCCTCCAGCACCGTCCGCAATCTCAACATATCTCCTGGAGGTACAAACAACAGAGTATTAGATTGAAAAACAATATTTGTCATCCAACAGTTTGTATGTGTACTGTGGTGTTCTGTAGTGGTGGACAAGTCCTTGGGAGTGTTTATCTGGTAGTGGCGTGGTTAAATGTTTTGGGTGTGTGTGTGCGCATTGTTGTAACTAGAGCTGAGCTGACCTTTGGCTGCGGTGAGCATGGTGGAGGCCAGCTCACACTGCTGAGACTCCAGGTGGCCCAGGGTGAACCAGCGCGGGTAGCGGCTGGGCACCATGCTGATGCCATGGTGGGGGTGACCCAAGTCTCCAGAGGGACCAGTCGACTCTAACACAGGGAGCCTAGAGGACACACACAGAGAGACAGAGAGTGATGAGATGAGTTATTATGATAAAGAAAAAGTTTCCTATTCAAAATTGAACTGTAAAAAGGTTTCCAAGCCTACAGCATTATTACACTGCCTCGTCCCATCTCAAGTCTGTATAGCTGCATTAGAGGTCTCTGAAACACACACCAGTCTGTATAGCTGCATTAGAGGTCCCCCCCCCCCCCCTGTCTACATATGCACGAATGTGTGTACATCCGAGCTTGCACGTGTGTGCTTGTGTGCAGCCCTAAGCCCCGTTATGGATTGTGTATTAGCCAGGACCCTGAGGAATCTCAGCAGGATAATCATACCGCAGTACAGATGGGGATAATTCAGTCATAGGGATTCATCATCCAGCCTCTCAATATATAGATACAAGTAGAGGGAGGGAGCCCCCAGTGTCCGGTCTGGTGTGTGAAGTCATGAGCTCGGCTGGTCGGCTAATGCATAGCAACCTAGCAGTGCCAAAAGCCCTGGTCTGCCATAAAAAGACTATATAAATGATGATCGCCAGAACGGCCCAAATAAAATCATTTTGACAGCAGTTTTGGGCTCTAAAATATATTATGAAGTTTGATGCCCACAGTGAAGTTGCTTCAAATGGAGATATTTCATTAAATAGTTATCCTCTCTGACTACTACATTTGTCGTCACACAGGACCACGTGCTGTGACACAGACCAATCACGGGCCAGGCAGGCTACGAGGAGGCTCTCAGTCGACTCCGGCAGGATTAAAACGACCACGTCGACAATGACTCTTTGCTAGTTACGGTCTAATCGTTCCGACTTCAGGCTGGAGTTTTCCTCGGGAGTTCATGTGGATGACGTCAGCACTATCATTTATCTACTGGTTTGAATGTCTAGGACTCTGACACTGACGCAGCCAGATAGACGCATCACATTATGTTGACAATAAAACATGATACGTTTCTAAGTGTTAATAGTCAAATGGTGTGTTCTTTTTGTAATAGCTAAATGGTTTTGAATGCCAGAGACACATACAGGTGCTTGAAACAGAGCAATGAGCCTGAATAGGGTTGGATATGAATGTAGGTTGGGGGATCTTACCTCATGGCCCGCAGTGCTAGTTTGTAGGCCAGGTCTGTGTCATGGGGAAGCAGGGCTGAGAACAGGTACTTGGCAAAGGTGTGCATGGGAACGCTTTCCCTGTGGATGACTTCACCCAGGCCACTGAACGGACCCCCTGAACACACAGACAGAGAGTTATCAGAATTGTCTTGAATTGAATTGATATCTTGGAGTCCAGCCACACACACTTATGATTTGGCTCAGTTTTTTGATGAATATTCAAAGTATACCAGTATAAACAGCTAATGGCTCAAAGTAGAGCAGTGAATAAAAGCAATATTAGGTTATACCTCTCCCAACCTGATGGGGGCGACAGAGCAGACAGCAAACCATACACTCACTGCCCATTGGGTATTAACCAAATCTCTCCTCCCTAGCAGCGACAGATGTCTGCTCTAGGATTACACCGCTAACATTCCCTAAAGCCCCAGATGGGGGAGGGCTATAGCATAGCTAGCATGGGGAAGCAGGAGAAAGGGGGTTAGACCGTGTTAAAAGGCCAGGGTTGAGATCCATTTTCAGCTGGGTGTTGCGAGGCAGGACCAGTGGAGGGGAGCCAGGTGGGAGAGAGGGATGGGACAGCTAAAGAGAAAGGGTGACATGAGATAGAGGCAGGGAGGGAGAGGCAGAAGGAGAGAGAGAGAGAGAGAGAGAGAGAGGGGAAGGAAGAAATAGAGTGAGAGCAGCAAGCAGGGCAGATAGAGAGATATGGAGGGTGAAAGAATAGAACGAGACCGCGAGGGAGGATAAGTGAGACCGCGGGGGAGGATAAGTGAGACAGCGAGGGAGGATAAGTGAGACAGCGAGGGAGGATAAGTGAGACAGCGAGGGAGGATAAGTGAGACAGCGAGGGAGGATAAGTGAGACCGCGAGGGAGGATAAGTGAGACCGCGAGGGAGGATAAGTGAGACCGCGAGGGAGGATAAGTGAGACCGCGAGGGAGGATAAGTGAGACCGCGAGGGAGGATAAGTGAGACCGCGAGGAAGGATAAGTGAGACCGCGAGGGAGGATAAGTGAGACCGCGAGGAAGGATAAGTGAGACCGCGAGGGAGGATAAGTGAGACCGCGAGGGAGGATAAGTGAGACCGCGAGGGAGGATAAGTGAGACCGCGAGGGAGGATTAGTGAGACCGCGAGGGAGGATTAGTGAGACAGCGAGGGAGGATAAGTGAGACAGCGAGGGAGGATAAGTGAGACAGCGAGGGAGGATAAGTGAGACAGCGAGGGAGGATAAGTGAGACAGCGAGGGAGGATAAGTGAGACAGCGAGGGAGGATAAGTGAGACAGCGAGGGAGGATAAGTGAGACAGCGAGGGAGGATAAGTGAGACAGCGAGGGAGGATAAGTGAGACAGCGAGGGAGGATAAGTGAGACAAAGAGTGAGGGAGATTGAAGGCAACAGAGAAGATAGACAATGAAATGAGACAAGTGGAGGACAATAATATAATAGAAATAGCCGTCATACCTTCCAGTAGGAGGATAGCCTGTTTCCTCAGCGTCTGGACCAGCAGATCATCCAGCTCCATCTCCTGCAGCTTGGCCACGATCTGCTCCTCGTTCCGACACACCTTGTCCTGGGCATAGAGACCTTCAGGCATCACACGCTGCTGCCCCATGCCCATCAGCGCCACCTCCAGGGCCAGTGCCAGGTAGGACTCCCCGCCATCCGGGCAACCCCACACGGGCACATGATGGTACACAGGCGGCTTGGGCTCTCCAGAGTCTGAAGAGACAAAAAGAGGTTTTTAGTTTACACGGATGGTCATGGAAGTGAGACTTCACTCTACTAAACCTTTATTCAAACGTTTAGGTCAATTAGAACCAATTGTCAATTGCAACAATGATCTAGCAGGGTTATGAGACATTGCTAGAAGCTAACACTAATCCAAAACGGCTGTCTGGTTTCATTTTTTTTTTTTGCCTGAAAGGTGCTGGGTGTGGAAAGCAGCTGCCACAGACAGGAACCTCTCTCTAGCTCCACATCTACAGGAACCTCTCTCTAGCTCCACATCTACAGGAACCTCTCTCTAGCTCCACATCTACAGGAACCTCTCTCTAGCTCCACATCTACAGGAACCTCTCTCTAGCTCCACATCTACAGGAACCTCTCTCTAGCTCCACATCTACAGGAACCTCTCTCTAGCTCCACATCTGCAGGAACCTCTCTCTAGCTCCACATCTACAGGAACCTCTCTCTAGCTCCACATCTACAGGAACCTCTCTCTGGGGCAGCAGCGTGTGATGCCTGAAGGCCTCTATGCCCAGGACAAGGTGTGTCGCAACGAGGAGCAGATCGTGGCCACATCTACATGAACCTCTCCCTAGCTCCACTTCTCCCCAGGCAGCTGTGGATGCCAGGCAGCACCAGAGGTGTCCCTGAGGTCCCAGAAAAACACTAACATCTGCTGACAGGAACTAAGATCCAACCCACGGCCGGCTTACGCTTAAATCCCCCTGGCAAATTATCCCTCCCCCCTACGACAATCCTGTTTATTACAGGGGGAGGGGAGAGGATATCAGTGATTTTCCCTTCATGCCTCTGGATCAAAACAACCTCTAGTCACCAATGGAGCGTCCAGGAGCTTTTCAATAACACGCCGCTTTGTTGTCATGCCTCTGGAAATATTTGACCTCTCGTATTACATGTAGGTCTGACCCATTTACGCTGTATATGTACTGTACCCCTCTATGTACTGTACCCATCTACTTCAAAAAATATACAAACACGTTTTAGGCAACACTGGATAGATGCTATAGAACTTCTTTGTCCATAGGAGTTGCTAACTAGATGCGAAGGAGGTTTGATATGAGTGGACGTAAGCCTTGGGCTTCTAGGTTTGTTGGCATGTGTTGTGTGAGGTCAGTGCCAAGGTGGATTTAACCATGTGGAATCCCTGGCGACCTGAGTTTGTTCTCATACGGCAACCACAGTAGTTAGCCTCCATGTTTCCCTCCCTCCACTGTTATGGCTCAGGCTCTGCTGATGTGTAAAGACTGTGGACAGCTGCTCCCTGATTGGTCAGAATTCAAGTTAAGTCCGGCCTCCATACCAGATGTTTCCAGCTACTCACCAGAACCAAACAAAGGACTGTGATGATGACGGCCCTATAAGCCATAAGCCACACACTTCCTCGCTCCCTCTCTTGGTCTCTCTAACACACACGCTCTCACCCTCTAACACACACGCTCTCACCCTCTAACACACACGCTCTCACCCTCTAACACACACGCTCTCACCCTCTAACACACACGCTCTCACCCTCTAACACACACGCTCTCACCCTCTAACACACACGCTCTCACCCTCTAACACACACGCTCTCACCCTCTAACACACACGCTCTCACCCTCTACACACACGCTCTCACCCTCTAACACACGCTCTCACCCTCTAACACACACGCTCTCACCCTCTAACACACGCTCTCACCCTCTAACACACTCTCACCCTCTACACACACTCTCACCCTCTAACAACACACTCTCACCCTCTAACACACTCTCACCCTCTAACACACTCTCACCCTCTAACACACTCTCACCCTCTAACACACACACTCTCACCCTCTAACACACACACTCTCACCCTCTAACACACTCTCACCCTCTAACACACTCTCACCCTCTAACACACTCTCACCCTCTAACACACTCTCACCCTCTGCCCACCCAAATCACCATACCACTCGCCAGGATTGTTCCGGCACACAATGCCTCCCTGTAGGCTTGTCACAATAGGCCGTATCAAATCCCTGCTCTCTGTTTGGCTGGGCTAAAGAATGTATGGAATGCAAATGTTGTTGGACTTGATCCATTTTCCACCACTGTGTAGGCTGGATGACCTTTCTGCAGCACAGCCATTCATCTCAGGGCTGCTTACAAGAGGACCATGAGGAGGGTGACAGACCAGGACTGGACTGAATGGGTGACTTTGCAATTGATTCGTTTTGGGACAAAATAAAACATTTTGACCAGTTTTGTTTAAGTTGAGTGAAATGGTTGCTGGTTGCCTTGGTCAAATTGTACGGGACTGTACTGTATGGGTGATCAGTTGTGGTTGCTGGACTGACACCATGTTGACCAGTTCGATTGAAGTGGAATGTAAACGTTGCCTGGGTAGGCCCGGGCCTGGCCAGATGCGTACCTCCAGTGTCCATTGCGTTGTCGTCCTCTACCCGGCAGGTCTCAGTGAGGGTGGTGAACAGACAGCCGATGGGATCCAGGGGGTGTCCCACCCAGCCCTCCAGGTTAGTAGTGCTGGTCATCCCCTTCTGGAGCAGCTCTGACACACACAGGAACAAGATCAGACCGCATCGTACTATACATCTTATCACATGAACAAAAGTAGAACAGTATTCAGGTTATGTAGGGCTAGGATATTTTCCTAACCATATAAAAATGCAGGGCCCCAATAATAGGCTACACAACAAGATGACACCAACATACTGCACATTGTATTATAAAATGCCTTAATTCTGTTACGTATGGCCCAGAGGCTCACCTAATGAGAACAGTGAACTGTCTCCAGGCAGACAGGGGGCGCTACCTTTCTTTTGGTGCTTGTAGATGTCCAGCTGGCGGTGCTGCTGCAGCCGGAGGGTGTTGATGATGGCCACGCCCAACCGCAGTGCCTCGCGGGGGTAACCATGGGAACGCAGGGCATCGACCCGCGCGCATGCCGTAGGGACGTGATCTACGGCACAAATCACATGACACGGGCTGAGCACAACACAATGTCCCGGCAGGCTGACAGGCAGGATGCAGCCTCAGCAGAAAGAAACCCACGACTCTGATACCCAGGCTTACGTTGCATAATGAGGACAAATCTTCCCCCAGAACTTGCTTACTCCAGCTACAGGATTCAGTGGAAGTGGATTTACAAGAGGCTTAGAACACTAAACAGTGGTGGTGTTCAGAGACTAACATTTGAGCCCCAAACCCAAGAACTGGCACTGAACAAACGGATCACTATCATGGCACAGAGCTTAAACTGCCGGGAGCTGGGCCTGTTTGTGTGTGTGTGTCTGTGTATATGGTTTAAAAAACATATACTGAGAGGGCCTACCAATAGCATCTGGAATTGATATAACATCTAGTGCTAAGACTGTGTACTGTGCAGACCAGATTGAATCTGGTTGTGTAGTTCTCACCTAGCCATAGAGGCAGGCCCTGGGGGTTGAAGAGCAGACTCTCTCCCTCTCTCTGGTAGGCTGGGGACATGTAGTAGTCACAGCTGATGATCCTCTGCAGGTGGCTGTCCTGCCAGTGGAGGTCACAGGCCTCCATGGCCCGCGTGAACACGGTCCGTCTGGGCCGGGCCAGGGAGTCTGGAGGGGGACACACAGGGAGGGGGACAGAGCACAGTGCAAAAAAAATACCTTATATTAGTGATATTTTGAGTTGAACTACTTTTACTAGAGGCAACCAAATCTGAAGACAACAAAAACAGTGCATCAGAACCATGGTTTGGGACAGGGAAGGGGTGTAGCTGTAACTCAAGTGGAAGTGTACAGGCCCAGTGTGAGTACTCTATGTGTAGGTATACCCGTGTGTGTTACTGCTCCAGACTGCGACTGACCCTGGGCGAGGTTGCTCTGTGGCAGAGCGTTGGTAATGTTGGGCAACTCACTGCCGTAGTTGCCGTCCTCCAGGGGACAGATGTCCATGTCGCCCCACTTCTTCAGCTGCTTCAGCCAGCCGCTCTTCTCCTCGCTCTTACAGTGCGGGTTCAGCACGATGCACACCCACAGGGCACCTGGGAAAGGACACAAGTCAGGGGGCAAAGGTCAACGGGCGGAATAACCATTGTTTGACCACTTGGGTATGGAGAAGGAGCCATAACAGCAGTTAATTATCCTATGTTAATGTATATTTGGGTATGGAGGAGGGAGGAGTCGAGGAACTATACAATACAGAAAGCATGTTTAATCCAGCACGGTCCTCCTGGGTTACAAAAGGCCCAGGGTATATTTGGACATGTGACAGGTATTTAGTATAGCCTCAGGAATGTGAGGGGTAAACTAGTTCAGTTCCTTTCACTACCTCCATCACCGGGTAATACATGACCAGAACTTACCCCCTTCTGTTTGCTTCCTTTTAAACCCTGGTTTCAGAGCACTTTGTTAGGGTTCTCAGTCCTGATCACACTGACAGCCATTAGTGCAGCACGGTCGCTTTAAACCCTCCAACACCACCACCACCTTTGATTGGGCACTTTGGTGATCATGCTGACAGCCTGTGGCAGCCCTAGCCAATCAGAGAGCCCTGTCCTGCCGCTCCCCGGTAACTAAACATAACCCCTGAGCCGGGGTTTATCATGCGGAGGGGCACAGCAAACCTCTCTCTGCTCTACTGTTGCTCTCCAATGAACTTCCTCAGGATGTGTAGTTTGCAGTCATCGACCCCTTTAAAATGCCCCGATCAATACCAGGGAGGCTGAAAACCCCATTGATCCCAGCCCTTTTTCATGCAATCCCAATCGAGGGGAGTGCTTGGCCATGATGTATGCACTGCTGCACAGCCACCGACTGACCCACAGATATGGCCACACGCTTGGGGATTTAACGGGCAGGTCGCAGTGTACACACACACGAGAAAGATACCTCACATCACATGTACCATGGTGGCTTTACAGTTAGATAATAGTTACACAGCTGTGCTGATCGAAGTGGTGAGGCCACATTCCGTTTGGAATTGCTCTTTGAGTAGCAAGGTTTTCCAGCTGTGTTTCAGGACCTGCCAGTACCCACAGTGCTTTGGACAAGATTTTTCCAGCTGTGTTTCAGGACCTGCCAGTACCCACAGTGCTTTGGACAAGGTTTTCCAGCTGTGTTTCAGGACCTGCCAGTACCCACAGTGCTTTGGACAAGGTTTTCCAGCTGTGTTTCAGGACCTGCCAGTACCCACAGTGCTTTGGACAAGGTTTTCCAGCTGTGTTTCAGGACCTGCCAGTACCCACAGTGCTTTGGACAAGGTTTTCCAGTTGTGTTTCAGGACCTGCCAGTACCCACAGTGCTTTGGACAAGGCTTTCCAGCTGTGTTTCAGGACCTGCCAGTACCCACAGTGCTTTGGACAAGGTTTTCCAGCTGTGTTTCAGGACCTGCCAGTACCCACAGTGCTTTGGACAAGGTTTTCCAGCTGTGTTTCAGGACCTGCCAGTACCCACAGTGCTTTGGACAAGGTTTTAAAATGGAAGCAAATCAATAATATCCAAGCAGCAATAAGACAGTTGGTCAGTTACCATTTCTATGAATACCCTCTTCATAATGCATTATGTATGCATGTATATCCTTCTGCAAATGCATTATAATGCAGAACATAGGGGCTTAATAGCCACTCATAATCACCTAGAACTGTGTTCTGTGTGAATTGGACATCTACACTGTACATTTAAGAAAGTGAGAGGGACTTACCCAATTCGTCCCATAGCTGCCGGCACTTGTCCGTCATGCCTGTCCCCTGCTGCCGCCACAGAGCGAGGCGAGGGTCGGCCATGAACTGTTCAGTGATTAGGGTCAACATCCTGGCACCGTTAGAGTCACGCATCCGCAGCATCTCCCGCACCTACAGAAAACATCCATTGACAGTAATATACAGTGATAGGTTTGTTTCTTTTACCCCTTCTTCTTCCCAATTTCGTGGTATCCAATTGGTAGTTAGAGTCTTGTCTCATCGCTGCAACTCCCGTACGGAGGCAAAGGTCGAGAGCCGTGCGGGCCTCTGAAACACAACCCAGCCAAGTCACAATGCTTCTTGACTCAATGCCCGCTTAACCCGGAAGCCAGTAGTACCAATGTGTGGGAGGAAACGTAGTATACCTGGCAACCGTGTCAGCGTGCACTGCGCCCGGCACACCACAGGAGTCACTAGTGTGCGATGGGACAAGGACATCCCTGCCGGCGAAACCCTCCCCTAACCCGGACGATGCTGGGCCAAATGTGCGCTGCCCCATGGTTCTCCCAGTCGCGGCCGGCTGCGACAGAGCCTGGACTCATACCCAGAATCTCTAGTGGCACAACCAGCACTGCGATGCAGTGCCTCAGACCACTTCGGGAGGCCCCATCTGGGATTGATTTTGATACCGAATGTTCAGACATAGACAGACAGACAGCCGTACCTTGGCGAACATGGAGTTGAGCTGCTTCCCAGAGCCGTAGTACCCTCCCTGGGACAGGAACAGTTTGACCTGCTCCCTGACCTGCTCCTCGTCCAGGTGCCAGCAGTTGTCGTCATCGATGCTGGCCCCTGCCGTGGGGTCCGGGGCCCCTGGGAAGACACACAGAAAGGCAATGTCAGACCAAAGACTAATTAAACACATAACCAGAAGCTAGGCTCCAAAAACATGCCTTCTATCAATCCCGCCTGAAAACGAACCTCATAAGACATCAAACCAGGATTTTGTTAAACATTTTTCTAATTAAGCAAACACCTAAAGAACAGGAACAGAGGGTGAACCCTAGGTGTGGTGGCGTCATATAGGTAACCCCAACACCCATTTGATCTGCCTAGAACTACCAACTGAAGTCCTGCCAAGGCACTGTTGCATCCAAACGTTCACATTCCACAATCAAAGCCCCAACTCATAGCACTGACTCCCCACAGCAAACAACCTGGAAACTGGGAGATGGACTTCTTTGTTAAGAGGCTGGGGTGGGTAAATATTTAGAGAGTGATGTGGAGAGATGGCAGACTGCAGAGGTCCTCTGTTTTCCAGACTAGAAGGATAACGGGGGGGTCATGCCAGGTTAAAGTAGTTCGCAACGTTAGAACGTTGGCTCGGGGTCTGACTGACTTTCTTCATTTTACTATTTTTCAGACTTTCAGAAATGCAAAGCACCAGCAGGCTGGGAGACTCAGACATCATACAGGCTGTTTGAAGCCTTGGAGTCCTCGCTGCTGCTTTTGGTAGACTGGGCCCACCTTGCTGTTCAAGCCCACCAGAGGATGATTGAAGTAGAAACTAAGGAGTGTAAGAGATTGGCAGAGGCTCTGTGTGAAGCACAATATGTGGCCATCTTGTGACTTGTAGGTCCTAACGGCTCTGAGACCCTGGCGTTCTAGGTCTACACACCGGTGCTAAATGTGAACAAACTCTTCACCAAAACGTGAACAGAGGGACCTTATGTTATGTCCAGCAACATGTGTCTTTCTTACCGTGGACCTGGTTGATCTCAGAGTTGGATGAGAGGATCTCGTCGGCCAGTTTCTGAGCGGTGGGCAGCACCTCTGTGTGGTGGGCTGTGATGAGGTACTGCACCAGCTTCTGTAGCTGGTCTCTGTTCATCTGGAACAGGGTCTCTGAGATGGGCAGCCGCAGCTTGACCTGCTCCGGCTTCCTGATGCGGTACAGGGACAGCGCCACCACGTGGGCGCAGTAGAAGATGTCGCGGTTGCCGCAGCCGCAGGTGACCGAGGTGATCTTGCAGCGGTCGAAGCTGATGGCCACCTTGTGGGTGACCTCAGGCTCCGACTGGGAGGCGGGCTCCATGACCGTGCCACTGAGGTGGAAACCTGGAGAGACAGAGAGAGAAGACTGGTGTCAGCAGACTTGATCAACATTTAAATGACACCTTCCCCTTTAGTTCAGATGAAGGACAGTTGTGACTCAGCACCCTAAAAAAAAAGTCACATGAGCAATGAAGGGGTGATCAAACCTTTCTGGCAACGTACCCACAAACCCATAGAAAGCATCCTGCGTAGCACTATGTGAGAGTTTCCTTTTCATTGGTGCTCTCTTTGTAAAGGATAACTATCTACCCCAAAGCACTCTGGGATTGAGGTAGCAGTATCACAATCAGTTCACGGGATGGCAGAAGTTCAAGCCACGTAACACAATGGTCTTAGAATAATACAAACAGAGAGGGCAGAGTATAGTTCATAAAGGGACTCGAAAAGAGACGGATTATCTTATCAGTTAACTACAAAAAGGGAGTAGATAAGATAGTGAAGTAGAAAGCTGATACTAGTTAAATACGTCTGGACCACATGAAACAGCTTTTCAAAAGGAAATGCTCCTGCCTGCTAGCTGGTGACATATTTGTGGCTTGAAGTCAGTCATTCGGTCTGTGAGGGCCAAAGGGAGGGGAGAAGGGGAGCGCATGCAGCAGGGGAAGGGAAAGGGAAGTGTGTGTCTGATAGAAAGTCTGGCAGCTCACTTTGACTGGTAAATTATTAATGATGGGAGGCCCAGAGAGGGGGCTGGGAGAACAGAGATGGATTACTATATCACAGTACCACACTAAACCATAGCAACCAGGCCTGCTACAGTCACACACACACACACGTCGGGGGTATGTTCTGACCCTAAACACACTACTCATTTAATTTCTATGCTCACTGGCTGCATGGCTATGGTAACATACATGACTACCCATAGTACACACAGGACAGAGGGTACACTACACACACACCATTGAGGATTTGATATATATATATATATATAAATAAATAACTTAGTGAGCTCAGCAAGTCGAGGCTAAGCTAATTAACGCCAAATGGGTTCCTGTCTGTCTGGCTTCAGAAGATCACTGCTATCATAGCGAGTGAACTGTAACAGACCTGGAATGCCTAACACACACACACTTCATTCTAGGGTTAGAGTAGTGAGACAGGGGTGCCTCATAAGCATGAGTAAAGCCTGCCGTTCTCTTGCCAAGTCCCACAAAAGGCTTTTCCAGACGAGTTCTTCTGAGAAACTCGCCCCCCCCCCTCTTACCCAGTTCTTTTTTTCTTCTCCGGGGAAAGAAATCCAACGTCCAATTTACTGCCAAGCCCTTTCAGGCAGAGCCAAAACCACAGGCCCATCTGATTAAGGGGAGTTTATGGTGATGTCTGTTTTCATTTTGATAAAAGAAAAGGAAAGCAAAGGGGCTACCCCTATGTGTCACAAATTACTCGCAGCACAATGCAAAGTTCAAAGTGAATTTGGTGAAAGACAACGATGCATTGAAACCTCACGGCGGAGAAAATGGCGGTGTTTACCGCGTACATTTTTCTTCGAGGCATCGGCAATCAAATCTTGTACTGTACAAGTATGCTCTTGTCCATTTCCAAGGCAGTCTTGTAGAACTGGTGCTGTATATCAGGGTGACAGAAACAAGGGAACAAAGTAGTGAACGAGTAAAGATGTGGGACACTATTCTTTCTGATTATCTGCGTTTTTCAGCAGATGAATAGACTCAACTGGAGAATGATGGTTCTCATGTTGGATTTGAGTTATTTCACAGCAGACCTACAGCACTTATGTCATCTCCTTAACCTACCTAATAATATTATAAATCTATGCTGAAACATTCCAACAATCGTAATGAACCCAGCAGAGACTAAGGGGGAAAAAATTGTCATCTCCGTTACTAACAGGACTTTGCTCTCCTCATGTCAGCTCTGTTACAACTCATCACCATGCTCCTCTTCTATTGCAGCTCTGTCACAGCTCATCACCATGCTCCTCTATGGCAGCTCTGTTACAGCTCATCACCATGCTCCTCTATGGCAGCTCTGTTACAGCTCATCACCATGCTCCTCTATGGCAGCTCTGTTACAGCTCATCACCATGCTCCTCTATGGCAGCTCTGTTACAGCTCATCACCATGCTCCTCTTATGGCAGCTCTGTTACAGCTCATCACCATGCTCCTCTATGGCAGCTCTGTTACAGCTCATCACCATGCTCCTCTATGGCAGCTCTGTTACAGCTCATCACCATGCTCCTCTATGGCAGCTCTGTTACAGCTCATCACCATGCTCATCTGTTACAGCTCATCACCATGCTCCTCTATGGCAGCTCATCACCATGCTCCTCTATGGCAGCTCATCACCATGCTCCTCTATGGCAGCTCATCACCATGCTCCTCTATGGCAGCTCTGTTACAGCTAATCACCATGCTCCTCTATGGCAGCTCTGTTACAGCTCATCACCATGCTCCTCTATGGCAGCTCTGTTACAGCTAATCACCATGCTCCTCTATGGCAGCTCTGTTACAGCTCATCACCATGCTCCTCTATGGCAGCTCATCACCATGCTCCTCTATGGCAGCTCTGTTACAGCTCATCACCATGCTCCTCTATGGCAGCTCTGTTACAGCTCATCACCATGCTCCTCTATGGCAGCTCTGTTACAGCTCATCACCATGCTCCTCTATGTCAGCTCTGTTACTGCTCATCACCATGCTCCTCTATGGCAGCTCTGTTACAGCTCATCACCATGCTCCTCTATGGCAGCTCTGTTACAGCTCATCACCATGCTCCTCTGTTACAGCTCATCACCATGCTCCTCTATGGAAGCTCATCACCATGCTCCTCTATGGCAGCTTATCACCATGCTCCTCTATGGCAGCTCATCACCATGCTCCTCTATGGCAGCTCATCACCATGCTCCTCTATGGCAGCTCTGTTACAGCTCATCACCATGCTCCTCTATGGAAGCTCATCACCATGCTCCTCTATGGCAGCTCATCACCATGCTCCTCTATGGCAGCTCTGTTACAGCTCATCACCATGCTCCTCTATGGCAGCTCTGTTACAGCTCATCACCATGCTCCTCTATGGCAGCTCTGTTACAGCTCATCACCATGCTCCTCTATGGCAGCTCTGTTACAGCTCATCACCATGCTCCTCTATGGCAGCTCTGTTACAGCTCATCACCATGCTCCTCTGTTACAGCTCATCACCATGCTCCTCTATGACAGCTCTGTTACAGCTCATCACCATGCTCCTCTATGGCAGCTCTGTTACAGCTCATCACCATGCTCCTCTGTTACAGCTCATCACCATGCTCCTCTATGGAAGCTCATCACCATGCTCCTCTATGGCAGCTCATCACCATGCTCCTCTATGGCAGCTCTGTTACAGCTCATCACCATGCTCCTCTATGGCAGCTCTGTTACAGCTCATCACCATGCTCCTCTATGGCAGCTCATCACCATGCTCCTCTATGGCAGCTCATCACCATGCTCCTCTATGGCAGCTCTGTTACAGCTCATCACCATGCTCCTCTATGGCAGCTCATCACCATGCTCCTCTCTGTCAGCTCTGTTACAGCTCATCACCATGCTCCTCTATGACAGCTCTGTTACAGCTCATCACCATGCTCCTCTATGACAGCTCTGTTACAGCTCATCACCATGCTCCTCTATGTCAGCTCTGTTACAGCTCATCACCATGCTCCTCTGTTACAGCTCATCACCATGCTCCTCTATGGAAGCTCATCACCATGCTCCTCTATGGCAGCTCATCACCATGCTCCTCTATGGCAGCTCTGTTACAGCTCATCACCATGCTCCTCTATGGCAGCTCTGTTACAGCTCATCACCATGCTCCTCTATGGCAGCTCATCACCATGCTCCTCTATGGCAGCTCATCACCATGCTCCTCTATGGCAGCTCTGTTACAGCTCATCACCATGCTCCTCTATGGCAGCTCATCACCATGCTCCTCTCTGTCAGCTCTGTTACAGCTCATCACCATGCTCCTCTATGACAGCTCTGTTACAGCTCATCACCATGCTCCTCTATGACAGCTCTGTTACAGCTCATCACCATGCTCCTCTATGTCAGCTCTGTTACAGCTCATCACCATGCTCCTCTATGGCAGCTCATCACCATGCTCCTCTATGGCAGCTCATCACCATGCTCCTCTATGGCAGCTCTGTTACAGCTCATCACCATGCACCTCTATGGCAGCTCATCACCATGCTCCTCTCTGTCAGCTCTGTTACAGCTCATCACCATGCTCCTCTATGACAGCTCTGTTACAGCTCATCACCATGCTCCTCTATGACAGCTCTGTTACAGCTCATCACCATGCTCCTCTATGTCAGCTCTGTTACAGCTCATCACCATGCTCCTCTATGGCAGCTCTGTTACAGCTCATCACCATGCTCCTCTATGTCAGCTCTGTTACAGCTCATCACCATGCTCCTCTATGACAGCTCTGTTACAGCTCATCACCATGCTCCTCTCTGGCAGCTCTGTTACAGCTCATCACCATGCTCCTCTATGGCAGCTGTTACAGCTCATCACCATGCTCCTCTATGGCAGCTCTGTTACAGCTCATCACCATGCTCCTCTATGGCAGCTCTGTTACTGCTCATCACCATGCGCCTCTATGGCAGCTCTGTTACAGCTCATCACCATGCTCCTCTATGGTAGCTCTGCTACAGCTCATCACCATGCTCCTCATGTCAGCTCTGTTACAGCTCATCACCATGCTCCTCTATGGCAGCTCTGTTACAGCTCATCACCATGCTCCTCTATGGCAGCTCTGCTACAGCTCATCACCATGCTCCTCTATGGCAGCTCTGTTACAGCTCATCACCATGCTCCTCTATAGCAGCTCTGTTACAGCTCATCACCATGCTCCTCTATGGCAGCTCATCACCATGCTCCTCTATGGCAGCTCTGTTACAGCTCATCACCATGCTCCTCTATGGCAGCTCTGTTTGATGTAACGGTGAGCAATCGAAGTGGACGACATCGGAGTGGACAACACAGAGAAGCGAGAGGAGGTGACTAATGCGTTTTAATTCTCTGTTTCACAGCTCTGAAGAGATGGGATCTAGCCCCCAGAGAGCTGATGAGAGGAAAGAACTGCTGCACTGAAAGGTTTTGTTTACAGAACAAACGTGATCTTA
Organism: Oncorhynchus nerka; assembly: GCF_034236695.1. Lineage (NCBI taxonomy): Eukaryota > Metazoa > Chordata > Actinopteri > Salmoniformes > Salmonidae > Oncorhynchus > Oncorhynchus nerka. The sequence continues at coordinate 21,899,873 of NC_088424.1, read as the reverse complement.
TGAACTGAAACACGTACATGGAATACTGCTGACGGCCATCACTGTCTTTGGCAGTTGCACAAGAAGAGACGTGCATGGGGTGTAGAATCATATCAAGAGGTCTCTTTAACTAGAAAAAACACAAGGCCTGACAACAGTAAGTAGAGTACCGCTACAATGTTCCACCTATGCAGGTCTTCCACAGAGTCATTAGTTAGACCCAGAGGCCTCTCTCACCTCTGTGGTCAGTCAGTGTATGCAGAGTGGGTGCAGACTGCAGTAAGGGGCCCGTGCTGGGGGTGATGACTAGGAGGCCCCATCTCTGTTCTGCAGTGTGTCTGAATCTGACAGTTGCTGCAGTGCCACAGCCTGCTGCTGGGGTTATGAGGGGCAGGTAGGGTGGCTCCTCATCTCCTTTCACACTTCTCCCTTCAGTAGAGAACCAGGCATCTGCCGCTGATGGACGTGAAGGGTCCTCCTCGCCTTTCAGCCAGGGGCTCCCGTTTCAACCCAGCCACCCCAACCCCCGCCCCCTCGGCTCGTCTTTTGTTGGCCGACCACGATGCTGAATGTGATCCTGCCGTCCCTTTCCGCTGCTCTTTTCTTTATGGTCCGTCTCTAGAAGCTCAGAGAAATGGAATCCCCCTCTTCTTTCAATCCTCCTTCCTTCTGCACTGTGTGTATGTGTCCTGCCTGTACCTGGCCCAGACCCTGTAAATACTGATGCTCTTCTAGATGAGGTGTGTGTGTGTGTCCTGCCTGTACCTGGCCCAGACCCTGTAAACACTGATGCTCTTCTAGATGAGGTGTGTGTGTGTGTGTGTGTGTGTGTGTTGAGGAGGGTCGTCAGCAAAAGGAGTGTAGGTGACAGTACAGTCACAAGGCAAGACACTGCTGCATCGGTCGGTCGGTCGGTCAGTAGTAATCAACACACTGCCACTGCTAATATGGGTCAGACTGTCACTCCGCAGCAACTATCAATTGGCTCCTTGAAGAGTCCCAGCAGGATGCCATGGCCAGCCAGGCATAGAAGAGGACAGCTGATTTTGGAGGTTGGGGAGGGAGGGCGAGGAGTAGGAAGGGGTGAGGAGGAGGAGGGACCATGTGGCATAGTGTGGAACGTATACAAGCTTGTGCGGGTCGGACCAAAACAGCACGGAGAGAGAAGTGGCTACAGAAAAACAGGTGAGGCCTGCGTCAGAGACCGGGCCAGGGCCAGCAGAGTGCAGATGAATTAGTGTGGCACCCGCCCTAGTCACTGCAGCACTAACTACAGTAAGAGGCTCTTGACACTGCAGTGTAAATCACCAGCTCCCTGAACCTCCCTTTTCTCTTTGCCAGAACACTACTGGGGCTGTGATATCACACGATAGATGTCCCTACCCTTCTCACCACACTGGCTTTGTTCATTATGACAGCGATATGCAAAACCATCACAGCAACACAGTTAGATATAGCATTTCTTATCTTTGGTTATTCGGTTCTGTTGTAATCGAGGGGCCGGGTGGGTAAAGCCCCTAAACAGATAAATGAATGTATGGTTCTGGGAGCGCTGCCAGCCCCACAAAGCTGATTTGATCCTGAGCAGAAGCACATGGCTGTCTGCCCCTGGGGAAGAGCTGTGAGGTGGGGGAGGAGCTTGAAGGATGCAGCCTGCATATGGATGCTACATGAACAATATGACTGAGCCAGGGGAGGGAGGGGGTTCCTTTCATTAATCTTACTCTACACTTTATACTATCCATCCATCTCAAGCGACTTGGTTTAAGCCTCTATAGGTAAAACGAGTCGTGATATGTCTGAGTAGGACGAGGCGGAGTTAGGCAGTAAGACATTGAGACGGCGGAGATCAGCTCATTGATCCGTACGCTGCAGTGTCTAATAGTCATAATTCATCTGTGGGGGATGCTGCTATTGTAGCTCCCTCAGCCTGGGCTTTTAGACTCCTCCACCAACCATCTGTCTGCTCACTGGATGCAGTGGTGAGGTTATACACGGAGGCCTTCCATAGCAGGTGAGCGAGGAAGGGAACGAAAGAGATGAGGGAGAGAGAGAACCCCCTCATTTGTATGTATTAAGGATCCTCATCAGCTGCTGCCAAGTCAACTCTTCCTGGGGTCCAAACTAATTAAGGCAAAAACAATAAAACAGTGGATAACATTATTACACCACTATCTAACATACAACATTAGTAATACCACCATTCATATATATATGTGCTCCCTCCCTCACCGCTCCACTCACTGGGTCTGCACCATCTGCCACTCCGCCGACCCTCCCACGCGGGACCCGCCAACCAATCAGAGGGCAGTCCCTCCCCACTCTTAAACCATTAACCTCTAATCAGCCGTGGAGGCTGAGCTGGAGATCTGTATGGCAAGCAGGCAGGCAGACAGGGAGCTGGGGCAGGGCCAACACAGCACACACAGTACAGCCTAGGACCCCCTCTCTCTACCCAGCCTACCCCAGCCCCAGCCCAGCTTACCCCAACCCACCCTCCATCTGTTCCAGCAGCAAGGAGGTTAACACAGCCACCCCTGCCCCCCACCAGTCCATCTCCACACAACACGCATGTATATGTACATTCAGCATCACACAAGGCCCCGGCTCCGCTGATCAGATAAAAGCCTGATTGATTCATTTGCGGTTTCCCAACACCATCATGGCCCCAGCACTGGGAGCCATGTGGGGAATGCTCTACTGGAAGTGAAGATGGTGTGTGTTTTATGATCGTGTTTTGTAATTTAAGTATTTTGTGTTGATGTGTGTGTTTGTATTGTGCAGGGCTCATTGAAAAAAAAAGAGAGAGAGAGAGAGAGAGAGAGAGACTTTGTCTCAATGGCACCCTGTTCAAATAAAAGGTTAAAATTAACATTTTATCATGATCACATTCAATTTATTTCTGATTCGCTGCAATTATATGGCATGGAACAGAGGAGGGATTTTTTTCAATCAACTCCCTTTCACTGGGCGTCCCTTACAACACAGGCACTGACGTCTATGGAAATCTAAGATAAGATGTCTCAGCCAATTACCAATTACCTTGTGATGTGTATTAAGCTTGTCGGCTAGTCCTTGGGTTGGTAGCATTAGCATTAGCTAGCAACGCAGCACAGGGGAAGATCAGAACAGTCGTTCAGCACCCGATGCAAACCAGACCTGGCTGAAGTCTATTCTACTGCTGATCATTCATAGATGCAGGCGGGAGAGAAGTCTTAGAGGAAGAGAGAAATATGAGAGCTAGAGGGAGGCAGGGTAGCCTAGTGGTTAGAGTGTAGAGGGAGGCAGGGTAGCCTAGTGGTTAGTGTAGAGGGAGGCAGGGTAGCCTAGTGGTTAGAGTGTATAGGGAGGCAGGGTAGCCTAGTGGTTAGAACATTGGACTTGTAAACGAAAGGTTGCAAGATCGAATCCCTTAAATGACATGGTAAAAATCTGTCATTCTGCCCCTGAACAAGGTAGTCAACCCACTGTTCCTAGGCCACCATTGAAAATAAGAATTTGTTCTTAACTGACTTGCCTAGTTAAATAAAAGCTAATTTTACAAAATACAGAGTTGAGAAAGCATATATTCAATCCCCTTTCCCCAACTAAGTTAAGACATTGTAGTGGGGCAACAACAGTGGAGGTTCCTTGTGTGTTGGAGGTAAATTGAATTCCCCTTGAATGGCGCTGTGCAATCAGAGAGCAAATGGGGGGAAAACATTTCAGTTTATCCAATGTTCCTCGGAAACAAACACCCGGGTTATTCCAATCAATGCACAGTACAGCACTTACAGGGCCTTGGTGGTGTGTACAGAAAGCTGGCCAGCCTTCTCCTCCTCCTGTGTGTGTGTGTGTGTGAGCAAACATCTTACCCAAGGCCAAAATAAAAGATGGAGATCTGGTGTTTTGCAGCCTTTGTTTGCGTACTTTCGCATTGTGCCTTGGCCTTGTGTGTGGAGGGACGGAGCCGCGGTTAGCTGAGGGGCAGCTAGGGTGCAGAAGAGAAGCTGACAGCTCCCAAAAGGTCACAAAGCCGCATTTATCCCCCAATTACTGATAGATCGGGCCAGCCCAGCCCCGCAACACTACCCTGCCACGATGCTCATGTCAACCGCCTCTAGTCTCTCCAGTCTCTACAGAATGGCCCCTAAAGCACCCATCTAACACTGGATCGCTCATCTTTTAAGGCATGTTGGCCTTCTGTCATGCATGCCCTTAAAAATGTAAGGATTCCTGTTTACTATGCAAGCACGCACGAAACCATCTGCCGCCATCTTGTTGTGATTGACAAGGAGCAGTCAAAGCGGCACAATGCCTCTTTTGAGGCGTGTTTGTTCTTGAAGCACGGTCTGCAGAACTAGATAATGCTCAGTTAAGAGGCTTATATTTCATAAAACTCACAAAAGCAAAACATTGCCATCAACGATGTGAAAATGTGCAAAGAATGGCAAGTGACTAAAGACAAACAGGCTCTGAAGTTAACATGTGTTCTGTTGACAAAGCAAAACATTTGTGGCGCAAATACACAGAGCAAAAACCCATCATGAACACCTTCCTAACATTGAGTTGCGCAATGAGCCTTGTCTCAAATGGAAACAAACAGAAGTAAACTTCAAGGAAGGACAAGAACCTTATAAGAAGCTTAGAAAGTCTAAATATACCGGGAGATTGTCGAGACTCCAACCTCATCCTCACCCCACCTCACACGCCAAACCATTTATCTCGCACAACAACGGCCATAATGACACAGCAGTTAAGATGTACGACTGAGGTGAGATGACATCTCCATTGGTCCAATAACAAGCTAGCAGTCTCCGATCCGCAATTGGGCTTCTGGTCGACGTCATAAAATGCTCATCAAGCCAAGCATAGCATATGGACAATGACAAAACCAGAGGGCCTGAAAACAAAGAATGGAGCTTGATGTGAAGCTTTGTCTTGCATGCATTATGATGCTGCCTGGGACCTTGAAGGTGAGTTGTGTTCTGTAAAGACAGGCTTCAGATCAGCAGAAGCGAGGCAATGTAATGGCGGCATCTCTAATTACCCCTCCCTCCTCTTAATCCCCCTCCAACTCAAACCCCTCCATTGTCTGCCCCCTTCTCTAGGCCGTCTTCTTTCACCCCTCCCTCTCTTTTTCTTTCTTTCTTTCTTTCTTTCTTTCTTTCTTTCTTTCTTTCTTTCTTTCTTTCTTTCTTTCTTTCTTTCTTTCTTTCTTTCTTTCTTTCTTTCTTTCTTTCTTTTTCTTTCTTTCTTTCAGGGGACTGCCTTGCCTTGTGAGCTGGCACGCACCCTGAAAAAAAGCCCAATGATGCGCTCGCTCCCCTTCACATGCACACAGTGCAGTCTTAATCTCACTGTGACCTGCTTTATTCCCGCTGCACCGGCTGCCCACTGGGCCCCAGGATTCACAGGGACCCTTTGTTCTCGCCGGGTCTGTCTAGGCCTCAGGCAGAGGCCTGGCCTGCCATTGTTGCCCACAAAGCCTAAACAGCGGTTAGCAGGCGTCAGCTTGGAAGCAGGGCCTTGGAAACCACTGCTGCTGCCACTGAGATGCTGCATGGCAAAGAAAGAGAAGGAGGAGGAAGAGGAAGAACAGAACAGAAATAAGATATGCGGTGCCAAAGGATATTGATGGCGCCCGGAACACAATCCCCCACGGTTACCTAGCACTGCGGTGAAACATTCCAACAGTAATTCCGCAGTCACTTAACCGACCTTACATCTCGTTGATATGACGCCAGTTTCAGTAAGTGAAATATCAGTCTCACTTCGGCAAAAAAACACGGAGTCCACAATGTAAAAATGAGAACAGCGAGCCCAAAAAAACAAGTCAGCTCAATAACCTGGGGGACATCAGCTCATTCAGGCCCGCACCAAATAATGTCAAGCGTTCACACATGCGCATGCAGCAGAATAAAAGGCTCAGTAAACAATACCACAATGCAGTTTGGCTCTGCTATGTTTACAAAGAAAAGGCCCTATCCCTAGACAGCCATGATTCATTCACATGGCCCTGACACTCTGAAAAGAGCAGCTCACCAGTGACAGCCCCTCTAAGGCAAGCGCTGAGAGACACATAAAGCCAGCCCACTCAATGGACCCACATTCTAAAGTACCAAATTCCATCCAGACAGAGGGACGGTCATTAGTAGAAACTAGCCTGCAATGGAGACAGAATTCTCTGTCTACCTTTGTGTCCATCTACAAAGTCCTGTGGAATCTGTCCTTCGATGTCCCCATTTTCATACTGACCCAACATTCAGAAAACATTGTGAACAAAAGTCCATGAGACATGGACAAGGAGCCTCACAACACCCTCAGAGCTCGTGAGCCTGAGCCATGATACGAGTGTTGGGTGGTATGTTGTCTAGGTTCTTACTCTTTCGTTCTCTGTCCTCCTTTCCACATAGGGCGCCTCTGCTTTGTAGGCGGTCTATGGGTAAATAGAGCCTTTCCATGGCACTCCATTCACGGCAGACAGAGGCCATGTCATCAGAGGTGGCAGATCGAGAGTCAGGGGATGGTATGCATTCAGTGCCCATTAGGCTGCGATGCCTGTATTGATAGGCACACCCCAAAAAACAATAGGCCAGTGGAGAAAGACAACTTCAGACTAAACCAACAATAATACAAGCTTTACAATTCTGGATGTATAGACAATGGGTGCCAGTAAAAACAAGCATGGCCAGTGTTGAAATCCAAGAGCTGAGCAGTGTGTATCATGCTGCAGGGAGGAGGGGAGGGGAGGCAGGGGAGGCGAGGCAGGGAGGCGAGGGAGGGAGGGGAGGGAGGGGAGGCAGGGAGGCAGGGAGGGGAGGCAGGGGAGAGGAGGCAGGGAGGTGAGGGAGGGAGGGGAGGCAGGGGAGAGGAGGCAGGGAGGCGAGGGAGGGAGGGGAGGCAGGGGAGGGGAGGCGGGGAGGGAAGGCAGGGGAGGGGAGGCGAGGGGAGGGGAGGCGAGGGGAGGCAGGAGGCGAGGCAGGGGAGGGGAGGCAGGGGAGAGGAGGCAGGGGAGAGGAGGCAGGGAGGCGAGGGGAGGCAGGGGAGGCGAGGCAGGGAGGGGAGGCAGGGAGGGGAGGCAGGGAGGGAGTGGAGGGAGGCCAGGGAGGGGAGGCAGGGAGGGAGTGGAGGGAGGGGAGGCAGGGAGGGAGTAATTCAAATATGCACTGCACTATACACATCCAGCACCTAACATTCTCCATTCTCTCCACCCGTACTCCAATGTACACAAAAGTATGTGGACACCCCTTCAAATGAGTGGATTTGGCTATTATTTCAGTCACACCCATTGCTGACAGAGGTATAAAATTAGACACACATTGGCAGTAGAATGGTCTGTACTGAAGAGCTCAGTAAGTGTCAAAGTGGTACAGTCATAGAATGTCACCTTTCCAACAAGTCAGTTCGGCAACTTTCTGCCCTGCTAGAGCTGCCCTGGTCAACTGGAAGTACTGTTATTGTGAAGTGGAAACGTCTAGGAGCAACAACGGCTCAGCCGTGAAGTTATAGGCCACACAAACTCACAGAACAGGGCCGCTGAGGGCTGAAGTGCTTAGCACATAAAAATCATCTGTTCTCCATTGCAACACTCACTAACGAGTTCCAAACTGCCTCTGGAAGCAACGTCAGCACAAGAACTGTTTGTCGGGAGCTTTGTGAAATGGTTTTCCATGGCCGAGCAGCTGCATGCAAGCCTACGATCACCATGTGCAATAACAAGCGTCGGCTGGAGTGGTGTAAAGCTGGACTCTGGAGCAATGGAAACACGTTCTCTGGAGTGAAGTGATAAATCACACGTCACCATTTGGCAGTCCAACGGACAAATCTGGGTTTTCGGGGATGCCAGGAGAACGCTACCTGTCCCAATCCATAGTGCCAACTGACGGTTGGTGGAGGAGCAATAATGGTCTGGGGCTGTTTGTTAAGGTTTAGGCTAGGCGAATCTGTTCTTCCAACTTTGTGGTAACAGTTTGGGGAAGGCCCTTTCCTGTTTCAGCATGACAATGCCTCCATGTACAAAGCGAGGTACATACAGAAATGGTTTGTCAAGATCAATGTGGAAGAACTTGACTGGCCTGCACAGAACCCTGACCTCAATCCCATCCAACACCTTTGAGATGAATTGGAACGTCGACTACAAGCCAGGCCTAATCACCCAACATCAGTGAAGTGGTGGAGAAAGTACCCAATTGTCATACTAGAGTAAAAGTAAAGACACCTTCATAGAAAATGACTCAAGTTAAAGTCACTAAGAAAAATACTGCTTGAGTAAAAAAAAAGACTGAAAGTATTTGGTTTTAAATATATTTAAGTATCAAAAGTCAAAAATAATTTCAAATTGCTTATAATAAGAAGAGCAGACAGCACAATGTTTTTTTGTTTTTTTGTCCTGCTAAGCATTGAAAATGGAACAAGTGCTTTTGGGTTTCAGGGAAAAATGCATGGAGTAAAAAGTACATAATTCTGTTTAGAAATGTAGTGAAGTAAAAGCCAACAGTATAAATAGTAAGGATACCTAAGTATTTTTACACCACAGCATCAGTGCCCGACCTCACTATTGCTCTTGTGGCTGAATGGAAGCAGGTCCCCGCAGCAATGTTCCAACATCTAGTGGAAAGCCTTCCCAGAAGAGTGAAGGCTGTTATAGCAGCAATGTTCCAACATCTAGTGGAAAGCCTTCCCAGAAGAGTGAAGGCTGTTATAGCAGCAATGTTCCAACATCTAGTGGAAAGCCTTCCCAGAAGAGTGAAGGCTGTTATAGCAGCAATGTTCCAACATCTAGTGGAAAGCCTTCCCAGAAGAGTGAAGGCTGTTATAGCAGCAATGTTCCAACATCTAGTGGAAAACCTTCCCAGAAGAGTGAAGGCTGTTATAGCAGCAATGTTCCAACATCTAGTGGAAAGCCTTCCCAGAAGAGTGAAGGCTGTTATAGCAGCAATGTTCCAACATCTAGTGGAAAACCTTCCCAGAAGAGTGAAGGCTGTTATAGCAGCAAAGGGGGAACCAACTCCATATTAATGCCCATACTTTTTAGCCATGTAGTGTATCTCATTTAAACTGTACGTGAAGAGAATGGACATTGATACAAGTGCTTTAAAAATGGCCTTTGGCTTCATCCAGCGGGAGCGTTTGAGTAGCTTTTGGACCAGCCTCAGCCTTCTCTCACAAAGAGAGCTTGATTAATAAGCATGGCTCCTGTTCCAGAGAGCAACAGAAAGGAAAAAGCCGTCTGAAAGGCACTTAAAGACAAATTATGTAGATTTAAAACAGCGCCTTGGTCACCAGGGATGCTGGGGTGAATATTCATAAAGTAGCACTCCAGACTGGTTAAAAGAGCCTCGCCTACCAGAGGACACCGCACAGAGAGACGGCCAACCAAACAACTCCTCCGAGTTGGCTTGAACCCGCCTCCTCTCCACTGAATAATTAAATAGACAGAATGGCAGGAGAAAAGTTTCTCTTTAGCATGTAATAACCTTCCGTGCTTAAAGACCCATAGCAATCATACTGCGGTGGATGGAGATGTTTTCCAGCCAGTGTCACACAGACATAAGCCCCGCCCCAAAGGAAGTGGCATCAGATAGGCTGAGGACTTTCATGTTATTGAAAGGTTAGGCTATTTACTAGTCGTCATCCTCTTTTTCAAATACTTCAGCTGTCTGAGGACTAGTAACTAGTAATAACCTTCACTCGCTTCAGGCAGGAGCAATGTGGTTTCCTTCCGGTGCCTTAAACCTTAGTGGCTCTTCTCATTAACATGGCTTAGTTAGAATACAGGCTGTTCGGTTCACCTCCTCCCAGTCCCTCCTTTCCTCCTCACATCAAGGTCGTTGCCATCACAAAAAGACAGTGAAAGCTAACAACAATGTTTGCCGTGGACTGAATACTGAGCGTGGTAAAACAAAAGCATGGGCAAGTGCCAGCTGGACCCGCCTGACTTGGCACACGTCGCCGCCCGTCCTAGATTGAGTTAGCTGGGCAATAAAGCCACAACTCTCCAGGTACATAAATGCCCTGCTTTTCAAAAAGGGGTCCTCGCTCAAATAAACCTTTTTTTATTTTCCTTCCTTGTGAGAAGTGAGGATGTTTTTCAATTATACATTTTTTTTTCTTTACCCAAGTGAATGAATAAGAGGAAGTCAAAACAAAGGCTTTCGTTTGGGCTCTGGGCTAACTAGCTGCCCCTTTGTTAAAAAATGTATGTTTTTAAACCTCAGACTAGGACCTAGCCGGCAGTTAGACAAACACTGGCCACTCCAGTAAACACAACAAAACACAGGTAATAGTACTACACACTACTACCAGCACCAGGCAATTAAACACACCACACACACACACACACACACACACACAGTAGAGGACTATGCTCACGAATGTGGTCGTGAATGTAGATTATGAAACAACTCCATGCTGCAGGGTAACGAATGCCAGGAAGCTCCACCTTGAACAGATTTTCTGTCTGTTCAGACATATCGCCTGGAGAGGAGAGCCAGGGTAGGGTTACTATGTGAAATGAGGGAGAAAAGGTTGATCCCACAACTAGATTAAACATCTGCTATTTCGCAAAAAAAAAGATATTGACTTATGGGTAGGAAAGAAAAAATGGAATTTGTTTAAGGGGGAGATATAGACAGTCTGAACTACCGCACCACATGGGGTATGGAGGAGTGTGGTAATGAAAAGTGATTGTTTCATCTTTCTCCTGCCCCCCCCACAGCCCTCCAGAATAGAAAATGATGGGCATGGTTGTAGCAGCAACAGTAGCTGCCTATCTATTTAGCCTGACTACAGACAGAGAACAAAAGAGATGCTCCGTTCCTTACTCAGCAGGAGCTGTCTGCCAGGGACCAGTGGAGTCAGGCAGGGGGTAGAGGGGATGCAGGGTGGTGGGACACCCCCCTACCCAGGGCCACGTGCCAAACACAATGACCTACAGAGCTGCCAGGGCACTGGTTGGGTGGGTGGTGGGTGGATGTCTCCTGTGTGTGTGTGTGTGTGTGTGTGTGTGTGTGTGTGTGTGTGTAGGAATGTGCATGCTTGCATTCCAAAGTGGTATGCTGCCTCCCTCGCCACAGCAACAGCGAGAGGAGAGTTTGGTCTTTGCTGAAACCGAGGGAGCAAACAGAGCAGAGTAGGGAGGGAGAGAGAGACATCAATGGATGAAACTGGGCACTGAGCCAAGATCCGGCATTACAAAACAAAGAAGAAAAATGTAGAGAGGGAGAGAAAGGGGCAAGAAGCAGTGTTCTAGTCTGTTGTGTATCAGGGGGTGAGGGCAATTCAATCATCACTAGTCGGAGGTTAAGGGTTGCTCTCTGGTGGGCTATAGGGGACGGCTGGCAACACAGCCCCTCTACACAGAGAACCAATAAGGCCATGACACTGACAGGCCACGACTGGAATAGGAACAACAAACTGAAAGAGGAAATACAATAGAATAACAACGTACAGTGCAGAGTACACCGTTCTAAATCTACCTTGCAGCACAACCCAATGTTTTCAGTATTTTGACCCAAACTCCTTTGTGAAAACGCAGTAAAGATCATCTCAGCCAATGTCTCCACCAGGCACCATGGCAGACAGTCAGTTAGCCTCCTCCAGTAACAAGTTGTTGCAGTAGCTATTAATTGGCTACTCTTTCCCCCCCGTGCCAGGCATTCGAGGCATTGGGAGGCAGGGAGCAGGCAGCGGTAGCACACGTCGAACTGGGTTTCATTAGCCTCTGCAGTATCTGACACTTCAGATGTGCTGACATCAAAACCACACAAGGGCTAGCTACAGCTGCCTGCCAGACCTGGCCAGCAGCACACAGAGCTAGATTAGAGGCATGTGGGATAGTAGACTACAGAGCGGCTCCATCTGCTGCAATCAGGTCAACCCTGGCTCTCACACTTAAGACACAGACCTACACACTCATATTCTAGGGAGAAAAAATGAAATCACGCCACAGGCCCAACCAGTTTAGATGTGCTACACACCTTATCCTCTCTCCCCCTCTGAACAGACAGACAGACAGATGGTGAGTAATGGTCAGACCACTAGACTGACAAGTATTGACATATAGCTTTGGAGGAGGATTATCCTACCTACTGCTGAGCTCTTCTGCACCTCAGTCCATAGACTGAGAATCTAAGTAGGCCTTCTTAGAACGGGCCAATGTCGAAGAATAAGCTTTAGTCCTAGAAGTGCAAATCACCCTCCAAAAATAGGGGACATTACATGTCTATTTGGGTTGCATAGCGTTAATTACATTATCAGTCCCCTGCATGTCTACTGGGTAGGCCTATTCTTTGAACTTGTGGCTAACCAGCCACAAGCAGAGAGTGACGTACTTCATCCCAACTGTATGCGTTGGAGCTGGCGAGCCCAGAAAGCTAGTATCCAAGCCATGCAAGAATGATTGGACTTGGCCCAAAGAGTAAGCTCGTCTCCTCCCACACCCGGTAAGAAAGAAGAGTTTATATTGTGGTTGGCAGCGCAGGTCCCATCTGGCCTGCACATATACACAGGAGATCCCTCCTTATCTCCTAGCACTGGGACTGTGTTCCTGGCCTCATTTAGCAGCTACACACATACGCACGCAAACCCAATGTCTCAACCATTGTCTGCGGGAGGGAGCTTCACTGTTACAGTAGGAGGAGGGGAGCGCCTCTCTTTACACTGGCTCCCAAATACAAAGACGACTAATCCTGTTATACACATCCAAATAAGAAATGAATGAAAAGCCAGCTTCATCACAAAAGGGGAGGAGGCAGCAGTGGTGCTGGGCTAAGTGGGCCCGGGGGTTTGGGTGTCACAGACTCAAAAGTCATGGGCGTCTAGGCTAGTCAGCAACCCAGTGTGCTTTAGGTTTAAGTCTAATTTGTGCAGGAGTTGTTCCTTTAAAGTGGCCCGGGGCCTTTGGGAAGGTTCTAATCAGTGTGTGAAGGCAGATCCATCAGATATGCTAATCAGAGATCTTACCTGATCAAATATCCTCAAGAGCAGTTTCATCCATTTTAATTGGTAGAGGGCTCGTTAATAATGCAGGCTAGGCAGGGAGGGGAGGCTGAGGGGAGCTCTGCAGATATTAATAGAGGGATACTGCCAGTGTGGTTTTGTTTCTAAAATCCACAATATTCATATCGAGAAACCACAGTAGCCTAACATGCTGACCGCAAAAAGTATTCAGAAAGAATTCACACCCCTAGACTTTTCCACATTTTGTTGTGTTACAGCCTGAATTTAAAATTGATTGAATTGAGATGTTGTTTTACTGGACTACACACAATGCCAAAGTGGAATTATGTTTATTAGAAATGCTAACAAATTAATACAAAATTAAAAGCTAAAATGTCGAGTTAATAAGTATTCAACCACTTTCTTATGGCAAGCCTAATTACGTTTTAAAACGGGGCTCCCGAGTGGCACAGAGTTCTAAGTTATTGCATCTCAATGCTAGAGACGTCACTACAGACCCTGATTCGATTCCAGGCTGTATCACAACCGGCCGTGATTGGGAGTCCCATAGGGCGGCACACAATTGGCCCAGCGTCGTCCGGGTTAGGGTTTGGCAGTCATTGTAAATACGAATGTGTTCATAACTGACTTGCCTAGTTAAATAAAGGTTAAATAAAATTCAATGAAAAGTTCAGGATTAAAAATGTGCTTAACAAGTCACATAATAAGTTGCATGGACTCTGTGTGCAATAAGTGTTTAACATGATTTTTTTTTATAAATACCTCATCTCTGTAACCCACACAGAATTATCTGTAAGGTCACCCAGTTGAGCAGTGAATTTCAAACCAGACTCAACCACAGGGAGGTTTTCCAATGCCTCGCAAAGAAAGCCACCTATTGGTAGATGGAAAAAAAATCTTTAAAAAGAAGCAGAAATTGAATATCCCGTTGAGTATAGTGAAGTTATTAATTACACATTGGATGGTGTATCAATACACCCAGTCACTACAAAGATACAGGCGTCCTTCCTAACTCAATTGCCGTAGAGGATTTCACCACAAGGCCAATGGTGACTTTAAAACAGTTGAGTTAAATGAAAGCTGAAGATGGATCGAAAACATTGTAGTTACTCAATAATACTAACCTAATTGACAGAGTGAAAAGGACGCCTGTTCTGAATAAAAAATATTCCAAACATGCATCCTGGGCCTCCCGGGTGGCGCAGTGGTTAAGGGCGCTGTACTGCAGCGCCAGCTGTGCCACCAGAGACTCTGGGTTCGCGCCCAGGCTCTGTCGTAACCGGCCGCGACCGGGAGGTCCGTGGGGCGACGCACAATTGGCCTAGCATCGTCCGGGTTAGGGAGGATTTGGCCGGTAGGGATATCCTTGTCTAATCGCGCACCAGTGACTCCTGTGGCGGGCCGGGCGCAGTGCATGCTGACCAGGTCGCCAGGTGCACAGTGTTTCCTCCGACACATTGGTGCGACTGGCTTCCGGGTTGGATGCGCGTTGTGTTAAGAAGCAGTGTGACTGTTGGTTGGCCCAGTGTGGTTGGGTTGTGTATCGGAGGACGCATGACTTTCAACCTTCGTCTCTCCCGAGCCCGTACGGGAGTTGTAGCGATGAGACAAGATAGTAGCTACTAACAATTGGATACCACGAAATTGGGGAGGAAAAGGGGTAAATAAGAAATAAAATAAAAACATCCAACAACATGCATCCTGTTTGCAACAAGGCACTAATGTAATACTGAAAAAAATGTGGCAAAGCAATTCCCATTTTGTCCTGAATAAAAAGTAAAAAGTTTTATGTTTGGGGCAAATTCAATACAACTCATTACTGAGTACCACTCAGCTGCATCATGTTATGGGTATGCTTGTAAATCTTAAGCACTGGGGGGTTTTTCAGGATACAAAATAAAAACGCAATGGAGCTAAAAATCCTACAGGAAAACGTGATTCAGTCGACTTTCCACCAGACACTAGGAGATTAATTCACCTTTCACGAGGACAATAAAACTAAAAGCACGAGGCTAAATCTACACTGGAGTTACAGTGAATGTTCCTGAGTGGCTGTGATACAGTTGACTTAAAATGTATATTGAACAAAAATGCAATATGCAACAATTTCAAAGATTTTACTGGGTTACAGTTTATAAGGAAAAAAAATCTGTCAACTGAAATACCTTCATTAGGCCCTAATCTATGGATTTCACATGACTGGGAATACAGATCTGCATCTGTTGGTACTTTTTTTAAAGGTAGGGGTGTGGATCAGAAAACCAATCAGTATCTGGTGTGACCACCATTTGCCTCATGCAGCAAGACATCTCCTTCGCACAGAGTTGATCAGGCTGTTGATTGTGGCCTGTGGAATGTTGTCCCACTCCTCTTCAATGGCTGTGCGAAGTTGCTGGACATTGGAGAGAACTGGAACACGCTGTAGTACACATCGATCCAGAGCATCCCGAAAAGGCTCAAGGGGTGAGATGTCTGGTGAGTATGCAGGCCGTGGACGTACGCTGCGGTTGTGAGACCTGTGTAATGATCATGCTGTTTAATGACCTTCTTGATATGCCACACCTGTCAGGTGGATGGATTATCTTGGAAAATGAGAAATGCTCACTAACAGGGATGTAAAGAAATTTGTGCAAACAAAAAAGCTTTTGTGAATATGGAACATTTCTGGGATCTTTCATTTCAGTTCATGAAACAATGGGACCAGCACTTTACATGTTGCGTTTATATTTGTGTTCAGTATACTTGAAAATCTATGATAAGATCTGAAAATGGTTGTCTAACAATGATCAACAACTAAATTTGACAGCTTGAAGAATTTAGAAAATAATAAAAAGTGGGCAAATGTTGCACAATCCAGGTGTGGAAAGCTCTTGGTGACTTACCCGGAAACACTCACCACTGTAATCACTACCAAAGGTGTTTCTACAAAGTTTTGACTCAGGGGTGTGAACATTTACGTAAAGGAGATATTTAATTTTTCAATACATTTGCAAAACCATGTTTTGACTTTGTCATTATGGGGTAGTGCGTGTAGATGGGTGAGAAACAAAGCTATTTCATTTAGGCTGTAACAACAAAATGTGAAATAAGTCCAGGGGAATGAATCCTTTCTGAAGGAACTGCATGATGTAAACCATAGACATTACTATAATAGGAATCCAGTGTTCCATAACTGGAGTGAAACTACATACTTTGAACTAGGGGCTGGCACAAAGGCTGCCTGGTGTACAAAAGAGGTTTCTCGGTTTTCAAACTGGGGGAATTTGAGAAGCAGGCGGCCATTGTAGGAGCTCAATTGACTTCAAAGCTCGGGGAGTGTTTATCACACATGTGCACCATTTGAGGCGGCTTTAACCTCTATTGGAAGTGAGGACCCGAGGGAGAGCAGGGATACAGGCAGGGAAAACCCCTTTTCCCTAGACAGACATGACCAGGAAGACTACTAGGAATAAAAGAGGTTGAGAGATTAACTCACACATTAGCTTTGTCTTACTTCAAGCTCAGATATCGCCTCCTGGACGAGTGTCCACGGTCAGACAGTGGTACTGAATGGAGATACAGTTGAAGTCAGAAGTTTACATACACTTAGGTTGGAGTCATTCAATCTTGTTTTTCAACCACTCCACAAATGTCATGCTAACAAACTATAGTTTTGGCAAGTCGGTTAGGACATCTACTTTGTGCATGACACAAGTCATTTTTCCAACAATTGTTTACAGACAGATTATTTCACTATTTCACTTTCACTGTATCACAATTCCAGTGGGTCAGAAGTTTACATACACTAAATTGACTGTGCCTTTAAACAGCTTGGAAAATTCAAGAAAATTGGGTCATGGCTTAAGAAGCTTCTGATAGGCTAATTGACATCATTTGAGTCAATTGGAGGTGTACCTGTGGATGTATTTCAAGGCCTACCTTCAAACTCAGTGCCTCTTTGCTTGACATCATGGGAAAATCAAAATAAATCAGCCAAGAACTCTGAAAAAAGATTGTAGACCTCCACAAGTCTGGTTCATCCTTGGGAGTAATTTCCAAATGCCTGAAGGTACCACCTTCACCTGTACAAACAATAGTACGCAAGTATAAACAGCGTGGGACCACGCAGCCATCATACCGCTCAGGAAGGAGAGCATTCTGTCTCCTAGAGATGAACATACTTTGGTACGAAAAGTGCAAATCAATCCCAGAACAGCAAAGGACCGTGTGAAGATTCTGGAGGAAACAGGTACAAAAGTATCTATATCCACAGTAAAACGAGTCCTATATCGACATAACCTGAAAGGATGCTCAGCAAGGAAGAAGCCACTGCTCCAAAACCGCCATAAAAAAGCCAGACTACGGTTTGCAACTGCACATGGGGACAAAGATCGTAACTTTTTGGAGAAATGTCCTCTGGTATGATGAAACAAAAATAGAACTATTTGGCCATAATGACCATCATTATGTTTGGAGGAAAAAGGGGGAGGCTTGCAAGCCGAAGATCACCATCCCAGCGTGAACACGGGGGTGGCAGCATCATGTTGTGGGGGTGCTTTGCTGCAGGAGGGACTGGTTCACTTCACAAAATAAATGGCATCATGAAAGAGGAAAATTATGTAGATATATTGAAGCAACATCTCAAGACATCAGTCAGGAAGTAAAGTTTGGTCGCAAATGGGTCTTCTAAATGGACAATGATCCCAAGCATACTTCCAAGATTGTGGCAAAACGGCTTTAGGACAACAAAGTCAAGGTAATAGAGTGGCCATCACAAAGCCTTGACCTCAATCCTGTAGAAAATTTGTGGTCAGAACTGATAAAGTATGTGCGAGCAAGGAGGCCTACAAACCTGATTCAGTTACACCAGCTCTGTCAGGAGGAATGGGCCAAAATTCACCCAACTTATCGTGGGAAGCTTGTGGAAGACTAGCCGAAATGTTTGACCCAAATTAAACAATTTAAAGGCAATGCTACCAAATACTGACTGAGTGTATGGAAACTTTTGAACCACTAGGAATGTGATGAAAGAAATCAAAAGCTGAAATAAATCACTCTACTATTATTCTGACATTTCACATTCTTAAAATAAAGTGGTGATCCTAACTGACCTAAGACAGAGAATTTTTACGAGGATAAAATGTCAGGAACTATGAAAAACTAAGTTTAAATGTGCAAAATATGCAAACTTCCAACTTCAACTGTATGAGCTGGTTGTAGTCTATGTCAAATGCATTCTTTAAGCCTTGAATCACATAGCCAAGGCTAGCAGTAGCAGGACAGGCTTCTTTTCACTAACAGTGGCCTAGCAAAAGCACCTAGCAACAGACAAACACTCTTCTATTTCACTAGGCTGTTTCCAGTAGCAATAACTACATTTGTTCAAAGAAAAGGCCAGGTTAGTACCGCAGTTAGCTAGGTGTTTGGCTGGCTGGCCCAAATATGTTGGACTTGACAGAAACCCAGGGAGGAAGGAAGGGGCGGGACTTGACAATTGAGAAGGTCTGATGATAGTTCAAGGTTTCCCACAAAGCTCCACTATTGACCCCAGACGGAGTTCCCTGGGGGAGTTCCCAGCATGACTGCTTTTGTTCCAGGAGTGGATAGCACGGCACAACTTAACTTTCAAAGCCTCAGTCATCGCAGCTATTTCAGCTGCAATACTGGACCAGCCTAGAGGCACTAGTGCACAGCAGTTGCCATTGGAGGATGACTGTTCTGATACACAAAAGGACACCCCACAAAATGAAGACTGGATTAGCCATAATTGGATTTGCAGGAGTGCTGTTGTTTTGTTTGTTGTTGAGCATGTTAATGCAAGTTGAATGTGATGAAGAGACAATCTACTCAAAATGGAGCATAATAGCCTGTTTCCTCAAGTGTATGGGTTTGTGTGACAAAAGTAGATGGAGAAACAGATTAAGTAAGCACCAGGTGAGACGAAATCACCAGACAACCCACAGAGAAAGTCACACTTCAACATGCATGGCTTCCGTTAAGATGGTCAAAATGCTGTTCACCGAACAAAATATGGAAACATTTCATTCTGAAAGCAGGAAAGAACTGAAAACAAACCCTTAAAATCAACTATAACTGCAACTAATTGTGCCCGCGGTGAGCTCTACCATCAGGATACATCCGGAAGTGTATTCCTGCTAACTCTAATGTCAGAGCCCAGTCGTGATGGACAGAATACAGTGGTGATGAGGGGAAGAAGCCAAGGAGAGGACAAAGGGGCCAGGGTGAGGGCAGCCAGGTATAGCAGAGCGAGAGAGAGAAGCGGTCTGCCGGGCATTTAGGCATGGGCCTTCCTTCTCCTCTCCCTGTTTGGCTGTGCTAGTAATGAGAGCCTGAGTCTCCAATCAAACGGAATTATCCAGGAAAGGCCTCTTCAATCACCCGCTGATTTACTTGCTGAGGTTTCTTCTCCCCCCCCCCCCCCCCCCCCCCCCTCTTTCTCCTCCTTTCTTTTCACAGCCCCCGGAATCAAGAGATGAAAAACGATGAAAGGTAGCGGTCATGAATATTAGCTCAAATTGTTTTTTTTTCCCTCCTTCAGTGTGAAAACTCTTCTCCCCAGCCCAATGCAGCCACGATCGGTCATGGAGGAACACCTGTTTCCAGCCAGGTTTAGTTGTGTGTGTGTGTTGATGAGCAAGGCCACAGCCTTTCATTAGCCAGCCATTGTGTGGCTCTAGGGTAATCCACCATTTACTGTTGATGAAAACAAAAATGTGTACGGCCATAGAAAAGTATCATTCTGAAATGTTCTCTGTATAGGTTTCCATGAGGACTAATATCACATTTAAGTCAAAATAATGTTTTTTCACCTGGACATAAAGGTAAGGGATTGCAGAACAATTCTAAAACCAACGCAAACAGTGGCACACACACACTAGCATTGAAGGTTCTGATCTGGCCTCCAACAGCATCAGAGGAACTCAGAGAAAGGGTAAATGATTGGTGTGTGAATTTACATTCATCTATTCTCTTGATCACTGCATTACTATTGTATGAAATATGTTCCAGAGCTCACGGCCTGGTCCTTTCATCAAGACATTCGTCTTACCTGTCAGAAACTCTCCCCACTACCACTATGGCTCAAGAGGATTATAAGAAGAGGTGGAACTTCAGAAATAAATGCCTTTCTGGGGTAATCGTATCAGATAATGTTTAATTGCTTCTTTCATCCGTTGTGCTTTAATCCTATTGTTGCAGCAGGCAGTTTCATCCCCAAGATAACGCACAACACTTTCAACACTGATTTACATTTTCCAGACGCACACTGGCTGCTTCTTTCTGCTGCCGCAGCACAAAAAGTGCTTAGCGCGCGCCCCTCTCCCTCTTGAGGCAAAATTAAACTAAGTAAAAATGTGAATTTAAAATCAAAAGTGGTGGTGGAGGAATAGAGTTTGGGACTGCATGGGGATGAAACGAGATGGGGAAGGGGGGAGTCAGATAAGAAGATATCGCTTCTCTTCTACCCTCAAACCCACCACAGCAAGTGTCAACGGAACAAATTGGACCACTGTATTTAGCTAGCTACTTACTCGCCCTGAAACACAAACAGGACGCTCAGCGCTCACATGGCACCATTGATTAAAATGGCTGCGTGGCCTCATTGTTGAAATGTTTCTACAGCTGTGAGTAACTACTAATGGTAGTTATTATCCACGAAAATCCATATTTCTAATTTAAATAAGCGCCTGTGGAGTGTAGCTGATGAATGATTGGCTAGTCTGTCGTTGTGGCTGGGCTTGCTCAGCACTTCTGACATCATGAGACCAGAGACGGTCAGTATTGTA
The DNA here is from genome assembly GCF_034236695.1 of Oncorhynchus nerka. Lineage (NCBI taxonomy): Eukaryota > Metazoa > Chordata > Actinopteri > Salmoniformes > Salmonidae > Oncorhynchus > Oncorhynchus nerka. Next base: position 21,879,168 of record NC_088424.1, on the reverse strand, counting down.
TACAACAGGCTTAGCACATTTCTACTAGGCCCAAACCTTACCAGTCAACTAACAACTAGGGTCCGAGGTGTATTAAGTATAATGTTTTTACAACCATGCTTATAAAACACCAGTATCATCTCCACTGCTAGTGCTTTTCATAATACCACTATGCTAAGAAAAAGGGGCTTAGGGAGTGAGGTGGTGGTAGTGTGTGTGTGTGTGTGTGTGGGGGGGGGGGGGGGGCAGCCTGATCATGTTAGACCATGACATCTACCAGAATCTCTCCATTCAAACATACACTCACCCGGGTAGGTAGCCTCCCCTTCACCTCTGGCCATCAGCAGCGCTGGGCAGGCAGACCAGGGCTTTCCATGGTTGTCTATCCCCTTACTCCACATATATGACCTCTGTACAGTGCAGACACTCTGGAAATGCAGTGTAAAGTGAAGGACAGGAAACTAGATACACATTGGGAGCAGGGGGGGGAATGTTCTCAAGTACCAGTTCGGTATAATGACAGGGGAACACCAGTACCATTTATAAATGTCCAGAGGAGTCACTATACTTTCTGAGCTCAATTTAAACAGCCAACCTTGTGGTTTGGTTTCACGGTATTTGTGGGGGGAACAAGAGGTGAAAAGAGCCAAGCCAATGACTATTTCTGAAATTGCACCTTATTCCCTATTAAAGTGCACTACTTTTGACCAGAACCATATATGTGCACTGTGTAGGGGATAGGGTGCCATTCAGACACAACCAGTGAGTTCCACCTCCGTCTCCTTTCAATGCAGGGCAGCTAGGCTGCAGTCAGAGGCCATATTGGATTATAATTCCATACTGCGTCTTCAGTGGCACCACCTTTGTTAGTCAGCCGAGCGACCGGGAAAGCTGGGGCGTTGGAGGGGAGGAGGAGGTGCAGCTTGAGGTTAGGGGGCTGTGAAAGAGAGTGCGGGGGCTAGGGGTTCAGACACAGCCCACAGCCTTGCGGCTGTTGCCCACATTAATCATGTTGCAGGGTAGGGCAAGAGGCGTACTGGCTGTTCTGTCCGTGTCCCCTCTCGCTCTCTCTGTGCATGTTTGCGTGTCCCATCTCCCTCTCTCCGTGGCATGCAGTGTGTCAGTCAGGGTTGTGGGAGACTAATGAGGTGTCTCTGACGCCAGCTTCCTTTGCCGGGGTGCCGTAGCTTTTTTTGTCACCACTGGTGGGGGAGGTGACAGGTTGCTTATTTACTCTGCCTTTCATATTTGCCTTTCAGTTATTTTTTCCCCTTACCCCTCCTCTACCCTCCACCCCTTTTCCCCCCTTACCCCTCCTCCTCTACCCTCCACCCCTTTTCCCCCTTACCCCTCCTCCTCTACCCTCCACCTCTTTTATCCCCTTACCCCTCCTCCTCTACCCTCCACCCCTTTTATCCCCTTACCCCTCCTCTACCCTCCACCCCTTTTATCCCCTTACCCCTCCTCCTCTACCCTCCACCCCTTTTATCCCCTTACCCCTCCTCCTCTACCCTCCACCCCTTTTATCCCCTTACCCCTCCTCCTCTACCCTCCACCCCTTTTTCCCCCTCCCCTACCCTCCGCCCCTTTTTCCCCTCCTCTACCCTCCACCCCCTTTTTCCCCTTACCCCTCCTCTACCCTCCACCCCTTTTTCCCGCTTACCCCTCCTCCTCTACTCTCCACCCCTTTTTCCTGCAGTCATCTGTTCATTCAGCTGCCTGGCTGTGAGAACCAAGTGCCTAATGGGCCGTATCAGCAGAACCACTGCAGGGAAACGCAGCCCTGTCATTAGCCCATATTGAAAAAGAGAGCCGGTAGGCAGAAGGAGAGAGAGAGAGGAGAGAAGAGAGACCAGAGCAATTGGTATTTATATTGTGTTCATTTAATAGACAAGCCTGAGTAATGAGTAGCAGCCCCACAATACAATTATGCACCATTTCTACTTAGCCAGGCTTTAGCTTGAGGAGGCTATCAATATTTAACAGGGAGTACAATTTTTCAATGCAAAAACAGGGACTGGTTTTAACTGCTTTGAATAACTTCGAGCTAGATATTCACTCCCCCGTCTCTGGTGTCGGCCTAATAACTGACTATTGAGCGATGCTGGCGTAACGTTACTGCGTATTTGTTCATGGACAGGTGTGGGCATGTATCGGCTGTGGTGTTTCTGCTTCTTCGTGTTTAGAAATAGAGTTGCTAGCAGACCCTAATGCTCTATGACAATAATAAGACCTCACTCACACGAACACCTATAAACTCAGAGAGGACACAGTCGGCTTGGACAAATTACCATTAAAACACAAGAAAACAGAGGTGGAATCCAGTCCTCTTTATTTCCTCTCGCTTTAACTATCGGCAATTGTAACGCTGAAGAAGCTAATAGACATTTTCCATGACAACTGGAAATGGCTTAACAGAACGTCATGCTAATGTGCTCCACAATAAGGAGCTATATGGGCTGCAGTTACTGTCTTGCTTATAGTAACAGCACCCCATTGGCAAGGCCTCCTGTGCAACACGTGACCATTGCAATAGTAACTGCCGGTTTTTGATAAGTGAAACGGACCTTCGGACCAATATCTGTTCAAATGACTACAAATAGCATTACCCAATTGCCTTTCAGGTCTGGGGGGAGATTGTTTCATTTCTATGGAAAGGTTGAAGAGTTACCACTGTAATGGCCCTAGGTCTGTGACATTGACATTTGCTGTTCGACACAGAACAAACAATGGTGACCAAACACAGCTATAATGGACAGAGTTAAAAAGGCCAAATCTAATTGGCTTAGAAAATCCTTGATGCTCATCTTGCAATCTCTACCTCATCCCAGGTTGCACCCCAAATGGCACACTACTCACTACATAGTGCACTATGGTACAAAGTAGTGCACTATAGAGTATAGGGTCCCATTTGGGGCGGAACCTTCGTCTCTAGAGCAGTACGGAGACTGGGCGATACTCATTTATATGGACAGCAATTACAGGACATATCCCAGACAGAAAAAAGGTCATCAGGTGGCTTCGGAAGAACAAAATTTGACCTCCACTTTGTGGCCATACCATGAATGTTATAGTAGAGACGTGCTGTGGTTGAATCGTTTAGTTTGCATCAATATTCAGAGCTGCTAAAACAGCACATTAATTCAACGAAACACAAAAATATTGGCTGAAGAGAAATTACATTTTTTTGGTCAATAAAATGAAGAAAGGATCTTAAAGTGCACCGCATCAAAAAGATCCCTCGGTGATCCGGACGACGGTGATCACGCTCTTCACAGCCGATGTGAGTAAGACCTTTAAACAGGTCAACATTCAAGGCCGCAGGGCCAGACGGATTACCAGGACGTGTAAGGAGCACAGACTGACAAACTGGCAAGTAACCTCTCCCTGATTGAGTCTGTAATACCAACATGTTTCTAGCAGACCACCATAGTCCCTGTGCCCACGAACACAAAGGTAACCTTTGGGCTTGCTCCTACCGATCTCTCTGATTTGGTCCTGCCGTACATACGTGCGCTACGGTCACAAGACGCAAGCCTCCTAATTGTCCCTAGAATTTCTAAGCAAACAGCTGGAGGCAGGGCTTTCTCCTTTAGAGCTCCATTTTTATGGAATGGTCTGCCTACCCATGTGAGAGACGCAAACTCGGTCTCAACCTTTAAGTCTTTATTGAAGACTCATCTCTTCAGTGGGTCATATGATTGATTGTAGTCTGGCCCAGGAGTGTGAAGGTGAACGGAAAGACTCTGGAGCAACGAACCGCCCTTGCTGTCTCTGCCTGGCCGGTTCCCCTCTTTCCACTGGGATTTTCTGCATCTAACCCTATTACAGGGGCTGACTCACTGGCTTACTAGGGCTCTTTCATACCGTCCCTAGGAGGGGTGCGTCACTTGAGTGGGTTGAGTCACTGATGTGATCTTCCTGTCTGGGTTGGCGCCCCCCCTTGGGTTGTGCCGTGGCGGAGATCTTTGTGGGCTATACTCGGCCTTGTCTCAGGATGGTAAGTTGGTGGTTGAAGATATCCCTCTCGTGGTGTGGGGGCTGTGCTTTGGCAAAGTGGGTGGGGTTATATCCTTCCTGTTTGGCCCTGTCCGGGGGTGTCATCGGATGGGGCCACAGTGTCTCCTGACCCCTCCTGTCTCAGCCTCCAGTATTTATGCTGCAGTAGTTTATGTGTTGGGGGGGGCTAGTGTCAGTTTGTTATATCTGGAGTACTTCTCCTGTCCTATCCGGTGTCCTGTGTGAATTTAAGTATGCTCTCTCTAATTCTCTCTTTTTTTCTCTCTCTCTCTCTCTCTCTCTCTCTCATGGTCCTAGGACCTGAGCCCTAGGACCATGCCTCAGGACTACCCGACATGATGAATCCTTACTGTCCCCAGTCCACCTGGCCGTGCTGCTGCTCCAGTTTCAACTGTTCTGCCTGTGATTATTATTATTTGACCATGCTGGTCATTTATGAACATTTGAACATCTTGACCATGTTCTGTTATAATCTCCACCCGGCACAGCCAGAAGAGGACTGGCACCCCACATAGCCTGGTTCCTCTCTAGGTTTCTTCCTAGGTTTTGGCCTTTCTGCAGAGTTTTTCCTAGCCACCGTGCTTCTACACCTGCATTGCTTGCCGTTTGGGGTTTTAGGCTGGGTTTCTGTACAGCACTTTGAGATATCAGCTGATGTACGAAGGGCTATATATACACATTTGATTTGATTTAACCTGTCTAAATGACTACTGACCCATAGCACTCACGTCTGTAGCCATAAAGTGCTTTGAAAGGCTGTCATGGCTCACATCGACACCATATCCCAGAAACCCTAGAGACACACTCCAATTTTGATACTGCCCCAACAGATCCACAGATGATGCAATGTCTATTGCACTCCACACTGCCCTTTCCCACCTGGACAAATGGAACACCTACGTGAGAATGCTATTCAATGACTACAGCTAAGCTTTCAACACCATATTGCCCTCAAAGCTCAGGACCCTGGGACTAAACACCTCCCTCTGCAACTGGATCCTGGACTTCCTGACGGGCCACCCCCGGGTGGTAAGGGTAGGTAACAACACATCTGCCACGCTGATCCTCAACGCGAGGAATCAGGGATGTGTGCGCTCAGTCCCCTCCTGTACTCCCTGTTCACCCATAACTGCATGGCCAGGCACGACTCCAACACCCTCATTAAGTTTGCCGACGACACAGTGGTAGGCCTGATCAGGGACAATGATGATACAGCATATAGGGAGGAGGTCAGAGACCTAGCAGTGTGGTGCCAGGACAACAACCTCTCCTCAATGTGAGCAAGACAAGAGGAGCTCATCGTGAACTACAGGAAGACCAAGCATGCCCCCATTCTCATCGACAAGGCTGTAGTGGAGCAGGTTGAGAGCTGGTGTCCACATTACCAACAAACTATCATGGTCCAAACACACCAAGACAGCCATGAAGATGGTACGACAAAGCCTATTCCCCCTTCAGGTAACTAAAAAAGATTTGGCATGGGTCCTCAGATCCTCAAAACGTTCAACAGCTGCACCATCGTGAGCTGGTTGCGTCACTGCCTGGTATAGCAACTGCTTGGCCTCCGACTGCAAGGCACTACAGAGGGTAGTGCTTACAGCCCAGTATATCACTGGGGCCAAGCTTCCTGCCATCCAGGACCTCTATACCAGGCGGTCAGAGGAAGGCCCTAAAAATTGTGAAAGACTCCAGCCACCATAGTCATAGACTGTTCTCTGCTACCGCACTACAAGCAGTACTGGAGCACCAAGTCTAGGTCCAAAAGGCTTATTAACAGCTTCTACCCCCAAGCCCTAAGACTCCTGAACAGCTAATCAAAGGGCTACCCAGACCCCTCTTTTACACTACTGCTACTCTGTTTATTATCTATTCATAGTCACTTTAACTCTACCTACATGTACAGTTGAAGTCGGAAGTTTACATACAAGTAGGTTGGAGTCATTAAAACCCCTTTTTCAACCACTCCACAAATTTCTTCTTAACAAACTACAGGTATTGGCAAGTTGGTTTGGACATCTACTTTGTGCATGACAAGTAATTTTTCCAATAACTGTTTACAGCTTGGAAAATTCAAGAAAATTAGGTCATGGCTTTAGAAGCTTCTGATAGGCTAATTGACATCATTTGAGTCAATTGGAGGTGTTCCTGTGGATGTATTTTAAGGCCTACCTTCAAACTCAGTGCCTCTTTGCTTGACATCATGGGAAAATCAAAAATAAATCAGCCAAGAACTCTGAAAAAGAATTGTAGACTTCCACGAGTCTGGTTCATCCTTGGGAGCAATTTCCAAACGCCTGAAGGTACCACCTTCACCTGTACAAACAATAGTACGCAAGTATAAACAGCGTGGGACCACGCAGCCATCATACCGCTCAGGAAGGAGAGCGTTCTGTCTCCTAGAGATGAACATACTTTGGTACGAAAAGTGCAAATCCATCCCAGAACAAGAGCTAAGGACCGTGTGAAGATTCTGGAGGAAACAGGTACAGAAGTATCTATATCCACAGTAAAACGAGTCCTATATCGACATAACCTGAAAGGCCGCTCAGCAAGGAAGAAGCCACTTCTCCAAAACAGCCATAAAAAAGCCAGATTACGGTTTGCAACTGCACATGGGGACAAAAATCGTACTTTTTGGAGAAATTTCCTCTGGTCTGATGAAACAAAAATGGAACAGTTTGGTCATAATAACCATCGTTATGTTTGGAGCGAAAAGGGGGAGGCTTGCAAGCCGAAGAACACCATCCCAACAGTAAAGCACGAGGGTGGCAGCATGTTGTGGATGTGCCTTGCTGCAGGAGGGACTGGTGCACTTCACAAAATAAATGGAATCATGAGGGAGGAAAATTGTGTGGATATGTTGAAGCAACATCTCAAGACATCAGTCAGGAAGTTAAAGCTTGGTCGCAAAGGGGTCTTCTAAATGGACAATGTTCCCAAGCATACTTCCAAAGTTGTGGCAAAATGGCTTTAGGACAACAAAGTCGAGGTGTTGGAGTGGCCATCACAACGCCCTGACCTCAATCCCATAGAAAATGTGTGGGCAGAACTGAAAACTGTGTGCGCGAGCAAGGAGGCCTACAAACCTGACTCAGTTACACCATCTCTGTCAGGGGGAATGGCCCAAAAATCACCCAACTTATTATGGAAAACTTGTGGAAGACTATCCAAAACGTTTGACCAAAGTTAAACAATTTAAAGGCAATGCTACCAAATACTAATTGAGTGTATGTAAACTTCAGACCCACTGGGAATGTGATGAAAGAAATAAAACTCTGCTATTATTCTGACATTTCACATTCTTAAAATAAAGTGGTGATCCTAACTGACCTAAAAACAGGGAATTTTTACCAGGATTAAATGTCAGCAACTATGAAAAAGTAAGTTGAAATGTATTTGGCTAAGGTGTATGTACATTTCTGAATTCAACTGTACATATTACCTCAATTAACCTGTGCCCCTGCACATTGACCCTGTATATAGCCACACTACTGTTATTTTACTGCTGCTCTTTAATTTGTTATTTTTATTTCTTACTTCCTCCAGCTTTATTTTTACCGAACACTTATTTTTCTTTAAACTGCATTGTTGGTTAAGGGCTTGTAAGTAAGCGTTTCATTGTAAGGTCGACCTACATCTGTTGTATTTGGCACGTGTGACAAATACAATTGTATTTGATCAATTCCAGACTGGTCACTTGACCAGCAAGTAAAAAGAAGAGCATCTACTGTATAAAAGAGGATGTATCCATAGCCAAAACATCTGAACAACAATCTGAGTCTCCCCATTAGAAATGTGCATAATGTTTCACACATAACTGACTGCCACAGAGGCCTCGCTCTCATTCTTTCTTTGCCTTTCTCCTGTTTCTACCCTCAGGATATTTGACCCCTTCTTCAACACATTAGCCTTCCCTGCAGTCCAGATGGAGAAAATTAAGTTTCCATGTGAACTGGCCACAACTCCCAGCACACAGAAACTCAGCTGGATAAAAGGCTTGCATGGGAGAGGCTGGTTGCTCTGTGGCTGCATTTCCTCCTCTCCAAGTTTTATGTTACATGGCCAGTGACGATGCCACTCTCTAAATTTGAAGACTTTGACAGAAGGGAAGTCGGAGGAGTTTTTGCTTGGCTTCACACAATCCTTTAGGAGCCCAGGATATGGGTTGATTGATGATCTCTCCCTTACTCTCAATCACCTTTTCCATTCCTTGGGCTGATTTGCCTTTTCTTTCCATGGCCTTTTTATTACCCCTGGTGATATTTTTGCATTTCAAATCAAATGACATCTTATTTGTCACATTCCTGGTAAACAGCAGGTGTAGACTAACAGTGAAATGCTTACGGAAACTTCCCAACGTTGCAAAGAGAAAGAAGATAGCAAAACAATAGAAAAGTAACGATAACATGGCTATATACAAGGGGTACCAGTACCGTGTTAATGTGCGGGGGTATGAGATCATTGTGGTAGATGTGTACATATAGCTAGGAATAAAATGACCGATTGTAAACAGTAGCAGCAGCATGATGAGTCAAAAAAAGGTTGTACAAAAGGGGTCAATGCAGATTAACAAAATAGATAGACTAACTATTTAGCAGTCTTATGGCGTCCGGGTAAAAGCTGTTCAGGGTCCTGTTGGTTCCAGACTTGGTACCTCGGTACTGATTGACATGCAGTAGCAGAGATAACAGTTTACGACTTGGGTGGCTGGAGTCTTTGACCATTTTTGGGGCTTTCCTCTGGAGCTTGGCCCCAGCGATGTTCTCGATCGTCCACATTACCTTCTGTAGCACCTTGCGGTTGGATGCCAAGCAGTTGCCATACCAACCTGTGATGCATGCTCTCAATGGTGCAGCTGTAGACATTTTTTCAGGATCCGAGGACCCATGACAAATCTTTTTAGAGTCGTTCCACCTCTAAAAGCACAAGAAAGAGGATTTCGACCCACACCATCCCAGATTGTTCTGAAATTGTTTCTGTGTTTAGGAACAGATAAGATTAGCATTCCTGCAATATATTATTTGTTGAAATATAAATTTGATCTCTTAGAAATTAAGTTAAAAGTATTGCACCCAAATCGATCATTTTACATTTATAGGATTCCTATAAATATAGTACCTAACATCCGATTTGGTCCAAACCTTTTTTGAAACAATGAGTAAGACATGAGGAATCCAAAGAAATGGTGAAAGGCCACCCACAGACGTCAATCCCACTCCAACAACCAGTATTAGCTCTGTAATAATAATCTCCAAGCTGGCCACAATAAGTCACATTACAGCAGCAGCAGCTTGTGATAACAACTGTATAATATATACCTGCTGGAATGAGGACTAACAGGATAACTCACCACTGACGCATGATGGCATCAATAGGAACTCACTTTTGCAGTCATTCTCCTTGACCCTGTGTTGTTGGTTTGAGCAGGGAACAGTGTATGTGTGTGCGGAAAGCTGTTAGCTCCAATAAAACACGGATAAAAGGCGGAATGGTTAGTGACTGACGCACATGACACACCAGCGGGTATGAGCATGGGGCCCTCGGCGCCAGCCAGGGAATGGAGAGGAGGAGGAACCTAAACATTACCACTGGGCCCAACCTATCAATATGGTGGAAGCTAGAGATCAGTGATAGATCCGTGGAATGAATAAACCCATTATCTCCCTGTAGAACAAGCAGCATATTCTTCCACAAGTCAGGTCTGTGAAAGTGTGGGATCTGGGCTGAGCAGTGTGATAAAGTCAAGCAATCAGAGGGTATTGCAGGGCAGGAGGCGGGCAACAAATGCAAAGGGGGCAAAGTCACATTGATTTTCAACATTTGAGAATGCACCGAACCAAAGGTAAATCATTGTTATGAAACCCCTACAGACAACACGTTATATGAGAGGGGTGGAATGTGAATGGTGCTGGTTATCATCTGGTTCCAGTGTAAACATGAAAACAAGCAGCAGTAACTGGGGACTCGATCTGAATACATGTGGCACATGAGAGGAAGAAGCATGGCTATAGAGTCAGTCAGTCAGCATGGCTCTTCTTTACATGGTCTGTCCTCAGGGTCAGTCAGTCACTAAAGCTTATATAACACATTCCCACAACAACATTGTGTTGGCCTAGCAACTATAGAGCCTGTGTGTGTGTGTGTGTGTGTGTGTGTGTGTTCACCTTGCTTTATCAGAAGGAGCATTTTGTACTCTCCCCTGATTAATCCTTTTGCATACTTAAGCCCCCCCCTCCCCACCTCTCCCTTCCCCTGACCAAATTAATTTCTCTCCTTTGATAGAGACAGAAAGGGATTTTAATGGCTGTGCCCTTCAAACCTGAGAGTTCTAATAAGTGTGAAGAGAAGATCTGTTTGACTGATTTTCTTTAAGGCTTGCAGGCATGGAATTAATTGTCTTGATTAAATATCGTCTGTCTGGGCGATGAGAGACGGAGCAGAATTAGTGGTCCCTTTTTAAAAACTTGTATAGGTTCTGAGTAATATTTGACCTAGAATACAAAGACCACAATGAGAGTAACCACTCTTAAGACAAAGACCTTCAGAAATATCCACCTCATTCTCGAACGCTTTTATAACATGGAAACTATGCAACAACTTCCTCTGCACACTCACATTGTCATAATTCATATGTGTGCCACTAGAAATCCCTGCATTAGCATGTTTCTGTTATCTGATAGATCCTGAAAAAATAAACCATATTACTGGCCTGCTAAAGTGCCTGGACCTTGAAGGCTAAATTGACGATAAAAAGAACCATAACTGATCCAAATGACTCCCCAATTAGGCAGGCTAGATGCAGTTATTTCTTTTTTTTTGTATATATTTTGTTTTTATTGTAGGAACACAAAGAAAGCACAAATAAAGTCAAATAAAAGAACAACAAAAAAAGATCTGGCAGTTACAGTGCACTTCATACCTTCATCATCATATTAGTTACATTGACATCTTTGAATTAGACCTTTTCCAAGTACGAAACCCATTTTTTACCAGTATTCTTGACCTCTCTCCTGTTGAGTTCTTAAAGCAAAGGTCATACGCTCCATGTGGTGTATTTTTTCTGCAATGTCTATCCATTGTGTCACTGTGGGAGGGTCTTTTTGTAGACATTTCCTAGTTATAGCCTTTTTACTGGCTGCCAGTAGGACATTCAAGAGGTACTTTTCTCTATTGTGTAAGTTATCAGGTATTTCCATGTACAAAGAAATGAATGTTTGTTCTATGTCAAATCCCATTCTTTTTCCAATGTTAGATCTTATTTCTTCCCAGTAAGTTACGATTGCGGGGCAAGTGCAAAAGATATGAGAGTGGTCCCCCCTCAATAGACCGCATTCTCTACAACAAGGGTGTAGTGAGCCAGTCTGTTTTGATTTCAGTTTAGGTGTTAAGAAGAAACATATAACATTCTTTAGAACAGAATTCTCTCCATGACCTTGAGTTGGTGGAGCTTTGTTGAGTCTCTAATATTTTCAACCATGTTTCATCAGTTATTTCAATGTTAAAACCTCTTGGAACTTACCCATCCCGGATCCGGGAGAATTGTCATCAACTACACTAATTAGCATAGCACAACGGTCAAAAAATATTCCCAAAAAATATTCATAATCATGAAATCACAAGTGAAATATAGTGAAACACAGCTTAGCCTTTTGTTAATCACCCTGTCATCTCAGATTTTGAAATTATGCTTTACAGCCAAAGCAAGACAAGCATTTGTGTAAGTTTATCGATAGCCTAGCATAGCATTATGTCCAGCTAGCAGCAGGAAGCTTGGTCACGAAAATCAGAAAAGCAATCAAATTAACCGTTTACCTTTGATGATCTTCGGATGTTTTCACTGACGAGACTCCCAGTTAGACAGCAAATGTTCCTTTTGTTCCAAAAATATTATTTTTATACCCAAAATACCTCTGTTGGTCACGTTATGTTGAGAAATTCACCGGAAATAGTGGTCATGACAACGCCGAAAAACATTCCAAATTATATCCATAATATCGACAGAAACATGGCAAACGTTTTTATAATCAATCCTCAAGGTGTTTTTCAAATATTTATTTCATAATATATCAACCAGGGCAATTAGCTTTCCAGTAGGAGCGAGAGGAAAAATGACTACCTCTGTCTTTTACGCAGGAATCACGCTGAGAGCCCTAAGCTGGCCACTTACGCAATGTAGTCGTTTACGCTCATTCTTCAACATAAAGGCGTGAAACTACGTCAAAATGCTGTAGACACCTTAGGGAATACGTAGAAAAAGGAATCTGGTTTATATCCCTTCCAATGGCCAATAGGGGTGCATAGGAACACAACGGTTTCAAAATAAGAGGCACTTCCTGATTGGATTTTCCTCAGGGTTTCGCCTGCAATATCAGTTCTGTTGTACTCACAGAAAATATTTTGACAGTTTTGGAAACAGAGTGTTTTCTATCCTAAGCTGTCAATTATATGCATATTCTAGCATCTGGTCCTGAGAAATAGGCGGTTTACTTTGGGAACGTTATTTTTCCAAAATTAAAAATAGTGCCCCCTAGTTTCAAGAGGTTATTAAGTTCCTCCTCCCATTTCTTTTTAATATAGTTTGTAGAATGTTTCTTTGAGGATTGAATACCCATGTAGAGATTTGAAATAGTTTTTTTTGTTACTCCAAGTTGTATGCGTTAGTGAATACTTGGATTAATTTGAGAGGTGCTCGAGGGTCAGTCACTTTTATCTCACTTAAGAAATAGTGTCGAACTTGTAGAGATCTGTAAAAATCTTGTTTATCCAAGCCATGTTTTTTACTTAGGTCCTGGAAGTTATCTAGGTTCCCATTCCTTATAATTGTACTGAATGATGTGATGCCTTTCTGCATCCATTGTTTAAACCTGCTGTCCTGAGTTGCAGGGATGAAGCTGGGGTCGTATGCGGGCCAACTCAGCAGTTTGAGCTCTCTGTCTAAATTATTTTGTTTATCTACCCTAAACCAGGTCTTCAGAGAGAAATGAATCCACTGATTTTGTCTATTGTATATTTATTTTACCACACCCTCATTTCCCAAAACTGACTGTATGGGTATCTCTGTCAAAGTAGTCTTCCATTTGGATTCGTATTCTGAATTGCACCAACACACCAGAGGTCTCAATTGGGCTGACACATAATAATCTTTTAGGTTTGGTAAGGCCATACCCCCACAGTTTTTTGGTAACTGTAATGTTGTATATCCAGTTGTTGGTCTTTTACTGTTCCAGATAAACCTTGATATCCGTTTATCCCATTCCCTAAACTGTTTAGGTGGGATTTCTATGGGCAGTGATTGGAACAAATACAGTAACCTTGGCAGGATGTTCATTTTGATGGTTTCAATTCTACTACTAAGATCTAAGGGAAGTGAATTCCACCTGTCTCGGTCATCATATATTTTCTTGTTAATGTGATCGTAATTCATGCAATAAAGTTTGGGAGTATCTTTTGGTAGATTTACTCCAAGATATATAATGGATGAAGAGATCCAGGTGAAGTTATACCTACTCTTCAACTCTTCCTGCGGGGTATAATTATATACTAGGGCTTGGGTCTTGTGTACGTTAAGCACATACCCTGAATATGTTCCAAATGTTTGTAAAACATCCATCAATCTAGGTACAGTTGAGCCTGGGTCTTTAAGGAATAACAGAACGTCATCAGCATACATGCATATCTTATGTTCACTGCCTCTTATTGTTATTCCCTGGTTGGGTCCTGTCTTATTGCCTGTGCTAATGGTTCGAGGTACAAGGAGAAGAGCGTGGGTGAAAGACTACAGCCTTGTCTTGCCCCTCGCTCTAATTTTATCATTCGTGTCAAATGTCCATTTATCTTTATTCTAGCGGTCAGACATGAATACAGTGTTTTGATGCACTGTATCACTTATTTGTTGAAACCAAATCTTTCCATAACTTGGAATAGGTAATCCCATCCCACTGAAACAAATAATTTTTCTGCGTCTAGGCTGATTAATATTGCACTTGTCTTATTCTGAGTAATGTGGTCCATGACATGTAGTGTTCTCCTTATATTGTCCTGTGTCTGCCTATTTTGTATGTTCTCCATTCTTTTGGCTATTATTGATGCATATAGTTTATAATCAGTGTTAAGAATTGCGATAGTTCTATATGAACTGCATTCTTTCTTATCTTTACCCTCTTTTGGGATTACTGATATGATGGCCTATTTCCATGACGGTGGGAGACCCCCCTCCCTCAGGGTCCAGTTAAAACAGGCCTTAAGTAGAGGTGCTAATTGTTCTCTGAAGGTCCTGAACCATTCTGAAGGGAAGCCATCAGTGCCTGGAGACTTGTTGACTTTTTGTTGAGATATTGCTTTATTAATTTCTTCGGTGGATATTTCTAAAGTTACTCTATCATGTTGCTCTGTCCCAATTGACGGGAGATCAAGTGAGTTCAAAAAGTGCTCTATTGTCTGTGCATCTGCCTTCTCTTGTTGCTTGTACAGATGTGTAATATGATTCAAATGCATTCTGTATTTCATCTAATTTGCATGTGATCTTTTTTGTTTTGGGGTCTTTTATTTTGAAAATGGTATTCTGTGCTTGTTGTTTCATGAGTCTCCATGCTAGTAATTTGGTTTCCTTTGAGCCTGCTTCATAATATCATTGTTTCAGGAACCTAAGCTTTTTCTCTACTTCTTCTCTATAAATCTGGGTAATTTCCTGTTTTACCTTTTGAATCTCTCGTAATATAAGAGGGTCTTTGTATTGACTATGAGATCGTTCTAAGTTTCTTAGGGTTTCCTGTCATTTCAGCAGTTTCTGTGCTTTAATCTTTTTCTTGAGAGATGATGTGGCTATGATCTTCCCTCTAATAACCACCTTAGCTGCATCCCACAATATAGCAGGAGATACTTCCCCATTATCGTTATTCTCCATATAGATTCTGTCTTTAAATCAAATCAAATTTTATTTGTCACATACACATGGTTAGCAGATGTTAATGCGAGTGTAGCGAAATGCTTGTGCTTCTAGTTCCGACAATGCAGTAATAACCAACAAGTAATCTAGCTAACAATTCCAAAACTACTACGTTATAGACACAAGTGTAAGGGGATAAAGAATATGTACATAAAGATATGAATGAGTGATGGTACAGAGCGGCATAGGCAAGATACAGTAGATGGTATTGAGTACGGTATATACATATGAGATGAGTATGTAAACAAAGTGGCATAGTTTAAAGTGGCTAGTGATACATGTATTACATAAAGATGCAGTAGATGATATAGAGTACAGTATATACGTATGCATATGAGATTAATCATGTAGGGTATGTAAACATTATATTAGGTAGCATTGTTTAAAGTGGCTAGTGATATATTTTACATCATTTCCCAACAATTCCCATTATTAAAGTGGCTGGAGTTGAGTCAGTGTGTTGGCAGCAGCCACTCAATGTTAGTGGTGGCTGTTTAACAGTCCGATGGCCTTGAGATAGAAGCTGTTTTTCAGTCTCTCGGTCCCAGCTTTGATGCACCTGTACTGACCTCGCCTTATTGATTCCTTGAATGCTAGATCATTCAGCATGCTTGTATTAAGTCTCCATATAGTATTTCTTGGTTTGCTATGAAGGTGAAAAGTTAAGTAAACTCCATTATGATCTGATAAGTCGCTCTGCCTGATCCTACAATCCTTAAGCCTGTGTCTATCTGCACTGTACATAACAAAGTAGTCTAACCTGGAGTTTTCAGTGTGGCGGGCTGAGTAAAAAAGTATATTCCTTATCGGTCTTGTGGGTGTCACGCCATACATCGAGCAGTCCTAGATCCTGCAGTATCCCATTGATCTTTTTGGCAACTAGGCTCATTTTCCTATTTTGGTTTGTGCTGTCCAATTTTGAGTTTAGAATTGTGTTAAAGTCCCCTCCACAGATAAGAGTGCCAGTGGTTTCTGTTGCATTTAAATCAAACACCTTCCTGTAGAAGACCATGTCACTCCCTGGGGGTGCATATACATTAAATAATGCAACTTCCTGTAGAAGACCGTGTCACTCCCTGGGGGTGCGTATACATTAAATAATGTAACTTCCTTGTTATCCAGTTTACATTTAACAAGTATAAATCTACCCTCCTTGTCTTTTATTTCTGACAAACTCTAAATTAACTGAATTTGGGATCAAGATTGCAACTCCCCTTCTACCCATTTTGTAAGAAAAAAAAAGTGTTCCTATATCCCGTTTTCTTGAGTTTCTCGTGTTCAGGTGGATAAGTGAGTTTCCTGCCAGAATAGTATGTCACCTCTCTCCCGTTTCATCTTTGCTATTACCTTACTTCTCTTGATGTCACTCCCCAGTCGGTTTACATTGAGACGTATGACCTTACTTCTCTTGATGTCACTCCCCAGTCCGTTTACATTGAGACTTATTACCTTACTTCTCTTGATGTCACTCCCCAGTCCGTTTACATTGAGACTTATGACCTTACTTCTCTTGATGGCACTCCCCAGTCCGTTTACATTGAGACTTATGACCTTACTTCTCTTGATGGCACTCCCCAGTCCGTTTACATTGAGACTTATGACCTTACTTCTCTTGATGGCACTCCCCAGTCCGTTTACATTGAGACTTATGACCTTACTTCTCTTGATGGCACTCCCCAGTCCGTTTACATTGACTTATTACCTTACTTCTCTTGATGGCACTCCCCAGTCCGTTTACATTGAGACTTATTACCTTAAATTGCCCGTGATGCATCGATATAAATAAAATAAAAACTGTGCACCATATGTGCCGCCTGCTTATCATGAACCTAAAAATGAACGACAAATCAAGAACGATAATAAAGTAAACCAAAGTGGGAAAATACTTTGGTATTTGGACTCATGTCAGAGGACTGTCTCTTGCCTCTGGGGTTTGAGGAGGATGAGCCTGTCCGCAGGACGGGCCCCTCGCTCAGATATGAAAATGCTTGACGTAGTCACAAACAAGACCTGGTGGAACTGAAAATAATAAGGGTGCCTATTTTGTCGCTTATACACATCGGTTAATTACAAGTGAAACTATATTGGTCGTGCTTGCATATCATGAATCCTCCCCTTGATATGCCCTTCTGTCGCCCCGTTGTCAATGTGTCATTAATCCTTAGCTAATATACAGTGGTGCAAAAAAAGTATCTCACGCCGTGGGGTCAAAATGATCACAAGAACGGCAAAAATCCCAGAACCACACGGGGGGACCTAGTGAATGACCTGCAGAGAGCTGGGACCAAAGTAACAAAGCCTACCATCAGTAACACACTACGCCGCTAGGGACTCAAATCCTGCAGTGCCAGACGTGTCCCCCTGCTTAAGCCAGTACATGTCCAGGCCCGTCTGAAGTTAGCTAGAGAGCATTTGGATGATCCAGAAGAAGATTGGGAGAATGTCACATGGTCAGATGAAACCAAAATATAACTTTTTGGTAAAAACTCAACTCGTCGTGTTTGGAGGACAAAGAATGCTGAGTTGCATCCAAAGAACATCATACCTACTGTGAAGCATGCGGGTGGAAACATCATGCTTTGGGGCTGTTTTTCTGCAAAGGGACCAGGACGACTGATCCGTGTAAAGGAAAGAATGAATGGGGCCATGTATCGTGAGATTTTAAGTGAAAACCTCCTTCCATCAGCAAGGGCATTGAACATGAAACGTGGCTGGGTCTTTCAGCATGACAATGATCCCAAACACACCGCCCCGACAACGAAGGAGCGGCTTCGTAAGACGCATTTCAAAGTCCTGGAGTGGCCTAGCCAGTCTCCAGATCTCGACACCATAGAAAATCTTTGGAGGGAGTTGAAAGTCCGTGTTGCCCAGCATCAGCCCCAAAACATCACTGCTCTAGAGGAGATCTGCATGGAGGAATGGGCCAAAATACCAGCAACAGTGTGTGAAAACCCTGTGAAGACTTTTGACCTCTGTCATTGCCAACATAGGGTATATAACAAGGTATTGAGATAAACTTTTGTTATTGACCAAATACTTGTTTTCCACCCTAATTTGCAAATAAATTCATTAAAAATCCTACAATGTGATTTTCTGGATTTTTTTTCTCATTTTGTCTTCATAGTTGAAGGCCAAGGCTATGCAGTTATTTCGGCATGAAACAAAACAGGATGTTTGAGCGGTTATTCAAATTAGCCTAGATCACTGCAGTTTACTAGTCTTGCTAACAACCGCCTCGCTGTGTGGTCACGTGGGTTGCGAGTCAGCCAGGCTAGCAGTTTACAGCCTATAGACAATACTCACTTGTTAACAATAACACATTTCTCATTGCAGTGTGTTTTTGTAGCCCAGGTAGAAATAATAATTTTCTCGTCTAAAAATGTAGGCCTAGGGCTAATCAATAGTGGACAGAGCCAGAACTAAATCAGTTGGGAGAGTTGATTTCTATAAGCAGGCCCGTTTTTTCCCCACAGGACCACGCATGCACGTGCATGAATTTAACATTTTAAATTATACTCCACATACATCATCTTCACACATTTGAGATGCTTTTTCCTGACAGATGCAACTCAGTAATCAACTAGGCCTATTACCACATGCGTTGCCCATAAAGCTGGCTTGACAAATAGGCATATTCAGTTGTGATTTGAAACAATCCACAGCTGTTTTTTTAAACATTTTTTAAATAAGCTAAATGGTGCTCTGTGGCCAAGTCAAACTCTCTGGTAAAGTATTTTGAAGGATTTTAGTAAGTAATTATTATATACATTTTGGCAAAACATTAATACACTATAGGGGAAGCCAGCATCCGAACAGTGCATTGTTCACCCGCCAACTTTCCTTTTTAATTTGCAAGTGTCTGAAACCAGAGATCTGTATATAATGATAAGGTGATCATGTCTCCTCCCTAACAACGTGAGTCGTTGGTCCAAAGTCGAGAATGCAGGCGACAATGTTAGGTCTGCATATTAGAAACGCATTGTGCTTATTCAGAGCAGATTTTGGCAAAAGTGGGTTCTCTCGCTTCGTTTCTTCCTCTCTGCTGAAACTGGAGGGCAAAACAGCACCCCTTTGTCTTACTATAAGTGGCCCATGTATCTGATGCTGTCTGGCCAGAAAAGGTATGACATGCCATACTCTTTTTGCCCAGACAGCATCAGATACAATACATGGTCTACACCAGTGGAGGCTGAGAAAGGGAGGACCGCTCATAATGGTTGGAGCGGAGGGAATGGAATGGCATCAAACACATGGAAACCATGTTTATTGTGTTTGATACCATTCCACTTATACCAATCCAGCCATTACCTGTCCTCCCCAATTCAGGTGCCACCAACCTCCTGTGGTCTACACATACTGAGACAGAGGGGCACTGTTTCGCTCACTTGGATGCTTAAATCTGAGATTGATTAATCTTTGTCGGCATGCGTCTCGGTCAAATAAATAAATATTTCTATATTTATTTGGACGGGCAAGGGGGTCCGGTAGGGCGGGCCAGGCCCCCTGGGGCCCGTCCATAATGCCGGCCCTGATAGTGGAGCAGACTTGCTCTTGCCGATTGCCTGAATGTAAAACAGGCCTACAGAAAATGAACTGTCATGGAAAGTTTAGGAGAGAAAGTGCATTGGTGTGATCACTTTTGGCCAGTTATGATAACATTGTTTTACTGATGCATTGCCATTTGCAAACAGTTGAACAGGACAGACAGAGAGATGAGCACAGTAAAACAAGACCCAAAGGACTTGACAACCAATAGAAAAATGGAAATCACTCTCAAACCATTTGAGCAACGAGGCAATATTGACATGCTGTAAAATATGTGCAGGTGAAACGGCGTCATTTAAATACGAGTTACTATATTATTTTTCATTTGGCCTACACATGTACATTGAAGTAGCCTATAATTATCAGTTGTCAATATGACAAAAAACACACACTGAATGGACTTGTTACCACATTATTAATAGGCAGCATACAGTAGGATATGTTGATCAGATGATTGCAATGGTGGAAAAAGTATACTTGAGTAAAAGTAAAGATACCATGATAGAAAATGACTCAAGTAAAAGTGAGTCACCCAGTAAAATACTACTTGAGTACAAATCTAAAAGTATTTGGTTTTAAATATACTTAAGTATCAAAAGTAAGTGTAAATAATTTCAAATTCATTATATAAAGCAAACCAGACGGCATAATTATAATTATTATTTTTACGGATAGCAGGGGCACGCTCCAAAAGTCAGACATAATTTACAAAGCATGTGTTACGTGAGTCCGCCAGATCAGAGGCAGTAGGGATGACCTGGGATGTTATCACGATACGTGTGTAAATTAGACAATTTTCCTGTCCTGCTAAGCATCCAAAATGTAACGAGTACTTTTGGGTGTCAGGGAAAATGTATGGAGTAAAGTACATCATTTTTTTAGGGATGTGGTGAAGTAACAGTAAACGTTATCAAAAATACAAATAGTAAAGTAAAGTACAGATACGCCCCCAAAAACTACTTATATCAAATCAAATTTTATTTGTCACATGCGCCGAATACATTGGATGGCCTATATAAGTAGTACTTTCAAGTATTTTTTACTTACGTACTTTACACCACTGGTTGATTGACAGGTGTAGGACTGTAGAACAACAAACTCTCCTCTAGTGTTAATACTCACAAAGGAGTTATAGTTAGGCTATGTAGCCTATAGTTTATCGTTACACTTATACATGTTTACTTTACTTTTATGCTCTATAAATTGACTCCTAATAATTTACTCCAGCATCTTGAGGCAAGTTTGCCACCGGCGGGCTACAGTAGGGAAGTAAAGTGGAAGTCGAATCCATCACTTCTATTGTTTGGCTGTCCCATAGCAACATTTGAAAATGAGGTGGATAAGGCTAACTATGAGTAGTGACATGAGGAGCAACAAATTAATATCTGCCTCAAATCGAGCCAGGAAAATCGAGCCAAGAAACAACCTCCAAACTCACTTGAGTTTGGGAAAACATACAGTAAGGGCACAAAAATCAAAAGATGGGGTCTGCATCAAAAACAAATAGCCTAAGTAGTCCATTAGCAGATGCACACATTTACTAACGATACATATCCATTTTATAATGTAGACTTGACACTATGGGTTAGTCATTAGTGAATGGGTCGTTTTCATTTTGTAGTAGGGAAGTAGAAGAGCCCAAATGTAACAGAATGAGAGGAGAGAGACAGACAGTTAAACAGCCGCCTACCCACAGCATTAACATGGCATCATCTAGTATAAACAACTTATTTTGCCATGTGTCATTTCTAACGAAACCCCCAAAACACACAAAAATGCCTTCCACAATACAGGTGTTACAAATGAGATGCCAAGATGGAAAAACAAAAAGACATGATCGTACTCGGCCCGCACCCTGCCACACAAAAATCCAAGAGGTGGGTGACTCCTGTTTGAGTCATGGCTGAGGTACATCATCGATGACTAGGAATGGACCTGGCTGAGCTCAATCACTTCCTTTTACTTACACTTTAGTCATCTAGCAGAAACTCTTATCCAGAGCGATTTACAGGAGCAATTAGGGTTAAGCGCCTTGCTCAAGGGCACATACAGATTGTTTTTCACCTAGTCTGCTCATGGATTCAAACCCAACAGGCCCAACAGTCTTAACCGCTAGGCTTTCTGTCACCCTTAAACCCTCTCTTCATAGCAGAAGCCCCACATGACTTGAACCCCCCCAAACATTGTCACAGGAATCTCAAGAGCTAAATTGCATAATCCAGCATAAGCATGGCTTCGTCTCTAGTGGAAGTCGGTGAAGCTTCAAAGAGGGGGACCTATTAGGGCTTTATGAAACAACGTGGTGAGGTAGAGAGAGGACCATGTTTATAACAATCGCCCCCACCACACACACCCTCCTCCTCCCCATTCTGTGAACAAGGGCTTTTTCTACAGCTGGGTAACAAAGCATGACCCAATAATCCTGAAGCCTGACTCAAAGCTGGAACCTCCTCTCTGAGGACTTTATAAGATTCTGCCTGGTGATGAGGAGACTGCTAGGCATGTGTGGGGGATTATACACAAACACACAACCAGCTTTGATTATTCTAATTATGACTAAAGCCCTGAGTAGATTATGAGCACAGGCTAATATGCGCAATGCGATGAGTTCACATGCAATACGGGACTTTAGAGTTAAGCACACCAGACAAAGGCATTATCTGGGCCAAACTGGCATTCTTGTCTTTCAACTGATTACGCAGTTATACTAATTAATTTTTAAAAATCCAAACACTGAATTTATTTATGAGCCTCTGCATGCTAACTGTCCTGACTGCAGATGAGTTTGCCCCCATCGACACAAATAAAAAGCGCTGACTAAGGACTTTTGGGCTTACTGTTGCAGCATGTGAATTACAATTCTGGTGAAAAGAAGTGGTGGGCCCATCCAGACATGAGGCAATGGAGAGAGAGAGAGAGAGAGCTAGCAACAGGCCTGCTCCTGTCCTGACAGTTGGCTAAATGTCTCAAGGCAGGTAACAAGGTTTTGGATGACTAGGAGTGGAATGTTCTGTCTGAACTATCAAACAAGCAAGGAAGACGTGCCGGTCGTTGAATCTAGACTCACTGAGTACACCAAAAGGTAGAACATAAACGGGCTGCATTCCCAAGGAAGACGTGCCGGTCGTTGAATCTAGACTCACTGAGTACACCAAAAGGTAGAACATAAACGGGCTGCATTCCCAAGGAAGACGTGCCGGTCGTTGAATCTAGACTCACTGAGTACACCAAAAGGTAGAACATAAACGGGCTGCATTCCCAAAGATGACATGTTCCTGGGTTTCTCCACCGCTTCATATAAGCTGTTAGTTTGTAAACATCCCATCTGCTTTGCAGGCCTGGAGCACCAGGCAGAAGCCTCTAAATTAAAAATCACGTGCCAGGAGACCCACAGCATGGTTAAGATACAGGGAGCTGGTTAGTTCTGGCAGTCACAGAGAGCAAGTAGAAAACTATCATAAATATTTTGAAGGCACAAGCAACCCTCATCTGTAGCTGGTTTTATACCATAGGAATGTATACACTTTGTAGAAAGGCTTGGTGGTGTAAACAAAGTTAATGTACCATAGTATTTTTTAGACAAATATAAGAATGTAGAGACAAGATGCACAAAAAAAAATGGCAGAAAAAGATTTCATTTCTACTTTAAAGAAATCTCAGGGACCCATATGTGAACATTTACCTGCTTTCCATTTTGCTCATAAAAAGGTAAACACAGGCCTGTATTGACCCGGAGGGAAAATACATTATTTACGGCTAACTCTGGTAAGTGTCTCTTTTGAGGCACATTATAGCCTATATTTCAAGGGACAACTCAGACTCCACTGTGCTGAGGTTGGTTGTTTTTTCCATACTCAGCCACACATTGCCATAGCGAAATCACTTGAGTTCACAAATTGACTCTCGTCAGACACAGATCTGCATAATTCATGTGGATTTTATATTTCTACATGCTATCATATTTCCTTATGCCTTACTGAACTTTGGGATTTATCATCATGTTTTTAGAATATAATATGGTGTGCTTTATTATTTTCAAGTAATATTGTACAGAAACAATATGAAATCAAAACATTTCCACATAGGCCAATAGCCCAGTCTTTGCTGTAACCTATAACAACGTGTTCTAGGCCTATTCCGTTGCCAGTTGTCGGGATGTGTAAACCCATGTTTATCTGGCTCTTCGCCCTAAACAAAAGTTAATCAAACCCTCCATTGGTTTAGATAATGAGGATTTGATAAGTCTAACATTTTATGGAGGCAGACGCATGAATAAAACAATATTTCGTTGGAGAGAGGAGCCGCTGAATTGTCCCTTGGTCGAAAATAACCCTCAGTGGTGGCTATTTTGCAGTGATCGCATTGGAAATGCGAGACGGATATTGATCATCTCAACTGGAAAGCTATAGTGTAGCAGAGGAGCTACCCCGAGACACATTTTCCCAGCACTAATATGATTTGGTCAAATGTAAGGCATCCGGATCTATTTGAATACTTCTAAACTTGCGTTCGATGCTTGATTAACATTGCAAAAAAAATGTCCATACTAGATTGGATACGAGTCCTTTGTCTTGTCCAACTAGCAAATAAACAAAAGATATAGGATTTGGATCAAAGCGGCTTATGTTGGTTTAATTATAATAAGATAACCAATAACCGCCTTTGTCTAACACAAACTACCCTTTATCTATCAAAAAGACACAATCGAGTTGTAAAAGAATAAAAATGTAAAACTGACTAATGGAGATCCATTTTATTCGCGTGTGTTAGATCCCCTCAGCGGCCAGTCCGGCGCACGGAAAGCGTAGCCTTCCATACTGTAGCCCTAGACGACGGAAAAAAGTGCTAAATGTTGCCAACACATAGCTGGGTCGGCTCAATCGACTCAACGTAATATGAAGCGAGTCAGTGCTATATTGAGGCTATGGAAATTATACTTTTCTCAGTTCGTGTGGTTAAAACCACAGTCACATTTTAACAAACGGCTACAATAAAGGCTCCTCTTTAATTTATTAACAGCTAAACTGATACAGACCAACGTATCCTGGTTTCTACTGAAACAGAGTAGCCTAGCCAGACATCTGAATTTGCAAATCGAATGTAGATCATTCTGCTCACTTAATTTGAACCGAACCAAATTAATATTGGCGTATGGTAAAATTGCATCAACATAGACCAGGTTTTCAATACTTTTGTTTGTATGGAAAAACTTATAATTCCTAGAAGCCATCCGACCCTTCCTTGACCGAGTTAGCTGGTACAGATTCATGTGAAAAGCTGTTCAAGAGGAGGGACAAGGGCAAAGTGCTGCTTTTGTTCCACTTACCGACTTGTAAGACATTTTCCACACAACCAGTCTCCAAAAGCCGTATGCCTCGGCGGAAAGGCAGTCCATCTCCGGTGCCCGCTGCCCCGGCGGCGGCCGTCGTATTGGTAACCCCTCCAGGGACAGACCCGGATCCAGCGGGAACTACTGTGCCCACCGCCGGACCCTCTTCGCCAGCGACGCGGCACTGAAACGACGAATACATACATATTTCCCTTTCGTTCCTCGGAAAGGACCAGTAGACTATACGGCGCTGTACGGGTTCTGGGATCCGCTCGAAGCGCTCCTCCACCCTCTCAAAGGCCCATTTCTCCGCTACAGCCTTCGCGGCACAGTCCAACAGAGATTCCGGGCAGCGAAACCGAGAGTTCGGAAAACCCGGACCAGGCCCCGGACCAGGCCCTCGGGGAGCCGGGCGCAAGCACGGTCGCTTGCTGGCCGGGGGTAAAGATAGATGAAGTGGCGGCTGAGGCGGTAGCTCTCCACGTCCCTCCGCCATGACGTCCAGATAAACACTGAGAACAGACGACCAGCTTCAAAATTGCACAAATGAGACACTGCACAACCAGGGAGGAGGGAGTGGGGTTGAGGGGGTGTATACGTCACCACCAATAACAAACACTCCCCAATCGCGATACTGCACTGACAACGCGCCACCGCTACTGGCCTCTTGGTGTGTGTGTGTGTGTGTATGTGTGTGTGTGTGTGTGTGTGTGTGTGCGTGTGTGCGTGCGTGCGTGCGTGTGTGTGTGCAGTGCCGCCTCCAGCCTTCTGGGGGCCCTGGGCGAAATTATATCATTTATTCCATGGTGAGAAAGTTTTGAAGCTAATTTCCTGCAATTCTACACATTTTGCCATGATTTATGCCATGTTCATGTGATATCTGTTTGAGAGTGACTACAAAAGCAATGGGGGCCCCCTGGAGGTTTAGGGCCCCTGAGCACATGCGGTTGGTAATTTGGTAATGAATAGGCCTACTACAAGATTTAGATAGCTGGCTAGACTACCTAACCTAGCAATTTAAAATAATTAGCTGACATTTGCTAATTGGGTGACTAGCATAACAACTGGACAACTGCTGATGCACTAGCAAATTCCGAACTTGCACCCTGTGTATTTATACTTTTCTAACTCTCAACAGTAAACTGACACTCTGACTGAGTCCATAAACCAGACGCAGCGCGTAGTCTGCCTGTTGGTTTGGTTGGTGTATAGGAAGAGGCGGCTCTATGTGTGTAGTCTGCAACAAGACAGACGCATCATGCTCACCTCAATTTCAACCATAGCCTATATATTCAAATTATGAATGACAACCAAAATAACCACATTAGTGTCCAATAAATCCTAAAGAATGTTTTGAAATAAACATGACATTATGGAAATAAAATGAACACATCCAAGTAGTGAAAACTTCCCTCCAGTAAATCCCTGCCTCTGCTGTATAGACCTATTTTACTAATAAGTATCTTTCTTTAAGATGTATTACAAGCACTGACTTGCAAATCAAATTTACACCATTTACTTCTAGAATAAATGTCAATGTTTCCAATGCAGCAAATACATATCCTCAGAGTACTCACTGGGTGTCAGATCTGGTGAATTGACAGGCCATATGCCAGGACTGAGAAGAGGACATATATTCAAACATTTAAATTCATTAAATAATATCAATAATAATATTCACCAAGATACAGTGCATTTGAAAAGTGTTCAGACCCCTTCACTGTTTCCACATTTAATTACTTTACAGCTTTATTCTAAAATTGATTCAATCGTTTTTTTCCCCTCATCAATCTACACACAATACCCCATAATGACAAAGCAAAAACAGGATATAACAACAACAAAAACTGAAATATAACATTTACATAAGTATTCACAGACCCTTTACTCAGTACTTTGTTGAAGCACCTTTGGCAACGATTACAGCCTCAAGTCTTCTTGGGTATGACTCTACAAGCTTGGCACAAATGTATTTGGGGAGTTTCTCCCATTTTTCTCTGCAGGTTGGATGGGGAGCGTCGCTGCACAGCTATTTTTACGTCTCTCCAGAGATGTTTGATCGGGTTCAAGTCCGAGCTCTGGCTGGAGGGCTGGAGCTCTGGCTGGACCACTCAAGGACAATCAGAGACTTGTCCTAAAGCCACTCCTGTATTGTCTTGGCTGTGTATTTAGGGTCGTTGTCCTGTTGGAAGATGAACCTTCGCCCTAGTCTGAGGTCCTGAGTGCTTTGGAGCAGGTTTTCATCAAGGATCTCTCTGTACTTTGCTCCGTTCATCTTTCCCTTGACATCTGACTAGTCTCCCAGTCCCTGCCACTGAAAAACATCCCCACAGCATGATGCTACCACCACCATGCATCACTGTAGGGATGGTGCCAGGTTTCCTACAGACGTGACGCTTGGCATTCAGGCCAAATAGTTCAATCTTGGTTTCATCATACCAGAGAGTCCTTTAGGTGCCTTCTGGCAAACTCCCAAGCGGGCTATCATGTGTCTTTTACTGAGGAGTGGCTTCCGTAGGGCCACTCTACCATAAAGGCCTGATTGATGGAGTGCTGCAGAGATGGTTGTCCTTCAGGAAGGTTCCCCCTTTATCTCCACAGAGGAACTCTGGAGCTCTGTCAGAGTGACCATCAGGTTGTTGGTCACATCTCTGACCAATGCCCGATTGCTCAGTTTGGCCAGGCAGCCAGCTCTAGGAAGAGTCTTGGTGGTTCCAAACCTTTTCCATTTAAGAATGACAGATGCCACTGTGTTCTTGGGGACCTTCAATGCTACATAATTCTTTTGGTACCCTTCCCCAGATCTGTGCCTCGACACAATCCTTTGTCGGCGGTCTACAAACAATTCCTTTGACCTTATGGCTTGGTTTTTGCTCTGACATGCACTGTCAACTCTGGGGCCTTATATAGAATTTGTGGAGTGGTTGAAAAACAAGTTTTAATGACTCCAACCTAAGTGTATTGAATTTACCACAGGTGGACTCAAATCAAGTTGTAGAAACATCACAAGGATGATCAATGGAAACAGAATGCACCTGAGCACAATTTAGAGTCTCATATCAAAGGGTGTGAATACTTATGGAAATAAGATAAACATTTCTAAAACCCTGTTTTCGCTTTGTCATTATTGGGTATTGTGTCTAGATTGATTAGTGAAAACAAATATTGAATACACGTTACAGCCTTTAGAATAAGGCTGTAACGTAACAAAATGTGGGGAAAAAGTGAAGGGGTCTGAATACCTTCTGAATGCACCGTATGTCAAATACTCATATTGTATATACAACTGGCACATTATAGTCAATACCGTATGTGGCGTGAGTAACTACCAATGTAAAAAATAACCTACAGTATGTAGTCTAAAACCTCTTTAGCAGACTAATACACGGATCATTTAGGACGACCTCTTGTGCACTCTTTTCTTCGAAAATGTAATGGGTGGGTGTTGGTGGCAGGGAAGTCAGGCGCAGGAGAATCGAACTTGGTATAAACGGTGCAGTTTAATCAGTGCTTCACAAAACTCCAAAAGAAAAATGACAAAATAATAAAAAGTGGGTACAAAACCTGTCGCGCACCAACACATAAACATACAATCAAACAATCACCGACCAGGACATGGGGGGAAACAGAGGGTTAAATACACAACATGTCATTGATGGGATTGGGACCCAGGTGTGAAGGAAGACAAGACAAAAACGGATCAGTGATGGCTAGAAGGTCGGTGACGTCGACCGCCGAACACCCCCCGAACAAGGAGAGGGACCGACTTCGGCGGAAGTCGTGACAGAAAACTGAAAACACTGGTAAAAATAAGCATGGTACATAATCAGAAAGCCCTGAATAAGTATACATATTATCTCCAATAATGAAGTTTAAATCAGCAAGTGTCTCTGATCAATCATGCAGTCCTCATTTAGAGACAGTGACAAACATTATCAATGCTCGATTAAACCCAGACTGAGTGACTGAGTGGTATTTGCTCCAATTAACATTGTTATGAATAATTCATACAATGGGAATTCACAAACTGTACACACAAAATGAGGCTGTGTGTGTTTGGGAGATTCATAACATTGCCTTGGCTTGTCACGATATACTTTTTAAAACCCTTTTTAAAGTCGTCATTTTAGTCACCCAGGACTAACTAGGTGAATAGGGAATAGGGCATCATGAATTTACAGTTGTTTTACTTTTAATCAAACACCTTTTTAGTCAGTCTGTATACATGAAAAATAAATATGTTCATATATATTTGAAGTCACTCGAATACTATTCTGGATTTTCACCCATTGAATTTTTCAGCCAGCCTTTTCCATAAATATTTGACATGAAACTGTGAAAGTCGAGGTATTATTCTTTATCAGTGATGAAGAGCATAGATGTCCTTGGGATCCTTTCCAGACCTTAAAAATATATAAATGCATCTCAAGGGTGAGAGGGATCAGAATCAGAAAGCCCTCTTCGTGAAGAGAGAGGTACGACTTTTACAAAAAAATTAAAATAAAAGGAGATTGGCATGAGGATGATTAGCAACTCAATGTCTGTGGTCAGGCGATAACAGCTCCTCTCCTCCCTACATGCCACCCCATGACTATTTGTGATGAAATATAATAAAGTTTCTGAAAGTTTTTCACTAGCTGACAATGACTCACACACACACAAAAGGCAGAATATGCAATTGTGTGTGTGTGTTTTGAGGCCCTGGCCCCTCACCTTATTCCCCTACAGGGACAGGGACACTTCTGGAGGCTGCTGTTGTCCCTTCTCTCTCTTTTCTCTCTCTTCTCTTTTCTTTGAGGAGGTCGTGTCTCTTTGAGGCTCCCAAGCCAAGGAGCTGTTTTGTCAGTCAGTGGAGATGAGATTGCCTGGCCTCATTGTGCTTCGAAGCTCACAGGGATCTATAAAGCCTCTTTCTATCTTAAAGACGGCCAGTTCTGGAGTCCAGCTGAGAGCTGTGTGAAGGGTGTGAAAAGGGAATCCGAAAGGTTCTTCCATCATGGGTGGCCCCCAGCAGTCCGTCCATGCTCCTTGTGGGCAAACACCCACAGATACTACGTATGAGCCATCCTTGTATAAGGAAGATAATGTTTTAGCACAGGCTTACCTGACTGGACGGTGATAGTTAATGAGGGAGATCAGACATTTTGTGGCGTTTGAACGGGGAAAACGATGACAGCTCTTTCCACGGCAAAGATAAGAGATGACAGTGATACAGGAGGAGGTTTTGGGTAAACACAGTGTATGTTTGTTGGTGTGTTCTTAGACAGAGCAAACAGCAGGTATGAGAGTAAGTAATGACAGGACTCCCAGCATGCCTGCTACGGTCCAGTCGAGTGCATAGAGGGAAAGATAACAGGATGACAGCCCACCACAGAGACAGGACACCATCTAATGCTCTGCTTGTGTGTGTGTGTGTGTGTGTGTGTGTGTGTGTGTGTGTGTGTGCCCGCTTGCACAGCTCTTCCATAATCCTCCCTTCATATTTGTTCTGTCAGGACACTATTCCTTGCAGTGTTCGATTGTGATATTGATACAATTGAATGACCAAAAAAATAATATTTTTTGTCCATGTATTCCATTTCTACCTAAACATTGTTAGAACAAGTACTTGGAACCACCTCAGCCTCTATCGCCCTCCACCACATCCCTGCTCTCTTTGTATACGTCTGTGTCCCCTGTCTCAAAGAATCCCCTTTTGGCGCATAATTACATCGAACAATGGCCCAAACCCAATGGTGGATGCAACCAGTTACCAAGGCAACGATTATGATAAATTAAGGGGAGACAAGACAGGTAATTGGAAAAAGATTGATAGGGGACAAGGGAGAGGAAAAAAGCCTATCAAAGGATATCTCAGAGGGAATTACAATTGCATAATGACAAGGCTTCTCTTCTTCCAAGCTGATAGGCCTTCGTTCGTCTGCCACAAGATAAAGGCCAGAACTGCTCTCTTTGTCATTCTCCTGCTATATTGACATCCACAAATATAGGCTTAGTGTTGTGTGATGACTTAATGGCAAACAAGGAATATTCAAATCAGGGTTTGAGGTATAAGTGATCTCTCAGGCAGGTGAATGTGCTATTATGGTGTGGTTAGTGTGTAATGCACTAACCAAAGCATTGTGTTGCATTCTACAGACGTATCTACAATACATGACATCTGTAATGATGTATAGTCTTATTCAATCCCCTTTTTTCTAATTCCATTCTTTTTTTCTGACCACCATTTCCTCTTCTCGCAAGAGAGAGAGAGAGAAAGAGAGAGAAATGCAGATATAGTTTCCTCCCCCTCTGCAGGTTCGGTTTAGACTTGGCCTGTACACAACATAGACTGGGGTGTTGTTCACTCTCTTCTCTCTGACTCTCACCCTAAGAATGCACTTTATGTGGCTTGGGAGGTGTCAGCAGAAGTCCCTATCAATTTACCTGTCTCTCTGTGTATATAGCTGCATGTGCGTAGCTCGGATATAGACTTGGAGAGAGATATGGAAAGACACATCAGAGAATTCCCCTGGGACGTTGGGGTGGAGGACGGTGGTGAAAGCCCTTCGTCTTCTGCTCGGTGACATCAGCAGTTTGTGGGCAGGTTGGGGCTTTGCACAGCGGCGGTTGGCGTACAGCAAACAATGGCTGTGTTGATAGAGGACCCAACACTACCCGTAGGGCCTAATTTCTATCACAAAGGCAGCAGAGAGAGGCCCTCCTCAACCCCATCCTCGGGGCCAGAACTGTCAGCAACCTATCAGGAAGGCCCAGACAGCCATCAATACGACCATGTGAGTCAGAGTGGACACCGAGGAGCACAACACTACTCACCCGGTGTGAATAGGGAATTACCCACACAACCTTTTGTTTCACAATGACTCGACTAGAAGGGAACGTATGTAGCTGTGGAATGGGCTAGTGTTGCCATAAAATACTTTTGTCTCTAGGAAGGAACATATTTTTTTGCCCTCTACTTAGGTGTTTGCGTATTGGCACGACACAGCTCCATAAAAGGCACAAGACATGGAGGTGATTTTTTACAACAGATAGCTCTTCCCAAGTGTGCCTCGCTCACCTTGGAGGACTTCCTCCCTTTGCCGCCTGATCCCCCAAGCCCCCCCAACTAGCCACACTTCCCCAGTCCTGGTTGGGTGATGAGAAGTTAATTAGTGGAAGTAGAAAATAGGCTACCCCCTCCTCCATGGCAGTGTGCCCATCATGTCCCCCCTAACACCAAAGGTGGTAGAAGCTCTTAGCAGCCCTTCAAGTCTCTGTCCTCCTGTTCTGCACCCGTACTACTGAAAGCAGTGGCTCTGACCACTTCACTGCAGTGGCTCTGTCCTCTGTCCACTTTTTACTCTGTATTGTACTCCTCCTCTCTCCTAATCCCCACCCCTCAGTCTCTTCTCTCCTTCTCTTTTCTTTCTCCTCTTTTCTTGAGGCCCTTCTCTATTGTTGTGGCCCAGAGGGTATTTCCAGCAGGAGGAGAATGGACGTTCCAGCAGGAGGAAGAGAATGGATGTTGGTCTCTGGAGAGGCCTAAACACAAACACAGGGAGTGACCGGCCACTGATCTGGCTTGAGTGATGGGTGTTATCTAAAGGACACTGGCTTTTATTTTGGGATTCCAGTCAGATGACCGAGAGGCTCTATGGTTACGGCTGCAGAATGCTCAGCAGCAATTTAAGTAAAAGGGGGAAATGTGTCCAAATTGAGGCCATTTACTTGAATTCTTTCTCCAGTAATATCTTTCCCTGCAATCCATCTGTTATGAGATGCTCTCAATGTGTCTCTCTGTTCTCTCTCCCTCTGCTATGAACTGAAGAAGCAGGAAATGACCAGTCCCTCCTCTGTTCTTGTCTAAAATGTAGCATTCCACCTCGCCTCAGCTTAATTGGATGAACATGGCATGTGTTGAAATGGCTGTTGCCTGTCTCAGGCCTATGGTGTCTGATTGGTGGGATATCTCTAATGGTGTTAGGGGGTGATTTCATACCCAGCAGCAGGTCTCCGGACTCCATCAGCTTCCATGCTGGCAAAGTGGCCTATGTGAATAGTGCGGTTGTGGGGAGGGGGGAGACCCCCTTTATGGTGATAGGCAAGATGGGTGTATTTGATCAAGGCTGATGCCCAGGTCCTCATTTGCATGTCCAAACAAGATTAAATATATTGAAATCAACTGAAATAAATACCATCCTTTAAAGTAGACAAATAGGAGAGATTAGCAATGTAGATAAGGCATCATCTTGGAGAACACTGGAATTTAGACTTGTTTTCCCCCCATATTTGGCAGTGCAATGACAGAGGAATAATGTCATGTGTGGCATTTCTGTTTGAAAAGGTCCATTTTACCCTTCACCCTCCCATAGCTACTGTGTACGGACATTTCCTCACAATTTGACATGATTGCAACCAGCTTGATTTTATTGCACATTTTAGTATAATGGTCAGTGTTGCTTCAGTGGAACAAATTGTGTGGAAATTTGAGTTCTGAACTGATCCTGATGTACTTGCTCCAGTGTTTGTCCCTCAGTAATAGTCATTGACATGTGTAGACATTACACAAGCAGACTACAGCCGACCAAGGCCCTGCCCACTGTTACCATGTGATTACTAATACACAGGTCATGTTCCATGCCGACTACATTCCAGACGTGGCAGGCATCTGCAACGTACTCAGCCTGGAACATAGCCACAAGCAACGAGTGGGGCCTTGCCATTTCTTTAGTTAGCTTTCTGAGGCCCTTGGTTAATTCTGATGTTGGTGAATATATGGGTGGCGTGACTGGTATGGGTCCACGCACTGGTTAGGGATAGGAAGGACAAGGAGGGTTGGGTTTAAGAGCGCCCCCAAGAGGAAAATATGCTTGTTTGACTTGTTCCCATCCACAGCATGACACATCTGTTTGGTATAGGCTATGCTTTCTAGTGTTCTATTCTGAAGCTCTCTTTTTATTTTATTTTATTTTTTACAGCATCTGAAAGCAAAAGGCTATTCTTTATCAGATGATTTGGCAACATTTTAAATGTGTGCCATAAATAGGCCAACAGGATTCTGTGTCCTTTTGCTTTTGAAGTTCATAGCCCTATTTAAGCTCCAGAGTCATTAACATTGAACATTAACAGACATTTATGTTGGTACGAAGTGTCAAAAACTGTTTCGAAGGTACACATTTCATGATCTAGTCTGTTTTTTTGCTCTGTTTAATTGAAGACAATAAAATTAGAAAATAACTTGCATAGAAATCCGGTAGTGGCAAAGTTCTGTTGGGCAAAACAATTAGGTTTTTGTGACCATCCTGATGCGGCATTGAAGGTAACCCTCAGTTAACTGTCAAAAGGGTCCCAGAGATAATGGTAAAGAAATTGTTAAGTGAAGAATATACTCTACAGGCCTATGATGCAAACAATGCTACTTGAAATGATCCATTTGCTCAGAATGTTATTATACTGTTGATTTTCATTTCCCTTTTTCATGTATTTCAGTTGATCAACAAAAAAAAAACATTACTTCAGAGTCTGTTTGTGACAGTCTATTCAAACTGTTGTTGACAAGCCTTATATTTACACATAACTTTATTTTATGTTCTTGTCATACGGAAACAAAAATAGTTATTCACATAGTTGCCCTTTACGTGGTCCTTCACATGTGATGCCACTGTTGTATCATCATACCCAAGAAGACTTGAGGCTGGAATCGCTGAAAATGTGCTTCAACAAAGTACTGAGTAAAAGGTCTGAATACTTATGCAAATGAGATATCATTTTTAAAATCTTTAATAAATTAGCGAAACATTTCAAACACCTGTTTTTGCTTTGTCTTTATTGGGTGTTGTGTATAGATTGATGAGAAAAACAACAACATTTTAATCCATTTTAGGAAAAGGCTGTAATGTAACAAAATGTGGAAAAAGTCAAGGGGTATGAATACTTTCCGAATGAACTATAGTATCTCGAAATTTAGAATTTTGAGATTAGAAGTCTGAAACTTGGGTAGGACCAATATTTGGTGAGGTGTATGCTGTCTGACAAAATCACTATTTGAGTAGTTCTTCAAAATAAATAAAGCATACTTTCATGACTGCTAAATACCAACTATCAATCACGTAGATCATGTATTTTCAGGATGAGATACCTCGCGAAGCAACTCTCCATCCCTCTTGATCGCACATTCTTCTCTCTTCTCTGTCTCCAGACAAGCACGCACAATGGATTATGGTCATTGTAGTTATTGTAGTTATTAATTACCTCTTTTTATGTGCTAATTTGTAGAATATTGGCCTGTTGGACTCCCCACCACATCGTACAGTTCGGGTTTGATCTGATTTATCTACTGAGCTATAATAGAGTAACACAGTGGAGGTGTCATAATACCCATAAAACCTAGCGGTCAAACAGGAAATCCACCATTCACATTTCCCATAAGCTATTTTAGAAACACTTAAAATAAGGGCTGTGTTTCATGTAGGCTTACCCTGGCGTGACATTTTGATAACCATGTAAATCTCGGACAGGGTGACTTTTATCAATATATTTGGCTCTATTTATTCTCAGTTTCTAAAATGCCAATTAGCATGAAAGTAGACATCATGCAAAACTACAAATCCCTGCGATCTTGCACAAGACAGTTCACAGAATTGTACATTAAAATAAATGTAGCCCGTTTGTTCATTACTACATTTAGCAAACATTTAGCAAACATTAGATAGTTAATCCAGAGATTCTTACCTTTGCCTCGATTCAGCAGTCTCGTCCAGATCATCATGGTATTGTAGTTCTTTATGATAGCCACATTAGCATCTAATTAGCATTTCATTTTTGGTGGGTACATATAGGCAAATATGTTGATAAAAGTCACCTTGTCCTAGAGATATTTGCCTGCACGAAACGCAGTGTTCCGAAAAATCCCTTATGGGAAAAATTAATGTGGTGGAATAACTATTGGAACCATTTCCCTGTGTGACCGTTAGGTTTTATGGGTATTATGACTCATACTGTGGTACTATATAGAACTAAAGACAGCCTCCAAGATGGCCAACCATTGTTTTCAACATAATCTACTCACAGTTGCATACACTGCCGATTCGTGGGGGCAAATATTTTGCTAGTTCCGGTTTCAGGAGCCCATTTAGTAGGCTACATGTGGATATTTCTATAGATAAGTGTGCCAATGTGTGACATTGGAATCAACATTTCGAAATGATTTGAAACAAAATTAAATGGATTTTCATGCAGTTCCACATGTGTACTTAGAGGAATAAAAGTGAATATATGCAAATTGGCCCATAACATTTATACAACATAGCCCTAGGACAATACATAATTTAAGCAGGGCTCATCCAGATATTGGCAAATCAAATTCAAGGTCTTTTCTGGCACTTAATTGTAATTTCCAAGGACCTCAAAGTTATACAATTGTATAATTTATATAATTGTACATAGAGGGCCCCAAAAAATACATGCAGAAATTGTAGGCCATTACCACTTTAAGAATTAGGTTGTTCTTTTTCGGCCTTGGCAATGCATGATATTCAAATTATTATTACATTCTAAAATAATGTGGACATTGCCTGACTAAATAGATTGGATGCATGCATGCCGATGTGTCTTTAGCCTATGTGGCCGACACAGGCACACATTAAAGACATGAATAAGTTTAAGTTTTCATCACAAATTGAAGTATGGGGCGTTTCAGGCCACGAAGTGAACATAATTGTACACTCGCAAATTAGGGCCGAGGGGCTTACTTTGCGATGTTCCCTTGTTTGGCTAATCGTTTGGACCGATGGCCAAGATGGTGATGGGGATTCCCCCAAGGGCATAAGGCGAGGGTAAGTGTGGGAGGGTATGTCTTTTATGAGTTTGAAACGCAGCCTATGACACCAGCACACTGTGTGGTCTTAAACGTACTTTCCCCCATCCTGATGAGAACTTCTACAGTTTACCCTCCTGCTCAACTTTTCCTCCTGTGGACTGAATCCCTATATGTCTGATGTTTAATTGTGCGGGCATCTAAACGTAAGTGCCTTGAGATCTGTGTCATTATGTGGAGCTACGTTTTGTGGTCTATTGTGTATAATTACTGTGTGTTGGGCTTGTTAGCTAACTCACGCTCCCGCTAACACTACTGTTAGCATATTGCATTAGAATGCATGAGAATTTGCAAAAATAAAATTTGCATGAAAAAGTTTATTGTACACAGAGAGATGTGGAGTGCAGAACCTGGGTAGCGCAGATGAGTGGCAGGAAAAACAGAAGTGTAGAGTGAGGTTGGAGTTGACTGAGTTGAACAGGGTAAACAGGTCCTGAGGGGAATCCAAGGCAATGGTGGTGAGTGAAGTCCAGAGCAAGGTGGTTGGGTGGTGAGATGTGGTACAGGAGACAGGAGCCAGAGACAGAGCGGGAACTGCACCGAGAGGACAAAATGGTGTGAGGCAGGGAAACAAGCACAGCAGAGCAATAGGATCTTGAGAACAAACAAAAGGCTAGGATAACACTGACAGCAGAGATTACAATCTGGCAGAGTGCAGGTGGCAGTAATTAGTATATGTAGGGGTCTTGATTTATGGGACGATTTGCAGCTGGTAGGGATCTTCTTTGACTCCAGCACATCTGTCTCCAACCACAGACAGAGAGAGAGAGAGAGAGAGAGAGAGAGAGAGAGAGAATACAAGGGGAGAACTGCAGGTTAGCAACGACCTGTGGAATAGTTACAGGGGGAGAGCAGGGGGATGACTGAGCCAATTGTAAGCTGGGGATGATTAGGTGACCGTGATGGTATGAGGGACAGCTTGGGAATTTAGCGAGGACACCAGGGTTAACATGCCTACTCTTACAATAAGTGCCATGGGATCTTTAATGACCTCAGAGAGTCAGGACACCCGTTTAAGGTCCCATCCGAAAGACAACACCCTACAGAGGGCAGTGTCCCCTGCCCTGGGGCATTGGGATAAAAAAAAATGTAGACCAGAGGAAAAAGTGCCTCCTACTGGCCCTCCAACACCACTTCCAGCAGCATCTGGCCTCCCATCCAGGTACTGACCAGAACCAACCCTGCTTAGCTTCAGAAGCAATCCAGCAGTGGGATACAGGGTGGTATCATAGTGTGAAGAAGCCAGTAGGCTGCAGTATCTCATTTGTTGTCATTGTATCCAGAATAATGAATAGGAATAGCATTGGGTGTTGCACAATACACTTAGAAAAATGGGTTCTTCGGCTGTCCCAATAGGAGGATCAACCAATCAAATGTATTTATAAAGCCCTTCTTACATCAGCTGATGTCACAAAGTGCTGTACAGAAACCCAGCCTAAAACCCGAAACAGCAAGCAATGCAGGTGTAGAAGCACGGTGGCTAGAATAAACTCCCTAGAAAGGCCAGAACCTAGGAAGAAACATTGAGAGGAACCAGGCTATGAGGAGTGGCCAGTCCTCTTCTGGCTGTCCCGGGTGGAGATTATAACAGAACATGGCCAAGATGTTCCAATGTTCATAGATGACCAGCATGGTAAAATAATAATCACAGTAGTTGTAGAGGGTGCAACAGGTCAGCACCTCAGGAGTAAGTGTCAGTTGGCTTTTCATAACCGATCATTCAGAGTATCTCTACCGCTCTTGCTGTCTCTAGAGAGTTGAAAACAGCAGGTCTGGGACAGGTAGCACGTCTGGTGAATAGGTCAGGGTTCCATTGCCGCAGGCAGAACAGTTGAAACTGGAGCAGCAGCACGACCAGGTGGACTGGGGACAGCAAGGAGTCATCAGGCCAGGTAGTCCTGAGGCATGGTCCTAGGGCTCAGGTCCTCCAAAAGAAAGAAAGAAAGAAAGAAAGAAAGAAAGAAAGAAAGAAAGAGAGATAAAAAGAGAGAGAATTAGAGAGAGAATTAGAGAGAGCATACTTAAATTCACACAGGACACCGGATAGATAGGATAAATAATCCAGATATAACAGACTGACCCTAGCCCCCCGACACATAAACTACTGCAGCATAAATACTAGAGGCTGAGACAGGAGGGGTCGGAAGACACTGTGGCCCCGACCGATGATACCCCCGGACAGGGCCAAATAGGCAGGGTATAACCCCACCCACTTTGCCAAAGCACAGCCACTACACCACTAGAGGGATATCTTCAACCACCAACTTACCATCCTGAGACCATCCGAAGACAAGGCCGAGTATAGCCCACGAAGATCTCCCCCACTGCACAACGCAAGGGGGGGTGCCAACCTGGAC
Organism: Oncorhynchus nerka; assembly: GCF_034236695.1. Lineage (NCBI taxonomy): Eukaryota > Metazoa > Chordata > Actinopteri > Salmoniformes > Salmonidae > Oncorhynchus > Oncorhynchus nerka. The sequence continues at coordinate 21,840,136 of NC_088424.1, read as the reverse complement.
AGGAAGACCATGTCTTGTGACCGTAGCGTACGTGTAGGTATGTACGGCAGGACCAAATCGGAAAGATAGGTAGGAGCAAGCACATTTAATGCTTTGTAGGTTAGCAGTAAAATCTTGAAATCAGTCCTTGTCTTAACAGGAAGCCAGTGTAGAGAGGCTAGCACTGGAGTAATATGATAAAAGTTTTTGGTTCTAGTCAAGATTCTAGCAGCCGTGTTCAGGGATACATGGCTAGGGAAACATGGCTAGGGAAACCCTTCATCACCCAGTAACTCTCCCTATGACCATATTCTCCTCCTTCCTCTATGCCCCCAGGCACAGAGAAGAGGGATCACCAGCTCAGCTCATCAAACGGTTCAATCTCTGGAGGGGTCAACAAACATTGCTCAATCTGTGCAATGTTCGGCCCATGTGCCACTCAGCCGAACGGACTAATGTTTTAATGCATAAAGCCTTTAGCTATTGTATTTTAACATTTTGTATGTATTTCATACAAGCTTGCAGGTTGTGATATTATTGCTTTGTAACTCTTAAACTAATCTGTAAATATACCCTGTAATCGTGTCCCTCAGGGCAACAATGTCAAACGGATGGACAGTGGAACAGCAGCAGTCATTATGTAACCTGACACCACTGGAGGTCTTGATTGTATTTGTGTAGAAGAAGAAAAAAACAAGTAGGAGGCCAGTACAAGCAGACAACTTTAGAGAACTATTTACAAATGCCATATGTAGAAGAATACAAATAAGTTGGAGCAGATCAGCCTATAGTTTACAGTAAAATGAACGTAACTATATATCTGGCCAACGCCAGTAGCTCAGACAGTTCCATCCCAACGCTGATGTCCACTTACCCCAGAGCTCTCTGATCCACATACCACTTCTCCTCCTTTATGCCCTTATGAGGGCCCTGTGAAACTCCCTTGTCTTCTCCTGCATCACCCAGGGTGCCGGTGGAGGGCTGGCGGGCCATGCAAAATAGACAAAGTAATGACATTTGTAAATAATGTGCTTATCACATTTGTTCAGGGTTTGGAAAGGCACTGGGTATGCCATCTTCATGTAAAACATAATAGCCCTGGCCCATTTCTGCGTGACAGAGTTCATTTCACCCTTTTGGGCAATGATATGCAGTGGCAAGAAAAAGTATGTGAACCCTTTGGAATTACCTGGATTTCTGACTAAATTGGTCATACAATTTGATCTGTTCTTCATCTAAGTCACAACAATAGACAAACATAGTGTGCTTAAACTAATAACACTCAAATTATTTCATTTATATTTGACTATATTGAATACATAATTTAAACATTCAAGGAGTAGGTTGAAAATATGTGTATGTGAACCCCTAGGCTAATGACTTCTCCAAAAGCTAATTGGAGTCAGGAGTCAGCTAACCTGGAGCCCAATCAATGAGACAAGATTGGAGATGTTGGTTAGAGCTGCCTTGCCCTTAAAAAACATGCTTCACTACAGCCCCGTCGATGAGAATGGGGGCGTGCTTGGTCATCCTTTTCCTGTAGTCCACAATCATCTCCTTTGTCTTGATCACATTGAGGGAAAGGTTATTGTCCTTACACCACACGTCAGGTCTCTGACCTCCTCCCTATATCATCATTGTCGGTGATCTGGCCTACCACTGTGTCATCAGCAAACTTAATGATGGTGTTGGAGTCGTGCCTGGCCGTGTAGTCATGTGTGAACAGGGAGTACAGGAGGGGACTGAGCACATACCCCTGAGGGGCCCCCGTGTTGAGGATCAGCGTGGCGGATGTGTTGTTACCTACCCTTACCACCTTGGCACGGCCCATCAGGAAGTCCAGGATCCAGTTGCAGAGGGAGGTGTTTAGTCCCAGGGTCCTTAGCTTTGAGGGCACTATGGTTTTGAACGCTGAACTGTAGTCAATGAATATCATTCTCACATAGGTGTTCTTTTTGTTCAGGTGGGAAAGGCAGTGTGGAGTGCAATAGAGATTGCATCATCTGTGGATCTGTTGGTGCAGTATGCAAATTTGAGTAGGTCTAAGGTTTCTGGGATAATGATGTTGATGTGAGCCATGATCAGCCTTTCAAAGCATTTCATGGCTACAGACGTGAGTGCTACGGGTTGGTAGTCATTTAGGCAGGTTACCTTGGTGTTCTTGGGCACAAGGACTATGGTGGTCTGCTTGAAACATGTTGGTATTACAGACTCTGACACGGAGAGGTTGAACATGTCAGTGAAGAGACTTGACAGTTGGTTAGCGCATGCTCGGAGTAGACGTCTTGGTAATTCGTCTGGCCCTGCAGCCTTGTGAATGTTGACCTGTTTAAAGGTCTTACTCACGTCAACTGCGGAGAGCGTGATCACACAGTCATCTGGAGCAGCTGATGCTCTCCTGCATGTTTCAGTGTTACTTGCCTTGAAGCAAGCGTAGAAGTTATTTAGCTCGTCTGGCAGGCTATGGTCACATGGCAGCTCTCGGCTTTGCTTCCCTTTGTAGTCTGTAAAAGTTTGCAAGCCCTGCCACATCCGACGAATGTCGGAGTCGGTGTAGTACGATTCGATCTTAGTCCTGTGTTGATGCTTCGCCTGTTTGATGGTTCTTCGGGATTTCTTACAAGCTTCCGAGTACCGCTCCTTGAAAGCGGCAGCTCTACCTTTTAGTTCAGTATGAATGGTGCCTGTAATCCAAGGCTTCTGTTTGGAGTATGTACATACAGTCACGTTGGGGATGACGCCCTTGATGCACTTATTGATAAAGCCAGTGCCTGATGTGGTGTACTCCTCAATGCCATCGGAAGAATCCCGAAACATATTCCAGTCTGTGCCTGCAAAACAGTCCTGTATTTTAGCATCTGCTTCATCTGACCACTTTTTTATAGACTGAGTCACTGGTGCTTCCTGCTTTAATTTTAGCATGTAAGCAGGAATCAGGAGGATAGAGTTATGGTCAGATTTGCCAAATGGAGGGAGAGGGAAAGCTTTCCACTCTGCATGTGGAGTAAAGGTGGTCTAGAATGATTTTTCCTCTGGTTGCACATTTAACATGCTGATAGAAATGAGGTAAAACTGATTTAAGTTCCCCTGCATTAATGTCCTCGGTCACTAGGAGCGCCGCCTCTGGATGAGCGTTTTCCTGTTTGGTTATGGTGGAATACAGCTCATTGAGTGTGGTTTTAGTGCCAGCCTCGGTCTGTGGTGTTGTGTAGACAGCTATGAAAATAGAGATGAAAACTCTCTAGGTAGATAGTGTGGTCTACAGCTTATCTGAGGTAGAGGTAGAGCTTATCACTCTACCTCAGGCGAGCAAAACCTTGAGACTAACTTAGATATCGTGCAATATATCTAGCTATTGTTTACAAATGTGCATAGGTCCCCACCCCGTGTCTTACCAGAGGCTGCTGTTCTGTCCTGCCGATAGTGTGTATAACCCGCCAGGTGTATGTTCTTAATGTTGTCGTTCAGCTACAACGGTGAAACATAACATATTACCGTTTTTAATGTCCTGTTGGTAGGATATAGGTGTTTTCAGTTCAGCCCATTTATTTTCCAGGCAGATTAGCCACTCGTCTTCTGATCCTCACAAGGCACCCTGATCTCTTTCCGCGAAACCTCAGTTTCCTTTTCCAGCGAATAACGGGGAGCTGGGCCTGATCGGGTGTCTGTAGTAGTATATCCCCGCTGCATTTCCCATGATGTCAAGCAAAGAGGCACTAAGTTTGAAGGTAGGCCTTGAAATACATCCACAGGTACACCTCCAATTGACTCAAATTATGTCAATTAGCTTATCAGAAGCTTCTAAAGCCATGACATAATTTTCTTGAATTTCCCAAGTTGTTTAAAGGCACAGTCAACTTAGTGTATGTAAACTTCTAACCCACCCAATCTGTCTGTAAACAATTATTGAAAAAATTACCTGTGTCATGCATAAAGTAGATGTCCTAACCGACTTGCCAAAACTATAGTTTGTTAAAACCTCTTGAGTGTAGTAGGGGGCAGTATTTTGATGTTTGGATGAAAAAAGTACCCAAATGAAACTGCCTATTTCTCAGGCCCAGAATCTAGAACATGAAATATAATTGTCAGATTAGGATAGAAAACACTCTAAAGTTTCCAAAACGGTCCAAATATTGTCTGTGAGTATAACAGAGCTGATATTGCAGGCAAAAACCTGAGGAAAATCCAACCAGGAAGTGCTGTTTTTCCTGAAACCTCTCTGTTCCATTGCATGCCTTCCTCCATTTAAAGGGATATCAACCATATTCCTTTTCCTATGGCTTCCACATGGTGTGAACAGTCTTTAGATATAGTTTCAGGCTTTTATTCTGAAAAATGAGCGAGAAAGATCACATTGCGTCAGTGGATGGCTGGGTGCCAGGAGAGTTTTGCATGCGCGAGAAGCTTGGAGCAGACATTTTCTCTCTCACTCCTATTGAAAAAGCTACGGTCCGGTTGAAATATTATCGATTATTTATTGTAAAAACAACCTGAGGATTGATTATAAAAAACGTTTCTACGAACTTTACGGATACTATTTGGAATTTTCGTCTGCCCCGTCATGACCGCTCGAGCCTGTGGATTTCTGAGCATAACGCGCCAATCAAATGGAGGTTTTTGGATTTAAACAGAATTTTTATGGAACAAAAGGAACATTTATTGTGTAACTGGGAGTCTCGTGAGTGCAAACATCCGAAGATCATCAAAGGTAAGAGATTCATTTTATTGCTTTTCTGACTTTCGTGACCAATCTACTTTGCTGCTAGCTGTTTGTAATGTTTTGTCTGCTGAGAGAGATGTCCTAACATAAACGCTTGGATAGTTTAAATCTGACACGCCAGGTGGATTAACAACAAGCAAAGCTGTGTTTTGCTATATTGCACTTGTGATTTCATGAACATGAAATATTTTTTGTAATTTAATTTGAATTTGGCGCTCTGCAATCCAGCGGATGTTGCCAAAAATTATCCCGCTAACGGGATGGGTGCGCCAAGAAGTTTTAACAGGACATTTTAGGAGTGGTTGAAAAACGAGTTTAATGACTCCATCCTACGTGTATGTAAACTTTCGACTTCAACTGTACATCTGTGTGTTTGGTTTAGTCACGTTTTACTTACTTACCTACTTAGTTGTGTCATAGGATAGATATTGTTATGGACTCATCTGTCAAAATTAACATCATAAAACAGATCTTGATTTTTGTTGGAGTGGTCCCACCCAGAGACTTAAAGATATATAATTTGGAAAATTCTCCCTTCAATCTCAGTTGGTCCAAGGTTCAAGGGATGGAGACATTCCCACAGTGCTTCCTAATTTCCTGCTCTAGCCCTAGAACATATCTCTGTTCAGACACTACTGAGGTCTGACACAAAAAAAATAACTGGCTTGAAACCTGGTACTGAGTACACTGTCAGTGTCTCAACTTTGCTGAACAATGGGAAACAGAGTAAACCTGTCTCTAAAATCATCGTTACAGGTAAGAGATCTCCCTCACCTTATGGCAACACATAATCTCTTTACCAGTGCGACATCTGTCCTGTTTTAGCTTATTTCTTCCTATACCAAAAGCAATTGGAAATACATGTTAAGCCATGGATTTATTATACACTTCCTCTTATAATATTGGAGTTACTGTAGCACTGACAATAATGTATTTTCCCTTAGTAATCCCTGCACCAGATAAGCTAAATGTTGACTCGGTGGACACCACATTAGCTACTGTGAGCTGGAGCCAGTCAGATGGAATCAAAGAAACTAAAAAACATTACCAGATCTCCTACCCCTGTCCAGGGACCGAACCACTGGACAACATCACTACCACATTCTCAACTAGTATCACTCTTTCAGATCTAGAGCCTGCCTCGGAGTACTGTATGACTGTCTGGACTGTGCTGGAAAATGGGGAGAGAAGTCAACCTCTGTCAACAACCTTCAGCACAAGTAAGGAAGAATAGTAACTATGACTAGTGTCAACTATTGATCAAAAGTGTAGGTCTCCTTGTTTCTTAAATAATTACATTGATTCATAAAGTCATTGTTAGTTTTCTCAAAGTTTATATTCTGCAGACCCTAAATGTTATGTCATTGCTGTCAAGACGCAGTGTGAAACTGAAAATGCAGCTTAGTGTATTGCTACGTATGCTGGCACAAGCAAGGGAACCTCTGCAGAAATTGGGGTGATGTTTCAGTTTAATAGTCTTCACTCGACAAATGAAAGAAAGAATGGGACACCTCCACTTGCATCAACCACAATAGAACTCGTAGGACTGTGAAAGGTGTAGTGGATGGGTCTTAGTTGTTGAAACTCCAGGTGTGTTTGACACCAAGCATATCAGAGGTACTGGCAGAGCTTCTCCTTCTCTACTCCTGGCCCACATGTGTTCCTGATTGTCATTCCGTTGGGTAGATGCACACAGGAGAAGGAAACAGTGAAGATCCTTAACACAATTTTAAGTGAACAGGCAGAAAAGTGTGCAATGGTGCTATTTACATATGGACATCTACTGGGGGAGAAATTAATTGAAGACTATGTGAAAGGGGACTTATATCTTCAGAAAATCGTGGGATATCATGTCTTCAACAACGAGAATCACTCCCAGGTCATTGAGCTACTTAGGAAGATAGCAAGATGACCATGAAGCATGTAGGAAGCTACTACACCATTAGGATGTTTGAAGAGGCTGAGAGAGAAAAAAGGGTTGCTGTATACAATGAATATTACTCTACTGCCATCCATCAATGTCGATGTGCCATGTCCGCGTGGAAATATGTGATTTAATCAGCGTGTTATTGATTCAATTCCATGTATGATGACGGCCATTAGCCTTTGTGGTGGATGGGGGCTGAGGAAGGGCGGTAATTTCTGAGGATCCCGAAAATGGTTCTTGAAAAATATAAAAAGCTGAGACTCACGAATGCGCATGTTCTTTTTGCCATGTGTGTGTGTGTGTTATTCAATGAGTTTCTATGGGCAAATAGCAGTAAATTCAATGTTTAATATATTTTTTGTACCTACAGGGGTCCTAAAATACTAAATGAAATAGCTAGATGGTACATTTTATTATCTTACATTTTTTTTCCATATGTTAGGTTAGTAGAGATCATAAAAAATAGCTTAGATCTTGAATATTCAGGGCCTTGAAAAAAACGAATATCTCAATGAGACTCACCTAAATAAATAAAGGATTCAAACAAATGTAATAAATTAATGAATTATAAACTGAGTCTACAAATCAATAGGAACACCTGCTATTTCCATGAAAGACTGACCAGGTGAAAGCTATGATCCCTTATTGATGTCATCTGTTACATCCACCAATCAATGTAGATAAAGGGAAGGAGACAGGTTAAAGAATGATTTTCAAACCGAGAGACAATTGAGCCAAGGATTGTGTATGTGTGCCACTCAGAGGGTGAATGGGAAAGGCAATATATTGATGTGCCTTTGAATGGGTTATGGTAGTAGGTGCCAGGCGCACTGGTTTGAGTGTGTCAAGAACTGCAACACTGCTGGGTTTTTTAAAGAATGGTTCACCACCCAAAGGATATCCAGCCAACTTGACACAACAGTGGGAAGCATTGGAACGCTTTCGGCACCTTGTAGAGTCCATGCCCCAACGAATTGAGGCTGTTCTGAGGGCAAAAAGGGGATCAACTCAATACTAGGAAGGTGTTCCTAATGTTTTGTACACTCAGTGTCCCAGATTCCAATCAGATTATTTTGAAGAATACTTATTTTTTTCTCTTTATTTACTTTTTGTCTACTGAGGTGGAACTACTTTATGGGGAGGTAGTGCTTAGGCTGCATTTACAATAGACAACTGTTAAATATACAATTAATTCATTTAAAAAAAGTATTCTATTGCGCTATTCTATCAACATTATTGTTTATCATGTATTATCTTTTCAATTGATGTGAATTAGCATTTATGTAGATTTTTTTTTCTCTTGCTTGTTCATTATCTTCTAGACTTTTTTTCTGTTACAACCATCACATTGATATGTTGATGATGGATTTGTGTGTAATGTTTGAATAGTGATATAAATCCCCATATATTGAGCACATTGTTTCCTTGTTATTGAAAAGTCAATAGCCTCCATACTCTTTTATCCATAATACTGTGTGTGTGCAGTAATAGTGGAATGATAGTGTTTCACAGTATTACTTACCTGCCAGTGTTGTGATTGGCTGTGATATTTGCCTATTGATTTCTCTAGCTTGAGAGGCATCTGGCCAATGTAGAAATCGTCATTTCCTGGTTGCTACAATTCTCCACTTTTCACTTAATTTCAGTTTGTGAGAAAACAAGCACTGAATAGTTTCGTGAATCACTGTGCCATCTAAATCGCTGTGAAATATATTATCAATAACAAAAATATAGTTTTTACAGCTTTTTGAAGCTGGTGGACCAAAACGGAAAGTAAAAGGCTCAAACACCCAATGTCTGCGATGTTATGGGGAAATGTAATGCGGGGTAGGGGGTAGATTTGTTTTGATTGCAGCCTAGTCCTGTTGCAATTCACCTAACTTTCACATACTGGAGAAATTAAAACATATGTTTTACAAAACATTATTTTAATCTCTTTTGATTTTATATGTAATTTTGAAATTCACAAGCACTGGAATACATGTTTGCTTAAAAGCTATAACTAACCTATATTTTTACCAGTTGTTAATCTACTCATTAACCCTGACCCTAACAAACATTGCATGGATTTTTCTAAATCTGTGATACATATAAGGGATAGTTAAGTGATTTTATGTCCTTAGATTGAACATTCTGCAAACAATTAGCAATATTAGCACTTTGGGAAAATTTAGATTGCGTCATCTGTGGATCTGTTGGGGCAGTATGCGCATTGGAGCAGGTCTATGGTTTCCAGTATGATGGTGTTGATGTGAGCTGTGACCAGCCTTTCAAAGCACTTCATGGCTACCGATGTGAGTGGTACGAGGCGGTAATCATTTAGGCAAGTTACCATTCGCTTTCTTGGACACAGGGACTATGGTGGTCTGCTTGAAACATGTAGGTATTACAGACTCGGTCAGGGAGAGGTTGAAAATGTCAGTGAAGACACTTTTCAGTTGGTCCATGCATGCTTTGAGTACACGTCATTGTAATCAGCCTGGCCCTGAGGCTCTATGACCTGTTTAAAGGTCTTGCTCACATTGGCTATGGAGAGTGTGATCACACAGTCATCCAGAACAGCTGGTGCCTCTCATGCATGCTTCAGTGTTGCTTGCCTCGAAGCGAGCATAAAAGGCATTTAGCTCATCTGGTTCGCTCACTTCACTGGGCAGCTCGCGGCTGGGTTTACCTTTGTGGTCTGTGATAGTTTTCAAGCCTGCCACATCTGACGAGCATCAGAGACGGTGTAGATTCAATCTTGGATTCAATCTTAGTCCTGTATTGACACTTTGCCTGTTTGATGGTTCATCTAAGGGCGTAGCAGGATTTCTTCTAAGCGTCCAGATTAGTGTTCTGCTCTTTGAAAGCGGCAGCTCTAGCCTTTTGCTCGGTGCAGATGTTGCCTGTAATCCATGGCTTCTGGTTGGGATATGTACTGTATGTAAGGTCACTGTGGGGACGATGTCGTCGATGCACTTATTGACGAAGCCGGTGACTGAGGTGGAATAATCCTCATTGGATGAATCACTGAACATATTCCAGTCTGTGCTAGAAAAACAGTCCGGTAGAGTAGCATCCGCATCATTTGACCACTTCCGTATTGAGAGAGTCACTGGTACTTCCTACTTTAGTTTTTGCTTGTGAGCAGGAATCAGGAGAATATAATTATGGTCAGATTTTCCAAATGGAGGGTGAGGGAGAGCTTTGAATGCGTCTGTCATGTTCGTTATAAGAATCGGACCAAGTCGCAGCGTTGTATGTGTACATTCTTATTTATTTAAAGAATGAACACTGAACAAACTAACAAAATAACAAAATGAAATGTGCCGCTATAAAAACCGAGTGCTGACAGGCAACTACACATAGACAAGATCCCACAAACACCAAAGGGAAAGGGCTACCTAAATATAATCCCCAATCAGAGACAAAGATAAACAGCTGCCTCTGATTGGGAACCATATCAGGTCACCATAGACATACAAATCACCTACAAAAACCCTAGACATACAAAAAACCCTAGACAATACAAAAACTAGCGTACCCACCCTAGTCACACCCTGACCTAACCAAAATATAAAGAAAACAGAGATATCTCAGGTCAGGGCGTGACAGCGTCTCTGTGTGTGGAGTAAAGCTGTTTTTTCCTTTGGTTGCACATGTTACATGCTGGTAGAAATGAGGTCAAACGGATTTAAGTTTACCTGTATTAAAGTCCCCGGCCACTAGGAGAACCACTTCTGGATGAGCATTTTCTTGTTTGTTTATGGCCTTATACAGCTGGTTGAGTGTGGTCTTAGTGCCACCATCGGTTTGTGGTGGTAAATAGATGGCTACGAATAATATAGATGAGAACTGTCTTGGTAAATAGTGTGGTCTACAGTTCATCATGAGGTAATCTACCTCAGGCAAGCAATACCTCGAGACTTCTTTAATGTTAAACATCTCGCACCAGCTGTTATTGACAAATAGACACACACCCCCGCCCCTTGTTTTACCAGATGTAGCTGCTCTGTCCTGCCGATGCATGGAAAGCCCAGCCAGCTCTATATTATCTTCGTCGTCGTTCAGCCACGACTCTGTGAAACATAAGATATGTGACCCGATTCAGGAAACTAGGCCTATGTTGCAAGTCACGACTTCACAGGAGAGCCGTTTGAATGTAATGGCTTTTTTTTTATCAAAATGCCTTATTAATAACATGTGCCTCATTAACAAACTTGTATGTCATCTGTAAATACGAATACAATTGTTAAATTCCGAGCCTTGTTGGATAAGCCACAGAAAAAGGGAGCAACCTTCCCACTAGCCATGATTGGCTAATGAGTGGGCTGGACATGTAGAGAGAGGACTTTTGATTGGTCTGCCATATTAAAGGCTTCTGTCTATTTGAGCTCATCAGTCTGTGTTGGTAATCCTGTCGAACACGGCTTTAAAAAAAATTGTATTGTGTAGTTGAGCTGCATACGTGTTGCTCTCCACTTTCTGGAGGATCAAGTTTTGAAATCAGTGGAATTACAGTATGCTAGCTAAAGAGATGGAGAAAACACCTGTCTCCAGATTACATCTTCAAACTAAGGGCAACCGTGGTATGGCATTCCTGAGAGGGAGATGCGTCCATCATGCATGATGATGTATACAGGTAAGATAGTCTAGTGTTAGCTAGCAACATTTTCAGATATTACACATTTCTAATTTTGTCAGAAAGTGGTTTCATTTCAAGTTAAAGTGTACTGTTAGCTGGCTGGCTCCCTATGTGACATTGTTATTCGTTTCCCAGAGCCGTTACTTTTCTAGTTAGAGTCTAATGTTAGCTAGTTAACATTGCACCTGGTTTGTTAGCTCCCAGCACTGTGGCATTGTTGGCACTTTGTTCATTGTTGTTTAACTAGCTAACGTTAGCTGGCTGGTTGTTCGCTTACGTTACATGACGTGTGTGATCTTAAACGTTGTTTACCTAGCTAGGTTCATTGTTTCCCTAGCTAGTTAGCTATATGTCTTAAACTAAAGTGTACTGTTAGCTACCTAGCTAACGTTAGCTGGCTGGCTCCCTGGCAGATGTTATTATTAAAGCGTAATGAAATTGTTGCCAACAGAGTTGTTTTGAACGAGGCTGTTTTCATGTTATCCAGAGGTAAGTGTGCATCAAGTGTGCGCTCCAAGATGCGAAACGAGACGGATGGGGCTAAAGCTTAAGAGGGTGTGAACGATGCTGAATGGGTGTAGACAAAGAAGAGCTCTTCACCAGATACCAAAACATTCAAAGGCGACTTTCTCAAAAGGGAGTTTACAAGTTGATCAACTTACAAAGCAGAATTACTTTCCCATTGTTCCTCAAATGCAGTGTATGATATACTTTTTCGTATCTCTGTGTCTCTACATTTATCCAATGTAAGAAACACCACTTCACATTTTGGTACATAAGAGGGAATCCAGGTGGTGAGCCACATATTACAGTTTTGAATGTCCCACTGGTAGGATAGTCTTAATCATAGATCATCCAGGTCATTTCCCAATGATTGAATGTTGGCCAATAGTACGGATGGTAGTGGAGGTTTACTTACTCGCCTCCAATTTCTCACAAGGCACCCCGACCTCCGCCCCCTTTTATTCCATCTTTTCTTCACGCTAATGATGGGGATTGGGCCTGATCTTGAGAAAGCAGATATATCCTTCGCATCGGACTCGTTAAAGAAAATATCTATGTCCAGTTCGAGGTGAGTAATCGCTGTTCTGATGTTCTGAAGCAACCACAACTTACTTTTGCAGACCGTGAGAGCGACAAGACAGATAAATAACAGCGCACAGCTTCTGATGTGATCAAGCAAAAATGGCCTGCCTATATGAAAGCAAATGTGATCAAATGCATGGTTGTTTCTAATTGAGGTAAACTACAATTGAAGTGTCCTGGCTGCATATCAGTTAAAAAAAGAGAGACTATTGACCTCCTGGGACTGTGTGTGTTTGCCTGCCAGCTTTGCTTAAGCAGCAGACGTAACTGCCAATGACTGGAACGAACTACAAAAATCTCTTAAATTGGAAACACTTATCTCCCTCACTAGCTTTAAGCACCAACTGTCAGAGCATCTTACAGATTACTGCACCTGTACATAGCCCACCTATAATTTAGCCCAAACAACTACCTCTTTCCCAACTGTATTTAATTTATTTATTTATTTTGCTCCTTTGCACCCCATTATTTTTATTTCTACTTTGCACATTCTTCCATTGCAAAACTACCATTCCAGTGTTTTACTTGCTATATTATATTTACTTTGCCACCATGGCCTTTTTTGCCTTTACCTCCCTTCTCACCTAATTTGCTCACATTGTATATAGACTTGTTTTTTTTTTTTACTGTATTATTGACTGTATGTTTGTTTTACTCCATGTGTAACTCTGTGTCGTTGTATGTGTCGAACTGCTTTGCTTTATCTTGGCCAGGTCGCAATTGTAAATGAGAACTTGTTCTCAACTTGCTTACCTGGTTAAATAAAGGTGAAATAAAAAAAATAAAAATAAAAAACTGAAAGACGTTATAGACCAATGAGAGGATTGCATGAAACAATATGCTAAACCATGCATGCTTATGATTGGACAAAACAGATGAAAAGGAGATTTCATGTCAAGTTGAATGTCCATTAGTCTCACATGGAATTCTCATCTCGTTACACTTGTCAACTAAAATGAAAAGTAATTTGTAATAGTAATCGTTTTTTCCGGGGCATCTCATCTTGTTATTGTCATTATTTTTCGTCAGGAAAAACAAGTGTGATGCCGCCAGGTGATGTCGTCAGTGTCTCCGGATGATGTCATCGGAAACAGTTCTCTCTGATACAGAGGGTTTGGGTTAAATGCGGAAGACACATTTCAGTTTAAGACATTCAGTTGTACAACTGACTAGGCATCCCCCTTCCCCCTTCCTTTCTTTTATCTTTTTGACTACAAAACATAGAAACCAACCATTTTCACATATGTTGATCTTGGCACGTTGCTGAAGATGATACATTTGATGGGGGCGGCAGATGGCCTAGTGGTTAGAGCATTGGACTAGCAAACAAAAGTTTGCAAGATCAAATCCCTGAGCTGACAAGGTACAAATCTGTCATTCTGCCCCTGAACAAGGCAGTTAACCCACTGTTCCTAGGCTGTCATTGAAAATAAGTATTTGTTCTTAACTGACTTGCCTAGTTAAATGAAAAAGGGCAATGTGCACCTTTTAATAATAGTTTTCCAATATAAGTTCTGCATAAACATTCAGAACGTTCACATATTTAGTGCAGGCAAGACTTTCCTCACAATGAAATGTGACCATGTTGGCCACATCTCAATTGTAGCCTAGGAATCCAAAGGGTATCTATGCCTGAAACACAGGGTTAGGGTCAGACCTGAATAAAAAAAGCCATGTCGTTCTAGTGCAACATTATATTTTCAGTAGACTAGTTTTACATCATTTTTGTAATCTAAAATCTACGCACATACTCACTAAGCACATACTCACTAAATTCTGCCAACTCGTATCTGCATGCTGTCGTCACCCATCTTTATGTCCACAGAACTGCAAGTGACCTTTGACAAATTCTACCTCTGTGTTGATATTGACATTGTCCAACCCTGTTATTTGTCAAAAAAAGATAAAGACATTCTTCTTTTGAAGGGATCCTCCATGTTTGCCACATACTGTAAGTAATAAAATCCCCTTCTACAATGGATTAGATTTTTACCTTGGAGGCTGAGAGAAAAGACAAACAATAGCCTGCAATGGATCTTCCTGAGTTAGGGCTCTATTCAGTCTGTATCGCTGAAGCATTACAGATTGCATGATAGAAATGTGAAGGTCCTTTCCAGTTGAGCCGACATATTCAGCATGTACCGTGAATGCAGTCTCCGCTAGCACAGGAACATTGCGTTTAAATTTAAATCACGTTGTAACACTGAATTTCCGCATTATGGATTGAATAAAGCCCTTAGACTCTTTCAAGCCCCTCGACTACAGAGGTTTGAATTGTTTAAATTTTAGTGTAATTGACACAGTCTACTGCCCAAAATACACTGAACAAAAATATAAAATGGAACAATTTCAAAGATTTTACTGAGTTACAGTTCAATTGAAATACATTCATTAGGCCCTAATCTATGGATGTCACATAACTGGGAATACAGATATGCATCTGTTGATTACAGATACCTTCAAAAAAAGTAGGGCCGTCAATCAGAAAACCAGTCAGTATCTGGTGTGATCACCATTTGCCTCATGCAGTAGGACACATCTCTTTCACAGTGGATCAGGCTGTTAATTGTGGAATGTGGAATGTTGTCCCAGTCCTCTTCAATGGCTGTGCAAAGTTGCTGGATATTGGCGGGAAACTGGAACACTCTATCATACACGTCGATCCAGAGCATCCCTAACATGCTCAATGGGTGATATGTCTGGTGAGTATGCAGGCCTTGGAAGAACTGGGACATTTTAAGCATTATCATGCTGAAACATGAGGTGATGGCGGCTTATGAATTGCACGACAATAGACCTCAGCATCTCATCATGGTATCTAGGTGCTTTCAAATTGCCATTGATAAAATTAAATTGTTTCGTTGTCAGTAGCTTATGCCTGTAACCCCACCGCCACCATGGGTCACTCTGTTCACAACGTTGACGTCAGCAAACCGCTCGCCCACACGACGCCATACATGCTGTCTATAATCTGCGCAGTACAGTTGAAACCGGGATTCATCCATGATAAGCACACTTCTCCAGCGTGCCAGTGGCTATTGTAAGTGAGCATTTTCCCACTGAAGTCGGTTACGATGCCGAACTGCAGTCAGGTCAAGACCCTGGTGAACACGACGAGCACCCAGATGAGCTTCCCTGAGACAGTTTCTGACAGTTTGTGCAAACCCACAGTTTCATCAGCTGTCCAGGTGGCCGGTCTCACATCATCCCACTGGTTAAGAACCCGGATGTAAAGGTCCTGGGCTGGCGTGGTTACACGTGGTCTGCGGTTGTGAGGCTGGTTGGATATACCAAATTCTCTAGAATGAGAAATTAACATGAAATTCTCTGGCAACAGCTCTAGTGGACATTCCTGCAGTCAGCATGCCAATTGCATGCTCCCTCAAACCTTTAAACATCTGTGGCATTGTGTCGTGTGACTGCACATTTTAGAGTAGCAGACAGGTGGACCTTGTGCTGTTTTCCAGCACAAGGTCCACCTGTGTAATGATCATTTTGTTTAACCCTTGTGTGGGGTTCATGTTTTTGTTATTCACCCAATGTTTGCAGGTCTGATGGACCCACAACATTATTGGGTTTTTAAAACATTACAGCCATAACAATTTACGTAAAAATACAAGCATACTTGGACAGGATACTTGGTTAATATTTACCATTTACCTCTGCTAGATCACATTTATCAATACAAGTTTTTTTTGATAATTCGTTTTTTGTAGTAAACAAAAATCAATTATAATCAAGACATGGGTGAAATAAATCATGTTTATCTTGAATAAATTATAAATGAAACAAGGTTTTTATCACTATTGATGTTTATTGCTTTGAACTGAACAAATTGGAAGGACAAATACAGTACAGTATTTTATGGAAATGATAAATGATCCCCATTGAACACAAATTAAGGCCGGTCTACACACAACATGAGGGACAGATTTTGACTGTGTGTGTGTTGCAAATGTATTGTATTTATTGCACCTTATGCATGTGTTGTCACGTTCTGACCTTTATTTCCTTTGTTTTGTCATTATTTAGTATGGTCAGGGCGTGAGTTGGGGTGGGCAGTCTGTTTGTTTTTCTATGATTTGGGTATTTCTATGTTTCGCCCTAGTATGGTTCTCAATCAGAGGCAGATGTCATTAGTTGTCTCTGATTGAGAATCATACTTAGGTAGCCTGGGTTTCACTGTGTGTTTGTGGGTGATTGTTCCTGTCTCTGTGTTTGCACCAGATAGGACTGTTTTGGGTTTTCACGTTTCTTGTTTTTTGTTAGTTTGTTCATGTGAAGTGCTTTATTAAACATGAATCAAAATAACCACGCTGCGCTTTGGTCCGCCTCTCCTTCAAGTCAAGAAAACCGTTACATGTGTACTGTGTCTTCCTGTCCTTCTTGGATCCACACACATCGTAGCGCTTATTTTTGTTGCTACCGGCTGCAATCTAGAATGATGAAAAAGCTTACTAAATCTCACTCACTCACGTATATACTGTAGCTACAGCAGGCCAAGGTAGGCTAGTCAGACACGCACACATGCAACATCATCACTCACACTTACTTCCGGTATTGGAGTTGTTGGTTCTGTGGGTCGGGCGGATGGGGCACCAGCATCCTCCTCCTGAATCCTCCTCACGATGGCTACAGAAGCTGGCGTCCTTCTCTGGAGTTGAGGTCTTACCAATGCCTTACCCAGCTCCTCAAGAAAGAGCCGTCTCCTCTGGAGCTTCCCTCTGTTCCAATCTGGGTTCAACCCCAACCAAATGACAAACGCGTTATATGCCGAGATGTCCAAGATGTTGAAGAACATCACAAGAGGCCAGTGTGGGTTTTTTCCCCCGCAGCTCTAGTCAGACACCAGCTTCTCTCCATTATAATTGTTGTTTTTTCATGTTCCTGGCCACATATTCTACCATCCCTATGCAGCATACCACGTTTGCCTTTCTTTGGCATGTAGGATACTAGGGACGTGTCGGCCGTAAACACAAACTTAGAGGAATTTTCGTACTGTTCCTACCATCGTCAGCTTCTTCTTGGGGAGATCCTGTCCCAGCTTGTGTGAAGTAAAATGTGATGTCGTGGCCAGGACAACCTGCATCCCTTGGTTCTTCTCAGGGGCTCCTCCATCTGGCTTCCCCGTATACACTTACAAATTCCACCCATATGATGAAGTAGCATCACAGGTAGCCCAGATCTTGATTTCATATTTTGCGGGTTTAGATGGTATGTACTGCCTGAAGGGGCAGCTAGCTTGTCTCTCAGCTGCCGAGATGGTCTGGTGTCTCGGTTATCGAAGCGAATAATACTGGAAATAATGTGGAAAAGTTATCTGCCAGTTTCTGCATCCCACAGGGGTTCTGTGGATTCCCCATTGGATCTGAAAAAACCAGCAAGGATAAGAACCCCAAAGTATGCATGTAAATGAGTTTGATCCATCTCCTTCCATCTCTCTCCAAAAACACGCCTTCCTTCCAAATTAGTGCAGTCCAGAATGATTTCCTGGATGGTGTCTGGGATGAACAGTTCAAAAGAAGACATTATGTCCTGTCCATGAGTAACCACCATCTGCGTCGGCCCTGGTTGCATCCTTATCCCATTGGCAGCCATGCAGGATGGCTCATTCCTTGGGCAAGATCACCATTTAATTTCACAATTTTTTTTACATCCATATTTCTCCTCCTGCAGGCTGCTGATGAGCTGGTTGCTGACGGGCTGGTCCTGGGGCTGGCTGCTGACGGGCTGGTCCCGGGGCTGGCTGCTGATGGGCTGGTCCTGGAGCTAGCTGCTGACGGGCTGGTCCTGGGGCTAGCTGCTGACGGGCTGGTCCTGGGGCTGGCTGCTGACGGGCTGGTCCTGGGGCTAGCTGCTGACGGGCTGGTCCTGGAGCTGGCTGCTGACGGGCTGGTCCTGGGGCTGGTTGCTGACGGGCTGGTCCTGGGGCTGGCTGCTGACGGGCTGGTCCTGGGGCTGGTTGCTGACGGGCTGGTCCTGGGGCTGGTTGCTGACGGGCTGGTCCTGGGGCTGGCTGCTGACGGGCTGGTCCTGGGGCTGGTTGCTGACGGGCTGGTCCTGGGGCTGGCTGCAGACGGGCTGGTCCTGGGGCTGACTGAGGGTCAATCTCAGCCTCTTCTTCCAACTCACTGTCAGACTCCAGATTGACAGAGACATGATCCTCATATTTGTAAAATTCTTCATCTTCCATAGTGGAAGACGCTCCTTCCACACTACTGTAGCTTGTCTCTCTGCAAAAATGATTTCTAAGGCCCTCTGGGCAGAGATTTTTTTGCCATACTGATTGATTGTGGTAAGGAGCCACACATGCAAAGCTATTTATTTGATGTGTCCCTCTCCCAATTTGCACCTGGCTGGGGTAGAGTGTGGGAAAATACAGCACTTTTTACAGTGTATTGAAATAATATATTGTAATAACATTGTGAAGGTTCCCGCAAGACATTGTTTAGTTTCACACACTACAAAGGGTAAATATAGAGTGCAAGAA
The DNA here is from genome assembly GCF_034236695.1 of Oncorhynchus nerka. Lineage (NCBI taxonomy): Eukaryota > Metazoa > Chordata > Actinopteri > Salmoniformes > Salmonidae > Oncorhynchus > Oncorhynchus nerka. The sequence goes on along the minus strand of NC_088424.1, from coordinate 21,821,310 downwards.
AGACAGGAGACAGGCAGACAGGCAGGGAGGCAGACAGGTTCTTGGTGCTATGTTGAAACAGCAGGCCCAGGGAGGAGGAAGACAGAGTGAAGGCACACAGCAAACCTTTTTGATAAATTTGTACTTGTTTTCACCTACACACACACTTTCCCACACTTTTATTACCCTTGGGTCCAGTGGACCCGAACACTACATATGCAATATAAATGTGTAGGGGAATGCACAGTGTACAATCAATGAAAATGTGTTCTTTTACATGTTCTTCACAGAAAATGAGCCAAGGCCAATGAGTCTCAGGTTGAAAAAAGTATTCATTTTTATTTGAGTAAACATTGAAAATGAGGCCTCTGTCACCAAAAGCACAACAAACAAGAAACACTTAGTCAGCACTGTGAAATTGCATTTACAAGCAAATACACGCTGACAGTTAGGGAAGGTTATTCCAGAGATCTGGGGTAACTGCCACAACCAGACAGGGCATTAGCGGTGAGGGGCGACACACGGCACGCTGGCAGCGCCCCTCCTGCTCCCTCCTACCGCCTACCGCCACTGCCTTTATCATGGAGGAGGAGGCTAGGGTCTGGAGGCCTGGGCCCAGATTTACAAAACGTTTTAAATAATATTTTTCTTCTTAACTGACATTTTTTCCTTAACTATAGACTAATGAAGAAAGTTAAGCAAAGTTGCTATTGCTCAAAAAGGTTCTTGGAAATGTTACTGTGCTATTTCTTATGTTTCTCCTTAAGCAAAAAGATAAGAAGAAATTTGATTCTTGAATATAAAGTTCTTAATTCCAAGATAGCTAAACCCTTGTCTTAAACTCTGGGCAGTGTGAGAACAAGCTCATGAAAGCAATTGAACATGTAATTCACTCACAAACTTCATCTGAAAGTTTCAGTATTGATTACTTTAAACCCAATAACATGTTTTCGAACAGTAATCTCAGCATGAAATATGCTAACATGATTGCCATTGGTAGCTAGATAACTAGCTAAATTGGTTGCTTGGCAACAACAATCTTCAGAAGATTCATAAGAAGATATTTGAGTTCGTAAGAAAATCATTAAATCGTAAGATATTGTTGAGGAATTACGAACTATCTAATAAACTTTTTTTTTTTTCTTAACTTCTTGCGTCGAGCCATCCCGGATCCGGTATCGTGACTACAGCCTCAAGCTCATTACCATAACGCAACGTTAACTATTCATGAAAATCGCAAATGAAATGAAATTAATCTATTTGCTCTCAAGCTTAGCCTTTTGTTAACAACACTGTCACCTCAGATTTTCAAAATATGCTTCTCAACCATTGCAAAACAAGCATTTGTGTAACAGTATTGATAGCTAACGTAGCATTTAGCGTAGCATTTAACGTTAGCATTCAGCAGGCAACATTTTCCACAAAAACCAGAAAAATCATTCAAATAAAATCATTTACCTTTGAAGAACTTCGGATGTTTTCAATGAGGAGACTCTCAGATAGCAAATGTTCAGTTTTTCCTGAAAGATGATTTGTTTAGGACAAATCGCTCCGTTTTCTGCGTCACGTTTAGCTACGAAAAAAAACCTGTATCCAGGATTGTGTAAATCTATCCGCAAGCTCATTAGCATAACACATCGTTAACTATTCATGAAAATCGCAAATGAAATGAAATTAATCTATTTGCTCTCAAGCTTAGCCTTTTGTTAACAACACTGTCATCTCAGATTTTCAAAATATGCTTTTGAACCATAGCTAAACAAGCATTTGTGTAAGAGTATTGATAGCCTAGCATTGCATTAAGCCTAGCATTCAGCATGCAACATTTTCCACAAAAACCAGAAAATAATTCAAATAAAATAATTTACCTTTGAAGAACTTCGGATGTTTTCAATGAGGAGACTCTCAGATAGCAAATGTTCAGTTTTTCCTGAAAGATTATTTGTTTAGGACAAATCGCTCCGTTTTCTGCGTCACGTTTAGCTACGAAAAAAACCCTGTATCCAGGATTGTGTAAATCTATCCGCAAGCTCATTAGCATAACACAACGTTAACTATTCATGAAAATCGCAAATGAAATGAAATTAATCTATTTGCTCTCAAGCTTAGCCTTTTGTTAACAACACTGTCATCTCAGATTTTCAACATATGCTTTTGAACCATAGCTAAACAAGCATTTGTGTAAGAGTATTGATAGCCTAGCATTGCATTAAGCCTAGCATTCAGCATGCAACATTTTCCACAAAAACCAGAAAAGAATTCAAATAAAATAATTTACCTTTGAAGAACTTCAGATGTTTTCAATGAGGAGACTCTGTTAGATAGCAAATGTTCCGTTTTTACAAAAAATATTATTTGTGTCGACTAATCGCTCCGTTTTGTTCATCACATTTGGGGAGGGGAAAAAATATATATGTATATATTAAGTCATTAAAACGCGAACTTTTTTCCAAATTAACTCCATAATATCGACAGAAACATGGCAAACCGATGTTTAGAATCAATCCTCAAGGTGTTTTTCACATATCTATTGACGATAAAATCCATCGTGGCATTTTACTTTCTCTTCTGAAGAAATGGAACGCGCATGGACCTACAGATTACGCACATAAGACACCGGGCGGGACACCAGGTAAATGTAGTCTCTTATGGTCAATCTTCCAATGATATGCCTACAAACAAGTCACAATGCTGCAGACACCTCGGGGAATAGACAGAAACTGCAGGCTCATTCCTGGCGCATTCACAGCCATATAAGGAGACATTGGAACACAGCGCCTTCAGAATCTGGGGCATTTCCTGTATGAAACTTCATCTTGGTTTCGCCTGTTGCATTAGTTCTGGGGCATTCACAGATAATATCTTTGCAGTTTTGGAGACGTCAGAGTTTTGTCTTTCCAAGGCTGTCAATTCCATGCATAGTCGAGCATCTTTTCGTCACAAAATATCGCGCTTAAAACGGGCACGTCTTTTTATCCAATAATGACATAGCGCACCCATAGATTGAAGAGGTTAAGAAACTTCTTAAGTTTTTGCATAAGAAGTGTTTTGTGAATCTGGGCCCTGGAGGCTGGGCTTGAGAGGTTGCGATAGCTAAAGGGAGGAGCTGAGCTGAGCTACACCTGAGCTACACCAGGGACGCTTAACATAATGCACTTAGAAGTGCAGTACATGAATTATCCTAAATCATACACAATTCACGAGAGACTCACTGGTACACCCTGCCCCATAACCAACCCCCCGTTAATGGAGAGTAACAGTAGCATGGTTCTGGAGGGGGCTGGAGGGACTAGAATTGCCTGGTCCTGTCAATGACCAGTGGTGGGGGGTTACTGATTGAACACAGTGTTCTGGACCACTGCACCCAATGAAGGTACTCCCCCCCAGCCCCCCTCAGCCATTTCATATGAGACCATTGTTTGTTGAATATACCACCAGATGGTTTGCACCAGATTGGTGGAGGTATCAATTTGACAAGGCAACCTATGTGGGAGGTAGCGTAGGCCCAGCTAGCAGAATGCAACTGGAGAGTAGTAACACATCCAGAAAAACAGGATAGTAGAGCTGTGTTTTCCTTCCTGGAATTCTATCATTGTTGATTTCAGTATTGGGGATTATTCTCTAAGCTCCCTTATTCAGCCATGCAACCATCCCAGGTATGGGGTGTAATATTAGAGGGCGAGAAGGAGAAAAGGAGATGTGTATAGGGAGAGAGGCAATCCACTGTAGCACAGGGTCACGGCCTCTCATAATCTGCTGCACTCTCACTAATGACTGATAACACGAGTCGACCAAGGTGTGTCAGCCTTCATCGCTCTTTTTAATTAGAGATTGCGTACACTCATTCTGTTTCCCTTGAGCCTGCCTTCTTTTTTCTCCACTCTGCTACACACACCTCGAGTCAGCCAATCACTCAGCAGCATCACTCAGCCTGCAATTCAGCTGAATGAGGACCCTCCCCCCTCTCCTCTCATATGGCATGGAGACCACGCGAGCTATTAGATCTGTGTTCTCAATCCCACCACGGAGCATCAGGGCCTCTGTCTGGCTCATCCATAACCCAGGTTGGAACATATGGGATAGGCAATATGAAAGCTTTAGCTGGTAGATAAAAACATACACATTAAGGTAGTGGTCTCAGCTATTACTCTTTTCTTCCACAGTTCCACCAGTTCCTGAATTCTATAACCTCTGATCTAAAAAACAGATGACCTGTCACTGTGTATCCAAATCACTGATTAGGCCTACATTGCATGTGTGTCGGCTATAGCAACACAGCCAAGCCCTCACAACTGTTTACATTCACTGACACACACCCCACTTAATGAAGGGAGCAGAGGAGAGTGAGCAGAGCAGTGGGGGTATGGATAATTTATTTTATATAACCTTTATTTAACTAGGCAAGTTAGTTAAGAACAAATTCTTATTTACAATGACAACCTACCGGGGAACAGTAGGTTATCTGCCTTGTTCAGGGGCAGAATAACAGATCTTTACCTTGTCAGCTCAGGGATTCAATCCAGCAACCTTTTGGTTACTGGCACAATGCTCTAACCACTAGGCTACCTGCCACCATCATTCATGACTGATATGGAGTGTTTCTTTTAAGCTAGTCCCCAGTGGGCCGCCCCCAGGTGGTGAGGGTAGGTAACAACATCTCCACCCCGCTGATCCTCAACACTGGGGCCCCACAGGGGTGCGTTCTGAGCCCTCTCCTGTACTCCCTGTTCATCCACGACTGTGTGGCCACGCACGCCTCCAACTCAATCATCAAGTTTGCGGACAACACAACAGTGGTAGGCTTGATTACCAACAACGACGAGACGGCCTACAGGGAGGAGGTGAGGGCCCTCAGAGTGTGGTGTCAGGAAAATAACCTCACACTCAACATCAACAAAACTAAGGAGATGATTGTGGACTTCAGGAAACAGCAGAGGGAACACCCCCCTATCCACATCGATGGGACAGTAGTGGAGAGGGTAGTAAGTTTTAAGTTCCTCGGCGTACACATCACAGACAAACTGAATTGATCCCCCCACACAGACAGCATCGTGAAGAAGGCGCAGCAGCGCCTCTTCAACCTCAGGAGGCTGAAGAAATTCGGCTTGTCACCAAAAGCACTCACAAACTTCTACAGATGCACAATCGAGAGCATCCTGTCGGGCTGTATCAGCGCCTGGTACGGCAACTGCTCCGCCCACAACCGTAAGGCTCTCCAGAGGGTAGTGAGGTCTGCACAACGCATCACCGGGGGCAAACTACCTGCCCTCCAGGACACCTACACCACCCGATGTCACAGGAAGGCCATAAAGATCATCAAGGACAACAACCACCCGAGCCACTGCCTGTTCACCCCGCGATCATCCAGAAGGCGAGGTCAGTACAGGTGCATCAAAGCTGGGACCGAGAGACTGAAAAACAGCTTCTATCTCAAGGCCATCAGACTGTTAAACAGCCACCACTAACATTGAGTAGCTGTTGCCAACACACTGACTCAACTCCAGCCACTTTAAAAATGGGAATTAATGGGAATTGATGTAAAATATATCACTAGCCACTTTAAACAATGCTACTTAATATAATGTTTACATACCCTACATTATTCATCTCATATGTATACGTATATACTAGTACTCTATATCATCTACTGCATCTTTATGTAATACATGTATCACTAGCCACTTTAAACTATGCCACTTTGTTTACATACCCTACATTACTCATCTCATATGTATATACTGCACTCGATACCATCTACTGCATCTTGCCTATGCCGCTCTGTACCATCACTCATTCATATATCTTTATGTACATATTCTTTATCCCTTTACACTTGTGTGTATAAGATAGTAGTTTTGGAATTGTTAGTTAGATTACTCGTTGGTTATTACTGCATTGTCGGAACTAGAAGCACAAGCATTTCGCTACACTCGCATTAACATCTGCTAACCATGTGTATGTGACAAATACATTTGATTTGATTTGATTTTGTTGGCTAAACATAGGGAATCAGAATATAGGGAGGGGGTAGTGCATCATAGGGTCAAAATATAGGGAGGGGGTAGTGCATCATAGGGTCAAAATATAGGGAGGGGGTAGTGCATCATAGGGTCAAAACCCAAGTCAACCAGTGGCAGGGGTAGTGCCAGGTCTTCAAGTGAGCCTGTATAATGTAGTGTTTCCAGTGGTGTGTAATCATTGTCATAAACAAAACCAGATAGCCTGACATTGAAACCTGGCATCCTTTTCTGTGGGTAGTATCTTAAAAAAACATAATTGATTGAGACAGAGAGAGAGAGAGGCCAGGAGGGCACAGTCATGCAGTTCTGTGGGTAGATAATATTGATACAAACCACAATCCCACCACCATGACTGTCTGAGCTAGACAGAGAGACAGAGACCAGAGAGACAGAGGCCTGGCTTTGGCCCAGCTGTTTCATGGCACCATCTTCACGACCTGCTCTCTGTTGAGACTCCTCTGGTAACAAACATAAACCAAGTGCCTGGCTGAAAAATGGAGCTGGGCTTTAACAATAAACAGCCACCTCGGCTGAGAGAGAGGGAGAGAGGTCCACATCCATCAGCTGTGATGAAACAAAGTATTCGGGCACGGCCGAGTCAGAGGACTGTGAATAGGTCTGTAGTAATGAACATGATCACCTCTGACCTAATGAAATGACAACGTTACTGAGACATTTGGCATTTGTCTGGAGAGGGGAGAGACTAGTGATAGTTTTGTCTATGGAGTAATGTAGTTTTGACATTATTTGTGCAAGGCCTTTAGTTAGCTGTTGGGGGTGGAAGAGTTGGAAAGTTCAAATTAGTTGGAATTTGAACTTAGTAGCAATCAGCACTCCTCGAGCCTCTGCACTTCTACTGTGCATCATGTGAAACTCACTTTAGAATTATTTAATTAAGTATAACCCATTGCTGTGTAAATAGACTCGATCCATTTTGGGAAGATACGACCAACGGTTTGCTGAAAATCACAGGCCTGCTACCTGGAATGAGAGCTGACATTGTCCAAATACCTCATCACATTGTGTTATGCAGACGGTGGGTAATTTCATGGTACTCAAGATATTAAAGTCAAAATTGTTTTGTTTACAAAACAGAGGATGAAAATGATCATGGCCGCAGTGACCAATCATAGATAATTATGAAAGCTTTTGCTCTTCCATAGTCCATATTAAAACAAGTGGGGAGCCTTTTTTTCCACAGAGATTCAGAAGAGGGCTTTTTTTAGCGAGGCAAATTTGGATTTCTCCCCTTAATGTCTTTCACAGTTTGTTTGTTAGTTGGCCAGCCATGCGGAATGCTCAGTAATGACACCACTGTGAGTGGAGACTGCAGGGATGATTAGCTAACTGGAGCACCAGCGACACCACACTCTGCGTGGACAGCTGTGGCATATACAACACACAGAAAGACACACAAAGTCTCGCCCTCGCAGACATGCACGTAGAACACCCATGTAACCCTGCTCAAAGAAACTTTACAAAGAAGGTCCCCTGAAGTCACAGGCACTGCTTCCTCTCTCTCTTTCTACACAACTTCCCAAAAGCCAACATCTCACCATCCTTTTCCTCTCCCCCCATTGAGCTCTGCCATGGGGGAAGTGCTTGTCTACATAGAGAGGGTAATCGAGCAAATTATTCAGGCACATTTGCAAGGGAGTAATTATTTATGTGCTTGTCAATGGACAGAGAAATATTTGCACACAAAGTGGCCTCTCTCTCTCTCTCTCTGACAGCGCTGATACACACACTGCACTCCCTGCACTCAATGCCATCTCTGCTACCCACACTGTACCCTCTAGACCAGTGACATTCAAACTTTTTCAGCAGGGACCCAATTCTTTTGGCAGAATTTCCGGGGAACAATTTTTTTTTTTCGCCTTAAAATTAGTACATCAACAAATACATTTCCTCTCTTATCAAAATGAAAAGAAACCAATGAATACATTTACTCAATAAAATACAATTTTTTTATTACCTTTCTCAAAAACTTTTGTATATTGTCTCATACAATAATCTGTACTCTTAATTTTTGGACTCCACTGCAGTTCTCCCACGACCCCACTCGGAGTTGTGACCCCTACCTTGAATACCACTGCTCTAGACCATAACCGCCACACATATGGCAGTGAACTCCCTGCACTGCCTCCCATCTCCGATGAAGATGAGGGGGAGGTTGTTTGCCCTTCAATTTGGGGTAGGAAGAGAGAGCCTTCTTTGCTGTGGTGGGTGACACGTTACTTTGTCTCTACGACAGCGCGTGACACAATGATGTCACCTACCAGATGTACAATAAATTGGCAGGAGGCCATAGCAGGTGCCATTGGGAGCAGCTGTCACTGTAGAGGACACAGGACAAGAAAAATTGGATGCTGTTTGCCAAATAAGGCGACAACAGCAACGACAACGGTTTGTGACAGAGGCGCTGTATTATGTAAAAGTATTCTTTGTATTTGGAGTATTATTCACGGACCCCTCTCTCGCACAAGCCCACTGCTATGGCTTTCATCAACAGCCATGCATAAAGGAGGATAGGTGCTTACAGTCTGAAATGGCTTTCGACAGGCCCACTTGCAATGGGAGACAAAGTAGACGGTAGATGGGGAGGACATTTCAGTGGGTTCCTCCAAACAATGCTCCAACAGAGTGAGTGCTCATGGGGCAGAGAGCTATTTGAAAGGATTCTGCGTGTAAATCTGGCAATCAAAGGATGATTCAAACTACAACACAAGCACTGGATAACAAGTACTGAGACATTCACCGCTCGATGGGCAGAATAATTGCGTTTCCTTTCAAAATAAGAGTTGTATCTACACATGTACCTCGTGAGTTTGATGGTAGTTTATCAGCTGCTCCCAATTCTCTTTGTATCCGTTGACATTTTTTTGCAATTTAGCAGACACTCTTATCCAAAGCAACACAGTAGTGAGTGCATCATTTTTTAACTTCTTCATACTGGTCCACAGTGGGAATTGAACCCACAACCCTGGCGGTTGCAAGCGCCATTCTTTACCAACTGAGCATCACGGCACCCCAAATTGATCCACCGCGGCATTACTTATACCTATCCAGAATCTTCAGATCTGCAAACATCGAAGGGTTAGGGCCAAGACAGAGGCGTACAGAGCGAATTGGAACCAACTCTATCGGCCTGTGCAGAGGTTGTCAGGGTTGTCAGGAGCTGCCACTTTGTGATCTATGAGGCTGTGTTGCATTCAGATTGTAGTGATGTTAGCGAGGAGCTGCCACATTGTGATCATATAGGGCTGTATTTAGACTGTAGCGTTAACTAGAAGCTGCCAGGTTGTGATCCATGGTATTGTCAGCAGGGAAGCTGCATCCTGCTGACAGATGTTACCCATGGATCACAGACCTGTTAGCCTGGCTCTGGGCTCATCCCTCCTTACTGGGCTTGGCTAAGCAGGACTGCTAATATTCCATTCCTCTCCTCTTCACTTTGATTCTCAGAAGCAGCAATCAGCTCCTATCAATGTCCATGCTCATTCTTAGGCAAACCACAATTACTTTCCTGCTGATTTCATTTCTCATAATTCTTTCTTTTAACTCAAGATGATATTTGGGTTTATATTACTGCATAGATGTATTTTAGATGTTGTGCCAGCAACATGCTAATGGGATGTTGTTGGTGAGGCAGGTAATATGCAAAAACTGCGTGATCTCTCCTAGTCATCCTCTATCAGGGTAGAGCACTCTCTCGCTCTACTATTTCTCTCTCTCTCTCTCTCTCTCTCTCTCTCTCTCTCGCTCTCTCTCTCTCTCTCTCTCTCTCTCTCTCTCGCTCTCTCTCTCTCTTTTAGCTCTGGGGCCTTTCATGTGCTCTTCACCTTTCTGCTCTTCACCTCTGATCGCATCAAAGGGCTGCTCTCCTCTGATTCTCTCTGAGCCTGACTATCACCTGACATCACCTCGTTCAGCCCTGAGAACACAGCTCCCCATACCTCATAGCCTTTACCCTACACTTCATAGCCTCTACCCCCCACTTGTTCTCCTGTTCTCATCCTTTCATTCATTCTCAGTCCATCTGATCTCTCTTTTCTGTTCTCTTCCAGAAAACAACATCCCTCTCTTATTCTCTTTCTCTATCTCTCTCTCTAGCCTCTCACCTTCTATAGCCATGATCCCTTCTATAGCCATGATCACCTGCCTCCTTTCATGTTCCCTTCTCTTAAGTTACCTGTTATATAAAACCTCAAACTTGTTCTTCTTCTTCTTCTTCTCCAACAATCCACCTTGTCCCTCCCTCCCACCACACAATCTCCAATCCCCTCTCTCTCTCCCAGTGCCTTGCTTCGATACCCTTCTCCGTAGCCCTCTACCCCACATTCCCTCCTGCTGTTGCTCCAGATATTAAAACAAATCAGCCGTGAAATAAGCTCCTTCCTCCATCCTTAGTCTAGCTGTCGGAACTCATTCCTGTCCACATCAGAAACATTTACCCACCCACCTCTCTGGATCACCCTCGTCCCATCTCCTCCTCCCTCCCTGGGCTAACTTCCCTAACAGGCTATCCTCCAACAGAGCCCAGTATTTGTGTGCAATACAGTGCCTTGTCAAAGCCTCACCTTTTTCATTATCTGGAATAATCACTGACCGTCAGGTACTGTATGTTATTTGTATAGCTTTGTATTTGTATAGCTTTGTATTTGTATAGCTAGACGTTCACTTCACAATCACACAGCTATGAACTAAACATATTTGAACAGAACATCTTGTCTCACCTGGCCTTAAATCCCTAAGAACACGTCAATAATTCTAATTAAGAACCTGTCCATCATCAGACTTGGTATTTAGTAGAAACGAGAGGTGCAGAAATAAATCCTGTGTGTTGTGGGCTAGTGTGGAGGGGAAAAGAGGGAGAAAAGAGAGCGTGGTCCTGGAGGGGGATGTATTTTCCGGTGCCGGTTGGTTGGATCTGTGTGCACTGGTTAGTACATCCTGGTGTGAATGATTTGTGATGCCAGCAGCGGGTAAATGTCATATTTTGGAGCACGTCCTTGAGATTTGTTACAGCTCAGTGTCCCTCGGGGGATGTACTCCTACACCAAATTTCCATTAAACAAATCCTTTGCGGGGACATCATGGCCTAGCCTGAAGTGTCCGCTCCAATTCTTTTGGATGGGAGAACAACAGCGGCCAGGGGGCTCTGTCTCAGATGGTCCTTTTCCTCTCAGGGAACGGAAAAACACATTGTGTACTATCAGGTTTTATGTACCTTACAATCAGATGTTATCTTTTTTTTTACTGTGGATTTAATGTGGACAGTCAAATGTTACACTCTATGATATTAATAGTATGTTTTTTTCCTCTTTTTTTTTACAGCTTTAAGCTAAATTCACAATTTTACATAAAACATCAACTGTTGTGTCTTCAGATAGCAACAATATAATTTCCCTCCTACCATTGACCTTTCTTTCTGTCTTTTAAGCAGAAGTCTCGAAAGGATCCATCCTTCCACCCTTCACTGTCCCCAACTCACTCCAATCCAGATGCATTGACCCTTTTATGTAGCCGTCTAATCCTGGATACCAAACGTCATGTCTTTCAATCGAATCCTTAGGGGTGTAACAACCACCTTCAAGCACCTCTGTCAAAAGCCATTGTCTGAAACTGCCATATTTAATGAGGGCTTGAGCCATATCACTGCTCTACTCTCAATGAGTATGCCTGGGGGCGGGATTTGGAAACCATGGTGTAGAAGAATGGGTCTGTTAAGCCTCGCGAGCTGCCTGATCTCGAGAGTTTACGTGAATGTTCGCTACCATGGAATCAGTCTGGTAATTATGAGGCTATGGCACTGTGTCCCTCCCCATGAACTCTGCCTTCCAGGGGACCCATGGCTGCTCTGGGAATGTGAGGCATGACAGGGGAACAAAGACCTCCACTGTCCCCCAGGAGGAGGCTGGCCACTGGGCTAGAGTTACCAGTCAGCCCCTGGCCCTGGTCAACAGTCCCACTGGACAAATTTATGAGAGTGGATTACAACAAGAGAGCTAAGTGGGGAGCTATGATGGAGTGAGCGGGTGGCCCATGGCCCTGGATGCGAGACGCCCGGCTGCTCAGAGGAGGAGGGGTCAAAGGACTCCAGGCAAGCATGGTAATAATAGAGAAAGCCTGGGTCTTACTGAGAAAGCATGGCCAGCTGTGGTGGGGTGGCGGGTGGGAGGGGGTCAAACGATGAAAAATAGGCAAATGGGAGTACAAACATGTTAAGAGAAAATGCTAGAAAGAAGATTTGTCTCTCGTCTTTTCTAAATGTGCTTGTAGTGTCCAGCCAGGAACGAATGGCACCTCCAGTCCAGCCTTGAAGAAACAGAGATCACAGATGGAATGAGACCAATGTGCGCAGCAGTACGGGCAAGAAGCAAGAGTGGTGGTTATTGTTGAAAAAAGTAGAGTATAGTATAGTATGAAAGAGATGGAAGAGAACATTCCTACAGCAGCCTGTGGCCAATACCTGAAATACAGTGCTTTCGGGAAAGTATTCAGACCACACGTTACAGCCTTTTTCTAAAATGGATTAAATAAAACTACCTCAGCAATTTTACACACAATAGCCCATAATGATTAGGCAAAAACTGTATTTTTATTTTTTTTTGCAAATGGATTAAAGATTTTAAAAACCAGAAATAATTTCTTTACGTAAGTTTTCAGACCCTTTACTGTGAAACTTGAAATTGAGCTCAGGTGCATCATGTTTCCATGGATCATCCTTGAGATGTTTCTACAACTTGATTTGAGTTCACATGTGGTAAATTCAATTGATTGGATATGATTTGGTAAAGCACACATCTGTCTACAGTTGAAGTCGGAAGTTTACGTACACTTAGGTTGGAGTCATTAAAACTTGTTTTTCAACCACTCCACAAATGTCTTGTTAACAAACTAGTTTTGGCAAGTCGGTTAGGACATCTACTTTGTGCATGACACAAGTCATCTTTCCAATAATTGTTTACAGACAGATTATTTAACTTATAATTCACTGTATCACAATTCCAGTGGGTCAGACATTTACATACACTAAGTTGACTGTGCCTTTAAACAGCTTGGAAAATTCTGGAAAATTAGGTCATGGCTTTAGAAGCTTCTGATAAGCTAATTGACATAATTTGAGTCAATTGGAGGTGTACCTTTGGATGTATTTCAAGGCCTACCTTCAAACTTAGTGCCTCTTTGTTTGACATCATGGGAACATTTTTAAAAATCAGCCAAGACTTCAGAAAAAAATTGTAGACCTCCACAAGTCTGGTTCATCCTTGGGAGAAATTTCCAAACGCCTGAAGGTACCACGTTCATCTGTACAAGCAATAGTACCCAACTATAAACACCATGGGACCACGTAGCTATCATAACGCTCAGGAAGGAGATACATTCTGTCTCATAGAGATGAACATACTTTGGTGCAAAAAGTGCAGATCAATCCCAGAACAACAGCAAAGGACCTTGTGAAGATGCTGGAGGAAACAGGTACAAAAGTATCTATATCCACAGTAAAACGAGTCCTATATCGACATAACCTGAAAGGCCGCTCAGGAAGGAAGAAGCAACTGCTCCAAAACCTCCATAAAAAAGCCAGACTATGGTTTGCAACTGCACATGGGGACAAAGATCGTACTTTTTGGAGAAAGGTCCTCTGGTCTGATGAAACAAAAATAGAACTGTTTGGCCATAATGACCATATTATGTTTGGAGGAAAAAGGGGGAGGCTTGCAAGTCGAAGAACACCATCCCAACCACGGGGGTGGAGCATCATGTTGTGGGGGTGATTTGCTGCAGGAGGGACTGGTGCACTTCACAAAATAGATGGCATCATGAGGGAGGAAAATTATGTAGATATATTGAAGCAACATCTCAAGAAATCAGTCAGGAAGTTAAAGCTTGGTCGCAAATTGGTCTTCCAAATGGAAAATTACCCCAAGCATACGTCCAAAGTTGTGGGAAAATGGCTTAAGGACAACAAAGTCAAGGTATTGGAGTGGCCATCACAAGACCTGACCTCAATCCTATAAAATATTTGTGTGCAGGACTGAAAAAGTGTGTGCGAGAAAGGAGGCCTACCAACCTGACTCAGTTACACCAGCTCTGTCAGGAGGAATGGGCCAAAATTCACCCAACTTATTGTGGAAAGCTTGTGGAAGGCTACCCGTAATGTTCGACCCAAGTTAAACAATGTAAAGGCAATGCTACCAAATACTAATTGAGTGTATGTAAACTTCTGACCCACTGGGAATGTAATGAAATAAATGAAAGCTGAAATAAATAATTCTCTCTACTATTATTCCGACAATTCACATTCTTAAAATAAAGTGGTGATCCAAACTTTTTACTGGGATTGGGAAAAACTGAGTTGAAATGTACTTGGCTAAGGTGTATGTAAACTTCCGACTTCAACTGTATATAAGGTCCCACAGTTGACAGTGCATGTCAGAGCAAAAACCAAGCCATGAGGTCGAAGGACTTGTCCGTAGAGCTCTGAGATAGGATTTTGTTGAGGCACAGATCTGCGAAAGAGTACCAAAACATTTCTGCAGCATTGAAGGTCCCCAAGAACATACTGGTCTCCATCATTCTTAAATGGAACAAGTTTTGAACCACCAAGACTCTTCCAAGATTTGACCGCCCAGCCAGTTAAGGGAGAAGGGCCTTGGTCAGGGAGGTGATCAAGAACCCAATGGTCACACTGACAGAGCTCTAGAGTTCCTCTGTGGAGATGGGAGAACCTTCCAGAAGGACAACCATCTCTGCAGCACTCTACCAATCAGGCCTTTATGGTAGAGTGGAAAGACGGAAGCCACTCCTCAGGAAAAGGCACATGACAGCCCGGAGTTTGCCAAAAGCCACCTAAAGACTCTCAGACCATGATAAACAAGATTCTCTGGTCTGATGAAACCAAGATTGAACTCTTTGGCCTGAATGCCAAGTGTCACCTCTGGAGGAAACCTGGCACCATCCCTCAGGTTAAGCATGGTGATGGCAGCATCATGCTGTGAGGGTGTTTTCACTGGCAGGGACTGGGAGACTAGTCAGGATTGAGGCCAAGATGAAAGGAGAAAGTACAGAGAGATTCTTGATGAAAACCTGCTCCAGAGAATTCAGGACCTCAGACTTGGGGCGAAGGTTCACCTTCCAACACGACAACGACCTTAAGCACACAGCCAAGACAATACAGGATTAGCTTCGGGACAAGTATCTGATTGTCTTTGAGTGGCCCAGCCAGAGCCCAGACTTAAACCAAATCTAACATCTCTGGAGAGACCTGAAAATAGCTGTGCAACAACGCTCCGCATCCAACCTGACAGAACTTGAGTGGATCTGCAGAGAAGAAAGGGAGAAACTCCCCAAATAGAGGTGTGCCAAGCTTGTAGCGTCAATCCCAAGAAGACTTGAGTCTGTAATCACTGTCAAAGGTGCTTCAACAAAGTTCTGAGTAAAGGGTTTATGTTAAATGTGATATTTCAGTTTAATATCTTTAATAAATTAGCAAACATTTCTAAAAACCTGTTTTTGCTTTGTAATTATGGCGTATTGTGTGTAGATTGATGAGGGGTGAAATGGTTTAGTCAATTTTAAAATAACGTAACAAAATGTGGAAAAAGTCAAGGTGTCTGAATCCTTCCCGAATGCACTGTAGTTTGGTTCCAAGAAAAACATTCTAACATATATGGCACCCTGCTTACTCGTCATTTCACCATCTACCTCCAACTACTGTCATTCCTTTGGCGCACATTATGAACAACATGCCTTGCGATCCCCCGCACCTCAGGGCTGCAAGGCAGGCAGGGAATGTACATTTGCATAATATCTTTATTAATCAGAAAATTCCTCCTGCCTCCCCGCATTAAATGTCCTGGCATTGAGACAGAGCAGGGGGAGGCAACCTGCCTGGGAAATGAGCGCTCAGACCCGATCGATATGACATCTCATGGCACAACTGTGTCACTCAACCTGGCAACGGCATGAGGCAAAGGAAACTGGTGTTGCTGGTAGTTTTAAACAAAGAACCGCTATAATACCTCTGGATAAAGAATAGTACTTAAAGGTAAATTCCACCACTTTTCAACCTCATATTCAACGTCTCTAGGACCCTACCAGTGTCTACATATGTGAAAACCGCACGTTTCTATGATCTGTGGATAAAGAGATAAGAAGAAAGATCCTATAAAATGGTCTCTGTGATATCACAGGGTATGATTAAAAGTAAGAAAAACAGTGGTTTTCAAACCTGCAACAAGTTTTTAGCCAGAGGGAGGTTATTTTCTTGCTCCCACATCCCTGTGAATCTCATAGTGTTTGAAAATCACTGTTTTTAAAGTGTTTTAACTTTTGATGGTTGTTACGGATACAGTTATCCTGTGTGTGTATGTATCCTGTGTGTGTTTCTTTTCTCTCCTTCTCCCCTCCTAGGTGAAAACCATCACTCCCCAATCAGTCAACAATCAATCATCAATCAGAAGACACACCTCCTCCTATTTCCTACCCTATCATAGTTCCTTCACCATGGTTTAAAAACCCCATCATTTGTTTGTTCTAGCTCAATCTCGAGCTCAATCTCGAGCTCAATCTCTCTGTAAATGCCATGTCTGTAGGTCTCTGTGTTTCACTCTCGCTTTGTGTCTTAACCTCTTTTTTGTTTAAAGCACCTCCATAGCACTTTGTCATCACCTGTGAGTATTGTTTTTGGTTATGGTGTTTGTTTGTTGCTGGTGGGAAAAGGGGGAAACCAAGACAAGTCGCCCATGGGCATACACTACCCGTAGGTGAACTTTGTTAAATACACTAGTTAGAACTGGGCGGACCACCCACTGTATTTTTGGTTAGTTAGTTAGCTGTTGTTAAAGTAGGCTAGTCTAGCTTAGGGGTGTTTTTGAATACTTATTGTTTCTTTCCTTGGGTCCAGCTCAGCCCCTTTTCCTGCTCCCCCCATTACCGTGTGTTTATAAATAAACCTGGAGTTTGACGGTAGATTTCTGTTGTCGTGGTTATTTCGTTCACACTTTTACTTTGTCACAATAATAATTTGCATGAGTTATGTTACGGGTCTCATTACCATCCCCCCTAGACTGTCGGGCCAAAAGGGATTCGTAACAATGGTCATCCAGTAGAACTATTTAACTTTATATTTTTTTCTACAAAACATAGAAATGTGTGGTTTTCACTTATGTAGACGCTGGTATTGTGCTGGAGATAATGAAAATGAGTTTGAAAAGTGATGGAATTGCCCTTTAAATTGAAATTTAAATTGAAATAATACTTACAACTGCCATACCAAAGGTGCCAGAGGATGGAAGCATGCTTTTGACTGCACCTACAGTGTTGCTTATGTACTGCAGTTTAACTGAATCACGGCAGAGAAAGACAATTCCCATTGACGGACCCACAGAGAAGTCCATTTGAGAACAAAACATCCATTGAATTATTCAAATTATAGTTGCCGAGGCCAAACATTTTTTTCATCATTACTTACAGCCAAAGATGTTAACATTTTATATTCATGCTCTGAGGTCATGACGCCAGCTAGCCAGGGAAGTGCTGGTTGGCTTGTTCTGCTGTCCGCATGTTCTCACAATACTGCTGTCTGTCCAGTGCACACAGAGTGCTAGTGCGCAAGTGGAGTAATCACAATAAGAAAAATGGCAGCAACCACCAAACGGCGTATGCGGACGTGTCTAGATTACGTTGAAAACAAAAGTTGATCAGTCTAGTTCTTATTATACCTCAGTGGCCACACCAGTCAAATACACAGATAGCTAGGTTGTAAGAATACCCTTCTCTAGGCCTACTACTACTACTACTACTACCAACAACACCACTACTAGGACTACTACTAGTAGTAGCACTACCACCTCTGTTACCTCTCCTTGAAATGTGGAGAAAAAAAAATATCCCAAAGGAAATTAAGAGATAAAAAAACACTCCCAGCATATATTTTTTAATTTTTTAGAGAAGCCATTTTGGAAAATAAGGACACCTTTCATGTAGGCAGATTGAATGCTGTGCCAGTACAATACATTATTTCCATAGCCTATACAAGTCTTATCTGTGGATTAAGTTGGGATTTGATTCCTTTTCAAAAGAAAAGCATTTCATAATCATAACCCTCGATACTAATGGCCTTCTTTAATGCCAGGAGAAAGGATCATGTAGAGAGCGCGCCACTGCAGTCCTTTGTGACACAAATAAATGGCCACAATGCATACAATGATATATAAGTTAAACTGAGCAAGGACTAATTTCTGACTCCCTTTTTCCCCCAAACCGCTATTTCTGAGACAAGAGAACTTTATGGCAATTACTCGGTTACCATGGTTATTTATGCTCAAAGTGCCAATCACGTCGAAGCTTCATCTGTTCATTATCTAAGCCAGGTTATTTCCTCCAACAGCAGAATGATTTAGCCTTGCACGATTGTAATCACAATTTGGAGCCTGTAGTTCATGGTAATTTGGAACTGTCTCTTTTGGGAGTGTAGATAGACACACTTGCTCATCAGAGAGACTGGGGCACAACAGCCTCTGTCTGACATTGTCATCATGGACGCCTATTGCTATCATGGTCACCTACGGTAGCCTTGTGTGATACTATAAAATGATCTGTCTGTCTGTCTGTCATCACTGGTGGATCTATAGTAGCTGAGGCAGATGATACAGGGCTGCTGGAAAATGGAACCATTTTGGACAGACAAACACAGAGTGGGTGTATTTGGATGTCACTCTTCCTCTACTGATGTCAAGCTGCCAAGATGGAGGAGCAGAGAACCAATCACGACAGCAGAATAATGCAGTCAATTGGGTTCGCTTGTCTGCAAAGACAATTGGAGATTGCAGGCATATTGCAGCACTCACTGTACACTACAGTCTGCCTTCCCAAATGGGAATTCTGCTTGCTATTTGACAACCTAATTTCCCAAGCATACAATGATTTGATTGTGTTGATGTGGCTATTGGGAAGTGAACCTTCCCATTAAACTTCAAAACAATATCCACCTTGGAGAGGGCTGCAGTCAGAGCAAATGTGTCCATGTTTAGTCTCTGGGATCATCTTAATCAGTTGGAAGAGCTTTTTCCCAAGGCCTCCCCCAATGCAGCTTTAGTCTGGCAAATAGATTCTTATGATGTTTACCTTTCCCCATCTTATTAATTAACCCATAAATGAGGGATTGCTTGCTTTAAAGTTCCTTTGAGGTGCTGATGGAATGAGCTGGTTAATGAATTTATTGTGCCTTTAGCTGGAAGCCATGGATTAGGGAGATATTGCTGCAGAGGCTGAGAGAAGACAAACGGCTGGTTTGTCTGGCTTGTGGGGAGCCCCTGGTGACATCCCCAGTGATCTCACACGTATTTATTTTAGCAGCGGCGAAAGGGATTGATTTCTGATCACTCAGGCTATTGGCGAGCCAGGGATTCACAGAGATGCATTGACGGTTTAGGCGCAGTGGGATGGACAGACATAAACGTGAAGGAAAGGAAGACAAAGAGAGAGTGGCAAGGCAGGGAAAGTGAGAGTGAACTCTAGATTATACACTTTCAAAAACATTCTCTAGCTCTGTATCTCTCTCTATGTCTCTTTGTTGCCCAACAGCAAAACTCATTCAAAAGGTTTTGATGGAGTGTTCCTCAAGGGGTGGGTGGCTGAGAGAATGACCATGATTGATTGAGCAGAGCTACAGAGTATGATGATAATTACAGGCTCAACAGAGAGAGAGAGAGAAAGAGAGAGAGAGAGAGAGGGCTGGTATTGTCACACTGACTAGCTTCTGTGTTTATTCGCCTTTCTTCCCAGTTCAGCTCACCCTGAGGGGGAACCAGCTCCCCCGCCCTACCCCCTTTCTGCATGCTTAGAAATCTCTGAAATTCTTGAGTCTCCCTGTCTCCCTCTCGGTCTAAGGCTACATCCGCCATTGCTCCCAGCCTTGCTGTTGTTGCACAATGTAGAATTTGTGACACTGTAGCAATGTGCTAATACCAGTGGTGGCTCGCCCACTAGGGCGTTAGGGGCGGCGCCCCACTTGTGATTGGTCCTTTTTAAAACATTTTTTACAATTTTCTACATTGTAGAATAATGGTGAAGACATCAAAACTATGAAATAACACATATGTAGTAACCAAAAAAGTGTGAAACAAATCAAAATATATGTTATATTTGAGGATCTTCAAAGTATTTTGCATTCTCTCAACCAGTTTCATGAGGTAGTCACCTGGAATGCTTTTTCAACAGTACAATACATATATATATATATATATATATATATACAGTGCCTTTTGGAAAATATCCAGACCACTTCACTTTTTCCACATTTTGTTACATTACAGCTTTATTCTACAATGGATTAAATAAATAAATGAAAAAGTGAAAACATGTTTTTAGAATGTTTTGCCCCCCAAAAATTCAGACCCTATGAGACTCGAAATTCAGTTCAGGTGCATCCTGTTTCCATTGATCATCCTTGAGATTATTCTACAACTTTATTGGAGACCACCTGTGGTAAGTTCAATTGATTTGGAATGGCACACACCTTTCTATATAAGGTCCCACAGTTGACAGTGCAAGTCAGAGCAAAAATCAATCTGTAAGGTCAAAGGAATTGTCCGTAGAGCTCCAAGGCAGGATTGTGTCGAGGCACAGATCTGGGGAAGAATACCAAAACATTTCTGCAGCATTGAAGGTCCCCAAGAACATAATGGCCGCCAATATTCGAAAATGGAAGCAGTTTGGAACCACCAAGACTCTTCCTAGAGCTGGCTGCCAAGCCAAACTGAGCAATCGTGGGAGAAGGGCCTTGGTCAAGGAGGTGACCAAGAACCCAATGGTCACACTGACAGAGCTCTAGAGTTCCTCTGTGGAGATGGGAGAACCTTCCAGAAGGAAAACCATCTATGCAGCACTCCACCAATCAGGCCTTTATGGTAGAGTGGCCAGACAGAAGCCACTCCTCAGGAAAAGGCACATGACAGTCCGCTTGGGAGTTTGCCAAAAGTCACCTAAAGACTCTTAGACCATGAGAAACAAGATTCTCTGGTCTGATGAAACCAAGATTGAACTATTTTGCCTAAATGCCAAGCATCACATTTGGAAGACACCTGGCACCATCCTTACGGTGAAGCATGGTAGTGGCAGCCTCATGCTGTGGGGATGTTTATCGGCGTCAGGGACTGGGGGACTAGACAGGATCGAGGCAAAGATGAACGGAGCAAAGTACTGCTTCAGAGTGCTCAGGACCTCAGACTTGGGCGAAGGTTCACCTTCCAAAAGGACAGCAACCTTAAGCACACAGCCAAGACAATTCAGGAGTTGCTTCAGGACAAGTCTCTGAATGTCCTTGAGTGGCCCAGCCAGAGCCCAATCGAACATCTCTAGAGAGACCTGAAAATTGCTGTGCAGCAATGCTCCCATTCCAACATGACAGAACTGGAGAGGATCTGCAGAGAAGAATGGGAGAAACTCCCTAAATACAGGTGTGCTAATAACACGCCCTGGCCATAGAGAGGCTTTTATTCTCTATTTTGGTTAGGCCAGGGTGTGACTTGGGTGGGCATTCAATGTTCATTTTCTATGTTTTGTATTACTTTGTTGTTTGGCTGGGTGTGGTTCTCAATCAGAGGCAGCTGTCTATCGTTGTCTCTGATTGAGAACCATACTTTGGTAGCTTTTTCCCATACTTTGGTAGCTTTTTCCCATACTTTGGTAGCTTTTTTGTGGGTTGTTATTTTCTGTTTAGTGTTTTCTGCACCTCACGGGACTGTTTCGGTTTCGTTTCTTCACGTTGTTGTTTTGTGTTTTAGTGTTCAGTCAAATAAAAATCATGAACACTTACCACGCTGCACTTTGGTCCACACCTTCTTCATGCAACAATGACCGTTACAGCTAAGCTTGTAACGTCATACTCAAGAAGACTCTAGGCTGTAATCGGTGCCAAAGGTGCTTCAACAAAGTACTGAGTAAAGGGTCTAAATACTTATGTGCATTTGAAGTCGGAAGTTTACATACACCTTAGCCAAATACATTTCAACTCAGTTTTTCACAATTCCTGACATTTAATCCTAGTTGAAATCCCCTGTTTTAGGTCAGTTAGGATCACCACTTTATTTTAAGAATGTGAAATGTCAGAATAATAGTTGAGAGAATTATTTCTTTCAACTTTTATTTCTTTCATCACATTCCCAGTGGGTCAGAAGTTTACATACACTCAATTAGTATTTGGTAGCATTGCCTTTAAATTGTTTAACTTGGGTCAAACGTTTCGGATAGCCTTCCACAAGCTTGCCACAATAAGTTGGCTGAATTTTGGCCCATTCCTTCTGACAAAGCTAGTGTAACTGAGTCAGAAGGCTTTTTCAGTTCTGTCCACAAATGTTCTATAGGATTGAGGTCAGGGCTTGTGATGGCCACTCCAATACCTTGTCTTTGTTGTCCTTAAGCTATTTTGCCACAACTTTGGAAATATGCTTGGGGTCATTTTCCATTTGGAAGACCAATTTGCGACCAAGCTTTAACTTCCTGACTGATGTCTTGAGATGTTGCTTCAATATATCCACATAATTTTCCTCCTTCATGATGCCATCTATTTTGTGAAGTGCACCAGTCACTCCTGCAGCAAAGCACCCCCACAACATGATGCTGCCACCCCCATGCTTCATGGTTGGGATGGTGTTCTTCGGCTTTCCTCCAAACATAACGATGGTCATTATGGCCAAACAGTTCTATTTTTGTTTCATCAGACCAGAGGACATTTCTCCAAAAAGTACGATCTTTGTCCCCATGTACAATTGCAAACCATAGTCTGGCTTTTTTATGGTCATTTTGGAGTAGTGGCTTCTTCCTTGCTGAGTGGCCTTTCAGGTTTTGTCGATATAGGACTCGTTTTACTGTGGATATAGATACTTTTGTACCTGTTTCCTCCTGCATCTTCACAAGGTCCTTTGCTGTTGTTCTGGGATTGATTTGCACTTTTCACAATGAAGTACGTTCATCTCTAGGAGACAGAACGTGTCTCCTTCCTGAGCGATATGACGGCTGCGTTGTCCCATGGTGTTTATACTTGCGTACTATTGTTTGTACAGAAGAACGTGGTACCTTCAGGCGTTTGGAAATTGCTCCCAAGAATGAACCAGACTTGTGGAGGTCTACAGTGGAGGTCTTGGCTGATTTATTTTGATTTCCCCATGATGTCAAGCAAAGAGGCACTGAGTTTGAAGGTAGGCCTTGTAATACATCCACAGGTACACCTCCAATTGACTCAAATTATGTCAATTAGCTTATCAGAAGCTTCTAAAGCCATGATATCATTTTCTTGAATTTTCCAAGCTGTTTAAAGGCACAGTCAACTTAGTGTATGTAAACTTCTGACCCACTGGAATTGTGATACAGTGAATCATTAATCAACGATTAATGTCTCCAACCTTAGTTTATGTATACTTCCAACTTCAACTGTAAATGTGATATTTCAGTTTTTTTTAATACATTTGCTAAAATAAAAAAATACAATGTTTTTGTCAGTATGGGGTACCTAGATTGATGAGGGAAAAACAATGGAATACATTTTAGAATAAGACTGTAAAGTGACAGCGCCTCCCGAATGATGCTGTGGTCTAAGGCACTGCATCGCAGTGCTAGCTGTGCCACTAGAGATCCTGTTTCGAGTCCAGGCTCTGTTGCAGCAGGCCGCGACTGGGAGAACCATGGGGCGACACAATATTGGCCCAGGGTTGTCCGAGGTAGGGGACAGTTTGGCCGGCAGGAATGTTCTTGTCCCATCGCGCACTAGCGACTCCTGTGGCGGAGTTCCATGTGAATCTGATAACTAGAATGTGTAGACTTTCCAAGATACAGTTTATGTCGTCCTATCATCAGTAATAATGTCTCAGACGACATCTGATCTGACATCATATTCTTTAAGTACCACGGACACTTTCAACTGGTTGGATTACATAAATATAGTTATTTTCCCCAACCTGTTGATGTTACAATACTCTCTCTATGTTAACGAAGGGCTTTCCAACAGTCCATTCTGTAGAGTGGAGAGAAAAAGGGGTAAGGTATTTATGGGGGGTCATAAACCTCCCCAACAGGGCAACGTCATGACAATAATAATGCTGTATATACATATTAACAACTGTGCACAAAGATACATGTCCAATGGGGTGGGGTCAGGGTAAACGTCCATTGAGGGGGGTGGGAAATGTCCATAGGGGGAGCAGCAGGGGGGAAAGACCGGTAGGAAGTGCGGGGGAGTGGGAGGGATGGGGGACGGTGGGAGCAGTAACTGGCTAGTGGTGGCTATTCAACATTTACATTTACATTTAAGTCATTTAGCAGACGCTCTTATCCAGAGCGACTTACATGATAATATTCAGCAGCCAGATGTTCTGGGGGTAGAAGCTATTGGCCAGTCCTAAAGTTTTTGCCATGATGCTCCTATACTGCCCGCTTCTGAGTGATGGAACGGGGAGAACAGACCATGGCTCAGGTGACTGGGGTCCCTGAAAATCTTCTTGGCTTTCCTGCGAAATCTGGTGTTCTAGGTGTTCTGGAGGGCAGGCAGTGTGCAACCAATGGTGTGTTCGTCTGAGCGTACCACCCTCTGTAGCACCTTGCAGTCCGCCGTGGTGGAGTTTCCATACCAGGTTGTGATACAGCCCAACAGTATTCTCTCGATGGTGCTCCTGTGGGCCCTTGGGAAAACTACACATTTCTTCAGCATCCTGAGGTTGAAGAGTCGCTGTTGTGCTTTCTTCACCACAGTGTCCTTGTGGTTTGACCATTTCAGCTCCTCAGAGATGTGTACGCTGAGGAACTTGAAGTTTTTGTCCATCTCCACGATGGCCCCTTTGATGAGTGTGGGGGCGTGTCCAGCCTGGTTCCTCCTGAAGTCCACAATCAGCTCTTTTGTTTTTCTGACATTGATGGAGAGGTTGTTTACCTGGCACCACACAGTTAAAGTGCCTAACCCGTCCCTGTAGGCCGCCTCGTCGTTGTTGGTAATCAGGCCTACTACTGTCGTGTCATCAGCGAACTTGATGATGGAGTTGGGTATGTGTGAGCCCATGCAGTCGTGGGTATACAGGGAGTACCAGAGGGGACTGAGGACACACCCTTGTGGGGCCCCCGTGTTGAGGATCAGTGTGGAGGAGGTAATGTTGCCTACCTTCACCACCTAGGGGCGGCCCGTCAGGAAGTCCAGGACCCAGTTGCATGGGGAGGAGTTCAGTCCCAGGGCTGTGAGCTTTGTGGTGAGCTTAGAGGGCACTATGATATTGAAAGCCAAGCTGTAGTCAATGAACAGCATCCTCACATATGCATTATTGTTGTCCAGGTGGGTGAGGGCAGTGTGCAGTGCAATGGCGACTGTGTCATCCGTGGATCTGTCGGTGTCGGGGAGGGAGGAGGTGATGTGGTCTTTGACTAGCCTCTCGAAGGATCTTCATGACGACGGAAGTGAATGCTACGGGTTGGTAATCATTCAGTTACTTTCCCTTTCTTGGGCATGGGGATGATAGTGGACATCTTGAGGCAGGTGGGGATAGCGACCTGAGCAAGAGAAAGATTGATCTCTACATGATCTGATGGCATGGCTAGGGATGCGAGGGTTAACAGGTTTGAATGACTAACACACATCCTCCGTGGGGTCTGTTAATATGTTGGGCATCCTCTGCACTCTGCGCTTCCGGGTTGGAGCGATCTGGTCGCATCCGCGCTTCGGTCTGCAGGTTGTATAACTTTTTCATTACATTTCATTACATTTCATTATAGTACAACGGTCTGATTTGTCTAATCTTAGCAATTTCCTCTTAGCTAGCTACATAGTCGTCGTTGTATCAAAGATAATTGCGTAATTATCGTATTTCGTCGTCTCCTATCTGTCCAACACGTTCACCGTCTACCGTAGCACTGTAGTACTATCACACTCAACTGAACGTCTTGATTAGTGTAGTGTTAGCTAGCTACATAGCTAGCTACATAGTTGTCTTTGCTGTCTTCGTATCCAAGATAATTGTGTAGCTTAGAGTGTGGAGTCTTAGAGTGATAATTGCGTTATTATTGTATTTCGTCGCCCTCCTATCTGCCTAGCAGCTAGCATACGTTCACCGGCTACCGTAGCACTGTAGTAACTATCACACTCAACCGAACGACTTGATTAGTGTAGTATTAGATAGCTACATAGTTGTCTTTGCTGTCTTCGTATCCAAGATAATTGTGTAGTTTAGAGTGTGTAGTCTTAGAGTGATTATCTTAATTCACCGAGGTTAGCTAGCCAGCTATTTTGTCGTCCTTAACGTAGGAGACACTCCTAGCTAGCCAACAGCCAGCCAACGTCTACTGAATAGAACTTTCGCATTCCGGTCGCATTCGTCGCTCCACAGGTAGTATCACTTTTTCACTTCATTTCATTACAGTCCCAACGGTGTGATTTGTTTGATCGTAGCTAGCTACATAGCTAGCTACATAGCCGTCTTTGTTTCAAAGATAATTGTGTAGTCTAGAGCGATTTTCTAGGTTAGCTAGCCAGCTATTGTCGTTCTCCTACGCAACGTAACGTAACCAACACTGCTAGCTAGCCAGCTAGCTCCCGATAAGCAGCATTGTAGAAACTTCACACTCAACGGTACGACTTGATTAGGGTAGTGTCAACAACGCAGCTAGCCTACCCCAGCAGTACTCTATCATTTTAATCATTTTAGTCAATTAGATTCTTGCTACGTAAGCTTAACTTTCTGAACATTCGAGACGTGTAGTCCACTTGTCATTCCAATCTCCTCTGCATTAGCGTAGCCTCTTCTCTAGCCTGTCAACTATGTGTCTGTCTATCCCTGTTCTCTCCTCTCTGCACAGACCATACAAACGCTCCACACCGCATGGCCGCAGCCACCCTAATCTGGTGGTCCCAGCGCGCACGACCCACGTGGAGTTCCAGGTCTCCGGTAGCCTCTGGAACTGCCGATCTGCGGCCAACAAGGCAGAGTTCATCTCAGCCTATGTCTCCCTCCAGTCCCTCGACTTCTTGGCTCTGACGGAAACATGGATCACCACAGACAACACCGCTACTCCTACTGCTCTCTCTTCGTCCGCCCACGTGCTCTCGCACACCCCGAGAGCTTCTGGTCAGCGGGGTGGTGGCACCGGGATCCTCATCTCTCCCAAGTGGTCATTCTCTCTTTCTCCCCTTACCCATCTGTCTATCGCCTCCTTTGAATTCCATGCTGTCACAGTTACCAGCCCTTTCAAGCTTAACATCCTTATCATTTATCGCCCTCCAGGTTCCCTCGGAGAGTTCATCAATGAGCTTGATGCCTTGATAAGCTCCTTTCCTGAGGACGGCTCACCTCTCACAGTTCTGGGCGACTTTAACCTCCCCACGTCTACCTTTGACTCATTCCTCTCTGCCTCCTTCTTTCCACTCCTCTCCTCTTTTGACCTCACCCTCTCACCTTCCCCCTACTCACAAGGCAGGCAATACGCCGACCTCATCTTTACTAGATGCTGTTCCTCCACTAACCTCATTGCAACTCCCTCCAAGTCTCCGACCACTACCTTGTATCCTTTTCCCTCTCGCTCTCATCCAACACTTCCCACACTGCCCCTACTCGGATGGTATCGCGCCGTCCCAACCTTCGCTCTCTCTCCCCCGCTACTCTCTCCTCTTCCATCCTATCATCTCTTCCCTCTGCTCAAACCTTCTCCAACCTATCTCCTGATTCTGCCTCCTCAACCCTCCTCTCCTCCCTTTCTGCATCCTTTGACTCTCTATGTCCCCTATCCTCCAGGCCGGCTCGGTCCTCCCCTCCCGCTCTGTGGCTCGACGACTCATTGCGAGCTCACAGAACAGGGCTCCGGGCAGCCGAGCGGAAATGGAGGAAAACTCGCCTCCCTGCAGACCTGGCATCCTTTCACTCCCTCCTCTCTACATTTTCCTCCTCTGTCTCTGCTGCTAAAGCCACTTTCTACCACTCTAAATTCCAAGCATCTGCCTCTAACCCTAGGAAGCTCTTTGCCACCTTCTCCTCCCTCTTGAATCCTCCTCCCCCTCCCCCCTCCTCCCTCTCTGCAGATGACTTCGTCAACCATTTTGAAAAGAAGGTCGACGACATCCGATCCTCGTTTGCTAAGTCAAACGACACCGCTGGTTCTGCTCACACTGCCCTACCCTGTGCTCTGACCTCTTTCTCCCTCTCTCTCCAGATGACATCTCACGTCTTGTGACGGCCGGCCGCCCAACAACCTGCCCGCTTGACCCTATCCCCTCCTCTCTTCTCCAGACCATCTCCGGTGACCTTCTCCCTTACCTCACCTCGCTCATCAACTCATCCCTGACCGCTGGCTACGTCCCTCCCGTCTTCAAGAGAGCGAGAGTTGCACCCTTCTGAAAAAACCTACACTCGATCCCTCCGATGTCAACAACTACAGACCAGTATCCCTTCTTTCTTTTCTCTCCAAAACTCTTGAACGTGCCGTCCTTGGCCAGCTCTCCCGCTATCTCTCTCAGAATGACCTTCTTGATCCAAATCAGTCAGGTTTCAAGACTAGTCATTCAACTGAGACTGCTCTTCTCTGTATCACGGAGGCGCTCCGCACTGCTAAAGCTAACTCTCTCTCCTCTGCTCTCATCCTTCTAGACCTATCGGCTGCCTTCGATACTGTGAACCATCAGATCCTCCTCTCCACCCTCTCCGAGTTGGGCATCTCTCGGCGCGGCCCACGCTTGGATTGCGTCCTACCTGACAGGTCGCTCCTACCAGGTGGCGTGGCGAGAATCCGTCTCCTCACCACGTGCTCTCACCACTGGTGTCCCCCAGGGCTCTGTTCTAGGCCCTCTCCTATTCTCGCTATACACCAAGTCACTTGGCTCTGTCATAACCTCACATGGTCTCTCCTATCATTGCTATGCAGACGACACACAATTAATCTTCTCCTTCCCCCTTCTGACGACCAGGTGGCGAATCGCATCTCTGCATGTCTGGCAGACATATCAGTGTGGATGACGGATCATCACCTCAAGCTGAACCTCGGCAAGACGGAGCTGCTCTTCCTCCCGGGAAGGACTGCCCGTTCCATGATCTCGCCATCACGGTTGACAACTCCATTGTGTCCTCGTCCCAGAGCGCTAAGAACCTTGGCGTGATCCTGGACAACACCCTGTCGTTCTCAAATAACATCAAGGCGGTGGCCCGTTCCTGTAGGTTCATGCTCTACAACATCCGCAGAGTACGACCCTGCCTCACACAGGAAGCGGCGCAGGTCCTAATCCAGGCACTTGTCATCTCCCGTCTGGATTACTGCAACTCGCTGTTGGCTGGGCTCCCTGCCTGTGCCATTAAACCCCTACAACTCATCCAGAACGCCGCAGCCCGTCTGGTGTTCAACCTTCCCAAGTTCTCTCACGTCACCCCGCTCCTCCGCTCTCTCCACTGGCTTCCAGTTGAAGCTCGCATCCGCTACAAGACCATGGTGCTTGCCTACGGAGCTGTGAGGGGAACGGCACCTCACTACCTCCAGGCTCTGATCAGGCCCTACACCCAAACAAGGGCACTGCGTTCATCCACCTCTGGCCTGCTCGCCTCCCTACCACTGAGGAAGTACAGTTCCCGCTCAGCCCAGTCAAAACTGTTCGCTGCTCTGGCCCCCCAATGGTGGAACAAACTCCCTCACGACGCCAGGACAGCGGAGTCAATCACCACCTTCCGGAGACACCTGAAACCCCACCTCTTTAAGGAATACCTAGGATAGGATAAAGTAATCCTTCTCCCCCCCCCCCTTAAAAGACCTAGATGCACTATTGTAAAGTGGCTGTTCCACTGGATGTCATAAGGTGAAAGCACCAATTTGTAAGTCGCTCTGGATAAGAGCGTCTGCTAAATGACTTAAATGTAAATGTAATGTTGACCTCAGATGCTTTCCTCGGTCGCTCAGTAGTTGTTTTGCTCTAAGAGTGAGAAAAATATGTTTAGCTCATCCAGAAGGGCGGTGTTGGTGGATGGCAATCGTTAGGAGCCCCTGCCACATACGCCTTGTATCCGACCCGCTGAATTGCTCTTCCACCTGGTCCCTATACTTGTGTTTCGCCATCTTGATCTATCTGCGTAGGTTGCATTTGTATTGTTTAACCCTACACCCATCCCTGGTCACCTTACTGTGTTTGTAAGCAGCATCTCTCTCCTTCAGTTTCTTTACAAGTCTGCCAACAATCCACAGTTTTTGATTCGGGTATGTTTTGAAAGACATTATAGGTATCACATCATCTATGCATTTCTTTATGAATCCGGTGACTGAGTCCATTGATGTTACTCCCAGGGGTGACCCAAAACAGTCCACGTGATAAAAACAGTCTTGGAGCATGAATTCTGATTGGTCGGACCAGCATTGTACAGACCTGACCACCGGAACTTCCCTCTTGAGTCTTTGTTTCTAAGTGGGGAGAAGCAAAATGGAGTGGTAGTCAGATATACTGAAAGTAGTCTCTTACGCCAGACAGCTTACTTCAATCTAGCACGTGAGACTAGATCTGCTCTATCAGGCACAGATGGCGCTAAAGTAAAAAGCAAATTGTAATTAACTTGTAAATAAATAATCATAGCAGTCATGGGAGCCTGGGAGCCGATAAACTGGACAACTACATCCATAAACGGGACAACTACATCCAATAAGTGTCACGATCGTCGTAAGAACATTCGGACCAAAGTGCAGCGTGAAATCGGTTCAACATTTTTATTATAAGTGAACCGCACAAAAAAACAATAAAGAATAAACGATACGGGAAGCTATGGAGTGCTCACAGGCAACTACACATAAACAAGATCCCACAAAAAACAGTGGGGAAATGGCTGCCTAAATATGATCCCCAATCAGAGACAACGCTAAACAGCTGCCTCTGATTGGGAACCATACCAGGCCAACATAGAAATAAAACAACCTAGATTACCCACCCTAGTCACACCCCGACCTAACCAAAATAGAGAATAAAAAGGCTCTCTATGGTCAGGGCGTGACAATAAGAGTTGAATGACAGAGGGATACACTAGCTAGAACCTTCTCATCTCCTATCTGATAGGACAACAAAGCATGGCCAATTTTATTGTTTCCCCCAGGTTCACAATGTTCTACTGTAGGTGCCCGGGCAACATGTTGTGTGGACTAAAACAGCATAAAACCAGGTGTATCACAAAGCATTATCACAATAACCAGTTATCTACCTTTGATAAGCAGCTTGCTAGCCATAGCAGGCTGGTAGCTTGCAAGCTAGTTAGCTCCCATGCCAATTTCAAGTATTTCTAAAATAATATCTGACTAAGTTATTTCAGAATGAAAGTTAACTGGCTAGCGCATCATGCTTTCTGACATTATGTTAGCTAGCTATCCCTAGTTAGATAATGTGTTTTCACTTCACGCATCTGCATGCTTGTTGCGTTCACCCTGGTGCCCTTTTGTTCATCTGTTCAAATTAGTGGCAGGATGTGCAGCAGTGGTCCTTCTTTTTGACATGCAAAAGTGAAATAGGTGTATTTAGCTGTTTTTCAAATGCACAGATCACATTATATATCTTCTCAAAGAAACTACCGGTAGTTCGAAAACTTAGCATCATATCATAACTCCAACCACCTCACGTCTTCAACCAATTAGCTGCTGCCACTGGCTAATACCACCGTGCAATTCCGAAACCCTTCCTGACATTTATTCTAAGCCCACAGTAAATGCATGATGCAGAGGTAGACATGTACTGTGTAGGTGGCTTTAAGAAAAACAACCATTTGAGAAGCACTCTAGTTGCAGTTGCGAAAGTTGAGAAACATGATGGGTTGAGTCCCATATGGTCCTCTATTCACTATGGAGGGAATTCCAACCCGAGCTAAGCATGTGTAAATTGGACATAATTCCCTTTTATTGCTATTGTTACACCCAAACAAGGGCACTGCGTTCATCCACCTCTGGCCTGCTCGCCTCCCTACCACTGAGGAAGTACAGTTCCCGCGCAGCCCAGTCAAAACTGTTCGCTGCTCTGGCCCCCGAATGGTGGAACAAACTCCCTCACAACGCCAGGACAGCGGAGTCAATCACCACCTTCCGGAGACACCTGAAACCCCACCTCTTTAAGGAATACCTAGGATAGGATAAAGTAATCCTTCTCACCCCCCCCCCCCCTTACTAGATTTAGATGCACTATTGTAAAGTGGCTGTTCCACTGGATGTCTTAAGGTGAACGCACCAATTTGTAAGTCGCTCTGGATAAGAGCGTCTGCTAAATGACTTAAATGTAAAATGTAAATGTATGCGTATTCTGACCTTGAACTTAATTCCGCTATTTGTTTGGGGTAGGGATCCAATGAATTGAAGACGGAGGTGTGTCTACAGATACGTCCTGACCTTGGTTTGATTCCCTCATAAATACACCAGCTTTAAGCACAATGAAATTATATATATTTTCCTATAGAAATAACACCATTCTCCATGCACTGTAATTTACAAATTGATAAGAGCTATTGATAAGAGCTATTGATAAGAGCTATTGATAAGAGCTAGGTAAATGAGTAACCCATTTAGATAAGGGGATTATAAATATAAATTACAATTGTTTTAAATCGCTAGATCGCTAGAGACAAATGTCAAACCAGTCATATGGCAGAAAACTGAAGGATTATCAACCTTTTCCACAAGTTTATGAAATGCTGGCCTTATAACTTGCAGGGATGACATTTGGAGACCCAAGCTATAGGCTTCTGTAGCCATACGCAAATGACAGTATAGTGCCAAACCTACCGAGTTGATTTAGGATTTCTAGAAGATATTAATTTTATGCCCAGACTTTTCACTGTATTTTTAGCAGATTTGTGCCATGTTAAATATTAGCCACTATCAGTGGCCACCATCAGTTATGCCCACAGATATTTAGAACTTGTCAGTTTAGTATTAGTTTCCATACATCTTGGATCATTCCATTCCATTGTTAGTTTACCATTCTTTCCTCTGCGTTCGTGTGGTTGTTCCTGAGGATCGCTAGTGACAGTGGATCATATTAGGCTAACTGATCTCTCTTTTGATGAACATATCAAGATTGTTTCAAGGACAGCTTTTTTCCATCTGCTGTAACATTGCAAAGATCAGAATCTTTCTGTCCGAAATTGATGCAGAAAAAGGTATCCATGCTTTTTTTTTACTTCTAGGTTAGACTACTGCAATGCTCTACTTTCCGGCTACCTGGATAAAGCACTAAATAAACTTCAGTTAGTGCTAAATACGGCTGCTAGAATCCTGACTAGAACCTCAAAATTAGATTATATTACTCCAGTGCTAGCCTCCCTACACTGGCTTCCTGTTAAGTTAAGGGCTGATTTCAAGGTTTTTTAACCTACAAAGATTTACATGGGCTTGCTTGCTCCTACCTATCTTTCCGATTTGGTCCTGCCGTACATACCTACACGTATGCTACGGTCACAAGACGCAGGTCTCCTAATTGTCCCTAGAATTTCTAAGCAAACAGCTGGAGGCAGGGCTTTCTCCTATAGAGCTCCATTTTTATGGAATGGTCTGCCTACCCATGTGAGAGACGCAGACTCGATCTCAACCTTTAAGTCTTTATTGAAGACTTATCTCTTCAGTAGGTCCTATGATTGAGTGTAGTCTGGCCCAGGAGTGTGAAAGTGAACTGAAAGGCACTGGAGCAACGAACCGCCTTTGCTGTCTCTGCCTAGCCGGTTCCCCTCTCTCCATTGGGATTCTCTGCCTCTAACCCTATTACAGGGGCCGAGTCACTGGCTTACTGGTGCTTTTCCATGCCGTCCCTAGGAGGGGTGCGTCACTTGAGTGGGTTGAGTCACTGACGTGGTCTTCCTGTCTGGGTTGGCGCCCCCCCTTGGGTTGTGCCGTGGCGGAGATCTTTGTGGGCTATACTCAACCTTGTCTCAGGATGGTAAGTTGGTGGTTGAAGATATCCCTCTAGTTTTTTAAAGTTTTTTATTTCACCTTTATTTAACCAGGTAGGCAAGTTGAGAACAAGTTCTCATTTACAATTGCGACCTGGCCAAGATAAAGCAAAGCAGTTCGACACATACAACGACACAGAGTTACACATGGAGTAAAACAAACATACAGTCAATAATACAGTATAAACAAGTCTATATACGATGTGAGCAAATGAGGTGAGATAAGGGAGGTAAAGGCAAAAAAAGGCCATGGTGGCAAAGTAAATAAAATATAGCAAGTAAAACACTGGAATGGTTGATTTGCAGTAGAAGAATGTGCAAAGTAGAAATAAAAATAATGGGGTGCAAAGGAGCAAAATAAATAAAATAAATACAGTAGGGAAAAAGGTAGTTGTTTGGGCTAAATTATAGGTGGGCTATGTACAGGTGCAGTAATCTGTGAGCTGCTCTGACAGTTGGTTCTTAAAGCTAGTGAGGGACATAAGTGTTTCCAGTTTCAGAGATTTTTGTAGTTTGTTCCAGTCATTGGCAGCAGAGAACTGGAAGGAGAGGCGGCCAAAGAAAGAATTGGTTTTGGGGGTGACCAGAGAGATATACCTGCTGGAGCGCGTGCTACAGGTGGGTGATGCTATGGTGACCAGCGAGCTGAGATAAGGGGGGACTTTACCTAGCAGGGTCTTGTAGATGACATGGAGCCAGTGGGTTTGGCGACGAGTATGAAGCGAGGGCCAGCCAACGAGAGCGTACAGGTCGCAATGGTGGGTAGTATATGGGGCTTTGGTGACAAAACGGATTGCACTGTAATAGACTGCATCCAATTTGTTGAGTAGGGTATTGGAAGCTATTTTGTAAATGACATCGCCGAAGTCGAGGATTGGTAGGATGGTCAGTTTTACAAGGGTGTGTTTGGCAGCACGAGTGAAGGATGCTTTGTTGCGAGATAGGAAGCCAATTCTAGATTTAACTTTGGATTGGAGATGTTTGATGTGGGTCTGGAAGGAGAGTTTACAGTCTAACCAGACACCTAGGTATTTGCAGTTGTCCACGTATTCTAAGTCAGAGCCGTCCAGAGTAGTGATGTTGGACAAGCGGGCAGGTGCAGGCAGCGATTGGTTGAAGAGCATGCATTTAGTTTTACTTGTATTTAAGAGCAATTGGAGGCCACGGAAGGAGAGTTGTATGGCATTGAAGCTTGCCTGGAGGTTAGTTAAAACACAGTGTCCAAAGAGGGGCCAGAAGTATACAGAATGGTGTCGTCTGCGTAGAGGTGGATCAGAGACTCACCAGCAGCAAGAGCGACATCATTGATGTATACAGAGAAGAGAGTCGGTCCAAGAATTGAACCCTGGGGTGTTAAGCATGTTCCAGTTTAGGTCGCCTAGCAGCACGAGCTCTGAAGATAGATGGGGAGCAATCAGTTCACATATGGTGTCCAGAGCACAGCTGGGGGCAGAGGGTGGTCTATAGCAGGCGGCAACGGTGAGAGACTTGATTTTAGAGAGGTGGATTTTTAAAAGTAGAAGTTCAAATTGTTTGGATACAGACCTGGATAGTAGGACAGAACTCTGCAGGCTATCTTTGCAGTAGATTGCAACACCACCCCCTTTGGCAGTTCTATCTTGTCTGAAAATGTTGTAGTTTGGGATGAAAATTTCAGAATTTTTGGTGGTCTTCCTAAGCCAGGATTCAGACAGCTAGAACATCCGGGTTGGCAGAGTGTGCTAAAGCAGTGAATAAAACAAACTTAGGGAGGAGGCTTCTAATGTTAACATGCATGAAACCAAGGCTATTACGGTTACAAAAGTCATCAAAAGAGAGCGCCTGGGGAATAGGAGTGGAGCTAGGCACTGCAGGGCCTGGATTCACCTCTACATCGCCAGAGGAACAGAGGAGGAGTAGGATAAGGGTACGGCTAAAAGCAATAAGAATTGGTCGTCTAGAATGTCTGGAACAGAGAGTAAAAGGAGGTTTCTGGGGGTGATAAAATAGCTTCAAGGTATAATGTATAGACAAAGGTATGGTAGGATGTGAATACAGTGGAGGTAAACCTAGGTATTGAGTGATGATGAGAGAGATATAGTCTCTAGAAACATCATTGAAACCAGGAGATGTCATCGCATGTGTGGGTGGTGGAACTAATAGGTTGGATAAGGTATAGTGAGCAGGACTAGAGGCTCTACAGTGAAATAAGCCAATAAACACTAACCAGAACAGCAATGGACAAGGCATATTTACATTAAGGAGAGGCATGCTTA
The DNA here is from genome assembly GCF_034236695.1 of Oncorhynchus nerka. NCBI lineage: Eukaryota > Metazoa > Chordata > Actinopteri > Salmoniformes > Salmonidae > Oncorhynchus > Oncorhynchus nerka. Next base: position 21,785,136 of record NC_088424.1, on the reverse strand, counting down.
GTCGAGTGATCAAAAGGGTCCAGTGAGTAGTGAGGTTGGTTAGGGTCACGGCGATTCAGACAGCTAGCCGGGCCATCGGTAGCAAGCTAGCATAGGATGGAGGTCTGTTTTTAGCCACCTCGTGCGTTTCCGTCGGTAGGATTAGTGGGGTTCCGTGTGGTAGGGGGGATCAATCCAATTCGCAAAAAAAAACAATAGATATAGTTATAGAGGCCCAAGAAAAATGTAAATAAAAATAAATAAATTGTCCGATAGGTCTATTCAGATAGCAGCCGACAAGACAGCTAATGATTAGCGGACCGCAGATGGGCGTTCAGGTAACGTCGCGACGGAGGAGCCAGCCGGATAACTCCCTCGGGTAGATAACGTCGGTAGTCCAGTTGTGAAGGCCCGGTGGGGCTCCGCGTTGGCAGTAAAACGGGTCCGGATAGGTGATTGTAGCCCAGGAGTGACTGATGGAACTCTTCAGCTGGCTAGCTCCGGAATAATTGATGTTTGCTCCGGAATCGACGTAAGCCGATAGTCACACGGATAGCAGCTAGCTAGCTGCGAGATCCAGGTATAAATGTCCAGAGTTAGCGGTTGAAATCCGGGGACATGGAGAAAAAAATAGGTCCGGTATGTTCCGACGACAGCAAATCCTATCCATGGGCTCTTGTAACAAGGTCTCTCCCTCCACGGTTACAAAACACTCCTTCCTAGTTATATTATTCACCTCAATGTGTTACTTTGTAGCATGTCTAACAATAAAAAGTTGGTACTTTAAGACAACAAAAAAAAATGTGGAATGGCAATAGAATAAGTGCATGCATGCCCCTTTATTTTGTAAATAAAAGTGCATGCATGCACTTATTCTATTGCCATTCCACATTTTTTTTTTTGTCTTAAAGTAGGTCCGGTATGTTGCTCTCCATACAAAACTGGCGATAGATTTTCGAGCTAAAGGATAGCTGATGACCACAAACCGTGGTTAGCTGAATACTAACGATTAGCCAGTAAAGAAGCTAACTAGCTTCTGATTAGCTTCTGGTTAGCTTCTGGCTAGCTTCTGGATTATCTTCTGGGATAGCTTCTGGCTAGCTTCTGGTTAGCTTCTATGGAGGATTACAGATTTGAGGTAAATAATACTTTCCTTTAAAAAATATATAAATTGGTGAGGTGGGTTGCAGGAGAGTGTTTTTGAAGATAAAAGAAAATAAAAAATCGATATAAAAAATGTATGCGAAGAAAGTTGTAAATATTTATACCTGGATCTCTCCTTTTTCTAGTCGTCCTGGTTTTGACCCATGCCTGTTTCTGGACTTTGTACCCGCCTGCCTGACCATTCTGCCTGCCTTGACCACGAGCCTGTCTGCCACTCTGTACCTCCTGGTCTCTGATCTGGTTTTCACCTTTTTGCCTGTCCACGACCATTCTCTTGCCTACCCCTTTGGATTAATAAACATTGTAAGACTCCAACCATCTGCCTCCTGTGTCTGCATTTGGGTCTCGCCTTGTGCCTTGATATAATGGTCAATGCAGCAGAGCAGTACTACCGCACAGAGAGGACAAATGAGGCCAAGACCATTCAACAACAAAAAATCATATATTTTATTTGTTATTGTTGTCGCATTTCGTTCAACAGTGTATACCATGCGTATCCTGTACATCAGACAAATAAACTTGAACTTGAACAAAACACATGGCAGATTCTCTCTTCTCCTGTCTTGTCTTGAGTGGGAGGAGGGGATGGTGGTTGAAGCCATCATCTAATCAGCCTGCTACCCAGCCCCATTCCCTTTCCCCATTAAGCCTCTCATGTGGAAAAGAAGGGGTAGGGAAAGAGAGATTCTTAAGACAGATACTTATTTTGTTTTGCGAGCGCATCATAAAAAGGGATTTGCCGGAGAAATTAACAAGAGCCCTTGATATGCAGATCAGTGCCCATTAATCAAAGAAATTAGATTAGGATTCCAAATGAGATGAAGAAAGGCTTCATTATCTTGGTTGAGTGTCATGTTTAATAACGTGGAACGGCTGTGTAATTCACTGGAGGAGTGGGCTGAGGAGAAGACGTAGCGGGTCCTTGGCGCGGTTATTTTAAGCCCTAGGTGACCCAGGGAGCAGGAGAACAGGGGGCTGGAGAGAGCAGGGGGCCAGGGGGAACCGCTCAGCAGACAGTGGAGGGAGAGGGGGGAAGAGAATCAAAAGAGTACGCTCCTACGGGAGCCAGGCGACTATGTGTGGTGCCTTTGATGTTAAAGTGTCTTGGCGTATTGTGGGGAGCGGGGTCTCCACAATGCATGAATAATGGTTTGTATAAATGTTGCCACTGCAATGCACTGTGACGGCACTCATGCACCAGCAAACTCTGCTGCCATCTCTCTGTGTTGTTCTGGTCCAGGTAAGGACTGGGTAATACACACAAACAAAGATAAACATAAACACCCAGGCAAATGTTATAGAACAGACTAGAGCTTCATATTAAATAGCCCCCCATATACAGTATGAACAAAATGTAACATGTAAATGTAAATACTGTGCTGTTGCTGGGGCATCTCAAAATGTATTTTGACAAACTTCTTACCTCTAGGAAAAAAACTGAAGTCACTGATGACTACAGGGCTGTACTCTCCCGCTCCTTGGTACTCGGGAGTCTGTGAAATTATGCTGGCATTAATATTTAATATTACGAGGAAAAGGAGAGAAACAAATGTGCCGGGTCCTTTGTCTTTGTGTCAAGTGAAATATGCTTGGAAAATCATTTGAAATGGAAGACATGGGAAATACAGCCCTGTAACTTGGCGTTGTGGCTCTGAATAATGTAGAGAAGGACAGCCGGACCCGAGGTGGGGTGGTGAGTAGGTAGGCAAAGAGGGCCAGTTTAACACAGAAAATCTGCCCTACAACCAGAGAGGCCAACCGAACACTTACTGTTTTTTGTGATGAAATATGCAACAACCTTTGGCATGGGTTGACATGACTGAGCATCAAGTGCAAATTTGCAAAAGGTCATGTGTAAGTGCAAGTAGGAACTTACAGCCAGGGTCTCTGTACATCAATGAAATCCTCATATCTATTCTTAGTATAACTTTATACACATTATTGAGTAATCAACTGATCATTTGATGGCTAGATGGTTACTGGATAGTGGAAATGTAAGTGCTTATTTCAGACATCCAATCAAAACAAATGTTTTCTCAGATCTATCACACATAAGAGGGACAGTGACCCCAACTAACTGACTGTGTGATTCCACTGAAAATGAAGTGAATGTCACAGCTCCCTTACATGCACGCATACACACACACACACACACACACTTAGTGCTCTAAAGATGTCATGTAAAGCTATCAAGCCTTCGGACTGACCTTAGAATGACCTTGCAAGGAGATATTATTCCCCTCAGAATATGTTGTAAAAGAACGATTTGATGTACAGTCACAATGATATGGGTGAGTTTATAAGACTAGTTTATAAGCAGGTATAGAACACTAGACCAATTCCAATGAGCTTGATATGGCCTCTGATCTCACTAGAGGGCAGTGGCGAGATGCATTTGAGGAATATTTTAACCAAATAAAGTGTTAATATCAAAGAGGGCCCACTGTGTCTGTGGTAGGAGGCTCTGCATCACGGTTGTGTCAGTAAACCACAAAGTAGCTGTGTCCATCTTACGATGATTTGCTAAGTCTACAGGGTACATAAGGGCCCACTTTAAGAACTGTGAGTGTGTGTGTGTGTTTGTGTGTGCGTGTTTGCTATGTCTGTGTGTGTGTGTCTGTATATGTGTGGGAGTGTATGTGACAGGTAGGCTGTCTGCACATTGGAATTGAACCTGACAGCACAGCTGCTGATTACAATTTCAACACAGAGGGAGGCCAGGCAGTGTGCTGCATTACAGCACTACTGATAAAGGTCAAGTCATCTCTATATGAGACCAGAGAGCTAGAGAACATCAGTCACAGACAAACCATCCATTCAGCGCAGGCTAGATTCCTATTCAAACCAGATATTAGGTCGCTGGAGACTGATGGTGGCTGAAGGTTATTAGTCTCACTCTTCTATGAGGGTTATACAAAAGGTAAACAATGCTAGACTAGGAGCCTTTGTAGCCCTTTGGCAGCCATTTTGTATTGTTCATCAGACACCCATAAAAGGTACAACCTGGCAGCTACACAGTGTATTAACACAAATGTTGATGAGGTTTTCATGTTTCCTGATGAAAGTGGCCATTCTTGCCAGATTAATTATTCTGCACTCTTAGAAAAAAGGTGCTATCTAGAACCTAAAAGGGTTCGTCAGCTGCCCCCATAGGAGAACCATATGAAGATCCATTTTTGGTTCCAGGTAGAACCCTTTGGAGTTCCCTGTAGAACCCTTTCCACAGAGGGTCCTACATAGAACCTAAAATGGTTCTACCTGGAAACAAAAAACTGGGGACATTTTGTTGGTCCCCACAAGTCAAATGCTATTTCGAAGGGGTTTAGGGATAGATAGAATTAGAGGGTTAAGATATAATTAGAGTTAGGGTTAAGGTTAGGTTATGGGGTTAGGTTTAGGTTATGGGGTTAGGGTTAGGGAAAATAGGATTTAGAATGTTTATAAATTGAGTGTCACCACAAGGTTAGTTAAACAAGACAGTGTGTGTGTGTGTGTGTGTGTGTGTGTGTGTGTGTGTGTGTGTGTGTGTGTGTGTGTGTGTGTGTGTGTGTGTGTGTGTGTGTGTGTGTGTGTGTGTGTGTGTGTGTGTGTGTGTGTGTGTGTGTGTGTGTGTGTGTGTGTGTGTGTGTGTGTAGGGATATCCACACACATTAGGCCGCTTCCATTAGGAACCAAATGATTAACTCTTGTTTCAACAAAACAATTTCCCATCCTTTCCTTCCATGTCTGTATAAACCTCTTCAGAACTCTCATACATACCTTACGTCCTGTACTGACCCCTTTACGAGTGCTAGCTGGTTGATTGGCTGAAACAAGAGGCTTAAATGAAAGCACTAGCTGAGATTGCTCACCCTCTTGTTAACCCTCTTTGTCTGAAACCAGTCGCTCACCTCAAGCACCATCATCAGCCGCTCGTTCCCCAGCCCCTCTCACTGACTCTGTGATTACCGACTGGCCCGGCTAAGGAGGGCTCACCCCCACTTTAAGGGATTACAAATTACAGTGTACAGACAAGGTGCTACTTGCTGTTACTGGGGAGACTACCAAACTAACTTATAAGTGACTCTACATCATCACTTTCTCTTGTTATCAGTGGTTGTGTTGTGTTTCCTTCTCGCTGCCATAAGTGGTGTACCTTTGTTGATTTGTGAGACATTTTTAGAAGATAATGTCGCCATGTCTAGATGTGAGAGACTTGTGAACATGAGTTCGCATCTTGATTAGAGTTTAAGCTTTTCGACAACTAACATATATTTTTTTCATGTGGAAGAGTGGGTATGGGTGTTTGTCAGTATACCTAGAACAGCATAGAGTAGCTGAGGACTGGACACAGGTGATTCAAATGACCCCTTGCTCAATCCCAAACCATTTGGCACCAGCCACTGAAGGTAAAATGGATCCCTTAATATCAGCCACAACCACGACATGCTAAACTAAAGAAAGGAAGAAACAGAGGGGAGTTAGGGGAGAGATTATCATTCCCTCCAACCTCTCTCTCACCACAAATTAATGTGCTTTCATCCACTTTCAATTCCCCTTATCAAACGGCAGCAGCAGAGGAAGCCTCCGATACTTAAAGTGACAGTGGCATTAAAGGATGGTCTTCATCTCCTGTCTCACGGGGAAAGTGACATTTACCTACACACCCAGGAACCTGTCACTTGTTTATTGCTCAAGACAGTCAGTGGATGAACGTTGAGGAGGGGAGGCCCCTACTGTAAATCAACGTGGCTGTAGACCACTGCATTCTCCCAGACGAGTCACATTAAAAGACAAGTTCCAAGAGGACATCTTGTCAGATATTATGTGACAGGCTTAGAGAGCCAAGGAGGAGTGTCGGCTGTGTCAAACTTTGATTAAAATGAAAATACTGGCTATCATTTATTTATCTGGCATTTGTGTGAACACAACGTACAGACATGAAAATGTGCTCTTAGGAGTAAGGAGACTCAAGGGTTTGTTTTCAAACACATCAGCACAGGCATGTGGTGTTGGATGGCTGGGATTGAAGACTGACAGCAATATATTGCTGGGAGAGGACACATGCCCCCAGAGCAATACTGCAAGCTGATTCCAGTGACAAATATGTCCAAATGTGCATCTGGCAATAAGCTGTGGGTTATGAGATGTGACACTCATACTTGCGAGGAAAACAGCAGCCATCTCACCAGCAGGATATGGTCTGTAACTCTACACAGCTGTATCTCCACTATTAGAAAAAAGGGTTCCAAAAGGGTTCTTTTGCTGTCCCCATAGGAGAAACCTTTTTGGTTCCTGGTAGAACCCTTCGGGTTCCAGGTAGTACCCCCTTGTGTTCCATGTAGAACCCTCTGTGGAAAGGGTTCTACATGGAACACAAAAAGGATTCTACATGGAACACAAAAAGGTTCTATATGGAACACAAAAAGGATTCTACATGGAACACAAAAAGGTTCTACATGGAACACAAAAAGGTTCTACATGGAATACAAAAAGGATTCTACATGGAATACAAAAAGGATTGTACATGGAACACAAAAAGGTTCTACATGGAACACAAAAAGGATTCTACATGGAACACAAAAATAATTATACATGGAACCCAAAAAGGATTCTCCTATGGGGACAGCCAAAGAACCCTTTTAGGTTCTAGATAGCACCTTTTTTTCTATTTTATTTTTATTTAACCGTTATTTTACCAGGTAAATTGACTGAGAACACATTCTCATTTATAGCAACAACCTGGGGAATAGTTACAGGGGTGATGAATGAGCCAATTGTAAACTGGGGATGATTAGGTGACCGTATGAGGACCAGATTGGGAATTTAGCCAGGACACCGGGGTTAACACAACTACTCTTACGATAAGTGCCATGGGATCTTTAGTGACCACAGAGATTCAGGACACCCGTTTAACATCCCGTCCAAAAGACGGCACCCTACACAGGGCAATGTCCCCAATAACTGCCCTGGGGCATTGGGATATTTTTTGTCCAGAGGAAAGAGTGCCTCCTACGTGTCCTCCAACACCACTTCCAGCAGCATCTGGTCTCCCATCTAAGGACCAATCAGGACCAACCCTGCTTAGCTTCAGAACCAAGCCAGCAGTGGGATACAGGGTGGTATGCTGCTGGCTAAGTGTGTACCAGAGACATTTCAAACCAGCTACTTTATATGGGGCCACAAAGCCCCTCAGTCCTTGGTCATGACACGAGTCACAGTGCCTGCATGACTGAACTCTTAGTGATTGTTGTTGAACTGCTTTTTTTAAAGACAGCTGTCATGCAATTCAACACAACAGACGGAGCACATGCACTGCAATACAAGCTACGTCATTTTCCAGAACCCATGAATAGCGAGAGTTACACACCCAGGATGGAAAACTAGAACAGTCAGTCAATGGTGACACTATACGGACAGGCACTAATTGTCACTCGACTTTAAGGACTTTCAAAGAAGGAAGGGAAACAGGCTTATCAGTTTCAGTAATGAAATTAGGCTTTACTGTTCACAAGTCATAAAGTAGTGACATAAGATGGAAACCACCTCAGAGTTATCCTCACTTGAATGGTTCAAATATACATTGGAAACAGGATCAGCTAAAGGCGTCTGCAGGCTTTGCATCCGAAACAGTTTGTGCAAACAGTTTGTGCATATATTATAAAGACATTTTGTGACGTTTTTGTTCGTTTTGTTCTTTAGCAAGGGTTCTTCGGCTGTTCATAAGAACAAAAAAAATTATTGAGGCAAGCAGAATTTTGGTAGCTGATGTCTACTCCTCATTGGTCAACAGTAGGGATTCTTCAAGTGTTTGTTGTCATTCACAACGATAGATTACTTGTTTTCATGCAAAAAATAGTTCACTTGACAAATACTGCACCAAACATCTTCGCGACTTCTAAATAAAAAACGTCTAAATGAATGACAGATTTTTTGAGTTATCTTAGATTAATTCGGACTAATTTGAGGAAGTGTATACTGGCTACGGCATCTCAAGGTGGACAAACAGTACTATTGCCACTTTTTTTTCTTTTCAAGCAAAAGTCTTTTAAGGGAGTATGCGAGCACACTTGTTCGGTTCACCTAGTTGAGTTATTGGGACTCACAGAACAGAGTCAGAGAGGGAGAGAGTAGGAGGGGCACAGGGTGCGGTTTTAGACTGCCAGCTGACTTGCGATTGGCTAACCTCTCAGCCAATGACTCCAAAGACAAATGAAGTGTCACAGAGAGAGATTAGATAAATAAGTGGAGTGAAGAGTAGGAGGCCTGCTCAGGTTTATTTCAATTTGGCAGAGTCACCAGAGCGTGTCTGGGACTTCATCCCTAATGACCTAAGGGGGGATGGGAGGGAATGGGAGAGGGCTAGCTCTCTCTGAGTGTGTGTGTGTGTGTGTGTGTGTGTGTGTGTGTGTGTGTGTGTGTGTGTGTGTGTGTGTGTGTGTGTGTGTGTGTGTGTGTGTGTGTGTGTGTGTGTGTGTGTGTGTGTGTGTGTGTGTGTTACCCTAATGGTTGGAGGGGAGGCTGGAACAGAAACAAACAGAAGCTTATGTCCAGCGGATAGAGACCTGCTTTACTTAAACGTGAAGGGTCAATAAATATTTAAAAAACATACATGATCAATTTAATAAAAGTAATAATTGCCTCTACATCCGTGTCTCATGTCTGTTTGCTCTTCTTGGTGAGGTAGCTCTGATAGTAGAAGTTTCTGAAGAGTACGATGAGGCTGAGGGAGTAGGCAAACACCACAGCATTCATGGAGTCTGGGAAGTCGCAGTCAGTGAACAGGTTGTAGCTGGTGTGGATGGTCACTATGAAGAACTGGAGCTGGAGTCACAGAGGATCAACATAACCAGTGTCAATAAGAAGAAAGCTCAGTTGTGGGCTTCTAGTGTGACCACATTGAAAGTACATAGTTGTAGAGCCCATAAAAACATTTCACGTATTCAGCACTGATGCAGCTTCATACAGTACATGCAGTATGATCCTATTGTCTTCACACAACCGTTATTAGCGGGGGTCTTACAGTAAGGCTTCAGGGTTAATAAGGTCAGTGATGATCTCAAAACATGGCTAAAACTATCATTTTGATATCATGGATAGTCAGTCTTTGCATACATAGCTCTTGCTTTGAATATGAGAGTGGTTCCTGTTCTCCAGGCCCATCCCTCAACTTTTCACCAAAACACAGGTGGGAAGACAGCTTTGTTATTGTTTCAATTAAGGATTCCAGCTGATAATGCAAAATGTAGATTTCTGCCGAAATAGACATACCCAAAAGTAATGACATTTACATTTTACATTTAAGTCATTTAGCAGACTTTTATGAGATGGCCATAAACAATAACTAGTTAATTGCTGCATAGTTCTAGGAAAGTCTGGTTAAACATAGTTATACATTGCTGAAGTGTACTTACTTTTGAGGACACAAGCTCAAGTAAATATTACAAATATTATAAAAATATACAGTACCAGTCAAAAGTTTAGACACACCTACTCATTCCAGTGTTTTTCTTATTTTTCTTATTTTCTACATAAAGTAGTGAAGAAATCAAAACTATGAAATAACGCATATGGAATCATGCAGTAATCAAGAAAGTGTTAAAGACATGAAAATATATTTTTATATTTGAGATCTTCAAAGTAACCACCCTTTGCCTTGATGACAGCTTTGCACACTTTTGGCATTCTCTCAACCAGCTTCATGAGGTAGTCACCTGGAATGCATTTCAATTAAAAGGTGTGCCTTGTTAAAAGTTAATTTGTGGAATTTCTTTCCTTCTTAAAGCGTTTGACCCAATCATTTGTGTTGTAACAAGGTAGGGGTGGTATACAGAAGATAGCTCTATTTGGTAAAATATCAAGTCCATATTATGGCAAGAACAGATGAAATAAGCAAAGAGAAACGACAGTCCATTTTACTTTAAGACATGAAGATCAGTCGCAAAAACCATCAAGCAGCCAACAAGTGCTCAGCATATGTGACTGTTGGAAAATAATTCCTGGTGAAGCTGGTTGAGAGAATGCCAAGAGTGTACAAAGCTGTCATCAAGGCAAAGGGTGGCTACTTTGAAGAATCGAAAATCGAAAATATATTTTCATTTGTCCAAACTGGTACTGTATATTCAACAAGTGGAATAGCTCTTGAAATGACTGAAATGCTTTCTAAATAAATAAATAAGAAACAATTAGAAACAACTTACTATGAGATTTAATATTTATTTTAACTGTAAAATAAATATGATCATATTTAGTGACGGTACAAATGTGACCCCATTTCATGTACAGTAACTGAAGACAGAGCATTTTCTGCCAAGCCTCCTCTGAGCAACGCCATTCGAATTGCTGCAGACTCGTTACAACTTCAGCTTTACACACAAAGTGATGTTGTCCCTCAGTGACCAAAAGAAAGTGGTCGTGTTTCAATTCTATGAAATAATTTACAATGTTTTCATGTTGAGAGTTCTAAATCCGGCTCAGAATATCACAGTGAGATAAAACCACGATACCTGAAATCGCTCGACTCTCCCCTTTAATATGTTGTCTCAGTTGCTCAGAGGGAGAGCAAATCTATTATTTGTCTGGATAAGCCAGAAAATGTGACATGTCACTCCCTATGCTAATGTGGGGTATGAAAACGTATACTTCAAGTCAGGCCCTGCTGACAGAGTGGTAGTGGAGACAAGACGGATGGGGCTTTCTGCCAATATAAGGCACTGGACCCTGTGAAGTTCACATAGTGCTTTGCATACCAACATGTCAGTCAGAACCAGCCCAGAACCGGTAATATAGGGGACTTAACATTAAAGGGGTTTTAAAACACTTTGAGGTTCTTAGGGTAAAATCCCCTACAGGATATAAAGTACATGTACATTTGTATTATCTCGACTCTAGTGAATGTACTGTATGGGTGCTATTTTGGAGGCCATACTGTAGCAGAGGCTCTGCATCAAGGCCACTCTACTCACCAGCTGCAGGGAAGTGAGGTAGCGCTTCCACCACAGATACTGCTGCATGTGAGGCCCCAGCGCTGCCAGCCCATAGTATAGATACATCACCACGTGCACCAATGAGTTGATAAGGCCTATAAGGAAGGCTGGAGGGAGGAGAACACACAATACACAGAGAATGGGCGATTCATTCAGTTATCCGTTTACAGCAGTTCTTCATTTATTACAAGGTCAGTTGTTTATAATTTGTTTCTAAAGCTGGGTTCTTTAATTGAATGACAAGGCTTTGATTCATCCTTTATTTTATCTCAAGGCATAACTAACTATCTGCCCATCTAAGTACATGCAATGTGAAAATAAATAGCCAGGCTGTGTTGACTATCTTTAAACCTAAAGGAGGGCAAATGCTGCACTAAGATGCTTCGCCAGCTGTTTTCTGCAAACTCACCGCCGTTTTAAGCAAATTATACAGCATCTTAGTGCCAAAAACTTGTCTTAATCCTGCCGTTCTGTTCCTAGCTGGTCTATTTTGATCACTCATTTGACCACTGCAAATGTCTTTTTCAAATAGCAGGGGTGTGGAACAGTTCCCAGGACACTGTAGGTATCACGGCATGTGTTCCAGAGTCATTGAAATGTCAGGTGTATTTCAATGTGTGGGTGTGTGTACTGTATGTCTCCTACAGAACAAGTCCTGTATGAATAGCCTAATCATTATTTCGACCAATACTGAGCAGGAAGCAGACACAAGAAATAGATTGTGCAGTGCCATACGGTTACATATAGGACATAATTGTCTGGGTCTAGCACCGGGTAAATGAATCACCGTCTCGGCTGTAGTAATGTGACAACCCTTACACTGGCCTCCTGCCACGTATTTGACCCCAGCCCACCAGTTGAAGATCATGGTGCCGTGGTGGTAGACATGCAGGAACGTCAGCTGACTGTTCTTCTTCCTCAGGATGAAGAAAAGCTGGAAGAGACGTGTCATATTTCATTTATTTATCAAACCTGACAGATATACAAGAATATGACAAGAAACACAATTATCTACAGTCACATGGACAGAAGACAGCGCATTAAAGATGTCTTGATAGAAGAGATGTAATAAGAGCACACCGTTTTTGCTTCAACCTGGGATAGTAGAATCCCTGAAGTGTACTTACAGTATCACTGAGCTCGATGACTTTGGAGAAGTAGAACCACCAGCAGACCTTGGCCATCTGTTCAGAACACATAGAAGATACATTTCAGCAGTAGGATAAGATTAGAAATCATTTACACACAGTATATGTACATTAAGGCAATTGCAAAGCATTGCAGTGGATATGAGTTACCCGCATTGCCAGTGGGCTGGTGTTGTAGTCCACAGGCTGACATAATATACTATAGTTTGCCAACCAGGATGACGCTGTGAACTGAGGAGAGAGTAAAATGCATTAAAATACTATATGCTTACAGGTAGAGAAATAGCTATTCATCATCACTTATTTACACATACACTATATAACAAGGACATAGAAAGGTACTGTAATGTGTACAATAGATCCAAAGCACATCCGATAAGAGTAAAATAGCTACAAGCTATCCATGCTTTCCACTGTTTCCATACCTCATAGAACATATAGGCAGACAGGCAGACCATAGCAAAGTTGTACATGATGAGCACAGGCTTGAGGTTGACTGGCTGTCTCTGAGCCATCAGCTTGGGGCCCCCCCATATGAGGAGCAGGTAGCACAGGAAGATGCAAGTGATGGGCACAGGTGAGTACACCAGCAACCAGCTGTCAGTTCTTTTGTCTGAAAGCACACAGAGACAGCATTACTATAGGATAAGAAAATGGATAGGTGAAGCAATGATTCACGTATGTTGGTCTTGTACTGGTAACTTCAGTCAGCACGGTCTGGTTTTAGAAGCTGGGCACAGTTACCTCCATTATCTAGCACCCCTTGGTAGAACAGTAGGATTTTCTGCCATGTTGTGGCCATCCCTAAACGCTGCAAAAAATGCATTATATGATGAGTTAAATGCATTTTATCACTTTACATTATATGAAGTAAATATTGACTCTGATGAAGCCATCCAAATAGTTGGTGTGAATTATTTGCTCCCAGAAGTTGACATTTTATAACTCATACAGCAGATTTCAGAAGGATGTCTATGAAAGCGACAGTACTGCCACCTAATGTCAGATTGGTCAATTATGAAAAGGGTCACAATTGCAATTGCAAAACACACACAGAAATACTGTATCTGAGGTGTTTTGTTGATAGGCTACTCAAATCAGTCGGCCAGCTGGATAAGCTAAAGCAGGTTTAGCTTCTTGCTTCAGGAGGATTTAGGAAATCCCTTACACAACGGCACAGCATATTGAATCTCGGATAACCTCTTCTGTATTTTAACTCTGTCGCCTACAAGAGTTACACTTTTATGATTTTTCTTTCTCTCACAGAAGTGTGTATAGCTCTTTATGAAATAACAAGGTGTCGGCATGAATAGTGCAGATGATGATAATGGTGATGATCAAATGATTAAGGTATTTCTTCCCTTGGTTATACCACTACAGTCTAGACTAGAGGGACATTCATTTTAGAAATGGCAAAATAACTATTTAGGCTAGGCCTAACTGATTTTGTCATTCGAAAGTCATTTATAATAGGCTGTAATTGTCTATATTCAGGTGCGAGATTAACAGAACTTACTTCGTAGGCTGCACTCATCGACCGGAATGCACAAATTGCAGATCTGATGGTCGCAAACCATCTAACCATGGTTGAATTTGTCCGCCATCCAACGCAGCATTCTCTCTGAGTGTTGATGGCGATATGAGGGAGCTGAATTGTCGTTTACCATCACCCCCCGCGGCAATGAGGTAATCCACCTGCTGTGCATGGTATTTTAGCCTATAGCCGAGCCCTAGGCTATCTATTTCATGCCTTGCCCACTTGTGAGAAGCTATTTAACTTGAATAAATGTATGGTTTCAAAGAATAGTGAATAGATATAGGCCTAGGTCCAAACACAAACAGTAACATTGACCTATTATTCGTTAGGAAATAGCCTATGAGTTTACATAAAGGTGAAACAATATTTGACGCTCAGTGCTTGATTTAGACAGGAGCTCACCAGTACTCCGGCACCACAACTGTTCTAATGCTTGAGCTCCTGTTCTTCATAGAATATTAGCTCAAAAGTATTGTGGAGCTCCTGCACCTAAATATAAACAGTACCGGCACCCAACATCAGTACTGGCACCTATTTCAGTCCAAGTCAAACACTGAATGACACAGAGATGTAGCCTTACATTGTTAAATGTATGGCTCACAGGTCAGTAACACCAGTACTGGCACCTTTTTCAGTCCAAGTCAAACACTTAATGACACAGAGATGTAGCCCTACTGCTCATTAACAATGTATGGCTCACAGGTCAGTAGGAGCAAGGTAGGACTCATTCAACTAATTCAGCTCACCAACCGCTTCTCTGGCACATCAGTGAAAGAGCAACAGAGTTGTTCATCAGCTCAGAGTCAGACTAGTGTCATGCCCTGACCTTAGTTATCTCTGTATTCTTTATTATTTTGGTTAGGTCAGGGTGTGACGAGGGTGGTTTGTTAGTTTTTGTATTGTCTAGGGGATTTTGTATGTCTAGAGGTTTTTGTAAGGTTTATGTATGTCTTTGGTGGCCTGAATTGATTCCCAATCAGAGGCAGCTGTTTATCGTTGTCTCTGATTGGGGACCATATTTAGGTAGCCATATTCCTTGGGTAGTTTGTGGGTTCTTATTCTATGTTTAGTTGCCTGTTCTGCACTTCTCATATTAGCTTCACAGTTTGTTTTGTTGTTTTGTATAGTTTGTTCAGTGTTTTTTCTTGAATAAAGAAGTATGTACGCTTACCACGCTGCACCTTGGTCTCCTCCATATGACGACCGTGACAGAAGAACCCACCAAATAAGGACCAAGCAGCGTGAAAAGGAGGAGCAGAGTTTATTGGGGAAATGGACATGGGAGGAGATACTAGATGGAGCAGGACCCTGGACGCATCCGGGGGAGTATCGCCGTCCTAAGGAGGAGATAGAGGCAGCGAAAGCGGAACGGTGATACTACGAGGAGAAATACCGGAGAATGGAGGAACGGCAACGATATGAGGGTACAGTATCTCCAGTATACCCCCTTGGGCCGACTCTGCGCACTGTGTCTCCGGTGAGTCTACACAGCCCAGTGCGTCCTGTGCCAGCGCCCGAAAATAAACATCCAGCCAGGACGGGTTGTGTCAGCTCTACACTCCAGACCTCCAGTGCGCCTCCATAGTCCAGTACATCCTGTGCCTGCTCCCTGCAATCGCCCTGAGTTGCGTGTCCCCAGCCCGGTACCACCAGTGCCGGCACCACGCACCAGGCCTACAGTGCGCCTCGGCAGTCCAGAGCATCCGGCGACAGTACCCAGTCCAGAGCGTCCGGCGACAGTACCCAGTCCAGAGCATCCGGCGACAGTACCCAGTCCAGAGCGTCCGGCGACAGTACCCAGTCCAGAGCGTCCGGCGACAGTACCCAGTCCAAAGCATCCGGCGACAGTACCCAGTCCAGAGCGTCCGGCGACAGTACCCAGTCCAGAGCATCCGGCGACAGTACCCAGTCCGGAACCTCCAACGACGGGCCACAGTCCGGAACCTCCAACGACGGGCCCCATCCCGGGGCCTCCGGCGATGATCCACGCAGTGACGGTCCCCAGCCCAGGGTCTCCAGCGACGGTCCCCAGCCCGCCCGGGGTCTCCAGTGACGGTCCCCAGCCCAGGGTCCCCAGTGACGGTCCCCAGCCCAGGGTCTCCAGTGACGGTCCCCAGCCCGGGGTCTCCAGTGACGGTCCCCAGCCCAGGGTCTCCAGCGACGGTCCCCAGCCCGGGGTCTCCGGCGATGATCCGCAGTCCAGAGCCTCAAGCGATGATCTACGGGTCAGTGCTACAAAGGCGGAGGGATCAGTATAAAGAAGGGGAGCGGCATCCAGAAACAGAGCCGCCACCGAGGTGAGATGCCCACCCAGACAAGGTTAGGTTTGCGGCCGGGAGTCTGTCACGGGTACTGTCACGCCGTGACCTTAGTTATTTTGTTTTCTTTATTATTTTGGTTAGGTCAGGGTGTAACGGGGGTGGTTTGTTAGTTTTTGTGTTGCCTAGGGGGTTTTGTAAGTCTAGGTTTATGTAGGTCAATGGTGGCCTGAATTGATTCCCAATCAGAGGCAGCTGTTTATCGTTGTCTCTGATTAGGGACCATATTTAGGCAGCCATATTCCTTAGTTTGTGGGTTCTTATTCTATGTTAAGTTGCCTGTTCTGCACTTTTCATATTAGCTTCACGGTTAATTTTGTTGTTTTGTATAGTTTGTTCAGTGTTTTTTCTTTAATAAAGAAGTGTGTACGCTTACAACGCTGCGCCTTGGTCTCCTTCATATGACGACCGTGACAACTAGATCCAAACTGCATTACGAATTCCCTACTCCTGTCTGCCCCCTCCCCACTGTCTGCCCTGGGTGCTTGTCTTAGATCACTTTATGAAACTGTTATTTGTTCTACTTTTTAAGTTTTGCTGATGTATTCATATTCAGTTTCCTCCCTGTAACTCCAGACCAGTGGTGTAAAGTACTTAAGTAAAAATACTTGAAAGTACTACTTAAGTCATTTTTTTTGGTACTGTATCTGTACTTTACTTTACTATTTATATTTTAAACAACTTTTACTTTTACTTCACCACATTCCTAAATAAAATGATGTACTTTCTACTCCATACATTTTCCCTGACACCCAAAAGTACACATTTTGAATGCTTAGCAGGACAGGACAATTGTCTAATTCACACACTTATAAAGAGAACATTCCTGGTCATCCCTGCTGCCTCTGATCTGGCGGACCCACTAAACACATGTTTGTTTGTAAATTATGTCTGAGCTGGAGCGTGCCCCTGGCTATACGTAACTTTAAAAAATGTGAAAATGGTGCCGTCTAGTTTGCTTAATACAAGGAATTTGAAATGATTTATACTTTTACTTTTGGTACTTAAGTATACTTTAGCAATTACATTTACTTTTGATACTTAAGTTTTCTTTTTAAACCAAATACGTTTAGACTTTTATTGGGTGACTTTTACTTGAGTTATTTTCTGTTAAGGTATCTTTACTGTTACTCAAGTATGACAGTTGGGTACTTTCCCCAACACTGCTCCAGACAAGCAAAATAAACCTACCCTGCCCCACCCTTTATGAACATAGAAACACCACATATTGAAATGATTTTGATTACATTCATACAACAACATAATCATACTTTTAATTGTGAACAACCAGCAACCTGGAACATAAATCTTATGTCGGAGTCCGGAACATATATATATCATGTATATATACACTACCGTTCAAAAGTTTGGGGTCCCTTAGAAATGTCCTTGTTTTCCATGAAAACATACATGAAATGAAAGTTGCAAAATGAATAGGAAATATAGTCAAGACGTTGACAAGTATACCCTGAAGTCCAGCACACTGCCCTGCATGGGTTCGGTGATTGTCAATCCTACTTTCCTTAGCACAGCATCTATCTACAGACACCTCCGTAGGGTTTGACCTGCAGACTTCATAAACTGCGGAGGAGAGCAGGACCTGTCACCAGACTACATGTAGGGAAGACATAATGTATTTCAAGGGCCTAAATAATTCCAGTTTACTGTACAGGTTTGCCTTATCAGACACAATCGACAGGCACAGACAAAACCAAATTTAATTCATACAAAACTATTTATCGGACTGTCAAGTCACTGACACAAGCCACCACCACCACCATGCGAATTAACAATTACTCGTCTCAGAAACGACACAGACAATGTTAATTTGAGTCCTGTTTATCTGCATCTGACCCATGATTGTGGTGGTGCTGATGCTGCTGCTGCTGGTGGTGGTGGGGGTACTGATGATGCTGATGATGTATGTGTGACATGTTACCACCCCCCTCAGACAACATCTGGGGTCCATCACTTGGAACTGGGTGGCTGACGGAATCGGCATCAATGGACCTCACTGTAGTGTCTGTCTCGTTAACACGCATCTCTGAACTGCTCAGTGTCTCGTTAACACGCATCTCTGAACGGCTCAGTGTCTCGTTTCTCCGAGTGCTGTTCCACCCAGCTGAGGAGGTTGTGTTGGAGTCCACCTGTAAAAGAGTAGAACAAACTAAAGTTAACAAAATAGGTACAACCTAAAAATACACCTAGGAGATCCGCAGAGAGATCTCTATTATTTGGTTTACTAATCAGAACCTTTATTACGCTACAAGGCCAAATCATAGAGAGAGAATTACTAGAAAGATAAGAGTCTGTGGGGTTTTCCTGTTCTAGTAATTGTATTTCTATGGAGCACTTCTGCAGACAGTAGTGTTTTCAATTGAGGAGCCAAACTGAAAATGAAATGTCTACAGTTCCCTTAATAATTGTGCTTTCACTTACGGTGCAGTTGCCACAGATGTCCTTGTGGTAGGTGGCTCTGACCGCTGCCTCTATGTAGGGGTAGTGGAGGAAGCTGTAGGGTAGGACTATGTGGAACGTCAGTCTCCCACATCTGTCAGAGAGTGGAGGGGATAGGAGAGAGATACATTACATGGCCACACGAATGAGGTGTCACACCAGTTCTAAAGATCTCTGTAGATAGAAAATGTCTCAATACATCCTGATAGATACTTCATACCATTAAAGTCAAAGAGCAGTGGTAAGCTTTAGATTAGGGCTGACGGGTTTCCTTCCATCAATACAAGCCCATTCCTTATTCATGAGAGATGTATCATTTTGAGAAACAACATGACAGTATTTTGGCCCTCTTTGATGGCTCTTACCAGTCATATTGAAGTGAAGAAGTAATTCAGTTACTCTTGGAGGACAGTGGAAGTTGAAAAAATGACTTATTTATTGTTTAAGACCCAAAATAGTGAAATTGTGAAAATTATGATAATGCCCTGTTAGTGTAAGAGCTGTTTAAAAAGACAGACTGAAATGTCAGTATGTTTTGGTGGGATGGTGTTTTGGTCTGTAAATTAGTTAATAGACCAATAAGAAAGAGAGTTCCAAACCTCTGCCAGTAACAGTTTGTTTTCAGTTTTCCCCTCCCCACTCAAGGCCACTCCCAGACAGTCCTAGCAAAATTCTTCCTGGAGAAATGTATATTTGCTAAGAAGCTATTTTTTCAAGTTAACATTTTAATGGAAAACAATCACCATGAGGTAGGTCTACTTAATTGTTACCCAGAAATCATTTGATATTGAGAAAAAAACTGCTGCATTGGACCTTTAAGTAAAACCAAGGTATTTCACCATTATCATGGTCCATCAGGGTTTTTGCGCCTCAATTTCTGCACCTTGGTTGGAAAGCGAGGTAATAGCGGGAGTGTTACCTTCCATTATTACCTGTCATATACCAGGAAGTCGTCCTTGTCTCCATCCAAGGCCTCCCAGACGTCGTCCTGTAGCGGGGCCTGTTGGTAGACAGGGATGCCCGGGGGGGCCCTCCTCTTCAGCTCCCAGTACATGGCTCTGGACTGGGCCTCCCTCTCGTTCACGATGAGGAACGACACGTCTGTCAGGTTGCTGCGGAGCAGCTTGTCACGCAGGCCTCCTAGTCTACTCAGCAGCAACAGGACAATGGCAGATCAGACATGACGAGGTGCCACTTGATTGCCACTAGATGGCGTTATTTACTCATTTCCCATTCTTTCATAATTCAGATCATTTCTCTCGACTGTTTGGGAAGGCTGCTCTCAATAAATCTGAAATGGATCACGAGCAGCATTACATCAACAACTTTACATACATTTGTTTGTAAATACATTATTATTACATCTTACTGATTTCTATACCAAATCTTTGCACAGGGGTATAATAACAGTATGTTGCAGTAGGTTTACAGTAATGTTATGCAAGACAGATTCTGAAGACTTCTCTCTTACTTGGAGGCCTGTGTGCGGCAAAAGTGTCAGCTTGCTTTCAGCAGAGCCAGAACTACTACATTTCCCAGCAGCTCCTTCATGGGGGCCCCATGGCCCTTGATCTCCCAGTGCGGTGCAGGCTTGCAGATCTTGGAGGCATCATTGTCCCCTTCTACTAACAGAGGCGATGCGCATAGGAGCCCTGGCAGAGCAGCACACAGCCACAGAGTCAAGAGACCCTGCATCATGTCCTCCAAACCTCACCTAAAAAGAGTTCCAAGAGAGAGGCCGATGTCAGAAGTTCATTTTCAGTTGTGATGGTCAATACAACTCTCTGTATGTATCACTAGCAAGGAATATAGCCATAGTCTCTGCTACATACAGTATGCAAAATATGGACTACTGAATGACATGATACCTGGACTGACCTCTGTCCTTGTTGAGCCTATCTTCTGCTTCACACAACTAAGCAATACAATGTTACGCTGCTGTTTTTAAGCCCTTATCTCAGGTAAGCACTGCCCCCAAAACAAACAAAGTAAGCCAGTGTTTACTTTAGGGTAAGAGGGTTGTGAAACCCAACACTAGCCTGTCAATTCCAGATATGTTTTCTTCTCTATGAGGCTACATTTTTGGATAATGTAATTAATGGTCAGGAAAATTTGTCAAATGGTATTGTATTCTAATGAATGTTATAGACACCAGATCCCAGGCACTGAATTCCATGCTGATTCCATGCTCTTTCCATGGTGATTCCATGCTCATATACTGTGTGTGATGGCTGACAAATAATGCCAAAACAGGAAAACTATAGAACAAAAAGGGTTGTGTAAATCTTCAAAAACAACATTATCCACAATGCGGAATCATTGATCACAATTCAGCAAGGTTTTCCAAGAAGTGGGTCAGGGGTCCAACTGTGTGGGAGTAGAATAAATGTGTAACATACAAACACGTCTACAAGTAGCATGTCGGATTCTGAGAACTCCAAATAACTTCAGCATCAAAGGTCTTTTCATATTTGGAGTAACAAAAATCAGAAGCGTCTTTTCTGCACCTCTTTTGGCTCTCAGAATTTTGGAAAAACACTGCAATTGATTTTGACCATAGCAACGCTCTTTCTACCCTGAATGATTAGGTCAAAGTACAGTACAGGCTAATAGTAAATCTACAGGGTGATGGGCATGGCTTTTCAAAGGTCACAACATTCCAGAGGAGCGCTATATTAATACTAATCCAAATATGATAAATATGTCAACAGAATAGTTCCTGTTTCATGAATCAGTTTCATAGTATCTATACTGAACAAAAATATCAATGCAACATGCAGTTACTGATTTACAGTTCATACAAGGAAATCAGTCAATTTAAATAAATTCATTAGGCCCTAATCTATGGATTTCACATAACTGGACAGGGGCTCAGCCATGGGTGGGCCTGGGAGGGCATTGGCCCACCCACTTAGGAACCAACCAATCAGAAGGAGTTTTACCCCACAAAAGGTCTTCATTACAGACATAACTACTTAGTTTCATCAGCTGTCGGGGTGGCTGGTCTCAGACGATCCCGCAGGTGAAGAAGCCGGATGTGGCATCCTGGGCTGGAGGGTTACATGTGATATGCGGTTGTGAGGCCGGGTGGACGTACTGCCAAATTCTCTAAAACGACGTTGGAGGCAGCTTACGGTAGAGAAATGAACATTCAATTCTCTGGCAGTAGCTCTGGTGGACATTCCTGCAGTCATCATGCCAATTGGATGCTCCCTCAAAACTTGAGACATATGTGGCATTGTGTTGTGTGACAAAACTGCACATTTTAGAGTGGCCTTTTAATGTCCCCAGCACAAGGTGCACCTGTGTAATGAACATGCTGTTTAATCAGCTTCTTGATGTCACACATGTCAGGTGGATGGATTATCTGGGCAAAGGAGAAATGCTCAATAACACAGATATAAACAAATTTGTGCACAAAATTTGAGAGGAAGAAGCTTTTTGTGCATATGGAACATTTCTGGGATCTTTAATTTCAGTTCATGAAACATGGGACCAACACTTTACATGTTGCATTTATATTTTTGTTCAGTATAGTTATAGTACTGAGTAAGGTATGGTCTCCTTTGCAAAACAATGTTTCACACTGTTGATAAAAGTGAACACTTCAACATCACAAAAAACAAAAGCCACAAACATAGGCAGCCTACTTAATAGTAGTGATAAAAAAAAATCGAGTTACATATTGGTATATTTTTTTGACGATGTATCATTTAGACAATATTGCAATACTATATTTGCGCTGGTTGACTGTACCTGCACCAAAACTCTAGTATTTCTTATTCATAGCTTGTTCTCCATCTTCTTTTTAAATAGGGAGCCAATTTGTTTTCAGCACTTTTATTTCCATGACTGATCAAAACTTGTTTTCTCAAGTCTCTTTCTTGTCCCTTTGCAGAAGACATATGAGTGATATGTTTGGAACACTTACATTTACATTTAAGTCATTTAGCAGACGCTCTTATCCAGAGCGACTTACAAATTGGTGCGTTCACCTTAAGACATCCAGTGGAACAGCCACTTTACAATAGTGCATCTAAATCTTTCAAGGGGGGGGGTGAGAAGGATTACTTTATCCTATCCTAGGTATTCCTGAAAGAGGTGGGGTTTCAGGTGTCTCCGGAAGGTGGTGATTGACTCCGCTGTCCTGGCGTCGTGAGGGAGTTTGTTCCACCATTGGGGGGCCAGAGCAGCGAACAGTTTTGACTGGGCTGCGCGGGAACTGTACTTCCTCAGTGGTAGGGAGGCGAGCAGGCCAGAGGTGGATGAACGCAGTGCCCTTGTTTGGGTGTAGGGCCTGATCAGAGCCTGGAGGTACTGAGGTGCCGTTCCCCTCACAGCTCCGTAGGCAAGCACCATGGTCTTGTAGCGGATGCGAGCTTCAACTGGAAGCCAGTGGAGAGAGCGGAGGAGCGGGGTGACGTGAGAGAACTTGGGAAGGTTGAACACCAGACGGGCTGCGGCGTTCTGGATGAGTTGTAGGGGTTTAATGGCACAGGCAGGGAGCCCAGCCAACAGCGAGTTGCAGTAATCCAGACGGGAGATGACAAGTGCCTGGATTAGGACCTGCGCTGCTTCCTGTGTGAGGCAGGGTCGTACTCTGCGGATGTTGTAGAGCATGAACCTACAAGAACGGGCCACCGCCTTGATGTTAGTTGAGAACGACAGGGTGTTGTCCAGGATCACGCCAAGGTTCTTAGCGCTCTGGGAGGAGGACACAATGGAGTTGTCAACCGTGATGGCGAGATCATGGAACGGGCAGTCCTTCCCCGGGAGGAAGAGCAGCTCCGTCTTGCCGAGGTTCAGCTTGAGGTGGTGATCCGTCATCCACACTGATATGTCTGCCAGACATGCAGAGATGCGATTCGCCACCTGGTCATCAGAAGGGGGAAAGGAGAAGATTAATTGTGTGTCGTCTGCATAGCAATGATAGGAGAGACCATGTGAGGTTATGACAGAGCCAAGTGACTTGGTGTATAGCGAGAATAGGAGAGGGCCTAGAACAGAGCCCTGGGGGACGCCAGTGGTGAGAGCGCGTGGTGAGGAGACAGATTCTCGCCACGCCACCTGGTAGGAGCGACCTGTCAGGTAGGACGCAATCCAAGCGTGGGCCGCGCCGGAGATGCCCAACTCGGAGAGGATGGAGAGGAGGATCTGATGGTTCACAGTATCGAAGGCAGCCGATAGGTCTAGAAGGATGAGAGCAGAGGAGAGAGAGTTAGCTTTAGCAGTGCGGAGGGCCTCCGTGATACAGAGAAGAGCAGTCTCAGTTGAATGACTAGTCTTGAAACCTGACTGATTTGACAACACTTGACCAAGAGTTGAGGAGACTGAATGCATCACTTATTTTTATAAGAAACATTGATGTGTTAAAAATCCCAAATTGTTTGCAAAGTTAACTTACAGACAGTACAGACAGTTCTGACACACACTTACCTCACCAGACATGCCACCAGGGGTCTTTTCAGTGCCCAAATCTTGAATGAATTCAAGAAAGCGTACAGTATTATTTAGAGCCATTATTGCATGGAGCTCCGTTCCATCTCATATTGCTCAACTGAACAGCAAATCTAAAAGAAAAACCCAGATAAAGCAGCGCCTCTACCCTGTTTGACCTAGAGGGTTTGTGTGTATGTATTGATATGTAGGCTACGTATGCATTTTTTTGGTGTCTATTAATGTTCTGTATTATTTCACATTTCATGTTTTGTGTTGACCCCAGGAAGAGTATCTGCTGCAACAGCTGAAGGGATTCTAATAAAATACCAAACATTGAATCGGCACCAAAGTACTGTGATAATATTGTATCATGAGGTCCCTGGCAATTCCCAGCCCTACTAGATAGATTTCTTTATTATTTTACAGTACCATTGTTTTGATCAGGGTACTGCATACTCTCCTGCCTCTTTAGTGTTTTCTACAACACTCCTCCCACCCAGAGGTTCTGCTTGCTGGCTAATATCCCATTAGTGATTGTAACAAAAGAAGCCTCAGGTTATTCAGCCTAAGATCAGGGGGACCAGCCAGTATACAATGCAGCTACCACAGTTCTCCAAAGGCTGCATACTGCATTGCAGTTTCCAAATGCAGCTAAACAGATTCCCATTACAAACGAATCCTCCAATTTGTCCACTTAACATAAGTGACAATGAAGAGCGACTAAAAACTCTGCAAACAGGGGTAAAAATTCTGCTCTTCCTTTGTATTTGTCAAACATTCTGAAGAAAAAAGGTGCACAACAAATTATTTAGCGTAGCTTCTGAATTATGTTCTCACATCGAGCACAAAGGTGATTTGAAATTGCAGCTTCAAAGCTTAAAGGAGCAATCAGCAGTTGCTACATCCATTTTTGGACTTAGAAATTAATAATGTGTACTCATTGATTCTTGAAGAATATAACTTATGTCTCATGAACTTAGTTCAACTGTCAAACCCCATTAGAACTCCAAATATAAGCTTGTTTTACTCCAATATTTGTAGACAAAGAAAATGTAACAAACACTATATAGCCTCAAAACATTGTTAAAACTATAATTTTGATATCATGGATGGTCAATCCTTGCATCTATAGGTCTATGAATTTGAGTGATTAAATTTCTCCAGCCCCATCGCTCAGCTTTTTACTGAGCCAGGGGTGGGGAGGACGCTTTGTTATTGTTTCTACTGCCGATTGCCGCTTTAAGGCAGATGACTGCTGCTCTTTATTGTTTTGAAGGAGCTTATGTTTCATTCCCAAAATAAAACACCAAATTCTTTAGCATGAGTAAACCATTCAAAAAAAAAAAAAAACTTTTATGTGAAACCAAGTCCAGAAGCAAGAACGCTTTAACACTAACATCTCCCACTGTACATATGCTTCCACATGTTCTTCACCGCATAGGGCTACTAGCTGTCGTCAGTCTCTGTTATATTGTCCTGTCATTTTGCCTTGCATTCTTCAAAATGAAACACATAGTCAAACAAGTTGATCAAAAATCTCTCATTCATGAGTCATGACATCACTCCAATGAAAGCCTCCTCATTGTCCCCATCTCCCTCTGGACTGTCACATGTAGATATGATTCCTAGACCAAGCTCTGCAAGCTCATCACAGCCCATGGCTGTCGTCACCATGATTTTCTCCTCCAGGCGGTTGCATAAAGTTCTATAAGAGGGCAAAGGGTAGCCTAACTCCCGAAGGAATTCATAACCCTTGGCACCGACTGCACATCGGATTTTACGAGCCTTCAGCACTGTCTCGTGGGACCACACAGCTCTCCGGGAACGCTTGGTCAGGGTCAGGGCACGGATCTGGTCTTCATACAGAAATGTCTGGAGGCCCCTCTCTATTCTGTCCAGTTTGAACATCCTCTTCTTCATTTCCTCAGCCTGCACACAAGTTAACATGTTGAGGAGGTGTTATCTTTTCCAAGATTCTCACAAAATGCTATGTTGTTCTTCTGTGAGAAAATTCTAATGACTGAAAGTGTAAAGGGTCCATTGTATAACATAATTTACACTGAAAAGATTTGACTAGAGAAAGATGTTTTAGGAAATATGAGGCAATCGTTTGAAATTAGTTTGGAAAAGGGAGCTACCAACAAACCTCTTTCTGAAGTCTGGCAGTGTGTTGCATTTCTTGTTCGAGCAGGGTTTTGTAAGGTTTACAATGGGTGCAGGGACGTTCCTCTGCCTTGTGTAGTTCATCAGCATCTTCCTCCATGCCCAGAGTTGGTTGCCGCCGTGCATAGCCATGATCCCCCACATTCAAATCTCTCTCTACTAGGTATACAGAGAACATTAACAACACATCTGAATCACTCACTTGATCCACTGTTACAATCAGGAACTAACAGTTAAAAAAATAGTTGTTAGCACAACTGGACCAACATTTGCATTAGGCCTACCAGTATTCAACAATCTGATAATGTGTCAATATCTATTTTGACAGATGTTGTGATTTTGAGAAATAAAGAAAAAAGTAGTTACCTGGCTCTGGTTTGAAAGGTAGCACTATCTGTGGGGTGATGGGATAAGGTGGATTTTGCACACTGAAAAGAGTGGGGATAGCGTTTGGTTTCAGCTTCTTTCCCCCTGCTGGCGACCTGGCTATTTCTTCAAACTGACTCAGCTCAAAATGGTCCTGCAAGAAGACATAGCTGTAGGATTAGCTGGCTAAATATCGATGTATTTTCTCTTGGTGCATTATATATTGCACTAAGTCAAATAAGTTATAATATTCAAAGTGTAGACAAACATGTCAACATGTTTTGTTCTAATTTGGAGTTGGGAATTGTTGACTGGTGGACCAAACTAGCTAACGTTAGCTAGCCAGTAAAGGTTAACATTAGTCACCCATAAACTTGCCTGGCACAGTCTGGAATGTGGAGTTGGTACAAAATTACGCCGGCAGTTTACAAGCCATTTATTCTTGCGTATAGGCTCTTTTGGAAAACGAAATAGTTGCTTCCCAATGGTTGTTGAGTTTGAGCAATTTGGAGCGGAACACCCACCCATACCTATCGCGCTAACAAGTCAAAACTGCTGCATGCAGCTAGCTAGCAAGCGAACTATAGCCCCAGTTACTTGCATTCCAATCAAACAACAGAGCTAGCTTGTAGCTAGCGAAGGCTACCAGAACTTTACACTTGTTCTCATAGGAAACAAAACTAAATAGAACATGGTTGAACCATGAGCTCACATAAGATACTTTATCATCACAAAGGTTCACAAAAGTATTAAGCGATGTTAGCATGCCAAATAATATGAAATTGCAAAGTAAATAATTTCCGACTTTGTTTGAGCCAAAATGGCGCACCTGCCCCCAAAGGGTTGTTTGATAACGTCACGGGTTTGAGCTGCCCATGTGACTGCATGTTTCAAATATTTCTTCCAGAGAACTATAAAGTATCCTCCATTAAAATTCGATTTATGCAGACTAACAAAATATACAATATATATTTAGTCAACATCGTCCCCATATTGAAAGGATGGTTATAGGATGGTAAAAACGAATGTTTAACATTTTAAATTGGAAAACTTTGTCCACTCCTACTGGGGTCCTTTGTGTGTTGCTGGTGTATAATCTGTAAGGACCCATTCAGACCACGTTAAACCGTTGGATGTTTACAGCTGCGCTTAATTCTTGCCAAGAATTTGGGTCTTCCTCCCTGAAAACGATTGTCGGATTGCATTGATTCGTTTCTCAACAGACGAAGAATAACGCATAGTAGTGAACAGGAAGCTTTCACTGGACAACCGAAAACCTCCTGCAATGAGCTCCCTGATCATTCAATAAGTCTAATCATTCCCCGTGTTCAGTTAGCTAACACTGAGTTGAACATTTTGGTTGTGTTCCATATATTAACTAGTTCGCTATGACATCCTCCATGATAGTCCCTGTTATTGATGTGCAAAATGATAATTTCAAAGAACTGTGGCCTGCTATGGTCCTTGCAATCAAGACAGCCTCCTTCATTGCACTGGATACAGTAAGTGTTACAGCGAGCTTTGCAGACAAACTGCTGTGGGTACATTGATGGTTGTACGTCTCTATGTAAGCCCATTGACACTAATGTCATATAATGTCTGCATGTTTTGTTTCAGGAATTGAGTGGGCTTGGAAGCAGAAAAGCTCTGCTGGCAGAGTGAGTATGGTTGATTCTGGGTTTTTCTTCATTATTTCATGTAGCTAATGGGGTAAATCCATTTGAATTCAGTCACTTTTTGACAGAACCCCTTTTGATTTAAACGAAACCTCCCATGCATTTAGCCAATTGCAGAAGTTTTTAGAAAGCGACTCTGGACCTGAGTGCCAACACATTCAAGAGATAAAGGTGCTCAAAGTTGACCCATTTTGCATACTATACCATGAGACATCCATCTTTTCAATAGGCTGAGATTGATATCATTTAAAAGCTTTATACACAGGGTTGTCAAACTATTTTCTATAAGTATTTTCTTTTTTCATTAACTTCAAGTCTATTTACAAAAGACATGTACATTCCTATTTTTCTTCTTCATATTTGCATATGTTGTAGCTTACACCCTATTTGACATCATCTAAGAGTTTTATTGTGTCCGGTATCAGTTCAGACACAACATGCTCTTGGATACAGGGTGGGTGTCATGTTTTGGCTGATAAATGAACTAAAATGGAAATGTCAACTTTAAAATGGTACTACAAAGATGGAGGTCCATACATCAGAGAATGTTGACTTGAATGGGCATATCTGTTCCTTTAAATTATACTATCAAACCTCCATAGGAAACCCTTTGAAATATAGATCATAGAAAATACATGATTTAAGTTGATATTCGACAGTGGCGGTGATCTTCGTTGTACTAATTAGATGTTCAAATTTCAATTCAATTTACATTTCGATGGTATACCAGCTAAGTTGCTGAGGTCTGAAGGGATAGGTCCATTCTATGAAATGTATTTATAGGATTGAAATGACAGCCACCCTGTATTCAAGAGCATACTGTCTCAGCTGATGGCAGGCACAACACAAAAACTTCCGATGTGAAATAGGATCTAAACATATGCAAATAACATTTGATACTAATTTGATTAAATGATCAAACTCAACCGTTTCTCTTTTCCGGTGATGAAGAAAAGACATGGCTGTCTCATGGTATGGTGGGGTATGCAAAATGGGTCAACCATGACCACCTCTATCTCCTAAATGTTTTGTCATTCAGGTCCAAAAATGCACTTTCTGACCACTTCTTCCACAGGCAAACATGTATGGAAAGTTTTGTTTAAGTCTAAAGGGAAGTGGTCAAAAAGGGATTTAATTCAATTGGGTTTATCCAATGTACTTTCACTATGCTATCTCAAGTTTTACATTAGATCTCTGTTTTAATTTTAAGATGCATAGAGGACCGTTACAAAGCCATATGCAATGCAGCTCGCACACGCTCCATTCTCTCCCTTGGGTTTGCTTGCTTTAAGAAACTTGAAAACAAGGTAAATGTGTCCTTTGCACATTCTGACATTCAGAAAGCTTAACATAAAATGTTACATTGTTTTATTTGATGTATTATATCTCTTTGCAGGATGATGATACGTACCTTGTTCAGGTGTACAACCTGACGTTGCTCTGCAGTGAGGAGTATGTAATTGAACCACAATCTGTGCAGTTCCTGGTGCAACATGGATTTGACTTCAACAAACAATATGCTGAGGGTGTCCCTTATCTCAAGGGCAATGACAAGGTGAGATAAAGTTGTTGTTGTGATCCGTCATAGATCCTGGACTATTCCTTATTTTTACATTTAAGTGGTGAAGTGATCCAGAGTTCTGTTCCTTTCTTGTATCCAGGGAGGGGATTCCCATGGAATAAACATGCGGATGCTGTTTGTGGAACTCCTGCGTGCTCGCAAGCCATTGGTTCTACATAATGGCTTGATCGACATGGTGTTCCTGTATCAGTGCTTCTATGCCCACCTGCCAGATAAACTTGGCACTTTCACTGCTGACCTGTCCCAGATGTTCCCAGCTGGGATATATGACACCAAGTACGCCACAGAGTATGAGCTGCGCTTTGCTGCCTCTTACCTGGAGTATGCCTACAAGAAATGGTTAGTAAACTAAACATGACACATACCCATACTACACATTCAAGGAAGTAGTTAGTATTTTTGGTGCTGTTTTTTTCCCCACAGTAAATTGGACAACATGAAGTCTCTTGAGGTTGGTGGTAATGGGCACCATCTGTTCCTGGAGTTCTGCAAATACTCAGGCCACCTGTCCAGCTATGTGGACTTCAGGCCCTGCCTGGCCGGGTCTAGCCTGGAGGGACCGCTGAATGTCTGCCAGCGTTTCTCTGTAAGTACATCACTTCTTAAACTTGTAGGCATCCCCAGATTCTGTTTTAAAGGATCCCAAAAATGTGTGCCATAATGATCAGAACTGGGGCACTTCATGGACTCTTATGCAATAACCAAGCTATTTTTCTAATGATAATAAAACTGAATCTGAACAATGCAGTGTCTTGACCCTGCATTATGACCCTGTTACACTTCAGCTGACACACGTGCGAATGGGGTAATATTTAAGTATTTTATTTTTTTACACATGCAGCTCGTAATAAGACTAAGCAATTAACCCATTCAATGAATTATCTGCCTACATAAGATAACTAGCCATATGCAAGACACTATGTAAACCTTGTGCACCCAAGTATTATGCATTTGGCCGACTAAGATCAAGGAATGGTAATGAGGAGCGAATATCAAAGCAAGTATTATTTAATAACTTGAATGGGTTCACATACAAGGCAAAGCCTAAGTTACAAAGCGTGTTGAGTGAGAGGTGCATCATGGCTCATGGGAAAGTGTAGGTATCGCAGCACATCAGTTCAGGAACAAAAAAGTGAAAGACCCTTTTATAAGCGTCTGAGTTGTTTGGATTCAAAAGTTAACCTCCAATCAGATATCAGACCTGTAAAGACAACAGAACCTCTGCTCCTCAGGTGTGACAATGTGGGTTGGCAAGATAAGAGAAAGCTTTTATACAGTTGATAAGTCACTTCAGGGGCTGTGCTGCCATACAAATAATAAGTCCAAGTTCTCTATTTTGTTAACTTAACATTCTGTATTTTGCAGGCTTACGGTTGGTGCCCCAATGGGTCACAGTGTCCCTTGTCACATGACACTGACCTCATCATCCAGCACGATGAAAAAAACCAGGTGGAAAAGAAAAAGAAACGGAAGAGGAAAAGAAGAAACTCTTTTCAGGGAAACGTGGACGTTGAAGGTGCCTCTGAGAATAAGCAGGTCCATATGGAGCTGAAGGATGGAGAGCAGGGCCCGGACCAGGTGATCCCTGACAGCAAACCTCCCCCTGCCACAGAGAAGGTAGATGGGACTCCGGTACAGGGGTCAGAGAGCGGTGAGAAAATGATAACCGAGAAGGTAGATGAAGGCAACGGAGTCGCAGAGCCACAGGCTGTGTCTGCAGATGAAGAAATTAAGACTGACAAAGAAAAGGTGGAAGGCAACGGAGTCGCAGAGCCACAGGCTGTGTCTGCAGATGAAGAAATTAAGACTGACAAAGAAAAGGTGGAAGGCAACGGAGTCGCAGAGCCACAGGCTGTGTCTGCAGATGAAGAAATTAAGACTGACAAAGAAAAGGTGGAAGGCAATGATGTGTCAGAGCCTCTGGCCACATCTGATGCGTCAGAGCCTCTGGCCACATCTGATGCAGCGAAGAAAGAAAAGTCCAAGAGGAAGAAGCTGGAAGGAGGTTCCCACCGGGCAGGGTTCGATGCATTCATGACCGGCTACATCTTCTCCTATGCCACCACTCTGACAGAGAGAGTGGGTGAGCCACCGTGTTCAGAGTCCTGGCTCCCGGAGTGCCTGAACAAAGTTTACCTCAGTGGCAAATCTGTCCCGATGCATATTGTCAAGAGCACCTTCTCCAAGTCCTCCAAGGCTCACATGCACAAGATGGACATTGTGTGGGGAAAAAGCTTTTCTAGCAGTGTGGCAAGCAAAGCAGAGGGAACTGTATAAACATTCAATGGAACCAAATGTATTCTTCGTTTATAATAAAGCCTTTTTAGTTAGACATGCTGTTGCACATCTTAAATGTTTGTTGATACAGTATTATGTTTCAATAAAAAGGCTTTTCCTTGGTTATGATGAACATGGTCATTTGTGTCTTAAACAACTTGATGTGAGGTTTGGCAGGAAAAGTGAGCCGATTTCACGTTAGTCCCCATCAGCCTGTAGTGCACTCGGTATGACTGTTCATAGGATCACACTGAAATAAGCATAAGAAGATAAAGTTAGCAATTTATTTAAAAAAACGATTGCGGACACGTTCTTTATCAACGTAAAAAACGATTGAATTGTAAGCTCTTCAGCTTTGCCTGAAAGATCCTGTTACATGTTCATACATCAGCCAAGACAGAGGAAACAAAGGATAGTTCTAACATCTCCACACCATGGCATCCACACACACCTCAAACAGTAAGACCTAAAAAGGAATATTGATTTTTACATCAAAATAGAGCCTCAATGTAAAATGATCCTGATGCAGTTATTGCATAGAAATTGTGATAAAGTTCAAATGTTTTCCTTTCAAGTGCAATTTCCTATTAAAGTGGTTAGACAGGAATATTTCAGTAGACCAAAACATGTGCCAAGAGAGTAGTGAACCAAAGTGTGTGAGTGATCCATCCATGCCAACTGGTGTGTGTGTGTGTGAGAGTGATGCATCCATGCCAACTGGTGTGTGTGTGTGAGAGAGTGATGCATCCATGCCAACTAGTGTTCCTTATACCCAACAGAGCTTTCAACTTAAGGCCAAAATAGGACCCACCTCAACATGTGATTCCACATTCAAGCCACACCTAATTCCACAAGTTAACACATATCAATCATGAAGCCATCATTTTTCATGATGGAGGACGGACATAAAATAACCCCCCCGCCCTCAGAACAACCTCAGTTTGTCAGGGCATGGACTCTAGAAGGTGTCGAAAGCCTTCAACAGGGATGCTGGCCCATGTTGACTCCAATGCTTCCCACAGTTGTGTCAAGTTGGCTGGATGTCCTTTGGGTGGTGCACCATTCTGATACACACGGGAAACTGTTGAGTGTGAAAAACCCAGCAACGTTGCAGTTCACTCAAACGGTACACCTGGCAATTACTACCATTCCCCGTTCAAAGGCACTTAAATATTTTTTCTTGTCCATTCACCCTCTGATACACTCAATGTCTAAAGGTTTAAAAATCCTTATTTAACCTCTCCCCTTCATCTATACTGAAGTGGATTTAACAGGTGACATCATAGCTTTCAACTGGTCAGTCTGTCATGGAAACAGCAGTTCCCAATGTTTGGACACTCAGGTTATACCAAACGCTTAAATCATAGAAATGTTAAAAAGGTACATACAAACCATTTCCAGTGCACGTGGGCGTGCACATTTACACAAACAGTATTTGGTTTTACCGCAATTTTAAGAGCAGTCTCCATAAGAGATCTCTAGTCTGATGAACCACACTAATTTTACTAGCCTTGATATGGTCTGGCTCTGGCTCTCCTTTCTGGCAGGCACCATTGTATAGTACAGAAATACCACTAATCAAGATGATGCAGGGGTCTCAATGTTGGAAAGACAGTAAGTATGCCGTTTTGCATTCAGAATTCAACCTTTTCTCCCTGGTAAGTGTCAGAAGTGTTACTTTAATATCATATGCATCTACTCTCCTACATTTCCACATGGGGCAGAAGATAAACACCATACCATTGAATATCAAGGAGAAGGCAGTGATTTAAAACCAGCATACACACAGAACCTCAACGAATTATGAGACCCCTGGTTTAGGGGTGCCTTTTTAAGAAATAAAATACACGTTTTTCAGTATATTAAATAGAAATCTTTAAAAAATAAAGAATATATGCAGAGCATTGATCATCATCACACATCATCATTCCTATCTGAGTAGTGTCTCTCTAGGTTAAAAACGAGTTCACAACAAGGCTCCCTTTCTCCTTGACCTGTTTAAGGCCTAGATGATGTCACACTTAGAGGGCAGTTCTGTGGAGGAGTGTGGGGCCGTACAAGGCACCAGTATGATGGGATTCAGATGGTCTTGGTTTGTGGCTGGGCTGATAGTGACAGTTGGATAGGGAGTGCTCTGCAGCTGCATGTCCTCCTGGTCTTCAGCCTCCATCTCCTCAGACACAGCATTCCTACTGTCCTTCACTGGGCCTCCATTCTGGGCCTGCATGGGGCAGCAGACATGTTTGTCTTTGACGTTGTCCTCCTCTGGACTCCCTTGGCTGCTAGAACAGTCCATAGCCTCTGTACGGTCACTGGGCATGGGAGAGAGAGACCCGCTCTCATCTACTCTGTTCTCCTCCTCTATTGTTTCTTTCCCTCCACAGTATGGAGGGATCTCCATCACAGCATATTTCCCGGCCCAGGCGCTGAGCACCTTCTGTCGGACCTCTTGGCCCAGCTGTGCCGGGTCACACTTGGAGACAGTGGCAGAAAGGGGGCAGCAGCCATCCAAGAGGGACAGCTGGGGGGAGGCGGGCAGAGAGCGGCACTGTCTGCCAGTAAACCAGGTCTCCTGCCACATACCTGGGTGGATGTGGGCTCCAGAGTGGATCTGGGTCCCAGAGGAGAACACATTATCCTGGGGAGAGTGCAGGTCGAACATCAGGGAGAACACAGACTTGCTGGGCACGTCGAAGAACTTGATCTTGCCTCCGCACAGGTCCTCGCGGGCATTGAAGGGGTTGATCTTGCGGGCCCCTGGTACAGCCCTGGGGCCCGGGTTGTAGTAGGGGTCGTGGACATTGACCTTCCGGCTGGGCTTGCGGGAGAAGATGTCTGACTGGCTGCGGGACAGCCAGATATTGCGGCGAGGACGAGGTGACTTGGGAGAGATCTTATCATCCTCCAGATCCAACGGGTTCAACCTCTTAATCCCCTGGACCTTGTCACCTGGACAGAGAGAAAGAGAGAAAGAGAGAGAGAAGGAGACAGACAAGTCAAATCTCTACTACACAACACATGATTGTTTTGAAGTGTTCGTTCCCAATGTAGCCACCAGGTGGCAATATATGCAAAGATATAAAAATAAACGAGGCACAGTCAAATTCTTACATTGAAGTAAATGGCATAGGGCAAAACATTATGGGAAATGCATGCAAATAATTAAGATAAAGTAGAAATACTAAAGTGGACTGGGCCTCAGAGAAAGTAGATCCAGAAGGTAAACAAACAGTGGAGAGGGAATGACTGGCCAAGGAATGAAAGCCAGCTAAACAAAAACAAAGCCATGCCCTATAACATTCCAAATGGCCCCTGAACCAAATTAGAATTGAAATAGGATCTGAGAAAATACTAATTATTTACAACCTACTCAAAGGATACATGGTGGTTTCCACCTAACAACAAATAACCGTACTGTATCTTATTCTTTACTTCACAGAATCAGGTGATTGCGAAACACTCAAGAGGTTAGAGATTTACCTCGTGCTAAATTGTAAGGCAACTTGAACCTGCAAGCAGACACTGTGCATCATTAAAAGTAGAGGAAATGACTCAGGGGACTATTTGGGACAGGGCTTGGGAGGGAAAGGACATCCCTGGCTTGCAACTGGACCTATTTAGAGTAGACCTGGGGTACATCCAAAATGGCGCCCTATTCCCTACATAGTGTGGGTTGTGGTCAAAGGTATTACACTACAAAAGGGAATAGGGTGGCATTTGGGAGGCACACCAGCTTCTTCCTGGTTCCAAGAAACCATTGGTCTGCACCGTGCAGCTATTACATGGAAACTGGGTGTCAATGACTGCGGGGTGCAGGACTGTGGGCTAACATGGCAGGCATGCGAGGCAAGCTTTCATTGGCTGTAGAAATGTACATTGAAGGGAAATGGATTGCTGAGGGGCATCTTTACACAGTTTGTATTCTTTTATGGAGTTTGTTAGGTGGTGATGTTTATGGTTTTGATCGTGCATATGCTATGCTATTTCATAAAACAGAGTCACTGCCATTGCAGTCAGGCTTCTGTAGGGGTTAGATAGGAGGTTGGAGGCATCACCTTTAGGGATGGTTTTCTTATCGTTGTCCCCACAGAGGGGGATCCTCTCTCGTTCAGACTCCTCGGCCTTTAGCCGACACAGGATCTCCTCCAGCCTCTTTACCAGCTCAGGGAACGAGGGTCGCAGCTTGGGGTCCATCTGGAGAAAGTGGACACGGACATGGTGAGGAGTGGGGGGGGATACAGCAGCCAGGTCAAACAAGATCAGGGGTACTGCTCGATCAGATTGTGTTTTTAGTTTCTATTCCACACAAGGGAATAAAGATTTTGGAAGCAGTTGTGTTTTGGGAAAACTGAGAGATTGAGGGCCTACTTACATTGCAGCAGTTGAAGGCCAGCTGCAGGAAGTCAGGAGGACAGTCTCCTACCATGTGCTGGAAGGCATGATAATCCAGGCCAAAGTTCTATCATGGAGGGAGTGGGGAGAGAGAGAGAGAGAGAGAGAGGTCAGGCAGGAAATTAATTTAAACTAAATCCCAGATATGGGTCTTATGTAATGTGATGTATCAAGGGGATGAGGAGGACTGAGTTAATGGAGCAATACTCACTTCAGTGCGAGGAAGGTAATCGGGGTCGGCCTGTATTCGGGCAATAATCTCACAGAGGACAATACCGTAGGAGAACACATCCGCCTGGAAACGGAAGAAAACAAAGAGACAGGCGTTTGAGAT
Source organism: Oncorhynchus nerka (assembly GCF_034236695.1). Classification (NCBI taxonomy): domain Eukaryota; kingdom Metazoa; phylum Chordata; class Actinopteri; order Salmoniformes; family Salmonidae; genus Oncorhynchus; species Oncorhynchus nerka. The sequence continues at coordinate 21,748,339 of NC_088424.1, read as the reverse complement.
GAGTTCTTAGCTTGAGGGGTTGATGTGTATCAGACCAGTAGTCCTGTCCAGTCCTGTCAAGACTAGAGGTCAAGGGTTAGAGATCAGGGACCTACCTTAAGGCTCCATGGATTGATGAGGAATTGAAAAACTGTATAGTTGAAAGAGATGGGGCAAAAGGAGTAAGTCTGGCCGTACATCTGAATGGCTTACTTACTGCAAATGTAGAAATGATGTGACCAAATAAAAATAATAAGAATCTTTATTAGAAGCCAAGATCAATGATATAAAGATTGAATGGGAAAAAAAACTTGAGTACTTTAAATTCAATTATGGGCAGAAAGACCAATTCAAAAACCATTTTTCAACGAATCAGATGGCTTATTCATCACAAAACCATTTGATGTTGCCAATTATTTAATTGGCAAAGTGGGCAAACTTAGGCAGGAAATGCCCACGACAAACAGTGAGTAATTATATTAATGTATAAAAAACAAATCATGAAAGAAAAGCAGTGCAAGTTTGAATTTTGTAAAGTTATTGTGGAAGAGGTGGAAAAATAATTGTTAACCATGAAAAATGACAAACCTGGCATTGACAACTTAGATGGAAAGCTCCTGAGGATAGTAGCTGAATCTATAGCCACTCCTATCTGGCATATCTTTAATCTGAGCCTAGAGGAAAGTCTTTGTCCTCAGGCCTGGAGGGAAGCTAAAGTAATTCCGCTACCCAAGAGTGGTAAAGCGGCCTTTACTGGTTCTAACAGCAGACCTATCAGCTTGCTGCCAGCACTTAGCAAACTACTGAAAATAATGTGTGTTTGACCAAATACAATGCTATTTCTCTGTAAACAAATTAACAACAGACTTTCAGCATGCTTATAGAGAAGGGCACTCAACATGTACTGCACTGACACAAATGACTGATTGGTTGAAAGAAATTGATAAGAAGATTGTGGGAGCTGTGCTGTTAGATGTCAGTGCAGCCTTTGATATTATTGACCATAACTGGTTGTTGAAAAAACTTTAAGTGCTATGGCTTTTCAACCTCGGCTCTGAATCCACAATATGGCTATCTAATAGAATTCAAAGGGGTTTTCTTTAATGGAAGCATCTCAAATCAAAGTTTGTCACGTGCGCCAAATACAACAGGTGTAGACCTTACATTTACATTTAATTAACAGTGAAATGCTTACTTACAGGCTCTAACCAATAGTCCAAAAAAAGGTATTAGGTGAACAACAGGGAAGTAAAGAAATTAAACAGAAAAAAAAGGCTACATACAGTAACGAGGCTACATACAGTAACGAGGCTACATACAGTAACGAGGCTACATACAGTAGCGAGGCTACATACAGTAACGAGGCTACATACAGTAACGAGGCTACATACAGTAACGAGGCTACATACAGTAGCGAGGCTACATACAGTAGCGAGGCTACATACAGTAGCGAGGCTACATACAGACACCGGTTAGTCAGGCTGATTGAGGTAGTATATGCACATGTAGATATGGTTAAAGTGACTATGCATATATGATGAACAGAGAGCAGCAGTAGCATAAAAGAGGGGTTGGCGGGTGGCGGGACACAATGCAGATAGCCCGGTTAGCCAATGTGCGGGAGCACTGGTTGGTCGGCCCAATTGAGGTAGTATGTACATGAATGTATAGTTAAAGTGACTATGCATATATGAAAAACAGAGTAGCAGCAGCGTAAAATAGGGGTTGGGGGCACACAATGCAAATAGTCCGGGTAGCCATTTGATTACTTGTTCAGGAGTCTTACGGTTTGGGGGTAAAAACTGTTGAGAATCCTTTTTGTCCTAGACTTGGCACTCTGGTACTGCTTGCCATGCGGTAGTAGAGAGAACAGTCTATGACTGGGGTGGCTAGGGTCTTTGACAATTTTTAGGGCCTTCCTCTGACACCGCCTGGTGTAGAGGTCCTGGATGGCAGGAAGCTTAGCCCCAGTGGTGTACTGGGCCGTACGCACTACCCTCTGTAGTGCCTTGGGGTCAGAGGCCGAGCAATTTCCATACCAGGCAGTGATGCAACCAGTCAGGATGCTCTCGATGTTGCAGTTGTAGAACCTTTTGAGGATCTCAGGGCCCATGCCAAATCCCTTTAGTTTCCTGAGGGGGAATAGGCTTTGTCGTGCCCTCTTCACAACTGTCTTGGTGTGTTTGGACCATTCTAGTTTGTTGTTGATGTGGACACCAAGGAACTTGAAGCTCTCAACCTACTCCACTACAGCCCCGTCGATGAGAATGGGGACGTGCTCGATCCTCCTTTTCCTGTAGTCCACAATCATCTCCTTATTCTTGGTTACGTTGAGGGATAAGTTATTTTGGCACCACCCGGCCAGGTCTCTGACCTCCTCCCTATAGGCTGTCTCATCGTCGTCGGTGATCAGGCCTACCACTGTTGTGTCGTCTGCAAACTTAATGGTTGTGTTGGAGTTGTGCCTGGCCATGCAGCCGTGTGTGAACAGGGAGTACAGGAGGGGACTGAGCACACACCCCTGGGGAGCTCCAGTGTTGAGGATCAGTGTGGTAGATGTGTTGCTACCTACCCTCACCAACTGGGGTGGCCCATTAGGAAGTCCAGGATCCAGTTGCAGAGGGAGGTGTTTAGTCCCAGGATCCTTAGCTTAGTGATGAGCTTTGAGGGTACTATGGTGTTGAACGCTGAACTGTAGTCAATTAATAGCATTCTCACATAAGTGTTCCTTTTGTCCAGGTGGGAAATGGCAGTGTGAAGTGCAATAGAGATTGCATCATCTGTGGATCTGTTTGGTTTACCGCAGGGCAGCTCTCTAGGCCCTCTACTCTTTTCTATTTTTACCAATGACCTGCCATTGGCATTAAACAAAGCATGTGTGTCCATGCATGCTGATGATTCAACCCTATATGGATCAGCAACCACAGCTAATGAAGTCACTGAAACCTTTAAGAGTTGCAGTCTGTTTTGGAATGGGCGGCCAGTAATAAACTGGTAGTGCACATCTCTAAAACTAAGAGCATTATATTTGGTACAAATCATTCCCTAAATTCTTGACCTCAGCTGAATCTGCTAATGAATGGTGTGGCTGCTGGACAAGTTGAGGAGAAAAAAATATGACTTGGCGTTACCTTAGATTGTAAACTGTCATGGTCAAAACATATAGATTCAATGATAAAGATGTGGAGAGGTCTAGCCGTAATAAAGAGATGCTCTGCTTTTTTGACACCACACTCCACAAAGCTCTGCAGGCTCTAGTTGTCTAATCTTGATTATTGTCCAGTCATGTGGTCCGGTGCTGCTAGGAAAGACCGAGTTAAGCTGCAGCCCAGAACAGAACGACACGTTTTTATCTTAATTGTAATCATAGGGCTGATATAAATACTATGCATGCCAGTCTCTCTCAGCTAAGAGTTGAGGAGAGACTGACTGTATCACTTCTTTTTATAAGAAACAATGTGTTGAAAATACCAAATTGTTTGTATAGTCAACTTACAGACAGCTCTGACACACACTTATCGCTCCAGGGATCTTTTCATAGTCCCCCAATCCAGAACAATTTCAAGAAAACATACAGTATTATAAAGAGCCCTTATTGCATGGAACTTCCTTCCATCTCATATTGCTCAAATAAACAGCAAACCTGGTTTCAAAAAACAGATAAAGCAACACCTCGCGGCACAACGCCTCTCCCCTATTTGACCTAGATAGTTTGTGTGTATGCATTGATATGTAGGCTACGTGTGCCTTTTTAAAAATGTATGTAGTTCTGTCCTTGAGCTGTTCTTGTCTAATGATGTTCTGTATTATGTCATGTTTTGTGTGGACCCCAGGAAAAGCTGCTGCTGCTTTTGCAACAGCCAATGGGGATCTTAATAAAATACCAATACCTTCTCATTGTAGGGTTCATCTCGCAGAACCTCAGGGGCCATCCAGAAGGGAGAGCCCACCACAGCCAGCTTCTCCCCCTCACCACTGCAGGCACAACAAGTACAGGAAGATAAACATTAGACTTGAGGTTACAAGCCTTTTGGGTGAGGGAATAATGCAATTCATTACAGTAGATCGGGGTGGCAGGTAGCCTAGTGGTTAGAGCGTTGGACTAGTAACCGAAAGGTTGCAAGATAGAATCCCCGAGCTAACAAGGTAAAAATCTGTCGTTCTGCCCCTGAACAAGGCAGTTAACCCACTGTTCCTAGGCCGTCATTGAAAACAAGAACTTGTTCTTAACTGACTTGCCTAGTTAAATAAAAGGTTAAAAAACAAAACACAATTTGACTATTTTTGCAATATTTATCACAACAATTATCAGACAAGCCAAAATATTTGTTATGAAAGCAGGTCGATTCTTCATCAGATTAATATGTAATAATGAAGTCATAGCCTGGAGAGAGAAAGAGAGCGGCCTTCTTAACCTGCTCTGGTATTATTAGCCTAGAGCACCAGTTTATTCCAAAACAGTACTTCATGTTCCTGCCTAATCAAATGACCCTCCCCCCTACTGGCACTTGTCCATCCCTTTACCTTCCAGCCCCACATTCATTTACTAGAGACATTTCACTGGACTCAAAGGAGCAAATCTTGATTTTCTTTTTAGAGTAAAAAAATAAAAATAATAATAATAATAATTAAACTGTGGGATTCAATTTCAGTCCGGATCTTAAATCTTATGTATCGTGCTAAAAACTGTTTAAGCAATGAATGTAAACCAACATTGTGTTTGTATAGCACTGGCCCCTGTTTAATATATAACCGTTACCGTGGAAATGACTTACTCATAGTTGGGAATCTTCTCAGCGAGACCAAAGTCTCCAACCACTGCAGTGTAGCAGTTCTCATCGGACTTGATCAGGCAGTTCTGAGGACAAACAGTGAGCACAAATTCCATTATGAGCTTCTAAAATGACTGACATTTCTGAAGGGAAAGTGTCAGTGAATGCTCAGTCAGTCATACTTGAACTGAATCACAAATTAACTTGATGTACTACATGTTGGTTGATTAGATTCAAGTCAAAGAGGTTTACACCCTGCATGAGTCAAAGCACCACGTGGCTCAGTTTCAACCCGCAATACAAGAAACCGATACAGCCAGAGAATCACAATAACGTCAAGTACTATTGCATGGAAACCAGGTCCCAACTCCTATGGTTTGAAGAAAATGCAACACACGTTACTGTATATAAATGCTGACTAGATCTATTATCTCGGTTTCGGAAAGGAAACCGTGCACCACATTTCGGACGCATCCATCCACAGTCAACTGCCACCCACTTTGGAGGTGAGGTCCCGGTGGAAGATGCCTTTGGAGTGCAGGTAGCCCAGGCCATTGGCGATCTCACAAGCCAGCTTGATCCTGGCTGCCCAGCTCAGAGGCTTGTTGCTGTCCAACAGCTGCTCCAGGTTCCCACCGTTGATGTACTGCAGAAAGGTCGAGAGGGGAAAACACAACAGTTTAGGAAGCTTTCAAATGAAAGTTCAGGAGAAAGTTGTCCTCTGTCACAGGCTTTCACCTTGATGTGAGCAAAAGCTGGATAGGAAAAAGTACACATTATCAGTAAATGTACACTATTGAATTCAATGACTATCGTGTACATACTCTACATGAGTTATTGAGATATGAAGTAATGTTCTGTACAGACATTGTTACAGCATCCTGTTGGTCATTTGGGGCTATGCCCCGCCCCATTCAGGAAGACCGGTCAAAGTCAATCAACTTACTCTTGAGCGCTCTAAACATAGATTGATGCTATTGCCAAGCACAGCTGAGGACAATGACAGACAAGACTGCCTGCTTGCAGAAAAAGCTGAATTGGAAATCCACTCAGTAGTTTTAAAAGTAGCTCTGTCGGCTCGGAAGAGGCTTGGCTGTCCCACACAGAACTAGCCTAACCTATATCATGTAGAATGATTAATCCATCCACAAAACAAAAATTTGGAAAATAACTACGGAGAGAAATTAAAGTAGATAAGGGTCAAGAAAAGAGAGACTGGGGTCCCTGGACTGACCAAACTTCTCTGGGCCTCCCTTGTGATTCTAGACTGGTGTGTTTTAGGTTTCTTGGCAAACTGTCAATGAATACATTGAGGACTTCTAGAAAAGAGAATATTAGTCAAAATGCGTCTGTCTTCACCCAGTTGGAACTGTAAATAAATTATGTATGTGAACGAAGACTAAACTCCCTTCGCCTGTACCTTTAACAGCTTAACCATTCAATGGAATTTAGCCCGCCCAAAGCGGAGGTTAAAGCATCACACACATTTGACTTGTGCTGCAGTCTTCTACCTTTGTTCAGGTAGAATGTTGGAAGTAGGCCTAATAATAAGTCAACCTAGAAACACACCAACTCGTGTGTGTGTGTGTGTGTGTGTGTGTGTGCGCATCATTTGGTCTTATGCGCTGAAAGGCCACCGCGCTGTAATACTCTCTCCCCCTGCCCTGCAGCCCATCCCCAAACCAATCCCAGACGCAGGAGAGGATTACAGCTTGTTTGCCTTACAAATTCCTCTGTAGCCCCCCGCAACTGTCGTCTGCCAGCCTAGCGCTCCACTTCACAGGGGTAAAGCCCAGACAAATCCTGCTGCCAGTCGGTCAGTGCGGACATGATCCACTCCATGCACCCTGTGGGTTGAGGCGACAGTCTCCAGATCAGATGAATGAGCCAAGGCCAAAAGTTAGGCACACAAGTAAGGTTACAAGGCCACATCAACTCACCTCCACCCTAAACCCTGACAAGGTAACCTGGAGAAGGGAAGGCCATTAACACATGATCACAGAGAGCAAGAGTAGCGGACTGGAGGATAAAGAGGGCAGAACCCAGGCAGTGAAAATGTGACGAAACAGGATATGTTGATGGAGAAACAAATCTAGCAATGTTTTCCACAAGCGCCGGCTGTCGGCTAAATGGACGATAACAAACACATTGTCAGCTGGCTACTTTTCCCCCACTTCATTAAACTAGGCTTCTTTTCATTTAAAATGTTTAAATTGGCTAGTCAGAAAAGTCTGTATAGCCTTTTTCCACTAGAATGAACAATATGCATCTTGTAGTGATCTATTGATAGCACAGGCCCCTGTCAGTCACAGCCAGCGATGACAGGCGCCTTTCAGTCAAAGCCAAACTTCTGGTTTGCCAGTCTGCTGTCTCACCTGCCGCTCAGCACCGGTGTTATTTTTGTACGCTGTGGTTGGCTGCGGTAACATTTCTTTTCACGGAGGAGGGAGAGCATGATGCTTATTCGTCGTCTCCTGTGAGTGAATTTATGTCCCATGTAATGTAAGTGGTAAAGAGGAGTTGGAATCCACGTAATTATTGGTTTTATGGCACATTCACTTACATTCTCTTTTGTGTGTTTAGCCAGCCACATAATCGGTGGTCATATAGGCTATTACTGTTATTTGATTGGAAGACCAAACAGCTTGTGCTGAGTAGTTCATAAAAGGTGTCAAACAGACTGAATAAAGTCAAATCTCCTATATCCTGCTTTTCAATTCATGAATCATACAAACGTAGTTATATGTCCATGGCATCAGGACATGTAAACCAAAGATCTTGTTTGTCGAAGCCCACGTCGAGACCTGCCGGTGACTGCTAAAGTGACTCGTCAGCGTAGCCCCATACAGTCACTGGTGTAGCCTAGTGATGGGTTGTTTGTGAACGGACGCCATTGGCCCATTCTAACGTTCAATCGTACAGTAACTGAATGCCCGGATGCCTTTTTGCTAGCTTTATATAGCAAGCCATTGCTAAGTGACGGAACTGGCCACTGAGTGTATAATGGTGTGTAGACAGTATATTAATAGGAAAGGTGTACAGCAGTAGTTATATAGGATGAGCCATAACTAGAATATAGTTTATACATATAAAGTGGGTAAAACAGTATGTAAACATGATTAAAGGGACCAGTGTTCAATGACTATGTACATAGAACAAAGCAGTCTCTAATGTGCAGGGCAGAGTACTGGGTGGTAGCTGGCTAGAACAGTGATTAAGGTTCAGGGCAGGGTGCTGGGTGGTAGCTGGCTAGAACAGTGATTAAGGTTCAGGGCAGGGTACTGGGTGGTAGCTGGCTAGAACAGTGATTAAGGTTCAGGGCAGGGTGCTGGGTGGTAGCTGGCTAGAACAGTGATTAAGGTTCAGGTCAGGGTACTGGGTGGTAGCTGGCTAGAACAGTGATTAAGGTTCAGGGCAGAGTACTGGGTGGTAGCTGGCTAGAACAGTGATTAAGGTTCAGGGCAGGGTACTGGGTGGTAGCTGGCTAGAACAGTGATTAAGGTTCAGGGCAGAGTACTGGGTGGTAGCTGGCTAGAACAGTGATTAAGGTTCAGGGCAGGGTACTGGGTGGTAGCTGGCTAGAACAGTGATTAAGGTTCAGGGCAGGGTACTGGGTGGTAGCTGGCTAGAACAGTGATTAAGGTTCAGGGCAGGGTACTGGGTGGTAGCTGGCTAGAACAGTGATTAAGGTTCAGGGCAGGGTGCTGGGTGGCTAGTGGTGACTATTTAACTGTCTGATGGCCTGGAGACAGAATCTGTTTATCAGGTCTCAGCTTTGATGCACCTGTACAGTCTCTCCTCCTTCTAGATGGATGAACAGGTCGTGGCTCGGGTCTTCTTGGCCTTCCTCGGCTCTTCTTGGCCTTCCTGTGACACCAGGTGCTGTAGATGTCCTGGAAGGAACGCAGTGTGCCCCTGGTGATGTGTTGGGCTGACCGTACCACCCTCTGGAGAGCCCTGCAGTTGTGGGCAGTGTAGTTGTCGTACCAGGCGGAGATACAGCCCGACAGAAGTTTGTGAGGGTCTTTATGGGTCAAGCCACATTTCTTTAGTCTCCTGAGGTTGAAGAGGCGCTGTGGAAGGACCATTTCAGGTCCTCCGTGATGTGCATGCTGAGGAACTTGAAGCTTTTGACCCTCTCCACTGTGGCCTCGATGTGGTGGGGGCGTGCGCTCTCTGCTGTTGACGTTGAGGTTATTTTCCTAGCACCACTCCCAGGGCTTTCGCCAGGGCTCTCACCTACACCATATAGGTTGTCATCATTGTTGGTAAACAGGCCTACCACTGTTTTGTCGTCAGAAAAGTTGATGATTGAGTTTGTTCTGTGTAGAAAAGCCCATGTTTAACACCTGTTTTATTGTTCAAATCATACCTGTCGGTCTATTCATGGACACCTGACTTTGTATAAATGCGGAGGTGCACAAAATCAGAAAATGTTTGCATAATTTTATTTTCTTAAATAGATTCCCTATTGAGAAACAATATGTTACTTGACAGAACACAACCTTTTTTCTTAGGTTTTAACCACAATAAACTACATTGAAAGGGTAGACTAGACTATTTTTTCTGTCTAGATTAGTAATCTACTGCCTTCCATCAATGACTCACCCACAGTGATTGATTGACAGAAAAAAAGTTAATGGGATAGATCATCCATATTACCCTAAGTATCCATAGCAGCAGACACTAAAATACATCATTTTAACAAACATTGTGGTAATTCATATCTTGCAGTAAAACTAAACATGACTTGAATCTCAAGAGAAGACCGGTTTAATGTTGAAAAAGGTCATATTACTTAGAAGATAGTTGCCTAGGCCTGGAAAATATCCAAAACAACTAACATGCATAAAACACTGTTCTAGGCAGGTGCAACTCTTAGAAATCACTAGCTGATACACTTTGCTGAAGACAAGGCTTTCCTTGAGCCTTCCTGAATTCAAGCTAAGAAAGCCAGAAAGGAAATGGGAATTAATTGTCTCTTGTGACCACTGCGAGCAGCTTCAAATAATGGTCTAATCCCCCCAGTGGCTCATGGATTACCCAGATTATAATGCTCCTAATCGGTCTTTGCCTAATGTGTAAACGAGGTCTGTCAGGCAGTGGGAAGCAGAGCAGAGGTTACTGTGCCAACCCGATGGGCCATGGCAGGGCCAGCGGAGTCAAAGGGTGTTTTGATCGGAGGAGCAGGGCTTTACAAGGAGCAAGTGATTCTAAATGGAAAAATGTAGGCACACTAAGAAATGTACAAACACAATGAAAAATATGAGGTAATGAAGCTAGAATCCTTCATTTTTCTAGGCGCACTGGTCCTCCTAAATTAAGATTCTAGGTCACACAGCAAAATATTTAGGCATATGTGGGAATAAAATGGTCACACTGTAGAGCCCTGATGAGTGATTGCATCTCTAAGCCTGTGGCTGCACGGTAACTTGACTCTTCATTTCCTACCATGGAGACTCGTCAGGCCCGTTGCTAAGGCCAGGATCCAGCCAGAGCAGACAGTGCTGGTAGCTAGCAGCTAGTTCTGTTTATACAGCAGTAGCAGCAAAACATAACCCCATGATGCCATGTGTTCAGTATTCACAGCCTGGCTTGAGGCTGCTGACACCACAGCCCCAGGAGACTCTCCCAGTCTTCATCTCCATGGATCCACATATTGGATAACTTCCTGCTATCATTCACGTCACACGAGTGCTTGGGCTCAGATGGGGCAGTCAGTCGTAAAGCTACTCCCCTTACTAATCGACGCTTATCATTAGCACAGGGCTATCTATTTGGATTACATGGACACACCGACTCAGTCACACAGATCGGTCAAGCTATTTTGTGCACAATTTGACAGAAATATAAAACATAACCCGTAGCCCTAATGGAACCCATCCCCTGGCTTTTCATTGAGAACATCAACACAGCTTTATTTGCTCACATGTAAACTATGCAGGGAAACACAAGGTTCTTTCAATTACAGGTTGCTGTCCTTCTGGGCGAAGCGGCACTGTTTAGTGTTCACCTGAAGAAAAACCCTGGATAAAAATTCACAATACCTTTTCAATATAATCATGGCTATGACAGTGGGTTATACTTATCTGAGACTTACATTACATAACAAGCTGACCATACTGCAACAGGACTCAATGAGCAATATGACAGTATTAGCTACACTACAAGTAAAAAGCATTTAAGCCTATACTGATGCTAGAAAACCCATCATGTTTCTAGAATCACATTCCATGATAGAGTGGATGGAAAAACAGAATAAGACAGTGTGCCAACATCCCGACCTGAAACACGACAGCATGCGGTGCAGTCATGTTTCTGAGGTGTAGGCCATCTATACAAGGCTCTAAGTCACAAAGACGAAACAGTGGTTCCTCTTACCTCAGTCAGAGCATGGAGCTGACCTTCCTGAACACACACACCCATGAACCTAGAGGAAGACAAAGACATCAGTCAGTTATTGTTTCTATGTATAATGAACATTTCATGAGCTGAAATAAAATAAAAAAGCCCAGACATTTTCCATACGAACAAAAAGCTTATTTCTGTCAAATTGTGCACACAAATGTGTTTACATCCCTGTTAGTGAGAATTGTTCCTTTGCCATGATAATCCAGCCACCTGACAGGTGTGGCATATCAAGAAGATGAAGAAACAGCATGATCATTACACAGGTGCACCTTGTACTGGGGACAATACAAAGCCACTAAAATGTGCAGTTGCCACACAACAATGTCCACCAGAGCTGTTGACAGAGAATCAAATATTTATTTCTCTACCATAAGCTGCCTCCAACGTCGTTTGAGAGAATTTGGCATTACATCCAACCGACTTCACAACCGCAGACCACGTGTAACCACGCCAACCCAGGACCTCCACTTCCGGCTTGTTCACTTGCGGGATCGGCTGAGACCAGCCACCCGGACAGCTAATGAAACTGACAATTATTTCGGTCTTTAACTTCTACGGGATCGGCCCCCCCCCCACAGGACGGTTGAGCTAACGTGCACTAATGTGATTAGCATGACATTGTAAGTAACAAGAACATTTCCCAGGACATAGACATGTCTTATACGGGCAGAAAGCTTAAATTATTGTTAAATCTAATAACTGCACTGTCCAATTTACAAAGATAAAATGTAGCATAGTTTTGCTTGATAAAATACATTTTTAAATTCAAATGTAGGAACTGGGTTCTACAGTTTGAACCCCCTTGGTTGCACCCCTGCCCAGTCATGGGAAATCCATATATTAGGGCCTAATGAATTTATTTTAAAATGGACTCATTTCCTTATATAAAATATAACTCAGTAACATCATTGAAATTGTTGCGTTTATATTGTTGTTCAGTAGATTTACCACAAAATACCACGAGAGACATGTGGTGGATGCATATTTATGGCTCTCCTGTTATGCTCTTCTCATGTTGACATGACAAAGCTAAGCTATGGGGTCTAGAGTTTAAGATTTGAGTGGGTCTATATGTAGCTCAAAAAAGTTAATTATCTGGCCCAATGACGACAGCAAAGTACTTTCGAGAGCAAAATGACAAATCTCTTGGTGGTTAAATACTTCTGCACTGGAAGAAAAGACCCAACAAGAGCAGTGCAAACAAGAAAGTCATTTCTAGGGGGAAACGAGGCTCACTCTCCTGACCCACATTCCATCGCTTTTTCTCCCTCTTTTTTTGGAGCCACTGCATCCAAATCTTAAGAGGCTGGAGTCACAGTCAAGGCCGTCTGTTTTTGGAAATGACAAACTGGTTGTATGAATATCCTAACACACGAGCCAGGCTGTACACACAGCGAGTGTTGGCTCCCCTGAGTTATGACCCAATAAATGCAAGACAGAGGGTTCTTCGAAGGGTTTTTCAGACAAAGAACCCCTCAGAATTCTCGTCAGCCAACCGCCACAGAACTGCCACAAAGCTGTGATTGTAACACAGCACACACAGACCATCTTTCCTACCCACCACCTACAGCAGAATGTGAGCTCTGTAGTGTATCATGCAAAGCCTAGGTCAGCCTAATCCATTTGAGGATAGGAAATTCAGATTGTTCCATTTTATTGTCCATGACAACATAAAACATTGTCATACAATAATAAATCCCAAACTATTTGTTCTATCATGATGAGTTTGGTCAAATATGTATGTGTGCCGATTTTGCAGGCTCCCAACTTAATATGAAAATAAACAGCTTTGGTGAGAAGTGAAAAGGGAAAGGTTGTTCCTCATAAGGGAATTCATGTCAATGAAATTCAAACTCAGGATGTTGTTCCAGAAAATCCCTTGTTAAATACTGTGGAACAGCAGAGATCAAGGTCACACCCCATACGTAAAATGTATGCACGTATTACTGTAATTTGCTTTGGATAAAAGAGTCTGCTAAATGGCATATTTTTAAGCAATAAGGCATGAGGGGGTGTGGTATATGGCCAATATACCACGGTTAAGGGCTGTTCTTATGTACGACGCAACACTGAGTGTCTGGAGACAGCCCTTAGCCGTGGAATATTGGCCATATACCACAAACCCCCGAGGTGCCTTATTGCTATTATAAAAAGTGATTACAAACATAATTAGAACAGTAAAAATAAATGTTTTGTCATACCTGTGGTATACGTTCTGATATACCACGGATTTCAGCCAATCAGCATTCAGGGCTCGAACCACCCACTTCATCATATTATTTATTACCCCACTGATTCCATTAAAGGGGAGGCTAACGTCATTTTGACAGAAAGCTACAGATCAAAGGATCTTTCAAAGATGAAGGATTCACAAATGACTTAAGAGTCACTTTCTAGAAAAAAAGGGGATTAGACCATTAGTCAGTAAGAAAATGACACCATTTCTGAATATGGTACCATAACTGAACTTTTCCAGCCCTGTATTGTACCCATTTTTTGAGTAGCCCCTTGAGATTGTTATTAAAAAGCTGGGATAATTTAATCAGTAACTGAACAAGAATGAAAAAGAATTGTACAATATCGCAGAAGGCATTTTAGTTCCGTTTCTCCAAAAGGACAGATTGATATTCAAACTATACAAAATATTGAGGATGGTGCCGTGCCAAAAAAAAAAAAATCAACTGTCCAAAATGTAGTGGAACAGATGTTTGGTTTCCTGGAGGTCACCTGAGGATGTTGGGATGGGACAGTCTGTTCATCAGTTGGACTTCTCTCAGCATGTTGGCACGGTTACTGCTTAGTTTGTTCATCTTCAGAGCCATCACCTGGCCCGACACTCTGTGGCGTACCTGCAACGAACACAACAATCTGGTCATTTAGGCATTATCGGAATGCTTCTCTTTAACACTACCGTTCCCTTATCAATATTCCCTTATCATGGGGACACTTCTCTATTATCGTTATTCCAAGATCATGGAGAAAGGTTCTCTTTCTGCAGCAAAATGAATGTCCTTCCACATTCAGAACCTTAACAACGGGAAGTAAAACAGTCCATTTCTCCTGTGAATTAGATCAGTCACTGTCCTTCCTTGCAGCATTAACTCCAATGTGATCAAAGATGATTGGCTGGCTTTCATCCACACATTGGTGCACTAGAAAGAATACTGAGCCGAGGCCAAGAACATGAATGTTGTGATATGTAACCTAGGTGTTAGCCTATCACAACTACCTACAATGTAACCCTTTTCTTTGGCAGAGAAGGCAGAACACTTTTCTAACTACAACAATACAAACATCAATCTGATCGTTGGGAAACCACAGGAAGTTATGAGTCAGGGTGAGAAAAATAAGCTGTATCTGCTACTGCTCACTTCCTCCAGATGAAATATTAAGACACTGAAACCAGTGAATAAGAAGTTAAAGTATCAACTCAGGTCGGTCTGCGAGTACAGTAACAGATACAAAGCCTATCTGGTTATATAGTTAGTTTACAGTTGACATTTGTTGGAGAGCGGAGATGAAAGGAAGTTTGAGGTACAGAAAAGGGAAGCAGGCCGATCTAGGCCTTATTTACATAGCACTTGGATGAGTATCCAGTTCATAGTGCTTCTTTAGCCGCTCTTGAAGTTCTAGTACAAAAAGTGCAGCTAGTCTTCCCTGTAGGAGAGGAGCAGGCAGCAGATGGCCTCCTCTAGACCACCTCCCCCACTCCCATCATCTGCCCACCAGGAGAGAGAGTGCAGCCTGGCTCAAACAAAGACCCATAATGTTGCCCCAGCAAGACCCTGCACCTCCAATCTGTTCCATCAAACCAGCTAGCCTCCTCAATACCTAGCCCTGTAGACAGGACACACAGTTGAAGACAAACAGATAATTATATTTTTTATTTTATGTAGATCCATTGTCCCCTTGCTTAGACAACTATGGAACTCTCATTACACAGGAAACATTTGTGTCCGTTAAGCATTTAGAGAAGCAAGTCTGAGGCAACGAGGGTCAATATTGCAAGTGAGAAGCAACGAGGGTAAATATTGTTGTACTAATAAAGCTGAAGTCATAATTTTGACTTGAGAGGAAACAGCTGCAATATAACAATATTATGGCCCCAAGGATTAAACAGCACCTTTTAAAACATGGTTGAACATGTGAGTGTGAATAAAGGAAGCTTTTTCTTAAGGTTTGTTCAACAAGAACTATTTGTAAAGACCCCAGTCATATTCAGGTTGGATGGGCATTCCCTCCCTAAAATACATGGTGTGATGACAACCCCCTCAGGCAGCCTGGGGCAGGACCCTACACGCTGCCCTTCCCCCACCAACTCAGCACTGGGTCCTTTGCATTAACCCTTTGACTCCAATGAGCAGTGATTGAGTAGTTCTAAGGCAGACTACTGTGGCCATGCTCTGAAGCGGCCATTAGATTACTGTGCATCACAGCTCCAGACATAGCAACACTTCTATTCCTTTCTGTAATTAGGCTAGTTTCCTGTTTAAGCTAAGAAACTAAATCTGAATTCTATTTCCAGTCCATCAGTATGCATTGACTCATACATACAGATGGAAAGGAAATAGTATGACTAAGATCGAGGCATGAGATAGAAAGTGCTGACATTACATTTACATTACATTTAAGTCATTTAGCAGACGCTCTTATCCAGAGCGACTTACAAATTGGTGCATTCACCTTATGACATCCAGTGGAACAGCCACTTTACAATAGTGCATCTAAATCTTTTAAGGGGGGTGAGGAGGATTACTTTATCCTATCCTAGGTATTCCTTAAAGAGGTGGGGTTTCAGGTGTCTCCGGAAGGTGGTGATTGACTCCGCTGTCCTGGCGTCGTGAGGGAGTTTGTTCCACCATTGGGGGGCCAGAGCAGCGAACAGTTTTGACTGGGCTGAGCGGGAACTGTACTTCCTCAGTGGTAGGGAGGCGAGCAGGCCAGAGGTGGATGAACGCAGTGCCCTTGTTTGGGTGTAGGGCCTGATCAGAGCCTTGAGGTACTGAGGTGCCGTTCCCCTCACAGCTCCGTAGGCAAGCACCATGGTCTTGTAGCGGATGCGAGCTTCAACTGGAAGAGAGAGAGAGCGGAGGAGAGAGCGGTGGAGAGAGCGGAGGAGCGGGGTGACGTGAGAGAACTTGGGAAGGTTGAACACCAGACGGGCTGCGGCGTTCTGGATGAGTTGTAGGGGTTTAATGGCACAGGCAGGGAGCCCAGCCAACAGCGAGTTGCAGTAATCCAGACGGGAGATAACAAGTGCCTGGATTAGGACCTGCGCCGCTTCCTGTGTGAGGCAGGGTCGTACTCTGCGGATGTTGTAGAGCATGAACCTACAGGAACGGGCCACCGCCTTGATGTTAGTTGAGAACGACAGGGTGTTGTCCAGGATCACGCCAAGGTTCTTAGCGCTCTGGGAGGAGGACACAATGGAGTTGTCAACCGTGATGGCGAGATCATGGAACGGGCAGTCCTTCCCCGGGAGGAAGAGCAGCTCCGTCTTGCCGAGGTTCAGCTTGAGGTGGTGATCCGTCATCCACACTGATATGTCTGCCAGACATGCAGAGATGCGATTCGCCACCTGGTCATCAGAAGGGGGAAAGGAGAAGATTAATTGTGTGTCGTCTGCATAGCAATGATAGGAGAGACCATGTGAGGTTATGACAGAGCCAAGTGACTTGGTGTATAGCGAGAATAGGAGAGGGCCTAGAACAGAGCCCTGGGGGACGCCAGTGGTGAGAGCGCGTGGTGAGGAGACAGATTCTCGCCACGCCACCTGGTAGGAGCGACCTGTCAGGTAGGACGCAATCCAAGCGTGGGCCGCGCCGGAGATGCCCAACTCGGAGAGGGTGGAGAGGAGGATCTGATGGTTCACAGTATCGAAGGCAGCCGATAGGTCTAGAAGGATGAGAGCAGAGGAGAGAGAGTTAGCTTTAGCAGTGCGGAGGGCCTCCGTGATACAGAGAAGAGCAGTCTCAGTTGAATGACTAGTCTTGAAACCTGACTGATTTGGATCAAGAAGGACATTCTGAGAGAGATAGCGGGAGAGCTGGCCAAGGACGGTACGTTCAAGAGTTTTGGAGAGAAAAGAAAGAAGGGATACTGGTCTGTAGTTGTTGACATCGGAGGGATCGAGTGTAGGTTTTTTCAGAAGGGGTGCAACTCTCGCTCTCTTGAAGACAGAAGGGACGTAGCCAGCGGTCAGGGATGAGTTGATGAGCGAGGTGAGGTAAGGGAGAAGGTCTCCGGAAATGGTCTGGAGAAGAGAGGAGGGAATAGGGTCAAGCTGGCAGGTTGTTGGGCGGCCGGCCGTCACAAGACGCAAGATTTCATCTGGAGAGAGAGGGGAGAAAGAGGTCAGAGCACAGGGTAGGGCAGTGTGAGCAGAACCAGCGGTGTCGTTTGACTTAGCAAACGAGGATCGGATGTCGTCGACCTTCTTTTCAAAATGGTTGACGAAGTCATCTGCAGAGAGGGAGGAGGGGGGGGAGGGGGAGGAGGATTCAGGAGGGAGGAGAAGGTGGCAAAGAGTTTCCTAGGGTTAGAGGCAGATGCTTGGAATTTAGAGCGGTAGAAAGTGGCTTTAGCAGCAGAGACAGAAGAGGAAAATGTAGAGAGGAGGGAGTGAAAGGATGCCAGGTCCGCAGGGAGGCGAGTTTTCCTCCATTTCCGCTCGGCTGCCCGGAGCCCTGTTCTGTGAGCTCGCAATGAGTCGTCGAGCCACGGAGCGGGAGGGGAGGACCGAGCCGGCCTGGAGGATAGGGGACATAGAGAGTCAAAGGATGCAGAAAGGGAGGAGAGGAGGGTTGAGGAGGCAGAATCAGGAGATAGGTTGGAGAAGGTTTGAGCAGAGGGAAGAGATGAAAGGATGGAAGAGGAGAGAGTAGCGGGGGAGAGAGAGCGAAGGTTGGGACGGCGCGATACCATCCGAGTAGGGGCAGTGTGGGAAGTGTTGGATGAGAGCGAGAGGGAAAAGGATACAAGGTAGTGGTCGGAGACTTGGAGGGAGTTGCAATGAGGTTAGTGGAAGAACAGCATCTAGTAAAGATGAGGTCGAGCGTATTGCCTGCCTTGTGAGTAGGGGGAAGGTGAGAGGGTGAGGTCAAAAGAGGAGAGGAGTGGAAAGAATGAGGCAGAGAGGAATGAGTCAAAGGTAGACGTGGGGAGGTTAAAGTCGCCCAGAACTGTGAGAGGTGAGCCGTCCTCAGGAAAGGAGCTTATCAAGGCATCAAGCTCATTGATGAACTCTCCGAGGGAACCTGGAGGGCGATAAATGATAAGGATGTTAAGCTTGAAAGGGCTGGTAACTGTGACAGCATGGAATTCAAAGGAGGCGATAGACAGATGGGTAAGGGGAGAAAGAGAGAATGACCACTTGGGAGAGATGAGGATCCCGGTGCCACCACCCCGCTGACCAGAAGCTCTCGGGGTGTGCGAGAACACGTGGGCGGACGAAGAGAGAGCAGTAGGAGTAGCAGTGTTATCTGTGGTGATCCATGTTTCCGTCAGTGCCAAGAAGTCGAGGGACTGGAGGGAGGCATAGGCTGAGATGAACTCTGCCTTGTTGGCCGCAGATCGGCAGTTCCAGAGGCTACCGGAGACCTGGAACTCCACGTGGGTCGTGCGCGCTGGGACCACCAGTTTAAGGTGGCCGCGGCCACGCGGTGTGGAGCGTTTGTATGGTCTGTTGTTACGGATACAGTTATCCTGTGTGTGTGTGTATCCTGTGTGTTTCTTTTCTCTCCTTCTCCCCTCACAGGTGAAAACCATCACTCCCCAATCAGTCAACAATCAATCATCAATCAGAAGACACACCTCCTCCTATTTCCCACCCTATCACAGTTCCTTCCCATGGTTTAAAAACCCCATCATTTGTTTGCTCTGGAGCAATCTCTAGCTCAATCTCTCTGTAAATGCCATGTCTGTAGGTCTCTGTGTTTCACTCTCGCTTTGTGTCTTCACCTCTCTTTTGTTTAAGCACCTCCATAGCACTTTGTCATCACCTGTGAGTATTGTTTTTGGTTATGGTGTTTGTTTGTTGCTGGTGGGAAAAGGGGGAAACCTAGACAAGTCGCCCATGGGCATACACTACCCGTAGGTGAACTTTGTTAAATACACTAGTTAGAACTGGGCGGACCACCCACTGTATTTTTGGTTAGTTAGTTAGCTGTTGTTAAAGTAGGCTAGTCTAGCTTAGGGGTGTTTTGAATACTTATTGTTTCTTTTCTTGGGTCCAGCTCAGCCCCTTTTCCTGCTCCCCCCATTACCGTGTGTTTATAAATAAACCTAGAGTTTGACGGTAGATTTCTGTTGTCGTGGTTATTTCGTTCACACTTTTACTTTGTCACAATAATAATTTGCATGAGTTATGTTACGGGTCTCATTACCATCCCCCCCTAGACTGTCGGGCCAAAAGGGATTCGTAACATCTGTGCAGAGAGGAGAGAACAGGGATAGACAGACACATAGTTGACAGGCTACAGAAGAGGCTACGCTAATGCAAAGGAGATTGGAATGACAAGTGGACTACACGTCTCGAATGTTCAGAAAGTTAAGCTTACGTAGCAAGAATCTTATTGACTAAAATGATTAAAATGATACAGTACTGCTGAAGTAGGCTAGCTGGCAGTGGCTGCGTTGTTGACACTACACTAATCAAGTCGTTCCGTTGAGTGTAATAGTTTCTACAGTGCTGCTATTCGGGGGCTAGCTGGCTAGCTAGCAGTGTTGATTACGTTACGTTGCGTTAAAAGAACGACAATAGCTGGCTAGCTAACCTAGAAAATCGCTCTAGACTACACAATTATCTTTGATACAAAGACGGCTATCTAGCTAGCTATGTAGCTAGCTACGATCAAACCGTTGTACTGTAATGAAATGAAAATGTGATACTACCTGTGGAGCGAAGCGGAATGCGACCGGGTTGTTGAGTGCGGAAGTTCTATTCGGTAGACGTTGGCTAGCTGTTGGCTAGCTAGCAGTGTCTCCTACGTTAAGGACGACAAATAGCTGGCTAGCTAACCTCGGTAAATTAAGATAATCACTCTAAAACTACACACTCTAAACTACACAATTATCTTGGATACGAAGACAGCAAAGACAACTATGTAGCTAGCTAACACTACACTAATCAAGTCGTTCAGTTGAGTGTAATAGTTTCTACAGTGCTGCTATTCGGTAGACGGTGGACGTTTGCTAGCTGGCTAGCAGGCTAGCTAGCTAGCTGCTGGGCAGATAGCAGTGTGGACTACGTTAGGACGACGAAATACGATAATTACGCTATTATCTTTGATACAACGACGGCTATGTAGCTAGCTAAGAAGAAATTGCTAAGATTAGACAAATCACACCGTTGTACTATAATGAAATGTAATGAAAAGTTATACTACCTGCGGACCGAAGTGCGGATGCGACCGCTCGCTCCAACCCGGAAGTACTCTTCCACATTGTGGTGGTTGTGACAACATCAATATAGAATGCCCTGACTCAGACTTTTCAGTAGGTGAAGCTGAAGTCTAAAGCCTATAACTAATTGAAAGTCCCTCATTGAAAGTAAAAGTGACTTTCATGAGCGCTGACGCTGGTTGGAGGAAATTACAATGTGGCTTACACCAAAAGTGAACGTAGCTAACATGACCTCAAAATGTCAGTAAAGGAGTTGAACCTCTAACCTCAACAGCCATATCTGTTGAAGTACCAACCCTGTCAGGTTGTTAGTGTAATGGACGATATAGCACTTAGACAGCCATTGTAGCCTAACGTCTAGTCGCCATCATAAACCTCTTCAGCCCTTCTATATTTTCATGTCGTAACCAGAGCGACGTGGAAATAAAGGGCTTTTCGCACGTCCCATATCAGTCGATTGTGAGACAATAGCCTAGATCAATGTAATAAGGAGCGGCCACAGTATCTGTGTGCTAGAGGTGTTCACGGATCCACCTGTACCCGAATACCTGAGACCGAATCCAGAATTCTAAATAATGTCACAGGTTTGGGTTGGATCTGATTGATACGGGTATGTGTCATTTTAACTGACTTATCCGGAAGGGCCTGTACATATCAGAACGCGGCTGCTGTGCGTGCGCGAGGGAGAAATTGGATCATTTATGCCGCTGCTCTTGATTTTCACAAAAGTGGAGAGTTTGTGCATTTAGCTTGTTTTTGTTGCCCAATCATAAGTCCTCAAAGCGACAATAGGCTACAGTCAGAGCCTCTGCGCGTTTAAAAAGAGATATGTATACATGCATGCGCACACACACACAAATGTTTGGACACCTACTCATTCAAGGGTTTCTCTTTATTTTTACTATTTTCGACATTGGAGAATAATAGTGAAGACATCAAAAATAGGAAAATACACATTTAAATCACGTAGTAACCAAAAGAAGAAAAAAACGTGTTAAGTAGCCAGCCTTCGCCTTGATGACAGTTTTGCACACTCTTGGCATTCTCTCAACCAGCTTCATGAGGTAGTCACCTGGAATTAATTTCAATTGACAGGTATGCCTTGTTAAAAGTTCGAGCCAATCAGTTGTGTTGTGACAAGGTATACTGAAGACAGCCCTATTTGGGAAAAGACCAAGTCCATATTATGGCACAACAGTCATTATTTTAAGACATTAAGGTCAGTCAATAACAGAACATTTCAATCAATTTGAAAGTTTCTTAAAATGCAGTCGCAATAACCATCAAGCTGATGAAACGGTCTCTTATGAGGACTATCACAAGAAAGACCCAGAATTACCTCTGTTAGAGTTAACTGCACCTCAGATTGCAGCCCAAATAAATTCTTCAGAGTTCAAGTAACAGACATCAACTGCTCAGAGGAGACTATGTGAATCAGCCCTTGTTGGTCGAATTGCTGCAAAGAAACCACTACTAAAAGGACACCAATAAGAAGACGAGACTTGCTTGGGCCAAGAAACATGATCAAAGACCGGTGGAAATCTGTCCTTTGGTCTGATGAATTCAAATTTGAGATTTTTGGTTCCAACCACTGTCTTTGTGAGACGCAGAGAAGGTGAATGGATGATCTCTGCATGCGTCGTTCCCACCGTGAAGCATAGAGGAGATGTGATGGTGTTGGGGTGCTTTGCTGGTGACATTGTCAGTGATTTATTTAGAATTCAAGCTACACTTAACCAGCATGGCTACCACAGCATTCTGCAGCGATAAACCATCCCATCTGGTTTGCGCTTAGTGGGACTATCATTTGTTTCTCAACAGGACAATGACCCAACACACCTCCAGGCTATGTAAGGGCTACTTGACCACAGAGTAATGGAGTGCTGCTTTAGATGACCTTGCCTCCACAATCACCTGACCTCAACCCAATTGAGATGGTTTAGGATGAGTTGGACCGCAGAGTGAAGGAAAAGCAGCCAACAAGTACTCAAGCATATGTGGGAACTCCTTCAAGACTGTTGGAAAAGCATTCCAGGTGAAGCTGGTTGAGAGAATGCCAAGAATGTGCAAAGCTGTCATCAAGGCAAAGGGTGGCTACTGTAAGGAATCGAAAATACATTTTGATTTGTTGAACACTTTTTTGGTTACTACATGATTCCATGTGTTATTTCATAGTTGTGATGTATTCACTATTATTCTACAATGTAGAAAATAGTAAAAATAAAGAAAAACCTTTGAATGAGTAGCTGTGTCCAAACTTTTCACTGGTACTGTATGTATGCATGTTACACTACCGATCAAAGGTTTGGGGTCACTTAGAAATGTCCTGGTTTTTGAAAGACAAGCACATTTTTTGCCTATTAAAATAACATAAAATTGATCAGAAATACATTGTTTATGTTTTAAATGACTATTGTAGCTGGAAACGGCAGATTGTTTTGTGGAATATCTACATAGGCGTACAAAGGCCCATTATCAGCAACCATCACTCCTGTAATCCAATGGCACGGTGTGTTCGCTAATCCAAGTTGATCATTTTGCAATTATGTTAGCACAGCTAAAAACTGTTGTCCTAATTAAAGAAGCAATAAAACTGGCCTTCAGACTAGTTGAGTATCTGGAGCATCAGTGGGTTTGATTACAGACTCAAAATGTCCAGAAACAGAGACCTTTCTTCTGAAACTCGTCAGTCTATTCTTGTTCCGAGAAATGAAGACTATTCCATGCGAGAAATTGCCAAGAAACTGAATATCTCGTACAACACTGTACTACTCCCTTCACAGAACAGCGCAAGCGGGCACTAACCAGAATAGAAAGAGGAGTGAGAGGCCCCAGTGCACAACTGAGCAAGATGACAAGTACATAAGAGTGTCTAGTTTGAGAAACAGACGCCTCACAAGTCCTGAACTGACAGCTTCATTAAATAGTACCCGCAAAACACCAGTCTCAACATCAACAGAGAAAAGGCAACTTCCGGGATGCTGGCCTTCTAGGCAGAGTTGCAAAGAAAAAGGCATATTTTTTTCCCACCTTTATTTAACTAGGCAAGTCAGTTAAGAACAAATTCTTATTTTCAATGACGGCCTAGGAACAGTGGGTTAACTGCCTGTTCTGGGGCAGAACGACAGATTTGTACCTTGTCAACTCGGGGGTTTGAACTTGCAACCTTCCGGTTACTAGTCCAACGCTCTAACCACTAGACTACCCTGCCGCCCAGATATCTCAGACTGGCCAATAAAAATAAAGATTCATATGGGCAAAAGAACAAGACACTGAACAGAGGAACTCTGCCTAGAAGGACAGCATTCCGGAGTCGCCTCTTCACTGTTGAGACTGGTGTTTTGCGGGTACTATTTATTGAAGCTGCCAGCTTCATTTCTCTTATTCTTATCTGTATTTTTGTTAACTGCACTGTCGGTTAGGGGCTCATGAGTAAGCATTTCACTGTAAGGTCTACACCGGTTGTATTCGGCGCATGTAACCAATAACATTTGATTTGATGCTCCAGATACTCAACTAGTCTAAAGGCCAGTTTTATTGCTTCTTTAAATCAGCACAACAGTTTTCAGCTGTGCTAACATAACTGCAAAAGGGTTTTCTAATGATCAATTTGCCTGTTAAAATTATAAACTTGGATTAGCTAACACAATATGTCATTGGAACACAGGAGTGATGGTTACCGATAATAATAATAATTAATAAAATAAGCCGTTTTCAGCTACAATGGTAATTTACAACATTAACAATGTCTACACTGTATTTCTGATCAATTTGATGTTATTTTAAAAATGGACGAAAACAAAATGTGCTTTCCTTTCAAAATCAAGGACATTTCTAAGTGACCCCAAACTTTTGAACAGTAGTGAGTGAGTATGTATAAATAAAAAGCACAGTATGTGGACACAGCTTCAAATTAATGGATTCGGCTATTTCCATACACCGTTGCTATCAGGTGTATAGAGTCAAGCACACAGTCATGCAATCTTTATAGACAAACATTGGTAGTAGAATGGCCTTCCTGAAGAGCTTAGTGACTTTCAACGTGGTACAATCATAGGATGTCACCTTTCCAACAAGTTAATTCGTCAAATTTATACCATGCTAGAGCTGCCCCGGGCCAACTAAGTGCTGTTATTGTGAAGTGGAAACGTCTAGAAGTAATAACGGCTCAGCTGCCGAGTGCTAGGCCACAAAAGCTCACAGAACAGGACTGCCGAGTGCTGAAGCGAGTAAAAATCGCCTGTCCTTGATTACAACCCTCACTACCGAGTTCTAAACCACCTCTGGAAGCAACGTCAGCACAATAACTATTCGTTGGGCGCTTCATAAAATGGGTTTCCATGGCCGAGCAGCCGCACACAAGCCTAAGATCGCAATGCCAGGCGTCGGGCGGAGTGGTCTAAAGCTTGCCGCCATTGTACTCCGGAGCAGTGGAAACACGTTCTCTGAAGTGATGAATCACCATCTTCACCATCTGGCAATTTGATGGATTAATCTGGGTTTGGCAGATGCAGGAGAACGCTACCTGCCGGAATGCATAGTGACAACTGTAAAGTTTGGTGGAGGAGGAACAATGGTCTAGGGCTGTTTTTCCATGGTTCGGGCGAGGCCCCTTAGTTCCAGTGAAGGGCAATCTTAACACTACAGCATACAATGACATTCTAGAGTAGACGATTCTGTGCTTCCAACTGTATGGCAACAGATTGGGGGAGGCCCTTTCTTGTTTCAGCATGACAACAGCCGCGTGCACAAAGCGATGTCCATACAGAAATTGTTCGTCGAGATCGGCATGGAAGAACTTGACTGGCCTGCACAGAGCCCTGACCTCAACCCTATCGAATACCTTCAGAATGAATTGGTACACCAACTGCGAACCAGGCCTAATCACCCAACATCAATGCCCGACTTCACTAATGCTCGTGGCTGAATGGAAGCAAGTCCCAGCAGCAATGCTCCAACATCTAGTAGAAATCCTTCCCAGAAGAGTGGAGGCTGTTATAGCAGCAAAGGGGGGGGACCAACTACATATTAATACCCATGATTTTGGAAAGAGATATTCGACAAACAGGTGTCCATATACACTATATGACCAAAAGTATCTAATCAATGGAAGTGACAGAATTCAAAGTTAAAGGAGAACGATAGGCTACAACGACTAAGACGCCAACAGGCAGAGTACTACTTAATATTCTGAACGGATTGTCATTTGTAACTGTAGGATAAGAATGTGCTTGCAATTTTAAAAAACGCTTTGCAGCCTCAATTAGCCTAGCTAGCTCACATTAGCTTAACTAGCTTCTCCCAGTTTGATACAGTCAAGATAGGTACTACGTCATCAACCTCGCTATGGTAGCTATTAGTCTATTATGGTAGCTATTAGCTATTAGTCTACTATGGTAGCTATTAGTCTACTATAGCGATAGGGGCGGCAGGTAGCCTAGTGGTTAGAGCGTTGGCCAGTAACCGAAAGGTTGCCAGATCGAATCCCCGAGCTGACAGGGTAAATATCTGACGTTCTGCACCTGAACAAGACTGTTAACCCACTGTTCCTAGGCGGTCATTGTAAAAAAGAATTTGTTCTTAACCGACTTGCCTAGTTAAATTTAAAAAATAAAAAGTCCTCTTGGTCGGTTGCCGTCTCCTCGTCACTCGCTCAATGTATTAGCTAACTGTATTCTGCACCACACACTGAGGTTTAATAACAGAATGTGGGCTGAGACATCTCAGGGTGTGAGATTATATATTTAAGTAATCCTGGTGATGACATACCATAGCTTTTCTGCTAGCCTAGCCTAAACCATACGTTGATATGAATGAATAAGCAGTCCTCACACAATCTCCTATTTACCTACCAGTACCACCTACCTACCATAAAACTCTTGCATTTCAGGTCAATCATAACATAAACCCACCTTGTAGACCTCTGAGAAGAAGCCGGAGCCAATCCACTCGCAGATGAAGTCATCAAGGCGCGTCAGGCAGGAGAAGGCACTGATGAGGGCGCGGTAGGATGAGGGGCACACTCTTCCCACCTGAGACGGGGCCCACTCCCCTCCACCATCCAGGTCATCAAGACGGTCTGGCCTCATGGAGGGGAAGCCGGCAATGGAGTTGCGCTTGTTCCGATCCATCATTGTCTCTTCACTGGTAACTCTGTGGGGGACTTCTCCATGAAGGTTTCACATTTTCGATAACTGCTTGGCAACCCTTTACAGCCCTAAGAGGAAGGAAATACCAAAATCCATTCTCAGCAGGCAGACTGAGAAAATTGTGTGCTTCGGTGCCAGCTAATAATATTTGTACTTTCCTGTAGTTTAGAATGTACAGTACAAGCTTATGGTTCACAGGACACAAATAACAAGCCAGAAAACACTGATCGTTTCAGCTAGTATCTGTATGGAAAACATGGTGTTTTATGTACCCCTGAAGTATAATAAATCAGTGTGTGTGTTTTTTTAATCACCATTCCGTTCATTTAAACAGAACACAGCTGTGTTGTCATGAGGGGGATAATGAGCCTAATCTATTTTATCACATTCCTCTGACATTTCCTCCAACTTTTTTCAAATACTAAGACAAAAGCATTACTTCACACAAGATCAATCTACTTAGACACACATGACAGGAGTCCTAACCCGCCTCTGGTCTGACAAGCCTACAAATAATGGCTCTAATAGGGATAGATTGTCCAATTATATGAGATTAAGCCAAGATAAAGCCAAAGCCCAAGACTGGGATCCTAAACGAACAAGGGAGCATGTACAGGAACACAAGGAGACATAATAACCCCCAGAGTAATGACCATAGGAATAAGTCCTTTGATTTAAATGACTGAGTGAGGGCGAGGATGACCTTTCACATGGCACTAGTACTTTGAAGCATCCAGCACTTGTTAAGGACCCCTGATTTCCCCAGCATGCACAGGTCTATTGAGCTTACTCGATGGGCTGGTTGTAACTAGGCGAGGTCTCTGGATTATTCTGCTGTCCTCCCCTTTCCTTGAGTTAGAGACTAGAGAGAAGCTATTAAAAACTCTGGGAGAAGAATGCTATTCTTAATTCAACCTCGTGTGATTCCCATCCCCCATCCAATCCCAAATGAAAACAACTGAAATCAAATCATCCAAAGTTACTGGACTAGTTCTGGGATCTTTTTGCTGCTCCAGCCGTACCCTTAAAAGGATGTTATCCTCCTCCATTACTAAAGGCATTTTTTGCCATTTTGCAAGTGTATGACAATGATCAGACTCAGTCTGCCAAGAATGTTTAAAGCAGCTATTTTAGTAAATCTGCTTTTCAGAAGCAGAACGGATGTATAACATATGAGGGCTGTTTTTCCATTTCAATTGCTGCTAGGCCTAGTCGTCTGGGTTCACAAGAACAAGTCATAAATGTCACTAAAATCATACATTTCCCTTCATTCAAAGCAGAAACACTTAACAGCGTCATATCAATAATGCAGATGGTGAATTCATGACTTCTCCAGTCTGAACCCTTTCTTCCCTCACTCCCTCCCTCCCTAGCATCTCAGCAGCAACCTACATTTTGTAGCTGGTGAGAATACAACTACAGTGCCTTCAGAACATATTCACAACCCTGGACTTTGTGCACATTTTGTTGTGTTATAGCTTGAATTTGAAATGGATGAGATGAGATTTCTGTATTTAATGTTCAATACATTTGCACTTTGTCATTATGGGGTATTGAGTGTAGATGGGTGAGATTTTCTGGTTTCTTTTCTCAACTGAAACCATTTTGAATTCAAACTGGTCACATATTGTGGAATAAGTCAAGGGGTATGAATACTTTGAAGGCACTGTAGGCTTGTGTGGACATAATGCATTTTTCCAAAGCGACAAATCAGTCTCAATGATAATGAACTGGAGGAAGTAGAGGTCTTTTACAATGGGCCACTAATGACAAAATTACAGATGAGGGCAATTCCACGGTAACAGATTTAAACTTTGAAATCAGTTTTTCTATTTAAAATGTATGCCCCCCCCCAAAAAAACATTAATTTCAAAGTTTAACAAATCATACAACTCCATGCACAAGGACTACATAATGATTTCCACTGAAAAAAATATATATACAAAAACTATTTTGTGGATAAATGGTATTGTGTGGTCACAAAACCAGTATCACAATACTAGGAAGAAAGGAAGCAAAACACGAAGCGGAAAGTCTGGTATCGCAGCGGTCCTTTGTAACTCAGTTGGTGGAGCATGGTGCTAGTAACGACAGGATAGTGGGTTTGATTCCCGGGACCACCCATATGTAACATGTATGCAAGCATGATTGGATGAAAGTGTCTGCTAAATGGCATTTATTATTATTATTGCTTTTACGCAACCACATTTGACAAAAACATAAATATTTGCTATAAAGTATATAAGGTATGTGGACACCCCATTCAAATGAGTGGATTCGGATATTTCAACCACATGTCACCAACAGGTGTATAAAATAAAGCACACAACCACGCAATCACCAAAGAACTTGACTGGCCTGCACAAAGCCCTGACCTCAAAACACATCAAACACCTTTAGGATGAATTGGTACGCCAACTGTGAGCCAGACCTAATCACCCAACATCAGTGCCTGACCTCACTAATGCTTGTGGCTTAATTGAAGCAAGTCCCCACGGCAATGTTCCAACATCTAGTGGAAATCCTTCCCAGAAGAGTGGATGCTGTCATAGTAGCAAAAGGGGGGAGGGGGGGACCAACTCCATATTAAAGCCCATGATTCTGGAATGAGATATTCGACGAGCATGTGTTCACATACTTTTGGCCATGTAGTGTACGTCTGCAGAGTGAATGGGATGCCAACTATGACATGGCACCTTGAGTTTAAAATATACAGTTTGGTTATTGAACTACAGTAAGTGAAGTAGATTTACACCCGGTAACAGAATTACATCATGTTTACCTGATCTATTCTACACAGATATGTATAAGTGTGGATATGAATGTCATTCTCCTCATGTTTCACAAGTTTGGACATCACAGCACAGTACAGTGTAGTACAATACAGCAGAGCAGAGTTCAGTACTGTATATTTCAGTACAATATACTGTACTACTGCATTGTACTGTACTCTGCTTTACTGACTGTACTCTACTGTGCTATCCAAACTTGTGAAACATACTTCTATAATAGGTTCAGATAGTTCAGATTCGGTCCAGTCCGGTCCGTCTGTGGACGCTAACGTCAAGGCCAGGGTGGACCGAACAAATGTCAACATCCATGGACGTCCGGTTCTCAGTGGGTGAGGATGCTGGTTACAGTAACTGGAAAGAGAGGGGGCTCATGGGTAGGTGTCACTAAGAGCTGTGAGAGTTGACCTTAACTGGAAAGAGAGAGGTAGAGGGAAGGGTTGTCCAGACTCCGACTGTGTGCGGTGAATCGTAGTTTGACCACCAGACAATAGAAAGAAAGAAAACAGTAATGAGCTGAACGTCACAGTATGCCAGTGGAAGGGAGGAGAGTAGCAGGTGACCCAACTGTGGTTTGTGACTATGATTTCCCATTGTAGCCAATTCAGTTGCAGTAATTGTAAGTGTCCTCGGATGGGGCCACACTGTCTCCTCCTGTCTCAGCCTCCAGTATTTATGCTGCAGTAGTTTATGTGTCGGGGGGCTAGGGTGAGTTTGTTATATCTGGAGTACTTCTCCTGTCCTATTCGGTGTTCTGTGTGAATCTAAGTGTGCGTTCTCTAATTCTCTCCTTGTCTCTTTCTTTCTCTCTCTCTCTCGGAGGACCTGAGCCCTAGGACCATGCCCCAGGACTACCTGACATGATGACTCCTTGCTGTCCCCAGTCCATCCGGGCCGTGCTGCTGCTACAGTTTCAACTGTTCTGCCTTATTATTATTCGACCATACTGGTCATTTATGAACATTTGAACATCTTGGCCATGTTCTGTTATAATCTCCACCCGGCACAGCCAGAAGAGGACTGGCCACCCCACATAGCCTGGTTCCTCTCTAGGTTTCTTCCTAGGTTTTGGCCTTTCTAGGGAGTTTTTCCTAGCCACCGTGCTTCTACACCTGCATTGCTTGCTGTTTGGGGTTTTAGGCTGGGTTTCTGTACAGCACTTTGAGATATCAGCTGATGTACGAAGGGCTATATAAATACATTTGATTTGATTTAATTCCGTTACGGATATTTTGGTAATTCTGTTACCAATTTGTTTTAAATCACTTAATAATTCATAAACAAAATTGATATCAGTAAAATCACTAACTAAATCAGGTCTACCATTACTTGTTACTTCTGTGAACATTTATTATCCTCCCTCCACATCAGGGAGTGAAATGATCAAAGATGTGTATGCTTTTGGTAATGGAATTACAAGGCACAAGACAATATATATATATTATTATTTATTTTATTATTTTTTTTTATTTTAAAACATCCTCAATCTACATACAATACCCCATAATGACAAAGCAAAAACAGGTTTAGAAAAAAAAACACTAATATCACATTTTACATAAGTATTCAGACCCTTTACTCAGTACCTTGGTGAAGCACCTTTGGCAGCGATTACAGCTTCGAGTCTTGTTGGGTACGATGCGAAAATGAGCTCAATTTCGAGTCTCATATCAAAGGGTCTGAATACTTGGCACACCTGTATTTGGGGAGTTTCTCACATTCATCTCTGCAGATTTTCTCAAGCTCTGTCAGGTTGGATGGGGAGCCTCACTGCACAGCTATTTTCAGGTCTCTCCAGAGATGTTCGATCAGGTTCAAGTACAGGTCACAAAGACATTCAGAGACTTGTCCTGAACCCACTCGTGCATTGTCTTGGCTTTGTGCTTAGAGACATTGTCCTGTTGGAAGGTGAACCTTTGCCCCAATCTGAGGTCCTGAACAGGTTCTTCAAGTATCTCTCTGTACTTTGCTCAGTTCATCTTTCCCTCGATCCTGACTAGTCTCCCAGTCCTTGCCGCTGAAAAACATCCCCATAGCAGGAGGCTGCCACCACCATGCTTCATGGTAAGGATAGTGCCAAATTGTCTCCAGACATGACGCTTGGCATTCAGGGCAAATAGTTCAATCTTGGTTTCATCAGACCAGAGACCCAAGTGGGCTGTAATGTGCCTTTTACTGAGGAGTGGCTTCTGTCCAGCCACTCTACCATAAAGGCCTGATTGGTGGAGTGCTGCAGAGATGGTTGTCCTTCTGGGAAGTTCACCCATCTCCACAGAGGAACTCTAGAGCTCTGTCAGAGTGACAATCAGGTTCTTTGTCACCTCGCCCCCGATTGCTCAGCTTGGTCAGGCGGCCAGCTCTAGGAAGAGTCTTGGTGGTTCCAAACTTCTTCAATTTAAGAATGATGGAGGCCACTGTGTTCTTGGGGACTTTCAATGCTGTAGAAATATTTTGGTATCTTTCCCCAGATCTGTGCCTCGAAACAATCCTGTCTTGGAGCTTTACGGACTTTTCCTTTGACCTCATGGCTTGGTTTTTGCTCTGACATGCACCTTCAACTATGGGACCTTATATAAACAAGTGTTTGTCATTCCAAAGCACATCCAATCAATTTAATTTACCACAGGTGGACTCCAATCAAGTTGTAGAAACATCTCAATGATTATCAATGGAAACAGGATGCACCGGAGCTCAATTTCAAGTCTCATATCAAAGGGTCTGAATACTTGTGTAAATAGGATAAACATTTCTAAAACCCTGTTTTCGCTTTGTCATTATGGGGTAGTGTGTGTAGATTGATTAGTATTATATTTTTTAATCCATTTTACAGTAAGGCTGTAATGTAAAGAAATACATCAAAATGTAACAAAATGCAGAAAAGGGGAAGGGGTCTGAATACTTTCCGAATGCATTGGAAGTGTTGATGTTAGTTGGCAGGGGACTATGTAAACATTGTGTTTTGATGAATACCTTTTCAGATCTTTCTAGTAGATTCTTACTAAAACACCTTTTTCATCTGTTAATCCAGAAATCAAAGCCTTTACTTGTTCTTTTTTTTTATTTTATGGAAAATGGTTGAAAAATATCCTTATGCCTTAATTTCCCAAAAACATAGACTAAGCTTCCATTTGACATCCAATTTGATATATGGTCCTATGAACGTGACGTTTGTGCTCATGGGTCCTTTTCGATGGAAATGCCCATGGGACATCAGGGCTCGACTTGCCCAGGAACCCTCCTGGCAAGTTGCTCATCCCTGTCAGTGGCCCGCTTGGACAAAATATTGTAATAATGCTATTTTATTATTATTTTATTTTATTTTTTAAATCTAGGCTATATAACTGATAAAAAACGGATTAATTCATGAAACTGTTAGTTCGTCATGTCGATGATTTATCACACGAGCGCCGCACAAATAAAACCTCATTTGAGATTGCAGCAACTCGATAGGACACCAACAGCGGTAGGAAAGATGTTCCAAGTTATGATATATACTAGTAAATACTAAGGCAATAATCAAGAATGGGTATGCAAACCAGCTATAAAAAGTTCAGTTTTAGTTGATGGTTGAATATTTGCCATGCGCAATTCACTCATCATGGAATAGCCTAACTTTACATTCCTCGAGGCTATTTGGTCCTTAAAGCCCTTGTAGTTATTTATGGTAGCCGATTTAGAAGTTCTACTGCTCAAAATAATGATTCTGTGATTTAATTTCTGATAAATGTTTATGAGATGTAGCCGCTTTCATTTGTTTCGGGTGTTGCGCTAGTCTGTTGCGGTAAAACATGCATTATTCTCTAAGTGTTAATGCAGATGTTTTTTATATTGGCTATTATAACAATTAGATATCAAATGTAGTTAAATAAAAATGACAATTAAGTGCATGAAAAAGTATTTGAAAGACCTTGAATTTGTATGCTACTTGCTCAGCCCAAATGAAAGAAAATAACCTGCAATTTAAATTATGCGCGCATCATTTGCTTCCCTGACAGATCCTGACCCGGGACATATTCATATTTTGTTCATTTTATTTGGGCCAGTAGCTTTCGGTTGGCACTTGTCCGGTGTGCCATTGGCATCTTTACCTGAATGTCAAGCCCTAGACATCCCTGTGTTCGCCTGACACCAGATATTTGTGCTCTATCCAGCTGTTCAAATGTGCTACAATAAAATATGTTTATTGTTAAATCGCCAACAGGAGGGTCATCTGGTTATGATGAAACGCAAGATCAAGAATCACCATGAAAAAGAGGGATGATCAGAGAGTGTTTGAGGGTAGAACATTTAGTTAGGTTTCTATTCTGCTGTGAAAAAGTCGATGGATTCTATTCACTAAAATGTATTTTTTATGATCACTATCAGAGCCCAGTCAGCTGTAAAGGATGGGTATCCGAGGCAGCAACGGCATACCTGACATTTTAAATAATGACCCAGTCTTGTTCATAGGGGAGGGACCAGTTTCTTCTGATCTGATAACATCCGTTTATAACCTACAATACGAGTTCGGATACAATACGTTAATCAAATACCTGGCCAGCATTATCTGAACACTTGCCGTTTGATTAGTTCAGTGCAATATTCCATTATAAACAATGAGTTACTGCATTAGCTACAACGTTGAAACTATGTAATTAAAGTAACTTTGTTGTTACTGGTACCTAGCTACTACTTGCAACAAATGTTGGTCTGTTTACCCCACGCGTTTCACTTTCCATGATTACGTTAGTTAGCTTATTTTAGCTTGCTAAACTAGCTGACCAACTAGCTCACGTTAACGTTAGTTACGAAACGGACACATACTGAGTGGCAGGCTTCATCCGCCAACGTTAACATTACCTAAACTAGCAAACTTCGCATGCTGGCAGAGCTAGCCAGAGTTCTTACCTTGTCGTTTGTCATGAAGATGGTGAGATGTTGGACTCTTCAACAACAACTTGATGAAATGACGGGCCAAACTCAGTTACTTCCATCTCATTGCAATAGTTTGCAGGCCAGTCGGTCTACTCACCATGCACGAGCTAGTAGCGGCCAGTTGGCTAACTTGCTTGTAGTTAGCTGGTCTCGGTAACGTTAGTTTAGTTTGTCAACAAGAGAAGATGAGAAGCTAGTTAACGGTAGCCACTCCACTTTGCTAACACACGAGAAGTTACGCAGCCAACGCCGAAGTAACTCTTAACTACACGAATTATAGCTTACCTCACATCGAAATGTAAACTCGCGGTACACCTTATGTGGCATTTGTTTTCTCATTAAAACACAATCGCAGTGGTTAAAGACTGTTCAGTCGTTTGACAGCTCTGCTACGCAGTGTTGACTGGCTCCCCTAAGAGACAATTTATGCTTGATCCGAAAATGTGGTCGGAGGCCATATGGATGGTGTGACGCAATTTTGCGGAGCACCCAGAGACACACAGAAGTACATATTGAGCTCTGTGCCGCATCGCTGTGCGCCTCTTAAATGTTTTAACATTGTGGATGGCTCCGCATTGACATGATTGGTTGACGGTCGGTGAAGGCGGGAGGTCCTGTATAACCTAAACATAAACTCACTTTCTTGACAACTTCCTTCACAACAGCTCTGCGCTTATCTGCGAAGCGCAAGAGGTATGAATGGCTATATCACCGTAATGCTGCACGGTCAGTGCAGACAGCCGATTGACCATGTACCGCCTTTAACACTCCCACTAAACTGCGATCCCCCTTTTCACGTCCAGATTGACAGCTGAGGCTTCCATTCAGGGACAAGAATGCAACACACTAATGTTTTTGTTTTTGATGGGGTGTGTGTAATGTACAATATTTGACTGTGTTAACTCGAATATTGATGGTAGTTTGAACGTATATAATAATTTCACCAGCTGTGAATACTAATTTACCTCTACTATGCATTGACTCTAGAAGTCTACAGTTATTTCACATTTCACACTACTAATTTACAACACTCATCACATAATGTGGTACAGGGTACACCTCTAAATATATTTTGGTAAAACGAAATAAATTACAAAATTGTTATTCCACAGATTGCATAATGTTGTCAAATAATTCCCATGTTATTCTGAGTGAAATATTCGATTCAAATATGGGCATTGGCTGCCATCTCGTGGAGGAACATGGAACTGAATGTATAGTGAAGGGAAAACGAACCAATCAGAAACCATGAACGAACAACTCTTGACTTCCGTAGCGACTAGCGAACCTGCGAGAACGTTGAGGTTCAGCGCATCAGCCAAATGAATCGTATAGCAAAAGGGCTCATTGTTCTGTAATATAATCGGCTACAGAATGGAAGATGATGGCATGGACTATAACATTGTGTTTCCAGATGCATTGATCTCGGGTGAGCACTTTATCTAGCCTTGCTTAGGCTAGCTAACAACACTAATCTAGCTAACGTTAGCTGTCAGACAGACCCATGAGCTATTTAGACAACGTTAACGTGGGCACTGGCAGGTTTATCCATAATTCAATTATAGCTGAATTTGACTGACTCAAAGACTGCTTGCTAGCTAGCTAAATTCGTTTTCCTGGTCTTGCAGTTAGTTTAACTGATTATAACTGATTTGTTTTTCTCCTTTTAGAAAGACACTGGCATGGAACAAAGGAACCAGTTGTCATACTGCTGGGATGGGCTGGTTGCAGAGACAAACATCTTGCCAAGTACAGCTCCATTTATAACGAACAGGTTGGCGTAAAAACTATTATTGTGGTGGTAAATGTCTCCTGTCATTTCAATAAATTGTTATTCTACTTCATTATTCATGTGTGACTTACCTTTCCCCCTCTCTTTGTTCCAGGGTTGTGTCACTATTTGCTATACTGCGCCCTTGAAGACAGTATTCGTCTCTGAATCATTTGGCTACAAGGAGCTGAGTAATACTGCCCACAAACTACTTGAGATACTCTATGATTACGAGGTGGAAAACAGCCCTATATTTTTCCACGTGTTCAGCAACGGGGGATTCATGCTGTACCGCTACATTGTTGAGCTCTTGCACAGTCATAAACAGTTCAGTACCCTATGTATAGTTGGGACTGTGGTGGACAGTGCCCCAGGCAGTGGAAATGTGAGGGGGGCATTACGGGCTCTTACAGCCACTCTGGGACCCAAAATCAATGTGATGTTGAGGTGTGTTCTCTTGGCACTGTTTGCTGTAACTGTTTTCCTGCTTAGGGTGGTTCTGTACCCCATAACCAAGTACATCCACAAGAACCACTACGATGCCATCCGGGAGCACCCTCCTACCTGGCCCCAGCTGTACCTGTACTCCAGAGCTGATCGAGTGATTCGGTACAGTGATGTTGAGCTCATGGTCAAGACTCTAAAGGAGAAAGGGGTGTCTGTGGAAAGTTTTGACTTCAAAACCCCTGCCCACGTGAGCCATTTCCGTGACTTTCCAGAGGAGTACTCCAAGAGATGCCTGGATTTCCTGACCAACTGCATGAAGGATTCAACAGTGAAAATAAAAAAGCGACACTTGATCCAGCATTGAAAGCACACTAATTAATGTTTCTCAAAAGTCTGTGGCACTTATGTTTTTGTGATTCTACTGTAATGTTACACATGTATAAGTCTGTACTTGGAAATCTGCAGCTCCACTGCACATCTTATTTCAAATGCTTAAGTTTTAAGAGTTGAAGACAATTAAGCAAAAATAGACAAGTGATAACCAAAGTGCCAGTGCTGTGAATTTTGATTGGTACTATTTGTGAATCTTTAATCAAGTGGTTGATATTTCAAAAGAATGTGATTGACTAAGAATGTATGTACTTACTGAACACGTGTTTAACTATTGTGCCTTCTATAAATTAAAGAAGCGTTATGTCAACATTTGCATTTCTTTTGGTCTACTTGTTTGAAAATGCGGAACCTTGGATTACTCTGGAAGATGAACTATTACAGTTAGCAATGGCCATTACATGAATTAAGTTTCTTGTGAAATTATAGGGTTGAACACATGATTACAATTCAATAACATTTCACAGTTGTAGTAAAGCAGTGCAGCATTCTTATTGCCTATACTGTAAATATTGCATCACACAAAAGGTCATTTAAAAAAATATATTATTTCTGATGTGACGATCTGTATGATACTGCGATTGGGGAAGGACCCCTTCCACTCAACCCAGCACTGCAGATTGTGCATGGCTACCTTTGGCCTTGTCTAAACTCAGCCTTTGTCTCGCCAGACATCAGTGATAGTTTGAAGAGCAGTGCTCTAAGTTGGTCAGGTAGAGATGATTATTGAATTATTCTGAATGTCAAATTTCACATTTTGGAGAGAGGCATGGGCATTTGTCTCTACAGAAAGCTCACCCTGGCACATCAAACATCATTTATATCCACTCAAAGGAGAAGGGGAAAGTTTACACATCTGCAGACACAGATGAACAAAGCTTATTGGAGTACATACTAGATCATTTTTGTTAGTTGGGTGGCTGCATGGCTCACATTGCCAAATGGTTGTTTTGGGAATGTTTTCCAGAGATGCAGACTCTTCCTGCTGATCTGATTTAAACCTAACTGCCTCCCTGACTTTAAGAGATGAAGAGCAAACATGAATAACCATTTGGATGGTGTGCCCAATTAATGAAAGTCTGAATAGCAATATTACAAAAGACAGAAAATAATGAATTACTGAGGTGATTTGTGGATAAACTATTGGCCTACGTTGTGACAATACAGACTCATACACACTGTCCCCTAAAAGCAAGGATGTGCCAAATACACAAACATGAAAAGGAGTGTGTGTGATCTGTGTTCTTTATCTTCTTTGTGGATGTTTATTTCCTTTAGCTTGTATGACCTGAATATGTCTGCCTTATGGAGGGATTTATTCTAATGAAATCTAAAATCTTTGATTAAGTGTTTTGGTTCAAATGGTTTTGTCTCTAGCATCAATCAGCTGATGCTAATGGGGTTAAGTTGACACTAAAATGTTTTTTAATTTTTTTTAAACAATAGCTTGGTTGAAATGGGAAACGTCATCAACCACCGGACTTTTTGAAGCAGAAGAAGGTCAGGAGTCAGCTTATGTTAGCTAGCAAATTCATGGAACGCCGTTTGTGTCTTTTGCGTGTCAAAAAAGACACAGGTCAAATAACACTATTTGGGATTCTGCGAGATTTAGGTTGTTTTTCTACTTACCCAGAGTCAAATGAACTCATGAATACCATTTTTATTTCTCTGTGTCACGCCCTGGTCTAAGTATTTTGTGTTTTCTTCATGTATTGGGTCAGGCCAGGGTGTGGCATAGAGTTTTTGTATTGTGGTGTGTTTTGTCTTGGGATTTTGGAATGTGTGTATAGTGGGATTGTAGCTTAGTGGGGTGTTCTAGGAGACTCTATGGCTGTCTGAAGTGGTTCTCAATCAGAGGCAGGTGTTTACCGTTGTCTCTGATTGGGAACCATATTTAGGCAGCCATATTCTTTGGTTGTATTGTGGGTGATTGTCCTGTGTGTCTTGATGTCCTGGTTAGAGGTTAGTAGACACTTGTATAGGCTGTTTTCGGTTTTCGTTTTGTAGTGTTAGTGTTTTGTTGTGTGTTACGTTTGTTTATTAAAGATGAATCACAATAGACACGCTGCAGTTTGGTCCGACTCTCCTTCACCATTAGAAAGCCGTTACACTCTGCGTGCAGTTTGGAGATTATTGGAGTTAGCATATTGTTAGCTTAGCACAATTGTTGGAAGTCTCCTGGTACAGTAGCCAGCAGATCGCAAAGTTGCATCTGTCTCAATGGTGCGCTTACAGACGCCATAATGAAACAAACACAATGTTGTGACGCCAACGGCAAAGTGAATGACAAATTGGATAAAATCTGGTTTCTTATGATTATCAGTAAAATAAACAAATATATACAATCTAGATGACTATGTATTGCCTTGTAAGACTATAAATGACTAACCACCCCACCCAGCTTTGTAGTAGTTAGAATGTCTGTGGGAGACTTCCAGTAATTGTGCTACGCTAACAATATGCTTACTTCAATAATCTCAATAAGAAATTGGCTTTGACAAAGTACCCAAACAAGGCCAAAGGGAGAAGGAGACCGATGAGCAGCCACAGCAAGCCCATGTGATTCCATGTCTATGTATATAGGGCAGCAGCCTCTAAGGTGCAGGGTTGAGTAACCAGGTGTTAAGCTTACCCACCCTTCAAGTGCTGCCAGGATAATAGATCCACTGACTGTTCCTGACCATCTTGGAAGAGAGGAGCCAGCTTAGGTTAGCCTATAATCCTACCCTAGCTGCAGGTTTTCTGTCCCAAAACATTCTATTTGACTTTGATTTTGGCCTTTACTACTATTGCCCATAGAAACGCATTGAATGATGGATTCATGAATAGCAAAACAGACAGTCAAAAAGTGTTTCATAAGGAATAAGACGTTGATGTGTCTGTCCTATATCTAGGATATATAAGAAAGCTCAAGTTTTTTTGGACACATATTTAACACACTTTTATTTGTTGGCACCAAACTACCTCCATACTTCCATTCATTTTTTCTTTCTACCAGTTCAGGGTTACCTTCAGAGGAGTCCCATGACACTTGTGGGGGATGTAGCAAAACTGCAAAAATCTGTTCATAAAAATCTCATCTTTCATAGAGTGGTCATATTCATTTGTAGGCCAAAACGTTTGGACACTCACAGATGTTTTCATGAGAAGACCGATTTTCGGGATGTCTCATGGTCTGACAAACACCACTGTAGCTCGGCCACCTTCTACAGCAGATGCGGAAGGCCTACATAGATACATCAAAGCTGGGACCGAGAGACTGAAAAACAGCTTCTATCTCAAGGCCATCAGACTGTTAAACAGCCATCACTAGCCGGCTACCACCTGGTTACTCAACCCTGCACCTTAGAGGCTGCTGCCCTATATACATAGACATGGAATCACATGCCACTTTAATAATGGAATACCAAGCACTTTAATAATGTTATATACTGCTTTACTCATCTCATATTTATAAACTGTATTCTATTTTAGTCAATGCCACTCCGACATTGCTTGTCCTAATATTTATATATTTCTTAATTCCATTCTTTTAATTTTAGCTTTGTATGTATTGTTGTGTATTGTTAAATACTACTGCACTGTTGGAACACAAGCATTTCACTACGCCCGCTGCTAAATATGTATGTGATCAATAACATTTGATTTGATTTGATAGGCGGATCCGGTGGATTGAGATGCAGCCCATGCAACAACAAAAAAATGTATCTCTAGCTAAAACTGACAGATTTTTATGAGGATGCATCAATAGACTCGTATTAATAGAAACTGGCTCATAGGAAGATAGTGGCTGGAAAGCTTGGTTACTGCAGATGTGGCATTTTGTTTCCTATAGTAGGCTACGATTTGCTTTACTGTGTACCTTTCCAAATCATGTCCAATCAATTGCATTTACTACAGCTGGACTCCAATAAAGTTGTAGAAACATCTTGAGGATGATCAATGAAAACAGGCTGCACCTGAGCTCAATTTTGAGTCTCGTAGCAAAGGCTCTGAGTACTTATGTAAATGAGGTATTTCTGTTTTTCTAAAAAACAGTTTTTGCTTTGTCATTATGGTGTATTGTGTGTAGATTGATAAGGAAAAACTTAATTTAATCCATTTTATAATAAGGCTGTAATGTAATAACATTTGGAAATGCACTGACCTAACAGTATTCATACTGACACAACAGTATTCATACTGACCTAACAGTATTCATACTGACACAACAGTATTCATACTGACACAACAGTATTCAACTGTTTTTTAACCTCCCCACGTCTACCTTTGACTCATTCCTCTCTGCCTCATTCTTTCCACTCCTCTCCTCTTTTGACCTCACCCTCTCACCTTCCCCCTCTACTCACAAGGCAGGCAATACGCTCGACCTCATCTTTACTAGATGCTGTTCTTCCACTAACCTCACTGCAACTCCCCTCCAAGTCTCCGACCACTACCTTGTATCCTTTTCCCTCTTGCTCTCATCCAACACTTCCCACACTGCCCCTACTCGGATGGTATCGCGCCGTCCCAATCTTCGCTCTCTCTCCCCCGCTACTCTCTCCTCTTCCATCCTTTCATCTCTTCCCTCTGCTCAAACCTTCTCCAACCTATCTCCTGATTCTGCCTCCTCAACCCTCCTCTCCTCCCTTTCTGCATCCCTTGATTCTCTATGTCCCCTATCCTCCAGGCCGGCTCGGTCCTCCCCTCCTGCTCCGTGGCTCGACGACTCATTGCGAGCTCACAGAACAGGGCTCCGGGCAGCCGAGCGGAAATGGAGGAAAACTCGCCTCCCTGCGGACCTGGCATCCTTTCACTCCCTCCTCTCTACATTTTCCTCTTCTGTCTCTGCTGCTAAAGCCACTTTCTACCACTCTAAAGTCCAAGCATCTGCCTCTAACCCTAGGAAGCTCTTTGCCACCTTCTCCTCCCTCCTGAATCCTCCTCCCCCTTCCCCCCCTCCTCCCTCTCTGCAGATGACTTCGTCAACCATTTTGAAAAGAAGGTCGACGACATCCGATCCTCGTTTGCTAAGTCAAACGACACCGCTGGTTCTGCTCACACTGCCCTACCCTGTGCTCTGACCTCTTTCTCCCCTCTCTCTCCAGATGAAATCTCGCGTCTTGTGACGGCCGGCCGCCCAACAACCTGCCCGCTTGACCCTATTCCCTCCTCTCTTCTCCAGACCATTTCCGGAGACCTTCTCCCTTACCTCACCTCGCTCATCAACTCATCCCTGACCGCTGGCTACGTCCCTTCTGTCTTCAAGAGAGCGAGAGTTGCACCCCTTCTGAAAAAACCTACACTCGATCCCTCCGATGTCAACAACTACAGACCAGTATCCCTTCTTTCTTTTCTCTCCAAAACTCTTGAACGTGCCGTCCTTGGCCAGCTCTCCCGCTATCTCTCTCAGAATTACCTTCTTGATCCAAATCAGTCAGGTTTCAAGACTAGTCATTCAACTGAGACTGCTCTTCTCTGTATCACGGAGG
Source organism: Oncorhynchus nerka (assembly GCF_034236695.1). Taxonomy (NCBI): domain Eukaryota; kingdom Metazoa; phylum Chordata; class Actinopteri; order Salmoniformes; family Salmonidae; genus Oncorhynchus; species Oncorhynchus nerka. Next base: position 21,705,841 of record NC_088424.1, on the reverse strand, counting down.
CCCTCCGCACTGCTAAAGCTAACTCTCTCTCCTCTGCTCTCATCCTTCTAGACCTATCGGCTGCCTTCGATACTGTGAACCATCAGATCCTCCTCTCCACCCTCTCCGAGTTGGGCATCTCCGGCGCGGCCCACGCTTGGATTGCGTCCTACCTGACAGGTCGCTCCTACCAGGTGGCGTGGCGAGAATCTGTCTCCTCACCACGCGCTCTCACCACTGGCGTCCCCCAGGGCTCTGTTCTAGGCCCTCTCCTATTCTCGCTATACACCAAGTCACTTGGCTCTGTCATAACCTCACATGGTCTCTCCTATTATTGCTATGCAGACGACACACAACTAATCTTCTCCTTTCCCCCTTCTGATGACCAGGTGGCGAATCGCATCTCTGCATGTCTGGCAGACATATCAGTGTGGATGACGGATCACCACCTCAAGCTGAACCTCGGCAAGACGGAGCTGCTCTTCCTCCCGGGAAGGACTGCCCGTTCCATGATCTCGCCATCACGGTTGACAACTCCATTGTGTCCTCCTCCCAGAGCGCTAAGAACCTTGGCGTGATCCTGGACAACACCCTGTCGTTCTCAACTAACATCAAGGCGGTGGCCCGTTCTTGTAGGTTCATGCTCTACAACATCCGCAGAGTACGACCCTGCCTCACACAGGAAGTAGCGCAGGTCCTAATCCAGGCACTTGTCATCTCCCGTCTGGATTACTGCAACTCGCTGTTGGCTGGGCTCCCTGCCTGTGCCATTAAACCCCTACAACTCATCCAGAACGCCGCAGCCCGTCTGGTGTTCAACCTTCCCAAGTTCTCTCACGTCACCCGCTCCTCCGCTCTCTCCACTGGCTTCCAGTTGAAGCTCGCATCCGCTACAAGACCATGGTGCTTGCCTACGGAGCTGTGAGGGGAACGGCACCTCAGTACCTCCAGGCTCTGATCAGGCCCTACACCCAAACAAGGGCACTGCGTTCATCCACCTCTGGCCTGCTCGCCTCCCTACCACTGAGGAAGTACAGTTCCCGCGCAGCCCAGTCAAAACTGGTCGCTGCTCTGGCCCCCCAATGGTGGAACAAACTCCCTCACGACGCCAGGACAGCGGAGTCAATCACCACCTTCCGGAGACACCTGAAACCCCACCTCTTTCAGGAATACCTAGGATAGGATAAAGTAATACTTCTCACCCCCTTAAAAGATTTAGATGCACTATTGTAAAGTGGCTGTTCCACTGGATGTCTTAAGGTGAACGCACCAATTTGTAAGTCGCTCTGGATAAGAGCGTCTGCTAAATGACTTAAATGTAATATGTAAATGTAATACTGACACAACAGTATTCATACTGATACATCAGTATTCATACTGACCTAACAGTGTTCATACTGACCTAACAGTATTCATATTGACACAACAGTATTCATACTGACCTAACAGTATTCATATTGACACAACAGTATTCATACTGACCTAACAGTATTCATACTGACCTAACAGTATTCATACTGACCTAACAGTATTCATATTGACACAACAGTATTCATACTGACCTAACAGTATTCATATTGACACAACAGTATTCATACTGACCTAACAGTATTCATATTGACACAACAGTATTCATACTGACACAACAGTATTCATACTGACACAACAGTATTCATACTGACAACAGTACACAACAGTATTCATACTGACACAACAGTATTCATACTGACACAACAGTATTCATACTGACCTTACAGTATTCATACTGACCTTACAGTATTACTGACACAACAGTATTCATACTGACAGTATTCATACTGACACAACAGTATTCATATTGACACAACAGTATTCATACTGTATTCACAACAGTATTCATACTGATTCCTAACAGTATTCATACTGACCTAACAGTATTCATACTGACACAACAGTATTCATACTGACCTAACAGTATTCATATTGACACAACAGTATTCATACTGACACAACAGTATTCATACTGACACAACAGTATTCATACTGACACAACAGTATTCATACTGACACAACAGTATTCATACTGACACAACAGTATTCATACTGATACAACAGTATTCATACTGACCTAACAGTGTTCATACTGACCTAACAGTATTCATATTGACACAACAGTATTCATACTGACCTAACAGTATTCATATTGACACAACAGTATTCATACTGACCTAACAGTATTCATACTGACACAACAGTATTCATACTGACACAACAGTATTCATACTGACACAACAGTATTCATACTGACACAACAGTATTCATACTGACACAACAGTATTCATACTGACTACAACAGTATTCATACTGACCTAACAGTATTCATATTGACACAACAGTATTCATATTGACACAACAGTATTCATACTGACACAACAGTATTCATACTGACACAACAGTATTCATACTGACACAACAGTATTCATACTGACACAACAGTATTCATACTGACACAACAGTATTCATATTGACACAACAGTATTCATACTGACCTTACAGTATTCATACTGACCAACAGTATTCATACTGACACAACAGTATTCATACTGACACAACAGTATTCATACTGATACAACAGTATTCATACTGACCTAACAGTGTTCATACTGACCTAACAGTATTCATATTGACACAACAGTATTCATACTGACCTAACAGTATTCATATTGACACAACAGTATTCATACTGACCTAACAGTATTCATACTGACCTAACAGTATTCCTAACAGTATTCATACTGACACAACAGTATTCATACTGACACAACAGTATTCATACTGATACAACAGTATTCATACTGACCTAACAGTATTCATACTGACCTAACAGTGTTCATACTGACCTAACAGTATTCATATTGACACAACAGTATTCATACTGACCTAACAGTATTCATACTGACCTAACAGTATTCATATTGACACAACAGTATTCATACTGACCTAACAGTATTCATATTGACACAACAGTATTCATACTGACCTAACAGTATTCATACTGACCTAACAGTATTCATACTGACACAACAGTATTCATACTGACACAACAGTATTCATACTGACACAACAGTATTCATACTGACACAACAGTATTCATACTGACACAACATTATTCCTACTGACACAACAGTATTCATACTGACCTTACAGTATTCCTACTGACACAACAGTATTCATACTGACACAACAGTATTCATATTGACACAACAGTATTCATACTGACCTAACAGTATTCATATTGACACAACAGTATTCATACTGACCTAACAGTATTCATACTGACACAACAGTATTCATACTGACCTAACTGTATTCATACTGACCTAACAGTATTCATACTGACACAACAGTATTCATACTGACACAACAGTATTCCTACTGACACAACAGTATTCATACTGACCTTACAGTATTCCTACTGACACAACAGTATTCATACTGACACAACAGTATTCATACTGACACAACAGTATTCATACTGATACAACATTATTCATACTGGCCTAACAGTGTTCATACTGACCTAACAGTATTCATATTGACACAACAGTATTCATACTGACCTAACAGTATTCATATTGACACAACAGTATTCATACTGACCTAACAGTATTCATATTGACACAACAGTATTCATACTGACCTAACAGTATTCATACTGACCTAACAGTATTCATACTGACACAACAGTATTCATACTGACACAACAGTATTCATACTGATACAACAGTATTCATACTGACCTAACAGTGTTCATACTGACCTAACAGTATTCATATTGACACAACAGTATTCATACTGACCTAACAGTATTCATATTGACACAACAGTATTCATACTGACCTAACAGTATTCATATTGACACAACAGTATTCATACTGACCTAACAGTATTCATACTGACCTAACAGTATTCATACTGACACAACAGTATTCATACTGACACAACAGTATTCATACTGACACAACAGTATTCATACTGACACAACAGTATTCATATTGACACAACAGTATTCATACTGACCTAACAGTATTCATACTGACCTAACAGTATTCATACTGACACAACAGTATTCATACTGACACAACAGTATTCATATTGACACAACAGTATTCATACTGACCTAACAGTATTCATATTGACACAACAGTATTCATACTGACCTAACAGTATTCATATTGACACAACAGTATTCATACTGACCTAACAGTATTCATACTGACCTAACAGTATTCATACTGACACAACAGTATTCATACTGACACAACAGTATTCATACTGACACAACAGTATTCATACTGACTAACAGTATTCATACTGAACAACAGTATTCATACTGACCTAACAGTATTCATACTGACACAACAGTATTCATATACTGACCTAACAGTATTCATATTGACACAACAGTATTCATACTGACCTAACAGTATTCATATTGACACAACAGTATTCATACTGACCTAACAGTATTCATACTGACACAACAGTATTCATACTGACACAACAGTATTCATACTGACACAACAGTATTCATACTGACACAACAGTATTCATACTGATACAACAGTATTCATACTGACCTAACAGTGTTCATACTGACCTAACAGTATTCATATTGACACAACAGTATTCATACTGACCTAACAGTATTCATATTGACACAACAGTATTCATACTAACAGTATTCATACTGACACAACAGTATTCATACTGACACAACAGTATTCATACTGACACAACAGTATTCATACTGACCAACAGTATTCATACTGACAACAGTATTCATACTGACCTAACAGTGTTCATACTGACCTAACAGTATTCATATTGACACAACAGTATTCATACTGACACAACAGTATTCATACTGACACAACAGTATTCATACTGACACAACAGTATTCATACTGACACAACAGTATTCATATTGACACAACAGTATTCATACTGACTACTGAACAGTATTCATACTGACACAACAGTATTCATACTGACACAACAGTATTCATACTGATACAACATTATTCATACTGGCTAACAGTGTTCATACTGACCTAACAGTATTCAGATTGACACAACAGTATTCATACTGACACAACAGTATTCATACTGACCTAACAGTATTCATATTGACACAACAGTATTCATACTGACCTAACAGTATTCATATTGACACAACAGTATTCATACTGACCTAACAGTATTCATATTGACACAACAGTATTCATACTGACCTAACAGTATTCATACTGACCTAACAGTATTCATACTGACACAACAGTATTCATACTGACACAACAGTATTCATACTGACACAACAGTATTCATACTGACACAACATTATTCCTACTGACACAACAGTATTCATACTGACACAACATTATTCCTACTGACACAACAGTATTCATACTGACACAACAGTATTCATATTGACACAACAGTATTCATACTGACCTAACAGTATTCATATTGACACAACAGTATTCATACTGACCTAACAGTATTCATACTGACACAACAGTATTCATACTGACCTAACTGTATTCATACTGACCTAACAGTATTCATACTGACACAACAGTATTCATACTGACACAACAGTATTCATACTGACACAACAGTATTCATACTGACCTTACAGTATTCCTACTGACACAACAGTATTCATACTGACACAACAGTATTCATACTGACACAACAGTATTCATACTGATACAACATTATTCATACTGGCCTAACAGTGTTCATACTGACCTAACAGTATTCATATTGACACAACAGTATTCATACTGACCTAACAGTATTCATATTGACACAACAGTATTCATACTGACCTAACAGTATTCATATTGACACAACAGTATTCATACTGACCTAACAACAGTATTCATATTGACCTGACACAACAGTATTCATACTGACACAACAGTATTCATACTGACACAACAGTATTCAACAGTATTCATACTGATACAACAGTATTCATACTGACCTAACAGTATTCATACTGACCTAACAGTATTCATATTGACACAACAGTATTCATACTGACCTAACAGTATTCATATTGACACAACAGTATTCATACTGACCTAACAGTATTCATATTGACACAACAGTATTCATACTGACCTAACAGTATTCATACTGACCTAACAGTATTCATACTGAACAGTATTCATTGACACAACAGTATACTGACACAACAGTATTCATACTGACACAACAGTATTCATACTGACACAACAGTATTCATACTGACACAACAGTATTCATATTGACACAACAGTATTCATACTGACCTTACAGTATTCCTACTGACCTTACAGTATTCCTACTGACACAACAGTATTCATACTGACACAACAGTATTCATACTGATACAACATTATTCATACTGGCCTAACAGTGTTCATACTGACCTAACAGTATTCAGATTGACACAACAGTATTCATACTGACCTAACAGTATTCATATTGACACAACAGTATTCATACTGACCTAACAGTATTCATACTGACCTAACAGTATTCATACTGACACAACAGTATTCATACTGACACAACAGTATTCATACTGACACAACAGTATTCATACTGATACAACAGTATTCATACTGACCTAACAGTGTTCATACTGACCTAACAGTATTCATATTGACACAACAGTATTCATACTGACCTAACAGTATTCATATTGACACAACAGTATTCATACTGACCTAACAGTATTCATATTGACACAACAGTATTCATACTGACCTAACAGTATTCATACTGACACAACAGTATTCATACTGACACAACAGTATTCATACTGACCTAACAGTATTCATATTGACACAACAGTATTCATACTGACACAACAGTATTCATACTGACACAACAGTATTCATACTGACACAACAGTATTCATACTGACACAACAGTATTCATACTGACACAACATTATTCCTACTGACACAACAGTATTCATACTGACCTTACAGTATTCCTACTGACACAACAGTATTCATACTGACACAACAGTATTCATATTGACACAACAGTATTCATACTGACCTAACAGTATTCATATTGACACAACAGTATTCATACTGACCTAACAGTATTCATATTGACACAACAGTATTCATACTGACCTAACAGTATTCATACTGACCTAACAGTATTCATACTGACACAACAGTATTCATACTGACACAACAGTATTCATACTGACACAACAGTATTCATACTGATACAACAGTATTCATACTGACCTAACAGTGTTCATACTGACCTAACAGTATTCATATTGACACAACAGTATTCATACTGACCTAACAGTATTCATATTGACACAACAGTATTCATACTGACCTAACAGTATTCATATTGACACAACAGTATTCATACTGACCTAACAGTATTCATACTGACCTAACAGTATTCATACTGACACAACAGTATTCATACTGACACAACAGTATTCATACTGACACAACAGTATTCATACTGACACAACAGTATTCATATTGACACAACAGTATTCATACTGACCAACAGTATTCCTACTGACCACAACAGTATTCCTACTGACACAACAGTATTCATACTGACACAACAGTATTCATACTGATACAACATTATTCATACTGGCCTAACAGTGTTCATACTGACCTAACAGTATTCATATTGACACAACAGTATTCATACTGACCTAACAGTATTCATATTGACACAACAGTATTCATACTGACCTAACAGTATTCATATTGACACAACAGTATTCATACTGACCTAACAGTATTCATATTGACACAACAGTATTCATATTGACACAACAGTATTCATACTGACACAACAGTATTCATACTGACACAACAGTATTCATACTGACACAACAGTATTCATACTGACACAACAGTATTCATATTGACACAACAGTATTCATACTGACCTAACAGTATTCATATTGACACAACAGTATTCATACTGACCTAACAGTATTCATACTGACACAACAGTATTCATACTGACCTAACTGTATTCATACTGACCTAACAGTATTCATACTGACACAACAGTATTCATACTGACACAACAGTATTCATACTGACCTTACAGTATTCATACTGACCTTACAGTATTCCTACTGACACAACAGTATTCATACTGACACAACAGTATTCATACTGACACAACAGTATTCCTACTGATACAACATTATTCATACTGGCCTAACAGTGTTCATACTGACCTAACAGTATTCATATTGACACAACAGTATTCATACTGACCTAACAGTATTCATATTGACACAACAGTATTCATACTGACCTAACAGTATTCATACTGACCTAACAGTATTCATACTGACACAACAGTATTCATACTGACACAACAGTATTCATACTGACACAACAGTATTCATACTGATACAACAGTATTCATACTGACCTAACAGTGTTCATACTGACCTAACAGTATTCATATTGACACAACAGTATTCATACTGACCTAACAGTATTCATATTGACACAACAGTATTCATACTGACCTAACAGTATTCATATTGACACAACAGTATTCATACTGACCTAACAGTATTCATACTGACCTAACAGTATTCATACTGACACAACAGTATTCATACTGACACAACAGTATTCATACTGACACAACAGTATTCATACTGACACAACAGTATTCATATTGACACAACAGTATTCAACAGTATTCATACTGACCAACAGTATTCCTACTCAGTATTCATACTGACACAACAGTATTCATACTGATACAACATTATTCATACTGGCCTAACAGTGTTCATACTGACCTAACAGTATTCATATTGACACAACAGTATTCATACTGACCTAACAGTATTCATACTGACACAACAGTATTCATACTGACACAACAGTATTCATACTGACACAACAGTATTCATACTGACACAACAGTATTCATACTGATACAACAGTATTCATACTGACCTAACAGTGTTCATACTGACCTAACAGTATTCATATTGACACAACAGTATTCATACTGACCTAACAGTATTCATATTGACACAACAGTATTCATACTGACCTAACAGTATTCATATTGACACAACAGTATTCATACTGACCTAACAGTATTCATACTGACCTAACAGTATTCATACTGACACAACAGTATTCATACTGACACAACAGTATTCATACTGACACAACAGTATTCATACTGACACAACAGTATTCATATTGACCAACAGTATTCATACTGACACAACAGTATTCATATTGACACAACAGTATTCATATACTGATTCATACTGACTAACAGTATTCAGTACTGACACAACAGTATTCATACTGACACAACAGTATTCATACTGACACAACAGTATTCATACTGACACAACAGTATTCATACTGACTGACTAACAGTATTCATATTGACACAACAGTATTCATACTGACCTAACAGTATTCATATTGACACAACAGTATTCATACTGACCTAACAGTATTCATTCAGTATTCATACTGACACAACAGTATTCATACTGACACAACAGTATTCATACTGACACAACAGTATTCATACTGATACAACAGTATTCATACTGACCTAACAGTGTTCATACTGACCTAACAGTATTCATATTGACACAACAGTATTCATACTGACCTAACAGTATTCATATTGACACAACAGTATTCATACTGACCTAACAGTATTCATACTGACACAACAGTATTCATACTGACACAACAGTATTCATACTGACACAACAGTATTCATACTGATACAACAGTATTCATACTGACCTAACAGTTCATATTCATATTCATATTGACACAACAGACTGACCTAACAGTATTCATACTGACACAACAGTATTCATACTGACACAACAGTATTCATACTGACACAACAGTATTCATACTGACACAACAGTATTCATATTGACACAACAGTATTCATACTGACCTTACAGTATTCCTACTGACCTTACAGTATTCCTACTGACACAACAGTATTCATACTGACACAACAGTATTCATACTGATACAACATTATTCATACTGGCCTAACAGTGTTCATACTGACCTAACAGTATTCATATTGACACAACAGTATTCATACTGACCTAACAGTATTCATATTGACACAACAGTATTCATACTGACCTAACAGTATTCATACTGACACAACAGTATTCATACTGACACAACAGTATTCATACTGACACAACAGTATTCATACTGACACAACAGTATTCATACTGACACAACAGTATTCATACTGATACAACAGTATTCATACTGACACAACAGTATTCATACTGACCTAACAGTATTCATATTGACACAACAGTATTCATACTGACCTAACAGTATTCATATTGACACAACAGTATTCATACTGACCTAACAGTATTCATATTGACACAACAGTATTCATACTGACCTAACAGTATTCATACTGTATTCATACTGACACAACAGTATTCATACTGACACAACAGTATTCATACTGACACAACAGTATTCATACTGACACAACAGTATTCCTACTGACACAACACTGACCAACAGTATTCATACTGACACAACAGTATTCATACTGACACAACAGTATTCATATTGACACAACAGTATTCATACTGACCTAACAGTATTCATATTGACACAACAGTATTCATACTGACACAACAGTATTCATACTACAACAGTATTCATACTAACTAAGTATTCATACTGACCTAACAGTATTCATACTGACACAACAGTATTCATATGACACAACAGTATTCCTACTGACACAACAGTATTCATACTGACCTTGACACAACAGTATTCCTACTGACACAACAGTATTCATACTGACACAACAGTATTCATACTGACACAACAGTATTCATACTGATACAACAGTGTTCATACTGACCTAACAGTATTCATATTGACACAACAGTATTCATACTGACCTAACAGTATTCATATTGACACAACAGTATTCATACTGACCTAACAGTATTCATATTGACACAACAGTATTCATACTGACCTAACAGTATTCATACTGACCTAACAGTATTCATACTGACACAACAGTATTCATACTGACACAACAGTATTCATACTGACACAACAGTATTCATACTGATACAACAGTATTCATACTGACCTAACAGTGTTCATACTGACCTAACAGTATTCATATTGACACAACAGTATTCATACTGACCTAACAGTATTCATATTGACACAACAGTATTCATACTGACCTAACAGTATTCATATTGACACAACAGTATTCATACTGACACAACAGTATTCATACTGACCTAACAGACATACTGACACAACAGTATTCATACAACAGTATTGACTGACAACAGTATTCATACTGACACAACAGTATTCATACTGACACAACAGTATTCATACTGACACAACAGTATTCATATTGACACAACAGTATTCATACTGACCTACAGTATTCCTACTGATACAGTATTCCTACTGACACAACAGTATTCATACTGACACAACAGTATTCATACTGATACAACATTATTCATACTGGCCTAACAGTGTTCATACTGACCTAACAGTATTCATATTGACACAACAGTATTCATACTGACCTAACAGTATTCATATTGACACAACAGTATTCATACTGACCAACAGTATTCATACTGTATTCATACAACATTATTCATACTGATTCATACTGAACAGTATTCATACTGACACAACAGTATTCATACTGACCTAACAGTATTCATACTGACCTAACAGTATTCATATTGACACAACAGTATTCATATTGACACAACAGTATTCATACAACAGTATTCATATTGACACAACAGTATTCATACTGACCTAACAGTATTCATACTGACACAACAGTATTCATACTGACACAACAGTATTCATACTGACCTAACAGTATTCATATTGACACAACAGTATTCATACTGACACAACAGTATTCATACTGACACAACAGTATTCATACTGACACAACAGTATTCATACTGACACAACAGTATTCATACTGACACAACAGTATTCATACTGACACAACAGTATTCATACTGACCTTACAGTATTCCTACTGACACAACAGTATTCATACTGACACAACAGTATTCATATTGACACAACAGTATTCATACTGACCTAACAGTATTCATATTGACACAACAGTATTCATACTGACCTAACAGTATTCATATTGACACAACAGTATTCATACTGACCTAACAGTATTCATACTGACACAACAGTATTCATACTGACACAACAGTATTCATACTGACACAACAGTATTCATACTGACACAACAGTATTCATACTGACACAACAGTATTCATACTGACCTAACAGTATTCATACTGACACAACAGTATTCATATTGACACAACAGTATTCATACTGACACAACAGTATTCATATTGACACAACAGTATTCATACTTAACAGTATTCATATTGACACAACAGTATTCATACTGACCTAACAGTATTCATACTGACCTAACAGTATTCATACTGACAGTATTCATACAGTATTCATACTGACACAACAGTATTCATACTGACACAACAGTATTCATATTGACACAACAGTATTCATACTGACCAACAGTATTCCTACTGACCAACAGTATTCTACTGACACAACAGTATTCATACTGACACAACAGTATTCATACTGATACAACATTATTCATACTGGCTAACAGTGTTCATACTGACCTAACAGTATTCATATTGACACAACAGTATTCATACTGACCTAACAGTATTCATATTGACACAACAGTATTCATACTGACACAACAGTATTCATACTGACACAACAGTATTCATACTGACACAACAGTATTCATACTGACACAACAGTATTCATACTGATACAACAGTATTCATACTGACCTAACAGTGTTCATACTGACCTAACAGTATTCATATTGACACAACAGTATTCATACTGACCTAACAGTATTCATATTGACACAACAGTATTCATACTGACCTAACAGTATTCATATAACAACAGTATTCATACTGACCTAACAGTATTCATATTGACACAACAGTATTCATGACCTAACAGTATTCATATTGACACAACAGTATTCATATTGACACAACAGTATTCATACTGAACAACAGTATTCATACTGACACTGTATTCATACTGACACAACAGTATTCATACTGACACAACAGTATTCATATTGACACAACAGTATTCATACTGACCTAACAGTATTCATATTGACACAACAGTATTCATACTGACACAACAGTATTCATACTGACACAACAGTATTCATACTGACACAACAGTATTCATACTGACACAACAGTATTCATACTGACACAACAGTATTCATACTGACCTAACAGTATTCATACTGACACAACAGTATTCATACTGACACAACAGTATTCATATTGACACAACAGTATTCATACTGACCTAACAGTATTCATATTGACCTAACAGTATTCATACTGACCTAACAGTATTCATACTGACACAACAGTATTCATACTGACACAACAGTATTCATACTGACACAACAGTATTCATACTGACACAACAGTATTCATACTGACACAACAGTATTCATACTGACCAACAGTATTCATACTGACACAACAGTATTCATACAGTATTCATACTGACCAACAGTATTCATATTGACACAACAGTATTCATACTGACCTAACAGTATTCATATTGACACAACAGTATTCATACTGACCAACAGTATTCATACTGACACAACAGTATTCATAACAGTATTCATACTGACCTAACAGTATTCATACTGACACAACAGTATTCATACTGACACAACAGTATTCATACTGACACAACAGTATTCTGATATTCCTACTGACACAACAGTATTCATACTGACACAACAGTATTCATACTGACACAACAGTATTCATACTGATACAACAGTATTCATACTGACCTAACAGTGTTCATACTGACCTAACAGTATTCATATTGACACAACAGTATTCATACTGACCTAACAGTATTCATATTGACACAACAGTATTCATACTGACCTAACAGTATTCATATTGACACAACAGTATTCATACTGACCAACAGTATTCATACTGACACAACAGTATTCATACTGACACAACAGTATTCATACTGACACAACAGTATTCATACTGATGACAACAGTATTCATACTGACTAACAGTATTCATACTGACCTAACAGTATTCATAACAGTATTCATACTGACCTAACAGTATTCATATTGACACAACAGTATTCATACTGACCTAACAGTATTCATATTGACACAACAGTATTCATACTGACCTAACAGTATTCATACTGACATACTGACACAACAGTATTGACACAACAGTATTCATACTGACACAACAGTATTCATACTGACACAACAGTATTCATACTGACACAACAGTATTCATACTGACACAACAGTATTCATATTGACACAACAGTATTCATACTGACCTTACAGTATTCTACTGACACAACAGTATTCATACTGACACAACAGTATTCATACTGACACAACAGTATTCATACTGACAACATTATTCATACTGACCTAACAGTATTCATACTGACCAACAGTATTCATATTGACACAACAGTATTCATACTGACCTAACAGTATTCATACTGACACAACAGTATTCATACTGACACAACAGTATTCTACTGACACAACAGTATTCATACTGACACAACAGTATTCATACTGACACAACAGTATTCATACTGACACAACAGTATTCAACTGATACAACAGTATTCATACTGACCTAACAGTATTCATACTGACCTAACAGTATTCATATTGACACAACAGTATTCATATTGACACAACAGTATTCATACTGACCTAACAGTATTCATATTGACACAACAGTATTCATACTGACCTAACAGTATTCATACTGACCTAACAGTATTCATACTGACACAACAGTATTCATACTGACACAACAGTATTCATACTGACACAACAGTATTCATACTGACCTAACAGTGTTCATACTGACCTAACAGTATTCATATTGACACAACAGTATTCATACTGACCTAACAGTATTCATATTGACACAACAGTATTCATACTGACACAACAGTATTCATATTGACACAACAGTATTCATACTGACCTAACAGTATTCATACTGACCTAACAGTATTCATATTGACACAACAGTATTCATACTGACCTAACAGTATTCATACTGACACAACAGTATTCATACTGACACAACAGTATTCATACTGACACAACAGTATTCATTGACACAACAGTATTCATACTGACACAGTATTCATACTGAACAGTATTCATACTGACCTAACAGTATTCATACTGACACAACAGTATTCATACTGACACAACAGTATTCATACTGACAACATTATTCATACTGACCTAACAGTATTCATACTGACCTAACAGTATTCATATTGACACAACAGTATGACCTAACAGTATTCATACTGACCAACAGTATTCATACTGACACAACAGTATTCATACTGACACAACAGTATTCATACTGACACAACAGTATTCATACTGACACAACAGTACATACTGACACAACAGTATTGACTGACACAACAGTATTCATACTGACCTAACAGTATTCATATTGACACAACAGTATTCATACTGACCTAACAGTATTCATACTGACACAACAGTATTCATACTGACACAACAGTATTCATATTGACACAACAGTATTCATACTGACACAACAGTATTCATACTGACACAACAGTATTCATACTGACAACAACAGTATTCATACTGACACAACAGTATTCATACTGACACAACAGTATTCATACTGACACAACAGTATTCATACTGACCTACAACAGTATTCATACTGACCTAACAGTATTCATACTGACCTAACAGTATTCATACTGACCAACAGTATTCATACTGACACAACAGTATTCATACTGACACAACAGTATTCATACTGACACAACAGTATTCATACTGATACAACAGTGTTCATACTGACCTAACAGTATTCATATTGACACAACAGTATTCATACTGACCTAACAGTATTCATATTGACACAACAGTATTCATACTGACCTAACAGTATTCATATTGACACAACAGTATTCATACTGACCTAACAGTATTCATACTGACCTAACAGTATTCATACTGACACAACAGTATTCATACTGACACAACAGTATTCATACTGATTCCTACTGACACAACAGTATTCATACTGACACAACAGTATTCATACTGACCTAACAGTATTCATATTGACACAACAGTATTCATACTGACCTAACAGTATTCATATTGACACAACAGTATTCATACTGACCTAACAGTATTCATACTGACCTAACAGTATTCATACTGACACAACAGTATTCATACTGACACAACAGTATTCATACTGACACAACAGTATTCATACTGACACAACAGTATTCATACTGACACAACAGTATTCATACTGACACAACAGTATTCATACTGACCTTACAGTAACTGACCAACATTCCTACTGACACAACAGTATTCATACTGACACAACAGTATTCATACTGACACAACAGTATTCATACTGACTGACCTAACAGTATTCATATTGACACAACAGTATTCATACTGACCTAACAGTATTCATATTGACACAACAGTATTCATACTGACCAACAGTATTCATACTGACCTAACAGTATTCATACTGACACAACAGTATTCATACTGACACAACAGTATTCATACTGACACAACAGTATTCATACTGACACAACAGTATTCATACTGACCAACAGTATTCATACTGACACAACAGTATTCATACTGACACAACAGTATTCATACTGATAACAGTATTCATACTGACACAACAGTATTCATACTGACCAACAGTATTCATATTGACACAACAGTATTCATACTGACCTAACAGTATTCATACTGACCAACAGTATTCATACTGACTGACACAACAGTATTCATACTGACCTAACAGTATTCATACTGACCAACAGTATTCATACTGACTGACACAACAGTATTCATACTGACACAACAGTATTCATACTGATACAACAGTATTCATACTGACCAACAGTATTCATACTGACCAACAGTATTCATATTGACAACAGTATTCATACTGACCTAACAGTATTCATATTGACACAACAGTATTCATACTGACCTAACAGTATTCATATTGACACAACAGTATTCATACTGACCTAACAGTATTCATACTGACCTAACAGTATTCATACTGACACAACAGTATTCATACTGACACAACAGTATTCATACTGACACAACAGTATTCATACTGACACAACAGTATTCATATTGACACAACAGTATTCATACTGACCTTACAGTATTCCTACTGACCTTACAGTATTCCTACTGACACAACAGTATTCATACTGACACAACAGTATTCATACTGATACAACATTATTCATACTGGCCTAACAGTGTTCATACTGACCTAACAGTATTCATATTGACACAACAGTATTCATACTGACCTAACAGTATTCATATTGATTCATACTGACCTAACAGTATTCATACTGACACAACAGTATTCAGTATTCATCACAATGTACTGATACAACAGTATTCATACTGACCTAACAGTATTCATACTGACCTAACAGTATTCATATTGACACAACAGTATTCATACTGACCTAACAGTATTCATATTGACACAACAGTATTCATACTGTACACAACAGTATTCATACTGACCTAACAGTATTCATATTGACAGTACAGTATTCATAGTAGTATTCATACTGACACAACAGTATTCATACTGACACAACAGTATTCATACTGACACAACATTATTCCTACTGACACAACAGTATTCATACTGACACAACAGTATTCATATTGACACAACAGTATTCATACTGACCTAACAGTATTCATATTGACACAACAGTATTCATACTGACCTAACAGTATTCATACTGACACAACAGTATTCATACTGACCTAACTGTATTCATACTGACCTAACAGTATTCATACTGACACAACAGTATTCATACTGACACAACAGTATTCATACTGACCTTACAGTATTCATACTGACCTTACAGTATTCCTACTGACACAACAGTATTCATACTGACACAACAGTATTCATACTGACACAACAGTATTCATACTGATACAACATTATTCATACTGGCCTAACAGTGTTCATACTGACCTAACAGTATTCATATTGACACAACAGTATTCATACTGACACAGTATTCATATTCATATTGACTGACCTAACAGTATTCATACTGACCTAACAGTATTCATACTGACACAACAGTATTCATACTGACACAACAGTATTCATACTGACACAACAGTATTCATACTGACACAGTATTCAGTATTCAGTATTCATACTGACACAACAGTATTCATACTGACCTGATTCATATTGACACAACAGTATTCATACTGACCTAACAGTATTCATATTGACACAACAGTATTCATACTGACCTAACAGTATTCATATTGACACAACAGTATTCATACTGACCTAACAGTATTCATACTGACCTAACAGTATTCATACTGACACAACAGTATTCATACTGACACAACAGTATTCATACTGACACAACAGTATTCATACTGACACAACAGTATTCATATTGACACAACAGTATTCATACTGAACAGTATTCTACTGACTTACAGTATTCCTACTGACACAACAGTATTCATACTGACCTGATACAGTATTCATACTGCCTAACAGTATTCATACTGACCTAACAGTATTCATACTGACCTAACAGTATTCATACTGACACAACAGTATTCATACTGACACAACAGTATTCATACTGACACAACAGTATTCATACTGATACAACAGTATTCATACTGACCTAACAGTATTCATACTGACCTAACAGTATTCATATTGACACAACAGTATTCATACTGACCTAACAGTATTCATATTGACACAACAGTATTCATACTGACCTAACAGTATTCATATTGACACAACAGTATTCATACTGACCTAACAGTATTCATACTGACACAACAGTATTCATACTGACACAACAGTATTCATACTGACACAACAGTATTCATACTGACACAACAGTATTCATACTGACACAACAGTATTCATACTGACACAACAGTATTCATACTGTATTCATACTGACTAACAGTATTCATACAGTATTCATATTGACACAACAGTATTCATACTGACCTAACAGTATTCATATTGACACAACAGTATTCATACTGACCTAACAGTATTCATACTGACACAACAGTATTCATACTGACCTAACAGTATTCATACTGACTAACAGTATTCATACTGACACAACAGTATTCATACTGATAACAGTATTCATACTGACACAACAGTATTCATACTGACCAACAGTATTCATACTGACACAACAGTATTCATACTGACACAACAGTATTCATACTGACACAACAGTATTCATATTGACACAACATTCATTATTCATACTGACCTAACAGTGTATTCATACTGGCCTAACAGTGTTCATACTGACCTAACAGTATTCATATTGACACAACAGTATTCATACTGACCTAACAGTATTCATACTGACACAACAGTATTCATACTGACACAACAGTATTCATACTGACACAACAGTATTCATACTGATACAACAGTATTCATACTGACCTAACAGTGTTCATACTGACCTAACAGTATTCATATTGACACAACAGTATTCATACTGACCTAACAGTATTCATATTGACACAACAGTATTCATACTGACCTAACAGTATTCATATTGACACAACAGTATTCATACTGACCTAACAGTATTCATACTGACCTAACAGTATTCATACTGACACAACAGTATTCATACTGACACAACAGTATTCATACTGACACAACAGTATTCATACTGACACAACAGTATTCATATTGACACAACAGTATTCATACTGACCTTACAGTATTCCTACTGACCTTACAGTATTCCTACTGACACAACAGTATTCATACTGACACAACAGTATTCATACTGATACAACATTATTCATACTGGCCTAACAGTGTTCATACTGACCTAACAGTATTCATATTGACACAACAGTATTCATACTGACCTAACAGTATTCATATTGACACAACAGTATTCATACTGACCTAACAGTATTCATACTGACCTAACAGTATTCATACTGACACAACAGTATTCATACTGACCTAACAGTATTCATACTGATCTAACAGTATTCATACTGACCTAACAGTATTCATACTGACACAACAGTATTCATACTGACACAACAGTATTCATACTGACACAACAGTATTCATACTGACACAACAGTATTCATACTGACACAACATTATTCCTACTGACACAACAGTATTCATACTGACCTTACAGTATTCCTACTGACACAACAGTATTCATACTGACACAACAGTATTCATATTGACACAACAGTATTCATACTGACCTAACAGTATTCATATTGACACAACAGTATTCATACTGACCTAACAGTATTCATACTGACCTAACAGTATTCACTGACACAACATACTGACACAACAGTATTCATACTACTAACAGTATTCATACTGACAACAGTATTCATACTGACACAACAGTATTCATACTGATACAACAGTATTCATACTGACCAACAGTATTCATACTGACACAACAGTATTCATACTGACATACAGTATTCATATTGACACAACAGTATTCATACTGACTATTCATACAGTATTCATACTGACCTAACAGTATTCATACTGACCTAACAGTATTCATACTGACACAACAGTATTCATACTGACCAACAGTATTCATACTGACACAACAGTATTCATACTGACCTAACAGTATTCATACTGACACAACAGTATTCATACTGACACAACAGTATTCATACTGACACAACAGTATTCATACTGACACAACAGTATTCATACTGATACAACATTATTCATACTGGCCTAACAGTGTTCATACTGACCTAACAGTATTCATATTGACACAACAGTATTCATACTGACCTAACAGTATTCATATTGACACAACAGTATTCATACTGACCTAACAGTATTCATACTGACCTAACAGTATTCATATTGACACAACAGTATTCATACTGTATTCATACTGACCTAACAGTATTCATACTGACACAACAGTATTCATACTGACACAACAGTATTCATACTGACACAACAGTATTCATACTGACTGACACAACAGTATTCATACTGACACAACAGTATTCATGACTGACCAACAGTATTCATACTGACCTAACAGTATTCATACTGACCTAACAGTATTCATACTGACACAACAGTATTCATACTGACACAACAGTATTCATACTGACACAACAGTATTCATACTGACACAACAGTATTCATACTGACACAACAGTATTCATACTGACCTAACAGTATTCATACTGACACAACAGTATTCATACTGACCTAACAGTATTCATATTGACACAACAGTATTCATACTGACCTAACAGTATTCATATTGACACAACAGTATTCATACTGACCTAACAGTATTCATACTGACACAACAGTATTCATACTGACACAACAGTATTCATTCATATTCTACTGACACAACAGTATTCATACTGACACAACAGTATTCATACTGACACAACAGTATTCATACTGACCTAACAGTATTCATATTGACACAACAGTATTCATACTGACCTAACAGTATTCATATTGACACAACAGTATTCATACTGACCTAACTGTATTCATACTGACCAACAGTATTCATACTGACACAACAGTATTCATACTGACAGTATTCATACTGACACAACAGTATTCATACTGACACAACAGTATTCATACTGACCAACAGTATTCCTACTGACACAACAGTATTCATACTGACACAACAGTATTCATACTGATACAACAGTATTCATACTGACTAACAGTGTTCATACTGACCTAACAGTATTCATATTGACACAACAGTATTCATATACTGACCTAACAGTATTCATATTGACACAACAGTATTCATACTGACCAACAGTATTCATACTGACAACAGTATTCATATTGACACAACAGTATTCATACTGACCTAACAGTATTCATACTGACCTAACAGTATTCATACTGACACAACAGTATTCATACTGACACAACAGTATTCATACTGACACAACAGTATTCATACTGACACAACAGTATTCATACTGACCTAACAATTCAGTATTCCTACAGTATTCATGACCTAACAGTATTCATACTGACCTAACAGTATTCATACTGACACAACAGTATTCATACTGACACAACAGTATTCATACTGACACAGTATTCAACACCAACATTCATACTGACCTAACAGTATTCATATTGACACAACAGTATTCATACTGACCTAACAGTATTCATATTGACACAACAGTATTCATACAGTATTCATACTGACACAACAGTATTCATACTGACCTAACAGTATTCATACTGACACAACAGTATTCATACTGACACAACAGTATTCATACTGACACAACAGTATTCATACTGACACAACAGTATTCATACTGACACAACAGTATTCATACTGACACAACAGTATTCATACTGACACAACAGTATTCATATTGACACAACAGTATTCATACTGACCTAACAGTATTCATATTGACACAACAGTATTCATACTGACCTAACAGTATTCATACTGACCTAACAGTATTCATACTGACACAACAGTATTCATACTGACACAACAGTATTCATACTGACACAACAGTATTGACTGACACAACAGTATTCATACTGACCTTACAGTATTCATACTGACACAACAGTATTCATACTGACACAACAGTATTCATACTGACACAACAGTATTCATACTGACCTAACAGTATTCATATTGACCTAACAGTATTCATACTGACCTAACAGTATTCATATTGACACAACAGTATTCATACTGACCTAACAGTATTCACAGTATACTGACCTAACAGTATTCATACTGACCTAACAGTATTCATACTGACACAACAGTATTCATACTGACACAACAGTATTCATACTGACACAACAGTATTCATACTGACACAACAGTATTCATACTGACACAACAGTATTCATATTGACACAACAGTATTCATACTGACCTTACAGTATTCCTACTGACCTTACAGTATTCTACTGACACAACAGTATTCATACTGACATTCAGTATTCATACTGATACAACATTATTCATACTGGCCTAACAGTGTTCATACTGACCTAACAGTATTCATATTGACACAACAGTATTCATACTGACCTAACAGTATTCATATTGACACAACAGTATTCATACTGACCTAACAGTATTCATACTGACCTAACAGTATTCATACTGACACAACAGTATTCATACTGACACAACAGTATTCATACTGACACAACAGTATTCATACTGATACAACAGTATTCATACTGACCTAACAGTATTCATACTGACCTAACAGTATTCATATTCAGTATTGACTGACCTAACAGTATTCATATTGACACAACAGTATTCATACTGACCTAACAGTATTCATATTGACACAACAGTATTCATACTGACCTAACAGTATTCATACTGACACAACAGTATTCATACTGACACAACAGTATTCATACTGATACAACAGTATTCATACTGACCTAACAGTATTCATACTGATTCCTGACACAACAGTATTCATACTGACCTCAGTGTTCATATTGACACAACAGTATTCATACTGACCTAACAGTATTCATATTGACACAACAGTATTCATACTGACCTAACAGTATTCATACTGACACAACAGTATTCATACTGACCTAACAGTATTCATACTGACACAACAGTATTCATACTGACACAACAGTATTCATACTGACACAACAGTATTCATATTGACACAACAGTATTCATACTGACCTACAGTATTCCTACTGATTCAGTATTCCTACTGACACAACAGTATTCATACTGACACAACAGTATTCATACTGATACAACATTATTCATACTGGCCTAACAGTATTCATACTGACCTAACAGTATTCATATTGACACAACAGTATTCATACTGACCTAACAGTATTCATACTGACTAACAGTATTCATATTGACACAACAGTATTCATACTGACACAACAGTATTCATATTCAGTATTCATACTGACCTAACAGTATTCATACTGACCTAACAGTATTCATACTGACAACAGTATTCATACTGACACAACAGTATTCATACTGACTAACAGTATTCATACTGACACAACAGTATTCATACTGACACAACAGTATTCATAACAGTATTCATACTGATACAACAGTATTCATACTGACCTAACAGTGTTCATACTGACCTAACAGTATTCATATTGACACAACAGTATTCATACTGACCTAACAGTATTCATATTGACACAACAGTATTCATACTGACCTAACAGTATTCATATTGACACAACAGTATTCATACTGACCTAACAGTATTCATACTGACCTAACAGTATTCATACTGACACAACAGTATTCATACTGACACAACAGTATTCATACTGACATTACTACTGACACAACAGTATTCATACTGACCTTACAGTATTCCTACAGTATTCATACTGACCAACAGTATTCATATTGACACAACAGTATTCATACTGACCTAACAGTATTCATATTGACACAACAGTATTCATACTGACCTAACAGTATTCATACTGACACAACAGTATTCATACTGACCTAACTGTATTCATACTGACCTAACAGTATTCATACTGACACAACAGTATTCCTACTGACACAACAGTATTCATACTGACCTTACAGTATTCCTACTGACACAACAGTATTCATACTGACACAACAGTATTCATACTGACACAACAGTATTCATACTGATACAACATTATTCATACTGACCTAACAGTATTCATACTGACCTAACAGTATTCATATTGACACAACAGTATTCATACTGACCTAACAGTATTCATATTGACACAACAGTATTCATACTGACCTAACAGTATTCATACTGACCAACAGTATTCATACTGACACAACAGTATTCATACTGACACAACAGTATTCATACTGACACAACAGTATTCATACTGACACAACAGTATTCAGTATTCATTGACACAGTATTCATACTGACCTAACAGTATTCATACTGACACAACAGTATTCATACTGACACAACAGTATTCATACTGACACAACAGTATTCATACTGACACAACAGTATTCATACTGACCTTACAGTATTCATACTGACCTTACAGTATTCCTACTGACACAACAGTATTCATACTGACACAACAGTATTCATACTGACAACAGTATTCATACTGACCTAACAGTATTCATACTGACCTAACAGTATTCATATTGACACAACAGTATTCATACTGACCTAACAGTATTCATATTGACACAACAGTATTCATACTGACCTAACAGTATTCATACTGACACAACAGTATTCATACTGACACAACAGTATTCAACTGACACAACAGTATTCATACTGTATTCATACTGACCTAACAGTTCATTCCTAACAGTATTCATATTGACACAACAGTATTCATACTGACACAACAGTATTCACTGACCTGACTGACAACAGTATTCATACTGACACAACAGTATTCATACTGACACAACAGTATTCATATTGACACAACAGTATTCATACTGACCTTACATATTCTACTGACTGTATTCCTACTGACACAACAGTATTCATACTGACACAACAGTATTCATACTGACACAACAGTATTCATACTGCCTAACAGTGTTCATACTGACCTAACAGTATTCATATTGACACAACAGTATTCATACTGACCTAACAGTATTCATATTGACACAACAGTATTCATACTGACCTAACAGTATTCATACTGACCTAACAGTATTCATACTGACACACAGTATTCAGTATTCATACTGACACAACAGTATTCATACTGACACAACAGTATTCATACTGATACAACAGTATTCATACTGACCTAACAGTATTCATACTGACCTAACAGTATTCATATTGACACAACAGTATTCATACTGACCTAACAGTATTCATATTGACACAACAGTATTCATACTGACCTAACAGTATTCATATTGACACAACAGACCTAACAGTCATTCATACTGACCTAACAGTATTCATACTGACACAACAGTATTATTCATACTGACACAACAGTATTCATACTGACACAACAGTATTCATACTGACCAACAGTATTCATACTGACACAACAGTATTCATACTGACCAACAGTATTCATATTGACACAACAGTATTCATACTGATTCCTACTAACAGTATTCATACTGACACAACAGTATTCATACTGACCTAACAGTATTCATACTGACACAACAGTATTCATACTGACCTAACAGTATTCATACTGACACAACAGTATTCATACTGACTACAACAGTATTCATACTGACAACAGTATTCATACTGACCTTTACAGTATTCTACTGACACAACAGTATTCATACTGACACAACAGTATTCATACTGACACAACAGTATTCATACTGACAACATTCATATTCATACTGACCTAACAGTGTTCATACTGACCTAACAGTATTCATATTGACACAACAGTATTCATACTGACCTAACAGTATTCATATTGACACAACAGTATTCATACTGACCTAACAGTATTCATACTGACCTAACAGACACAGTATTCATACTGACACAACAGTATTCATACTGACCACAACAGTATTCATACTGACACTAACAGTATTCATACTGACCTAACAGTATTCATACTGACCTAACAGTATTCATACTGACCAACAGTATTCATACTGACACAACAGTATTCATACTGACACAACAGTATTCATACTGACACAGTATTCATAACAGTATTCATACTGACCTAACAGTATTCATACTGACACAACAGTATTCATACTGACACAACAGTATTCATACTGACACAACAGTATTCATACTGACACAACAGTATTCATACTGACACTAACAGTATTCATACTGACCTAACAGTATTCATATTGACACAACAGTATTCATACTGACCTAACAGTATTCATATTGACACAACAGTATTCATACTGACTGACCTAACAGTATTCATACTGACACAACAGTATTCATACTGACACAACAGTATTCATACTGACCTAACAGTATTCATACTGACACAACAGTATTCATACTGACCTAACAGTATTCATACTGACACAACAGTATTCATACTGACTAACAGTATTCATACTGACACAACAGTATTCATACTGACACACAGTATTCAGTATTCATACTGACACAACAGTATTCATACTGACCTAACAGTATTCATACTGACCTAACAGTATTCATACTGACACAACAGTATTCATTCAGTATTCATACTGACACAACAGTATTCATACTGACACAACAGTATTCATACTGACCTAACAGTGTTCATACTGACCTAACAGTATTCATATTGACACAACAGTATTCATACTGACCTAACAGTATTCATATTGACACAACAGTATTCATACTGACCTAACAGTATTCATACTGACCACAACAGTATTCATACTGACCTAACAGTAACAGTATTCATACTGACACAACAGTATTCATACTGACACAACAGTATTCATACTGACACAACAGTATTCATACTGACACAACAGACTGACCTAACAGTATTCATACTGATAACATATTCTGACACAACAGTATTCATACTGACCTAACAGTATTCATACTGACCAACAACAGTATTCATACTGACACAACAGTATTCATACTGACACAACAGTATTCATGACTGACTACAACAGCAGTATTCATACTGACACAGCAGTATTCATACTGACACAACAGTATTCATACTGACCTAACAGTATTCATACTGACCTAACAGTATTCATATTGACACTGAAACAGTATTCATACTGACCTAACAGTATTCATATTGACACAACAGTATTCATACTGACCTAACAGTATTCATACTGACAACAGTATTCATACTGACCTGACCTAACAGTATTCATACTGACCTAACAGTATTCATACTGACACAACAGTATTCATACTGACACAACAGTATTCATACTGACACAACAGTATTCATACTGACCAACAGTATTCTACTGACACAACAGTATTCATACTGACACAACAGTATTCATACTGACACAACAGTATTCATACTGATACAACAGTATTCATACTGACACAACAGTATTCATACTGACCTAACAGTATTCATATTGACACAACAGTATTCATACTGACCTAACAGTATTCATATTGACACAGTATTCACAGTATTCATACTGACCTAACATTATTCATACTGACACAACAGTATTCATACTGACCTAACAGTATTCATACTGACACAACAGTATTCATACAACTGACACAACAGTATTCATACTGACACAACAGTATTCATACTTCAGTATTCATACTGATACAACAGTATTCATACTGACCTAACAGTGTTCATACTGACCTAACAGTATTCATATTGACACAACAGTATTCATACTGACCTAACAGTATTCATATTGACACAACAGTATTCATACTGACCTAACAGTATTCATATTCATACTGACACAACAGTATTCATACTGACACAACAGTATTCATACTGACCTAACAGTATTCATACTGACACAACAGTATTCATGACTATTCAACAGTATTCATACTGACACTAACAGTATTCATACTGACACAACAGTATTCATACTGACACAACAGTATTCATACTACAGTATTCATACTGACACAACAGTATTCATATTGACACAACAGTATTCATACTGACCTTACAGTATTCCTACTGACCTTACAGTATTCCTACTGACACAACAGTATTCATACTGACACAACAGTATTCATACTGATACAACATTATTCATACTGGCCTAACAGTGTTCATACTGACCTAACAGTATTCATATTGACACAACAGTATTCATACTGACCTAACAGTATTCATATTGACACAACAGTATTCATACTGACCTAACAGTATTCATACTGACCTAACAGTATTCATACTCACAGTATTCATACTGACAAACAGTATTCATACTGACACAACAGTATTCATACTGACACAACAGTATTCATACTGATACTAACAGTATTCATACTGACACTAACAGTGTTCATACTGACCTAACAGTATTCATATTGACACAACAGTATTCATACTGACCTAACAGTATTCATATTGACACAACAGTATTCATACTGACCTAACAGTATTCATATTGACACAACAGTATTCATACTGACCTAACAGTATTCATACTGACCTAACAGTATTCATACTGACACAGCAGTATTCATACTGACACACAGTATTCATACTGACACAACAGTATTCATACTGACACAACAGTATTCATACTGACACAACAGTATTCATACTGACACTTACAGTATTCCTACTGACACAACAGTATTCATATTGACACAACAGTATTCATACTGACCTAACAGTATTCATATTGACACAACAGTATTCATACTGACTGACAACAGTATTCATACTGACACAACAGTATTCATACTGACCTAACAGACTGACCTAACAGTATTCATACTGACACAACAGTATTCATACTGACACAACAGTATTCATACTGTACACACAGTATTCATACTGACACAACAGTATTCATACTGACACAACAGTATTCATACTGACATTATTCATACTGACCTAACAGTATTCATACTGACCTAACAGTATTCATATTGACACAACAGTATTCATACTGACCTAACAGTATTCATATTGACACAACAGTATTCATACTGACCTAACAGTATTCATACTGACCTAACAGTATTCATACTGACACAACAGTATTCATACTGACAACAGTATTCATACTGACACAACAGTATTCATACTGACACAACAGTATTCATACTGACCAACAGTATTCATACTGACACAACAGTATTCATACTGACACAACAGTATTCATACTGACCTAACAGTATTCATACTGACACAACAGTATTCATACTGACACAACAGTATTCATACTGACACAACAGTATTCATACTGACTGACACAACAGTATTCATATTGACACAACAGTATTCATATGACCTTACAGTATTCCTACTGACCTTACAGTATTCCTACTGACACAACAGTATTCATACTGACACAACAGTATTCATACATACAACATTATTCATACTGACCTAACAGTATTCATACTGACCTAACAGTATTCATATTGACACAACAGTATTCATACTGACCTAACAGTATTCATATTGACACAACAGTATTCATACTGACTAACAGTATTCATACTGACACTAACAGTATTCATACTGACACAACAGTATTCATACTGACACTGTATTCATACTGACAACAGTATTCATACTGACCTAACAGTATTCATATTGATACAACAGTATTCATACTGACCTAACAGTATTCATACTGACACAACAGTATTCATCTGACCTAACAGTATTCATACTGACACAACAGTATTCATACTGACACAACAGTATTCATACTGACTACAGTATTCATACTGACACTAACAGTATTCATACTGACCTAACAGTATTCATATTGACACAACAGTATTCATACTGACACAACAGTATTCATAACAACAGTATTCATACTGACACAACAGTATTCATACTGACACTAACAGTATTCATACTGACCTAACAGTATTCATATTGACACAACAGTATTCATACTGACCTAACAGTATTCATATTGACACAACAGTATTCATACTGACCTAACAGTATTCATATTGACACAACAGTATTCATACTGACACTAACAGTATTCATACTGACCTAACAGTATTCATACTGACACAACAGTATTCATACTGACACAACAGTATTCATACTGACACAACAGTATTCATATTCTGACCTAACAGTATTCATACTGACCTAACAGTATTCATATTGACACAACAGTATTCATACTGACCAACAGTATTCATACTGACACAACAGTATTCATACTGACACAACAGTATTCATACTGACACAACAGTATTCATACTGACCTTACAGTATTCATACTGACACAACAGTATTCATACTGACACATAACAGTATTCATACTGACCTAACAGTATTCATACTGACCTAACAGTATTCATACTGACCTAACAGTATTCATACTGACCTAACAGTATTCATATTGACACAGCAGTATTCATACTGACCTAACAGTATTCATATTGACACAACAGTATTCATACTGATTGACACTAACAGTATTCATACTGACCTAACAGTATTCATACTGACCTAACAGTATTCATACTGACACTAACAGTATTCATACTGACACAACAGTATTCATACTGAGTATTCATACTGACACAACAGTATTCATACTGACACAACAGTATTCATACTGACACAACAGTATTCATACTGACTGACCTAACAGTATTCATTGACACAACAGTATTCATACTGACCTAACAGTATTCATACTGACACAACAGTATTCATACTGACCTAACAGTATTCATACTGACACAACAGTATTCATACTGACCTTACAGTATTCCTACTGACACAACAGTATTCATACTGACACAACAGTATTCATACTGACACAACAGTATTCATACTGACACAACAGTATTCATACTGATACAACAGTATTCATACTGACCTAACAGTATTCATACTGACACAACAGTATTCATACTGACCTAACAGTATTCATACTGACCTAACAGTATTCATACTGACAGTATTCATACTGACAGTACTGACAACAGTATTCATACTGACACAACAGTATTCATACTCAGTATTCATACTGACTGACAGCAACAGTATTCATACTGATACAGCAGTATTCATACTGACCTAACAGTATTCATACTGACCTAACAGTATTCATACTGACACAACAGTATTCATACTGACACAACAGTATTCATACTGACACAACAGTATTCATACTGACACAACAGTATTCATACTGACACAACAGTATTCATACTGACACAACAGTATTCATACTGACACAACAGTATTCATACTGACCTAACAGTATTCATATTGACACAACAGTATTCATACTGACCTAACAGTATTCATACTGACCTAACAGTATTCACTGACACAACAGTATTCATACTGACACAACAGTATTCATACTGACACAACAGTATTCATACTGACCAACAGTATTCATACTGACACAACAGTATTCATACTGACACAACAGTATTCATACTGACCTAACAGTATTCATACTGACCTAACAGTGTTCATACTGACCTAACAGTATTCATACTGACCTAACAGTATTCATATTGACACAACAGTATTCATACTGACCTAACAGTATTCATATTGACACAACAGTATTCATACTGACCTAACAGTATTCATACTGACCTAACAGTATTCATACTGACACAACAGTATTCATACTGACACAACAGTATTCATATTGACACAACAGTATTCATACTGACACAACATTATTCCTACTGACACAACAGTATTCATACTGACCTTACAGTATTCCTACTGACACAACAGTATTCATACTGACACAACAGTATTCATATTGACACAACAGTATTCATACTGACCTAACAGTATTCATATTGACACAACAGTATTCATGACTGTATTCATACTGACCTAACAGTATTCATATTGACACAACAGTATTCATACTGACCAACAGTATTCATACTGACCAACAGTATTCATACTGACACAACAGTATTCATACTGACCAACAGTATTCATACTGACCAACAGTATTCATACTGACCTTACAGTATTCCTACTGACACAACAGTATTCATACTGACACAACAGTATTCATACTGACACAACAGTATTCATACTGACACAACAGTATTCATACTGATACAACATTATTCATACTGGCCTAACAGTGTTCATACTGACCTAACAGTATTCATATTGACACAACAGTATTCATACTGACCTAACAGTATTC
The DNA here is from genome assembly GCF_034236695.1 of Oncorhynchus nerka. Taxonomy (NCBI): domain Eukaryota; kingdom Metazoa; phylum Chordata; class Actinopteri; order Salmoniformes; family Salmonidae; genus Oncorhynchus; species Oncorhynchus nerka. The sequence goes on along the minus strand of NC_088424.1, from coordinate 21,672,596 downwards.
ATATTGACACAACAGTATTCATACTGACCTAACAGTATTCATACTGACCTAACAGTATTCATACTGACACAACAGTATTCATACTGACACAACAGTATTCATACTGACACAACAGTATTCATACTGACACAACAGTATTCATACTGACACAACAGTATTCATACTGATTACAACAGTATTCATACTTAACAGTATTCATACTGACCTAACAGTATTCATATTGACACAACAGTATTCATACTGACCTAACAGTATTCATATTGACACAACAGTATTCATACTGACCTAACAGTATTCATACTGACACAACAGTATTCATACTGACACAACAGTATTCATACTGACACAACAGTATTCATACTGACACAACAGTATTCATACTGACACAACAGTATTCATATTGACACAACAGTATTCATACTGACCTAACAGTATTCATACTGACCAACAGTATTCATACTGATTCATACTGACACAACAGTATTCATACTGACACAACAGTATTCATACTGACACAACAGTATTCATACTGACCTAACAGTATTCATACTGACCTAACAGTATTCATATTGACACAACAGTATTCATACTGACCTAACAGTATTCATATTGACACAACAGTATTCATACTGACACAACAGTATTCATACTGACACAACAGTATTCATACTGACACAACAGTATTCATACTCAACAGTATTCATACTGACACAACAGTATTCATACTGACTAACAGTATTCATACTGACACAACAGTATTCATACTGACACAACAGTATTCATACTGACACTGTATTCATACTGACACAACAGTATTCATACTGACCTAACAGTATTCATATTGACACAACAGTATTCATACTGACCTAACAGTATTCATACTGACACAACACAACAGTATTATTCACAACAGTACTGACACAACAGTATTCATACTGACACAACAGTATTCATACTGACCTAACATACACAACAGTATTCATACTGAGCCAACAGTATTCATACTGACACAACAGTATTCATACTGACTAACAGTATTCATACTGACACAACAGTATTCATACTGACACAACAGTATTCATACTGACACAACAGTATTCATACTGACACAACAGTATTCATACTGACACAACAGTATTCATTCAGTATCATACTGACCTAACAGTATTCATACTGACACAACAGTATTCATACTGACCTAACAGTATTCATACTGACCTAACAGTATTCATATTGACACAACAGTATTCATACTGACCTAACAGTATTCATATTGACACAACAGTATTCATACTGACCTAACAGTATTCATACTGACCTAACAGTATTCATACTGACACAACAGTATTCATACTGACACAACAGTATTCATACTGACACAACAGTATTCATACTGACACAACAGTATTCATACTGACACAACAGTATTCATACTGACACAACAGTATTCATACTGACACAACAGTATTCATACTGACACAGTATTCATACTGACTAACTGACACACAGTATTCATACTGACACAACAGTATTCATACTGACACTAACAGTATTCATACTGACACAACAGTATTCATACAGTATTGACTGACCTAACAGTATTCATACTGACCTAACAGTATTCATACTGACCTGTATTCATACTGACACAGCAGTATTCATACTGACTAACAGTGTATTCATAACAGTATTCATACTGACACAACAGTATTCATACTGACCTAACAGTATTCATACTGACACAACAGTATTCATACTGACACAACAGTATTCATACACAACAGTATTCATACTGACACAACAGTATTCATGACTGATACAACATTATTCATACTGACACTAACAGTATTCATACTGACCTAACAGTATTCATATTGACACAAAGTATTCATACTGACCTAACAGTATTCATACTGACCTAACAGTATTCATATTGACACAACAGTATTCATACTGACCTAACAGTATTCATACTGACCACAGTATTCATACTGACACAACAGTATTCATACTGACACAACAGTATTCATACTGACAACAGTATTCAACTGACACAACAGTATTCATACTGACACAACAGTATTCATACTGACAGTATTCATACTGACCAACAGTATTCATATTGACACAACAGTATTCATACCTAACAGTATTCATATTGACACAACAGTATTCATACTGACCTAACAGTATTCATACTGACACAACAGTATTCATACTGACACAACAGTATTCATACTGACCTAACAGTATTCATACTGACACTAACAGTATTCATACTGACAACAGTATTCATACTGACACAACAGTATTCATACTGACACAACAGTATTCATACTGACACAGTATTCATACTGACACAACAGTATTCATACTGACCTAACAGTATTCATATTGACACAACAGTATTCATACTGACACAACAGTATTCATACTGACACAACAGTATTCATACTGACACAACAGTATTCATACTGACCTAACAGTATTCCTACTGACACAACAGTATTCATACTGACACAACAGTATTCATACTGATACAACAGTATTCATACTGACCTAACAGTATTCATATTGACACAACAGTATTCATATTGACACAACAGTATTCATACTGACTAACAGTATTCATACTGACACAACAGTATTCATACTGACACAACAGTATTCATACTGACCTAACAGTATTCATACTGACACAACAGTATTCATACTGACAGTATTCATACTGACAACAGTATTCATACTGACACAACAGTATTCATGACTGTATTCACAACAGTATTCATCTGACACAACAGTATTCATACTGACACAACAGTATTCATACTGACACAACAGTATTCATACTGACCTAACAGTATTCATATTGACACAACAGTATTCATACTGACCTAACAGTATTCATATTGACACAACAGTATTCATACTGACCTAACAGTATTCATATTGACACAACAGTATTCATACTGACCTAACAGTATTCATACTGACCTAACAGTATTCATACTGACACAACAGTATTCATACTGACCTAACAGTATTCATACTGACACAACAGTATTCATACTGACACAACAGTATTCATACTGACACAACAGTATTCATACTGACACAACAGTATTCATACTGACACAACAGTATTCATACACTAACAGTGACTGACCTAACAGTATTCATATTGACACAACAGTATTCATACTGACCTAACAGTATTCATATTGACACAACAGTATTCATACTGACCTAACAGTATTCATACTGACACAACAGTATTCATACTGACACAACAGTATTCATACTGACACAACAGTATTCATACTGACACAACAGTATTCAGTATTCATACTGATACAACAGTATTCATACTGACCTAACAGTGTTCATACTGACCTAACAGTATTCATATTGACACAACAGTATTCATACTGACCTAACAGTATTCATATTGACACAACAGTATTCATACTGACCTAACAGTATTCATACTGACCAACAGTATTCATGCTGACACAACAGTATTCATACTGACACAACAGTATTCATACTGACAACAGTATTCATACAACAGTATTCATACTGACACAACAGTATTCCTGACTAACAGTATTGACCTAACAGTATTCATACTGACACAACAGTATTCATACTGACAGTATTCAACAGTATTCATACTGATACAACAGTATTCATACTGACCTAACAGTGTTCATACTGACCTAACAGTATTCATATTGACACAACAGTATTCATACTGACCTAACAGTATTCATATTGACACAACAGTATTCATACTGACCAACAGTATTCATATTGACACAACAGTATTCATACTGACCTAACAGTATTCATACTGACCTAACAGTATTCATACTGACACAACAGTATTCATACTGACAACAGTATTCATACTGACACAACAGTATTCATTATACTGACACAACAGTATTCATACTGACACAACAGTATTCATACTGACACAACAGTATTCATATTGACACAACAGTATTCATACTGACCTAACAGTATTCATACTGACTGACAACAGTATTCATACTGACACAACAGTATTCATACTGACACAACAGTATTCATACTGACACAACAGTATTCATACTGACCTTACAGTATTCCTACTGACACAACAGTATTCATACTGACACAACAGTATTCATACTGACACAACAGTATTCATACTGACCTAACAGTGTTCATACTGACCTAACAGTATTCATACTGACCTAACAGTATTCATATTGACACAACAGTATTCATTCATACACAACAGTATTCATACTGACCAACAGTATTCATACTGACACAACAGTATTCATATTGACACAACAGTATTCATACTGACCTAACAGTATTCATACTGACACAACAGTATTCATACTGACCAACAGTATTCATACTGACACAACAGTATTCATACTGACACACAGTATTCATGACCTAACAGTATTCATATTGACACAACAGTATTCATACTGACACAACAGTATTCATACTGACCTAACAGTATTCATACTGACACAACAGTATTCATACTGACACAACAGTATTCATACTGACACAACAGTATTCATACTGACACAACAGTATTCTACTGACCAACAGTATTCATACTGACACTAACAGTATTCATACTGACCTAACAGTATTCATATTGACACAACAGTATTCATACTGACCTAACAGTATTCATATTGACACAACAGTATTCATACTGACCTAACAGTATTCATACTGACCTAACAGTATTCATACTGACACAACAGTATTCACTACAGTATTCATACAACAGTATTCCTACTGACACAACAGTATTCATACTGACACAACAGTATTCATACTGATACAACAGTATTCATACTGACACAACAGTATTCATACTGACCTAACAGTATACTGACCTAACAGTATTCATATTGACACAACAGTATTCATACTGACCTAACAGTATTCATATTGACACAACAGTATTCATATTGACCTAACAGTATTCATACTGACACAACAGTATTCATACTGACACAACAGTATTCATACTGACACAACAGTATTCATACTGACACAACAGTATTCATACTGACACAACAGTATTCATACTGACACAACAGTATTCATACTGACCACAACAGTATTCCTACTGACACAACAGTATTCATACTGACACAACAGTATTCATACTGACACAACAGTATTCATATTAACATATTCATATTGACACAACAGTATTCATACTGACCTAACAGTATTCATACTGACCTAACAGTATTCATATTGACACAACAGTATTCATACTGACCTTACAGTATTCCTACTGACACAACAGTATTCATACTGACACAACAGTATTCATACTGACACAACAGTATTCATACTGACACAACAGTATTCATATTGACACAACAGTATTCATACTGACCTAACAGTATTGACACTAACAGTATTCATACTGACCTAACAGTATTCATACTGACACAACAGTATTCATACTGACACAACAGTATTCATACTGACACAACAGTATTCATACTGACCTTACAGTATTCCTACTGACACAACAGTATTCATACTGACACAACAGTATTCATACTGACAACAGTATTCATATTGACACAACAGTATTCATACTGACCTAACAGTATTCATATTGACACAACAGTATTCATACTGACCTAACAGTATTCATATTGACACAACAGTATTCATACTGACCTAACAGTATTCATACTGACCTAACAGTATTCATACTGACACAACAGTATTCATACTGACACAACAGTATTCATACTGACACAACAGTATTCATACTGATACAACAGTATTCATACTGACCTAACAGTGTTCATACTGACCTAACAGTATTCATATTGACACAACAGTATTCATACTGACCTAACAGTATTCATATTCAACAGTATTCATACTGACCTAACAGTATTCATATTGACACAACAGTATTCATACTGACCTAACAGTATTCATACTGACCTAACAGTATTCATACTGACACAACAGTATTCATACTGACACAACAGTATTCATATTCTGACACAACAGTATTCATACTGACACAACAGTATACTGACACAACAGTATTCATACTGACACAACAGTATTCATACTGATACAACAGTATTCATACTGACCTAACAGTGTTCATACTGACCTAACAGTATTCATATTGACACAACAGTATTCATACTGACCTAACAGTATTCATATTGACACAACAGTATTCATACTGACCTAACAGTATTCATATTGACACAACAGTATTCATACTGACCTAACAGTATTCATACTGACCTAACAGTATTCATACTGACACAACAGTATTCATACTGACACAACAGTATTCATACTGACACAACAGTATTCATACTGACACAACAGTATTCATACTGACACAACAGTATTCATACTGACACAACAGTATTTCTGACCTAACAGTATTCATATTGACACAACAGTATTCATATTGACACAACAGTATTCATACTGACCTAACTGTATTCATACTGACCTAACAGTATTCATACTGACACAACAGTATTCATACTGACACAACAGTATTCCTACTGACACAACAGTATTCATACTGACCTTACAGTATTCCTACTGACACAACAGTATTCATACTGACACAACAGTATTCATACTGATACAACAGTATTCATACTGACCTAACAGTGTTCATACTGACCTAACAGTATTCATACTGACCTAACAGTATTCATATTGACACAACAGTATTCATACTGACCTAACAGTATTCATATTGACACAACAGTATTCATACTGACACAACAGTATTCATACTGACCTAACAGTATTCATACTGACACAACAGTATTCATACTGACCCAACAGTATTCATACTGACACAACAGTATTCAGTAACAACAGTATTCATACTGACAACAGTATTCATACTGACACAACAGTATTCATACTGACCTAACAGTATTCATACTGACACAACAGTATTCATATTGACCTAACAGTATTCATACTGACACAACAGTATTCATACTGACACAACAGTATTCATATTGACACAACAGTATTCATACTGACACAACAGTATTCATACTGACACAACTGAACAGTATTCATACTGACACAACAGTATTCATACTGACACAACAGTATTCATATTCATTGACACAACAGTATTCATACTGATACAACAGTATTCATACTGACCTAACAGTATTCATACTGACCTAACAGTATTCATATTGACACAACAGTATTCATACTGACCTAACAGTATTCATATTGACCTAACAGTATTCATACTGACACAACAGTATTCATACTGACCTAACAGTATTGACACAACAGTATTCATACTGACCTAACAGTATTCATACTGACCTAACAGTATTCATATTGACACAACAGTATTCATACTGACCTTACAGTATTCCTACTGACACAACAGTATTCATACTGACACAACAGTATTCATACTGACACAACAGTATTCATACTGACCTAACAGTATTCATATTGACACAACAGTATTCATACTGACCTAACTGTATTCATACTGACCTAACAGTATTCATACTGGCCTAACAGTATTCATACTGACCTAACAGTATTCATATTGACACAACAGTATTCATACTGACACAACAGTATTCATATTGACACAACAGTATTCATACTGACCTAACAGTATTCATACTGACCTAACAGTATTCATACTGACCTAACAGTATTCATACTGACACAACAGTATTCATACTGACACAACAGTATTCATACTGACACAACAGTATTCATACTGACACAACAGTACTGATACAACAGTATTGACTGACCTAACAGTATTCATACTGACCTAACAGTATTCATACTGACACAACAGTATTCATACTGACACAACAGTATTCATATTGACACAACAGTATTCATACTGACATTCATAACAGTATTCATACTGACACAACAGTATTCATACTGACACAACAGTATTCATACTGACCTAACAGTATTCATATTGACACAACAGTATTCATACTGACCAACAGTATTCATACTGACACAACAGTATTCATACTGACACAACAGTATTCATACTGACACAACAGTATTCATACTGACACAACAGTATTCATACTGACACAACAGTATTCATACTGACCTAACAGTATTCATATTGACACAACAGTATTCATACTGACCTAACAGTATTCATATTGACACAACAGTATTCATACTGATTCATAACAGTATTCATACTGACCACAACAGTATTCATACTGACCTAACAGTATTCATACTGACACAACAGTATTCATACTGACACAACAGTATTCATACTGACACAACAGTATTCATACTGACACAACAGTATTCATACTGATACAACAGTATTCATACTGACCTAACAGTGTTCATACTGACCTAACAGTATTCATATTGACACAACAGTATTCATACTGACCTAACAGTATTCATATTGACACAACAGTATTCATACTGACGTAACAGTATTCATATTGACACAACAGTATTCATACTGACCTAACAGTATTCATACTGACCTAACAGTATTCATACTGACACAACAGTATTCATACTGACACAACAGTATTCATACTGACACAACAGTATTCATACTGACACAACAGTATTCATACTGACACAACATTATTCCTACTGACACAACAGTATTCATACTGACACAACAGTATTCATACTGACCTAACAGTATTCATATTGACACAACAGTATTCATACTGACCTAACTGTATTCATACTGACCTAACAGTATTCATACTGACACAACAGTATTCATACTGACACAACAGTATTCCTACTGACACAACAGTATTCATACTGACCTTACAGTATTCCTACTGACACAACAGTATTCATACTGACACAACAGTATTCATACTGATACAACAGTATTCATACTGACCTAACAGTGTTCATACTGACCTAACAGTATTCATACTGACCTAACAGTATTCATATTGACACAACAGTATTCATACTGACCTAACAGTATTCATATTGACACAACATTATTCCTACTGACACAACAGTATTCATACTGACCTTACAGTATTCCTACTGACACAACAGTATTCATACTGACACAACAGTATTCATACTGACACAACAGTATTCATACTGACCTAACAGTATTCATACTGACACAACAGTATTCATACTGACCTAACAGTATTCATATTGACACAACAGTATTCATACTGACCTAACAGTATTCATACTGACACAACAGTATTCATACTGACACAACAGTATTCATACTGACACAACAGTATTCATACTGACACAACATTATTCCTACTGACACAACAGTATTCATACTGACACAACAGTATTCATACTGACCTAACAGTATTCATATTGACACAACAGTATTCATACTGACCTAACTGTATTCATACTGACCTAACAGTATTCATACTGACACAACAGTATTCATACTGACACAACAGTATTCCTACTGACACAACAGTATTCATACTGACCTTACAGTATTCCTACTGACACAACAGTATTCATACTGACACAACAGTATTCATACTGATACAACAGTATTCATACTGACCTAACAGTGTTCATACTGACCTAACAGTATTCATACTGACCTAACAGTATTCATATTGACACAACAGTATTCATACTGACCTAACAGTATTCATACTGACCTAACAGTATTCATATTGACACAACAGTATTCATACTGACCTAACAGTATTCATATTGACACAACAGTATTCATAGTATTCATACTGACCAACAGTATTCATACTGACACAACAGTATTCATACTGACACAACAGTATTCATACTGACACAACAGTATTCATACTGACACAACAGTATTCATACTGACACAACATTCATTCAGTATTCACTGACACAACATTATTCCTACTGACACAACATTATTCATACTGACACAACAGTATTCATACTGACCTAACAGTATTCATATTGACACAACAGTATTCATACTGACCTAACAGTATTCATACTGACCAACAGTATTCATACTGACACAACAGTATTCATACTGACACAACAGTATTCCTACTGACACAACAGTATTCATACTGACCAACAGTATTCATACTGACACAACAGTATTCATACTGACACAACAGTATTCATACTGATACAACAGTATTCATACTGACCTAACAGTGTTCATACTGACCTAACAGTATTCATACTGACCGACCTAACAGTATTCATATTGACACAACAGTATTCATACTGACCTAACAGTGACACAACAGTATATTGACACAACAGTATTCATATTGACACAACAGTATTCATACTGACCTAACAGTATTCATACTGACCTAACAGTATTCATACTGACACAACAGTATTCATACTGACACAACAGTATTCATACTGACACAACAGTATTCATATTGACACAACAGTATTCATACTGACACAACAGTATTCATACTGACACAACAGTATTCATACTGACCTAACAGTATTCATACTGACACAACAGTATTCATACTGACACAACAGTATTCATACTGACACAACAGTATTCATACTGATACAACAGTATTCATACTGACCTAACAGTGTTCATACTGACCTAACAGTATTCATATTGACACAACAGTATTCATACTGACCTAACAGTATTCATATTGACACAACAGTATTCATACTGACCTAACAGTATTCATATTGACACAACAGTATTCATACTGACACAACAGTATTCATACTGACCTAACAGTATTCATACTGACCTAACAGTATTCATACTGACACAACAGTATTCATACTGACACAACAGTATTTACTGATACAGTATTCCTACTGACACAACAGTATTCATACTGACACAACAGTATTCATACTGATACAACAGTATTCATACTGACCTAACAGTGTTCATACTGACCTAACAGTATTCATACTGACCTAACAGTGTTCATATTGACACAACAGTATTCATACTGACCTAACAGTATTCATATTGACACAACAGTATTCATACTGACCTAACAGTATTCATACTGACCTAACAGTATTCATACTGACACAACAGTATTCATACTGACACAACAGTATTCATACTGACACAACAGTATTCATATTGACACAACAGTATTCATACTGACACAACATTATTCCTACTGACACAACAGTATTCATACTGACCTTACAGTATTCCTACTGACACAACAGTATTCATACTGACACAACAGTATTCATACTGACACAACAGTATTCATACTGACCTTACAGTATTCCTACTGACACAACAGTATTCATACTGACACAACAGTATTCATACTGATACAACAGTATTCATACTGACCTAACAGTGTTCATACTGACCTAACAGTATTCATACTGACCTAACAGTGTTCATATTGACACAACAGTATTCATACTGACCTAACAGTATTCATATTGACACAACAGTATTCATATTGACCTAACAGTATTCATACTGACCTAACAGTATTCATACTGACACAACAGTATTCATACTGACACAACAGTATTCATACTGACCTTACAGTATTCCTACTGACACAACAGTATTCATACTGACACAACAGTATTCATACTGATACAACAGTATTCATACTGACCTAACAGTGTTCATACTGACCTAACAGTATTCATACTGACCTAACAGTGTTCATATTGACACAACAGTATTCATACTGACCTAACAGTATTCATATTGACACAACAGTATTCATACTGACCTAACAGTATTCATACTGACCTAACAGTATTCATACTGACCTAACAGTATTCATACTGACACAACAGTATTCATACTGACACAACAGTATTCATACTGACACAACAGTATTCATATTGACACAACAGTATTCATACTGACACAACAGTATTCATACTGACACAACAGTATTCATACTGACCTAACAGTATTCATACTGACACAACAGTATTCATACTGACACAACAGTATTCATACTGACCTTACAGTATTCCTACTGACACAACAGTATTCATACTGACACAACAGTATTCATACTGATACAACAGTATTCATACTGACCTAACAGTGTTCATACTGACCTAACAGTATTCATACTGACCTAACAGTGTTCATATTGACACAACAGTATTCATACTGACCAACAGTATTCATATTGACACAACAGTATTCATACTGACCTAACAGTATTCATACTGACCTAACAGTATTCATACTGACACAACAGTATTCATACTGACACAACAGTATTCATACTGATTCATATTCCTACTGACACAACAGTATTCATACTGACACAACAGTATTCATACTGATACAACAGTATTCATACTGACCTAACAGTGTTCATACTGACCTAACAGTATTCATACTGACCTAACAGTGTTCATATTGACACAACAGTATTCATACTGACCTAACAGTATTCATATTGACACAACAGTATTCATACTGACCTAACAGTATTCATACTGACCTAACAGTATTCATACTGACACAACAGTATTCATACTGACACAACAGTATTCATACTGACACAACAGTATTCATACTGACACAACAGTATTCATACTGACACAACAGTATTCATACTGACACAACAGTATTCATACTGACCTAACAGTATTCATATTGACACAACAGTATTCATACTGACCTAACAGTATTCATACTGACCTAACAGTATTCATATTGACACAACAGTATTCATACTGACCTAACAGTATTCATACTGACACAACAGTATTCATACTGACACAACAGTATTCATACTGACCTTACAGTATTCCTACTGACACAACAGTATTCATACTGACACAACAGTATTCATACTGACACAACAGTATTCATACTGACACAACAGTATTCATACTGGCCTAACAGTGTTCATACTGACCTAACAGTATTCATATTGACACAACAGTATTCATACTGACACAACAGTATTCATATTGACACAACAGTATTCATATTGACACAACAGTATTCATACTGACCTAACAGTATTCATACTGACCTAACAGTATTCATACTGACACAACAGTATTCATACTGATACAACAGTATTCATACTGACCTAACAGTATTCATACTGACCTAACAGTATTCATACTGACACAACAGTATTCATACTGACACAACAGTATTCATACTGACACAACAGTATTCATACTGACACAACAGTATTCATACTGATACAACAGTATTCATACTGACCTAACAGTATTCATACTGACCTAACAATATTCATTCAGTATTCATACTGACACAACAGTATTCATACTGACACAACAGTATTCATATTGACACAACAGTATTCATACTGACACAACATTATTCCTACTGACACAACAGTATTCATACTGACCAACAGTATTCATACTGACACAACAGTATTCATACTGACACAACAGTATTCATACTGACACAACAGTATTCATACTGACCAACAGTATTCCTACTGACACAACAGTATTCATACTGACACAACAGTATTCATACTGACACAACAGTATTCATACTGACCTAACAGTATTCATACTGACCTAACAGTATTCATACTGACCTAACAGTATTCATATTGACACAACAGTATTCATACTGACCAACAGTATTCATACTGACACAACAGTATTCATACTGACCTAACAGTATTCATACTGACCTAACAGTATTCATACTGACCAACAGTATTCATATTGACACAACAGTATTCATACTGACACAACAGTATTCATACTGACCTTAACAGTATTCATTCCTACTGACACAACAGTATTCATACTGACACAACAGTATTCATACTGATACAACAGTATTCATACTGACCTAACAGTGTTCATACTGACTAACAGTATTCATACTGACCTAACAGTATTCATATTGACACAACAGTATTCATACTGACCTAACAGTATTCATATTGACACAACAGTATTCATACTGACACAACAGTATTCATACTGACACAACAGTATTCATACTGACCAACAGTATTCATACTGACACACAGTATTCATACTGACACAACAGTATTCATACTGACACAACAGTATTCATACTGACACAACAGTATTCATACTGACCAACATTCATACTGACCTAACAGTATTCATATTGACACAACAGTATTCATACTGACACAACAGTATTCATATTGACACAACAGTATTCATATTGACACAACAGTATTCATACTGACCTAACAGTATTCATACTGACCTAACAGTATTCATACTGACACAACAGTATTCATACTGACACAACAGTATTCATACTGACACAACAGTATTCATACTGACCTAACAGTATTCATACTGACTAACAGTATTCATACTGACACAACAGTATTCATACTGACACAACAGTATTCATACTGACACAACAGTATTCATACTGACACAACAGTATTCATACTGACACAACAGTATTCATACTGATACAACAGTATTCATACTGACCTAACAGTATTCATACTGACCTAACAATATTCATATTGACACAACAGTATTCATACTGACACAACAGTATTCATATTGACACAACAGTATTCATACTGACGTAACAGTATTCATACTGACCTAACAGTATTCATACTGACCTAACAGTATTCATACTGACACAACAGTATTCATTGACACAACAGTATTCATACTGACACAACAGTATTCATACTGACACAACAGTATTCATACTGACACAACAGTATTCATACTGACTGACAACAGTATTCATACTGACACAACAGTATTCATACTGACACAACAGTATTCATACTGACCTAACAGTATTCATATTGACACAACAGTATTCATACTGACCTAACAGTATTCATACTGACCTAACAGTATTCATACTGACACAACAGTATTCATACTGACACAACAGTATTCATACTGACCTAACAGTATTCATACTGACACAACAGTATTCATACTGACACAACAGTATTCATACTGACACAACAGTATTCATACTGATACAACAGTTTTCATACTGACCTAACAGTGTTCATACTGACCTAACAGTATTCATATTGACACAACAGTATTCATACTGACCTAACAGTATTCATATTGACACAACAGTATTCATACTGACGTAACAGTATTCATATTGACACAACAGTATTCATACTGACCTAACAGTATTCATACTGACCTAACAGTATTCATACTGACACAACAGTATTCATACTGACACAACAGTATTCATACTGACACAACATTATTCCTACTGACACAACAGTATTCATACTGACACAACAGTATTCATACTGACCTAACAGTATTCATATTGACACAACAGTATTCATACTGACCTAACAGTATTCATACTGACCTAACAGTATTCATACTGACACAACAGTATTCATACTGACACAACAGTATTCATACTGATACAACAGTATTCATACTGACCTTAACAGTATTCATACTGACACAACAGTATTCATACTGACACAACAGTATTCATACTGATACAACAGTATTCATACTGACCTAACAGTATTCATACTGACCTAACAGTATTCATACTGACCTAACAGTATTCATATTGACACAACAGTATTCATACTGACCTAACAGTATTCACATTGACACAACAGTATTCATACTGACACAACAGTATTCATACTGATACAACAGTATTCATATTGACACAACAGTATTCATACTGACCTAACAGTATTCATACTGATACAACAGTATTCATACTGACAACAGTATTCATATGACAACAGTATTCATACTGACACAACAGTATTCATACTGACACAACAGTATTCATACTGATACAACAGTATTCATACTGATACAACAGTATTCATACTGACCCAACAGTATTCACACTGATACAACAGTATTCATACTGATACAACAGTATTCATACTGACACAACAGTATTCATACTGACACAACAGTATTCATACTGACACAACAGTATTCATACTGACACAACAGTATTCATACTGACACAACAGTATTCATACTGATACAACAGTATTCATACTGATACAACAGTATTCATACTGACCCAACAGTATTCACACTGATACAACAGTATTCATACTGACACAACAGTATTCACACTGATACAACAGTATTCATACTGATACAACAGTATTCATACTGACACAACAGTATTCATACTGACCTAACAGTATTCACACTGATACAACAGTATTCATACTGACCTAACAGTATTCATACTGACCTAACAGTATTCATACTGACCCAACAGTATTCACACTGATACAACAGTATTCACACTGATACAACAGTATTCATACTGACCTAACAGTATTCACACTGACACAACAGTATTCATACTGACCTAACAGTATTCATATTGACACAACAGTATTCATACTGACACAACAGTATTCATACTGACACAACAGTATTCATACTGATACAACAGTATTCATACTGATACAACAGTATTCATACTGATACAACAGTATTCATACTGACCCAACAGTATTCACACTGATACAACAGTATTCATACTGATACAACAGTATTCATACTGACACAACAGTATTCATACTGACCTAACAGTATTCATACTGACCCAACAGTATTCACACTGATACAACAGTATTCCTACTGAGACAACAGTATTCACCTGCAAGTGTAGAGAATCCAAACCCAATACCCGTCCCCACAGGAGACCTTTTGGTAGGCCGTCATTGTAAATAAGAATTAGTTCTAAACTGACTTGCCTAGTTCAATAAAGGTTAAATAAAAATAAATAAATAAACTGGGTTCTACAGTTTGAACACCTGCTGTGTCTGTGTCCAACAGTACTTTATACTGATCCAAACGTATTTTATAGTGATCAAACAATATTTTACACTGAACTAACAGTATTTTAAACTGATCCAAAAGTATTTACACTGATCCAACAGTCTTCACCTGCACGTGTAGAGAAACCAATCCCTATTTAAATACTGCCCCAACAGTATTTTCACGTGATTGTAGGAAAACCAATCCTTACTATTAGACACCACCCCTGTGCTCCCATTGATCAATGTTAACTGGCCAGATGAATTATTATAGGAAAATATAGAAAAGTATTGAACCCTAACATTTTGTGGATGAAGAGGGCAACAGATCTTTCACCATTAAGGCTTGGCTGGAAAACAGTCCCTCTTACTTTCTTAATTGTGGCCAGAGGTATGTCTGGGTCCCAGCTGAGTGAAACGGGCCAAAAAGTCAAGTCGCTCTCATCCGTGTTACGACACCAAATGTTGTTGATAATTAGATCCAAAGATTAAGGCAGAGACTGTTTAATTGTATAATAGAAAAATCTTTAATGCATATGAGCAGCTGGCAGGTAGATCCGTCTCTGATCGCAGTCAGGGAATGAGCTTGAACAGTAAATGGTTACATGTTCCTTATATAGTGGAAGGTGATAATATAATCATATTGTTACACAACAGTTATTTTATACAGGCAACTGTTCCAGAACACAATGACATTTTGTTAGGGTGCAGTGATAATAGGAGTCTATGAAATGCATCAGTCTAACACAGAGCAGTAGCATAACCCTTGAGAAGTTACAACAGCCATTACCAATTCTACCACAACATCTCTGTAACTCTGAATTTCCGTGATACGGATTGAATAGAGCCCTAGGTTGGGTGAGAGCCGGGCAACGTGCTAAAGATCTTTGCGCCTTGATGTAAATCTGCCCACTCTTGCTTCACCAGTCAATTTCTCAGCATTTCTGTTAATACACATGAACATTTTACTACTGTGTGTGCAGCTTGTTACTTCCTCTTATTTTCTCTTATAAGACACATAAAGTGTCTTAATAGGGCGTTGGGCCACCACGAGCCAGAACAGCTTCAATCCATCTTAGCATAGATTCTGCATGTGTCTGGACCTCTTTTGGAGGGATGCCCCACCATTCTTCCACAAGAAAAGCTGTCTAAGGCACCGATCCAGAATCTCTCATAAATGTTAAATTGGGTTAAGATCTGGTGACTGAGAGCCATGGAATATGGTTTACATCATTTTTATGCTCATCAAACCAGTCGATGACAACTCAAGCCCTGTGGATGGGGGCATTGTCATTCTATGGGGGCATAGCCATGGTAGCCAAAATAATGGCCTGCCCAGCATTTTTATACATGACTCTAAGCATGAACAGATATTAATTAATTAACTCAGGAACCACACCTGTGTGGAAGCACCTGCTTTCAATACACTTTTTATCCTTCATTTACTCAAGTGTTTCCATTATTTTGGCAGTTACCTGTATCTAACCCCATATCACAAACTCACAAACTGAAATCATAATATAATATTAGGTGTGTACACGTTGTACAATCAGTTACTGAGAGAGAGCCTCAAATATCAAATGTATTTGTATATATCCACTGTACACATTAATCACGACAAATTGGTTCCTGTTTCAGTCATGTCTTTGGTCACATTTGTGTGGGTCAAACAAAAACAACCATATGATTGGTTGACAAAAGAGCCTCTCACAATGCAGGCGATGGCTGCAGGATGAAGTTGGTGAAGAGCAATTGCAGAAACTTGCAGTTGACTGCAGTCAAAACTTCTTGACCTTTGATCACATGATTTTTGTAATGCTCCTACAAGTCAGACTATTTTTAATCCCCAGAATGCAACACCCTTGAAAGGCGGTGACCAATGCATGTGCACGAGTGTGCTTCACACTGCTACAACGTGGTACCTACAGGACCAAAACGTTGTTGCAGAAATTGACCCACTAGAAGTCAGTGATAAAGGGAAACTGGTTGACAATTACATTGGTAGAAGTTTTTATGCTTTTTTACTGCTTTTCACAGATGGATCCAAGGACACAGAGATTCTGCTGGGTCCCAGCACATTCAGGTGTGGAAGGGAATGACATTATACACCAGTTAGCTAAAAGAGCTTTGACACAAGATATAATTGATATTAATGTTCCACTGTGTAGAGGTGAGACCAAATGTAAGATCAGAGCCATTTTGATAGATGTGTGGCAGAAGAGATGGGACTCTGAGCCCAAGGGCTGGTATTTATATCCCCTCAAAAGGAAGGTCGGTGGACCAAGATTCAAAAGTCAGATTAGGAAGGAGAGGTGGTGTTTGCTCGATTGCACTTAGGACATTATACATTGAAGTCGTCATTACGTCTGGTTGGCAAGGACATGAATGATTTGTCTGGAGTGTATGGTCATGAAACGGTCGAGCATGTGTTGTTATATTGTTGCAAGTATGTTGAGGAGAGGGAACGATTGAAGTGTATGGTCATTGAGGTTGGACAGGGTTGGGGGGGTTTGGAAGGGATTTTGTGGATGGGGGAGGGTCTAGTAGAAGTTAGTAGGGCTCTTTTTTATTTTCCCAGAAGTACTGTTACATAGGTGTCACGACATCCGCCGAAGTTGGTCCCTCTCCTTGTTCGAGCGGCGTTCGGCGGTCGAAGTCACCGACTTTCTAGCCATCGCTGATCCTCTTTTCATTTTCCTTTGGTTTGGTCTTGTCTTCCATCATACCTGGTTCCAATCCCAGGTATTGTATCCCTTACAATAGGAGGATTTAGAAATGCTGTAAACTGTGATTACCACACACTCCAGCACAGGAGGTGGTGGCATGCACCTTTAACATCAGTTTGCGGAATTCCATTATATCATAGAAGAAGAAGAGTCTTCTGGTGACAGTACCCCTTGCAAGTCTTCAGATGTAAAATCCTTGAGTCCCAAAAACTTTTCTTCCGCAGCCACAATAATGTCCAGTTTCTTCGACTTCTTTGAGTCTTGTGCTCTGCAGTTTATAACTGTGGCGCTGAACGCAACAATACTTTTTTTTAAACACACAGATTCTTTTTTGTCTGGCAGCAGACATTTACGACAGGCTCTGGTGTATCCACTACCATTATCTTCACTAGCATCACTTATTTTCTCCCCCAAAAATGATCGCCTCTGCATAGGACATTCAATTGACCACTCTAACTTTTAGCTCCTCAATTTCCTTCACCCTTACAGGGAACTCCAGGAACTCAGGATCATGATCCCCACCACAATTGCAACACCGTTGTCCTTCTACTCATCGTTCTTCAGTATATTCTGTTCATCTGCACACACTTGAAACGTGGCCCAATCGTTTACATTCTTACACTCCAGTGGTTTGGGGACGAAAGCTCTTACATAACCAAGCTTCACATATGTAGGTATTTGCTCTTTATCATAAAACAACAGGACTGACGGACTTTCTTATTTTTCTCCAACCACACCAGGAATTTTCTTCAGGTATTCAACCTGAACATCCGTCGTCACCCCTGAGATGACTCCTTTGACGGGTGCTCTACTCCGAAGATCAAAACAACTTATGTCGTCCAGATTCTTTTGAGGTCCACTGCAATCTTCCTCTGCTTTTCAGAAAATACAATGAATCAAAAATAAGACCACTCCTGGTCACTCTGACAGACTCCACTTTTCCACCATTTTCCACCATTTTCCACACATTTTCCACACCTCAAACAGGTTTTCCACATATGCATCCTTACTCAAATCAAATGTATTTATAAAGCCCTTCTTACATCAGCTGATATCTCAAAGTGCTGTACAGAAACCCAGCCTAAACCCCCAAACAGCAAGCAATGCTTGTGTAGAAGCACGGTGGTTAGGAAAAACTCCCTAGAAAGGCCAGAACCTAGGAAGAAACCTAGAGAGGAACCAGGCTATGAGGGGTGGCCAGTCCTCTTCTGGCTGTGCCGGGTGGAGATTATAACAGAACATGGCCAAGATGTTCAAATGTTCATAGATGACCAGCAAGATCAAATAATAATAGTCACAGTGGTTGTCGAAGGTGCAACAGGTCAGCACCTCAGGAGTAAATGTCAGTTGGCCTTTCATAGCCAATCATTGAGAGTATCTCTACCACTCCTGCTGTCTCTAGAGAGTTGAAAACAGCAGGTCTGGGACAGGTAGCACATCCGGTGAACAGGTCAGGGTTCTATAGCTGCAGGCAGAACAGTTAAAACTGGAGCAGCAGCATGGCCAGGTGGACTGGGGACAGCAAGGAGTCATCAGGCCAGGTAGTCCTGAGGCATGGTCCTAGGGCTCAGGTCCTCCGAGAGAGAGAGAGAGAGAAAGAGACAGAAAGAAAGAAAGAAAGAGAAAGAGAGAGAGAGAGAATTAGAGAGAGCACACTTAAATTCACAAACCGGATAAGACAGGAGAAATACTCCAGATATAACCCTAGCCCCCCGACACAAACTACTGCAGCATAAATAAGGGATGTACTCAACAAGCGCATCCCAACAAGAAACAATTCATTATCATTCATGTATTCTCCACTCCAATTTTAGACAACTTCCTTTTTATTCCAGTTTTCGATAGTACTGTTGTCCATTTAGAACATTCGTCTTCACCAAATTCACTCGATGTGCTTAATTCGAACTCAGCATCCACTTCAGCCATCTTCCCGTTGCTAGCCCACTGCAGAAATGTTAGGCATGACGGGGCCCTGTTCAACCAATGAGCAGCAGTCTCTTCACCGTCATAACACACATCACATGATGTGTTCCTACTGTACCTAGATTCAGTGGTGTAAAGTACTTGAAAGTACTATTTAAGTAGTTTTCTGGGGTATCTGTGCTTTAATTTACTATTCATATTTTTGATTACTTTTACTTTTACTTCACTACATTCCTAAAGAAAATGTGGTACTTTTCACTCCATGCATTTTCCCTGAAAACAGTACTCGCTCCATTTTCAATGGTTAACATCCCTACTGCCTCTGATCTGGCAGACTCACTAAACACATGCCTCGTTTGTAAATGATGTCTGAGTATTGGAGCATGCCCCTGGCTAACCGTACATTTAAAATACAAGAAAATGGTGCCACCTGTTTTGCTTTATATAAGGAATTTGAAAATATTTATACTTTTACTTTTGATACAGGATCAGAACCTTTTTTTCCAATTTTTGCCTAAAATGACATACCCAAATCTAACTGCCTGTAGCTCAGGACCTGAAGCAAGGATATGCATATTCTTGATACCATTTGAAGGAAACACTTTGAAGTTTGTGGAAATGTGAAAGGGATGTAGGAGAATATAACACATTAGATCTGGTGAAAGATAATACAAAGAAAAAACAAACATTTTTTTTTGTATTTTTTTGTACCATCATCTTTGAAATGCAAGAGAAAGGACATAATGTATTATTCCAGCCCAGGTGCAATTTAGATTTTGGAAACTAGATGGCAGCAGTGTATGTGAAACATTTCAGACTGATCCAATGAACCATTTGCACATCTGTTCAAAATGTCTGCCCAAATGTGCCTAATTTGTTTATTAATAACTTTTCATGTTCAAAACTTTGCACTCTCCTCAAACAATAGCAGGGTATTATTTCACTGTAATAGCTACTGTAAATTGGACAGTGCAGTTAGTTTAACAAGAATTTAAGCTTTCTGCCAATATCAGATATGTCTATGTCCTGGGAAATCTTCTTGTTACTTCTAACCTTATGCTAATCGCATTAACGTTATGTCAACCATCCCACAGGGGACCCACTGAAGTTTTAATGAACCTGTTTATACACCTATTTTGTTTAGTTTGCTTTTATTTATTACTACAGCAAAACAAACCGTGGTTATTCCAATGTTAGGACAAAGCATTCAAACCAATTATACTAGAAACACAGGACATTCCAGTGTGCATTTATACAAATGTGTTTCAGAACTTGTTCTTGCTCTTACAGGTCTGGTCAATATTCAATCACAAAGTGGCTGAAGTGCATTGGCCTCTCAATATTTAACAGATAAAAAAGCAAAGGTATGGTCATGTTAGAGTTGTTTTTGGGGGTTGGTCAAGTCAATGCCCCATCTGGTCCTCCATTATTTAAAACAGAACATTTAGGGTCTGTTCAATCAAACTGGTTGCTGGATTAACAGAATAAATCCAACAAAGGTTGGTGCAGAGAGCCCAGTATATCAATGGGGCCAAGCTCCCGGCCATCCAGGGCCTCTATATCAGCCGGTGTAAAAGGAAAGCCCGGGAAAAGACTTTACTGAGTTACAGTTCATATAAGAAAATCGGTAAATTCAAATAAATTCATTAGGCCCTAATCTATGGATTCCACATGACTGGGAATATAGATATGCATCTGTTGGTCACAGATACCTTTAAAAAAGTAGGAGCGTGGATCAGAAAACCAGCCCGTATCTGTTGGGACCACCATTTGCTTCATGCAGCGCGACATCTCCTTCACATAGATTTGATCAGGCTGTTGATTGTGGCTTGTGGAATATTGTACCACTCCTCTTCAATGGCTGCGCGAAGTTTCTGGATATTGGCAGGAACTGGAACATGCTATAGTACACATCGATGCAGAGCATCCCAAACATGCTCAATGGGTGACATGTCTGGTGAGTGTGCAGGCCATGGAAGAACTGGGACATTTTCAGCTTCCAGAAATTGTGTACAGATCGTTGCGACATGGGGCTGTGCATTATCATGCTGAAACATGATGGCGTAGGAAGAATGGCATGAGAATGGACCTCAGGATCTCGTCACGGTATCTCTGTGCATTCAAATTGCCGTCAATAAAATGCAATTGTGTTTGTAGCTTATCTTTTTATGGCTGCAGGGGCAGTATTGAGTAGCTTGATGAAAAGGTGCCCATTGTAAATGGCCATTTCCTCAGTCTCAGTTGCTAATATATGCATATTATTATTAATATTGGATAGAAAACACTCTGAAGTTTCTAAAACTGTTTGAATTGTGTCTGTGAGTATAACAGAACTCATATTGCAGGCAAAAACCTGAGAAATTCCACTTCCTGTTTGGATTTTTTCTGGGGGTGGCAGATCTTCAACCAAGCTATCATTAAAATTACAGCGAGATATGGATGAGTTTTCATATGGATGGGTTTTCACTTCATACACCTTCCACTAGATGTCAACAGTCAATAGAACTTCGTCTGATGACTCTAATGTGAAGGGGGGTCGAATGAGACAGGAAATAATCACCACTGCCACGAGTTGACCATGCTTTCACCATGTGCATTCACAGGGGAAGGACCTGCGTTCCACCGGTCATCTGAAGTCATTCTAATTCTCCGGTTGGAATCTTATTCAAGATATATGTAAACAACATTCTAAAGATTGATTCAGTACATCATTTGACATGTTTCTACTGACAGTTACGGAACTTTTGGACATTTCGTCACGTTATAGTGGACGCGCTTTGTGACTTTGGAATTGTTTACCAAACGCTCTAACCAAAGTAGCTAATTGGAAATAAATAACGGACATTTTCGAACAAATCAAGCATTTATTGCGGACCTGGGATTCCTAGGACTGCATTCTGATAAAGTTCATCAAAGGTAAGGAAATATTTATCATGTATTTTCTGGTTTCTGTTGACTCCAACATGGAGGCTAATTTGGCTACTGTTCTGAGCTCCGTCTCAGATTATTGCATGGTGTGCTTTTTCCGGAAACTTTTTTTGAAATCTGACACAGCGGTTGCATTAAGGAGAGTTATATCTATAATTCCATGTGTATAACTTGTATTATCATCTACATTTATGATGAGTATTTCTGTTGAAACGATGTGGCTATGCAAAATCACTTGATGTTTTTGGAACTAGTGAATCTAATATGCCAATGTAAACTCCGATTTTTTAAATATAAATATGAACTTTATCAAACAAAACATGCATGTATTGTGTAACATGAAGTCCTGATAAGTCATCTGATGAAGATAATTCAAGGTTAGTGATTCATTTTATCTCTATTTCTGCTTTTTGTGAATGCTATATTTCGCTGGAAAATGGCTGTGCTTATTGTGGTTTGGTGGAGACCTAACATAATCGTTTGTAGTGCTTTTGCTGAAAAGCATATTTGAAATCGGACACTTTGGTGGGATTAACAACAAGATTACCTTTAAAATGATATTAGACACATGTACGCTTTAGGAATTGTAATTATGAGATTTCTGCGGTTTGAATTTGGCGCCCTCTATTTTCACTGGTAGTTGTCATATCGATCCTGTTAGTGGGATTGCAGCCATAACAAGTTATGCCTGCTCATACGAAAACCCCACCACCACAATGGGGCACTCTGTTCACAACGTTGACATCAGCAAACTGCTCAACCACATAACGCCATACGTCTGCCATCTGCCCGGTACAGTTGAAAGGATTCAGTGGCCATCGAAGGTGAGCATTTGTCCACTGAAGATGATTGCGACGCCGAACTGCAGTCATGTCAAGACCCTGGTGAGGACCACGAGCATGCAGATGAGCTTCCCTGAGACGGTTTCTGACAGTTTGTGCAGGAATTCTTCAGTTGTGTAAACCCACAGTTTCATCACCTGTCCAGGTGGCTGGTCTCAGATGATCCTGCAGGTGAAGAAGCCGGATGTGTAGGAACATTTTTGGGATATTTTATTTCAGGTCATGAAACATGGGACCAACACTTTACATATTGCGTTTATATTTTCGCTCAGTGTAGCTAACAGAATGGCTACAGGGTTGACCCTTGTACAGTCGACGCCAAATGTTTTGAGAATGACACAAATATTAATTTCCACAAAGTTTACTGCTTCAGTGTCTTTAGATATTTTTGTCAGATGTTACTATGGAATACTGAAGTATAATTACAAGCATTTCATAAGTGTCAAAGGCTTTAATTGACAATTACATGAAGTTGATGCAAAGAAAATTTGCAGTGTTGACCCTTCTTTTTCAAGACCTCTGCAATCCGCCCTGGCATAATGTCAATTAACTTCTCGGCCACATCCTGACTGATGGCAGCCCATTCTTGCATAATCAATGCTTGGAGTTTGTCAGAATTTGTGGGTTTTTGTTTGTCCACCCGCCTCTTGAGGATTGACCACAAGTTCTCAGTGGGATTAAGGTCTGGGTTAGTTTCCTGGCCATGGACCTTAAATATCGATGTTTTGTTCCCCAAGCCACTTAGTTATCACTTTTGCCTTATGGCAAGGTGCTCCATCATGCTGGAAACGGCATTGTTCGTCACCAAACTGTTCCTGGATGGTTGGGAGAAGTTTCTCTCTGAGAATGTGTTGGTACCATTCTTTATTCATGGCTGTGTTCTTAGGCAAAATTTTGAGTGAGACCACTCCCTTGGCTGAGAAGCAACCCCACACATGAATGGTCTCAGGATGCTTTACTGTTGGCATGACACAGGACTGATGGTAGCACTCACCTTGTCTTCTCGGGACAAGCTTTTTTTCAGGATGCCCCAAACAATCAGATAGGGGATTCATCAGAGAAAATGACTTTACCCCAGTCCTCAGCAGTCCAATCCCTGTACCTTTTGCAGAATATCAGTCTGTCCCTGATGTTTTTCCTGGAGAGAAGTGGCTTCTTTGCTGCCCTTCCTGACACCAGGCCACCCTCCAAAAGACTTCACCTCACTGTGCGTGCAGATGCTCTCACACCTGCCTGCTGCCATTCCTAAGCAAGCTCTGTACTGGTGCCCCGATCCCACAGCTGAATCAACTTTAGGAGATGGTCCTGGCGCTTGCTGGACATTCTTGGGCGCCCTGAAGCCTTCTTCACAACAATTGAACTGCTCTCCTTGAAGTTCTTGATGATCTGATAAATGGTTGATTTAGGTGCAATCTTACTGGCAGCAATATCCTTGCCTGTGAAGCCTTTTTTTGTGCAAAGCAATGATGACAGGACATGTTTCCTTGCAGGTAACCACGATTGACAGAGGAAGAACAATGATTCCAAGCACCACCCTTCTTTTGAAGCTTCCAGTCTGTTATTCGAACTCAATCAGCGTGACAGAGTGATCTCCAGCCTTGTCCTCGTCAACACTCACACCTGTGTTAACGAGAGAATCACTGACATAATGTCAGCTGGTCCTTTTGTGGCAGGGCTGAAATGCAGTGGAAATGTTTTGGGGTATTCAGTTCATTTGCATGGCAAAGAGGGATTTTGCAATTAATTGCAATTCCTCTGATCACTCTTCATGACATTCTGGAGTATATGCAAATTGCCATCATACACAGTGAGGCAGCAGACTTTGTGAAAATTAATATTTTCATTCTCAAAACTTTTGGCCACGACTGTATTAGATTTTTGCACTGTCTCTACGCACAACATGCACTCACATTTATACTGACTCTACACACACGCACGCACACACACTCACATACAATCATAATTTACACAACTACTACTTGTGTAAATTATGTTTTTCATATATTATATCCTGATGCCTAGTCACCTTACCCCTATACACATCTACCTTTATCACTCCAGCATTCCTGCACATTGTAAATATGGTATATTGGAACTGACCCTGTATACAGCTTCTTACATTCTCTTCTTCTACTTATTTCTTATTTTTATTTCTTGTGTGTTTTTGTTATATCGTATCTTATTTTTTGTGCTACATTGATATTGATTAATGCATTGTTGGGTTTGGAGCATTCAATATGAAAAACCTGCTCTTTGTCATTATGGGGTATTGTGTGTAGATTGATGAGGGAAAAAAACAATTCAATACATTTTAGAATAAGGCTGTAATGTAACAAAATGTGGAAAAGTCAAGGGGCCTGAATACTTTCCGAATCCACTGTAGAAAGGTTAGTGTCTGAATCTCACCCTCTCACTATTGGTCTTCCCTAGGTCTCAGTGCTAGGTCCCCTTTGGTCCTCTCTGTAAACAAAGTCACAAATTGGTTCTGTCACATCCTCATCGCTCTTATCACTGTTATGCTAACGCAATTCAACTATTTTTGTCCCACCGCGCTTGTTACAGGGGTCGGTAATCCGGAGTAGGGGAAAAGGCACAGGACGGCAGGCAGGCTCAGAGTCAGGACAAGCAAGGGTCAAAACCAAGAGGATGAGAAAAAGAGAGAATGGGGAAAAGCAGGAGCTGACACAAAACGCTGGTTGACTTGAACAAACAAGACGAACTGGCAACAGACAAACAGAGAACACAGGTATAAGTACCCAGGGGATAATGGGTAAGATGGGAGACACCTGCAGTTGGAGACAAGCACAAGGACAGGTGAAATAGATCAGGGCATGACAGGTCTTTCTTAACACTGTTATTCTGATGGCGCTCAACTCTTTTCTCCCAACCCCATCTGTATGATCTGTCAGTGTCCAGCAGACCTCTTCACTTCCATGTTGGCCCACCACCTCAACCTCTACATAAAGACAATACTGCTATTCCTTCTTTGGGAAGTCCTTCCCGCTCCAAGACCTCTCCACCACTGTTGGCAACTCTCTTGTGTCCACCTCCCAGACTGTGACGTTTTGACCCTGGGCAACACCCTGTTGTGGAGTTGTGAGGTAGGCTTTTGTGGTGTATGTTCAGGGAGGAGGCAGACAAGGACGGTCAGGTGCAATTTCTCAGAATGGGCTTTTATTAACAGTTGAGGAATAAGTTGGTGAAACTGTACAAAATATATTATAATAACATCAACAATAACAACAAACAGGATGATGAAACTATGGGATAATATCTGGCATTCCAACCACAAACTATACTACATTTTTCTTCTTCTTTGCAATCAATAATAAAAATATCGGAAAACATTGCTGCAACACAAATAGTCTTTCGAAAAAGGTTTTGATAATATTACTTTATATAATTTTCTAGAATAATTTTTTAAATTATTAATGCAGAGATTTGATTAGAGAGTTCAGAGCCGAACCGATGGTGATACGATGTAGCCCAAAGGCAGGCAGATGGCGATATTGAGACGTTTAATCTTACCATCCAAAGGGAATCTATACAGCTGGCTAAACCCACTTGTACCCCCGTGGACCAGTTCGTACATAAAATATTCTCCATTCATGCTTCAAAGGCATCGATTTCCTCCTTTACTCAATTTAATGGCGAGAAGGCAGAAAAAAATGGGGAAGATAGGCATGCTGTCTTTATGAAACACAATTTTCCACCACGCTGCAGTGCCTAATGCTAGTACCAGATGCGTATCGTGTTCAGCCAATCAGGTTGGAGCATTCCGTTTTTTTTACCCCTGGTCTGATTGGCTAAACGAGATACGCTCAGTCTGTAATTTTCTTCTATACTGTCACAGTCCCGTAACAATCTTGTCCTTTTGAAAATCTCCCCCATTCCGTCCCATCTTGTACAACACAGAATTGATCCTGTAATCCACCAGTTGTGCTACTGTATTTATTTATTTACATTGTTTTACTCAACATAAGACTGTTAAAATGTGAACACTAAGTCTAAAAAGGTAAAAGTACCCTCTTTAAAAATGTGTTCTTGTATCTATTATCATTTAAAACAAAAGAACATTGGTTCTATTCACCAGTAGGCTATTTATGTGGTCTCCTCACCATATCTCCATTTTGTCTGAGTGTGCATCCAGATCCATTATTATTTACTGTAGAAGGCCCTAGTGTTGGCAAAAATACAAAAATACAAAAATTTTAGTAAACATTTTAACTACAAAAAACTTTTTATCACTTTTTGGGGGGGTAACAAAATAGCTGTAGAAACACCGTAAAACAAAGTTATTTTTGTCCTCCGGTGGGGTGGTAAGATGGCCCAAAACAGCTTGTAATCAATAATAATTTTTAATTTTATTTGACCTTTATTTTACTAGGCAAGTCAGTTAAGAACACATTCTTATTTACAATGACAGCCTAGGAACAGAGGGTTAACTGCCTGTTCAGGGGCAGAATGACAGATTTGTACCTTGTCAGCTCGGGGGTTTGAACTTTCAACCTTCCGGTTACTAGTCGAACGCTCTAACCACTAGGCTACCCTGCCGCACTTGTCATCTGTAATAAAAATGTTAACTTTGTAATTTTCTTAAACTGCCTCATTCTTTATTTTGTTCACTTAAAAAAAAGTGTAATTGCCACTCTTTTTTAGGCTTTCCCCCACAACAAGGTCCAGATCACTGAAGTGTAAAAAAGACCTCCCCAAAATGTCTGGATTTTTTTCATGAACTCATCCAATATCAATCCAATGAACTATTCAATCTTCTTTCTAACAGGTCTATAGTGACTATTATGGCACTATTGTTGTGAGTCAAACGTTCGAAAACTCTAGGTCTAAGATCCATGTGTTCACACAGGACTACAGTAGTTGAGCGTGTATTGTGACCACAGTAACATGCCTATGCCTGTGGAGGGCAGCATTTACCCATTATTCTCAACAACCTATTGTTATCAGTCATTCTGCATCTCATCACAATATACTGTATACCTACACACGCAATGTTTTGCTTCAAATGTTGTTAAGCACTGCACCCTTTCTCATTGCTCTTCAAATATTAAAGGTGTAATTGCTCACATTTTACTGTGTATTTTCTAGTATATTATTTACACAATTTTACCATTCAATGGCCTTCAAATAACCGCAATGCCAAACACTTTATTATAGGATATGCTTTCATTGATCTACCAGTAGTAGGGCTGTGTAACTGACAGTAGAAGCTCTAAGGAGGTTGCTCTGATCTGAAAATGTGCTGAAATTGCCCTAAAAGTTAATGAAGTCTCTCGACACGATGAGGGAAAATTGTAGTGAGGAGGGGTCAATGGGCCTCTTTAGCCTCCTCTTCCATAGAAAATGGTAACTGTCAAGCTCCTTACATTAGAGGACGCTCAGCGTTCGTACAGCAAGCAAGGCAAGCACTAAGATGAATTGTGTTAAGTGGTAGCATTTGGTAATTGAGCAACATTTTCTCAGTTTAATCTGATAGTCTCATATACGTCTCGAGCATTTCGAGTCTTGCTCTTCAGGGGGCAGTGCCTGCCTAACAACATGAGATTGGATGATGTGAATCAATGCTGGTCACAGGAGCTAATGGATTTCCAAAGTTTTCTGTAGGCATCAGTCAGTATAATGTCCCTTAAGTAAATGGCCGTCTTAAATATGGATGGATGTGTCACCAGTATACTGCCTGGTGTGTAGACCATCAACCTTGTACAGTAGCACCAACCCTACAAGAGAGAATGATCTCTCTTTCACTAGGCTGCTTTTGCTCTGAGTTTAATGTCAAGCTATGTGTCTGATTTAAGCTGAGGGATTTTGAGGTTGAAAACTGTATTTTGATTTATTACAGTTTGCAGGCAATAGGCCAATATATTATCCAAGTACTGCTATTAACCAAGTTTAGATAGAATCGCTCACATCTCTCACTATGCACACACTGGTTGACTGAACTTTGTTGAACCAGCGTGGAATAGACATTGAGTTGACGTCTGTGCCCAGTTGGCTGTCTGCTCTCCTCAGATGATGTGCGCGGGCGGATATGATGAGGCATAACTATCCTTATGACATTTGGATGTAATATTGAACGAATTTAAGTTCACTGAATTTTATTCACATTCAACATTCGGTATGTTATATGTGTTGTAATTCTGACCAAATCAATTACAGTAAAACCATGCAAATAGCAAAGTGTTATATATAGTATATATAGTTGAATAAAGGTTAAATATATATTTTTTAAAAATAAATAATAGTAAAGGTAGTATAAAACTGCTCCTCTACCCACCTTCAAGGCCAACCTCCCTATTCATCCCACTACATGATACTTATATTTAAAAAGTGTCTCGGTCATAAAGGTTTAATGTGAACAGATATGTCTGGTCATCTTGTTCCTTTTGTATCTGGCTGTCTAAGCTCGTAGGCATTTGTTTTCCATCCTTGACTGTCTGGAGTCAGGAAACACACCAGACAGCATCCCTGTTTTGTCTTTCCGTCTCTACTGCCCTCACACTACTCTGGCACAGAACACTGGCGTTTACCGAAAACACACTCAGGGTTGTTCCTACTTCCTGGTCCTACCCTTTCCTCAGCACCTGTTTTGGCTGACTGACTTGTGATCAAGTTGAGCAGGGAGCCACAAACCAGTCCCCTCTTCACTAATGAGCAAAGTGTCCTGTGGAACATGCTGGGGGTGACAGCACGACACCCACCCTCTCTGTTTCAAAGCCAGGAAGCTATAGGGACCAAAGTCGGCGCAGCTTAGAGACACTTTCAAATGTTTTACTGGTGCTTGGATTGAAGAATGAAGAGAGTGTGTGTGGGGGTTTGAGCTGGACTAGACATGGAACCACCTGTCATCATCAGAATCCCCGTCTCCCATCCGCCCTTCAGGGAAATAAAGAAAGAGACAGACACGGAAGCCCTCAGCCCACAGCACCTCTCAGCACACAGGGTGAGCAGCAGCCAGCGCGGCCTGTTCAAAAGTGACTCTGCTGCTTCACAGATGCCCTTCAACAGAACACCTCCAGCTCAGCTGTGTGCAGCCGGCACATTTGACAAGATGCAGGCTCTCTAGTTAAAGCACTGTCAAATTAAATGTACAAAACAAACTGTGTGTCAGCTAGGCATCGCCGGTGTGATGGCAGTGACGGTGTACTGGGCTGTGTGTGTGTGCTCTTGCTTATGTGTGTGTTTAATTTGGCTCGGAGTGGGAGAGAGGCACACAGGGAGTGGCAGTGGGGAAGGGTGTCTAATGAGGGGGAGAGCAGTGCCTGCGTCTGACAGGCCACCACTGTGGGACTCTCAAAAGCCACGAGCCAGACACACACAGGACCAGGCACAAGCTAGCAGCCTTTTGATACTGTCTCACGCCTTGTCGTCAAGCCTCCTGTTGACATGAACTGTCTTTGTGTGTTTTTGTTTATTCCAAGAAACCTCTAGGTTATAGGTTTTATACGGTTTCAAATACAGGGCCACAAAATACAGTTATCCTTGTTAAATGAATTCGATAATTATCAATGGTGAGTAATTAACCTCTATTTTGTACAGTATGTATACAATCTGGGGTTTCCTTATGTGAATTTCATGCAGTTTCATAGTGTATTTGTAGGTTATAAAATAAATGTATAATCTCTCCCTTTTAAGTTTATTTTATTAGTCAGCTTAATTGGTTAACGGTCCAATGCAGCCCTTTTTATCTCAATATCAACTCATTTCTGGGGAACAATTAATTACCTTACTGTGATTATTTTCAATTAAGATGTTCCAAAAAGAAACAAAAATAGCTTCTTAGCAAAGAAACATTTCTCAATGAAGGGTTTTGCTAGGACAGTCTGGGAGTGGTCTGAGTGGGGAGGTAAAAACTGAAAACTAGCTGTTGTTGTCAGAGGTTTGGAACTCTCTTATTAGTCTATTAACTAATTTACCACCTGGTGATGTCACCGGGCAGCCCAAAACTCCATCCCTCCAAAACAGGCTGAAATTTCAGGGGGTCTTTTTAAACAGCTCTTACACTAAAAATGATATTCCCACTGGGTTTCCAGCCCTCAAAAATCTATGTGATGACATTGAATCAACATGGGAAACCGATTGGATTTGCAAAAAGACATCAACAAAAGGGCATGTCATATTTTTTTGCCAAACTTCTAACCAAAAATGTTGTTGGTGATTTCGAGTTGAATTCTTGTTAGTTGACAACTCAACCAAATATAAATCAAAACTACACGTTGAACTGAAGTCTGTGCCCACTGGGTTATCATTATTTTCACAATTTCACAGTATCATTCCAACCTCATAGTTTGGAAATGATATATATACAGTACCAGTCAAAAGTTTGGACACACCTACTCATTCAAGATTTTTTATTTTATTTTTTATTTTACAATTTTCTAGATTGTAGAATAATAGCGAAGACAAATATGAAATAAAACATATGGAACAATGTAGTAACCAAAACAATTGATAAACAAATATTTATTATTATTTTTTATTCTTCAAAGTAGCCACCCATTGCCTTGATGACAGCTTTGCATACACTTGGCATTCTCTCAACCAGCTTCACCTGGAATGCTTTTGCAACAGTCTTGATGGTGTATCCCTGCAGAATGCTGTGGTAGCCATGCTGGTTAAGTGCGCCTTGAATTCTGAAATAAATAATTGATTCATCCTTTCCTTTAGTGGTCCTCATGAGAGCCAGTTTCATCTTTGCGACTGCACCTAAAGAAACTTTAAAAGTTATTGTAATTTTTGGGATTGACTGACCTTCATGTCTTAAAGTAATGATGGAATGTTGTTTCTCTTTTCTTATTTGAGCTGTTCTTGCTATAATATGGACTTGGTATTTTACCAAATAGGGCTATCTTCTGTATACAACCCCTACCTTGTGACAACAACTGATTGACTCAAATGCATTAAGAAGGAAAGAAATTCCACAAACAAACTTTTATCAAGACACACCTGTTAATTGAAATGCATTCCAGGTGACTACCTCATGAAGCTAGTTGAGAGAATGCCAAGAGTGTGCAAAGCTGTCATCAAGGCAGAGGGTGGCTATTTGAAGAATCTCAAATATAAAATATATTTTGATTTGTTTAAACCTCTTTCCCGTTACTACATGATCCATATGAGTTATTTCATAGTTTGTCTTTACTATTATTCTACAATGTAGAAAATAGTCAAATAAAGATAAAATAAATAACATTAAAATTAAAACCCTTGAATGTGTCGGTGTCCAAACTTTTGTCTGGTACTGTAACAGCTCTCGTTGGTGGTAGAAAGAGTAAACCAAAGCGCAGCGTGGAAAGTGTTCATGATTTTAATTCAAAAAACACTCAAACAAAATAACAAAATCGAAAACGAAAGTGCACAGTTCTATCAGGCAACAGTAACTAAACAGAAAACAAGATCCCACAAACTCAGGCTGCCTAAGTATGATTCCCAATCAGAGACAACGATAGACAGCTGCCTCTGGGAACCACACTCAAGGAAACAGAAAACAGAATTTCCCATCCGAGACACACCCTGACCTAAGTAAACATAGAGAATAATAAGGATCTCTAAGGTCAGGGCGTGACAGTACCCACCCCCCCCAAAGGTGCGGACTCCGGCTGCAAACCTGAACCTATAGGGGAGGGTCTGGGTGGGCATCTACTCTCGGTGGGGGCTCCGGTGCGGGACGCAGACTCTGCTCCGCTTGAGGCCACTATGGTGGCGCCTCTGGTGCAGAGATCGTCGCCGGGGCCTCCGGACCGTAGATCGTCGTCAGGGACTCCGGTCTAGGAACCCCCCCTGGGGACCGTCGCTGGAGGCTCCAGACCATCGCTGGGGACTCTGGACTGCGGACCGTCGCCAGAGACTCCGGACCGCGGATCATCACTGGAGGCTTTGTGCCATGGATCATTACTGCAGGCTTCGTGCCATGGATCATCACTGGAGGCTCCGTGCCATGGATCATCACTGGAGGCTCCGTGCCATGGATCATCACTGGAGGCTTCGTGCCATGGGTCATCACTGGAGGCTTCGTGCCATGGATCATCACTGGAGGCTTCGTGCCATGGATCATCACTGGAGGCTCCGGGCCATGGATCATCACTGGAGGCTTCGTGCCATGGATCATCACTGGAGGCGTCGTGCCATGGATCATCACTGGAGGCCGGGTGCGTAGAGCTGGCACAGGACGCACCGGGCTGGAGAGACGCACTGGAGGCCTGATGTGTGGAGCCGGCGCAGGATACCCTGGGACGAGGAGGCGCACTGGAGGTCTGGAGAGTAGAGCTGGCACAAGGCATCCTGGCTGGATGCTCACCCTAGCCCGGCAACTGTGGGGGGCTGGCACAGGACACACTGGGCTGTGAAGGCGCACCGGAGACACGTAAAGCCGGTGCAGGATATACGGGGCCGAAGAGACTCACCGGTAAACCAGGTGCGCTGAGCCAGCACAATCCATCCTGGCTGGATGCCCACTCTAGCACGGCAAATGCGGGGAGCTGGCACAGAGCGCCCCGGGCTGTGGATGTGTACCGGAGACACAGTGCGCATCACCGCATAACACGGTGCCTGACCGGTCACACACTCCCCACGGTAAGCAAGGGGAGTTGGCTCAGGTCTAAACCCTGACTCCGCTAATCTCCCCCAAAACATTTTTGGAGGTGCCTCTCGGGCTTCCGTCGTTGACTTAACTCCTCGTATCATCGCCGTTCCTCTCTCGCTGCCTCCATCTGCTCCCTTGGACGGCGATGCTCTCCGGCCTGCGTCCAGGGTCCTTCTCCATCCAGGATGTCCTCCCATGTCCACTCCTCCTGGCCATGCTGCTTGGTCCGTTTTTGGTGGGATCTTCTGTAACGGCTCTCGTTGGTGGTAGAAAGAGTAGACCAAAGCGCAGTGTGGAAAGTGTTCATGATTTTAATTTTTAAAAACACTCAAACAAAATAACAAAATCAAAAACGAAAGCACACAGTTCTGTCAGGCAACAGTAACTGAACAGAAAACAAGATCCCACAAAAGGTGGAAAACAGGCTGCCTAAGTATGATTCCCAATCAGAGACAACGATAGACAGCTTCCTCTGATTGGAAACCACACTCGGCCAAAAACAAAGAAACAGAAAACATAGAATTTCCCACCCAAATCACACCCTGACCTAACCAAACATAGAGAATAATAAGGATCTCTAAGGTCAGGGCGTGACAGGTACTGTGTGTATATTTATATATATAACACAGCAAAATCAAGTTTTTGACTGCACCGCACCTTTAATAATCCACATTTTCACACTATTCTCGCCATCTCTCTATGTAATCTTTTCATGAGAGGTAAACACACAGTAGGTCAACACTCTACCATTAGTATGTGTCCTATGCAGAGGCAAACAGTATGAATTACACTATGATAATGTAGTAGTTAATTGAAATAAATATCAATGATTAATGGCTTTATGCTTATGTAAAGTCAGCTTCCCTGTGGGCTGTGTGGACACAAAACTCCATGTAAATAAAGGGGCAACCTATTCCCTTTGTATTGTACTACTATTGACCAAGGCCCATAGTGCTCTAGTAAAAAGTAGTGTTCTTTAAAGGGAATAGGGTGTCGTTTGGGCACAAGCTTCATGTAAATAAAGAGGACCTTTGCCTGCCTGCATGGGAGAACAAATGGCCAAGGCAGCATCATCAT
This sequence comes from Oncorhynchus nerka, assembly GCF_034236695.1. Lineage (NCBI taxonomy): Eukaryota > Metazoa > Chordata > Actinopteri > Salmoniformes > Salmonidae > Oncorhynchus > Oncorhynchus nerka. The sequence goes on along the minus strand of NC_088424.1, from coordinate 21,635,692 downwards.
AATCCTCCTCCATGTGTGCTTAAAAGGGTGGGAGGAGTGTTTAACTTCGCTCCCATTAGTAAAATGTTATGATTTATGCAGTTGCCGGCAGACTAATATCTTTAGAATTTTGCCTAGGAAGCCGATTCATCTTTAAGAGTGATGAGGGGAGGTTGCTCTCTATGCAAAACACATTAAATCTAAATGAGGAGTCTATTACTCAAATGTGGCTGATAATCCGTTAGCTAGACCCCACTAACTAAGAAGATTTAGATATGTCACAGCGATGACAGCCCCACCTCAGAAGTGCATTACATGAACTTAACTTTCCAGTGACCCCCACCCCCGCAATTTTCCCTGACACACACCACTTATCTGCATACAGTGCATCTTTACAAGCTCACTTAATAGAATTAATTCTCTCTCCCCGTCCCCCATCCCAGTTATGTGGAGAATGCACAAGGGACTCGTGAGGTGCCTGTGTTTGTGTGAGTATGGTCTATTCATCATGGCTTGATTAACATATAAGGCTCTCAGCTACTCCGCCAAAGATTCAGATCATGCTTTTAGTCATCGCTGCTCTCCTCTTTTCCCATTGTAGCGATGCTAAATAATTACTACTAATACATATAATCTGGTTAGTTCTTATTCCAAAAAAAAAAAAAAAAATCTACATAAAAATAGAATGGTTTTTAAAATTTCCATCATTATAATCTAATGGAGAAAAAAATACAGGTTAACAAAAAAGTATAGCAGCACAACCAATAAATAACATTGAAAAATGAATTGAAACAAAGATAAACTGCAGAAGGGAGATGCCTGTGACCTCTGCAGTAATAACTGGTTTCATGGCATGAAAAGGTGGTGGGAAAAAGACTGTCTTTGGAGAGGAAATTACACTGTGGGGTAGATCAATTTGGCTTCATTCCCCAGGAAAGGAGAATCCTGTCACCAGGGTCCATCTGAATTTGTCAACACTGTTCTTTAGTCTTTTTAATTGTACTTAGTTCTTTACATTTATGCTGCTTACAAAATTAGTGATAATAGAGGTAGGATATTTTAGGTCCTCCACTTTAAAATGGGCAGAAAACAATGCAATACAGTTTTCTTAGCATCAATATTTTCTCGTATTCCTGTTTCATCAGTGGCTTTTATTAAATATTTTCATGTGTCCCTTTTGAACAATACTATAATATTAAATGAACTAAAGCCAATTAAATGTTTGGAAGGCAAGGATAAGCCCACATACTCAGGAGTAGCTACACAGCAGCCAAGAGACAAACCACAAGTCCACAGTACATCTTGTTGCTCCATGATCCATGATAATATCAAACAATCACATAATCCATAGCAGCATCAGCACCTCAATAATTATAACGACAAGCTGGCGGTTCAAATAACTGCTTTCTCATAAATGGCACATGCAAGGCATCATTTAGGCAGCTATAACCTGCATTAGGAGAAACTGTATCGATGTGATACATTCCAGCTACAGTGGGCATGCAGTCAGCAGGACTCCTGCTCTAAGCCTTGGATGTCCACTCCACTCCAGCCAAATGAGAAAGGCAACACTAGAGCGCTGCAAAATTGGTGACCTATACAAGGCAGATCTTGTTTTGAATGGCCGTTTGGTACTAATTAATGGACTAGGGTCCATTCCTGGCCGTGAGTTAAACCAACGGTATGAATTAAACATGGTGCATCCTTCGTCTTGGCACTGCAAACTCAGGGAGGCAAAACAATATGGAACGCCGGTGACCGCCGCTGCCATTCAGGGCTAAATGCATCACGAAGTGCACTTCACTTGACCCTACCCCCCTGCACATAAATTGATATCTCCATGGTTGCCAGTGGCATTAGCACCCAACAAGATCACCTCGGCTGACAAAAGTTAATTTGCGCTAATGATGCTTTATTTCCCCCATTACATTAAATCATCTTGTTCCTCCCTATTCACTGTCTGCTGTGTATGTGCCAGGACAGCCAGGCCAGCATGGTTCCTTCCTTCCTGCTACAATGTCATTAAATAATAGAAACCTTATCTGGAAAATATTACAGCTCCTTTACCTGATCTAGACACTATTTACCTGACCCTTAGCCATCCTCTCTACTATGTAGTACAGATGTAGTACAGTCAGTGTGGCTGCTGCCACTGCTGGAACCTACTCTTGATGATCCAACAAGGCCTTATGCAGGCGTTTGGATTGCATTGTTGTGTATAGAAATAGATGGGACATTTTAATTTATGTTGTTTGATATTCTGTTTAGTCCCTGGCTACAATAGCAAATTCAGGAGATTTGGACACTTCCTCTCTGACCCTACAAGTGAATTCAGGAGGAGTGAAATACAACCTTTCCAATTTGAGAGTGGCAAAAACATATAATGAAATTGCAATGATTGTATGAATCCTTCATCAAGCATTTTCCCCACAGCCGCATAACAAAGGACTGGTGGAGAGAGAACGATGTGGAGATACTGTGCTCTGTTAGATATTGTACATAATCCAGTAATTACTAGTAGTTCTGCAGTTAATTTGAGAGAGAATATCTGTTTACACGTGAGCACTATATGCACATAACATTTTTAACGACGCAACTGTAACGAGTGTGCTGAGAGTCGGGAAGCAAGTTCAGGGAGGGAGTGTTTTAATAAAAAATAAAAACAATGAACACGAAACACAAACAACGCACCGACATGACAACAGAGTCAATAACACCTGAGGAAAGAGCCAAGGTGACAGATATAGGGAAGATAATCAAGGAGGTGATGGAGTCCAGGTGAGTGTGATGAGGCGCAGGTGCGTGAAAATATGGTGACAAGTGTGCGGGATAATCAGCAGCCTGATGACCTAGAGGCCGGAGAGGGAGTATACGTGACAGCAACACAATGGTCTTATTTATGATGTATGCTTAAATTGGGGATTATAGTCATTAAGCCTAGTAACAAATAGATTTAACATTAATTAAACAATTAAGGCTTGCTAGGGAAGCTAGTGTGGGTGTAAAATACTATTTTACACTCTCTAAACTTTTGCTTTGTTTCCCTACAGAAGCCATATCATCCTATACAGTAAAGAAAAGTTTAGTTTTCAGAGTGAGTGCACCGGCCTCCCATCACATAAACTCTAACCTTTGATTAATGAAATAAATGATTTTAGTCTGAAAACCCCCCCATTAAATTACACTTTGCAGCACATTCATAAGGAGTCATTTTACAATTGGTTTAGAATTATGGATTCTGCATCTGGGAATCTGTTTGAAATAATAGGCAATATTAATTTGTTATCTTTAATTGTTCCCGAGGAGAGGCTTTTAGTATGATGACATGAATCTATTAGAAAAGTGTTGCTTTTTTCATTTACATAAAACAGACATGAATAATTCTATTTGGACTGTTTTCAGGGGGAGGGTAGATCAAGGTTATTATAGTAAACTGAAACTAAAACTAATCATGAAAAAACAATTCAGTAAATTGAAATAAAATAATCAACAAACATGTTTAAAAAACTATATTGAAACTATTATATTTGACTCCATAATAAAATAAAATCCATCATGAATTATGTTTAAAAAAAAATCTAAATTTTGGTCAAAAATCTGGGGTTTTCAATGGGGTTATCCATCTACTGAATCTGAAGGGTAAATGCGACCAGGAGATGGCGATGTTTCAAATAAGCCTAGCTTGTGTATCACTATCACTAGCTATCACTAGCTAACAGAAATAAAAAAAACTGTCTGGTTAGCTAACTTGAATCTTCTTACATGTACTACTAAAGTTAAAACGGAGTGCCTGCGGATCCAATTTGTGCAAAGCATCTGTGAAAATGTATGATTCTCTACTTTAAGCACAGTCTCTTCTCTACTCATAGAAAAAAGGCTACACTGGCGAATGCAGCGTGTTTAATAAAGTTAGATCAAAGCTGAATCAATGTAGGCTAAAGATCACATAATGTTAGAATTACTAATAACAGAACCAAATATAATAGCATGGTATAATGTTACTATAAGACAAAAAACACCACCTAATGAAATTTCAGGATGATTTTGCGAATGGTCCATTTTTTCTCTCGTGTGGCGCCACTAGGCAAAATATATGCTTTGATTGAAACTAAACACAGGTAGGTTATGCTACAGTTAACAGTCTCTGATCTAAAATTCACTCACTGCACATCATTCAAAACAACACTGTGGGCTACTTCGAAACAGCCTACAGATAACTACGGATCCACAGCCAAGGTGTAAATTTGGGCGAGAGAGGGTTTCATCTGGCCATATTTTTTGCAACAGTCTTCGCACAATTCCTTTTAAATTCAAGTCACATTGAGATTGACTTTATAATTGAAACCTAACCTAACCCATCACCCTATATATTACTGATCGCCATTGCAAGAAGTGATGTCCCAAAAAACACGCACACAAAAAAGTGGCTCCCAGCCTCCCGCGCATGCTTTCTGTCTGTAACACTAAAACTGAAACTAAATCATATAAAAACAAAATGGAAATATTTTGACACAATTCAAACTAAATACAAAGTAGCAAATCTGTTCTGAAAACTAAGTGAAAAAAACGGAATTTCTAATAGAAATATAAACACAAAACTATAATAACCTTGGATGTGACCTTTTATAAGTTCTGCTGTTGTGGCGCACATGAATCTATCTGCTTGAATACAAGCATGCTCCCAATGTCAAAGGGAAGTTCTGTAGAAATACATCCATTCTTGGCCATGTTTTGTTATGAACAGACTATTGTTCATCTGGAATGGAGTGTATGTGTTACTTTGTTGCGGCGTCTTATATGTAGAACATATTTCAAAAGGAGTTGACTGACTGTGTCTCTGTGTACTTGTATGTCACATGTATTTCTTTTAGATTGCAGCACACATTATCAATTGATGGAACAGACCTTTTTTTCTGAATCTTAATCAAGTACAGTACATTCTCCACGGTGACCTTTAATATATATGTGGTAGCACTTTATAATAACTCCAGGTAATAAAACATGTATTAGTAAATAGTTTATTAATCATTACTCCATTCACTAGATGATTAATATAGGTCCTTATAAAAGATTTACTAATCACTAGTTAAGTCTTGTTGCCAGGGCCTTAGCCAGGGTCTGCCTTCATCTAAGAAATGTTTAGACAGTTGAAGCTGATTTACTGCATTTCTACACAGTTTAAAAACGCTTAAATGTTATTTGGAGAACAGTAAAAACAAGCAAAAATGACTCCAGGCATTATCACATTGGTTGCTCTAACTTATCCTCAGTCAATCTACAAACACATAGCCTATTAGCTATACAATTAGCTGCTACACATTAACTCAGCGCAGGAATTAATAACTACAATTGAATACATACTGAGGGATCTGTTAGCAGAAAAACTATTTTATTAACAAAAGGTAAACAAATAAGTTTGCTATCCGTACCAAACTTTAAATTGAATTTCGAGGCACTGGCCTTTTGTCCCATCCTAAATTGATTTAGATATAATTAGAGAGAAATATGATGTATCCCATTGCCCTGGGAGAGGTGGTCTTCACTGATATATCACTTAAACAATGTAAACTACGCTTTGGTCCTATTATGTCTCACACAATCTCTATTTGGCGCAAAATTGAAAAACAATGTAACTGGGTATCAAAACGGCATGTCCAATCTCCAATATTTCACAATAACGCCCTGTGATCTGGAGGGTGGCCTTTTGCATCCCCCCCCCAATGGTCCAAATGAGGAATCCGTACCCTTGCCGATATCATGGACAGTAATGGTTTGAGAACATTCCAAAACTCCTTTTTTTCTATATTAACAACTTATGTCAGCTGTGCTTGTCTATGGAGTCCCTTGGGAAAACCAACTACCGAGCCATCCAATGATGGGATTTATAAATAAATTATCTGGGCTCCCAAAAGGACTGATCTCTATAATATATAAACAACCTTTGGAAAGTTCATAATCTGAGCTAGCCATTAAAAAAGTAAGGTCCACAGATCTAAGTGAATATGAACAACCCTTTAACTGGAACAGAATATGGACAAATATGACCTTGGCTCACTTCATTTTTCTCTCTTTTTTTTCTCTTTTTACATACTACAGTATTATTGTTATTCTTTGGCTCTGTGTTATGATCATGGTGACCAATCATTTGTATTTGTGTTTTTCTTATTTTTGATTGGCAGCCCACAGATGAATGCGAGCTAACTATTAAATCATATGAACTTATGTATTGTGCATATAATTTTTTTTTTAAAGATTTGGCCACCTGTCAAGCCCTGACCTTAGTATTCTTTGTTTTCTTTATTATTTTGGTTAGGTCAGGGTGTGGTGACATGGGTGATGTATGTGTTTTTGTACTATCTATGTGTTTATGTATGTCTATGGTAGCCTAGATTGGTTCTCAATTAGAGGCAGCTATTTATTGTTGTCTCTGATTGGGAACCATATTTAGGCAGCCATCTTCTTTGGGTATTTCGTGGGTTATTGTCTATGTGTAGTTGCCTGTGTCTGCACTCGTTGTCATAGCGTCACGGTCGTTTTGTTTAAGTGTTCTTCGTGTTCTTCATTCATTAAAGGAAGAATGTATTCTAATCACGCTGCGCTTTGGTCTCCTCTTTACGACGATCGTGACAGAATAACCCACCATAAAAGGACCAAGCAGCGTGATAAGGAGGAACAGCGCTTTGTGGAATCAAGGACTCGGGACGAAATACTGGACGGTAAAACCTCCTGGACCTGGGAGGAGGTAATGGCAGGGGACAAGACCCTGCCATGGAAGCAGGTGGAGAGGGCTCAGGAGGAATGGCGAAGGTATGAGGAGGCAGCGCGGCTGGAAGCCCGAGTGGCAGCCCCAAAAATGTATTGGGGGAGGGCACACGGGGAGTGTGGCGAAGACAGTTGGAGACCTGCGCCAGCTGCCCGTGCTTACCGTGGAGAGAGAGGGTGTTGTACCGGGCAGGCACCGTGTTATGCTGTGGCGCGCACGGTGTCCCCGGTGCGTGTGCATAGCCTGGTGCGGTACATTCCAGCTCCTCGTATCGGCCGGGCTAAAGTGGGCATCGAGCCAGGTGCCATGAAGCTGGCTCTACGCATCTGGTCTCCAGTGCGTCTCCTCGGGTCGGCATACATGGCACCAGCCTTACGCATGGTGTCCCCGGTTCGCCAGCACAGACCAGTGCAGGCTATTCTACCTCGCCGCACTGGCCTGGCTACGGGGAGCATTCAACCAGGTAAGGTTGGGCAGGCTCGGTGCTCCAGATCTCCAGTGTGCCTTATCGGTCCGGTCTATCCGGTGCCATCTCCACTCACCAGCCCCCCGCACCAGGCTTCCTGTGCGTCTCCAGAGCCTAGTACTCCCTGTTCCTGCTCCTCGCACTCGCCCTGAGATGCGTGTCCCCAGCCCGGTACCTCCAGTGCCGGCACCACGCACCAGGCCTATAGTGCGACTCGGCAGTCCAGTACGCCCTGTTCCTTCTCCCCGCACTCGCCCTGAGGTGTGTGTCTCCAGCCCGGTACCACCAGTGCCGGCACCACGCACCAGGCCACCAGTGCGCCTCCAGGGTCCAGTACTCCCTGTTCCTGCTCCTCGCACTCACACTGAGGTGTGTGTCCTCTGCCCAGTACCACCAGTGCCGGCACCACGCACCAGGCCTACAGTGCGCCTCGCCAGTCCAGAGCGTCCGGCAACAGTACCCAGTCCAGAGCGTCCGGCAACAGTACCCAGTCCAGAGCATCCGGCAACCGTACCCAGTCCAGAGCGTCCGGCAACAGTCTACAGACCGGAACCTCCTACGACGGGCCGCAGACCGGAACCTCCTATGACCGGTCGCAGAACGGAAACCAACCACGACGGGCTGTAGACCGGAACCTACCACGACGGGTCGCAGTCCGGAACCTACCACGACGGGTCATAGTCCGAAACCTACCACAACGGGTCCCAGTCCGGATCCGCCACAGTCTCCCTCCAGTCCGGATCCGCCACAGTCTCCCTCCAGTCCGGATCCGCCACAGTCTCCCTCCAGTCCGGATCCGCCACAGTCTCCCTCCAGTCCGGATCCGCCACAGTCTCCCCTCCAGTCCGGATCCGCCACAGTCTCCCTCCAGTCCGGATCCGCCACAGTCTCCCTCCAGACTCGACCATCAGTCCAGTGGCGTCCTCTAGTCGGCGGTGAGGGTTCCCGCTCCAGAGACATTAAGTAGTAAGTGTGAAGTGGAGCGGGGTCCACGTCGCAAGCCAGAACCGCCACCTCGGATTTGTGCCCACGCAGACCCTCCCATATATGTTTAGGTGTGCAGCCGGGAGTCCGCATCTATGACTCATCAGATCAAGGGACAAATTTCCACCGGTCTAATGTCCATTGCTCGTGTTTCTTGGCCCAAGCAAGTTTCTTCTTATTATTGGTGTCCTTTAGTAGTGGTTTCTTTGCAGCAATTCGACCATGAATGCCTGTCTAGGGTTTTTGTATGTTTATGGGGGTTTTCTGGTCTAGGTGTTTATATGTCTATGGTTGCCTAGATTGGTTCTCAATCAGAGGCAGCTGTTTATCGTTGTCTCTTATTGGGGACCATATTTAGGTAGCCATATTCCATGGCTAGTTTGTGGGTTATTGTCTATCTATAGTTGCCTGTGTCAGCACTCATTGTTATAGCCTCACGTTCGTTTTGTTATTTTGTTTAGTGTTTTTCGTTTAATTAAATAAAAATATATTCATATGACGCTGCGCCTTGGTCTCATCAATACGACGAACGTGACAATTCCAGGTGACTACCTCATGAAGCTGGTTGAGAGAATGCCAAGAACGTGCAAAGCTGTTACCAAGACAAAGGGGGGCTACTTTGAAGAATCTCAAATATAAAATATATTTGGATTTGTTTTAACACTTTTTTGGTTATTACATGATTCCATGTGTGTAATTTCATAGTTTTGTCTTCACAATTATTCTATAATGTAGAAAATAGTCCAAATAAAAACCCTTGAATGAGTAGGTGTTTCCAAACTTTTGACAGGTACTGTATATGGTTATGTCCTAAATGGCACCATATTCCTAAGATAATGCATTACTTTTGACCAGAACCGGGCATAGTGAACAGGGTGCCATTTGGGACCAGATGCAGTTCTAGGATTTGAAGACATAGTCCGGCACAGTGGACACGTCATTATAAACATTCAAACTAGCGGTTTTGGTTCCAATCGTTTTTTCACAGAATGAATTTTACAAACACTTCAAACTAAGTACGTGTTTGGTGTAGGCTTACCTTGGCATGACGTTTGATAACGACTACGAATTCCTGCACGTCATCTCTAGCCGACACTGTCAGCTACCGTTCACCAGCACGATAGAGACCTTTGCCCAATCCATAATCAATCCATCTGCTGTATAGAAATTAATTGAATAGTGTTGAATTTCTACCGTCCTTTTTCTCTGTTTTAGCTAGTCACTGACTACACTTTAGCTAGCTATTTAGCAGAGCAGTAGATAAACAAATCATATTGTTGTACTTAGCCTAGATAATTTTTTGTACCGTATTTCAAGTCTGGTATCTATTTCAGACCTCGTGGCATTGGGATGAAGTTTATCCTGTCGGTGAGTGTAGCTGTTAAGTTAAGTTTGAGCATCTTAGCAATACAATGTGTCATATACTGCTGTCAACATTCTACAAGGAAAGAGACACTTAATCAATTATATAATCATTAACCAGATTACCCTGGATACCAGACTTAGATGACTCATAACTCAGTTCAAGAATGTTGTCATTGATGAGAATGAATCCAAAAATCTATTGACATTCATAATTGACTTTGTTTATAAATCCAGCCTGTATTGTAGTTTCATGACTAGAGACAAATCTTCAAAGGTACAGTATTTATTTATTCAGAGTGCTACATGCATTCACACAGTCTTGATTTATAGGATCCTTCCCACTGTAGGATTGATATGTCAAGTGATAAAATCCCCAGTTATCAATTCAAAGTTTATGGGAAAACTCCACTTGTCCTCATGTGAAAATTAGTTTATTAAATATTCTACAGCTGTAATGTCATCAATCAATTCAAAATGTATTTATATAGCACATTTCTTACAACAAATGCATTTCAAGGTGTTCAACGTCATGCATTGAAAGGCATGTGGTACTTAATGGGATCGCAGCCATAACAGGTTAATTAACATCCTTCCTCTTGGCAGGTCTCTATAGGTGACCAGAGGATTCTCTACCACATGGGAATGCCTCCGTGGAGCTCATAAGTGTACCCATGCAGCCTATTTTGGCGGTTCACAATATCGTCCGTACGGATGTGGAATGTGAGTGGAGGAAGCCTACCGTACCCAATCAGGTGCAGGCAGTGGAGGGCCTGTACACAACCAAAGACTACAACCCTCTGTCCCTAGAGCCCACAGAGGAGGATCTTCAGTGGGTAAGGAACCGTCTCTGGGGCAGGTTCAGTGGAATGGCATGTCTTCTTGAACCTGATCCAGAACAACCGCTACCCTCCCTGTCTGTACTGGACATTGTTAAAAAACAAGGGCACCTGGGTCATGCTGGCATGGTGCTGTTGTTAGAGCAGCATACGGCAGGCAACAGCTGGAAAGCGCACCAACCCAAACTGGCACACCACGAGGAGAGGGAAGTTGACGGCCAGCAATTATGGAGCAGCGGTTAGGGCCAAGCGCATTACTCTATCAGTTGTTGGATAGGGTGTTATCTGTAAAGTGGGGCACAGATAACAAAGAGGAAGACATCAAGGCTGATGAGAGTTTGCATGTAGAAATGTGGAGGTTTTTCCCACCCTGGGCCTTGAGTGATTACGTCAAAGCTTGCGACAGGATTTGTACTTCTGTATGATAGCCACATTAGAGGCTAATTAGCGCTTCATTTTTTTTATGGGGGGTAATTACAGGAGAATATATTGGTAAAAGCTACCTTGTCTGATAGAGATTTGCGCGGTTATCAAAACATCATGCCAGCCTACATGAAACACAGACCTTATAAGAAGTTCTCAAATGGTTTTAAATATACTTAATTATCAAAAGTAAAAGCCTTAAGTATCAAATGTAAAAGTATAAATAATTTCTAAATCCTTATATAAAGCAAACCAGATGGAATCATTTTCTTGTTTTTTACATTTACGGATAGCCAGGGCACACTCCAACACAGGAAAAATCAGAGGCTGTCACGGTGACCAGGGAATGGTGGAAAAACAATTTGAACTATTTCCAGGTTTACCGCTAGATTTTATGGGAATTATGACTCATACTGTGATACTCAATTTGGAGCTTAGCCTTCACATAACAGTGGGGGGAAACGTGCCTATACACCAACTTCCCCGCTCTTGTAACATACTGCACCCACTGCCAACTGTTCAGTATGCCTATCCCTGGCATGACCTTCTATTACAGAATACATTTTGTCTGCCTTCATTTCTTTCTCACACACACTTGCAGCTTGCAGTTGCTCTACAACGTCTCGATGCTCTACACCAGTGTTTCCCCAACTCCCGTCGTCCAGTACACCCAACAGAACACATGTTTGTTGTAGCTAGGGACAAACATACCTTATTCAACTCACTGAGGGCTTGATGATTAGTTGACAAGTTGAATCAGGTGTGCTTGTCCAGGGCTACAATAAACATTAGTACTGTTAGGGGTACTTGAGGACTGGAGTTGGGAAACACTACTCTACATTACTCCTATAACTTTTCTGGACACCACTGTAGCGTTGTGCATAGCGGTTTTCTCATGGTCATGGAATGAGTCCAGAGCTGTCTTCCAATTTGTGTACCTGTGCTGATCAATGTATCCTTATTGTTTCTGCTGTGTTGTCTTCCATAGTCTACAGCAGAACTCTCCAACCCTGTTCCTGGAGAGCTACCGTCCTGTAAACTCCAATCCTAATCTAGCACACCTGACTCTGGTTGATAAACTGAATCAGTTTAGTTACAATTGGGGTTGGATTGAAAACCTACAGGAGGGTAGCTCTCCAGGAACAGGGTTGGAGAGCCCTGGTCTACAGGAAAGCCAGAAGGCTGCATTTCTCTCAATTGAGTATTCCAACTAATCAAAGGTTTCAAATTACTTGTGTTGAAAGGCCCTCTTTTGCAATCCAGTCGAAGGGATACTGGGGTAGCTTAACTTGTTTTCGGCCTGTGTCTGGGTCACCTAAACCATCCTCTTCCCTACCAGTTGCCCCTGGCTGCTGCTGTTCAAAGTGATCCACTGGCCTGCTGTTCTCATCTGTCCTTCTCCTTGGCTTCTGCAAGGTAAGAGGTGCAACACATCATGAGTTAGTTTTAAAGTTACTGTACACGACCAGGGCAACTCAACTGTAAAGAAAAATGTAAGTGTCCATTAAGACTCACACAGCTCCGAACATGACAGATAAGAAGCTACATAACCTATTTGAATATAAACCTCTTAAGGATCCGCCCCTTTTTTTCAATTTTAGCCTAAAACGACATACCCAGATCTAACTGCCTGTAACTCAGGTCCTGAAACAAGGATATGCATTTTCTTGGTACCATTTGAAAGGAAACACTTTGAAGTCTGTGGAAATGTGAAAGGAATGTAGGAGAATATAACACAATAGATTTGGTAAAAGATAATACAAAGAAAAAAATTAACTGCTTGCATTATTCCAGCCCAGATGCAATTTAGATGCAAAGTTTTAGACTGATCCAATGAATCATTGCATTTCTGTTCAAAATGTTTTATCAAGACTGCCCAAATGTGCCTAAATTGTTTATTAATAACTTTTCATGATCAAAACTGTGCACTCTCCTCAAACAATAGCATGGTATTCTTTAACTTTCACAGCTACTGTAAATTGGACAGTGCAGTTAGATTAACAAGAATTTAAGCTTTCTGCCAATATCAGATATGTCTATGTCCTGGGAAATTATCTTGTTACTTACAACCTCATGCTAATTGCATTAGCCTACATTAGCTCAACAGTCCCGTGAATGGGACACCGATCCCAAAGAAGTTTTAAGGGATGAGCCAAAAATGTTTACCTGTAGAATGGAATGGGTTATAAGATCTCTATGATTAATTTAATCAGTTCTAACACCTCAACATTGCCCATTTTAAACATGGTTGAATATGTAGTTGTAGTAAAGTTCAGCTTCAGTCCAAAGGGGGGGGGGCACTGTGTCACTGTCAGAAGATATGTGCTTCAGTCAGAAAAATGTTTTCTGAAGTCTCTTCGGTCAGTAGCTATTGAAGTGACTAGCCAGCTAAACTAGCTACAGAAACGAAACCCATAAAAATACATATATTTTCCTAATATCATAACTTATGTCAACATCCTTATGTCAACACCTACCATTAAATAACTCTGACTGACAACCAATAGCTTATGGATGCTAAGCGCTAACTTATTAGCATTAGCCAACCCTTATGCTGAGGGAGACTAGCTAGTTAGCTAGTTGGCTCCCACCAACCCTGCACAAACTTGTGGCTAACTCTGCTGCTATTGCACTTTAACTTTCTGGCTGTTTCCGCCATCTCCACCTCATTCCCTGCTGCCTGCTCACGCTCAATTTCCTTGCTTGTTTTGCCTCTCTTTCGGAAGAAGTTCCCGAATATCCTGCATATCCTGCTGCAGACTCTGACTGAGTGACAGTCGTTTATCTTAGTGCTGGCTAGAAATGTGAACCTCTCTGTAGTAGTGGGGGAGGGGTCAATAGACGTGAGTGGGCAACAGCGTTGTGAAATCTCAACCAATCACAGCAGGCACCAGATCGTCACTCCAGGGGCTTTTTACGGCGCCTGCTACTACCTAGTGCAGTATATTGTATTGTTAATTTTTGTCATAAAAATTTGTCAGTAAAAAAATGTTTAAATGCTGCATAGCTCAAGTGATGTACGGTTATGGAAACTTATATCAGACGTACAGCCTGAAATTTAAATAAATATACAAATATTTATTTTATTGGACCATCAAAAGGTTCAGGGCTGGACCAAAAACATCCCGGCCTTACGACGCCACTGTTTGGGACTCAACCTACGTCTGCAGCTCTGAGATGCATCCTATTATTTATCCCCCTCCTAGGCAACGACAGAAAGTCTGATGTCACCAATAAGACAGTAATCCAGTTGTCCATGAGTGACATACAGTGGAACTGGGGTCGAGAATATCTGACATACAGTATCTATGAAAGCAAAGGGTCATGAGCTACTGAATGATGGCTCAACAGTTCAAATGACAAGCCCATTATTAGTTCCTGCTTTGACATCTGCTCCAAAACGAAGGCTTGACATTTTGCTTCGTAATTCCGAGACAGTCTTTCTCCAGTATGGATTTGATATCTGTTGAAGGTCTATCCTTTCTGATTCTCTCTAACAGATCTCTAACAACACTCACGATGAATGGTTGGGGATATTCAAGTCAGACATTGATGTTTTTGGTCATATTCAGAAAGCTCTCTTAGGTCTGGGAGTCATAGCGACTACGTATCCTTTCACTGTGGAATTGTTTTTTTTATAGAGGAGAGCAATGCTTGTATGATCATTCTCAGGGTTCTGCTCCTAAAAACATGAACCCCATAGCCTACATATTTGGCATTTCCCGATCCGTCACATGATTTACGGTCAAATAAGACAGTTACATTAACAATTAACCATAAACACCATTGCTGTAGACTCTCTTGGCTTTTGACACTCAAGGAGTTAAGTAGTCTTCTGCATGGGTGACATGTGAATGAAACATAATAAAGGTAATTTACTGCAAGGCAAATTCCATAGCTAAAGGGTTCCTATGTTAAATAGCTCTTTGACCTTTACCGGCTGATTTCATAAAGAAGGCACAATCAGATTAGTCCAGGGAGGGAAAGGTCAAGCGCATTCACAGTTGTGGCTGTTCGGCTCGACCATGTAGAGCTTGTTTCAAAGTGGCATCCCAGAAAGCACCTATTGGCTCCAAGCGATGGGGCAGTTAGCCTTTGTGGCCCCAAGAGCCGTTTACATAAAGGGCAAGATCATGACATGATTCGCATGTCCTTTTTTATGTCCCAAATGGATACCTGGCTGAGAACATCTTCAACCTCAGTGATTCCCTCTAAGAATATTTGTCTTGGTTTCTCTGTTTCTATTAATGGGCTTAGAAAATGGCGTTATTCAATTCTATAGAATGAACCAGATGCTGACAATCCTCAAACCTTATCACATTGTCTGTCTCCCCATCACCTCAAGCCTTTCTGCCATGATTGTACCCTGCTACCACTGGACTTTAAATTACATGTCATTCCATTATATTCATCCCTCTTACACCTCTCGAGTGTCCCTTTTACTCCAAAATGAAGTCACATATAACCTGTAAATTGCTGTGGGGCACTAATCGTGGGACGGGAGAGATGGAGAATGGCTTTAATCTAAATGAAGGGCAGAGGCAGTAGACAGTGTTTGTATCCCAAATGGCACCCCATTCCCTATAGTGGCACTTTCTGACTAGAGCCCTATGGACCCTGGACAAAAGTAGTGCACCATGTAGGGAATAGGGTGCCATTTGGGATGCAGTCAGTGGCTGTGAAGGGGGATGATGCAATCAGTTGCCACAGCACAGACCACATTAACTCTGACTTTACCTCTGCTCACTCACTTTCAGACAGATGTCTCTCTCACACACCTCTTTGGCATGTCACTTAGTTTGTCTTTGTAGCAATGTCATAAACATGCATTAATTATCTGTAGCCTACAACTTCTTTGTAATTGTACGAAATCTGACACAGCGCTAATGGAGGATATTAATATAAACATGATGCATAATGTGCAATGCATGCATAATGCCTTCTATCAAATCTTAGTGTATTAAATTATAATTTATAACAGTTCATTGGTACACAATATATACAACAGTTTGTGGACACCCCTTCAAATTGGTGGATTCAGCTATTTCTGCCACACCCGTTGCTGACAGGTATATAAAATTAAGCACACAGCCATGCAATCTCCATAAGAAACACTGGCAGTAAAATTGCCTTCTTGAAGAGCCTAGTGACTTTCAACGTGGCACCATCATAGGATGTCATCTTTCCATCAAGTCAGTTTGTCAAATTTCTGCCCTGCTAGTGCTACCCCGGTCAACTATAAGTGCTGTTATTGTGAATTGGAATGTCTAGGAGCAACAATGGCTCAGCAGCGCATTGGTAGGCCACACAAGCTCACAGAATGGGATCGCCGTTCCAAACTACTATCGCATGGCAAGTGGTACCGGAGTGCCAAGTCTAGGACAAAAAGGCTTCTCAACAGTTTTTACCCCCAAGCCATAAGACTCCTGAACAGGTAATCAAATGGCTACCTGGACTATTTGCATTGTGTGCCCCCAACTCCCCCCCCCAACCCCTATTTTACGCTGCTGCTACTCTCTGTTTATCATATATGCGTAGACACTTTAACTATACATTCATGTACATACTACCTCAATCAGCCTGACTAACTGGTGTCTGTATGTAGCCTTGCTACTTTTATAGCCTCGCTAATGTATATAGCCTGACTTTTTACTGTTGTTTAATTTCTTTACTTACCCTATTGTTCACCTAATACCTTTTTTGCGCTTTTGGTTAGAGCCTGTAAGTAAGCATTTCACTGTAAGATCTGTACCTGTTGTATTTGGCGCACGTGACAAATAAACTTTGATTTGATTTCAACTGCCTCTGGAAGCAACGTCAGGACAATAACTGTTTGTTAGGTTTCCAGGGCCGATCAGCCGCACACAAGCCTAAGATCACCATGTGCAATGCTAAGCGTCGGCTGGAGTGATGTAAAGCGTGGTGCAATTGGACTCTGGAGCAGTGGAAACGCATTCTCTGAAGTGATGAATCATGCGTCACCATCTGCTAGTCCAACGGACAAATCTGGGTTTGGTGGATGCCAGGAGAACACAACCTGCCCAAATGCATAGTGCCAACTGTAAAGTTTAGGGTAGGAGGAATAATGGTCTGGTTTGGGCTAGGCCCCTTAGTTCCAGTGTAGGGAAATCTTAAAGCTACAGTACAGCATACACAGACATTCTAGACTATTTTGTGCTTCCAACTTTATGGCAACAGATTGGGGGAGGCCCTTTCCTGTTTCAGCATGAGAATGCCCCCGTGCACAAAGCGAGGTCCATACCGAAATGGTTTGTCAAGATCGGTGTGGAAGAACTTGACTGGCCTACACAGAGCCCTGACCTCATCCTCATCGAACACCTTTGGAAAGAATTTAAACGCAGACTGCGAGCCAGGCCTAATCACCCAACATCAGTGCCTGACTTCACTAATGCCCTTGTGGCTGAATGGAAGCAAATCCTTGCAGCAATGTTCCAACATCTCGTAGAAAGGCTTCCCAAAAGGGTGGAGGCTGTTATAGCAGCAAAGGGGGGACCAACTCCATATTAATGCCCGTGATTTTGGAATGAGATGTTCGGGGAGCAGGTGTCCACATACTGTTGGTCATGTAGTGTACTTCATAACAGTCGATAATGTATAAATACACAGCCCATGGCCCTTTACAACATATGCTTTCATAATGCACTATTCACAGGTGTCACAATATTCTTTATCAGACTGTAACTGACACAGTCAGTGCTGAGGTACTAATAAGGAAATAACACAAAGATTTACAAACACTATTATGATGCTACTTGTTGAGAGAAAGATGTTTATGTATTCTGCTCATTTTTATAGTACTTCTATACTACAGCCTTCGGTGTGTGTGTGCATGCTATGTGTGTGTGTCTCTGAGTACGGCGTATGAGTACTGTGTGGTGGAGGAGGCAGTTTGTCTTCCATGTGAATCCACAGTGCGGGGCCTGTCAGCGGGTTTTACAGCGCTCCCATTAAGGGCCTGACATGGTTAATGCTGATTGCGTAGGGCGCAGCGAGGACCTGACAGTAACGGTGCGCTGAATGACGGAGATGATGTTAACAAGCTGGAGGAAGCGACTGGGGCCCTTGTTTACAATCTGGGGGTGCTAAACCTGTCTGGGAGATAGGAGATAACCCCCCCCACCCACCCCCAAACCTAACACCTCCCTGTGTAGCGCTGCCTCCCTCCCCGACACCTAGAAAAAGAGCTGCATCGCAGGATAATTAGGGTGCCGGCAAGCAAAGCATCTGAATGTTTCTCCTCTGAGTACCTCGGATAAAACAGAGGTGCCTCAGATACAAAGTAAGGTGTGCCGTGCTCTTCTCTGTTCAAATCAGTTCAGCCTTTGTGAATGTCAAAGCAGTGGGGTCGCTATAGTTCAAATAGGTTTTTGAACTCTTACAAAGCTATGTTGAACCTTAAAAAGGTTTGGACGTATTTGAAGCATGTCTGATTGTTTTTCACTCCTTTTTTTCCTGGAACTTGCTTTACCTTGGAACAAATCAGAATGATAAAGCTACACCCAAGTTAGACATGGTAGGCTACACTTTCTACATGTTGGCTAAGTTCAGTCAAATGGGCCTAATTTCGATGATGATCAAGGGACAACATGCTCAAAAACAATTACTGCTGAGAACTCACGTTTCAAATGAAGCTGTAAGGCCATTGCATAAATAAGTCCTCTTGTCAGCCTAGTGAAGTGACAGCTAATGAGCTTCATTAAAATGCTAAACAGGCCTTTTCCCCTCATTTTGCACTTGCTCTGTCCACTGCAAAGTGACCAGCTCGAGAATATTTCTAATTGCAAGTCAATTATGTCATTGAGCCCATTTAGAACTTCATTTGTATGCAAATGTAGGGTTATGGGGAAGGAGAGGGGTTCACCACTCAACAACATTACATTGTATAAATAGAACATGATCTTAGACTGGGTTGCATGGCTGGGCTAGAGAAACTTGGATGTTATCACTAGCAAACTCAAAGAATGCATCATGTTTCAACATTTAAGAAGATATAAAATGAGTTAGTCTCCTGCTGCTGGCGCTCATTTAGTAAAAATCTGCTCAGCAAGCAGCCTTGCTTACTGTCTGAAACATGAGCTCATCAATTCATCAAATGATCATAAATTGTGGTTACTGAAGTGGGGTGGTCCCAGTAAATGATTTCCCGATGCATCATCCTGCTTTGGGATTTTTCTGTTGAGTACAGGCTTAGTGGAGCGTAAAGCAGTCTCATCAATAAGTAGCGGTGAAGAGAAGACATGGCGGAGAGCTACAGTGGTACGCCCTCTACTGGTGTTGACTGGGAATCGGCAGACAGCACAATAGACAGTTTGATTTGAGTGCATAGTTTTAAAGCTTTTCTTTTTATTAAATTGATGCTCATGTGCATTTGGTTCAGGATAAGCTAAAGCTGTTGCTAAATGTTGAACACAGTTCATTTCAAATTTGCCAAGCAGGGGCAAGATATGAGGAATAAAGACTGTATTGATGTGGCCTACAGAGGAAGAAGTAGGAAAGTTCGTTTTAAAGGTGAACTCCAACTTCCAGAAACCGGGCTATTTTGAACATGGAGTCAGATGGAAGGTGCTGTATTTCAAGCTCCCCTGTACGTTTTATTAGCGCATGGTGGAGCTCTGCACAGGAGACAGGGTTGTAAATTAGCTGCCAGAGGTGGCGTCAATACCAGAGAAAATCATGTGACATTGTGAAGTCTGCCACCCTTCAGCAGTTAATGAATGGATGAAGTTAAGACCATTTTTTGCAAATTCATTACTGTATTGGACTTGACAGGGCAGATTAATAATTGGTTTGTCACCCTTTTTTTCTTCCAAATGATTAATATGCCTATTGATCAGGGCCTGGAAATTATGTGGATAATATGGAGAAAAATGAATGCACAAGCACTAGGATACAAACATCCAATGGGCACTTAAAGAGTGACCAGTAGTCAAAAACACTGCATCCAATTTAATCAAAGCTGCTCCGAGCCATGCTGGTTCTCAGTAGGGGTATCTATACTGTCTAGATATAGTATGTGTACCACATGACACACTATGCCCTATATAGTGCACTACTTTTGAGCAGAGCCATATGGGGAATAGGGTGCTATTTGGGATGCTGACAGAGTGGTGTGTTCCATGTGTATAGATTAGTTATAGATCAGTTATGTGTGATCCATAGAGGGTGCAGGTATCATTCGAAGTGAAAGGGCTGTCTATTTAACACTGCAGCTTATATCATAATAGTTATTTTTTCTTTAATGAAAATATACAATCGTTTTTGCAGACATGCATACATTTAGTATTTTTGCACACATCCATACATTGAACCTGTATGCCATTTGATCTAAGATAAGTACGCCAGGTAGCCAAGCAGTTCAGAGCGTTGGACTAGAAATGTGTACGTTTCTGGTTGGAATCCTTGAGACGATAAGTTTTAAAAAATTGTTCTTGAGCAAAACACTTAACCCTAATTGCTCCTGTAAATTGCTCTGGATAAGAGTGTCTGCTAAATGACTCAAAAGTTTGTCAAAATGACATGACTGATATCAAAGGGTTGTCCTCTTTATGAAGTGTAATATGTATTTGAGTCAAATGTCTGAAGTATAATTGTAGTACCAGACCTACAGTAGCTGTTAATATAACTCAATCAGAAAATAGTTGTCATTTTCCACATGACATTTCTTTTCTATCAAAACTTCAATTTTTATTTTGTAACTTTAATTTACAAAATATGTTGTTTTGTCACAACACTCATACAGAATCATCAAGGTTTGGAGATCAATTGCTTAGCACAGCTAGCTCCATTTCACTCCAGCCCAGATTAAGAAAAGCCCCAGCTCCTCTTTTACAATAGAGCATTACCATATGAATGTGGCCCAGAGAACACTAGTCTTTTTAGCCCATCAATCTCCTCCGCCTCGTGCAGGAGATCCAGATAACCTCCAGAATATCCCCTCTTAACCTCCATTTGGTGGGATGTATTAAGAAATCGCTGTGAGACAGGGTGTTTGAGCAGCATGCCAGCACTGCCATTATTCTTCCCAAAACGAGTTATAATGCAATTAATCTTGTCCAGGAGGAAAAATATGGCACCTAAGTGAATTTTACATGAAGATCCACCCACTGCTTATCCACGGGCCCTGACTGGTTGTGCAGTAATTGCGTTGTGACACAGAGGATGACTGGGGCTGAGGGTGAGCTGAATTAATGCTATGTTCATAGATGGCCGTGGTTCAGACGTTTAAAATAAGACATACTGAGGAGACCGTCATATAGTCCAAAATGACAAAGAAAGGGTCAACTATAGTCAAATAAGAGAGTCAAATAGTACAAAATGAAGAAAAACACACACGTCTTGATTCATTTGAATAATATGATGATATACATGCCGACTTTTGTTACAGGCCTAAATATCCTTACATTGATGATCTTATTTTCTTTCCCCTGACATCTTTTCCCCTCTCCTATATATCCCAGAGGTTTTCAGCCCATATTCCTGTCCTAGTCGTCTACGATGCTGCTGACTGTGACTTTCTAAGGTGTCTGCAGTCAGACAGAGAACTAGCCAGCTGCCCTCCAGCTCCTGCTCCATACGGAATGGAGCTGTTTGCACAGTGGCGTTTCCCGTCTCCGAGCAGACAGGAAGTGATGATGACTCACTTCCTGCCAACCCGGTGCAGGAGACACCTGCTGTATCATGGCATTCTATGTAGTCTATTCTATTTATTCAACGACAATAAGACTATTGCCGTTATAAGCACAAACATGACAACATGTCAAACTCCCTGGGACAAGGAAACAATGAAAGTGATGTCAGCTTCTTTTACTGTAAAATCCTTCTATTTGAAATGATTTGTAGTAGGTGTGGAAACAAACGTCTAATTACTGTAACACAAACATAATGTATTATCTAACTGAATTCTATTGAAGTATACAATGGTAATACTTTTCTTGTTTCATTAAAACAACATTACTCACCCTATTAAAATCAGTGAAATATATTGAATGTTTTTTTTTTGTCTAATGAAATGTGTTTCATGAGGGTATACATTAATCTCCTAGAACAAATATATATATTGTTATCCTCAGAGGTGCTGGTTTGACTTATCCATTTTACAGATATATAAAACTATTAAAGACTATTTTAATGCTCACATAATCATTAACAATATAATACATCAGTACATCGCATAACGTACAGTAACTGTCAGTGAAAGTCATAGGTAGATACATTCCCTAAAAGAGCCAGGAGTATTATTCTGTGGCAGAGGGTGATAGAGAACACATGTGAAATTGATTCTTGGTGTCTATATTTCATGTTGAAAATTGGCTCGTACATCCAGTGGTTTGATCTATGGGGCCGTCGTCTTAAGAAAAAACCTTAGTAAATGTGTAATTTCTCCCTTGATGGAACACAGGCGAGAGCCGATCATTCTTATTCCTCTGCCTCTTTCTCTCTCCTTCTCTCTCCCTCACCCTCTCCATTTCTCTCGCTCCCTTTCTCTTTCTATGGACAGCTCCGTTCCTGCCGGTTTACTGCAGCCACCCCTCCCTCTCACCTTTTCTCCTCTTCTTTTCATGCTCCTTGATGTCTCCATTTTATTACTGCCCCTCCATTTATCAACCCATTTTTTTCTTCCTTTTAGGGAGTGACTTTCCCCATGCACAATTTAGGGGGGACTGTGATGGTGTGACTATCTGACTGGCAGTGGGGGTGAGGGGGGGTGATGGGTTGCTGGTATGGGTGATGGGCTGGAGGAGGGAGATGGGCTACCCTCTATGCAGACTGGAGGATGTGAATAGAAACAGACTAGCATAGGTATAAATGGGAAAAAAGGAGTCAAAATAAATGGGGCAAGTCATTGCCACTGATGTGTAAATGATAAAGGAGCCACGGCATCTATCTGCGGCCAAGAGAGGAAAGGAAGAGCCGAGGAAAAAGAAAAGAGGGAAGGAGAATGAGTGCATTATAATCAAGAGATGGTGATAATAATAGTAATGTGAAATTAGTTCTCTCTATCAATGGCAGACTAGGCAGGCCTTTTAATCAGGGTCTAAAAGGTGTGAATACTCTTTATCATCATTGAACTGTGTCCGGGGCTAATTGTGGCCATATTTCACTGTCCGGGAGCCCGGGTGGCGAACGATTTGGCCTGCTGGAGCTGCAGCGTGATTGAACACAGATAAAGTCAAGTCACAGGGAGGGCTCAGCTGGGAGCGAGGGAAGAGACAGACACTAAGTGAAACAGAGGGTCCCCCTTTCCTCCTCCACCCCTGCACCCCTTCCCAAACCGGGTTGGATCTCCCTGCTGTTCAGGCCTGGGCTGTGTACATCAGATGAGGATGTTACGTTTCAGGATAGTCCCTTAGCATAGCAGGATGGGATGGTCACATCTATAATGTATGTAGGCATACTGTATATATATACTGTATGTAGGCATAAGAATGCATATCAAAGGAATGATTGTAGTTGATTGTTGGCCAAATTCATAAACAGAGAAACGCACAACTAGCCTCACATAATGAGTAGCCTTACCTGAGAGCTGGAGAGTCAGCAATCGTCCAGAGATTCATGGTCTAGCAGAATGTACAGTGGGGAGAACAAGTATTTGATACACTGCCGTTTTTTTCAGGTTTTCCTACTTACAAAGCATGTATGAGAGTTGTAGCGATGAGACAAGATAGTAGCTACTAAACAATTGGGGAGAAAACCGGGTATAAAATCATACAATGTGATTTTCTGTTTTAGATTCCGTCTCTCACAGTTGAAGTGTACCTATGTAATTTTTTATCAACGAAGGTTGAAAGTCATGCATCCTCCGATACACAACCCAACCAAGCTGCACTGCTTCTTAACACAGCACACATCCAACCCAGAAGCCAGCCACACCACTGTGTCAGAGGAAACACCGTGCACCTGGCAACCTTGGTTAGCAGGCACTGCACCCAGACCGCCACAGGAGTCGCTGGTGCACGATGAGACAAGGATATCCCTACCGGCCAACCCCTCCCTAACCCGGACAACTGTGCGTCGTCCCACAGACCTCCCGGTCGCAGCCGGTTACGACAGAGCCTGGGCGCGAACCCAGAGTCTCTGGTGGCACAGCTGGCGCTGCAGTACAGCACCCTTAACCACTGCGCCACCAGGGAGGCCTACATTGTATGATTTTTAAGTAATTCATTTGCATTTTATTGCATGACATAAGTATTTGATACATCAGAAAAGCAGAACATAATATTTGGTACAGAAACCTTTGTTTACAATTACAGAGATCATACATTTCCTGTAGTTCTTGACCAGGTTTGCACACACTGCAGCAGGGATTTTGGCCCACTCCTCCATACATACCTTCTCCAGATCCTTCAGGTTTTGGGGCTGTCGCTGGGCAATACGGACTTTCAGCTCCCTCCAAAGATTGTCTATTGGGTTCAGGCCTGGAGACTGGTTAGGCCACTCCAGGACCTTGAGATGCTTCGTACGGAGCCACTCCTTAATTACCCTGGCTGTGTGTTTTGGGTCGTTGTCATGCTGGAAGACCCAGCCACGACTCATCTTCAATGCTCTTACTGAGGGAAGGAGGTTGTTGGCCAAGATCTCACGATACATGGCCCCATCCATCCTCCCCTCAATGCGGTGCAGTCGTCCTGTCCCCTTTGCAGAAAAGCATCCCCAACGAATGGTGTTTCCACCTCCATGCTTCACGGTTGGGAAGGTGTTCTTGGGGTTGTACTCATCCTTCTTCTTCCTCCAAACACGGCGAGTGGAGTTTAGACCAAAAAGCTATATTTTTGTCTCATCAGACCACATGACCTTCTCCCATTCCTCCTCTGGATCATCCAGATGGTCATTGACAAACTTCAGACGGGCCTGGGCATGCACTGGCTTGAGCAAGGGGACCTTGCGTGTGCTGCAGGATTTTAATCCATGACGGCATAGCGTGTTACTAATGGTTATCTTTGAGACTGTGGTCCCAGCTCTCTTCAGGTCATTGACCAGGTCCTGCCGTGTAGTTCTGGGCTGATCCCTAATGCTAATTAATTACTTAAAAATCATACAATGTGATTTTCTGGATTTTTGTTGATTTTTGTTTTAGATTCCGTCTCTCACAGTTGAATTGTACCTATGATAACAATTACAGACCTCTACATGCTTTGTAAGTAGGAAAACCTGCAAAATCGGCAGTGTATCAAATACTTGTTCTCCCCACTCTATGTCTGTTTGATTTTAACATAGGGTCAAACTGCAATGTGAAATGTAAATCTTCAACACGGTTATAAACTGTGTGATTTTATGTCACATGCATGTACTTCAACTGCACTATAGTTTCTTTATTCATGCAGGAAACACAGTGAACTCCAAAAGTATTGGGTTAGTGACAATTTTTGTTTGTTTTGGCTCTGTACACCCGCACATTGGATTTGAAATTATACAACGACTGAGGTTAAAGTGGTTCAAATAATGTAGTGTCATTTTGGAGTCACTTTTATTGTAAATAAGAATTGAATATGTCTCTAAACAATTCTATATGAATGTGGATTGTACCATGATTATGGATAACTGTGAATGAATCGTGAATAATGATGAGTGAGAAAGTTACAGGCGCACAAATATCATACCCCCTCCAAAGAAATGATGGGGCATGAGAGGGTAGCATGTCTTGTGGGTATGATATTTGTGCGTCTGTAACTGTATTAGAAACATATTCTATTCTTATTTACAATAAGAGACTCCAAAATGAAACACAACCAAACGTAAAGCAAATGCATCCAACAAATGTGTAGTCACAAGCTTAATGTAGTCATTGTGTGATATGAATATGGGTCCAAATACTTAACTTTTTACTACTTTAATACACTTATAAGTGAATTTGTCTCAATACTTTTGGCCCCCTAAAATGGTACAGAGCCAAAAAGTACAAAAGTACAGAACCAAAAACAACAACAAAGTTGTCACTGTCCCAATACTTTTGGAGCCTCACTGTAGAAGCTGGTGGACTCAAACATCCAAATGTACAAAAAACATTTATTTATTACAAAAGAGGGACGCATTTCCATAAGTCCCTGCAGAACGCCTGCCTATCCAACCATCCTTCGCTTTCACTCTTTTCATTCATTTCCTCCCGTCCCTCTTCTCTAATCAGTTCTGTCAACTCTCCTGACTCTCACTCACCTTGGCAGAGAACATAAGTCACCTAGAAGGAAATAAACTTTTAATTAAACTTAAAGCTTCAGCAGCGGTTTGAAACCTCGGGACGAGACCGGAGGTAGAATGGATAGGGGTTAGTTGTGCCACTGCCCCCTCCGCTAACCTCCTCTACCCAATCTGGGCCCTAACATCACGGAGGAGAGGAGGTCATTTCCATGAATTTTACCTAATGGATGAGGTTATGTCCTTAATAACCAACAATGGATTGATAACGGCGAAAGTGAGAGTGCTTTTCACCTCCCCAAACCTCCACCTATCCACTTGGTAAATGTCTCTCTCTGCCCCCCCCCCCCCCCCCCCCGGCCCCCCCGTGCGGCTGACACAATGATATGTACAGTGGTCTTGCTTGTTTGTGGAAGCTTAACCATGTTTGTGGCAAGGTAATGTATAATCCTGTCTGGGTCCATAGTGTTCTCTAGTTATGAGTCATTAAGCATCAATTGTGTACATCGTCTACTCTGGAGGGAAAACAATTTTACACAGGCAAACAGTCATCTTACCTAAAAGCATTTTACACACCGAATCCAAATGTCCTTTGAGCGTGGCTGCTATCCGATAGCCCTGTGGCTGTCAATGGTTCTCTGTGATGTGCTGGAGAGCTGGGAGGGCCGGGGGGTGGTTAAAGACACCGCGGCTGAGGATGAGTGTGTGCCTCTTATGATGTTCAACTGCAACTGTCTCCCTGAGGTGGATCTGGTTTCACACAAACTACAGGGCCCAGGCACCTGATACCAGGAACATGCTGCAAACATTGGCTCCCAAAGTAAAATGCATCATCCAAAGAGCCACATAACACTATTAAGTAGAGGAGCTGTTAGCTAGTTGCTGAGAACCTGGCTGACTGGATCAGTGGTCCTGGTGTGAAATGATAGCTATTTAAGGTAGAAAAAAACATTCAGAAAGTGGAATCCATCTTAAAATGGAACTCAATCTAATTTCAGTGATGGACATATCATCGAATCAAATTTGAGGGTCGAACATGGCTCCGGGTAGGTAAAAAAATATAATATAATAAAATGTCGGGAAATTTGGGTATTGACAGTAATTTTACAACAACAAAAATACGCCAAAATCCATACTCATATTTAGATGATCCATATCAAATATTTACAGTCAGAGCAGGCCAAATATTTACAGTCAGAGCAGGCCAAAGATTTACAGTCAGAGCAGGCCAAAGATTTACAGTCAGAGCAGGCCAAAGATTTACAGTCAGAGCAGGCCAAAGATTTACAGTCAGAGCAGGCCAAATATTTACAGTCAGAGCAGGCCAAAGATTTACAGTCAGAGCAGGCCAAATATTTACAGTCAGAGCAGGCCAAATATTTACAGCCAGAGCAGGCCAAAGATTTACAGTCAGAGCAGGCCAAAGATTTACAGTCAGAGCAGGCCAAATATTTACAGTCAGAGCAGGCCAAATATTTACAGTCAGAGCAGGCCAAAGATTTACAGTCAGAGCAGGCCAAATATTTACAGTCAGAGCAGGCCAAATATTTACAGTCAGAGCAGGCCAAAGATTTACAGTCAGAGCAGGCCAAAGATTTACAGTCAGAGCAGGCCAAAGATTTACAGTCAGAGCAGGCCAAAGATTTACAGTCAGAGCAGGACAAATATTTACAGTCAGAGCAGGCCAAAGATTTACAGTCAGAGCAGGCCAAATATTTACAGTCAGAGCAGGCCAAAGATTTACAGTCAGAGCAGGCCAAAGATTTACAGTCAGAGCAGGCCAAATATTTACAGTCAGAGCAGGCCAAAGATTTACAGTCAGAGCAGGCCAAATATTTACAGTCAGAGCAGGCCAAAGATTTACAGTCAGAGCAGGCCAAAGATTTACAGTCAGAGCAGGCCAAAGATTTACCAGGGCAGCTTTGATAACCAGGCCCCAGAGACAATGCATTGATAAAGTGGTGTACATGTGCGATACAGGCAGCAGGAATTAGCTGTAGAGCACCTTGGATGGCTGGGACCCCCGGAAGCATTCTGAATGGAGATGGATGAAGGCAATCCATGGCAAGCATCAACAACCCCATTAAGCCTGCTCCATAAATATGTATCATCAGGGGCAGCTGTCATAACTCACTTTACTACATTGATTTTAATCATATGAAATGTAAACACACGTATTATCAATATCTATGCAGAAAATAACGTTGTAATATGCAATTACAGGGTGGCATTGATTTGTTCCTCTCAATGTAATCATCCCCAATTGATTTAATAGGGCCATCACATGGGCAGGGCTTGGTGAATATTAGAAACGCAATTTTCATACATTTCTATCCACATGGAGATGGCTGTATTTCATTTTCATACATTTCTATCCACATGGAGATGGCTGTATTTCATTTTCATACATTTCTATCCACATGGAGATGGCTGTATTTCATTTTCATACATTTCTACCCACATGGAGATGGCTGTATTTCATTTTCATACATTTCTATCCACATGGAGATGGCTGTATTTCCTTCAGGGGGGGAACCTAAACAAAACAGGACTCCATATGATGTTTGTGGGGGTTATCACAGACTGCATGCTCACTAAATCAATCTGTCACCACTTGTCAGTGACCAATATCTACTGTGTGTGTGTGTGTGTGTGTGTGTGTGTGTGCACGTGCGTGTGTGTGTGTTTGTGTTTGTGTGTGTGTGTGTGTGTGTGTGTGTGTGCGTGTGCGTGTGTGTGTGTGTGTGTGTGCGTGTGTGCGTGTGCGTGTGTCCAGTGCTCTCAAATAACCCTTGACAGGCATATTGAAGACGCAGTGGACCACATTGCACATGACTAGATCTTCAAAAAGCCACACTACGATTGTGTTCTCCTGTCTATACATCAAACAGGGTTGAGTCCACAGGGAGAATAAAAGGAGAAAAGACAGAAGGGTGGGTAGTGGAATGAATAAAAAAATCCACTTCACATAGCCTACAACAGTATTGGGCAAAACACACTCTTGAATTATTTGCAACGCTTGGCCAAGCATATTTTGTTGCAGATCTCTACGCAATAAGTATTGGAGAGAATGAAGAGGATATCTACTAGAGTCAATGATTAACAGTTTCGCTAACCCCTTTTCTAACATGAATTCATCTACAGTGATATACTCTATATATCCTACGTTATGTATTCCGCATTTATGAAATGTGCCCAATCAATAACAATAACGACTGCAAGACGACGTGAACTTATGTATATCAGGATACAGCTCTGTATGATAATGCTCATAGCGGCTACATATCACTGATGTGGTGTCGTGATAACCTCAGTATTCACTATGGAGAGAGATGATTCACAGCTCTCTCGCGTTCCCTATCTCATTCTCTCTCTCCTGTTGTACTCTCTCTCCTCTCTCTCTCCCTCCCTCTCTCTCTCTCCACACGGTGAAGAGGACATACATTCCTGACTCATCCCGCAACGCGAAAGCAATTTCTCCACACATTTCCGCTGTCAGAGCCTCTGCAGATAGATTTTTCACTCTGCACAGCGCTGTGTTATCCGATGTGTCCGACAACACGTAGACTAGTCCTATTCTATTCTCCTATTCAGAGGCGGTTCTAATGAGGACAAACTACCACCATGACACCACGATGGATCCTCACCATCCTCACGACAAAATGGCAGCATTGAAATGAGAGGACAAAGAGGTCAGCTGACTGCATAAATTCTCATATTACCACACGCGTCTCGCCGAATGACTTGAGGTGTTATAATGGCCTGGTGGATGGTGGTTGAGGCCCATTGGCACATAAACATGGCAGTAGCCATCTCTCAAACTCTCACTTCTCTAATATAATCAGTTTAATAGCTAGTCGGGCCTGATGGGAAACACAGCCATGGATCACATTATAGAAATACTTATTTGGAACCTTGAATACCTGACCGGTAAGATAATTAAGATGTCTACTAATTCATTTCAGCTGACAAGCTGGGTGTGTAGTGGGGGGAGAGTTTTTACTGGGCTTGACAGGGGAAGAGCCACGGCTGTACAACAATATAGCAGACAAGGCCTGTAGGGAAGAGACAGCTTGGTTATCTACTGTCTGTCTGTCCAGGGGTCTCTGGGACTTCAGACTTGTTGTAGGAAGGTATTCATATAAGTCACCTGGGGACCGGCAGGGGTGTTATTCTGCTTTCTGATTAATGCCGCTGAC
Source organism: Oncorhynchus nerka (assembly GCF_034236695.1). Classification (NCBI taxonomy): domain Eukaryota; kingdom Metazoa; phylum Chordata; class Actinopteri; order Salmoniformes; family Salmonidae; genus Oncorhynchus; species Oncorhynchus nerka. The sequence goes on along the minus strand of NC_088424.1, from coordinate 21,605,527 downwards.
TAGAGTGTGTGAATTGAAATGTGAGACAAAGTTAAAGACCAACGGAAGCTGTAAAGTGGACTGAGTAGATAGATGAAAATGGCAGCCAAATTGAGCTTTTACTGATAATATTGTTTTTATTCATAGAGTATGGTTACAGTATAGTTACTGAAAATAGTAGAGTAATAGCGGTACTGTTTATGTAATCTCTATGCCTGAACAAATGTAGCTAAATACATTGTTTGCATTCCAGCATAAGGTGTAATGGAGTATAAACACTACTTTAGCTACCGCATTGCTGTGTTCTCAAACTCAAACTGAACCTAGACATAGACATATTCTGCCTTTACTCCCTGGGGCCCACTCTAGCTTTGTGGTTTCTATTGCCTGCCTCCTCTCCCCTCCAGTGTCTCTGTATCATCACCATGCTGTCGGCCAGCCACTCCAGTGCTGCTGTCTCCTCTCCTCTCCCACTGCCTGCCAGCTATTGACCCACTAGGAATCATAGAGCCATCAAAGGTGCCGGCTGCTGGAAATGTGTTCATTTGCGGCGCGCTGGCGTGGCACCTGAGACTCTGGGGTAGTGACGGAGGGGGGAGAGCAGGATGGGGGTCGGGAGACGGATAGCCAGTCAGCCCCAGCATAGCAGGTCCATATTGAAATTGTAGCCTGGGATGTGAATCAGTGGCTCAGCTACCAGGGGGCCATACATCAGTGTTAAAATAGCAGATTACTGTTAATGAATGATATTTGTGTTCAGGGTGTATGTCATGAGAGACCCCTCCTCCTCTCCTCACCACGATTCTGTCTGCACACACACAATGCACCCTCCCTGCTCCCCTCCATCAGTTTTTTATATGACAGTGTTGAGAGTGGATTTCATTTAGTGAGTGATATTTAACTGTGCTTAATAACTGCCGGGCTAGCCGGGACACTCAGGCAGGCTATAGGCTGTGGAACCCTATAATCCACTCCCCACAACTTCTTATGAGGGAACATTCAAATGCACACTAGTCTTAGCCAGATTGTAATGATAGAGTGCCTGATGATGTAGGAATAAGAGAAACGGGAGATTTTCCTTCCTACAGGGCAGGGGAAGGACTTGGCTGTTCGAAATACATTTCCCACTGTTGATACAGTAACTAACCTGTCGTTATTGGTACACATGCATAAATAACCAAATATTTTTACACTTAATTAAATAAATGTTTTCATCATCCCCACCATCCTGCACATTTCCCATCTCCTTGCCGGGCCAAAATAACTACATTTTTTGGTTTCGTCCTCTTGGTTTGACCAATCCAGACCCAGATGTGGTTCTCTAAACTCAAAGTGTGTCAGGGAGAGTGATAAGGCTCCCTCATAAAAGTCCCCAGCAGATGTCACTCACCCATAAGCAAATGTGCCAGGCAATTTATACAGCTATGGTCCTTTCAGCCATCAGCCCATGACAGGAGGGAAGACCTCCCTTCTCACTACTGAGAAGGCACAAACAGCCAAACACAACAGATCATACACAAACATTTCTAAAGGTTGAGTAAAGTAAATTATAGACCAAATAAACAAGGAACACTTCTTTCTTGTAAGTCAGTGATAGACAATACAACCCTGTTTTACGCATGCTCATCATACTGAATATGAATTCCCTCTATGTACGTACAGTAGACCTCATTCCCTTTGACCAGCGTCAACATCGTATCAATCGCTCAGGAAGCAGCATTACCTCACTGTGATGGAATTTCCCTTGACCACACTGCGCTTTAATGAGACGAGAGGAGGCTACATTAGACACAAACATCCTCCCATGTGATGTCTCATCATCAAACAACTCTGAAATGACTTCCAAACCACTACACACACACACACACACACACACACACACACACACACACACACACACACACACACACACACACACACACACACACACACACACACAAACTCACAGTTTCACTCACTGTTCCATCCAGCCCTCCTGCTACCTTCTCCCTGACTGTTTGAGCCGGACGGGGGGGAATGTGTGGGGGGAGAGGGGGGTCTGTCTGTGTGTTTTTATGGGCATAGCTCCACGTGGCCCAGAGGGTGGACGCTGCTTGGACCAGGAAGCAGGACACACCAGGACGCACCAGGACGCACCAGGGCAACAGGAAGAGGAAGATATTAGCCTGACTCTCAGTCTATTGACCACATGATGGACTTTTAGCTCATCATGTCATGACAACACTCTCCCTTCACCTGCACACCCACACCGAGGGAGTGACTCACCAGAGGGCTTTCCAAAAGACATCTCTTTTAACATGGTGCTACACAAGATCTCTGCCTTTGTGTGTAGTCGCTCACTAATTCCCCGACTGTGGCAGTGTCCTACACTGTATGAGTCGCATGTCTATTGTCTACATGTGCTTGACTCATGTTTGGGCTGACTGTCAGAGAGTGACCACATGGCAATGCTGACAATGTTCTTTTCCTGACTGACACTGACCAATGACAATAGGACACTCTCTCTCCTGCAATGTGCGTGCTCATGCCGGACTGCCGGCGTGGACCCTGGCACTCCTCCGTTGCGGAAGCACCTGGCTGAAGAGCAGTCTAATTAGGAAGTTGTGAGCGGACTGAACCACCATGCTCCAGAGCCCCTGCTACAAGGCAGCAGCAGGCACCTGTTTCCTCTGGAACACTGTTGTTTGTATCCCTGTTGGCCTGTTGGCTCTGGCCGGCTTCCTGTAGTCACGGGACCCAGCTGTCTAGCCCTGTAGAGGCTCATCTAAAGGGCCTACCACTACTACTAATATGATATCTTCTACTGGGCCTACTAGGCTGATCTCTTCTACTGGGCCTACTAGTCTGTTTATTCATCTGAGCATACAAGTCTAATCTCTTCTACTGGGCCTACTAGTCTGTTTCTTCAACTGGGCCTAGAATCTGATCTCTTCTAATGTGCTTACTGGTCTCGTCTACATTACTGGGCCTGGGTGCTGATCTCTTTTACTGGGCCTAATAGTCTCACCTCTTCTACTGGGCCTACTAAAATGATCTCTTCTACTGGGCCTATTAGTCTGATCTTATCTACTGAGTCTACTAGGCTAATCTCTTCTAATGGGCCTATCACTACTAGTCTGATCGCTTCTACTGTGCCTTCTAGTCTGATCTCTTTTACTGGGCCTACTAGTCTGATCTGTTATACTGGGCCTACTAGTCTGATCTTATCTACAGAGCATACGAGTCTACTCTATTCTACTGGTCCTACTTGTCAAATATTTTCTACTAGTCCTATCACTACCAGCCTGATCTCTTCCACTGGGCCTACTAGTCTCATATCTTCCACTGGGCCTACTAATCTGATCTCTTCTACTAGGCCTATCACTACTAGTCCGAACTCTTCTACTGGGCCTACTAGTCGGTTTCTTCATCTGGGCACACAAGACTAATCTCTTCTACTGGGCCTACAAGTCTCATCTCTTCTACTGGGCCTAATAGTCTCATATCTTCCACTGGGCCTAATAGTCTCATATATTCCACTGGGCCTAATAGTCTCATATCTTCCACTTGGCCTAATAGTCTCATCTCTTCTACTGGGCCTAATAGTCGGTTTCTTCATCTGGGTCTACTAGTCTAATATTTTATTCTAGTCCTATCACTACCCGCCTTATCTATTCTACTGGGCGTACCAGACTGATCTATTCCACTGGGCCTACAAGCCTAATCTCTTCTACTGAGCCTACTAGGCTGATATCTTCCACTGGTCCTAATAGTCTCATATCTTCTTCTAGACCTACTAAAATTATCTCTTTCTAATGGGCCTAGAAATCTGATTTTATCTACTGAGCCTACTAGGCTAATCTCTTCTAATGGGCCTATCACTACTAGTCTGATCGCTTCTTCTGTGCCTTCTAGTCTGATCTCTTTTACTGGGCCTACTAGTCTGATCTCTTCTACTAGTCCTATCACTACCAGCCTGATCTCTTCTACTGGACATACCAGACTGATCTATTCCACTGGGCCTACAAGTCTCATCTCTTCTACTGGGCCTACTAGTCTGATCTCTTCTACTGGGCCTATCACTACTAGTCCGACCTCTTCTACTGGGCCTACTAGTCGGTTTCATCAGCTGGGCATACAAGACTAATCTCTTCTACTGGGCCTACAAGTCTCATCTCTTCTACTGGGCTTAATAGTCTCATATGTTCTACTGGGCCTAGTAATCTGATCTCTTCAAATGGGCCTATCACTACTAGTCCAAACTCTTCAACTGGGCCTACTAGTCTGTTTCTTCATATGGGAATACAATACTAATATTTTCTACTGGGCCTGCTAGTCTGATGTCTTACTGGACCTATTAGTCTGATCTCTTCTACTGGACCTATTATTCTGTTCTCTTCCACTGGATTCTACAGTCCTCTCCCCCCTCCATCCCTACCAGTCGGATGTCTTCCACTGGGCCTATTAGTCTGATCTCTTCTACTGGGCCTACCAGCCTGATCTCTTCTACTAGGCATACCAGCCTGATCTCTTCTACTGGGCCTACCTGCCTGATCTCTTCCACTGGGCCTACAAGTTAAATCTCTTCTACTGGACCGAGTAGTCTGTTCTCTTCCACTGGGCTCTCCTCTCCTCTGCCTCCTCCACCCCCATAAGCCTGATCATTTTAATTGAAAGTCAGAGGAGGGCACTCTTGCGGTTTCATTATTAATTTAACACTCAGGGTAACTTAAAGTGCAATTTTCACCCACATGTGAAACAGAAAAATCAATGGAAACAACAGCACTAAGCATCAAGGTTGATTACAGATGCAGAAGCCGTAGGTGGCGGTGCAGAAGGTGTTTTTTAACTGTTTGTCTCCCCCTCACCGAGAATGTTTTGACACGGTCTCTGTAACACAATGCACTGGGTAAACAGTACCAAGTTGATCGCCCAGGCGACTGATTAAAAATTACATTTGGTTGTTGTGGCTTATTACTGGAGTTTGCACTCCTCCATTACATGGTAAGGATTAAATTGAAGGTATATATTGCTCTGTAATGCAATCTGTCCAGCAGTGAGAGATGAGAAGCATGCCCTTTGTGCTAAGCAGAGTCAGAGATGATTTAGGTGGAGCAGATGGGAAATTATAATCGGTTAGCCTAACCCTGAACGGCTAAAAGCTAATTTATTTGAAACCCCACTCAAGAATGACATTTTCCTCCCATGTTTTTAAACCCTGGTCACTAAAATTGATAATAGTGAAAGCTTTAAGATTTCTGAATAGGTGACATTTCCATGAATGGAAACACACCATTTTAGCTCCTTTTTTCAAACCTCTGACTGAATCTTTATACTAAACATTCAAATATTTCACAATTTCATAACACATTACATTTTCTTTTCTTTCGAATACTAATTGAGATACCGACAACATCAAATGAACCATTTTCATATCATTTTAAGCTTGAGAATTATGGCCAGTTCCATTTGGTCATATAAAGATGTTTCCAGCAGACTTCCAGGCAGTTAGTAAATAAGGAAACTGAACAAAAAGCAGGAGATTATTTTTGTCCAAGTCATTTGGGTATAGGGGAAGTATGGTGACGTTCTACTTGAACCAATAGTCACAGCTGTGGGCTGTGCAAAAACAATCCTACGGATCGAGGAAGGCAGGTTGTCAGCAGCATTCCCTCACTGGCGGAAGTGGAGGAAAGAACTGAGTACACATGGCCAACAACCAAGACAGATCCATTGAAAATGATAGATACTGTATTTTGTCATGATAAAATAATACTAGAGGTGAATATTTATGTTCAGATTTTAAAAAAAAATAATTAATTAGCGGTCTTGGATATTCTAATCTAACTGTTTTCAATTGTTCTCTCATAATGGATACAATAATATTGACCTTTAAGGAAGTCAATTTATGAATAATGATCAACATAAACAAGCTCTGAGTCTGTCCTTTATCCAAATAATGGAAGATAGAATAATGGTTGATCAAGACACTGTGTCCAAACATGTCTCAATGGTGTCTGGCTGCTTACTGGCTTGGAGTGCAGCTAGGCCAGCCACTCATTGTAATTAGTACAACATTTCTGCCAAAGCACTGCCCCACACTCTCACACAATTAGTGTGTTTTACGTGATAATGAAATTATGGAAATGGTGGACACTTATTCAAACAGGTCCGGCATTACCATATTTTGAAATATTTGACTTAATTATGGTCCCAGAACTGGCGTTAAGAGACAAAGACTTTTAAAGCAGAGAGGCTCATAAAGTCCTTATTAAGAGAGGAGAGCGAGCTGGACCTAATGATGTGTTTGGGAATTAGGCCGATCAAACAGTTAATCCAAAGTCCTCCTTCCTGTAGGCAAAAAAACATCCAAATGAGACAATTAGACAGCCATTATTCTCACTGCCAGGCTACAAGTGGAGGCTGATATGCATAAAGTGTTTATCAAGACAGACAATGTCCACTTAGAAAGGATCCACTAAAATGCTGAGCCACGTCACTGTAAACAGGGGTAGAACAAAAACAGCTCTGTAGCTAAGATTTGGGGGGTTGGTATAAGGAGTGTTATTAGTGGTCCTCAATCAAGAAGTAATTCAGTATTGTCTGCATAATGTTGTATCATAAATTACAGTAACTGAATTAACGGGCAAAGCTCTCCGAATACAGTACATACATAGATCTAGATGAGCGGAATGATGAGCTAGGAAGATGTACTTAATGTATTTGATTTCCTATGCTTTTACCTTTATAAGCTAAGAGGAGAGAAGTACTGTATATATTCATATTGCCACAACCTAAAAAATAACACTTGATTTCAATAAAATACACAAATTCTCTATAGGGAGCTCTACCGTTTTTGTTCTCTCCTCAGATATATTTTTTAATGTACCCACAATTAACAATCTCTTTCACAGAATCCAGAGGACATACGCCTTCATTCATTGCACCCCTTAAATCTTTATTTACCCTGCCTGTCTAGGTCCAACCTGAACACCAAAACACCCATACCTCCTCCCCATCTCCATCCCTATCTCAATCCCTGTCCCTACCCCTGCACACAGGTAAATGGGTATCTGTGAGCCTGTGAAGGGGTGGCCGTGGTGGTGTGCAGGAGGAGGATGCAGGATAGGGATAGCTGTTACATGTCTGCCATTTGCAAATGGTTATTAATTGCATGGCGGGATGAAGTGTGGGGTGGCGGGCAGGCGGTGACGGTGGCGGCAGCAGGGCGACAGGGCGGCCGGTCTCCGCGGCCAGGCTCCGGCACATAGCTCTTCATCAGCCCCCAGCCGTCAAAGCTGCACAGACAATTACAGCCCTCTGATTGCTATCAGACAGGGAGGGGATTTTTACAAATTAGGGGATAAATAGAATTTTCCACATGCCTAATGGCAGGGGCTGGGGAACAGTAATGAAAAACTATACATCACAATCAGGCCGACAATCCTATTCATAGCAATGCATTATGCTCACTATTCATAATAATAGCTCGGTGACAGAGACTGTGCTGGCCCAGGCCACCACAATGGCATAATAGGGGATTCTGCCAATCCGACATAGGCTCCCTAAAGCTGGGCCATTTCTGGAGAGCTCACCCGTCCATACATACTGTATTTCATTGCATCATGCATTTTCCTACAGATTTTCTTCTCTTTTTTCTTGATTCATGTTGGTTTTTCTGTAATTCAAGGATAGTTTATCATTTCAATACTGTTCAGCTCAAGCAGTCCATTCATTCTAAAGAAGAAAATACAAAAAAAGCGTACAGAAAAAGGGGTTCCAAAAGGGTTCTTTGGCTGTTCTCATAGGAGAACCCTTTTTGGTTCCAGGTAGAACCCTTTTTGGTTCTAGGTAGAACCCTTTTGGGATCCATGTAGAACCACAGAGGGTTCTACATGGATCCCAAAAGAGTTCTACCTAGAACCAAAAAGGGTTCTACCTGGAACCAAAATGGGTTCTTCAGAAGGTTCTCCTGTGGGGACAACCAAAGAACCTGTTTAGTTCAAGATAGTACCTTTTTTTTCTAAGAGTGTACCGTTTACTAATTTGGCAAGTTAGAGAAAGTGTCACAGTCAAGGGCTATTGCAGTCATTCTTTGCAGTACTGTTTCATAAGTGAAGATCTAACAAGACTTTGACCAATAACTAGGCAGAGTAGCCTAGTGGTTAGAGCGTTGGACTAGTGACCGGAAGGTTGCAAGTTCAAACCCCCAAGCTGACAAGGTAAAAATCTGTTGTTCTTCCCCTGAACAGGCCATCATTGAAAATAAGATTTTGTTCTTAACTGACTTGCCTAGTTAAATAAAGGGTTAAAAAAAAGAAGATTTCTTTCTATGAAACATTTATCCAGAATAGTTTTGATCATTCTCTCTATATTGAAAGTCTCATAGAAATCTGGAGCTGCTATAAGATCATTGTAAAGTAAATTAAAAACAACAAAAAAAGAAATTAAAAAGTTTCTGTACAATTTAAATTGAAACTGGATGAATTATTCTAACTGCAGGCTACTCCCATCCCTTCAGACAGTCAGAACACACACTGAACACACACTGAACACACACACATACAGAAGACACACACAGCAAATTCCCACACACAAACCTAACTCACACTCTTCCATTTACCAGCACAATCAGGCCAGAGAGATCCAATTTTCTTCTGAACTACACATGCGGTGAGCCCGGACACTCTTCATCTAAAACGCTACAGGCAACTCCTTACCAGGGTAGCCAAAGTTATTGCACAAAGCTAACAATGTAAACCAGCCAACCCTCACTATCCAAGACCTGGCAAGACTCAACGAGACATGTACTATAAGTACAAAAAGAGAAACTCTCAACCAAAATCCTATTCCAGTCATTAGGTTTAATTTGCTTGTTTGGCAGCTCCTACACGCACCCAGTCCTTATTCCTCTCCTTCCCTGTCCCCATCCTAAGGACACTGTAAATGGTGTCTGTACTACAGTGGTTTCCCAACAGTGGTGACAGTCAGTGAGCTAAGGTCTCGCAACACATCCTCGCCGTGGTCCAGTCTGACATGGGATGTGCTCCTAAAAAGCATGCATAGTTGAATTTGTATGGGAAACGGTTTGGGTCTCCCCTAAGGACAGGAAGAGGACGGGGTTGGAGTCAGAGGCAAGAGACAGAGATCAAGGAGTGTTGTGTGTGCTGTAGCTACAATGTAAAGATCCTCTGTGCATCAGGTACACACACACACACACACACACACACACACACACACACACACACACACACACACACACACACACACACACACACACACACACACACACACACACACACACACACACACGGGTACAGCCTCATTAGTCCAGCAGTAGTGGGATTAACAACAGCACTGACATTTGGTGCCTTGTAAGTCTATAAAAACAGCCAAACGAGGTGTTTGGGGTGGTGTGTCTGTATGTAGGTTTGTGTGTGTGTGCGTTTGTGCCTGCTTGCGTGAGTGTGACTGTGGCCGCATGCACTTCCTCCACCCTCCTCACCTTCGCCCACGTCTCATTCCGTCTCATTAAATATGGATATCTCATCACACACCCTCAGCAGGCAGGAGCTCGCTAGGGCCTATTTGCATGCAGTAAATTCCTGCCAGCGACAGGGATAGAACAGGGAGGGGACAGGGAGGGCTGAGGTGTTCACAGGGATAGGACTGGCCTGCTAATGGGCTGCCATGCGTGGCCAGGGTGGGCTGCGAGAGAGAGAGAGAGAGAGAGAGAGAGAGAGAGAGCGATAGAGAGAGACATAAAGAGAGAGAGCGAACGCCCCTGGACCTGGAATGGAACACCGGCAGAGGCCTCCCAAATAATAAAAGAGGACAACGTACAGTATGTCTTCATTGACTCGTCCCTAATGAGAATGATCTTCCCTGCTGATAAAAAGACAAGCGTTTGTTGTAAAATGTAGCATCCTAACAATAATTATTGACTTGATTCCTGTTGCCCGGGGCTTTGCAGGGAAAACATTAGGCTAGCATCCTGCTCATTAATCATTGCTGCAGAGGCATAACTACGCTGTTATGGCTCTGATATTCTAGTTCTAGACCAGCTCCACTGGATCCCACTACACAGGCGGCGGAAAATAGATTCCATGCAAAGCCAGACAGGTTTAAATCACAAAGATATAAAGTATTATCACACATTCCCTGTCGTTGGATGCAAATGAGCTTGTTAGGAAAAATATAGTGTACCATCTGCGGTAGGGGAACCTGTTGAGTTCTGGGTTCAGGGGCAGAGGAGGCTGGTGAGGGGAGGAATGGTATCAAACCATGTGTTTTGATGTGTTTGATACAATTCCTTTCATTCTGTTCCAGCCATTACTATGAGCCTGTTGCCCGATTTAAAGTGCCACCAGCCACCACTGGTTCTGGGCCCTTGGTGCCCATTGGGAGGTGTAGTCTCAGAGCGGGTAACCCTGGTAATTGAGCGTCAGTGGGTGCGTGGCACAGCACATTGTGTCTGTCCTCAGGCTCACTTGTCTGCCTTTGTTCAGTGGACCCCGAGATCAATCACTTTGGATCAAGTTTAAAGGAAGTGTGGGAGGTGAGCTCTAAGATACACACACACACACACACACACACACCCGTGCATGGGTACGCAGAAACACACATACACACAAACACACACCAAGGTGACAAGCAGCCGGCCGAAGCCACGATCGATAGCAGACCAGGGAATCAGCAACAGGGAGAGGGGAAAAACAATCACCTATCAGATTGAAACTGACTTCTCCTTGTATCTTTAGGGTCCTGTGACAATAGATTGGACAGGAAATCCAATGGCAAGCAGAGACAAAAAAAAATGCTCTAGCCGGGGCCATTTTAATCTGTGACAGTGCAGGGATCTGGTGAAAACCATTATCACGTACTCCCTGTCTCCGATAAGAGGCCTCTAATCTGTTTGCTGGAGGTATTGAACAAATGCATTTGTGCCACTGACAGAGGGAGGGGGGATGGAGGGATAGGGACTGATGAAAAATGAGAGGATGAGGATGTTGGAAAAACTTGTGTGGAGATGATGGCCTTTTCATGACAGAGAAAAGAGAGAGTGAGGAGAATGAAGAGGTGTCTGGGTGTACTAACGAGAAATGTTTGCTTCCCGAGGTAGGCAGTAGTTTGAGATTTAAGAAGAAAGATACAACATGTTTAAACTCTACAACATAGGTCTAGTGTACTGCTACCATATAATGGTAAATTCAGAGTCATTATTAGCCATTTGAAATAGTTAGCAGGTTCAGGATAAAATGTTTCAGATAATGATTTAACCTACAATGAGAAGAATAGCGCAGCGGCCTGAGGCACTGCATCACAGTACTAGTGGCATCGCTACAGTCCCAAGTTTGATCCCAGGCTGTGTCACAGCCGGTTGTGACTGGGAGATCCATCAGGTGGTGCACAATTTGCCCAGTGTCGTCCGGGTTAGGGGAGGGTTTGGCCGGCCAGGATGTCCTTGTCCCATCGCGCTCTAGCGGCTCCTTGCCGGGCGCATGCACGCTGACTCGTCGCCAGTTGTACGGTGTTTCCTCCGACACATTGATGCAGCTGGTTCCTGGGTTAAGCGAGCAGTGGGTCAAGTACCAGTGAGACTTGGCAGGGTCGTGTTTTGGAGGACGCATGGCTCTCGACCTTCGCATATCCTTAGTCCGTATGGGAGTTGCAGCGATGGGACAAGGCTGTAACTACCAATTGGAAATTGTATTTTATTTTATTTTACCTTTATTTAACTAGGCAAGTCAGTTAAGAACAAAGTCTTATTTTCAATGACGGCCTAGGAACAGTGGGTTAACTGGCCTAGGAACAGTGGGTTAACTGGTCTAGGAACAGTGGGTTAATTGGTCTAGGAACAGTGGGTTAACTGGTCTAGGAACAGTGGGTTAACTGCCTGTTCAGGGGCAGAATTCCTGAAAAAGGGGTAAAAAAAATACAAAAATAAAGAGCATAACATATACTTAAATCATGTAGTATGTCAAGGTGGAATTACCTGCATAAATTGGTAATCAAATTTGATCTTCATCTAATAGACAGACATAGTGTGCTTAAACTAATAACACAAATTATTGTATTTTTCTTGTCTATATTGATACATCCTATAAACGTTCACAGTGTAGGTTGGGAAAAGTATGTGAACCCCCCTAGTCTAATGACTTCTCCAAAAGCTAATTGGAGTCAGGAGTCAGCTAACCCGGAGTCCAATCAATGAGATGAGATTGGAGATGTTGGTTAGAGCTACCTTGCCCTATAAAAAACACTCGCAAAATTTGAGTTTGCTATTCACAGGAAGCATTGGCTAATGTGAACCATGCCTCGAACAAAAGAGATCTCAGAAGACCTAAGATTAAGAATAGTTGACTTGCAAAAAGCTGGAAAGGGTTACAAAACTATCTCTAAAAGTCTTGATGTTCATCAGTTCACGGTAAGAGAAATTCTTTATAAATGGAGAAAGTTCAGCACTGTTGCTGCTCTCCCTAGGAGTGGCCGTCCTGCAAAGATGACTGCAAGAGCACAGTGCAGAATTCTCAATGAGGTTAAGAAGAATCCTAGAGTGTCAGCGAAAGACTTCTCTGGAACATGCTAACATCTTTGTTGATGAGTCTACTTTACGTAAAATACAAAATAAGAATGGTGTTCATGGGTGGACAAGACAGAAGAAGACACTGCTGTCCAAAAAAGACATTGCTGCACGTCTGAAGTTTGCAAAAGTACACCTGGATGTTCCACAGCGCTACTGGAAAAATATTCTGTGGACAGATGAAACTACAGTTGAGTTCTTTGGAAGGAACACACAACACTGTGTGTGGAGAAAAAAAGGCACAGCACACCAACATAAAAAACCTCATCCCAACTGTAAAGTATGGTGGGGGGAGCATCATGGTTTGGGGCTGCTTTGCAGGACAAGGCCTGGACAGCTTGCTATCATCGACCGAACCATGAATTCCCAAATTTATCAAGACATTTTGCAGGAGACTGTTAGGCTATCTGTCCACCAATTGAAGCTCAACAGAAGTTGAGTGGTGCAAAGGACAACGACACAAAACACAGAAGTAAATCAACAACAGAATGGCTTCGACAGAAGAGAATATGCCTTCTGGAGTGGCCCAGTCAGAGTCCTGACCTCAACCCGATTGAGATGCTGTGGCATGACCTCAAGAGAGCAGTTCACAGACATCCCAAGAATATTGCTGAACTGAAACAGTTTTGTAAAGAGGAATGGTCCAAAATTCCTCCTGACCGTTGTGCAGGTCTGATCCGCAACGACAGAAAACGTTTGGTTGAGGTTATTGCTGCCAAAGGAGGGTCAACCAGTTATTAAATACAATGGTTCACATACTTTTCCCACCCTGCACTGTGAATGTTTATACGGTGTGTTCGATAAAGACATGAAAATGTATAACTGTTTTGTGTGTTATTAGTTTTAGCAGACTGTGTTTGTCTATTGTTGTGACCTAGATGAAGATCAGATCAAATTTTATGACCACTTTATGCAGAAATCCAGGTAATTCCAAAGGGTTCACATACTTTTTCTTGCCAGTGTATCTGTAGTATACTAGTCTGTTTACTTTGTTCACCAGCAGTCAGCGAGGCCTAGGCAGTGCCGCCTCTGCCTGTATGCAGACTATGTGCTGCGTGTAGGGGGCCCCGGACCAAAACAGTAAACAGTACTGATGAGTGATAAAAGTAGAATACACAAGGTGCCATTTCCACATTTGGTTGTGCATCAGCAGTTATCCACTTGTTGTCAGTCACTGACAGTCCTTCAATTAGCCCGTCAGCTACCTTTTTTATTGATACTGTAGGTAAGGATGTCTAGCCAGCTATCTAAACCTTGTAGTAATCATCACCAAATTACCAACCAGGCTCGCAGGGCCCCCATTGATTTTTGTTAGTCACTCTGACATATGATATCATATGACCGCTTACAAGATCCTAGGCGTACAGACGCGTAACTTCACAATGGTATGTCATACACTGTAATTGGAGAAGGTCATGGGAAAGTAATGCTGCTATGAAAGTTGATATACATCTTATCATAAGTGTTCATCCCCCTTAGATTACTTCACATTTTATTGTGTTACAGTGGGATTGAAATGGATTTCATTAAAAAAAATAAAAAAAATAAAAAAATGTAAATTATCTATACAAAATATTCTAAATTCTTCAAGCTCTGTCAAGGTGTTGGGGATCATGGCTAGACAGCAATTTTTAAGTCAAAACTGTAACTTTGCCACACAGCAACTCCAGTATAGAGTTGGTTTGCACTCGGTTTGGAAATTATAGCTGGCAGATGCTACCGGTGTGTCCGTGCCTTTAGAGCCACACATCTCTTTAAGAATTCACATGTAAACTCATGGGAGTCTGCATGGCATTTTCCTCGCACCAGCTAAAGTCAGGGCTGCAATGTTGTTGAGAACTGAAGCTACACTTTTGCAGTTGTCCATAGCTATGTCTTTTCAAAAAAAACGTGGTAGCAAAGTTTTTGCAAAGGTAAAGTGCATTCAGAATGCATTCAGACCCCTTGACTTTTTCCACATATTGTTAAGTTACAGCCTCATTCTAAAATGGATTAAATTGTTTCCCACCCTCATCAATCTACACACAATAACACATAATGACAGAGCAAAAACAGGTTTTTAGAAATGTTTGAACGGAAATATCACATTTACATAAGTGTTCACACCCTTTACACAGTACTTTGTTGAAGCACCTTTGACAGCGATTACAGCCTCAATACTTTTTTTGTATGACTCTACAAGCTTGGCACACCTGTATTTGGGGAGTTTCTTCCATTCTTCTCTGCAGATCCTCTTACGCTCTGTCAGGTTGGATGGGAAGCGTCGCTGCAGAGCTATTTTCAGGTCTCTTCAGAGATGTTTGATCGGCTTCAAGTCCGGGCTCTGGCGGAGTGACTCAAGGACATTCAGAGACTTGTCCCGAAGCCACTCCTGCATTGTCTTGGCTCTGTGAGTCATTAGATCATTTCTTTTGGTACTGTCCATATGTAGCTTGTTTTTGGTCACAGGTCCAGGAATGGCTGAAGAATTGCAACATTTACCTGGAGCTAACCCTGCAGATAGCAATACTGGGCTATTTGAAAAGTCATAGTCAATCAATCAATAATATTATAATACTTTTAGCAAAACATTTTATCTTTAATTTACAATCTGTAGAAACTATGAGAATAGAAAGGTTAAGAACGTTTGTGAAACAGCACTGTTAAAAATATATGGCAAATGGAAATCAATATATATATTTATATGTAAAATATGTATGTGTATGTATGTGTATATTTACAAAAATATATATTGGGGGGATTGGAAATGATGCAGACAATTACATTGATGGGAACTACAATCTATCTGCAATATTAAAGCTGACCTACCCCCTAAAATCAATATAGAACAATTATTCTAATAATTCACAGAATTGCAGAAAATTTGCTTTAAAACTGCAGCATTTTCTCTACCCCATGGCGAAATGTGTAGAATTGCAGGATATTACCGACCAAACTGCAACATTTTCTCTCCAACCCATGTTAAAATTAGTTGAATTGCATGAAATTAGTTTTTAAACTGCTAAATGTTCTCCACTCCATGACAAAATGTGAAGAACTGCAGAACGTTTGCTTTAAAACTGCAACACTTTCTCTACACCCCATGGCAAAATGTGTAGAAATACAGGAAATTTACTTCAACACTGAAGAAAAAAAATCCACTTTCCAAGAGGAGCATCCCAACCAAATATTACTTAGGGCCCACAAAAGGCTAGGGCCTAGGAACTGATAGTGCAGTCGGCAGGCTGTGTCAGTTGGGGGCAGTGGTTGCAATAAAAAATCACATTGCCTGATGCCCTGATGGACCTTAGAACTCCAGCCATTGACCTCTGACCCTGACGGAGCATCCATGTTCCTTACCTACCTGGTTAAAGCGATGCAAACAGAGAGATTTATCTGACTCTTTCAACCCCCTGCCTCCCTCCCTCCTCCAGCTCCACCCCCCTCTACAACCGACCACTGATCAGCCCACTCCATTTCCCCTGGACCCCCCCTCCACCTCCTCCTCAGCCCTCTTCTACCCCCCCTCCACTTCCCCATTCCAATTGACTGTCCCATTTGTCACACAGAATTCTTTTGGCCCCTGGCTACTAGTTAACCTGCACTCGGAGACCCTTCTGTGAAATGCTAAAGATTGCAGAACCGTAAAAGAGGGGCGACATGATGTGCAATATGTCAAACAGAAGGACATTTTCACTCTTTCTCTCTCCCCTGCCAATGCACAGTGGAGGCCCAAGGGCATCATCCACCTCCGATCACTAGCCCTTGTATAAGTTTCCAATTCCAGAGAGCTGGGATTATGGTGCCTTTTTATTATTTATTTTATTTTATTGTCAAATTATTACAACGCTGATAAGATGGAGATGATGATGTCCCAGTGTGTCGGACCTTGACCTCTCTTCTGGTAACAGAGATCCCTCTCCACGGCTACTCTGGCTCACCCACACAGAGACCCGTGGACACACACATCAGGCAGGGCGCAAATACAAAGCGTGTGCACGCACACGGACATTTATATACTTGAGCTATACACAAGCATAAACACGCACCCTGCATACAACCATGCACAGATATATCATGTACTGTATACACATAGTCACAAACAGACGCGAGCACGCTCTCATCCAGCACACAGCATGGCACAGCAGCCCTCCGGTAAGGGCCTCCACTCATAGACATGGAGATTGGTTTTTAGTTAAATGTCAGTGGAGGTGAAAGGACAGCCCAGGGGTAGTGCTCTCTCTCCTCTCTCCTGTCTGACTGCTGTCACAACTGCTAGCGTTGTGTCAGTGTGAGGGCTCTGGGAGGGCTCTGGGTCACTCTGATTACACTTAATTAGGGTGGGGCTGAGCATCAGGGCTTTCATTACGCACACTCAGACCTATAGCTACATATCCCTGTTGTTGCTCAATAATAATGTTCTAACTCAATATAAAAAATTAAAAAATGTCTGAAGAGATATGAAAATAAAATCTGCACTACAAATTAAAAGAATAAGGACATGTTTATAATACCTTTTAACCTAATTATCTGACTAAATAATGTAGCAACTGAAGTCTTGTATGTTGCTTGTATTGAGCTATAAATACCTTCTGTGTGTGTCCAAGACTGAGCATTATCATGTATTTGTGTGTGACAGGATCCAGGCTGTCCTAACCCAGACATACAGCTGTCAATCAGCCCTGGGTGACGCCCATCATGCTGGTATTCAGAAACCATGTCTGTAGGTTCTCCTTCCTTCCTCCCTCCCCTGCCTTAGCCTGGCCATCCTCCATCCGTCCTTCCATCCTGCCATTAGATCACACGGCCCGCTAATTCTTAACACTTGTGACAGTTTCTCCCCCCAGTGGCAGCAGTGAGGGCAGAGGCCGCATGAGTGGCAGGTGCCATTAGCTGTGTGCTGACCGAGGGCTGGGCCGCTTGACAGTGGAAAGGTCAGCCTCTTAACCACGCCAGCTGATTTACAGACAGACTAAACGCTCCAGATGGAGGGAGGAGGACCTCAGAGAAACCATCATCCAGCCAGGGTTTTATAATGAGTTGATGTACAAATGAGGACCACTAAAGACCTTGGCATAGCATCATTAAGTTATGAAACACACATGGCATAAACAATCAATGACAAATGTGTGCTGAATTTGATTGTATTTATTTGGAGTATTTCTTCCCTACAGGCCCATACACTATTCACTATAAGGGTTCTACAAGGAAGTGGGCGAAATAAAATCCTTGGCAGTAAGCGGAGATGTCCATGTTGTTGTTGTGAGTGGGGTTGCCAGGGGTTTTAATCAAACAGAGCAGAGCAGCATGCTCCAGGATCACCCCTGGTCCTCTCCTCACAGCCAACCCTCCTCTCTTCTCTGTTCCACCAAACAGAACAGTCTGATAAATGGATCTCCCCATACACATAAACAACATCCCACATAGGGCCCTTCCCTTCTCCACTCTTCCCCACTAATTCCTATTCATTTAAACGCCACATGGGCAAGCGCCACAGCCAAAGACATTTATTATTTAGCTGTTTTGTTTATGAATAGCTTACAGGTGGACGCCCGAGACCAAATGCAACGGCACTCGTAAATCACAACACCGAGTCGTTTCCTAAAGCCGGGGGAGTGTACGATTATATGTAAGTGTGTCTCAGAGGGTATGTGTTTTAGTGTGTGTGTGTGCGCGCAGGCATGCATGCGTGCATGTGCGCTTTGGTGTGTAGTCGTCAATTACCCTCCGTGCTCTTCTTCTCCCTGTTTAATTAGTAATGAGGACAAATATTTGTTTGTTCCACAGGAGAGCGAGAGAGAGGAGGGCTTGAAGCCCCTCTGGACAAAATTAAAGCTAGCACTCTCTGTCAGAGGCTGCCTGCCCGTTCCCCACTGTAGACCCCACTGTTCTGGCTTTGTGGAAAGGCAGTAAGAAGCGCATGGTGGGGGGTAAACATGTAGGAACATCAACAACAGCAAGCAGGAAACTACCACAGCCGCCGCCCGCCAACCACTACACGCTACCACTTCACTTCCCCTGGGCTTATTTATCACTGCCCTGCCAGAAGATTTACTTCTGGCGTTTTTGAAAAGGAGAAAGTACACAGAACAAACATAGTCTCTGTTCTAAATAATATCTCACCTTGTACATTTGTCAATGTGACACTTTCACCTTTATTGAGTTACACTCCGGGGATTCGACTCTCTCTCTCCTTCCAGTCAGATCAGACTGAAGAGCTTATGTCCTGTAAAAGCAGTGTGCTGGAACTCTTCTGTAATGACTGGGTGGGAGTTTCCCCCCGTAGATAAGATAACAGTTGTTGTATCTCTAAAGGTAGACCCGTAGATAAGATAACAGTTGTTGTATCTCTAAAGGTAGACCCGTAGATAAGATAACAGTTGTTCTATCTCTAAAGGTAGACCCGTAGATAAGATAACAGTTGTTCTATCTCTAAAGGTAGACCCGTAGATAAGATAACGGTTGTTCTATCTCTAAAGGTAGACCCGTAGATAAGATAACGGTTGTTCTATCTCTAAAGGTAGACCCGTAGATAAGATAACGGTTGTTCTATCTCTAAAGGTAGACCCGTAGATAAGATAACAGTTGTTCTATCTCTAAAGGTAGACCCGTAGATAAGATAACAGTTGTTCTATCTCTAAAGGTAGACCCGTAGATAAGATAACAGTTGTTCTATCTCTAAAGGTAGACCCCTCCACTCTTCTCACCTGGATCGGTGTTGAGAGTCCTGCTCACGTAGTCGGCCTGTGCCTCTGGGTTAATTTTTGTGAGTAGCTGCGCTGAGGGTAGCAGAGCTTTGACAGTCAGTCAGTGCTGCTGTCCAGGGTGCTGAAAACAAATAAGGAACCTGCCTCTCAAACAAAAACCTGGAGCTCTCTTCTGTAGTTGCAGCAGAGCAGGCCACAGGGGAATGAGGAGAGAGTACCAGAGGTGATGAACTAGTCTGTGTCCCAAATGGCACCTATGGCGTCTGGTCAAAAGTAGTGCACTAAATAGGAAATAGGGTTCCATTTGGGTTGAAGGCCTAGTTTGCTCTGGTCTGGTGTGCCTGTGGACCCAGAGGTTTGGGGTCCAGGCTTAGCCAGCGGAGTGAGGGGATCTCATCAGGGCTCAGTGAGTAGAGCGGTTGGAGCGTTAGCAAAATGATTGATGTGCCCTTCTCCTGGGCACAACTGCTTCCGCTCTGCTTGTCTTTCATCTGGGGGCTTTGATTCTGTTTCCAGTCCGTCAGGCACGCAACTTATACCGATATGACAACAATGTGTGACACTGCATTGAGAGGCATTCTCAGACAGCCAGGCACCTTGGTTTTTTCAAACCGACCTCTTACAGAGAAGACGGCATATCTGCGTATTTTCATTTCGGGTGGTCAGATCTATCAAGCTGTGGGTCAGCGGGTTTTTGTTAACACAGTAAAGACCTGTGCATTATGCAACAACATACAGTATATAGGTACATTTATAATTCCTTAATTGAAGAAAGAACTTGATTTAGGGATGTACTTTGGTGAAAGTACATGCCAATGTACTGAGTTTTTTTCTCTAAACAGTATTTACAGCATTTACAGTTTGATGTCGACTCTCTGATCAGTCCTCACCCTCTTCTACTGTCACATGACTTTGTCTGGCCATTTGAACATTGTTTGAATGGCCTGATTGTAGCATCCAATAACTTTCTGTTGTTATGTAGTCTCCAGCTAGCATGGTTAACTAAACCCTGTAAACCCAGTGTGCAGTACAGACCTGTTAACCAGCCAGCACCACCTGAGTTTTTCTCAACCTTTGAATCATCCCGCCTGCTGTGTAACATATTATGCATACTCCACATGGCATGATTCACAACCTACACTGCTGCCTTCTGACACAGAGCAATACAAACAACAAACTCTAGCCTGGTTATTTTATTTCATTCAATTTGTCTTGCTTAAAAAACCAACAGGCCGTGAGCTGATGAATAACTCAGAGCAAGAGAATGGATGGTGGTGGTAGTGTAACGCTGAGAGGGGTAGCAGGTTCCGGCAGGTCTGCCACGGTAAGGTAGGGCCTGTCCCTGGGCTATCTACAGGCATGGTGTTCATCATGGTGTCTACCCAGAGAGGGGAGCCATCCATCAGGCCACATGCATCACAGATCTGGACCAGAAAGGGTGGCTGGACTAGAGAGGGTCTTATTCTGGAGAACTCTGGGTGATGTTGCAGGGACACTTTTAGGAGCTCTGCGGAACACTGGATGGGTGCTCTTGTTGTCTGGGGCACTTCACCGGTAGGTTGATGAGGGAGAATAGAAGAATGTAACAGGGATGAAGCCAGATCTTTGTTGGAGCCTGGTGAGGTCCACCACTACTCTCACATGGTCCAGGAAAAGTCAAGTAAGGTGCAATCTTACAAAAAAAAGGTGCTTTCTCAAACCTTAAAAGGTTCTTTGGCTGTCCCTAAAGGAGAACTCTTTGAAGAACCCTTTTTGGTTCCAGGTAGAAAGGGTTCTTCAAAGAGGGGCCAGCTGAAGAATACTTTTAGAACAAATTTTGAAGTATGAATAATTTGAAGTTGTGGGTAAAATTAAAATCAGATCTACAAAATGGTATGTTGTGGTGACAAATTACATTTACTCCACTAGATAAAGTGTTGTAGGTGGTAGACCGAAGGGAAATAGCTTATTACTGTGATAAATGCTGGTAGATTGACATTTTCACCAAGATCAGCAAAGAGGACCTGGTGCAATGAGATGATAAGGAATGAAGATCATGCTGATAAAGCAGATCAGAGCAGCGTTTTAGAGGCTAAGAATAGCAGAGGAACCTGAGCCATGGGTCACTGGAGGAACGGAATAGTGTCTTCTCACAGCATCCTGAGTCCAGAGAGAGAGAATAACTTAAAAGGAAGCATGCCATTATTCTATTGTATATGTAGCTACTCTATCAGTAGGCAGTGCGTGTGGCATATTCAAACAAATGGCAAACTCCTAGAGCGAACGGAGAGAGAGAAAATAAAGCTAGCATTACATTCTGTACAGCTACTTTATATTGCCTCTCCATCACTAGAAAACCCCATCTATTTATTGAGTATGTCTTTCCCGCAGGCGTTAACTGTCTTAGAATGAACTAAGAGTTACTCACAATGAGTTAAGGCAATTAATGAAAATATAGGCCAAAAAGAGGTCTATTGATTGACAATATGCTAATAGATCGATGGTCTATCATTCCCTTCTCTATAGAGTGTGTTCAAATCCCTTTATGCCTCTCCTCAACACTTTGAGGTGTAGTTAGGGACTCCATCGTATCCCTGTGCTGTCATAATACTCAACATAACAAAACCTGCTGACTAAATAACCCTTTACCAGTCAATCCACATGGATCCATACCCCAGCCCTCTCCCAAATGGGAAGGGAAAATTATATAAGTCCAGGTGTGAGTCAAGTGTCTGAGTTGAGTGTATAGTAAAGTGTTGAAGGTGATGGGAATAGGAATTGTACTCAAGGGTCACTGGAGCAGACCCTCTAAATTCTACCACTCAGTCCCCCAGCTCCCTGTAGTTTAAATACACACATCCCTGACAAGCATTGATCCTGTTCCCCGCTCTGCAGTAGCAGCTATCCTGCATGTCAAAGCCCAGGAGATTGCTCTTAGCACTGGATTAAAGACAACTGGACACAGAGAGGAGAGAGAGAGAGGGTGGGAGAGGGTGAGAAAGGGGGGGGGGAGTGCTGCTGGGCTCAATAAAGAAGACTTGCTTTATGACAGGCAAAATGCCTTATAACGGCTTGTCTCATTCTCACAGCTCAATACCTAATCTCACACAAATTGTCCTTTGTCGACGACGCAGGGAACAATATCCCGCTATAAACAAATAACCACACTTACTTTCAAACAAGCATTGATAAAAGCGAAGGAGAAATTAGTGCAAGTGCACGGGAGAGGCAAAGTCTGAGTCCCATATGGCACCCTATTGCACATAGCGCACTACTTTTCAGCAGATCATCATGGGCCCCTGGTCAAAATTAGTGCACTATAATAGGAATAGGGTGCCATTTGGGACAAACCCAAATGCAGGGGAAGAGATGCCACTGTAGTGGTCTAGTCTCCTGGCTGCTCTGCTCCTGATCAGATGTCTCTATCAGTCTGTCTATAATGGTGGGCCACAGTGCTGTCGGCAGCTCTATTGTGTTTCCTCCTCATCCCTGGTTTACGCTGTAATTAAACAGAACAATGACTGGCGGCCTGGGAGACAGCAGCGCTAATTGCTAGCAGGATGAGATGGTTTTAGCTATCAGGCTAGCAGCGCTAATTGCTAGCAGTATGAGATGGTTTTAGCTATCAGGCTAGCAGCCCTCTCTGCAACAGCTGACTGCACCGGAGAGAACGTATAGCTGCCAGCATAGCTTAGGCCTTACCCACTGGGCAAAAACTGGTTCAATCAATGTTGTTTCCACGTAATTTCAACCAAAAACATCTATGTGATGACGTTGTATCAACATGGAAAACTGATTGGATTTGCACTTGTGCACGTGGCATTAAAACTTGAAAAAGTCATCAAAGTAAGGAAATGTGGGGGTTTTTCACCCAACTTTTAACCTAAATCAAATGACATGTTGATTTTTGAGGGGGATTTCACGTTGAATTCACGTTACTCTTCAACTCAACCAAGTGTAAATCAAAACTAGACATTGAAATGACATCTGTGCCCAGTGGGTAGGCTCTACAACTTGAGTCCTGAGAGCCAAAGGTTCTGTGGGATGGATAGCTCTAACCATCAACATTCTGGGTTGTGATGAACAAACATTTCAGATGTGAGTGGGTTGAAACACAAACTTTCTTTTTTAGAATGAGACAAAAAACAATCAATGCAGCCGTTAAACTGTTTTTGTTAATGGTGTCAGAAATCACAAAGTGTCATTGTCATGATGGTCACTGTTTTCCTCCCCATGTAAACTCAGCCTGACAAAACTCTCTTTTGATAAGAAAAATAATGGCCTATGTAGGTGCGTCTCGTTTGCACTTCCTCCATGTTTTCACAGCTAGCGACTCCAACTCGTTTCCAGCATGCATAATATCCTGAACGTGAACTGTTTTGAATCGCTCCCTAACCGATGCCACCGCCGGGTCTTGGCAGGAGAGAGAAACATAAAGGCCTTTCCCTCAGCAATTAGAAAAGTACAGTTGTTTCGCCCTGGCCTGATGGCTTCATCGTGAAAACGACATGCTCCAATTAACACCCCCTTAATGCTACAGCCACAGACCCCCTACGCCCAGCCAGCCCTTTAGAACTGAGGAATCAAAGAGCCAGGAGGCGCTCTCGCCGAGGACGTAATTGGACCGGCCTCTGACCCTGTACCTTAAATCAGACCATTTGGAACTGCCCAAACACTCCCCCTTGCTAACTAGCTGTAGCTTCAAGCTCTCATTAGAAACAAATACCAGAGACAGCGAAGTGGGCACCGTCGCCACCGAGGGGCACAAACGACTACACCGCCGACTGGAGCTTAACGCGTCAGAGAGATCTAATAGGATGGTACGCAATCAGAAAATAAATCATCACAATAACATTTTCGTTAATGCTTGTCATTTGCTTGAACGCATGTATTGGAGCTGCTCCAATTAATGTGAGAGGAGGAATCGAGTCTGAGTCTGGGAAGCAGGACAATGGGTCATTCAGATCTGATCACAGGGCATAGAGACTGACACAGGATGAACAAAACTTTAGCCATGAGGGTAAAGAGGCATATGGATTTAAATATGGTTTTCATTACGGAAACAGCAACTTGTTTTAAGGGAGGCTGCTGCTGGGTAGGCAATGAAAAGTACGTGACACAGGGAGAAATGATAGCATGGCGGCCATTACTGTAACTCATTCAATGTTAATGAGACAACTTTGTTTACTTGAGGTATAAAAAAAAAGCTGTGGAATGATGTTATTGTTTACACTATTACTCAGGTATAAATAGTTGAGTGTGGAGTGAATAGTTGAAGGACACCAGAACTTAATTTAATATCGCTATGCATTAGAATGACTAGGTTTTTATGAGGATGAATATCATAAAAATGTTGTTGGTTAATCACATGGGAGAGAGCACAATGTTACATTATGCTAATCTCACTGCCTTTCCAGAGAAAACATATTCATAGCTTTATTATTCAGCCATTTCTGTAATTTACATAAAGAATGTATAATTAGATCATCCTCCAATGAATAAAGGGAAGAGAGAGAGAGACATAACATAAGCACATTTCAGCAGGTTACTCTCTGTATGTATCACTGCATCGTGATAGGTGTTGGTTGGTTGTGCTGCGTGCCCATTGATGATGTTGCATTATGGAGAAGAACCAACCAGCTCAATGAGTTCTGGTCCAGAGGGAGCCATCCGTTAGGGCACCAGTGGCCAGGCAGACACACACAGGGAGAGAACCAACCAGCTCAATGAGTTCTGGTCCAGAGGGAGCCATCCGTTAGGACACCAGTGGCCAGGCAGACACACACAGGGAGAGAACCAACCAGCTCAATGAGTTCTGGTCCAGAGGGAGCCATCCGTTAGGACACCAGTGGCCAGGCAGACACACACAGGGAGAGAACCAACCAGCTCAATGAGTTCTGGTCCAGAGGGAGCCATCCGTTAGGACCCCAGTGGCCAGGCAGGACACACACAGGGAGAGAACCAACCAGCTCAATGAGTTCTGGTCCAGAGGGAGTCATCCGTTAGGACACCAGTGGCCAGGCAGACACACACAGGGAGAGAACCAACCAGCTCAATGAGTTCTGGTCCAGAGGGAGCCATCCGTTAGGACACCAGTGGCCAGGCAGACACACACAGGGAGAGAACCAACCAGCTCAATGAGTTCTGGTCCAGAGGGAGCCATCCGTTAGGACACCAGTGGCCAGGCAGGACACATACAGGGAGAGAACCAACCAGCTCAATGAGTTCTGGTCCAGAGGGAGCCATCCGTTAGGACACCAGTGGCCAGGCAGGACACACACAGGGAGAGAACCAACCAGCTCAATGAGTTCTGGTCCAGAGGGAGCCATCCGTTAGGACACCAGTGGCCAGGCAGGACACACACAGGGAGAGAACCAACCAGCTCAATGAGTTCTGGTCCAGAGGGAGCCATCCGTTAGGACCCCAGTGGCCAGGCAGACACACACAGGGAGAGAACCAACCAGCTCAATGAGTTCTGGTCCAGAGGGAGCCATCCGTTAGGACCCCAGTGGCCAGGCAGACACACACAGGGAGAGAACCAACCAGCTCAATGAGTTCTGGTCCAGAGGGAGTCATCCGTTAGGACACCAGTGGCCAGGCAGGACACACACAGGGAGAGAACCAACCAGCTCAATGAGTTCTGGTCCAGAGGGAGTCATCCGTTAGGACACCAGTGGCCAGGCAGACACACACAGGGAGAGAACCAACCAGCTCAATGAGTTCTGGTCCAGAGGGAGCCATCCGTTAGGACACCAGTGGCCAGGCAGACACACACAGGGAGAGAACCAACCAGAGCTTCTCCCACGGGGCTACAGGGAGACCCACAGTATTTATGGTGACATTTACTTTTCCTACCTGGGCGTTTTCTTTAAATCATTCTCAGCCGGGGAGGGCAGGTGACTTGTTCCATGGGCACACTGGGCTGGGAGGAACGGGATGCGAAGGGAAGCCCAGTGTTTTTTTATGGATTTCCTTCCATTAGCAAAGATAAATGATTCCTAGGTCAGTGAAGTTATCCAAAGAGGTTTATGTGAGTCTCAATTGGAACCCTATTGCCTATAGTGCACTACTTTTGACCAGAGCTCTGTGGGAGCTCTATGAGCCCCGGTCAAAGGTAGTGCACTAAATAGGGAATAAGGTGCCATTTGGGACGATGAGGTAATGGAGCCGTGGGTACAGCCTACAGGAGGAGGTAGCAGCTAGCCAAGGTGAAGGAGGCGAGGAGGAGAGGAGGAGGAAGCCATGGAAAAGTGCTTTGTCAAGCCCAGTGGCAGGTGCTTTATTGCAGGAGGCATGATAATGAAGCTGGCCTACTTTAACCAGGCAGCATTTTTCTTCTTGCTGAAGTAGCTCTTCTTCTCCCTCTCTCTCTCTCTCTCTCTCTCTCTCTCTCTCTCTCTCTCTCGCCCTCTCTCACTCTCTCTCTCTCGCACTCTCTCTCTCGCCCTCTCTCTCTCTCTCTCTCTCTCTCTCTCTCTCTCTCTCTCTCTATCTCCCTCTCCCCCCCCCCCTCTCTCTCTCTCTCTCTCTCTCGCCCTCTCTCTCTCGCACTCTCTCTCTGTCTCTCGCCCTCTCTCCATCTCTCCCCCCCTCTCTCTCTCTCTCTTACTCTCTCACTCTCTCTCAGCCCCACTGACTTCCAGTACCCAGTAGCACACTCAGGGTAAATTACCCTAAATGGGCTCACTCTCTCAGAGTGGTGAGGGCTGGGTGTCAACCCAGAGCAGAGCACTCTCCAGGTGCTGGATGGACCACTCTAACTCTCTGCAGCTGTACCCAGGGCACCAGCACTGGCACAGGGGGGGAAGGGGGCGGGCATTGCCACCTGGCCAGACTGTGCAGTACCAACACTGGGTGGCTGGGGGGACTTCCCCTGGCGGATGTTGTAGTACACCAGTTAACTGTTTGATCATCTGTTTGGATAAAGATCAGTGAAGATGTGCTTGTTATCTCATGGGTTAATACTGTGGATGATATCAGAAATAGACAGATACTGCTGATCAACACACCTATCCCAATGCTTTTCTGTATGTAAATGTACATACTTTCACTCTCCTGGTCTTTCTTAGTACGAGGCGTCTTAGAAGATGAGTGAATGATGTAATATATATGTATGGATTGGGAGCACAGGAATGAATGATCATTACCATAACCAGTAGGGCAATGTCAAATGATTTATGCTAATTCATTAACATTTACATCAACAACTTGTCAATATCACAAAGAAAAGTTGCCAGCGACTTCATATGAGCTTTACCTGTATGTGCAGAATTTCAGTTCAAATCCAGACATATCGGACTGATCCTCATTTGGCGACATGACTTCTTCTTTAGCATCTAAATGTTTAAATATTTACTTAGGCTTTCATCTCTGGGTTTTAGTCTGGCGTGATACATGTTCATCAGAGAGACAGATCAGAAAAAGACTGGCTGTGGAAAACGATCCGGCATATTCGTCTCATTAGCGAGCCCATCAGAGTCATCCCCCTCCCAGATCCCAACTTAACTGGGATTTTAATTTGCCTTTTCCATCATTGTGTTATTGCCAAAGCCTTTATCTTCTCCTGGTTGTGTGACATTCTAGCTAACCTTGAACTGACCACCCCTTTGCTAATGACTTGAGTCTGTAGAGGAGAAAGAAAGGGGTGGTGCGGAGGACATGACACATGTACAAATTAAAAGAGAACGAGGGCGAAGGGAGAAAAACCTTTCGATGGGGTTGAATTGTCTTCTATCGCTTCTCCAGCCTCTGTCCTCTTAATCCTTATGGCACAAATGAATCTCAGGAACGTCACCTTATCTGGGCTTGCCTTTCAGATATCCCCCCACCGTCGCAGCTTCCTTCACCTTCTATGTCTTTCACACACACACACACACAAACCCACATGCACACAACACACACACACACCATTACTCCATTGGTCTGGCTGCCTGTGTCTCTAGGCAGAGTGATTAACATAATGTGGCCAGCGCTCTCCCCAGAGATCAGACAGGGTCATGGAGGCAGGGTCCATTCGTGTGAGTGTTAAGTCAGCCCGTGTTGATCTCACCTCTTGATTTCCCTGTCATTATGTCGGCCCCACGTTTGATTTCAGACATGCAGATTGGGGAGCAAGAGAGAGAGAGAGAGAGAGTGGGGGAGAGAGAGAGAGAGACTGGGTACAGAGAGAGAGACTGGGGAAAGAGAGAGAGAGAGTGGGGGGAGAGACTGGGGGAGAGAGAGAGAGAGAGGGGGGAGAGAGAGAGTAGGAGAGAGAGAGAGAGAGAGAGAGAGAGAGACAGAGACAGAGACAGAGACAGAGACAGAGACAGAGAGAGAGGGGGACTGGGGGAAGAGAGAGAGAGAGAGTGGGGGAGAGAGAGAGAGAGAGAGACTGGGGAGAGAAACTACCACAGGGGTTGGGCTTGTTAATTCAACCCGTGTTGATCTCACCTCTTGATTTCCCTGTCATTATGTCGGCCCCACGTTTGATTTCAGACATGCAGATTGGGGAGCAAGAGAGAGAGAGAGAGAGAGAGAGAGGGGGGGAGAGAGAGAGAGACTGGGGAGAGAGAGAGAGACTGGGGAAAAGAGAGAGAGAGTGGGGGAGAGAGACTGGGGAGAGAGAGAGAGAGAGAGTGGGGAGAGAGAGAGTAGAGAGAGAGAGAGAGAGAGAGAGAGAGAGACAGAGACAGAGACAGAGACAGAGACAGAGACAGAGAGAGAGAGGGGGGGACTGGGGGAAGAGAGAGAGAGAGAGAGGGGGGGAGAGAGAGAGAGAGAGGAGAGAGAGAGAGAGAGAGAGAGAGAGAGAGAGAGAGAGAGTGGGGAGAGAGAGAGAGAGAGAGAGAGAGAGAGAGAGAGAGAGACTGGGGAGAGAAACTACCACAGGGGTTGGGCTTGTTAATTCAACCCGTGTTGCTCTCACCTCTTGATTTCCCTGTCATTATGTCGGCCCCACGTTTGATTTCAGACATGCAGATTGGGGAGCAAGAGAGAGAGTGGGGAGAGAGAGAAGAACTACCACAGGGGTTGGGCTTGCACTATCGATGTCGAAGCATGGCCAAAGACTGATCTAAGAACATGACTCTGAAGGAAGTTTTAATGATCTGGTCCCATTGGTGGAGAAATATGGTGTCTGAATCTCTCATCATGTCCATTTCCTGTTGACACAATATCTTTCAACACTGTGAAACTGTCTGCAGTCAGATGAAGATTACAGGAAACATGCAGTGCACTATAGACTCTCCAAATGGAAATGGCATCATACGCTGTTAAGTGTGAATTGACAGTGTGAGATCTTAAGTCACACTTACACCAACGGCTTTACAACAATTAAAAAGCGCTAACATTCTGCCACCATGATCGTGAAGATGATCCAACCATCAATGGTACCAGATTCAATCTGTAGCGCAGAAGGTCAGCATTGTAGCGTGGTTGAATTGTAAACGAAATGTACGATTGAGCCGACATACTATACCCTATGCAGCGTTTACAGTGAATGCAGTCTCAGCGAACGCAGAAACATTGCCTTTAAATGTAAATCACACGCTATAACGCTGATCTTCTGCGCTACCGATTGAATCAGGCCTCTACTTCCAACAACAATAACAATTGCCAAACAGATAATTTAGCTAAGGGGCAAGACAAGGCAATCTCTCGACAGAAGTGAGTAGAAGATCAAAAAAGGTCCACCCAGCCATCCAGCCAGGCAGAATTAGTCAGTCAGTGCTCCATGGCCCGACGCTCCCGACGCGGGGCCCTGTCTGTGGGGTGCAGCGACATAGCAGCACCACTTAAATACAATTGTGCTGTGACCCGGCTGCTGCCAGCCGACGCTGTCTCCACTGCTATGCTTGACCCTTTTTAACTGCTCCTGGAGGAGACCCTTGACAGGCCCTCCCCCTGCCTGGCTGAGCTGAGCCGAGTGTGGGGGCGGAAGGAAAGGATGGAAGGAGAGGGAGCAGACAAGGATCAGGGCAATAGAGCCCTCGTCTCTCCTCGCCTGGCTGGGCTCTCCTCCTCTCCTCCTGGAGGGCCCTCCAGTCCTGCTCCAGGGGCTTGGAACGTCCAGGTACTGCCGACATGCCATCGACATCCCCCTCCTGAGCTATGGTAATGGGGCCAGGATGAACTCTTCAAGTGGCTTAAAAGCCTCTCTTGGCCAGGGCTTTTCACTGTACCGAGGGCTGGAGATGGAGTGGAACAGTCAGTTTGGATGGAGAGGTAAATAGTGGAGACAGAGGGTGTCAGAGAGGGGACCCCTGGGGCTTTTAACTGGGGGCTTCCAGTTATTAGGGCCCTCCTCTGGGGCCCCAGGTTACTGTTTCAAGGGCAGACAAGTGTGTGACTCTCATTCTCTACTGCATGACCTCCAGCTCAACACTCAACAAAGATTATCAAAAGAGAAACGCTGGCAGGCTGGAGAGGAGTGAGTGACGTAAAAGCTGCATCCCTAGATGACTAAATGTCAGGATGAAGTGTTGTAGTGTCAAGTCCTGACGTGCAAGTTTAGGAGCACTTAGATTGTATCTCCAATTATAGGCTGCATTGTGATTTAAAAAAAAATGTTATAAAAGGAATTCAACACCCTGCGTAGAGAATGACTCACAGAACCACTGGACCTGGATCCCAAAATTCTGCAGGGTTTTATGAGTCAGCTCTTTGACCATGGTTACGATAAGCTCAGTGGTTGAAGTACTGAATGGTAAAACTGAATTCAACAAAACTATGACAAAATAGTATCCCAATGAGAACATTGTTCCGGTCGAATGTGAGTCTATTTCCTTACAGGAGGGGGAGTTAACCCCACCCTGTCACTTCGCACCTCTCCCTCACCACCCACCCACCACCCTGCTCACCAAACTCCCTCTTTCCCCCTGTCCCCCTCTCTCCCTCTCAATCTGGTGACACCATTGTAACCACTAATTAGAATTCTGTCACTAAGTAAATGCATTGTGACCGGCGGGTGACAGCTGTGCCTAGCTTTTGGGGCGGGGGGGGGGCAATCAACAGAGTGGCAGGCAGGCAGGCTGGTGACGACGGTGGCAGGATCCCTTTTAACGGGAGAGGTGCTGCTCTCGCCACTGACCTGACAGTCATTTAAATTACACAGAAGAGTAGGGGAGGCCAGCCCAACACTGGGGAATAATGCACTGACTGACTGACTGACTGACTGACTGATTCCTGTTTGCCCTGACAACTAGCCGCACTCTCTTCCCTTTCAATTAGAACAAGGAGAGGAGCGTGGGCCTGCATCGCCCTGCCTCAACCTTCACTGATCCCCCAGCAGGGAGGCAGGAAAGCAGGGAGGTAGGGAGGTAGGGAGGGAGGGAGGTAGGGAGGTAGGGAGGTAGGGAGGGAGGGAGGGAGGGAGGTAGGGAGGGAGGAATGGAGGAATGGAGGATGGAAGCCAGGGAAGCAGGCAGACAGGCAGGCAGGGAAGCAGGTAGGAAGCTGACAGATAAGTGGCCCCTCTCCCCTCTTCTCTCCTCTCCTCTCCTCTCCTCTCCTCTCCTCTCCTCTCCTCTCCTCTCCTCTCCTCTCCTCTCCTCTCCCCTCTCCTCTCCTCTCCTCCTCTCCTCTCCTCTCCTCTCCTCTCCTCTCCTCTCCTCTCCTTTCCTCTCCTCTCCTCTCCTTTCCTCTCCTCTCCTCTCCTCGCCTGTCCTTGTCCCTTGTCTCGCTCGGCAGTGTTAAGGTATCCAGGCTCCATCCCCTCGTCAAGGAAGAGGACAGAGGAGGTATCCAGGCTTGTTTGTCTGTCTAGCTAACGAGCATACTAACCAAGGCTTGAGTTCATCATTATTGTTAGTCACACAGTAGTGGTGGTGGATTGTGCCATGGAGACCACTTTGTAATATTTCTGTGTTTTACAGTCTCCAACAAGTTGATATTCTAGCATAGGGCGAGAGAAAACAACATACAGGACTTGTAGAGACTCACGTACTGTAGCTAGCTACTGTCTTGGCCTTTCTTTAGTAAACTCCGCAGTCCCACTGTTACCAGCACCACGCTTGACTCTCTCTCTCCCTTCGCTTGTTGCTACTATTGTATGCCATCGAAAAACAATACTCAAAGTCCAGAGGATATACAGGAGCTACTCATTAGACATTCCAATTCTTCTACCATTCAGAGAACATTGTCACGTTAAACCTTTTTGTGCATGAGAAATCCTTAAGAGATAGCTTTCCCGACTAAATGTCATCCTTTACACCGAAGCAGGCCCCCTTTCCCAAAAATCAATGAGAGCAAAGTGAGGAAAGAGGGAGCGAGGCCATTGGCCGGCCGGGCTGAGGAGTGTTTTATATGCAGAGAGCTGAGGACAGGGACCAGGAGGAAGAGATGGGGAAATGTCTTCCATTGATTTACACTGACAGTCCCACAAATCCATCTGCTCCACACCAGTACAGTTACTGACAGACTGACTGACTGACTGACAGAGGGGATAGCTGATGGTTAATCACATGGAAGGGAAGGGGCACCAACAAACAACCAATCCATGACTTCTCTTTGATTCTTGACACTAGGGTGTAAAACGGTGTTTCTGATTATTTCAGGCAAGCTGAGAATAGAAGCACGTTTATCGATAATATCATTAACATACTTCTAAACTGGGGACAAATATTTTGAGTGAGGGGATTGGTTGTGGTTGTTTCTGGGGCAAGGGGATTGGTTGTGGTTTATGTGTTCATGTCCTGGTTCCTGTTTGACTAGTCCTGGCTGATCTGGGCTGATCTGTTGGCACACCAGGCCTTGGCTGCATTTCAGGTCTGAGTCCCAAATGCACCCTATTCCCTATATGGTGGTCTAAAGTAGTGCACTGTGTAGGCAATAGGATGCCATTTGGGATACAACCTGTGCCCTAATATAGGGTGATGGGGGACATGGTGCTCCAAGCCAAGACTTAGCAGCACCTCTGGGTCTGGTGTGGCAGTGGATTAATGTATATCAGCAGCTTGTGTTTCCTTTTCTTCCCTCGCTGTGCACTGACATGCAGATGTCCTCACTCACTAAAGCCTGTCATTAGGATGGAAGGTCTCGCTCGCCGCTCCAAACCCTGACCCTTCCGAGAACCCAGAGACAGAGAGAGAGAGAGTGGGGGGGGAGAGAGAGAGAGAGAGAGAGAGAGAGAGAGAGAGAGAGAGAGAGAGAGAGAGAGAGAGAGAGAGAGTG